>NC_143012.1:286198118-287398118 GCF_055824585.1 Amblyomma mixtum | reverse complement strand
CAGTAACACCACCTCGGCACCATCACCAAAGTGTGCAACACCATGCTGACACAACACCAAGTGGTCATTGCCTGCGTCAATGTAAGAACACTCGGAGCGCACTGCAAAGGTGTTGCAAGAGATATCTGTCTGCGGCAAACTTCGCTTCTGTGTCTCAAAGAAACTCGGGTCCCCACAAACCTTTCGAAACCAAAGGGTTTGAATTTCAGAGCGGCGGGAGTATCCATATATTCGAGGAGAGGAGTAACTGTAGCAGACCTGTAGCATGGTCATGACCTCGTAGGTCATGACCATGCAAGTGGACGACTCTGCGCGGCACAACTCCCTAGTGGTATTGTAGTCGTGTGTGCCTACATAGCTCCACAGAAAACGAGGCCCCCACCGCAGAAATGGTGGTGAAGGAATTGCCCTTCAGATTTCAGAAGCAAATACTCGTAGTGGTTGGCGACTTCAGTCACAACGAGCGCGCCAGCATGATTTAAGTTCGCAGATATCTTTCAAGAACGAGTAGGACTCGAGATGGCAACACCGTTGAACGTAGCCGCAACGAGTCGCATAACCCAGCTGCTTGGATTTTGAATTCCGCAAGAACAATATCGTGAAGTATGCCACCTGCCACTTCAGCGACCAAAAAACCATGCTAGTGTCACTGCGACAAGAGGATGAAGCATGCAGTACAGGTTGACTATAAAATTCTTGCATCATGTAGAGTACAAGCCACCGAGCGTTCATGCCGCGTACAAAGACCTCAAAAGCGAGCCAATAATTTACAAAACAATTTTAAGAACTGCTTCCGCGCCTCGCGGCGACCAGCGGTGGCGAGGTGTCGCCCGAATCCACGCACATTGCGTCATGTAACGCTCTTTACGTCAGCAGCGGTATGCCATCATTGGTTCGTCGCGCCAGCGCCGTCGACGTCAAACCAGTTTAAGCGACGTTGGCTCTCCCCTGGGGAATCCACACGCGTGCCGGCGTTCGGCGGAGGGGCTGAGTGCGTGGAGCCGGCGGACCGACATTTCAGCGTGCAAAAAGTGACGAGAGGAGAGGGAAAGGCGCGAAGACGCGGAAATTGAAATTTTGACTACAAATAACTCAGCTTCCACAAAACGCATCAAAAAAATTTTTGCTGGGAGATATTTGTGACGCTGCATCCTTTAGCATTCTAGGCATAACGAATCTTTGTTGAGACCCCATTTCACGGCCCCTTTAAGGGCATGGCGCGCGATAGAGTAATGGGTTAATTCCCATATATGCAAAAGGTCATTATCTGCTTTGCATTCATGGATCCCTGGGAGTCGTCACACACCTCGTGGCGCAGTGGTTGAGCAATGCGCCACTGCCCTGCGATGGCAGGTGCTCCCAGCGGTGGGCCTTGTGCCCCAGCGGTGCTCCCAGCGGTGGGCCAAGCGACCAATCATTAAATTAACTGCCACCTGCCATGGTGGGCTGTTTGCTCACTATCCGGTGGGTAGGTTGTGTTCACGCAGCAAGGTCACATGACCTAGATGGACCACATGCCTCCCAGGTTCCTCCCTGGGCACCACCTGCCAAAGGCATGCCCGTGATTTTTCGCTCACAACGCCGACATCGACGCCGACAATGCCGACACCGAATTTTCTGGGGCGTTAAAAATGTCAAACTTCAGCAAAGTGTGTGCGGTAGATGCAAAAGAAGCGCAACCATTCAAGAGTTCGGACCTGCGGCTGAAGCTTAGAGTCCGAATAGCGGCCGGTGAATGTCTCTTCAATGCAAAGAAACCGACGCAGAAACAGCAAATGCAGACACTAGTTTAATCACACAGTGATAAGCCTAATGATGCCACATTTCCTCATAAGAGTGCTTGGGAGGACCCAAGAATTTTTTTCTTCTTTTCTCTTTCTCCAGTGCCGAGTAGCAGGCCTTCAGGCCTTCATCCTTCAGGCCGATCGACCTGCAGATCTCTAAAACAAACCTCTCTCTCTCGTCTTAATGGGTCCATAAAAATGACTGAAATGTAATTAGTGACTTAAAAATTGCATCTTTAGATGGTGAATAATAGTTATTCGATAATGATGTATTGAATTTCACAGTGATACTAAAATGATGATCCCCTACGTGCGTTTCTTCGAGGGTTCGAAGTGAGCTTATTTTTAGCGATTTCTATTAACACTTCGACCCAAAGCCACCCAAATGTAATTAGCTCGACGTTTTCAGATTAAAATTAGCTATTTGCATAAAACTCAACTTTTCAAAAAAAGTAGTTACGACCCCCGCGGACACGTTTTGCGATTTCTGAGATGCAACTCATAGCAGTTTCTGATATGCTAATTAACGTTCTACTTTACCGGATGTATTGATTACGCGGGTACGGACGCTATACTAAGTGGCGGTATATAGCAGAGATTTTAATTAAAATAAGGATGATGAAAAAGGATCGGTGCCGGCCGGCCGCGGAAAGTGTCATATGTTCATCGGACCACTGCTTATGTGTGAGAAGGCAGCCCGTCAGCTCACTTTGTGAACGCAGTCGCCGCGCGCGGCGGCGTGATGTAACCCGATGCCACGCAGCTGGTAATTCTACCTCTGCATGGCTCTACGTAGCCGCTGCCGCGACACCGCCGCGTCCCTTTTGATCTGCGCGCTAACTTCGTGAAGGCAGTCTCCTCCATACCGCGACCCACGCTCCGCCTTAAGGCGATAGCTAATGGGTTAGTGCCCCTGCAGAATTGACAACTTGCAAAATTGCAGGAAAGCTGACTTAAAGGAAGATGTTTTGCAACCAAAAACCGTCGTTCACAGACACGTTTTCGCTTCCTGCCCTGCTGACTGAAGAGGTTAGCGCGAGGGGAGATGAGTCTCAGTTGCCCTCCACTGTGTCCTTCTTTGAAAAGGTATGGAGGGGTGCCCCCTAATTTGCGTGAACCTGAAGCCCCTCTGGACATCGAAATAGAGCTTTCGAAATAGAGTGTAAAGTTGTGCACAGGTTACAATGATGCATTCCCTTAACGAGTACCTGTCTCGACCCGCTCCTCGCGTTCGCGCCCCGGCTCTACTGTGTCCTTCCAACAACTTCCCTCTCACACAGATAAAGGGACATCTCTCCCCTCCCTTTTCGAAGAAGAATGCGAGATTGCCGTCTGAGAACGAGGGTGTTTGGCTGGAAAAATTGTAGAGGGCGCTCGTTATTCTGCAAGTTGTCAATTGGTCTTTCTCTACTTAACATTCATAGATCCCCTGAGAGTCCTCATGCTACTCCTGGTGCTGTGATGCAGCGGTGTGTGGCGCGCGCATGCACGCACGCACGCACGCACGCACGCACGCACGCACGCACACACACAGAGAGAGAGAGAGACGGGTTTTCATTCAATGGGGCAAGTCAACAACAGCTTGAGTGTCCTATCGTCCTAACTCGAATTTCGCTGGCCTTCGTTATCGGTGCCAGTCGCCTGCTCATGGTAGCGTCACCAACAAGTCATTTACGTTCACCGATTCTCGGCAGCCAGGTAAAGTGCTCGGAAACTGATATTGAGGCACCTGAGCTGCACAGTGTGGGCTGAGCACACTGCAGTTCAGTGGCGTGATATCAGCAGCGTCGCACGGGCGATTGTAATGGAAGGAGTGAAGTTCCTGGTTGCGTGGCGCGGCCGCAACAGGCTGGAAACACAATGACGCTCCATGCTAGGAGGAATTTACCCTCTTAACACGATAGCGTTAAGGCTCCCCCCGTTCTGCAGAAAATCAGGCGTCGTCGTAGGCGTTGTGAGCGACAAATCGGCTGGGGTAAAATGGTCCAGGTGGCCACCCTATCCGCTCAGGGCGGCTCACCCCAAGGAAATCCTGAGGCACAAGATTCTGCTCAGCCTCGCGCAACCCGCCATGATCGAAAAATGGGCCGATCACGGGACCTTGTCGCGCCGTCCTAGGTGTCGCATCATCACAACCTGCCCACAAGTAGCAGCTGGCTGTTGAATGAATGATTGGTCGCGAGACATTGCTCGGGAAGAGCAACGTGGATCTGACGAGCTCCACAGATGGCAGCACCTGCCATCGCAGGGCAGTGGCGCATTGCTTAACCGCTGCCAGTGGTATAGTCTCAATTGTCTTTTTTCCTAATTGGGGGATCTTTAACGTGTGCTGTGCGACGTCAGTGCATGTTAAAGATTCCTAGGTGGTCGAAATTATTCCGGAGACCACAACAACGTCACCTCTTTCTTCCTTTCTTTCCTCAGTCCCTCCTTATCACTTCAGAAGAGCAAGGTTCCGGGTTAGTTGGAACCCTTACAGCGCACTTCCCTTACAGCGCGTTTTGGGTGTGTACCGAGATATGCGGGACAGTTACTGCGCCATTTCCTAGCCTCAAAAAACAATTTTAAATTTTTTTTCGATGTGCAAACAAAAAAAGGATCTGAATTAATGAATTTTTTAGTCTAACAGGAAATTTTCTGTTACAGCATGAAACATCATGTTGCTAAAGCAAGCAGCACACGTCCGGCAGCGTTTCGCCTCTCTCACACAGGTGCCACAGGAACGCGACTCGTGCGCTCATGTGAGCTCGTGTTGAGGCTGCGTGCGACCCAGACAGCCCGAATTTCTTGCACCGCAGCGTCCAGAGTATGATCGTGTTTTTGATAACCTAAAAATTGATAGGCTAACGCTGTAGCGATAATCGAGTGCCCTCTCCTGTGAAGCAGGATGCAGTGCTCAGAAAAACGCCATGCCCAGCGGTTTTGAGGGCATTTGCTTTCCTCAAAAATTGGCAGTGGCTCAGCTCGGATATGCCAAGATATACGTAGCGAAAGTGAGCGCAACGGTGAGGCAAGCGGTGTGACGTCAAACCAAACAGCGGCGGCGGCTCCGCGGCGAGGCACGCGGTGTGACGTCATGCCAGATGGCGCGGCATCCGCCGGCTGCGGTGGTTGCCAGGCAACGGCTCAAGGTCGGTCTCTGTGCCTCCTCGGAGCACCGCCACAGCGAAATCGCAAGTTCGTGGCCAATGTAGCTTTCGCTACAAAACCGCTGAGGCTGGCGTTTTTCTGTGCACTGCTTCCTGCTCCAGAAGAGGGCACGCGACCACCCCTAGGCACCCGACCCAGGCGGGAGCTCGGGTGGAGTGCGACCTCTCTCTGATTGATTCCATTCATTTGTTAGGATCAGCTCCCGGAGCACGTGGCGTCTATCACTTACCTCGTCATACCTGTTGATAGGCTAAAGTGCTTCCTGAGGCAGCAGCACATGTCTGCCTGCAGTGACATCTTTATTTCGCATGCCAATTCTCAGAATTTTTGTCTGTTCTATATATATTTTCTGTATTATGACGCTTAATGCCCCCCCCCCCCCCCCCCTACCCCTCCGTAATGCCCGCTTCGGTCTTTTGTTGTAACTGAATAAATAATTAGTGTGAAGCAGCTGCGAATAACTTTCGTGCTTCGCAATAGTGGGGTTCCCTTCTGTAGGTGGCCAAATAAGGTCAAAAGCGCGACGGCTCGTACCATAAGATTAAAAATTGCCGCACACTTTCGGGACAGACCCCGTACGTGGATTGAGTTCAAATTGAATCTCTGTGACATCACATTGCACAACAAAACTTGACAGGCTATTCTGTATACGTCTGTCACATTCGGGAAGAAGCAGCGGCCGAAAACATCTGTCCTATAGCGAAAGAACGCCGCGTGACCCTCTAGCGATTGTTTTGAGCGCGATCGCTTTGCAGCTAGCTTGACACGTGTACAATGAATTTTATCTTTTATTTGAAGTACATAGGATATTACCTTGAATCTGTTCTTCCCTCCATGTTTCTCAGAACTCCATTTTCCACTCACTTAAAGGCGCGGAGGAGGGGCCGTTAGGTGGGGGGGGGGGGGGGGGGGGGGGGGGGGGGGGGGGGCAGCCTGCTTTCAACGCAGATAACGTTCAAGTAACGGGAGGGGGGGGGGGGGATACTAAACAAAGCTCGCCCTGGCACGCGTATCCCAATGCCGCTAGACATAGTTGTTGCGCGGGTGCTTGTCGTAAACTATGTCTCGTGTTTATTTGACAAAGGCCGCATCTCACTCATGGCTGGAAATATCCTATCTCCCTTCTGAGGCACTGACCTGGAATGGGTCCCGGCGCACGCCGGGAACCCCGAAAACGAGGCCGCCCACGCACAAGCTCGAGTTAGAGCCGGCCGAGCAGTGGATGGTCCGAACCCGGAGGCAACCGGCAAAGCTCGAACCTTCTACCACGACCACACAACCCCTTTCAAACTTGGAAGAAGGCGATTTCCTCCGCCGCACCACTCACCCCCGAGAGAGCAGCAGGTGGCGTGGAGAAGACTTCAGACCGACTCCTTCCCCAACTCAGATATGTACTCGCATATATTTACGCAAATCTCTCGCCCAAACTGCCGATTATGCGTCGAAAAAGCTACTTTGGACCACATAATCTGGAACTGTAAAGAGCATCCTCCACCCCCAGGTCTCATGACTGCTCCCTCACCTGAAGCGAGGCTTTCAGTAAAGGCCAGCGATGACTGAGACACTCAAGTCAAGACCGTCGAATGGGCCTGTGCGGTCCGAGACCAGCATGGTGTGGACATGACTACACTGACTACCACTCTTTCGTTCAATAAAGTTTTTACTCACTCATTCGCGTTTATTTGCAACGCACGGAAATAGGTCCAGCGTCGTAAATTCACGATATACTAATAGCGGCAGTCATGCGAACGAAAGCTGCGAACATATATGCTTCGAAGTTATCTGCGTGGTTTTGCAGCAGCAGCTCGTATATGTTTGCATATATGTTACGCGGCAGCCAGAAGGAGTTAGATGTCACATGGCGTCACCGGCCATGAATATATACGCCGTACAAAACAGCAATAGATTTACCAGCAGTGATCTCCGAAGCGACATCCCGGAATTTCTATGTTGACCATTTGCGCTAAAACGAAGTCGTCCCAGCGTGGGCAACACTGTCAACTGCGCAGTCTCGAGTCTCTTCAGCCAGTGTTAAATGCGGAAGAAGTTTGGGACGCGTCCTGCTCACTACAACTTCGCGAGTACCCCAGAAGATATCCTCTCTAAACAGCTGGATCGGAATAATACCTTGGAGACCAAGACAGGGATCACGTTCTGTAGACATACAACGCTTCCGCGACCTCTCCATATTTCCCATTCCCTTGCCTTCCGAAGTGGATGGCTTTGGTCATCAGGACTCGCCGGACATGTATGTGGAGCAAAATTTCACTTTCACAAATTCCTATAGTCCTGGCCTAAAATAGATTTCTTCATCCTTGATTCTACTTTGCTCCATCTTTACTCGCTATCGCGAGCCGGCGTGTCGGTCTGCGTTGTTCCGATGAGCGTTAATGGGGTTTTACGCTCAAAGCAACGTGGCGAAGCCTCAGGCGCGCCGTAGTAGAGTCGAATCATTTTGACCATGAGGGGTTCTTTAACAAATGCCGAAATATTGGCACTCAGGAGGTTTTCCATTTCGCCTCCATCAAACAAGTGCGGCCGCCGCAAACGCGACTGATTGGTTGATTGATTGATATATTGATTGGTTGTGATAGTGATTGATTGAAACCATTAATAGCAGAATATTCTCGGAGTCTTCAGGTGGTCCGCCTAGTCCGGCAGCCCCAGTGGCATGCACCGCAGCGTGGGCCCTGCGAACCAGTCGCGATCTCACCAGCAAAATAGTGCCCAGAAGCGGAGCTCCACGGCCACTGAGCCACCGTGGAAAGTGGCTCGAAGAAAAAAAAAAATGCAGGACGGTTGAAAGTATATATATATATATATATATATATATATATATATATATATATATATATATATATATATATATATATATATATATATTTTTTTTTTCATATATGACCGGCAGCTGCCGCCTGTGACGATAGAAGTGGTAGCCGGAAAGTAACGTGGTTCGTCAATCAAACGCGGGGGCGGCCACTGGGGGCGGCCACTTTTTTCTCATCCGAGTTTTTGTGCAGCTAATCGTATTCAATGTATTTTCATTGCCTTTATGTTTTTCGTACTGTATACTTTCTTGTGCTGTGTTTTGATGGGTTTCGAATGTGTTCAGATGAGTCAATTTGTGTGAAAGTGTAACTGAACATGTGTTCAGAATTTTGTGTTGGCTATATGCTGCTGCCTTGTACGGGCATCAGGCACCCTCAAGCTGCCAATGGCAGCTTTTTTGCCTGATGACCCCCAACGAGTCGTTGGAAATAAAGTTTTGAATTGAATTGAATTGAAAAGGTGCAGAAGGACGGATCGGAAAATATTCTTGACAAAACATGCCCTCTGGTACCATTCTGTTGAGAGGAGGGTTCAAAAGCCATGAAGCCGCTTGCGATTGTAAACACTAAAGCCGTTAACTATCACAGACTGGTGGCTGATCATTACACTGCATATGAGCAGCACGCTCTTTAGAGCATGGTGCAGTGTCGGGAACAAAAGCCTAGTAAGGAACAGGTTAAGTGTATCACTCGGAAGTTGCGATTTTTCCTTTTTACCTCTAACATACAGCTTCTTTTTCGGCCGTATGGAAGTTAATTTACGTGCCGCTGTTTATACTTGCTAGGTGTACAGATAGATTTTTCGATGCATTAATTTGCTTCCTAAGCTGGTCAGTTCTTGTTCACCTTCCGCTCGCCAACTATCCTTTTGCTCGACCTCGTGCAGTTTTATTGCATGCCAGGCCTCGAAAGTGGCACATATGTCCTGGCCGGTGACTGACTGACTGAAAAACTTTATATTGAAAATGTGTACAGGGGGCGAAGGTGGCGGTCCCACTCTGACGGTGAGCGGGAACCATTTTTGGCGATATTTGTACGTCGACTGTACCTCGCTCGTTCGCTTCATAAATATGGTTCAGATATCTCCGAAAAGCTAGTTTTCTCTGCTTTTAAAAGATGCATTGGGTTTAACGGTAGCTGCAAATTTGTTTCAACTGTAAAAGAAAACGCAAAGATGAAAACTGGCAGTTGAGCTCAACTTGTCTCAGGAAATGCAAAATTGTGAAAAACCTCTTGCACCTAGAGAAATATATTTCGAGATACTTTGAGATGTGATGATAGTGCGCATATTTAAGCATGTAGAGGTACGTGTATAGATTAGTTTATTAGCCACGCTTGTTTGAAAAGCATAGAGAACAGAACAATGTAATCTACAATAACTTTTGGGATATGCATTGCATTGCGGCGACTTTTTGTACAGTTTGAGATCGTCTAATTGCTCATCCATTCTGAAAATTTCATGCATTTGCCTTGTTTAGTTTAAAAGTTATTCCTGATCAAAGTTAGCGTTTTTTCGAAATAGTTAAAAACGGAATGCAATACTGTTCAGGTAACCAGCACGTGGCAGTTCTGATATTTTGCGTGAAGAAACTTAATACTTCGCTCTACGCGGCTAAGCATCGCCTTTACTCTACGGCTTTTGGGGAATGCGCAATGTCTAGTTGATTTTAGCTACCTTTTTTGTTCTCCTTATGAAGGGCACAAGCTCTTGAAACGTTCCGCGGCTTCTTTTTTTCTGGCAAATATACTCTTAAAATGTCGGTCTCTCATTCTTTTAATCAACTTGTAACAATTGCCAACAACAAAGTCCACAGAATACAAACAATAATAGCAATAACGCAGCGACATGCGATAAATGTAGATAAATGTAGTAAGTAGCGCCATCTACACACATGCACGTGTACTAAATAATCACAGTTCAAAAAAATAACGAGGGTGGCGCTGTTAAACATTTACAATCAAGAGGTGTTCACGAGAGGGAACGATATCTCTACGATGTTTGCACGTTTCCCTCGATTTTGCCCTATGTAGTGTGTGTCGAACTTCCAAGCAGATTTTCGCCATATTGCTTTGCTGGATTGTTTTGTAGCGTAAAGCTAGTAAAGCCACACTACGCGGGTCAGAGCCGAGTTTTGCGCGTGTGCTGCCGCCTGTTATGCGCATGCGCGAGAACCGCGTGACGTCACGAGAGGCGCAGGTCCGCAGGTGCGTCCCTTCCTCGCCACAGCCGGTGCGAGGTCCTCGCTGCCGGCGCCACCGGCGTGCGCTCCTCTCCGACGCGTGACCTCGTGTTTACGACAGTTGCGCCGCCCGCTACTGCGCATGCGCCAGGAGGGTGCGCAGAGAAATGACGGTCGCGCTCAACCTGTAAGCTCTGGTGAACTAAGGAGAGTCGAGCAGCTGCCAAACGGCGCAGAAGACTGGAAAATGTAAATTCTTCCGATCCCGAGGTTGTCGCCTGGCAGTTCGCCGTCGAGCAGCCAAGGCGAAACGTGCGGCCGAAACACCGGAGCGCTTTACGCTACGTATATCCAGGCATAGCAGAGCTAAGCCACTGCCAATTTTTTTCGCCTGACGCTACGAAACGCATTCTGGACGTCGTATTATTTTTCGAGGACAGCTTTGGCATTGCTAAAGCGACAGGAAAGGGAAGAGACAGGCTTTCGCTTCGTGCTGCCGGTTGTTCGTTGTTCCGGCTAGCGCTGTGGAGGGGAAGTTGGAGAGCGCTCGATTCGCCTGCACTCACTGCACCAGTTCGGCAAAGTTCTGCGGCAGCGGCGGTGCGGCGGGTGTGTACCGCTAGTTCCGGCACTTTGAGCGCAGTTTGGCACTGTCTGCTTCCAAAACGGATGGTCGAGTGCACGCCTGGTCGTCGCTAGCCTTTGCGATGCCAATGAATTGCAGCCAGCTGTTCACAGCCTACATCAGCGGCAGCCAACCTCTCGTATCTCATGAAGAAATGTGCAAACAGCACATCACAATAACATGTTGCCATGAACCAGCCTCGATCCGTTTCTTTGGAGAACTCGAGCAGCGTTCTAGCTTGTCGACGAGTGAAAGTTACTTGAGTCTCCGCCGTTTATCACAACCCGCAAACCATCATCTGCTTCCATGGCGGCTGCAGCTGCACTATTTCAGCACTAACCATAGAGCAGGTGCAGTTTTCCTGAACTAGACTCGCACTTCTTTCAAACGAATGCCGTGGTTCAGAGGGCGCCATGTTCCTCCGCTGAAATGAATCCATGTGGTATATAAGTCGGGTACAACTCAAGAACGAAGCAGCACATGCCCATCAAAGGAGACCGCCCAGCCAAGCGCGTCGACCGAACAGTTTTCTGTTCGGTCTCCATAGGTGCGCCGCGACAGCACCGGTGGAGACTGAAGCCGCCACGACCGTCTGTTGCCGAATATGACCCCACCTGTAACATTCAGCGCTTTTGCGCAAAAGACGCTCTCGCGCGGACATATGAGAAAGGTGAGCACCCCAGCCCTCTCCCCCCCCTCCCCCTTTAGTGGCCAGCGCAGCTGAGACAATAAACGGGGGCACCACACCTTCGCCTTTCTCCCTGTCTTTTCCCCTGCTCCAGCTCAGGTGCTCCTAGAGACGATGGCAGATGCCGGGGCAGCAAAATATTTTCCTTTCTTTTTGGGTTATTATTCTTTTGGCCTTATCCCGAACAAATGACATCCACCCTCAGCGACACGGGGACAAAGCGCCGACTCCTTCGTTCTCTTTCGCAGGCTTGGCTGCATGCACAGCCACACAAATCGACCCGATTGGCTGAAGAGCTCTCTCTGAGTTGCGTGTGCCGCTTCGTTCTTTTGTTGTAACCGACTATAGTGCTGAGAAGTCCCCTTTTCGGGAACTGGCACAAAGGACCGCCCCCTCCCCTTGCTGCGCGCCCCTCCTGCAGGCGGGGTAGACTAGCGCCGCAGGAAAAGGAATTCTCGGAAAATGATTACAAGCACGTTATAAGCGGTGTTTACATGACGGGTTGAGTTGAGGATTTGAGCTGAAAACCGGTTACTGGGTTCATGTAAACGAGTCGGTTCCAGGAGTCGAGGGGGCGAGTCCAGTCAACTCCGCTGCAGGGGGTGGGTTGACTCACTCGACCCCAACAGCAGATAGGACGTAAACCGGTCGGAGTCTGGTTAGTGGAAGGGGAGGGGATAAATGCGAATCTGTTATTCGCTTGCGCCGTAGCGCCTCCGAGGCAGCCGTGCATGCCGCAATCTTCCAGGCTGCCACTGCCCTTTCCCGCTGCGCCGCTCGACGCTTGGTGCCGCTGCTGTTGAACCGGTCGCGACTCGCTAAAATCGAGTTCATGTAAACATGCAGTCAAGTTGGGCTGACCTTGCTCAACTTGATCTCCTGGCTAGACCCGCCGAAGTCGAGTTCATGTAAGCGAGGCTATAGTTGCCTGACAATAGACGGTGTGAAAATAGCAGCTGTTCCTTCAGTTTCCAGGTACGCGCGCGTGGACACGCACGCATACACACACACATACGCGGGCGCACTTTTTCAATCTTTGATCCAACCAAATCGAGTCAAATCGACGCAAGGCAAGAAAGATATACATATCAGCACGCGATGGAAAATTCTGGAGGGAATAAGCAACCTAATGATGCAAACTGTATGCAAGAAAGACGTACGTCTAAAATGAATAAGGGCACGCAGTTGAGGGTCCAAACGAGAGAGGGGAGGGGGTCGCCCTAAGTGCCTACAGAACTATCGCTTTGTAGCCGACCCCCCCCCCCCCCCTTTTTTTTGGCAGCGTTCCTGCACCCCCCCCCCCCCCCCCCCCCCCCCCGTTCTTCGTACAATGTCTATAAAAAAGTCTCGAGTCCGCCTTGTGAATGGTATGCATCTAGCTGTATACTGCATTTTTGTGAACCTTGGCAATATTCCGTCTTAGTTGATCGGAATTGGTTGCAAGGTGCCGCCGCATGTACGACGAATATTTGCTTCTGAGGTAAACACATTCCGACACTCTGCGGTGCTAACCCTCTCAATAGCAATTTCACGTCTCTTGCGCAATGTCGATTCATCTCAAAGGTAAACAGAAATTGACAATTGCCCACTTCTCTCTGCCTTTTTCTTTACCAACCATAGTTTATAAGGTTGGACAGGCATCCGCTGAGCGTTGACTAAATTGTATAGCTGTCTTTGTTATAGTTTTCTTATCATAGATGCAATACCAATTGATAAAAAAAATATATTTTTTTCAGCGCTAGAGTTTGCAGGTTACGCTCTAGACCAGGAGTGTTCCGACTACTACTAATATTACTATGCATCAACAGTGACGAAGTGATTGCACGCGCAAAGGACGAGGGCAGAAGGAAGGACGCAAGAAAGGCGCCGATTTCAACTATAAGGTTCATTGAAAAAAAAAAAAAAACAGAAACGCTAGAAATATATACATGGGACATAAACATAAATAATTTGCTTTATATCACACCTTCCTTATTTTTGGCGTCCGCTTTCTCTTTTCGCTTACTTAGTAATTTGCGCTGTGCAATTATGTCGATAATTATCACTAACTCTCCCAAGTTTCCACTGTATCGACTTTGTGCCCTTTGCGATGCAAGCTGGGCAGCATTTTTTTTTCCTTTTCTTTGCTCCCACTAATATATGTCACGACATTGAAAACAGTAAAGTCTGTAGTCGGGTAAAACTCAAGAACGGAACGGCACATACCTTCAAAGGAGGCCCTCCAGATAGTAACATCGACGGTACAGCTTTCTGTGGCTACTCAGCCAAGGCTAAACAAGACAGAGAAGGAAACGGCCCTCTGTTCCCGTTTGGACAAAGACGGTACCCTCTTTGCCCCGGCTCTCCAACTTTTTCCCTTCACCCTTCCCGAACCATAGACCGAATAAAGGAAGCCCCACTCTCTTTGGCTTTGGCAAGGGACAGGCAGAGAAAGAAGCATGCGGAACCACCCCAGCCAACACCTCCCCCCACGCACGACGGGGACTAGCAGCCGGGTTTGCCATGGTTCGTTTGTAATCATCTGAAGGCAGGTGCAGCAGCAGAAGAAAAGGGGTCAAGAAAGGACCGGACACGTATCTCAACATCTCAACCAAAACCAGTCTCGGGTTGCTGGGGGCAAGACGGGTAGACACTTTCTCAGTGATGGATCAGTGTCGTAGCCTGGTGGAAGAATATGAACTACTTTCAAGATGGCGGCAGTGGAACCGCCACCTTAGGTACCAAAGCAGCATATATGGTGGCAATGTTCGCCGACTCGTTAACTCATCGAAGGAAGACATTACGGCTGAGTTTATTTCATAATCTATATTACAACCGTCCTGACCTGCGAACCTCCCTTCTGGTACCACCTGTACGAACGTCCCGTCGGCTCTTCAATTCCCTGAGCGTGCAGCGTATTACTGGTTCCACAAATTCATTTAATAAATCATTCTTGCCCTTGGCTATTGATGACTGGAATTCACTTCCCGAAACTATTGTCCATGAGCGTGACAACTCAAAATTCAGGCAGTTAACATCCGCTCATTTTTCTAAATAAACTGATGAGCAGCAATAGGATTTCATTTTTCTTTTGCTATACTTTTCTCTAATACACTGCATTTTTTTGTTCAGTACCCGATTGCTTTTCCTTTTTGTGTGTGAATATACTGTTTTGTTGTTTGTTAAATAATACACTGCATTTTTTTGTTCAGTACCCGATTGCTTTTCCTTTTTGTGTGTGAATATACTGTTTTGTTGTTTGTTAAAAGTATGCGGAGCATAACTGCCTGTGTAATTTTCGTCCGTTTGTTTTCCCTATATTTCAAAATGCACGGATCATAGAAATGCACGTACATCACCATGCCTCGTTGTTTTTCTTGTATGTATAAATATGACCATGGCCATACTTTCTTGTCTCCCCCCCCCCTTATGTAATGCCCAAACCAGGGCCCTTAAGGGATAATAAATGATGATGATGATGATGACTCCCGTTTTGCTATATGCGCCTTGTCCTCGTTGTTAAATTTTTCCTCGCATGCCTGTCTGCAGCCAGCGTCCTGCTGTAATGGGCTGCTTTTGATGCCGGCAATGCAATGTGCGCTACGCCGAAGTGGCGCGCCCTTTCTGTGATGAACAGCGGCTATTTCCTCTCGCCCAAAGCACATGGAGAGCTTTCGAAACTTTTCAGGCGCCACGGACTGAAAAAAGTTTTGTTCATTGTGCAATAGCTTCAGATACCGTCGGATAGCTACGGTAACGTCATTACAGGACACTGCTTTTTCGACGAGTACTGCTAGGAAAGCTGGCAAGCCTTTAAATGTGTAGCGACGAGGCTAAAATGCGTTTTACGTCATGGCTGGTCTGTCACGCTTACCACGATATGAAATTACAACTGGCGTCAAAAGAGTGCAGACCGTGCAGGTTGAGAACAAAAAAAGAAAAACAATTTCGCCACATGCCGGGACATGTGGTAGGGGAGCATTCCCGGGCGCAAAGATGGCGTTTAAATTCTTCGTTCCTAATGTGCCTGTTAACTTTTGACGCCTACTGAACGTGCGGATGCTAGCAGCAGCAGCAGCTGTGCAATAGAAAAGGGCGCGTGGAACGTTGCTCAATGAAAGTTAGCGAATTCGCAGCATCAAACTCCCTCTGCTGTCACCGTATAGACGCTTTACAGCGGCGTATCATGGGGGCTGCCATCTTTGATCACGTGATCACGCCGCCATTACTCGCCTCCTGACCGCTCGGCGCGCGCCTCGTCGCGAAGGCTCCTGCGTCGGACGGTTCGGTTCCGACAGGCAGTGTTTCGGCTGATACGGTTGTAAAGGAGAGGGAAGACGACGCTATGGTTTGGCCAAAGCTTGGAAGGACATGTGACAACCCTAATTTGATCACTTCAGGCGTGAAAACGCGATAGGACTTCATGTCGCATAGAGCCGCTGAGCTCTCCGCCTCTTCGAGCCAACGGACGGATCGCCTGAATGCTTGTCTTTGCATGCGCTGAAGGCTCTGCTTAATGTTTTTTTTGTTATTATATAAAACGTCAAGGTTGAATGTTCCTGCGGCCTTACAGGTCGTTGTCCTATCGTGTACCTGCATGCAGACACTGCTGTAAAACGCTCACATGCACATCGTACTCATTTGTTTACAACCTGTTAACGGTGCTTAGGAAACCTGAAATATTTCCTACTGGTTGGATAAACATAGAAAGGCGACAAATATAAATAGGCACACCAAGGTTGACTATCATGGTAGCAGTACCATGCATCAAGCAGCCGTCATAATCTGGCGTACAATCATTTCGAAGGATTCCGCGATATAATCGTTATAACGCGCGCATGGCAACGCGTTCATGCTAGACGAATTTCACAATAACGTCAGCCTCATATAAAAATTTTTGGTACGCTCGACGCTCGATATACGGACATGGAAATGCTCATGGTCTCTTTGGTTGTAATTAACCAGCTTCACTCTGAGCGTGCGGAGTCACTTTTAGTGACTGTTTCGCATGGACCGCGAGCAAGTGACAACCGCCCAACACAGCAGCCGTAAACCAAATGCTGTAATCCGAATACGGTCCACGGAAACCGCGCTACTTGGAGCAAAATTGAACAGTAGCACCAAGACGGCGTGTAATACACGGACTGACGGTAAGCGTTGTCGGCTCGCACGGTAGTGCGGTGCATAATAAACAGCAGCAGCATGTAGGAGCGCAAGTCGTCGTTTTTTTTTTTTCGTTCTTAATTCGGCTTCGGGCGCTCCTTTTACTAATGGCCACACACACTCACTTACGATCAATACAGTGCACAACAACTGAAAGCACGCCGTCATGGTTTCTGTGGCGGAACAGCTTTATCATGCGGCTGTGTTGTGCACTTACCCTCGCAGATTTTCCAAGATCGAAACCTTTCTTTATTAGCTATCTAGCCCTGGCGAACGTGTTTGTTGCGCTCGCCAGTTAGGAAAGGGTGCGTGTCGAATGGGCGTGAACATTGGCATTACCTACTTGTGCAGTTCGGTTCCGTGAAGCGATCGCAAACGATCGCATCCCGCACCTTTAACTCTCTGTCGCAATTATTGAAATCCACAGCACAGCACGTGTTTCCTCTGCCTATTCACATAATAGAAAGAACACATTCGGCAGCCACCCGCGATATTTCCACTGCTGCGTCGAGGCGCACGCGCCGGCGACTTACGAGGCGAGTAATGGTGCCGTGTTCTGAGCGCACGTGTGGCGCCATCTGGTCTCAAACGGAAGAACTGCGCGCTGTAAACGGTCTATACTGCAAGTCCACTGCTCTTTATACTCCTGCAGCGAATCATGCAGAACGCCATAGGCCAGCCAACTCGCTGCCTTTTCGTAAAAGAAGTCCATAGTTTAGGTTTAGATTTAGGTTTACGGGGGTTAAACAGTGACTCAGGCTATGCGGGACGCCGTAGCGAAGGGCTCCGGAAAATTCGACCACCTGGGGTTCTTTAGCATGCACTTACATCGCACAGTACACGGTCCTCTGGAATTTCGCCTCCATCGAAATTCGCCCACTGCGGCCGGGATCGAACCCGCGTCTTCCGGGTCAGCAGCCAAACGCCATCGCCTCTGAGCCAACGCGGTGGCTGCAAAAGGAGAAGTAGGACCACGGCGTGAATGGCTGCATGTTCTCGCGCAGTCACGTAGAGCATTAAACGGTTTGGGCGAATAAAGAAAGAAGACGTAAGATATACGGCGTCACTGCGTTTTGCCACAGGCTGCTTCTATAGAAAATTTAAAACGGTTAATTTATTTTTTTTTTCGCAGCTCTCTAAGAAAGGATTTGCGAATATCTTATAAAACAAGGTTCACCGCGATAAGAAAAATACAACATTCGGGGGACAAGTGCCCGGCGTTTTGTCCCAGTACAGAGCTTCTTGAGAAAAAGGCGAAAAATTTGTCCATTGGGTGTGCTTAAAGACACAACTAAGACAAAGTACATAGTTCAGGGTTTGGCGGAAACGCGTCTGGTGGGAGGAAATTTTGCATCTGAAGAAACAAGCACTCGCCAAGGTGAATTATGAAGAAAAACGTAAAAACATAGACGTTTCGGCACCGCTACAAGTGCCTCTTGTTCACAATGAGACAGAAACGGGTGATTAAAAAAGTATACCTGGAAGAAATGTCTCCGGAAGATACGTCTCCGGGAAAAAAGTCCCCAACTGAAAAAAATCCGATTGATAGAATTCTTCGGGAATCCAGTTAACAAAAATTTGAGCTCTTTATCGGGGTCCTCCTTGGCTTTGAGAATGGATGTAAACATGTGGTATTTTGCAGTACCTCACCACACTATGATTATGTAGTGCAGGTAATGCCGAGAAAAACCACACCGCAGAACACTCCCGGCGGTGACTTCGCTGAAGGGTCGAGTGATCCAGGGACGCAGTTGCCCTCGGCCACTCCCTTTCCGCCTTCATATTTTTTTTTATGACCGCGCCGCGGTAGATGAGTGGTGGTGGTATGAATTTACAGGCCGGATTAGACTTACTGTGGCCTGTCGGCAAGTGCACCGCCTGAGTCCCTGATTTAAATGGCTATGACTCTACGACTTTTCCATACCGCCAGTTCCTCTAAAACGTCAAGTGTGACTGTGACACCGATCGCCGCTTAATTCGGAAGCCCTCAAGGTACACGATTACAGCCATTACGTTTGGCACAGCACCAGCGAGGGGATCAACGCCTGGAATCTGTTCATTGTTCAGCCAACTTCCATGCCGATGGGCAGATTCAATGCAGCGTACAATGCTGCATTGTTTGTTCTGTGTGCTCCATTAAAGGTGGTGGAGTGGACGCTCCACATCGCCCGGGGACAAGTAAGAGGCGCTTGCCGGAAAGTTGCCATATTTTAGCTCTGTTCACCTGCCTGTAGGTACCGGAAACATGATGTGTATCAAAACAGTCTAGTATTTCCCGGGCAGCTTCTCGCATTACTCTCTTGGGAAACGGTTCCGAATTAAAACACCTCTGCAACCATTATGTTTAGCACAGCAACAGCAGGAACAAGTGTCCAGTTTAGAGCGCGCTGCATACCGGTACTGCACGTAAAACGTAAGATAAGCTGAGCATCAGGCCAGGCGAAAGCTTGTAACCATTAAAAAACTGGCGGGTACTCGCGGCACTGGAAAACGAATCCCCGCCTCTCGCACGAGAGACGGATGTTCAAATCAAAGGTAGTTACGGGACGTTTAGTAGCACCCGTTTGGTGACATCTTTTCCTACTTCGAAAATGGGGACGATTTTCCCGGGGAAGTTTTTTCCAGGGATGTTTTTTCCGGGGGCATTCATTTCGGGGACAATTTTTCCGGGGACATTTTTTTTCCGGAACCCGACAGAAACAGATGGACCGTTGCTTATGAATGAAAAGCTTGGCGTACAGAGTTTTTGTATATCTCGAGTTGATTGCCCCGCGTCCTGTTTATCGTTTCGCTTGTCATTTGAATGTGAGGAGACTCCTTGAGCAGACGCGTAGGTAAAGTTTTTTTTTTTTTTTTTTCAAGTATGTGCGCGGAATCTCAGTCAGTCAAGTGGCCTGTGTTTTGATAGTGTTCTGCAAATGTTTTGGAAGGCACTTTTCCGTTCTTGACGTCACGTTGATGTCCTTTGAACCGATTTCTGAAAACCCCTGTCTTGCCTACATCGGTTGCGTTGCATTCTTTGAGTTTGTCGACGACGACGGGGTAGCTTTTCTCTAGCGAGTCCTTCACACCTACCGGGTGGTTTTGAGCTCGCTAGAAGGGACGTGGACCACTTGGACGTCGCATTCAGCTAAATGGATACATTTTCACTGACACAACGGGCATAGGCAGCCGCCGCTGTGGCTCAGTGGTTATGGTGCTTGGCTGCTGACCCGAAAGACACGGGCTCGATCCCGGCCGCGACGGTCGAATTTCGATAGAGGCGAAATTATAGAGGCCCGTGTACTCTGCGATGTCAGCGCACGTGAAAGAACCCCAGGTAGTCGAAATTTCCGGAGCCCTTCACTACGGCGTCCCTCATAGCCTGAGTGGCTTTGGGGCGTTAAACCCCATAAACCAAACCAAAAAACGGGCATAGGGAATTGCTGCGTGCTGCTTCTTTACGTTCTTCTAGCTCCGCTTGGAGGGGCTGCAGCGCGTCGTTCTGATGAGTGGGGCACCTGAAGTAGGTAGTCGTTTTCTGTGGGGTCTTTCTTTATGCGGCTGATCTCCTGAGTTTTTTTTTTTCCTGTGCTTCAACAAAGCTTGAAGATCAGATTGAAAAGCGCCAAGGAAACTGATCGCTTTTGTCCTATAGGGTGCGCTGAAAGAAAATTCAGGTACATCCCCGTTCGGGTGGGTTTTCTACATACAGTCGTCGCGACACCATTCTGTCGTGAATTGTATGCTTTCTTGAAGCGAGTTCAGGTGCCCCAGGAATCTTCCCGTTTCCTGTCGTCGGATGACACAAAAACAGTCAATGTACCGCAGAAGCACCTTCAGTAGCAGGTCGAATGATGATGGTGGTCGAATGATGTTCTCGATTGTTTCCAGGGCCAGATTGGCCGCGGAGATGGACGTACCTGGTGCTGTCCCGAAGATCTGCTTATAGAATGTCTTGTTGAACAAAAAGTATATATTCGATGGGCAGAATTTCATCAGCCGGCAGAGGTCCTCTATGTCGATTGGCGCACGTTCCAGTAGAGACAAATCGTTGCTAAAGCTTCTCTGCAATACGTGAAGAACGGAAAAGTGGGCTTCCAACGCCCTAGCACAACACCATCAAAACAATGGCCACTTGACTGACTGGGATTCCGCGTGCATGCTTGGAAAGAAAAATCTTTATCTACGCACCTGCTCCAGGTATCCTTTCACGTTCAAATGACAAGCGAAGTGATAAACACGACGCGGGGCAATCTACCCGAGATATACGTATACGCTCTCTATGCCACGTTTTCCTTTATATGCAACGGCCCATCTGTTTCTCTCCCATTGTGAACAAGGCACCCGTAGTGGTGCCGAAACGTCTATGCTTTTACACTTTTCTTCGTAATTCACCTTGGCGAGTGTTTATTTCTTCAGATGTATGAAAAAATATGTTGACCAAGCTCTGACAGGCCTCTGTTACGCCTGTTCGCATATCGCGATCGGGCGGAATTCCCCCAGCACTCCCTGCCTTTAAGTTCATGCTATATGACAGACTACCCTCCTTTTTTTCTTTTATGGGGCCTTCTGGAAATAACTGCAATTCCTCGACCACCTGTCTCGCGTGGCTGCCTCCGAAAAACGCTTGTGCGTGTAAAGAAAGCAGAACGACTCAAAGTACTGACGTCAAAGGCTCTTTATTTTTCCTACGCCTTCCGCTTTTATAGCTGCACAGAAAATGATTCAAATGCACAAACGTTCGCTCCTTTAACGACTGCAAGAGGTAAGCTGTAGCGGTCAGCTGTGTGCATTATAATTCACAAATAGTTTACTCAAAATGTTGGTAAGGTCATGCGGAAGAGAAATAACGAATAGTTTATTCGAGAGAAACATTAGTATTTGTCTACATGCTTTGACCACTGTGTGTCGTTTTCACTTTTTTAACTTCCATAAGGCTGCAAGTCCATGGTAGAGAGAGGGTGTGGTAGATGGTCCTTGGTGATCACAAAATGAACAAGGGAGGGGAAAACCTCAGGTTGCTTGAGCCAACGTTTCGACAAGGGGACTTGTATTCGTCTGGGCAAAGCGTTCATCATTGGCAGGGATTAAATAGGGCCTTTGCTCCGAGGAGGAAGGCCCCGGGGGTGGGGAAGGAGGGTGGTGTGAGAGGGGATGCGTGTCAGGAAGGGGAGGGAGGTGATTCTTGATTCGTTAAAGGGATACTGAGGCGGTTTTCGAATCAGCTAATTTTTTAGGGTTTTGAAGTAGTGTCATTGCTGATCACGTCTGTGAAATTATTTTTTCGATTTTGGCAAAAACAGTGGCGAAATCACCAATTAAAAACGCGATGTTTAAATCTCCCGCGCCCCGCGCGAGCGCTGGGGAGGAGAACAGCGGAGAGGGAAACCTCGTCCATGTCGGCCAACGTGACGTCACGTTGAGGAGCCGGGGATACTTCGGCGCACCCGAGCGAGCTTTCAGCGCGCGTTGTTTCTCGTGCTGCATGCGTTGTTCCTCGTAATGCGTGCGTTGTGACGTACAAAGCGTGCCAGCCGACCTTGAAAATTATATTCAACACAAGGTACTACTCTGCGGTCGTGTCCACGAACAACTACGGCCGCGACTGTGTCGTCTTCCACTGTTTTCCGCAAGATCATAAGCCCGCAGCGCAAGCGCTCGCTGCTGTGACGAAGAATTCTAGCCGGCCAAAGCAAGCCTACTCTGCTCGAAGCACTTCCGTAAGAGCGGCTACATGCAGAGCATGTCCCTAATGCGATCTCTGGAGATTTCTGTCTAAAAGGCGCGGCTGAACTATGACTCAGTTCCTTCGATTTACTCGCGCATGAGAGGCGTGTCACCATTCGCAAGAAGCGCCTCTTCTAAAAGTAGAAACATGCTCACTTAGCCCCTGCAGAAACCTTATAGAGGCTCAAGCATGTGTCGCTCTCCTCAGCTTAGGTGCGGCCAGACCACCTGAGGCGTGCTCAGCAAGGCTTGATTAGTGATTTTATACTCGGTTCGACGTGTCCAAGCAAGCAAGTAAGCAATGAAAAGCACAATAAAGCAAAGCAAGCAAGCATCGAAGTTCTTTATATGCGGCATCTCGTTTAATCGTAGCTAAGCGATTAAATCGAAAGCGTTTTACGTTCTGATTTCTGATGCAAATTTAAGAGAGAAATGAATGCCAACCGAGTTTTTTCAAGAAAACACCGCAACCTTACTCGGTTTCTTCCTCAAGTTGTGGCAGCGGGCGAGTTGCAGCTAGCTTGGCTTTTAAACACACATATAGTTGGCAACTACTTCACTGAACCTAAACTGCAAATCTAGGAAGGGCGAACGTTTCCGAGGCAGCGATTAATATTTTCTGGCATCTGCTGAACGCGCCACGAGTGAAGCAGCAGCCTTGTGCGCGTATTTGGCTTGGTTTCCAGCGCACTATGATTGCGTCACTATCTTGTGGTCACATGCCTCGCAGTGCTTGGCCACTGCGCTTCGCTAATTTTGACACCAACTTTGTGCTCCTTCATCGTTTCCTTGAAATACTTTCTTGCCCCAACCTGCAACACCCGGGTACTGAGAACAGGATTTTTGTACACAGTGTTTTGGGCCTTTTCTTTAGGATGACGCTCTTCCGGGAGAGCCAGGAGGTGTCCGGTGGTGGTAATTGACTTGAGTATTGTTCGCACCCCTTCCTTTCCGAGAATACGAGCCGAGGTTGTGCTGGCACCTTTTACGCATGGTCTGCATCGCGTCTTTGACGCTGGCGTATGCTTGTGCTAGGCGTACAATTTTTTGCTTGTGTCTTTTTGGTTTCAGGCGTTACGTGGAATGAGCAAACTGTAGTATCCTTTTCTTCGGAGGTCAGTAAAAAAAAATAGTAGCCGTATTCGCTTTTACAACGACACGGAAAGCTGCGATCTGCACTCAACGCAGCGCCGGATCCGCATCGCCAGCTTCTCCAGTCCTCAAAGTGACGTCACGACCTCTCTTGACCAATCACGGGCGGCGGCGCGCCGCGCGGCGTGCCCCGCGGCACAGGCCGCATATTTCGGCTAAAAAAGGCAATTCGCGCTTGTTTTTGCCTTATTTGGATGCGATATTCCGGTATACAGCATCAAAAACTATCGGATGCTGCTGCCAGCCCGATTTTCGAAAAAAGTGCTTCAGTCTCCCTTTAAGCTGCAATAGTGGAAAAACTTATATCCGGGGGGTGTGTAATGAACAAAGGCTTTGAAGGGGCTGCGACAGGGGGTTGGCGCTGTGTGGACCTGAAAAACTCAGATAAGGGGATTAGTCAGCGTGGTACAGGGAAATGAGAACAAGGCAAACAAAATAGGCTGGCACTGGAAGGAGAAAGAAAGCAATGCAGAAAGTTGGGCGAGTTGGTAATACATGTTGAACTTAGCAAAGCGCAATAAAGAGACAGGGACAAGAAGAAGAAGAAGCACGTAGGACAAACGCTTGACATCAACTAGTTCTTTACTCGGGAAAAAACACATATATACAGATACATAGAGGGCGGAAACAAATTATAAACCAAGCAATGAATCGGCTTTATCACAAGTGTGTTTAGCGTGAACAGGAATCAAGGTAAGCAATTTCCTTGCGTGATAAGGTCAGGGATGGAGTGCTGATACAATTTTCAGCTTTCTTTACAATGCGATAAGCCTCTTTAATTTCTCTGTCAAGCCTGTTTTTTCCTTTATCGCACGTGTGTGTGGCATTGAACTGCGGCTCATTTGCTTTGCATTTTTTACATGACTTGCAGTGTTCTGCTAGGTGCCCATCCGTTGCTACAGCTTGCACAGCACGACGGTGTTCCCTCAACCTATCGTTCAGGCACCTGCCTGCCTGGCCAATGTACGACTTCTTGCACGAGAGCGGAATCTCGTAGACCACCCCTGTGACGCATGTTGTGAAACGGGTGACATGCTTCGTTGTGCACTCAGGATGGTCATTCACCTCGTTGACAGCTCGACACATTTGTGAGAGCTTATTGGGCGCTGAAAACACGACGGATACCCCGCACTTCTCGGCCACTTTTATAGCCGATGCGACACGTTGTGTATGTAGGGGATCACCGCCGGACGCCTAGTCTGGGGAGCCTTTTCTTTTCGCTTCCCAGAGTTTAGCTCCTTCACTAGGCTTTCCACCACAGAGGCGATGATTTCTTGTGGGAAACCAGCCCTTTTCAGGCGCTGTGACTGCATCTGCACACTGGCCGAGACTTTATTCTTACACGATTTGTTGAGGGCCTCACGTATGCAATTTAGGGCAATCCCCCTCTTTACTACCTTTGAGTGGGCCGAATCATATTTCAAAATGCCTTTTTTGGTACGCGGCTGATACACCCAGCAGACTATCAAAGGCAGTCTGCAGTACCTTGACGTTTGTTTGAGTCTAGATAAGGATAAAGTCTGCTACTCAGAAGTACTTGTGTTTGGACGTGTTGGTTCATAACTTCTCAGGAGGACACAGGGGCGCAACAAAAGACACGGACATAGACGTAGACAGGGACAAGCGCTTGTCCCTGTCCACCTCTACGCCCGTGCCTCCCATCACGCCCCTGTGTCCTCCTGAAAAGATAATATACTTATGCGAGGTTCCAGGAAATGGTCTGAGCACGTGCAAGACATCTGTTAATTTAAAATTATGCTAACCCTGGAATGTACCTGAGAGATTCCAGGTTTCCTCTGGACATGTTAATCCCTGTTGGTTGCAGTGTTTTAAATTTGTGGATTAGGAATGCTTCTCTGTATTTTCTGTCCCTGGTCGATTTGAAGCCTGACTGAAGAATGAACAATTTGAGTTCGTCGAATTTGTGATGGCGTTGATTAAAATGGGTCGACACTGCCTTCTGTTCATTCCGTGTTGTGTCAGCCCGCCGCCCGTTTAATCTGGCACTCATTGTTTGCCCGGTTTCTCCGATATATTGTTTCTGGCAGAAGGAGCACTGGAGCATGTAGATAATATTGGACGATGTGCAGTCAAAACTGGTCTTTATATCGAAACTGAAATCGCTTGCCGTACTTTTAACCGTAGTGTCCCTTTGTAAATGTTTGCATGTCTTGCATCTAGGTCGAGAGCATGAAGTTACTGTCGGTGGTGGTTTCTTACCGAGCCTAGCATGCACCAGGATGTCCTTCAGGTTTGTGTTGCGTCTGTATGTTACCCTTGGTGCGTCGGGAAATATTTTCTTGAGACGGTCGTTACCAGTTAAAATGGGGTAGTATTTCCGCAGGATATTGTTTATGTTTGGAAGCGCGTTTGAGTATTTTGTTATAAGTGCAGGAGGTCGTTGGCTGTTAGCTTTTGTTCGTTTTTTAAGAACTACATCACGTTTCAAAGTGGTTGCTCGTTGGAACGCATTATTAAGGGTTGTCTGTGGATGGTTTCTGGTGATTAGTGTGTTTTTTAGCGAGTGTAGGTGTTTCAGGTAGTCGTCGTCGTCGCTACATATTCTTCTTAGTCTCGTTGCCTGTGCTACGAATATACCTTGTTTGCAGTGTCTTGGATGATGGCTAGTGAAATCTAAGTATTGTTGTCGGTCAGTGGGCTTCCTGTAAAGTGTGGTTTTGAGCTTGCTATTTTCTAAATGGACAGTGGTGTCAAGGAAATTGACTTGCGTTTTCGAGGAGTTGAAGGTGAATTTAATGCTGGAGTGGCATGAATTGAAATGTGTGACGGATGCCTTCAGGGTCTCAGCCCCATGCTCCCATATCATGAAAATGTCGTCTATGTAACGCAGGTATATAAGTGGTTTTACGCTCAGAATATCGCCCCATCTGTGTTCGCGGCGGTTTGGCGGCGCAGAACATCGTGACGTACACCATTGTATTGATCCTCTCCGCGGTTATAGGCGCGGTACAACTCAAGATAAGCTGCTCTTCAGTATAGAAGCGTTCACATGATAAACAGTGCCCTTCAAGTAGTACCTTCTGTGCCTGGTCACGTAGCCTTTTTGAATTGTGACACCGTACTCATCCGAGAAACCTTGTAGCAGGCGAACGTCTGCTTTTATGTGCTCGGAAAACGGCGCACTAACTATTGCAGTAAGATCGTAATAGCACGGCCGCTCAATGGAGAGCGCACTTGCGCCTCCATTGAGCGGCCGTGGTAATAGCGTGAAAGTTCTAGAAAAAAAAGCTGCCTTATATTAATACCACCCAAATAGTGGCGGCAAAGTGGACTCAGAGTGTTCTTGGTTCGCTGCGTTAAAGTTAGCCAAAAATAAACAAAAAATAACGTGCGCGCATCTATGTGTTTTACACTTGGAACTATTGATTGCAGAAGACAGATTTTGCTGGACATATCGCCATTGCGCTGAAAACGGTCTCACTCTACACTTTTAGAAAAAAAGGCAGTGAAAACGTAGTAACGGCTGCGGTTACAACCTCTTTTAACCCTTACTACCTACGTGCTATGTTCCTACGACCTTGTTACTACCTCAAAAGAAAAATTAAGTAGCAACAAGGTAGTGACTTCTGCTGTTACTACGTTTTTTGGCAGTGACTACACTTGTACTACCTCATTATAACCCTGGTAGTATTCATTACTACCTTAATTTGGAAATGGATGATTGAAATATGCACATATATGTATACTAACATTCCTGGTGACATTGCTACTCAATGCCCCATGTTTTTATATGATGGAAATGGTTTCCTAAATGGCAACAAATCTAATAAAATTTCCAGTGCTGTTTTTTGTTTTCAATACAATATATACGCAGCACCTGTGTGTTCCATTCTTTACTTTGATTTCTTAATTGCACTTTTTCACCAACCCCAAGCTACTGTGCCTGACTTGTGCTCATTTTTCTTTCTGGTTTTACTGCTAGATGCATCCATGTTCAATGTTTTCTCGTTTGGGGTGTTTTTTCGGACATACGATCTAATTTTTTTTAATAAGTAAAGAGAGCGGTCATTGTCAGCGACATGTGTGCGGTGTTCCAGCCCATACCACAGCCTCTCAGCAGGCTAGAGCAGTTTGCCGAAATAAAATAAATAAATGTTAATAAAATGCAACATGCAAACAAAATTACTCTTTATTCCAGGGGCTCAAAGGAAAGATAGACTAGACATTTTTATCTAAACAACAGGCAGTAAATGTTACTACCTTGCAGTTACTACGTACAGTCACTACCTAGGTAGTCATATATGCGACGGTTGTTGCTACCCCAAAATGTAGTAACCTCAACTACCGTTTTTTTTAGAGTGTAAGGCAGTGAAACGAGCCGTCGCCACATCAGGCCTGAAAGCCGCCATTGTTCTGTCTTGTTCTCATGACATGCAAATAAGCTTTCAAGTTCAAATTGTAAGGATCAAAAAGGTAGGCTTACCTCAGTCTGTCATGTCGGCAGTTAATGAAACCTTTCTTCAGAAAATAAGAAGGGGAGAAGAGCAAGCATACTGTGCTGGTTAGGGAAGAGTTAGGCCAGAAGTTGTTCCTTGTACTCCCACCATGTAGCATAAAATCTGGAAAAGGCATACCATCTAAGTATAATGTTCCCGTTGTTTTTTCTGCCTCCTGTAAGCTGGCTGCTTTATGCTCCCGAATTACTAAAGAAAAAAAGAAAAGATGAAACTCACGAAACAAAAAATGCCCGAAAGTTTTTTTAATATGAAGGAGTGGGTTACTTAGGTTCCTCTCACACGTGGTAAATTATACATTGGTCAAACGGGGCGTTGCATGACGAACGTTTGAGGGGGCATATATGAGCGATCAATCAAGAGTGGCACAGGATCAAACCTGCCGTTTCATTGCAAAGACTGCGAAGATCGCCCATGAACGCCCCCCCCCCCCCCCCCCCCTTTTTTTTTTTTTTGAGGCAAGTTGTTTCAGGGAAAAGCCACTATTATGTTGCCCTTGAATAAAAAGAAGCTTCTTTTACTTAACAAAAAAAAAATATGAGCGTGGATTGTCTTAATGATGCGTCGGTATAAGAGCAAAGTGGGTTTTTTTATGCGAAGCCTATTACTAGATCTACACTACAGCCCGTCGAGCGCGGCGGTGGAGCTACCACTGACCTTTAGCGTGACCACGTGACACCACGTGACAACATGACGTCACAGCAGAGGAGAGATGGGCTGCCGGCTCGCGCGGTCGACCGCGGCGGTGGAGGCTCCACATCAGAGGCGCGGCGGCTGACCACGTGACAACATGACGTCACAGCAGAGGAGAGATGGGCTGCCGGCTTGCGCGGTCGGCCGCGGCGGTGGAGGCTCCACATCAGAGGCGCTGCAGCTGACAGTCTATAGGGAATGGTGGCGGTGGTGGAATAACTAAGGGTGTTTCCAATGTACAGGTGCAGTCAAAAGTAAATGGAAGGCAACACTCACGAAAAAATTTAATCATTGGCCCCCCAATTCATGCATCCTTGAATACATATATGCAGCCTGATTTCGATTTTGCAAACTGCACAGTGCACCCAGAAGCATGGACCACTATGCTGTAGATTAAAAGAAATTAATTTTTTTTGACAAAGTCGCCTTCCATTTACTTTTGACTGCACCTGTACTTTCCATGGGTGCTGGGGCAGCGGTTGTACACTCTGCATTGAATTCCCCGATGATCCCGTATATAGCTGCCACGGCAATCCTTGCTACACTTCTAGTGGTTGTATTAAAATGACCAAGTATTCAACCAAGGAAAGCCATGTATTACCAAGCCTAGCCATCAATATGCTTCGCATCTGACTAGGCTTAACCTTAGCTAAGCCTCAGCCAATTTTTTTAGAAAGATTTTATTGAGATCAAAATAATGTGTACGTAGCTTACTACCCTACGCAGATCTGAAATGTTCAATGCAAAACGCCATCACTGAATGTTTTATGCAGTTTAATGTTTTTACATCGCCTTTTAATCCATCTTCTTTACTCCATCTTCAGGCTCTCATCACGTCAAACATGTTTCTTTGACCCTTTACACTACGTGTCATATTACTTTTCTTTATCTTTGAAAGCATCACCTTTCGCTTCTATCGCTTGAAGGCTTTCGCCCCATCATACGTCTTGTTTCTTTTCTTTTTTATAGCTTTTGTGTCTCTTCACACCTTCTGTGACGTTTACTGCAGCTGATAAGCATTGTCGCTGTCCCTCTCGTCTTTCAACAAAAAATCAGGTGTCAGTAGCGCCTTGTCAAGTGAGTCTCCCTCGTGAACATTTTTATGTCGCGGTACCCCCTCGTGAAAATCAGTGTTGCGTCTATCGATAGGTGCAGCTATAACTCCATAAGTTATAGCACCGAAAAGCAGCTCCGCCACTAGCGCTTTGCTGTTTCGCACGATTATTCGCTTTGTAGCAGCGAATATTTTTAGCATCGAATATTTTGTAAAAACATTCGATTCGGTTTTTGCAAACAGTATTCGTATTCGATTCGGCAAAAAAAAAAAAAACTGCACTATGCATATTTGGTTTTGAAAAAGTACTATTTGCACACAGCTATAAGACCTGTGACACGTAGATACGGCGCTGTACGACCCTCGCTGATGTGGACGACTTAAATTACTGAAAATTTTTCCGAGGACCATAGTTTCTGATTATGTTTACGCCTCGTTAGCGTGAGAACTCGCTGTTCGGATAAAGTGCAAGGTGAGCATGCGCATGGCTATAAGCGCCCATCTATTTTTGTTGCGTAATATGAACAGCGGCTTGGACAAAAAATTGGAGGTGACACTTAAGCTTCGCCTTAAGTGTACGACGCGATAGCGCAATGGGTTAATTCCCATATATGTAGGGTTATTCTCATTTTTTCAATCATAGGTTCCTGGGAGTCCTCATGCCCCTCCTGATGCACAGGTGTAGCGGTTAAGCGATCTGCCACTGACCTGCGATGGCAGGTGCTACCAGCGGTGGGCCTTGTGCGACCCAGGTTGCTCTCCCGAGCGATCAATCATCAATTTAGTAACTGCCACCTGCCACATTTGGCAGTTTGCTCACTATGCGGTGGGCGGGTTGTGACGACCCCACAAGGTCACGTGACCTAGGTTGCCCACCTGCCTCCTAGGTAGCTCTCTGGGGATTGAGGAAGAAACCAACAAGACAGAGAGCGGGGATCACCTGCCAGAGTCACGCTCGTGATTTTTCGCTCACAACGCCGACAACGCCGACACCAGCAACGTCGACACCGGATTTTCCGGTGAATGAGTCCTTTAACGCTGTCGCATCAAAAGACGCTCAATCTTCGAAATAAATAAAAAAATTTGAATCTAGAGATTAATCTCTATGGCTGCCACCACTACGCCGCCGTTGTTTACTTCCGCGGTTCCCTCGGTGGACGGTGAGCTACCTGAGCAGCACAACCCTGTGCTCAGAGATTGTGTTAGCATCCCAGCTTGACACTGTGGGTATGCGGGGATGTGTGGGTAAAGAGATCAGCATGGCTGCGCACCGCTTGTCTTTTTTTTGGTCGTTTGTCCTGCAGATGTGTCAGCTTCTAACGTTTTTGGTGCACCATGTATTTGTAGTTTAGGCGGACATATGTGCACAATTATGTTCTCAGAACTTACTTCTCTTTGAGCATTCTGTTACGCATTTCGGCTCTCGACAGAAAAGTTCGCAGTTTTGATAACTCACGAGTAGACGACGCCGTTTGCGTGCTAACCGTTAGGCCGACGAGCCAGCCAGCAAGCACCGCTGTCACTGTCGCATGCAAGTGACGGCAGCAGGCGACGCACCTACGCTCCAGCAGATATACTCATTCTCTCGGTGCCTTCGTTTGGCACTCAGTAAACAGTTTAGTAATACGTCACCTCTTTGGGCTCGTAATTTAAGCAAGTTAGCACACGCGCCTTATTAAATTCTGCACCGACCTATCAAGAGCGCGTATACGTACTGGGGATCGAGCGCCCGTATTATGCACTGCATGCACATCTCATCGTGCAAAACATCCGTACGTATACGTGGTCACAGAGAAAATAGGATATACTTCACCTGAAATTTTTATATTCTATCTTACAGCCATGGCTAAACGCATGTCAAATCTTTTTGAGGCCTGCGCTGGTACAGCGGCGATGACCAGGCCGGCAAGCATGCCTAGGCGAAGACGTGCTCCACCGCAATGTACGGAGGACTGCAAGAAAGCCGAAAGCGTGAACGATCCGCTTCCGGGTAAACAGCGACGCGTTGTGTGTGGGAGGATAGGCGTGGGTATGACGTAGATATTTATGTGCACGCTCAATGGTGCGCAGAATGCTGGCGCGTACGCTGTTCTCACCACCTCTGTCCCTCCATCGTAGTCTTCAAAAAAGCAGGCACATTGCCCTCCTCGCCTGTTAGCTCCCCACCACCTGACTCTATATCGCGTGGCCGCGTTTCGATGAAGACGGAATTCAAAAGGCGCCCATGTGCTGTGCGATGTAATGCACATTAAAGATACTCAGGTGGTTAGAAATGATTCCGGAGCACACTCCACTACGGCACATCTTTCTCTCTTTCACTCCCACCTCCCGCCCTTCCCTCAATCCACTGCGGCGGCTCAGTGGTTAACGCGCTCTGCTACCGAGCCGGAGTACCCTGGTTCGAACCTGACCGCGGCGGCGTTGTTTCGATGGAGGCGAAACGCAAAAGGCGTCCGTGTGCTGTGCGATGTCAGTGCACATTAAAGATCCCCAGGTGGTCGAAATTATTCCGGAGACCTCCACTACGGCACCTCTTTCTCTCTTTCTTCTTTCACTCCCTCCTTTACCCTTCTCTCAGGGCACGGTTGGGGTGTCCACCGAGATATGTGAGACAGATACTGCGCCTGAAATTTCCTCAAAACCAACTTTCATTTTTTTCTCTCGCTTGACCTTATGCACCTTAAACCCATCGAGGCACAAACGCACAAAATCTGGCTAGGAGTACAACGAACCCTTTGCCATCAGTACGACTAGAGCAGACCGCCATCTTGAATTACGGCGGGTATAACCGGATACGACACGACAAAATAGAACAGTTGCGCAACTCAACATTCTACAAATATTTCGGTTGTTTCTTAAAATAAACTTTGCTGTATGCATGTCAACTTACCCAATGCGCCATTTTCGTGAGCATTTATTGTATGGTTCTAGGCAAAACAGCGCGCAATGTAATTGCTTGCATCAAGAGGGAGAGGGGAGGGGGGGGGGGTAGAATGATTCTATTTGTTGCGCATGAATTCCGAGACGTCAAGGAGTGCAATAAAACTCTCTATACTTGTACGTACGCTTGCAATAGTTTTTGAAATATATCTTTTAAAAAACGCTTTCATTTAAATATGCATGCTAGAGATTAACTTTTGTTTTCTTCAGTAGCGGGCATCTACAAAGAATAGGTTAATTTCAGAGAATATGGCATCATCAAAAAACACAGAAAAACTTGTGCATTTTCTCTTCAAACATTCAACACCTCGGGATGCATTTACGAGGGTGCTAATTGTAATTACTAGTTATGCTAACTATACTAGCTAGCTAAAAATGAACTGCAGTACTGAAAACAGCATAAAAAGTAACACAGTAGATTTAGTTGCCGCGTCGCCCCTTAAACCGGCAAGTGGAGAGAAGGAAAGAGATTTTAATGATTATTATAAAGTGGTTGATAGAACGCTGTAATCAGGATGAGTCGACAGTATTAGATCTATCGTGTTTGCGGACTGAGAGTGCATCTGATTTTCTGTTAAAAAGCTGAGTGAAATGAAAACATGAGCAAAGGTCAAGAAAACCGTGACCGTGGGACGAGAGAAGGGAGTTGACGGGATAAGGGCCTGCCCGCAAATATTAGCAAAGTTCAAGTCTTCCCCAACAAGAATATCGGCAAAACATGATAACGAGACACGATGGCACTGAAGACCTAATGTCGGTTGTCCACAAAATTTGCTTCGGCGTTCCGAGGGCGATAACAGGCGCCTAGGCTGTTTGCAGTACTCTTGAAAGCTACGCCAGCCCATGCGATTTCCACACTGGAAGCAAAGTCTGCGTGAAACGAAGGGTTTGTTCTTGATTTAGCAGTGACTGTTCCACCACCGTGCTGTCTCCCGCTGTCACGGCAGTTATGCATCAAACCTCTTTAAACCCCAAAAATTCGCTGCTATGTATTTTTTGCATTCAGCCACTGTTTTATTGAAAAGATTGTATCGGAGCCTGTGGAAGAAAGATAAACTGGGCTTGTTTATTCATTACGGTTCGTTTATTGAAAAATATTAGTGAAACCAACTAAAAAATTTGTTGGACACCATATCCCTATGCTATGCTCGCATTTGATTGGATGACGGGGGCGTTGGGTGATTAGCACGCGCACCAGTGTTAGAAACCGGTCGATCAGTGGCATGGTTAATTTGGTCGTTTTATATGTCCGTTGTGTGAGGCTTCATTTTTGGTGCTCGAAGCAGGCCATTGCGGGGAAGCCTCGGCAAAATCAAGTAGTTTCTCGCGAGCGCGGCGAGTAGAAGGCTAAAAATTCTCAGAAACAAACGCAAAGTCCGGAGCTTGACAATCGGAGCCCTGTAATGACCTTCTTGTTAAGGGTGACCAAGACGATGAGCATCCTCAACCACATCACGGCTGACGTTATCTTCGGTATGTTGCTTTATTAGGTCAGTGACCTTCTTTTCATTCTGGCTCCACTTTTTTTTTGTCGCCGTCAGTGACGTCATGAAATATCAGATGTCGCTATGAGTTCTGTCTGCAAGCTCGTCAGTCCTACAGCGCGTGCCAGGTGCTGTCTGAGCGATATTCCGTTTTAGCGTTGTTACGAATACTAACGAACTGGAAGCGGTTCATTAGCATTCACAACACTAAATCAACTTCACAAGTAATTAAATATGCTTGTCTCAGGGTTCTATCCTAGGTTCTATTTTCATTCTTGTATGTATTAACGAAATTTTATTAATACCCAAAACCCCCGAAATAGTTCTGCACGCTGATAATACTAATGCTTTTTTTTTTCGAGGCAAAGTTCTTACCACCTTAATGAAGTAAACTAATACACGTCTCGAAGAGTTATCGACGTGGTTATACCACAAACAACTAACGCTCAGCACATACAAAACCAAATAATATTTTAGGGCTAATAATAAAGCGATCGATATCAGTCTTAATTTACTCTTCGAGGGGCAAACGTTAAATAGCTGGGAATTTTTGTTATTTTGTCATGAGTGCTCGAGTCACAAACATTGATAGTCTTAAGCGACACATCGACGACACAGATAAAAATTAGAAATGACTACAGCTTTTCTTCAACTCTCTCCTTCTCTAGACATTTAGACCCCTCCTGATTTCATTTCCTGGGGAAACACCGGCGCTTAGCACACAGGTTAAATAAGGGCAACGGGCCAACATCAAGGAAGTTTTTTTCAGCCTCTGAGATCTGCTGATGCTTCCCAAAAGCGTTAATGCCCGCAGGACGGAAGCCAGTGTGCAAAATAAAACATAAGTCGTAAGACATCACATGCATAGGCGGAGTACTGTATGAAATACTGTTAAGCTGTGGCAAAAAAGTACGTTGATCAGGCTAATAAAAGGCTAATGGTGCACTGTTGCAAAGTGTACCGAACTGATTTTTATTATGCAAAGGCTGCTTTTGAGCATGGCACAAGGTATTTTTCGTCTACTGAAGGTGGAGGCAAACATCGATTTCCCAAGAATTTCACCCCTGATAAGCCGAGTACCAGACCAGGGGAAAGCTTGTACCCACTGTATCAGCGGTGGGTACCCAGTGGCACTGGGGATCGAACCCCGCCCCTCCCGCATGCGAGACGGACGCTCAAACCATTAGGCCACCGCTGCGGTAATGTGTGCTGTCATGAGACATCTTGGACTGCACATATTTTTGTCCATTTTTTCTTTCTGGTCACCAGTGGGTATAAAAAGCCTGCTGACCATCCAATAAATTTAGCTGTCCGTCAGTGCTTTGTTGTGTGTGTGCTTCTGTGTGGCGTCAAATGCGCTGTAGATGGAATGCTCAGCAGCCCCTCAGTTGGCTTCACATATCATTGGCGCTTTCCGCCCGTAGCGTTCGTGCGTACTAGCGTAAGCAATCCTCGGTTTTAGGTCTCTGTTGCCAAAACTACACCCGAGAATCATTTCGAGTCGTTAAAATTTCTGAGTCCGCTTTCCACAATCGTCACAACTTAGCAGATTCGTTAGGCCAACTCGTCACATAACTGGGCTTCCTTTGATTAAAACATAATGATTTGGCAATGGTTTTCGGCTATGAAATGTAGAAGAGCATATATAGAAAATGTAGTTGCTTGTTTCTATACTTTCAAGCCCAGATAATACAAATAAAAGCAGAGCTGTATTCCTGTCGAGGTTTCAGGTCAGCTAAAAGTTTCCGCTCTGCAGCCGACCTGCCGAAAACTGTTCGCGCGACACTCCACCGACCGGATGTTTCAGCGTGTCTGGCTTTAACTCCTATCATCATGCAACGACTTCCTATTGTCTGTCGTGCCGGCGTCGCCGTTGGTATAGTACGAAAACACAACAAACGCTCAAAGAGTCAATGAACGCCGTGGCGACTTCCCGTGGAAAAGCAAATTTCTCACACGAAAGGCGAATGGAGAGAATGCTGATGCTGCTTGTCGTCTAGACGCATTGCCAGATTTCCTTCGACAATCTCACTCATTGTAGTTGCGCTCCTCGATCGAGGCGCGCTTATCGTACACCGGCGCGCAGCACAGTGACAAGTACGTCGTGCCTCCCTCAGTTTTTCGACATTGTACTTGTTTCCTCGCAATCTATCATTCGTGCATTGTTCAGTTTCCCTGGCGTTGAATCGGCCTCAGGACAAGGGGACATCACCAACTCCCCCCCCCCCCCCCCCCCCCGCATGGTCTTCGAAGGAAATTGATTGTATATCTTATTCTGAGATGTCCCCCCCCCCTCTTACTTATCCACACATGCACGCAAAAACACACACACACGCACACACAGTTTTCCATCCTATAGCACTCCTTTCAGGAGGCCGAAATCCGGTCAGCCAGCAAAACTCGAAATAGCGAGAGAGGAATAAGCTGTTTATATGCAAAGAATGCACCGAAATACAGTGTTTTCAGAAGGGTGCTCCGACAATTCGTACGTAAAGTATTCCAAGGTTTTTTGAGTTAGCCTTTGTAACAGTGATGCAATCGCCATTTAAAACTGCGAATATGTGCAGGCTTCTCCTCACAGCTTTGTGTTACGTGGAGAATCTCGGTGATTCGTCTTGTTGAGCAATACATATTTCGAACTTCCGGTGCCTTCGCGCACCCATTTCCGTGCCTTGTCGAATGTCGCCAAGCTACGCTCCGCTGCCTTCGCTACGATGGCATTTGATTTCTTCTTTCGAGCAAGCATTCCTGCCTTGGAAATGTAGCGCCCCCTCAGTATGATGTCATCACACGCCTACGACTAAGCGCCGCAGAGAAGCCTGAACACCGTCGTGGAATTAGTCGCCGACGGCATCGCCATTTCAAACGCTAGCACAAAGAGGCTTCGTGCGCTTCCCCTGCACGTTTCGCACATTTGATCCTTTAAGGTGGTCGAATTCTAAAAACTCTTCTTCGGTTGCCCTTTAAGCATATACATCGTCGCATGTGGCTGGCTGGACAAGCTCAACACAATAACAGAGCACTGATACGAAGTAGTAATGCGCATTTTAGCCTAGCTGGTTTCTTTTAAAGCACCACCTGTAGGCAACGATTTTGACTGACGTAAATCACGAACAAATCATAACTTTTATACCGAGACCTGTATTCGCGCCTCGGGTGTCCAGTCTGGAAGTCCCGGAATACAGAGGCCGGTATCCACCTCCCGCTGTGCGTTTGCCCAGCACTGAAGCCGACCAGATCCTGGCACCTGGCCGCAGTGGGTCTCGCGCCAAACAATCCTTATACTGCTTGGAAACAGGGACCGCAACATTGCTCACTTCTCGACTTCTTTAGATCGGCCAACCATTTTTTATTTATTTAACCATCCTTTCTTTATCGCTGGTGTTCTTTTGAAGCGCATTACTCGTTACGAGAAAAAAAAGTTTGTTACAGGGCCAGAAGTGACGTACATCACTGAACCGGAAGTGGGAACTATATACGTTTCGATGTATCCTCATTGCGTCCGTGTCGCCACTTCTGGACACCTTCGGGTAAACGTGTAACCATCAGCTAGAGGACCAGAATAAATGTCTGGTTGTGTGCAGACAAACGTGTAGGGGTCTGCAAACATAACCGTGAAAGAATGACACAAATGCCACAGTGGAGCAGTGGGAGGCAGTGTTGTCTAGCGATGACCTGAAAGATCAACGTAGACTGATCGACGGGGCCTGTATCACAGCAGCAGCCGCAGGGGCCCTAAACTAGGGGCTCTGCACATCAAGCTCGCCAAGACTCCTCTTGAGCAACAAGTTTTTCATTCATTCATTCATTCATTCATTCATTCATTCATTCATTCATTCATTCATTCATTCATTCATTCATTCATTCATTCATTCATTCATTCATTCATTCATTCATTCATTCATTCATTCATTCATTCATTTAGTGAAGAGTGTGGGCCGTTGTTGCGTGCGGCTTGCGGATAGAGGCATGAAGTTTCGGTCAGAACAAGGGCGTCATATTCACTGTCATCTGCAGTTCGTGGTAGTACACGCGGTATGCCGTGCTGTGGGCGTGTATGCATACAGCCGGTTATTTATACCGACGCTTTTTCACACCCAGTTGCAGCTGGATTGTAGATCGGTACGTGCTAATACTTTAATGGAAAAGGAATGGGCTCTGCACCTATATACATGGACGTCTGCCGTACATTTGTCACGGTCTTGACAGTGTTGCAAACATCCGTTTGTCCATCACTCATAGGTGCCACAAGCCACAGACTTATTGATATATGTCTCGGCCAGAAGCGGCATTTTACGGTTGAAGTCATCTCAGCGCGTACGACCGTCTAGTCGCTGTGCAAAGTTTCCATAGGTATATGATCCCGGATATTTCATGTGGGCCGTGAACCGCGCTCTTCCATGATTATTTTCTTTTTTTTTTTTCGTGCCGCTGGCTCAACATGTGGGCGTCATGACGTCGTCGAGTACGGTGAACTGAGCATGCACGCGTATATTATATATGCATTAAAACGATATCCGCGGTGGCGCCAGCTCCTCAAAGAAGACGCAGCCACGAGGAGAGGCAGAGGGGGCTGGTGGTATTTGTACAGGAGCCTTGAATAAAACACGAGTGTCGGGCGATGCGTTATATTACTAGCAGAGCAAGAGTGTCACGTGCCGTGTTTGCAACAGTGAGAGATATCTGGGTCGGCGGTGAGGTACAACTGCACTACTGCCGCTAACTATAGAAGCCTCCCTTCTGCAAAAACGCCTTCTCCTTTTCTCTATCTTTGGTGCCCTGTAGCCACAAGTAATAATTCCTCGCCGACAGTTCATCTCTGCATAAGTCAACAGCTAGCTTTTCGTGATAATTAGGGCCATGAAAATTTTAATAAGGGACCACCGTACGCAGTCCTGCAGTCATAACCTCCACCCGCACGCCCGTTGACTCCTTACTGTACCCGGCTACGCTAACCTGCCAACGCCGCACTGCCATGCCCGACTTATCTCTCCTTCTATCTTTAGAGGTGGATTATGGTTGGATGAGTGGCTGTGTGTGACAGTGCGTGAGGCACGGTCGCAAGCATGACGCACGGCCACACTCAGAAACACGCACCTCTATCAAGAGCGACTAAACAATCTCACTGACATCAAAATTTCGCAGCACCTCAGCTGTCGCTGAAATCCGCATTATTGCAAGGGTAAACGTACGGTCACTTTTTTTGTCCTTATTCACTTTTGCGAACTTTTGCGAACTTTTTCACTTTAATCTTCTTTTTTTTTTTGTTCTGGACCACACCCTCCCTTTCGGCTACTGGTTCGTGGAAGGCAAATGCGTCCCTCGTAGCAAGGTGAGTTGGAGAGAGAGAGAGAGAGACTTTAATGAATAAAGGGGTGAGTTGGAGACTCCTGCCTCTGTGAAATGGGCAATCACCGCAGTGAGGCAAACGGTGTCTCTAATCGGTATTTGTGTACCTGAACCAAGTCTATGCGTTGGGTGGAAGAGTGATGCCACCGGTTCACGAGGTTGACCCTGATTCTAACATCTTGGTGATGAGACTAAATGCCACATAGTAATAAGTCTCATTACTTAAAATTACAGGAGGATTTCAGTCAGAGCGTTCACTTGGAGCGCCTTGTCTTCTCAGCACACAAGATAATACTTTGATCGATTGATTTATTTATCAAATAATTGATTGATTGATTGATTGATTGATTGATTGATTGATTGATTGATTGATTGATTGATTGATTGATTGATTGATTGATTGATTGATTGATTGATTTTAAAGTTCCAAAGCAAAAAAGCTACTATGAATAGGGGCAGACTCACGGGCAACTTGTGAAGAAGGCGGGTAGGGGGGAAGGTTTCACATGCACTGTGCATTTTTAACTTTATTAAAAGAAAGTGGTGCGTCAATTAGGGCGGGTGTGGCTTCGTTTTTCTGCCTGGAAGCAGATTGTCCACTTCGGCTAATAGCGACGCCCTGCTTCGCTTTTACAAGCACATCAGCCAAACCGTTTCTCTCCTCACTGAACACTCACTGAAGCGCACTTCGCCGCTCCGCCAAGTGACCAAAGTGCAATAGATGCGGGCCGTGAGACAATACAAAGAGAACCAGCGCTGGCGCCACCCAAGGACAACTCTCACAGCCCAACAGGCAACAGATTATACGATTATACGAGCAGATTATCCGTTCGGGCGAGTCGGTCGGAACGGGTCACTCCCCGTCCTATAGCCATGAACACGACTCCACTTCGCCCACAGCCCGGCACGTGCGGCGGAGGCGTGGTATAACAGCGGACAGCCGGACCTTGCGCGAGTAAAGATGTTTGCTACCTCTCCGTACCAGTCAAGCGAAGCCCACCACTGATGGGGTTTTGCCCACACGCAGTCCAAGATAAAATCGGAGACCATATTCGCTGGCTGTCCTTTAACCGGGTTCTGATCGACTCGGTATACCAATTAACATATATTGCTTAGAGGTTACGAATCTTTAATTGTGTGCACAGATTGGCTTTGATTAGCGCTACCTTATCGGACTTCATACTCGCTTGTACACGATAGCTCAGGGCATATCGGAAGTCTATAGTATAGCGTTCAGTCCGACGCGTCGATTAATAAGCCACCAATAATAATGCAATGGAGATTAGTCCATTTCAGAGGCACTAATAAACCCTAAAGTCTGCTGCAGACGCCGCCACTTCCTCAATAGTTCGCGTTGATTATTCGCTAAGCACGTCCCAGTTGGGACTTAGCGTTGCATTCCTCCCTTTGGAGACATTCCTGCACTATTTGTTGTGAAGCGCTGTAGTTTGGTTAATGGAAGCATTCCACATATATACGCGCGTCTCCTAGGGCTAGCGTTGCAAGTGAATGCTATGCCGCGTTGGGCGAGACGGCAGATACGTGTGATGCGGACCCACGTTGCTGCATTCTTGCGCGAAAAAGTAGTACAATCTTGGGCAGAAATTAAGCTCTATAGAATTGATCTCTTCCGTTTCACAAATAGTGCTTTGTTGTAGAGAGGACTTCTGTAAAGCTATAGAGAAAAAAAGTACACTGTTATTTGCCCCGCCTTCACAAAAAAACAAAAAAAAAACACGCCCCTTTCAATGTCGCACATATAGTTCTGACGTTCTCGCTGCAATTGTCTGAGGCCCCCGGGCACATCTAACAAGGTTGACCCGCTGCTTTTTCCCGGACAAATACCACATTATTGTTGACTCCGCCAGCAGGGCAACGGTCACGGTGTGATTCAGTTATTTGAAATTACTCTCGCTTTGAACAAAATAGCGCTTGCAGTTCATTGCACGCGTTGGAAACAAAAACGAATTTTTCACCACGACGACGATGACGCCGGCCACCTCCACAACCGCTACCGCCATAATCATCGTCATAGTATCCTATGACGCGCCTGCTCTAGCAAAAGAAAGAAAATTAGCTCACGTCCGAGAGCAGCAGTAAGAGATCATCCTCCAGTTTTTGAACTCGAATACTGGTCCAGCTGGCAAAGCTGTTATATACTATCTCGCTGTCGCCTGATGCTTAAATTAGCTAGCAAAACAAAAATTAATTCAATTACGATTGAGAGACAGGTCTCTTGCTTTTACAGACGAGTACACTCAGAGCACTGACCGCTGCCGATCATAATATGCTTTCGCAATTTTTGCCCTTTGTTTCCTTGTCTTCACGCAGAGGGGTTCAGCTTATCTTTGTAAATGTCTATTAAATATTATACACTCAACGCGCAAACTGATAGTAGCATGTAATTAGAAGAGGAGGAGGAACTCTAATAGTAAGTTGGGATAATTGAGGGAGCAATCACTCATTAACACCCACCAAAGCGGCTACACGCCCTACCATCTGCTGGCCATTTTGGTTAGCTTAGTTAGTAGAACGACTTCCTGGCACAGATGGTGCTCCCGGCTTCGATCCCCGGACCAGGACGAATTTTTCTACAACTACGAAATTTCTATGCAGGCTGCATAGCTTTCCTTCGCAGCCGTATACGTGGCTACGTTTGGGTGGGTGCTAATAAGTAATTACTCTCTTATTACAAATCTGTCTACTCCATCTTGGGGTATTCCCTTAATCATTGGACTAACTGGTATTTGGCGATGTTAGCCTCATTATACATACCTGACACGATTCTCCAGACGACTACGACTCAAACATGTAGTGACACACACTCCCGTAGAAGTACACCAAACGCGCATACACACATTGGATTCTGAACGAACCAGCGCAAAAAACACAACGGACAAGAAAAAGGCGGAACACGACGGAAAGGAGCGCTGAACTTTCAACTTTATTTTGGAAGTACAGATGCAACGCGCTGGTTCGTTCAGAATAAAGTTGAAAGTTCAGCGCTCCTGTCCGTCGTGTTCCGCCTTTTTCTTGACCGTTGTTTTTTTTTTTTTTTTTTTTTGCGCTGGTTCTTCAGAAGCATGTCCTACCAACTAACCCAACAACAAGTGTTGCACACATTGAATTGTTCGTACGGTCTTGTCCCCTCTCCCTGAAGAATCTCAAGATAGCCTTCGTCACACGCAGCGTTGACGCTACTTTACCCTAATGTCCATGCAGAGTACGTTAGCTAGGCTACGGCTAGTATACATGGTGTAGGCTGAGCTCAGTTTTCATCGCTCTACGTTACGGCGTACAACGACTACATACTCAATTAAAATGTGTAAGGTCTTCACGAACAGCCTATTCTAAGCACATCAGGGTCCAGGGTTCTCTGGTTTTTTACAAGCATCAGTACTGCTATCTGAGTTCGACGGAGGCATGCATGCGGTGACGCCTACCCCACGTGGAAGTCGCAGTTAGTACACACGTATCAATACACTCACACATCTATCGTGGTGCAATTCATTTTTTCCCTTTTCTGCGCACATGGTGTCCACTTGACTTCCTCATCTCAATCGCTCTCTTTGCCCGTTATCTATCGACAGTTCTCCCTCCCGGGTGTACAGTAGCAAGCATAATGCATAAGGCTCTGTTGTTCACCCTCTAAACCACGCAGCCGAGTCAGGAAGGCAACTCAAAGCCGCCGTATGCGTTACCCTTAATACCGTGCACGAAACGTCGACGAGACAAATGGGGATCAGGTCGCACACACAGGCGCTCACTTGCGCATGCGCAGAAGCAGGCGCGCTGTCATTGTGAGACCAAGCCGGGAAAACGCCTCTTCCCAGTGACCATTTCTAAGACGCTAACGCGTGGTCTCACTACTCCTGTCTGCTCTACGAAAATCGTGCAGTCGCAACGCAGCGGAAAGTTCCGGCAAACAAACAGAAAGACTGAAAGATGCTAGGTACGCAACATCACTGCTAGCTAGCAACTGTGACCGAGGCGCTTCTGCAGAAGATCACGCGGGAGGCTGTACAGTCGGAACCAGAAAGGGAGGATGCATCGCACACCGCTTGAAGTAGATTGCGTCAAAAGTTGCAATGACGAGGTAAGTTCTGTCCCGAACAAAGGTTACACGACGTGTCGGAGCGTCAGTCGAGAACAAAAGAAGCGCAAGAGCTCGGAGAAACGCCAGACAATTGATATACAAGATATTCAATCTGCCAGCAGGGAATCGTTTATAAATGTCGTCTTTCGTGTGAACGAAGCCGCACCGAGCAAACGGTACGTCGTGCAAATTACCGCACCCGGGAGCACCCTATACAGCATTAAAAAGCACTACGAGAGGCCATATGGCTACCCACCATCGCGACTGCCAGTGCGAAGTGAATCTTGAAGGTATCACGTTGGTAAAGACGAGCAGTTATAGACTTGCGTGCAAAATCTCGGAGGCTCTAGCCAGCGATGATTACGGGTCGCCATGCATCAGTACGTCATCCACTGCTTCCACTGGTGGAGAAAATGCGTTTTTGCGTAGTCCGTAAAAACGATTAGCGTAAACACACTAAATTCGGTTTCTTATACATGTGTCTTTGTGATTTAATTTATTTGCTAGTTAGGGTTGTGTTTTTTTTTTCTTGAACCATGTTCACAGCTGGCATTCCTATCGCAATCCTCCATGGTTTCACGGATGAAATATTTGAAGTTGTGTCAATTATTGAACTACATAAGCTGTTTGCACAGCATCTCTCTATGGTTCCGCGGTTAGTAGCAAAATGCAAGCAGTCTCCCTACTGCATTCCTTTCCTTCGGGTGTGCCGGACGCATGCAAGGCCGTGCCTCACCTCATCTTATCAATTTGTCCAGTTGCAGAACTGATGCTTACAGTGCATAAAAACGTTGGAGGGCAGTGCGGAAACCGCACTGGAGTAATGCGGAACTCGTCGCCTCTCTTTGCTCCTAATTGCTTCACTTTGCTAATAAATGCCTCTTTTTGTATCGCACACACAATTGCCCATTTAACTGGCTTATCGATCACATATCGGTTACTTATCGATCACTTATCAATTACTCATCGATCACTTATCAGTTCCTTATTACCACTTATTAATCACTCATCGGTCACTCATCGATTACGTATCGATCACGTATTGATCTCTCATCGATTGCATAATCATCTAACTAAGGGAATCTGTGCACGGGCGTCCGCAGAATTTTTTGCAGGGGGGGGCCCATTGGTTGTTGGCGCCGGAGGGGGGGGGGGTATATTCGTAGCAAAAAGGCACTATTTGCGGAGTGAATTTATTTATTTATATATAAATAAAAAATAAGTAAAATACACACATGAAAGAAAAATTACAAACAGCAAATTAAAGCGCGGCTAGGAGAGATACATTGGAGCTTATCAACGAAGAAACCATTAAAACTAATAAAAAATGCAAAAAGATACTATCACTTCATGGAGAAGTGTGCTCAGTCTTGCTGCATACGGGTTCTCGACTCACCCGGATTGATGACCAGCACACAGCACAATATGTTCACAAACACGCAACTACAGTCACTCACTCACTCAGTCTGCCTTGAACAGCAACTGTAGGCGCCTCGGATTTTTCTGGGCGAATTGCGTAATTACACGGGTGATAAATTCATTTCAGTGCTTCATTACACGCTCTCGGTGCACACTCGTCATACATATCGATTGGAAAAACGGTTGAACGCGTACGTCGAAAACAAAAGATGACTATATATACAACGAAAACTTATTTACAAGATAAATGCACGCTCGCAGCTTCATACACCTCGCTCCATCTTGCTCGCGCATCCGCACAGTTGAGCAACGGCCCACACACTGCTCGCCGCTCGTCGTTTTCTCGTCCGCTGTCTTGGTTGTTCTCAGCTTCGTTGACAACCGGCCACTAAAAACACGGAAGCACAAACACAGAGGCGCGCACACGTGCAAGGGCTTACTTGCCGCAATATCCCCGAATGCGCACTCTGGGGGTGAAAGGAACGCCGCGCGACTTCCGAGGGGAAGGGACACTCGTGACTCGCCACTCCGGTCGGAAAATTTGTTTTTGTGTTTTTATGGGGTTCAGAGCCCCAAAACGACTCAGGCTATATGAGGGACGGTGTAGTACAGAGTTCCGGATAATGTCGACCACCTGGGTCTGTTTACCATGCACTGACATCGCACAGTACATGGGCGCTGTTGTGATTTGAGGCCCAGCCAGAGGGGACAGGCGAGCCAGGCAGGCGCCATCGGGCTGCGTTGACCACAGGCGCTGGTTTTCGGAGAAGACGTAAGGAACGCTGGTGTGGGGCGCCTCTGGAGACTGCGTCGCCGTGAACAAAAGCAGCTAATCCCCTTCGCCGAAGATTCTGAAAGCGGCGCTTCTACCGAACTGCGCTCTCCCGAGGATCGGAGGAGACAGCGAGCGGCGGCGGCGCCGTCTGATCGCCCGCTTGCCACTGAGCACCCCGACAAAGTGGGGGTGGACACGGCTGATTTGTCCTTCCCTCCTGAAGAATTCATCGGTGGCCGGCGTACGAAGGCGAAAACAAGATGCCCTGTGCACTGTCTGCGTCCGTGTCGCTTTCTCTCTAGAGATCAAAGAAACGACACCCATCTCAAGACGGCTCGAAACACATGCTCGCCGGTGCCGCTGTATGTCTGCAACAGGTCGCCTTTTAGTAGAGCTAACGATGGCGTGGTTTGAAAACGGCGGAACGACGCCCGCCCGGACGCGGCATTTCGCAGATGTGACCCAAAGCGTGGAAGCGGGGCTGCTTTTACCCTTTTGGCTGAGCGCACCACCGCCCCTGGCGTGCGGCCATCACTCACGGTTCGAGTGAGTGATTTTCCAGGGGGGTGCAGCCGCCCCCCCTTGCCCCCCCCCCTCCGGACGCCCATGAATCTGTGCAATTCGTCCAGTTCCACCGCGCTTCATTCAGCGTTGGCTCCGCCCACCTTTCCGGCCATGTAGGCCAATCACGTGGTACGTCACGCGGTACCGCACTTCCGGCAATTTAAATTTTGCGTCACTCCCAGCCCGACCACGCCCACTTTTGGTCACTTTCTTGGCTCTAATTAATTAAGTAATGATCCGATCGGTACCAATATTTTTGCGCAGCATCCTCAGATCATCCTCCTTCGATTATAACCACTTTTGGGACGATATCTCTTTATTGTTTCCCACACTCGCTGCGGACACGAATTTGATGACAGAAAGCCGCCGACAGAGCCTAGTAATGCTTTCGAATTAATAAAGATTATCTGTGTACTAACGCCAACCGTAGCCGGGTATTATATAGCCGGGTATATGGCCGGGTATTACAGTATATAGTGGCTAACATATCCAACCAAGCAGCTCTTCAGAATGATCTTAATCACGTTCATCAATGGTACGACTAATGAGTCATGAAACTAAATGCTAACAATTGCAAACTCGTTTACTCTCATCGTCGCCAACAGCTCCTCGTATTTAAGTACTCTATCCTCAACTCTACTATTGAAGTTGTATAATCTTATATATACCTCGGCGTAACTTTAAGCAGTGATCTCTCCTGGTGCACTCATATCACTAAAGTGATACCATCGGCACACAGGTCGCTTGGATTTCTGAAACGTCACCTACGTCGTGCACCACGGCACATGAAATTACTCGCCTATAGATCACTTATCAGGTCTAAGCTAGAATATGCATCTCCAATCTGGCATCCACATCAAATTTACCTAGCTAACACCCTTGAATCTTTACAGAATCGCGCTGTAAGATTCATTCACTCTGACTACTCTTTTAAGAGCAGCGTAACAGCATTAAGACCTCAGTCCGAACTTTTGAATCTTGGCACTCGTAGTCGTTTAGTTAGACATTGCTTGTTTCGTAAGGTATTTCACAGTTCTCTCAATCATCTCAAATACTTAGCCCCACCTACACGCATATACCGCCCCACTGCGCATCCATTTCATGTTGCTCGACCGCTTACTAGAACCGCTACGTTTGCTGGGTTGTTTTTTTCCCGCACAGCAATCGACTGGAATGGCCTTCCTGCCGTCATTGCTGTCATCACCTGCCCATAGAAGTTTGCGACGAACCGTCCTTTCTCATGTTAAAAATTGTAATTTTCACCTATGATTTGTAATCCCACCACTTGTGCCCCGAAAGGCAATAAAATGCAATTTATGGCCTTTAAGGCAATAAAGCGAAACGAAGCGAAAAGCTTCAGCCTCAGGAAGTCGCTTCAAGGTTCGTCGGAAACGCACGAAATGCAGGTATTTTTGATTCCAATTATTCTCACGTGGGTCGCCTCTATATCCTACCGGAAAAAGCACCTCTTTACTGGTCAACCCTTATGAAGTCACGGCTTTCCAGAGTCGCCGTGGCTACGGAAGTTGCATAATGTTCTAATGCCACGAGCTTCAACGAATATATTTTCATCCCGAAAGAGAAAAGAATAACAAAGAAAGCGACTGAGACTACGCACTCAACAAAATAATGAGTAATAAAAGCGAATACAGAAATAACTGACCCACTAATATTGTTTTCGAAACTCAAACGAGAGACGTGTCACCTCGGCTCTCGAGATGACAGCGAGAATGAGTGATAATATACAGATGCGCTCTCTTAAGACCCCGCGGAGATAATTAATGCCACCGAGTCTCGCTGGTTGAGTCACCCGACACTCGCGTGCGCTTTTCTCGAGCGTGTGTTCGCCTGACATGTCTTCCGTCGCACGCGTTTGTGAGACAGCCCCCTCAATCTCCCCTGGCAGAGACGCTTGCAGCGCGGCTTCGAAAGCAACAGGCTCGTTTTCTGTCGCCACCGCCGGGCAGTCTTGCAAAACCGGTTCCCCGCGCCGGCTTGGAGAATATACAAAAAAAAGTACAGTTCTGTAAGCAAGAGCAACGGGCCTCCAGTCGAGGCAGGTATTTTCTTCGGAGGTAAACGTAGTGCGCGCAGTGCACGTGTTTGCGCCTCGTCTCCGGTGCATCTCGCTGCCGGCGCGCTGCAACGACGCAACAGCATCCGAGGAAGAGGTGACTTCACGCCGGATGACCTGTCACCGAAGGCACTTTCCCCGACGCGAACCCCGGCTCGGAGCCGAAACCTGGCGCGACAAAAGGTGTCCGGCCGCCAAACGAACGGACCCGACGGCCGCCGCTAGAGGAGGCACCTGCGCGGCAGAAGTGCGCCTTGTTATCGCCGGCGGCCCGCCCTCTTACGACTGAGTTATTGCAGCGGGAACAGCGTCCCCAGCGCGCGCGCGCCGCGGCGCGGTTCGCGCGTGCACCGCCCACAGCCGCGCTTTAATCGCGCGTGGCGGCCGACGCGAAGCGCGCGCGCCCGAAGACGGGTGCCATGTCCCTGCGGTGGCGGAGCCTCGCCTCGCGCTCGCGGGTCGGTTCGGTGGGCGACGCCGACCGGCCATGGCAGCCCGACGAGTGCGTCAAGCTGCTGGCGGGCAACCCGGACCTCACGCGGCTCACCATCATCAAGCGAGAGCTGGGCCACGCCACGGCGCCGTGGATGACGAGGTTCCTCGAGCTGGACGGCCTGGACGCCCTGTTCGCCGCCCTGGACACGTACAGCGGACAGGCTTCGTTCCAGGACGCCGTACTTCAGCTACACTGCGTCGAGTGTCTGCGCGCGCTGATGAACGCGCGCACGGGACTGGACCACATCGTGAGCCAGCCGCGCTACACGCGCAAGCTGGCCGAAGGTGAGCTCTGACAGCCCAACAACAGTCGCGCGATGCGCGGCTCTTGACGTATCGCGCCTCCGCTGTCAGCGGAAGCGAAACTTGCTCGGCGGTTCCAATTCCAGCAGTCTGCGTGCAAACCTGCCAAAGGAATCAACTGGAAGAGAAAATCGAGAACGATCGCTGCACGTTCTGAAAGTACCCCTTGCCGTCGGTTATCTGATACGGCATAGAAGCGACAGGTCGACCCAGTCACCTGCTTTTTTTCCAGCACCGGTCTGCTTTGTATTGTCAGCCGTAAAGTAGCAACAGCGGCTGCAAGAGTTGTATGGGTAGATAGAATCGGGCGCGCATTTTCACATGCTACAGCCGCATCGCTCCCGCACGTGCACGGGCAGCGTCGCTTTCAGTGTCCACTGCAGCGGAGCGCCGGCACCACGCTCGTCGGGCGCGCAGCCGCGTTAAAAAGAGTATCCTGTTGCAGTGGCACGCGGTTTGCAGCACGGGCAGCGCACTGCCGAGCACAGCAGTGAGCAAGGCCACGCCTGCGCGACCACGGCCAGACGAGGCCGCGCATCAGCTGAGCGGCTCAGTGACAGCTCGGCAGCGGCGGCGGGTGCGTTTTCTTCCGCGGCTGCGGGCGATTTACGGCAGCGCACAGCTGCGGCCGTCTCTCCCGGGCGCAGCAGCTGCCGCAGGTGGCGGGTCCGTTGCGCAGAAACCGCGGTCCGGCACGGAGCTCCACAATGCAGCATCCGAACACGCGCCTCAGCCCGCTCGTGACGGACGTCAAAACAGGGAGCGCGGTCGCGTGACGGCGCAGCGGCGCTCGTGATCGAGTGAGTCCGTGCAGAGCCCGCTGCGGTCGTTGGAGGCCCCAGACATTCGCTCATTGCCCTGCTGCTTAAGAAAACACTCACGGAGCGCTTTTTCCCTGAGGGCTTTACGCAAACACGCTTCCGAGACCTTTCGTCTCCGATCCAGCCAGGGCTCATTCTGCGACGGCGTTGGGTTTAGGGAGACGTACAGGAGTGCGTTCGAACGCGGGAGAATCAAAGCGGCAACTAATACCCCGCTACGTAGCACTGGTTCTCAATATATTGGCACGCGCTAAAAAGCAAGGTCAAATTTTGGTCTGCTTTGCAGTATTTTATTCATGATTATTCGCGCGCCGACTGGGTTCGGCGATGCAATTTCTTGTAGGCGAACTGCGGTTGCGGGTGACAGGGAGAAAACAAAATACAATGAAACATTAATAAAGTTCAGCCCATTGACTTCACCACCTACAGCTTTGCTTCGTGGAAGCGGTGCAGAGCGTTACAGCGGCCGTGCCTCAGGGGTTGTGGCGCTCCCCTGATGAGCACGAAGCTGAGAGTTCGATATCGTGCCGGGGCGAGCCAAGTAAGCGCTCTGGCACATCGGCGCAGGTTAAAGAACAATGACGTGACTGGCAAAAATAATCCCGAGATTTCCACAGCGGCGGGCTTGAATTGTCCTCAATGTATAACTTCGAGACGCGAAAACTATTTCCTTTTCGGTTTCTTTGTTGCGTTGCCGATGGATGTTGAAGTTTTGCAGCCTTTCGCGTCAGTCTTGCTAGGCCGACTATTGAGATTTTGAATTCACACGAAATTGAAAACGTTGCACCTTCTTAGATTCCCCGCACTTCCTTACTCGACTGCCAGAGACAATTTAATGTCTCCCTCTATGGTGGTTCACCAAGGACAAGAGCCTTTCCGGACTTTCGAGATACCATTTACCATTACGACTGACGCCCCGTTGAACTATGCAGACAGTATGCGGAAGCATAAGCAGGTCGCTGGACCATTTGGCGTTGACGCCGTGATATCACAGCAAAGAAGTGAAATAAGAGACCTTGGAGCCTGGATCGGGATTCGAACCCGCGCCGGCCGGAACGGATCCGTTCCGCTCGTTGTGTTCTCGTGTGTTAAAGAGCTGGTTGTTGTATTGTTAGCCTCTGGTGGAGTGACACATACCCACAGTGGGGGAGCCCGCCGCGGTGGCTCAGTGGTTACGGTGCTCGGCTGCTGGCCCGAAAGGCGTGGGTTCGATCCCGACTGCGGCGGCTGAATTTCGATGGAGGCGAAATTCTGGAGGCCCGTGTACTGTGCGATGTCAGGGCGCGTTAAAGAACCCCAGGTGGTCGAAATTTTCGGAGCCCTTCACTACGGCGTCCTTTATAGCCTGAATTGCTTTGGGACGTAAAACCCCAATAAACTAAACCACAGTGGGGGATTGGCCAAGATGCGTTGCACATTCAAATAGCTGCGGCACATTGCGTAATTAAGGCATACAGTCATTGGTGAAGTTTTATGTTAAACGAAATAATTTTGAAAATTGAGACCAACGAAGGAATCTTCTTGAGCAGTGAGGTAATCATGAAGATAATCGCACGCTGGTTTTAGGACATATTCCCTGGCGCTTGCGCCAAAAGAGAGGAAAACCCGAATAGAAAGAGGAAGCCCTAATCGAGCGAGGGGAATCTGCAAAATAAGCTCCTCGTAGAGAAGCCAACCGCCGACCGTAGAGGAGAAAGTTATCATGTGATTCAGTTTGGCCACATGACTCACAAAATTTCGACACAGAGAACCCCGATGGGCACAAAATCGGTTTATTGTGCACCGCAAGAGGGTCGTGGACACCTCGCATTGCCGTGAACTGTATAAGCGGACACTCCAAGGGAATGCCAAATGTTGTTAATTCGCTGTAGCAAGCAGAGGCTCATGACTCAAGGATTGCAGTTGCAGGAAACGTCGAAAGTGGGCTATTGTCAAATGTAGTGTTTGGAATAAATGAGGCCACAGCTGGTCTCTCGCGCTGTGCCACTGGGTATCGTCGTCTTCAACTTTTCGCGGTATCGCGTCTTCTGCTCTGTTTTCGACAGTTCACGGCAATGCAAGGTGTCCATGACCCTCTTGCGGTGCACAATAACCCGATTTTGTGCCCATCGGGGTTCTCTGTGTCGAACTTTTGTGAGTTTTCGATGCCGTCGTCTTCCTCATGTTCCATCCATTAACTATCGACGATCGGTGTGTAAGGAGCTCAAGTCGTCGTGTATAGCGAAGGGTGTGTGTGTATGTGGGATGCGTCGCAATTAAACCAGGCTGGACATCGGGCGTTTGCGAATTTTCACTTCATCGTGTTCTACAGGCATGTCTTCCTTTTCAATCACGCCCAGCTTACGAACTGCTCACCTATTGTGCGGTAGGCGGCTAGATAATAACCAACCTTTCGCTGCACATGTTACATGCGCTTGCAAAATGAATGCAAGTAGGGCAGAATCTTATCAAATACTCAGATAAGCGAGCAAAAACGCACGCGCACGCACGATAAAGTGCACTCGCCGAATGAATTTAAATGACAAGTAAAATTTTTCTTTACACTCTAAACACGAATACGCCTTTGTGGAAGTAAAATGTATGCTGGAGTTTGTGGAGTATGCTGTCCTCTAGAGCGCACCCTTTCATAAAAGGGTGTGCGCTAGAGGAGAGTTTACTCTCTTTCTACTCCTTTCTATTTAGAGTGTAGATTAGAATAGCCTTTCTTTCTGCGTGGTACACAGTTCACAGGCGTCAGAAAAATATTGAGTTTGCATATCAGATGTGACCGCAAATGGCAACAAGGCCGACGGCAACCTCCAACTGTTAAACGCCTTCTACCGTTCGTCACTTGTTACCCGGCGTGACTCAGCCCAGCCAGCATGGTATGTTCTCAAAGACGCAACCTTTGCGTGAGCGCACCTATGCGTGAACAGCGCTGCGCGCTAGTTGGCACGCCTTTGCTTATATGCGCCTGTAATAGGCCAGCACAACTGGCTTTGCCCTCCACAGCGCGGAGTAATTAACTGGCGTTCGCTGGGTGCGCCCTCAAGTGCGTGGCAGAGTCGGCGCACTGAAGGGGAGGAAATGAACCGACGGCCGTAATCGCCCCACTTCGCTCGCGGAACCGCCAGCGTCTAACCTGTGCAGCTTTCGAAACCAGTAGCCAGATAACGAAACGCTGCTAAACGACATCTGCGCCGCTGTGCTACCCTTTCTCTATACATTCACCTCTGTTTACATTCACCTCATGAATGAAAGGCTGCTAGAACACAAAAATAATTTCGAGCAAGCTTGCAGGAACCTGGGAATCCATTGCAGAGATTGCCCTTCAACTAGTTGTGCACCGGTTTTCCAAAAATGCAAAGCTTTGGCTAATCACAAAGACCAGTTAGTCCGGGAAATAATCGAGGCAGCTTCGATAGCGAATCTGCGCGACGATTGTGTCAGCACGCCGTCTGTAGCTTTGACTAAGAAAGAATTTGACATGTTAAAAATGTGATTATAAGTATCTGTGATTATTTGTCTTATGCTTTTTTGTGGACGCTTGAACGATATGGTTGCGACGCATGTGCTTTTTGAGAGGGTGAAGAAGGTATAAGAAGCAATGTTTCTTCGAAATAAAAACCAGTTGTAAGTCAGCGCTTGTCTCTTGTCCCGATGTTTTGCGCTGTTCCATCAAGAATGTGATACATGCACCCCCCGTCAAAAGTCTTCAGGCCACAGCGTTCAACTGTAGTGGAATGGATGTCCCTTGAATTCTCTGTGTAGCAGAACATTCACAAGATTCTCTAGTGTGAGGACAAACCTTCTCCTAGCATTTCAAGGCCCTTTGGTCTTTAATAGTGCAGTGATAGCTCCATCATACGGCTCAAGCGAAGAGCCATTGGCCTGAAAACTTTTGACCAAGACTGTACATTCAATTCTTGCCTTTTGTGCTTCTATCGTACACCCACTTGAACCGCTCATGCAAGCAGGCGACTTTAGCAAGCCTTTCTTGAGACTTCCTTTGCCGCGTATGTATGTTGCACTCTAAAGATGAGAGAGTTTGAAAGGATCTGTGCCGCCGCGGTGGCTCAGTGGTTATGGCGCTCGGCTGCTGACCCGAAAGACGCGGGTTCGATCCCGGCCGTCTTAATCTGAGGTCGTGATCTGAGTGCCTCTAACGCTGTGTATTATGCCCCTTAGCCTGCCATAGGCAGCAGAGACGCGCAATAAACTTTTTATGTGATTATCTAGATGACATGGTTCTTCTAGACAAACTAATAATCCCTTCGTTCAGCACTCTCAGTTAACATCATCACCACCAGCGCAGATTACTTCGGTATTCTTCTTAACTCTTATCCAAAACTGTTCCCCAGTCCTCGGAATGCCTTCTGTAAACAGGCGGTGAACAGCATTGGCAAGCTTGTATCTCACTGCTTATGCTTCCTTATTCGAATTTTATTGCTGACCTCATGGAGGACTATGGTAGCTGTGCAGTCGTTCTAGATATATTCCAGTATTTTTGCATAAGGCTCTTCTACGCCTTGTTTCCGCAATGTCTGCATTACTGACGACGTTTCCACTGAGTCAAATGCTTTCTCGTCATCAATGAAGGCTATGTATAGGGGTTGGTTATATTCTGCGCATTGCTCTATCACCTGATTGATAGCGTGAATATGGTACACTGTCGAGTATCCTTTACGAAAGCCTGCCCGGTCATTTAGCTGATATAAGTCTAACGTTGTCCTCGCCTCTATTAACGATTACTTTAGTAAATACCTGATAGGTAACGGAGAGTAAGCTGATCGGTCTGTAATTTTTCAAGACTCACTGCGCATTCTCACGCAGCGAACTTTGTCATCCCATTTCCTACACCTCTCTCATTCCATCCTTTTCTCCTCAAATCCCTTCCTCACGCAGAGTAGCAAGTCAGCGGATTTAAACGCCAGCTAAATGATCTGTTTTCAATTATGATGCTTCTCTCTCTCTCTACCTCTGACACTGTGTATGGGAGAAACGCTACAGCGCAGATTGCGAGGCTCGGCAAACAACTTAGGTCCTTCAAGTGCAGAAGATTATACCCGTTAGCGATCACTGCTACTGCTAGCATATACGCCCGAAAGGCCACCACACAAGGGGAAAGCAGATCGCACGGCGAGTATATCAAATGCACTCTGACAAAGCTTGTATCTGAAGGGACGACGACACACGTGCAAGCTCACAAGTGGCACTGCGTAGCTCATAAAGCCCCGCCGCGGTGGCTCAGTGGTTGCTGACCCGCCGGCTGCTGACCCGAAAGACGCGGGTTCGATCCCGGCCGCGGCGGCCGAATTTCGATGAAGGCGAAATTCTACAGGCCCGTGTGCTGTGCGATGTCGGTGCACTTTAAAGAACCCCAGATGGTCGAAATTTCCGGAGCCCTTCACTGCGGCGTCCCTCATAGCCTGAGTTGCTTCGGGACGTTAAACTTCAATAAACCAATAAACCAAACCAAAGGATCTGCGGTTTCTCCTTTATAGCAAAATAGCGACCAGATGAACCGCACCGTGATGAACCACAGACGGCAACGTGCTTTCTATTTATTTTTTTTCTTTGTTAGAACCTCTAATGCCACGGAGTGTCTTATGTTCAGTTTTTTAGTGGAGGGAGACGGAGCTTAATAAAGGTCCATCGTCGAGAACACCGCTTAACGTCTGCGTTAACAGAGTGCTTGCTGTGAATAGTTCACGGAATACTGCGTACCTGGGCAGATGTCGCAAGTTTCCGCCAGGATACCCGTATACTACCAGCAGTGCTGCTGCATGCCAGCACAATTATGCTCGACGAAACAGTGCGAATGAATAAAAGAGGCATTGTTGCCGTGCTGTGCTCCGACGGTGACGAGCTCCAGTTGCGCCTGAAGTACTACCAAAACACAGGAAGCTATCTATAACGAATATAGCAACGTAGGAAGAAGCACTGTAGTAGGTGTCACGAGACAGTATGCGCTGCATTCCAGCGCCAGAGGTTTGTCCCCCAACGTGGTCTTGTGGTGAATTTGCATGCTGCCTTTGATCTGGATTGCTGTCCTCCAGCTAAACAGAGCGCCCCTGCGGTGATCATCCCGGCACAGCTTTTCCATTTCGGCGCGGCTGGAGTGGCATAGACTGAAGCACGGATTTCTGCCGCGGAGTCAAGCGCGTATTCGTAGGTTCCGCTTTGCAAGTGGGCTGCGCTTTCGTGCGACCATCGTGTTTCCTCCGGAACTGAAATAAAGAGGGCGAAACATGTTTCAGCCACCTAGTTGCCACTAAGCAACACTTCCGTTGCTGCAACCGAACACTTTCCTTTTTTTTTTTTCGGCTTTAACAGTGTCGCAAGTACCCATTTCAGACAAGCGTTTTCGTTGCGCCGTGGACATCGCATTTAGGCCTCTGTATTGTGGGGAAATCGCTTAAGGTAGGACGTAGATTTCAATTAATCATTATCATAATCACAAGCACCACCATCATCAGCAACCCTGGCTACGTTCAGTTTGGACCATGGCCTCTCTAACTGACTTCCAACTGTCCTGCGACAGCCGCGGCACTTTGTCCCAACCACCGTATCCCTGACCTCAGTCATCCAACTGACACTCTGACCCCGGCTTTCTCTTCTCTTGGAATCCACTCTTTTTACCTAAGAAGACTGTCCGTAACTTGTTTGGTCTATTACAGGCCCCGCATAAGACCATCTTATTTCCGCTAAGGTATAAGTATTTCAGTTAAGGGAGCTATTGCTCGCTAACGTCCTCCTGTAACAGTGCTGCAAAACTGTACAGCTTTCACCGAATTCTCGCACTTGAACTCATGCTAGTCCGGCGACTCGAACCCAGGACCGCCGCTAGTAGGGGCAGTCACTACCACCAGCTAAGCTAACCAGGCCCGGCTGATCTATTCGAGCACGCCCTGTCATCTGTTAGATCTGCTCCGGTGAGCCTAGCTTCCAGAGCGATTGTCTCGGAAAGGCGAATGCACCGGGTCCTAACCCCTGGCCAGTGAGAATTCTTTTTGAACAGCGCAGCTTCCGCGAAAGCTTCTGTAGCCGTATGTGGATATGCTCCAGTGGATTCTGATGAGTCATTACTCTTAATTAGTTGCTGCAGTACGGACTCGCCGAAACATCCGCTCTTAGCGACGCCCCAAACTTCCGTCTACTCTCCGCCGTAAGCACGAAACCGGAGAAGCGGCCTGGTTGATCTGTGAACCTTGGCAGGTGGTCGCGGGCGAAGTCCTCTCTCGACGCAAATGCCGTGTCGCGCGGCGGCGAGGAATGAGGCGTGCACTCTTTTGAATTGTGCGTGCCGGTGGCAGTCGGGCGTCAATAAAGCGGGAAAAGCGCCAACAGGCGCCTGGAAACTGTATCCGTCGCACTCTGGCACTTCGCCGGCTGCGCTGGCCTTTCAACTCGCTGCAGCTGCGGTGCGGGGAAACGTGCAGAATCGCGCACGACGCGGCGGCGTCTACTTTCTTCTTTCTTTTTTTTTTTTTTTGCAAACGAGTCAATTCGCATCATAATCAGCATACCCGATTTAGCCAAAGCACTGTTCACAACGCCAACTTGTCTTATACATGTATACCACACAAAACCCGACGCGATGGCTCAATTGCTTTGGCTTTCGGCTGCTGATCTCAAAGTCGCGGGTTCGATCCCGGCCCCTCCGGTCACATTTCGATAGAGGCGAAATGCAAAAAAAAAAGTGGCAGGGTTTTAACGTAGTTAAACCGTGTAGACATGCGAAAGCATGTGTTTAGCCTGGTTGACTCATGCTTTTTCGCTTTTCTGGATAGCGGGCACGTCTGGCGACGATGTTAGACTCAGGTTAAGCTCTGATCGAGGTAAAGCCGATCTCATCTGTTCCCGCCGCAGATGTAAGTTGATGAAGACGACGACGTGCAATGACAGCGCGAGTGTGTGTTGCAGTCTAACGCGATGCGTGATCGGCTACGGAGATAGCATAGTGCTCTCACGCAGTGGCCAGCGAAGCTGATCAGTTCGCGCCGCCATGGGCTCGAATCGCAGTCGTGGCAATAGTTCCTTTATTTCTGTACCCTCAAGGTCAGGGACACCACAAGCTCCTTAGTCGGGTTTGACCCCGTGAAGTAGTGATTTCGCACTAAAACGCTCATGCGCTGTGCGACGTCCGGGCACGTTAAAGGACCTAAGGTGGGGCAAGTTAATCCTGAGTTTTCCAATACGGCGACCCTCATAGCCGGTGTGTGGCTTCAGTACGTTAAACCCCACAATTTACAAGTTTTTACTTACATCACGCATATAATTTTTATCCTGTTTAGGACGTTTTTAGGATAGAGGATAATAAGATCATCTCTGTGCTAGAATCAATGGCACAGTGACGTGTATTCACTGTTTGAAATATGCGCTTAATTAAAGAAGGCAGATGCGACATCTAAAGCCGATCCTTTTGGTCATTTTTAAGGCCTAAATTACTGTACACGAAAATGAACTTGGTGTTCTGCCTTGTTATATATTTTTTTTTAACACGACACGTCGCAACTTTGCAAGCACCGCAACTTTAAAAAAACAGGCACGTTAATGACTTGCCAACGTATACAGTACGCGCCGGGTATGCCACGTTTATTGAAAATTCTTCGAACAGGAGGCCCCTATGAGAAAATATGTGGAAAACGCAACTGCGCTTGAATTAACTTTCGAACTCAGTAGTCTGCGTACTGAATAACCTGGATACACATTTCGTAGTGCTACTTTTAATTAAAAGAATCTGTAGGATGGCGTGGTGCGCTATCATCCGCTGAACGGCCATTTAATCAAGGGAAAGCTTTATCTCCCGCCGAGCTCCAGTTTTTAACGATGAGTCACGGTCGCACATATAGACGAGGACTGAAGATGAGCTGTAGGCACCACGCACGCTCGATGGTTTTTAACTCGCTGACCGTGTCTCACAATGGTCAAAGCAAGCAACTGTAGCCCGTCTGTTTGCGCCCTAGCTTTCCATGTTCAGATTCCCGGTAAAAGCACCTATGCTTTGATGAGGCACTAAGTTGGATCACAATTGTTCCACCAAAAAAATGATAGACCTAGCGATCGATGAGTGCCCGAGTGCAAATTTTGGCCTCTTGTAAAACAAAATTACATTCTTCAGAATTTTTTTTTTATTTTGCAGCTGTACACATTTCGGCTACGAAAACAGGTGCAGACATTTTGTGAACTGTAGCTGATCAGAGCTATATTCTGTCAGGTGTATACGACAGCGCATACAGTCAGTACTGCGGGAACAGTTTTTTTTTCTTTCTTGGTTACGCGGGTGTGCAGCAAAAAATAACAAACAACGCTCCAAGGTCTTCAAACTGCGGTTTTCACCGGTAACAGTAACCCCTGCATCAGAGAAGTTTCCCGGAACTCCCCCCCCCCCCCCCTCATCCCTTTCCCCCCAGTGCAGGGTAGCAAACAAGTTTCATCTACTGGTTAACCTCTCCTCCTCCCCCTACCATGAGCAAGCGCAGATACAGTACAAGTGCAGGCATTCTTTAAGTCTCACAAGACGAGTACTAGCAAGAACAGACAGAGCGCTGCGTCTTTACAATAAAACACAGTCGAACCTCGTTATAATGAAACGGTTTATAACGAAATAACGGATATAACGAAGGAATGAAGATTCCACTTGGAAGTTCGGTCAACTCGGGCTATAAAGAAACTACTGCTATAAAGAAGTAATCACCGGGCCCCTTCAAATTCGTTATAGCAAGGTTCAATCCAGAAAGGCCTGGGTCATGTCAGCCTCGATGTGCACATGCCTACCTCCCATCCATCAAGGTGGCGCGATCGCGGTCACCATTCTACACCTGTGGAGGGTGAACAGTCTGATTTTTTCTCAATCACAAACAAAAGCTGCAGTTTCAATCTATCACTAGAGGCTCGATCCTGCTTTTGCACGCAACTATCCTCGTCCGAATCGGCACGGCGGTCTTCGTACGGTACTGAATTTTGCTATGTGACAACGCCCATCTAAAAAAATGCCTTCAGAACCGCAAAACTGTGCAGTGATTTTGCTTTCTGTTTGCTGGATAACAGCTCGCTGATTTCCAGTTAATTGGCTGGAATGGGCTGAAATAACTGACTGCTCTTAGATTTAGACAGCAAAAGGCCTGGACGGTTTCTAAACCAAATAGCTGCTTAAGCATCGAGTAACGGGAGGGTCCTTCGTTTTTCGGGTAAAACCCGATTTTACTTAATTTCTGCATCCCCGAAGAAGTTTATAAGAATCAAGCAAAACGTAAATTATGCAGGACAGTTCTATTTCCAAAATATCTCCTGAACACGTTTCGAAAACCGCTCCACTGTTGTTGCTGGTCTAACCCTCGTCACCGTACTTTAATCTTTTGCTAGTTCATGCAAATACTCCGCAGGTTTAGAATGGACATGGAAATGCTATCAATGCAGACAGTAATGACAGCGGGGAACAGTTATTAACAACAAAAGAAAACCAGTAAAAAATTAGTTGCTCTCTAGCCTAACTTGCTCTAATAAAAATAGTCTGTACACTGTCTATAGATTTCTTATCGACCATACTGCCTTCCTATAGATAATTCCTTTTGTGTATTCATAAACTAGACAAAATTCTACTAAATGTGTATGGCCATAAACCTGCAGATTGTCTATAGACTGTCTACAGGTGTCTATAGATCAGCCTGTAAGGTTCGTTTGTCTATAGGCTAGTCTATAGGATTTGTCTGTAGACAGTCTATAGAATGTCCAAATAAATCTTGCGTGTCAACAGAAAGGAAACAACGAAAAATTACGGAACGCGTTGAAGTTACGAAAGGTTATCTTCCGTTCGGTACAAGTTCCGTGCTTTTCAGATTAACTTTAAGAACTGCATGCTCCTTTTAAGTTTTGACTATGCAAGCTATTAAAGCTTTTCTGAGCCGTGCGTTATTGTCCTGCAAAAAAAAAAAAATTAAAAGTGTCCATAGGACATTTTCTTCATTGCAAAACTATCCTGATAAAGTGTGAATAATAAGAAAAATCGAAAAGGGAAACACCTCCACATGCACCCAACTTTAAATCGAAAAATATCGTCCGATTTCGAGACGGAATTTCGAAAAATGCACAACTCCATACAGAAGGGCACAGTAGGCTTATACAGAATAAAGAAGTTAACCAAAACGCTACTCGTTTGCTATCGTTTGAAGCCAGTGGGACTTCGCAGCGCGCTCTTCACAATGGCGGGAACTACGTTTAGTATCAGTGCAAACCGTGTCAGTGGCACGATGCCCTCGTCGGGAACGAATGGAGCTGATAAGATTAACCACAGTTGATAAACTTTGTCTACAGGGGTTATACTTCGAGAGTTGAGTGTCTCCTGCCCGCTGCCCACAAAAGGCTTATCACGTAACAGGAGAATGTCGAACCACGCAGACCGCATATCTTTTTTTTTTCCTTTTTCGCTCTTTTCTCCGGCGAGGCAGGGCTGCACATTCCCGTCTGTCTGTGCGTGCGTGCGTGCTCCAGGGTAGACGTGTATCTCGCACACGCTGACCCCGAAAGCCACGTAGTTGTACCGAACACGCGCGATAAATGTCCGGAGAAAAAAGGAAAAAAAAAAAAGAATGTATCCGGGTGGGTTTGAAAAAATGCGAGTATATATGTTCGAAAAAAATCTCGGAGTATATATATATATGTTGGAGTGTATACTTGCTTCACCCACCATATTGAATCGGCTAGATGTAAGCGCAGGAAAACAAAAATACCCAGCCATTGCTATCTTTTTTTTTTTTTGCCCCTATCGGATACGCGAACACACGCAACAGGTTACCTCTGTCTCGTTTGTGCAACTGCCGAACGGAGTTATTTGATGCAGTTATTATTTCACGCTTGAGCTCTTTGTACAAATGTTATTGTATTAGTTATTTTCTGACGATTACTTTACTGGTTTTATTTTCTGCGTTACTGGTTTATAATATTCGACTCCGTTAATTGGGTTCCTGTTCACGGCATTATTCATGTTCCTTATGAAATAACTTCCGCGTGGACTCTCATAAAGAATAAAAAGAAATAGAAGGGTGAACTAAGAGTGAGGTGCGCCGCAGCTACATGCCAGCTCATTAGCACCACCCGGTCCGAAATTCGGCACGAGTGTTGCAAGGTTCCTTAACATCATTTATTTTTAATGCCAAAGCATTACTAGTCTCATTACTAGAAAAGCAGGCGGCATGTGGCAGCGTGTGCACTCGCGGATTGTACAGAAAATCCCAAATGGCAATAAAAATAGGGTGACGTCATCAAGCGGCCGCATGACGCAGAAAGTCATATACATGTCGTTCGTTTATATACCGGGTGTCCAAGCTAAATGTAACCAAACTTTTAAAAAAGGCGAAGTGTCCTAGTCTAGTGAAACCAACTCATTGTTGTTCATAGTCGCGTGGCCTAGTCTTAAGTATTTTTTTCGCCCTTCAAAGTTGATTAATTAGTTAAGTTTAATTAACTTTTTAATTATTCACTTCAGGAAGAAAGTGTCAAAGCAAGAGTTTTAGATCACCGCGAAAAACCGCTAGTAGTGCTGTTTCCGTCAAGTTGTGATTTACGCAGCTTCATTTATTGGCCTTAAAAGAAAGTTGTCACGTGACCAGCTGCTCGCTCACTTCTCTGCCCCAATGTGCACCGAAAGTCTCATCGAGGAGAGGACTTCAGAAAAAATGGATTTTATTCTTTAAGGCGCGTCTTGGGACGGTGAAGTGGCACAGTTGTCATGTGGAAGCTTTTTCTTATTGTGCAGGTTATGGTTAAAGGCCGGTAAAAAGACTACTTTACGTAAATATTACTTTGCTGCAAATGTCTCAGTAAGCTGTTTCTCAAAGCGATCTACAACTTTTCCATCGACACTTTGTTCCTCATGTCAATAATTAAAAGTTAGTTAATTAAGCTTAACTAATTAGTCAACCTTGAAGAACGAAAAAATACTGCAGACTAGGTCACGCGACTCTAAACAACCCTCCTTTCGTTTCAGACAGCTAGGCCACCCCGTGTTTTTTTAAAGCTTGGTTACATTTAGCTGGGACACCTGGTATAATCCCCACTGGCCGAACTCACATGTGGTGCCAATCTTCCCGGCAACGTTCGTATCAAACTTGTGGCGGAACCATTTGTCGTACACCGTGGTATCAAAGGATTCCTGGTCGCATGTAGCTTACATATGGTACTCAACGCACATGTAAGGACAATGTTAAGAGACCGAAAGCGGACAGAGTGGGCGAGGAAGAGAGAGAAACAATAATACTTAAACACCTGTCAATGAACGCCAGGAGAGAAGTCCATCTCCCCCCGTCGCCCCTATAGCATTCGGTCGGAATACCTTGGGACACAGCAGCAGCAAGGTCGAGGGAACAGACGCGCGTTAATGACATCTTAGTCGAAATCAAGAGGAAGAAATGGGCTTGGGCAGGGCATGTAATGCGAAGGCAAGATAACCGCTGGTCCTTGAGGGTAACGGAGTGGATTCCAAGAGAAGGCAAGCGTAGCAGGGGGAGGCAGACAGTTAGGCGGACGGATGAGGTTAAGAAGTTTGCGGGGATACGGTGGCCGCAACTGGCAACGGAGAGGGTAATTAGAGAGACACAAAAGAGGCCTGTGCCCTGCAGTGGGCGTGGTCAGGCTGATGATGACGATGATGTGCTAGTCAAGTTGGAGACTGGCTTGCGACGAGGATTCGAAGCGACGACATATGCACCTTCAATTGTATGCCTTCCCAGACCCTTTGCCTCTTCCCTTAAGGCCTCTTCCTTTACCTCTTCCCTTTTAAGGACGGCATCAACGGATTGCAAGTGCTTGTACCTTGCAGAAACACAAGATCGACGTCATCATCAGAATCATCTCGCGCCATGTGGTGTCGAGTATCATTGCTCAGAATGCAAGAGCGAGCATCTGCGTTAGGTTAGTTATTATACGTAATGTATTTATTGCGTATGTTCGTAGTACGCCGCGTTGACGTGTCGAAGAAGCACGTGCTCGCAACAGGAAAGTGCATCAGGTGATGACAATGGGACCTGGAAATAGTAAAACCGGATGAATGCTGCCTAATTGATCCTTCAGAACAGCGTCGGCGCGGCAGTCATTCGTACTCGAAGCTTTCTTTTTTCTTTTTGCTCAAAGGGCTCCGTAGTAAATATACCGCAATATGAAAGAACAATATTCTAAGGTTATTAATAATAAACTGCCCTCATAGCCACATTGGCTTTGGGACGCTAAACCCCAATAAACCAATGAGCCAATCCAATAATAAACTACAGCAGAGAAGAACAACGACAACGAAGGAGCACACGGACAAGGACGACACGGTACTGACGACTGCATTTTTTGTTTTTAAACGCTAGCTTACTTATACTCTAGATTCCCGCACTTTCTTCAGTTCATTTCCTTATCTTTATCTGCCGGCATCGTCGCGCAGGAAATTCACTTCCTTCTCCGATAGGGCGACAGATGGCATGCTGAAACGTTGGTCACGAGAATCCCGGATGGCCCAGGCTTCTAAAATATCTCCAGTCAGATTGTCGGGTTCATTTTCAGTGTCTGCACATTATGAAGGTCGGCTGGGCTTGTTAGTTTTTTTTTTTTTTTGCTTTTTAGCATTTCCTGCAGTGCATCGCAGTGCATCATCGTCCTTGTCCGTGTGTTCCTTTGTTGTTGTTGTTCTTCTTCTATGCTGCAGTTTACTATTAATAATGTGTAAACTAGCTCAGCAATCCATCCTATTGATATTCCAAGGTTTCTCTGCACACAGCTGGTACCGTTACACCCTAAACACAAAGGAGTAAAAAGGGTGTAAGCTGTCCCCCGGCGCACTCCCTTTTATGAAAAGGAGTGCGCCAGAGGACAGCTTTCTCCCTTTTGCTCCCATAGAGGCGTATTCGTGCAGTGTAGTTGTTTGCGAAGTCTGTGGTTCTCGTGGTTGGAGGCCTTTCGGGTCTCGCAGCGGGTGTAAATGAAGGCTCTTCAGCTCAGTCATACGTGAGTCACGGACAGGCGCCTGCTTCCTAGCGAGAACGCAAGCACGCGATATGTCACTGCCCTCTGCTCCTTGGACGTCTGGGTAAGCACTGCTCGACACAAGAAGCGGCATTTACGTGCCCTGTGCGCGACAAGACTGACCGTAAAGCGCTTCCTGTTTGGCATGCCAGCGCATACAGTGCGCTGAGACTCCTCTTTGAGATGCCCCAGCCTCAAAGCAAGTGTATCACTTTCAACGCACGCACTTCGCCTCGCGACGTGTCGCTCTGGCGCCGCGGTGCCACGCGAAAAGGCGAAGCGCCACTCGGAGCTGTTGCCGTTGAGAGCAGATTAAGCAGATACGGCATCGAAATTTTTCAAACCGCTCACAAAAGTACAAAGCGTATTTTTTTTTCCCCCATTGGGCGTTTTAACGCGATAGCGTCGAAGGCCCCGTTCTCCAGAAAATCCGGGGTCGCCGTTGACCCTGCGCACAGCCTAAAAGGCGTCAGTTAGGAGACGAACTGAAATGCATACACTGTGTATCTCTATGGCATACACATGTTGGTCTTGAAGCTGTATTCATAATGTGCACGTTTCTAAGCGTATGCTGGGTTCACAAAGACAGACGCAGCTCTGTTGATCGGGTTCCGGTCCGAATTCCGTGGCTCCAGCGAAAAGTTGGCGGAGCCGATGCGCTGCACGTCCTCTCGCTCCGCGCGCTCGCAGTGGGCATTCTAAAAAAATATGCTCCACTGTTTCTACTAAGTCGCAGTTGCCACAATACGGACTGCTATCTTGACCTAAACGTAACTGTAAGGCGTCTGTAAATGCAGCGTTTTGTCGAAGTTGATGATAAAGAGCTTCCAGATGGCGAGGAAATCTGGGTTACAGTCTTGATCTGAGGTCGTGATCTGAGTGCTTCTAACGCTGTGTATTATGCCCCTTAGCCTGCCATAGGCAGCAGAGACGCGCAATAAACTTTTTATGCGATTATCTAGATGACATGGTTCTTCTAGACAAACTAATAATCCCTTCGTTCAGCACTCTCAGTTAACATCATCACCACCAGCGCAGATTACTTCGGTATTCTTCTTAACTCTTATCCAAAACTGTTCCCCAGTCCTCGGAATGCCTTCTGTAAACAGGCGGTGAACAGCATTGGCAAGCTTGTATCTCACTGCTTATGCTTCCTTATTCGAATTTTATTGCTGACCTCATGGAGGACTATGGTAGCTGTGCAGTCGTTCTAGATATATTCCAGTATTTTTGCATAAGGCTCTTCTACGCCTTGTTTCCGCAATGTCTGCATTACTGACGACGTTTCCACTGAGTCAAATGCTTTCTCGTAATCAATGAAGGCTATACATAGGGGTTGGTTATATTCTGCGCATTTCTCTATCACCTGATTGATAGTGTGAATATGGTACACTGTCGAGTATCGAGAGCCTGCCTGATCATTTAGCTGATATAAGTCTAACGTTGCCCTGGCCTCTATTGACGATTACTTTAGTAAATACCTGATAGGTAACGGAGAGTAAGCTGATCGGTCTGTAATTTTTCAAGACTCACTGCGCATTCTCACGCAGCGAACTTTGTCATCCCATTTCCTACACCTCTCTCATTCCATCCTTTTCTCCCTTTAAATCCCTTCCTCACGCAGAGTAGCAAGTCAGCGGATTTAAACGCCAGCTAAATGATCTGTTTTCAATTATGAAGCTTCTCTCTCTCTACCTCTGACACTGTGTATGGGAGAAACGCTACAGCGGAGATTGCGAGGCTCGGCAAACAACTTAGGTCCTTCAAGTGCAGAAGATTATACCCGTTAGCGATCACTGCTACTGCTAGCATATACGCCCGAAAGGCCACCACACAAGGGGAAAGCAGATCGCACGGCGAGTATATCAAATGCACTCTGACAGAACTTGTATTTGAAGGGACGACGACACACGTGCAAGCTCACAAGTGGCACGGCGTAGCTCAGAAAGCCCCACCGCGGTGGCTCAGTGGTTGCTGACCCGCCGGCTGCTGACCCGAAAGACGCGGGTTCGATCCCGGCCGCGGCGGCCGAATTTCGATGAAGGCGAAATTCCAGAGGCCCGCGTATACTGTGCGATATCCGTGCACGCTAAAGAACCCCAGGTGGTCTAAATTTCCGGAGCCCTTCACTACGGCGTCCCTCATAGCCTGAGTTGCTTTGGGACGTTAAACCCCAATAAACCAATAAACCAGTCGCTCAGAAATACGAGGGAGTTTTGTCTTCTCGCGCCTGTTGCGTTTGCACCTTTACAAGCAAGAGCTCGCCCAAATTTGTTTCGCTAGAACAGGCGCACGAAGAAGCGTGCAGCTAACGTTCACGTGGCAGAAGCGACAATAACACCAACGACAAAAAGAGCAAACGATTAATTCTTGTGTGGAGAAATGACACACTACCCAGAACACAATGTACGACCTGGAGGCCTTTCTCCACTGAGAAGGGTATGCGAGTCAACTGTCGCATCTATTGAGACAGATCCTTTGCGCACCGTTTCAAACCAAGCACGCTGCAAGAAACGGCTGGCTTGATAGGCGAATGGTTCGTTGTTCAGTCTGCTGTCGATAACCGGAACTCAACGGCGATCGGAATTTTTTTCGTTTCTCATTTCTTTGATTCCGGTGTACAGTGTATCTGCAAACCAATGTGAACAGGTAAAAGGCGTTACGGAACACCTAAGGCCTTCCCAATCGATATATCGATCGATCAATCAAATCAATCAATCAATGAATCAATCAATCAATGAATGAATCAATCAATCAACCAATCAATGAACCGACCAATCAACGAACCAACCACCAATCAATCAAGCAATCAACCAACCAACCAATCAGTCAATCAATCAACCAACCAATCGATCAATCAGTAAATCATCAACCAACCAATAGATCAATCAATCAATCATCAACCAACCAATCGATCAATCAGACAAGCAATGAATGGATCAATCAGTCAAACTTTAATTATGCGAAGTTAGAATTATTGGCAGATACTGAAGGCGTTAATTGAAACTCGTTTAATTCGAACCGCAAGTTCGAATTAAACGAGTTTCAAGTAATGGCATTTTTTCTTAACTTCGCTAAAACGAGCCTCACAAAATGCGAGGGGGCTCTCCGGAGCGTTTCGTTTACACAGCTACGCGTTTGAATTAACCTGCCCTCTCCTTCCTTCCGCAGCTCTTGCGAGCCCGAACCGGGTGGTGCGCAAGCAGGTGCTCGAGCTGCTCTCGGCCGTGTGCGTGTACGCGCCGGGCGGCCATGTGCTGGCGCTGGACGCGCTCGACCACCTCAGGGCCTCCACCTCCAGGGAGCACCGCTTCAGCGTGCTGCTCGACGAGCTGTCGCACCCCGAGGTGCTGCCGTACGCCGCCACCGTGCTGGCCTTCATCAACTGCGTGCTTATCAGCACCGACGACTTCAGGGAGCGACTGCGCCTGCGCAACCAGCTGCTGGGTGAGCGGTATACGCCTTGCTCCTCTCTTCCTGCGCGTGCCAGTTTCCTAAAAATACTCGTACCTATAGGGGAAGAAAAGCGCTGCGGTTATTCGTCGTGCGCAGGAATGCTGGGAAGTGCGAGCCTCGTATTTGACCTGATTTTTAAACGACCTCTCTGCGCATGCGTGCCTCTCTTCCGCCTTCTCCCGCGCTTTTTTGAAATTCAGTTTTATTGCATCAAGGTTAGAATTCATTACGAAACCTTCATACAAAATGAGGTCCCAGAGTCGGTGACTGTAACGGGACATCCTATAAGTGACAAATCAAAATCAAAGTATAGAGCAGCAATGACAGATACGACAATAAACCGTACACAGATACAAAAGTAATTTAAACATTCGCTGGTTGAAAACAAACCGCCAGCTTGTTGCGTGCATGCGCAGTCTGTGTTGACGACAGGCGCAAGCTGCAGCTGCAAGCGCATGCCTGCCATGCATGCGGCATCCGCGGTTGGCGTTCTGCGGAACTGTATTGGTCCTGCTGCGTATAAGCGCACATGCTTTAAAACAGCGTTTTACCATAACAGACCAATTATCGCGGTCTGCCCAGGGGGCGCCACATCTCGTGGAAAATGCAGATTAAATATAGCTAGGCAACAACTTTTGTCGAAGCAGACCTCCTAGAATTGTTTTGCTGATTTTCACATGCATCTGATAGTAAACATCTGCTTGCAATAAATTCATTACAGCGTTAAAAACGTAATATTAAAATGATTTAACCCGCGCACAGTGAAAATATGCATTGCGGAGAAACTATGTTTTAGAAGCCGAATTCAAGTTACCCTAGGTGGGTGAAGCGTTTTTCAGGAAATTTGCATAGACGTTGGCATTTCTTTTCTCCAAGTAATTAACAAAAACATGATTTTGGGGACCGAGCAACACGACCGGCACTGTCTTCATTAATCTCACGTGCGCGTTAACAGTCGGGATCCTTGTTGTTTAAAGGGAAGCTGAAACGTTTTTTTTTTAGAATTCGAGGTTGTTCAAGAAATCTAATCTATCAAGGTTCTAGATAAACCATGCGAAGTATTTTTGCACTAGCATTTAAAATGGTGACATAATCGTCGATTAAAACCGCGACGATGTTTAGGCTTCTCCTCATTACATTGGAGGAGTGCGAGGAAACTCGGCAGTGACGTCATTGTTGCCGAAATTACAATGTCCGCTGCTTACGCCTGCATGCTGCTGTGCATCGTCAGGTGGCGCCAAACAATGCATTGTGAGCTTAACCGTCAATAGCGTAGGTTTTTTTTTTTTTTTTTTCCATGGAATAACCGTTTCTTCGCTGGAAACGTAATGCCGTCATATGTGACGTCATTATCGGGGCCTCTGCCCGTCGCTGTGCACTTCAGAGAAGCTCGAACGCCGATGACTACTTTATTCGGCGATTACGCCACCATTTCAAATGCTAGAGCAAAACGATTTCGTAGGCTTTACCAGCACATTTCGCTCATTCGGCAACCTTAAACTCATCAAATTCTAAAACCGCTTCAGTTGCCCTTTAAAACACATATCTATTGTTCACAACAACGACGCATGGACGTAGACACCACACAAACAGAGCTGAGTTACCGCCCATCTTTGCGCTGTTCCCCTGAGCAAAACCAACTTGTTCGACGCTGTTGCTCAAACAATGTGTCTTGTCCTCTCTTCGAGGGGCACCGCGCCACTCGATCCAACGCTGGGTTACACTGTCAAGCAAACGAGCAGGCTCCCCTGTAAAGCGTCCCAGCGTGTTTGCTGCTCCGCAGTTAAGTCGCCACCGTCGGCGCGTCGCTGGTCATTTGGAGCTCGGCTGTATGTGGCGTATAGAAAAAGTATAGGTGATTTAACGTAAGAAGTGCGCTCGAGAGCAAGCGCTATTCGCCGCTTGCAGACGCTGTAATAGGCCTTTATTGAGTTTCGAGATTTGAATTCGAGATGACCATATATATCCCGGCAAATAAGTGTACAATGGAAGCGATATATAAACGGTGAGGCAGTCACAAATATTGGAAGCAATTGCACTGAGCTCCTGAGATAATCCTAACACACCTGCACGCTCATATGCACAGAAAAGTACGAATAACACTGAGTAACGCACGAACTTGCCCTAGCTCTTTGGAAGCACAAGGTGTCCTGGAAACGCTAACTATAGGGTCTGCTTTTTTGCAGTTTGCTGTACGTCACCTCCGTGCCTAAAATAAAGACGATGGTATACCGAGAACCTAGCTCTTCTCTAAGAGGAACAGTGAGAGAGAATGCCTCTACTGTTATGCCTTTTCATTAACGCGTTGACCAGCACAGCTGTCTGCGCTTTTCCGATTGAATGAACAGACTCCAACACCTGTGCGGAGAACGCACAGACTTCTCATGGTTTCTATGACGCCACGGTCATATGAACCACCTGGTCACGTGGTGTGTTACACCAACGCTCACGCCACCAGTGAGCCACTAACCGCTTCGCAGTGAACTACAATCAGGCCACGGTGAGCGAAGAGGCGTAGACTGCACGCGTTTCAGGGAGACTTAGCGTCAATCTAACACAGCGCAGTATGGAACAGTCAGCGTGAATTTCTCGTTACTTTCCTTCATAAGCTACGATGGCACGTGACTAGGGGTCGGTGTTGTGCTGCGCTCCCCTCGTCAGGAGCTTGTGGCGCCAGAGTTGGGAGTCCGTGTCAGCTCGCCTCTCAAGGCGCAGGTGCACGTCTAGTGACGCGGCAACGCTCAGAGTGTCTAATTGTTTACAAGCTACGCACAGTCGAGACAGGTACGCTTCGGAATGCCTATACGCGCCCACAGGATTCGCCGCACGGCCACTTGTTCCAGCGAGCTGGACAAGCGCCTGTCACAACCATCAGGCAGCTGTCGTGTAAGGTACCGCCGGCACGTGCCAGAAAGAACAGAAAAAGCGCCAATTAACTATAAAAAAAAAAACAAGAATGTCACCTCAGATAACGCGCAGATTAGCTACGTCCGTGCGCCTGGAAATAGCACAATGTTTTCCATTCGGTGTCCTCCTCTAAAGGGTATGCGACTTCCCATGCAAACTCCGCGGAAGCTATGATGCAGCGTGGTGAGATTGTGTTGTTTGCGGTGAGACTGTGCGGCAGCGAAGGAGGGTGGTGACACCAGCCCACGGGCGCGTTTCTGACGCACTTAGGGCTGGGCTTCCTGGAGCTGGTGGAACCGCTGCGGCGCGCCGGCGACGACGAGCTGTTCATCCAGTGCCACGTGTTCGAGACGACCCGCGAGGCCGACGACGAGCACGCGCTCAGCCTCGGCCTCACCGCGTCGGGGAACCACTACGAGGCGTTCGCGGCCGTCATGAACAAGGTGATTGATGCTCTCCTCTCTCTCCCAGCGAGCCTCTTCTGACGGCACGCATGGTCACGCGGGGAACGGGATATAGTGTGGCACCGAAAACACCGCTTCAAGCTTTCGATGCATGCACGTGTTTCGTGCGTCTAAGAAGCGCTAAAAGACTCAGCTTTGCATACACTCTAAAACACTAACACGCCTATAGGGGAGTAAATAGGGAGTAAACTGTCCTCTAGCGAACTCCTTTCTATAAAAGGGACAGCGTACTCCCTTTTTATTCCTTTCTGTTTACAGTGTACTTACAGAGCAATACACCAGCAGGCTGTGATTAACACGTTGGAAGTACATACCTTGGATTCATAACCAGTTATGTCGGAAATAATACGTTTTATCTCTCTCTCTCTCTCTCTCTCTCTCTCTCTCTCGGCTCGAGCGTGCATGTTTGCGTGGCGATGTCACATAAGCCGTACCCAACTCCAGGTACAGCGGCTCTGCCAATTGGGTACTTGCACAGCCTGCGATGTTTACTGGCGGGAGTTCTCGGAAGACGGGAAGTATATTTAGCCGTCTGGAAATCGCGGGAAAATTCCGACATCGGTATACTCAGCTTACAGACTCGCCCTAATGCAATTTCACGCGCGTAACCACTTCGGTAGAGCTTCTCTCGCGTTCTTCAAGGTTTCACGGGCATCCGCGTGGGCGCACGCTGCTCTATAACGTGGACCTCTCTCTCGCGTGCGCGAAACAAAAATGGAATAAAATGATCACGTCCGCTTTGCTTACGAAGGGATCGGTGTAAGCGCTTCGGGGAAAGGCCACATGATCGAACGAGACGTTGTAACGAGAAATGGTCGCGGCGTCATCGATAAACGAGCTAGAAAAAAAGTGGATGGTATAAATACAGAGACGAAACGCGAACGGTGCGCTTTCTCGAGGGCGGCTACGCTTACAGCGGGGACTATGCCTCACATGTTTGAAAGTGGGTAAAAAGGGACGGAAGCTTGGTGAACGGTTGAATTTTATCCTTTTTCTGTCCTGCAAAACTTAATTATTTGCACTCTGCTGCAGATCAGTCTTTCAGCGAAAGACGAAGAGACGCCGTCGTCGTTTAGCCTAGCTGCTGGCGTTTTCTATTCTCAAATTTTTATTTACAAATACTGCAGGCTCTTTTCGGGCACAAGCAGAAGTGGTTACAATGAACTGTACAAAAGCTAAACCTACCGATATTTGAAACAATTAATGCGCCATTTCCTTTCCTCAAAAACCACTTCTCATTTTTTTAATTGCAAGGAAGGTAGAAGAGGTTGAACTACAGTTTTCTGAAAAAAAAAAAAAAAATTGTTTTAAGAGAAGGTGCATTGTATGCCGCCCTGAGCCTAATCAGTTTACAGATGGGCACATAACCATTGTAGCTAACAATACATAACAGGACTAAAATATCAAGCTGGTCTGAAACAAAACTGCCCCCGATGCTTCACTACAGTCGGGGTACCAATGTCAAATATCGGAATCATTGTATAATGTGTTGATGTAATAGTACACCAATCAAATTTTTGGTTGTCTGGCGGCGGGCATTAGCTTTTGCATTGAATCATTTTTTTTTTGTTTTCTGTGCGTGTTCGCTACATTCTTTCCATAGCTGTGGCAGCTACACTACGCATACGTGGAGGAATATTTGATACGTTTCCAGATACGTGTTCTGAAAAGTAAATTTGCGTAACCTGTCGACATTTGAGCTTCTCTCGTGCATTGGAGAAGAGACAAGAGACGCTCGATGCAGCGGATCCAGAGCGCGGTCAGAGACGCGCTTTCTAGCAACACAGCCGATTCGCAGCTGCAGGCAGCTAATTGAAACTCCGCCTTGGCCTGTAGTGTGCGTGACTGGCATTGCAGTATGTTGCAGGCCTTACAGCGGACGCATTCCACTCCGAACGTATGTCAAGGGAATCCGCCAACCTGTTTCCCCACGAGTAGCTGAGAGGAATAATGATGACCTAGTTTTTCTCTTTACAAAAGGCTTTCTTGGAAGAATGAGGGACTTCAATAACTCGGGATGTTTTTTCGAGATGATCGATTGGCAGAGCCTCCCGTCTGACTGTTAGCGGCCCCTAGGGTCGTGCGATGTGTAATGCACGGCCATGAGGAAGCCGATTGGAAAAAGAAGTGCGGGACTCGTGCATGATGTTATTGCTGTTCCTTTTACGCGTCGACGAGCCATGTGAAATTGTGCGGCTTTTCGGCGATCATTTTCCCTCTTTCGTGACACTCGCAGTACACGCCACTTGAGAGAAAGAGAGAGAGAGAAAATAGAGAAATAGAAAATTTCGGTGAGCACCTTGCAGATGAAATAAGATTCACAATGGAGCACGTCTGAAATTCTGTTTTCCATTCAATATCATCTGCATTCCTTCAGCGCCCTTTCGCAATGTCTGCTTAGCGGTTGTGCAACGTTGCACTTTCGTCGTTACGGTTTAGTTCCTGGACAACAAAAAAAAGTCTGCGTTTAACTGCGTGTTCCCGCGTTCTGAATTTCTGTTACCTTACTCGCGACATCGTCATATCCACTCGAGACCTTGAAACAGAAAATTTGACCAATATGTTGGCCAGCGAAATCACGCGCGCGGTATACAGCCATGCCAGGAAGATCAGTGACGTTAAAAACTGTTTTGCAGCTACTTTTGTTACCTACAGCGCTGCCATCTAGTGAACGTAGTTAAAGTATCGTTTGTTGTTGTGGGAGTCAATGCGAGCTTGGTTTTCGGTGGCGCAAAAACAAAACAAAGCAAAAAAACCTCAAGCGTCTTCACGCGGTTTACTGCCAACGGTATAGAGCAGTTTTAGGCGCTTATTAAGCGCTCGTAGCAATGCAACCAACACACAGGTCAGGGTTGTCATTGCTGACTAAGCATCCACCCAACCAAGCCTCAGTCATCTGGATTCCCGGTCACCTGGAACTACCAGGAGGAAACGAAGCCGCTCACAGGCATACCCGAGATTTTCTATACCGGGCGACTCCCCCTGATGATCATGAAGGGTGCCGTGACCTGATAGGTTTAGCAGTGTATGCTGACAATCTCGCGCCATACAGAACAGCCAGAAAGGAGTACCCAACACCACACAAATCCCTCAGTAAGTTAGAAGAGAACACCCTTAGGAGACTACAAACCAACACATATCCAACGCCTGCTAAGTTACACCAGTGGTACCCTACATTATACTCTCCGCAGTGGAGAGGTAGCTAAGCTCTACCCTATGGTGTGGGCATGCCAATTTAATCCCTTAGTTGACCCCATTCCCAACCCCTCGGAGGAGCAGTGGGAGGCTATTCTGCTCAGCGATGATCCTGACCGTCAGCACTGGCTGGTGGGGAGGGCCAGCGCAGCAGCAGCAGCCAGTGGACTATTGGAATAGGCGGCCCACCCACATTCTCTAAGAATATTGAGCAAATAAAGATGTTTTCAATATATCAATCAATAAATCAATCAATCAATCACACGAACTCCCATTTCAGCGAAGCGCGGGCTCTAACTTTCCGCTGTGCTTCATAAATGGCACGATTTTTTCCGCGTATGACATTGCCCAGAACACATCTAAATGTTCGAATCCGAGCAAAAAACATATTTGAATGATGTTTGGAACCGAAATTACCATACTGCAAGCGTTTGAAAAGGTCAGTGACACAATTTAGTCAGGGTTTCGGGGGATGTGTACGCGCCCAAGAGGCGAGGAAGAAGAAAACTCAGCTGGTCCGGCCCCAGGCTGGACCACACGAACTGGCCTTCTAGGCGGGTCGACAGACAGCGCGCCGTCGTCGCGAGAAGCATCCGCGGGGCCGACCTCCGGCGGACCCCCGAGCGCCGGCCACGCGTCGGTGGCGGGGTGGTTCTCATGACGCCCCGCCATGCTGTCCGACGATGAGGCTGCCGAAGCCCCGCTGCGCCCCGGCGCCCGCCGCGGGCGACCCGCTGCCGCGCCGCTCCCGTACCTGTGCCAGACGCGCATGCCCCGCCTCTCGTGCAGGTATATGGCAAGCCGCAGTCCATCGCTTTCCTCATGCTCCTGCGAAACCTCGAGAAGCTCGACCCAGAAGACACAGCTAGGTGAGTGGCTCGTTCCCGTTTTTCCTAGAACAAATCTTGAGCGTGTGACTTGCAGTGACGTCACAAAATGACTATGTGATGTAAGCGAGTGTTGAACCGACTCTAACCCATGTGACGGGTGTGGGATTCAGAGAACCGGACGAGGTACAGCCTTTGTCAAAAGTAACCAGGCTGTACGTTTTTCGTCTCGGTCGTATATTAAAGCTCTAAATCTCTGTATGGTAAGAAGAACCCCTGTTCTCACCTTCAAAAAACTTTTTGATCTTTAGGGAAGCCGTGAGGGCTCTGTTATACGAATATGAAGCAAACCATGGAGCCTGGTTACTTTTGACAAAAACTGTACGTGAGAAACATGGCGGATTTGAACCCAGACAGATGCATCCTGGAGAACTGTTCATCCGAAATCTCGTCTAGCCGCACAGGTGCATGTCTTATACCATCGATGACAGTTCATTCCCGCGCTCAGTTTCTTCCCGTGGAAACTTCTTGGAAACTGGAAGACGTAGTAAGCGCTACGTGCAAATGCCGGCATCGGTTAATCCGCGGCGTTCTTTAGCTATCGTTCCTAGCAGTCCTCGCGACTGACCCAGGTTGAGCAGCATTTGTGGAGCTGCAAGTTTTGAACCAGTCGTGCGTGCCGGTTTCAGAAACATGAGGTCTGTTGGGGGCAGTTTCGCAGCCGCAACAAGTAACCTGAAGCCCTGACGTCACCGAGCGAGGAATGTGGGTCTGGCAATGAGAGTTACCTTCGGTCATTTGAAGCTTGGTGATCAGCGTAACAGTAAACACAGACGATGTGGAAACCGGACTACAGCGAGATACCAATGACCTGTCTGCACCTCGCTTCAGCAATAAATGGGGCATTTAGCTGGTATAGGTGGAACAGTTTGGAAAGCTCGCTGTTTTCGAGATAGTCTGTCGCAGAAATATACACTACATTCAGCTGTTATTAGACGATGCCACGAGAATGTTACGCTTACCTTGCTCAACTGTTCCACCTCTGTAACGCGTTCGTCTCATTTATTACTGGATCAAATGCAGTCGGGTCACACGCTGTGACACGTTCAAGCGTTTCTCGCTGTTGTTCTCGTAGCCATATTTGGTGTTGAGCAAGGTTTTCAAGCTTCAAATATCACACCTGATAAATTGCATCCAACTGTTGTTAAACCACAGGAAAGCGTAAATCCGCCCCGGGCTTAGACAGCTTAATATCTTCTTCCTCGAAACGCCTGCGCACGAGCCTCTAGTAATCCGAAAACCGCGCGGCTTTTTATAAAGGTGCACTAAACAGGATTATGAGCTCCTCTTTTTACCGCAGGAACTCGATCTACACGCTCCAAGCATTCTTAGAAACTGCGAATTATTGTCCTGTGCGGCCGATTTACCTATCAATTGAATTAAACGCCCCGGCTCCTGCCTTTTTTTTTTCACTAACCTACGAAAGTAGGAGGAGTCAACCAACGCGTGAAGTGCCTCTCAGCCAGTCGCGTGGTAGCTTGCCGCTCTGCCATCGGTGGAGTGATACACAAAGCAAAGAGTCCACGCGTATTTTTTTTTCATTTTATGGGCCTAATATGCGGCTATGTTGTCTGCGACTGAAACTATTTATTCATGGAAATAAAATAAAAGAGAAATCGACTGACTGAAAGGCACTCCACGCGTTGGTTGACTCCTCCTACTTTCGTAGGGGAGTTCAAAAAAATTAAAAGGCGGGAGATGGTATGTTTAATTCCATTTAATAAGGAAGTTGGTCGCACAGGACAGTAATTCGAAGTTTCTAAGAATGCTCGGAGCCTGTAGAACGAGTTCCCGCGGTAGAAAGAGGAGCTTGGAAACACAGCCCTCCCTCACTGAGGTGCGTATTGCAAGCTTCGAAAGCACAGGGACAAATTAAACTAGAAGTTGCTAAAATAAGAGCTACCAAGCAATTTGCCTCGACTGGGTACCACGATCTTGGCTTTTTTAACACACAGGTCAAACCGGCAACTGTAAAAGAATGAGACAGCCTGTCGTTTATAGTATGTCGGTGAAAGCTGATTGCGTGACGGAAGCGTTCTAAGAAATGAAGGGTAGCTGCTACTGTAGTACGCGCATGCACGTACCGCGACCTCGCAAACACCGCCTCGAGACGCCATAAACTATATACGAACGTGCTTCCAGAACGTGCTTCCACAGCACGCGGTGGAAAAGTGCGCACGAAAGCTAAGCGCAAAGACAGCAACGGCAATGACAGCGAATTCCTGCCTTCATCCAGTGGCGACCAATTCGCACCGGCAAAAATTTCTCATTCCGCGCCGTTTTTTTCCCCTCTTCCATCACGGTGACTCAGATGACTCAGTCGGAGGCTCGCTAGACGGACACGCTCAGCAGAAGCCGGTCTGTTCGTCTTCCGTTTGTTCGTGGCGTCTCGCTCGAGGTCGGAAGGCTTCGCAACGGGTGCGCACGTTTACACAAGGGGCCATTTCGCTCGGTTTTTTCTGCGATCTCGTACACACTCCCACGAGAACCGCTCTGCGTCGCTCAGTGCAGGAAGCGCCCGAAAGTGCATACGGAGCTGATTCGTAACTGGCTTGCACCCTCTCGCGCTAGGGGCAGCAGAAGCGAAGTGGCTGCCATTCGAGAACCGCTTTTAAGAGGACTAATTTAGGTTGGCCTCTATCGACGAATCGCCGTATTCAAATGAAAATACGCGATGTTCGCTAAGGACAGAGTAAAAACGGCGTGAAAATGAATTACAGGCAATCGCCACCACCGACTATTTTGGCGAACTGCGACGCCTGGGCAAACTTTCCAGCGCGGCAGGTGGCAGTTCAATTAATGATTGACCGCGAGAGGTCCTCTGGATCGCACAAGTCCCACCAGTGACAGTACCTGCCATCGCAGAGCAGTGGCGCATCGCTTAACCGCTGCACGACTGCGCCAGGAGTGGTATGAGGACTTCCCGCGACCTATGAACGTAAAGTAGAGGATGAACAACTACGCGTGCATGTGCATTAAACCATTAACGCTGCCGCGTTAATGGCGGAGCTTTGGCCTCCCCCCTTTTTTCATACGGATCCGTGAGGCTAGGCTACACCATCATCCTCTTCGAGACGGTGATCACGGAGTCCTTATGGTGTAAACGTCACGTGTTTTATTCTAACGGCGGAGAAAAAAAATCAAATCTAATTTTCTTAGCAGTAAATGCGTGTTTTAATGCCGGACAAAAATCAGCACAGCCAGAAAGAGTCACGAACAAAGAAACGGATGGAGTGGTACCATTACGTGTAGAAGTGCTTTAATGCTGCCCCTGGCTGGCGGAAGTAAACAGAACTTTGTCAGCGCTGCGCCCTTTCAGCGAGGCAGAAAGAGTACAGCGACGCAGCTGAAACGAAGCCGTTGTGCGCGAGCGGACGAAGAGTGCAGGAAAGGGGCTCTTCCCTCTGTCGTTCTCTTTCCCAGCAGCCGCGTCGTGACGAAGGGCCGCCCGCAAACCCATGTCTGGGCCGTGTCGGCCGCGCGATTCTGGGCGTAAACCAGCGCAATGGACGCGAGCCAAGGGAGCGCAGTTGTCAGATTCGTTTGCGAGGCGCATTGTGCGCTCAGCTCTGTCGCCCATAGCTGTCAGCGACTGTCTTTTCAGGCTGCGCCATTAGTGGCCCCGAGAAGCACGTCGAGCAAGACGATGATAGAGCGAAGCGGGAGGAAGGAGGGGAAACCCTGCAGAACGTCGCATTGGTATGCAAAGCTGGTACAGACTGCGTCACCCTTGTATACAGCGCTCTAGTGCTGCTATTCTCTGCACAAAAGAAAGTAAGAAGGAAAGAAAGAAAGAAAGAAAGAAGGAGAGAAAGTAAGGAGAGAAAAAATAAGGAAAGAAAGAAAGAGAGAGAGGAAGAAGGAGAGAAAGAAAGGAAGAAAGAAGGACAGAAAGGAAGGAAGAAGAAAAGAAAGAAAGAAGGAAAGAAAGAAAGAAAGAAAGAAAGAAAGAAAGAAAGAGAGAAAGTAAGAAGGAGAGAAAAAATAAGGAAAGAAAGAAAGAAAGAGAGAGAGAGAGAGGAAGAAGGAGAGAAAGAAAGGAAGAAAGGACAGAAAGGAAGGAAGAAGAAAAGAAAGAAAGAAGAAAAGAAAGAAAGAAAGAAAGAAAGAAAGAAAGAAAGAAAGAAAGAAAGAAAGAAAGAAAGAAAGAAAGAAAGAAAGAAAGAAAGAAAGAAAGAAAGAAAGAAAGAAAGAAAGAAAGAAAGAAAGAAAGAAAGAAAGGCGTCATCTGCTGTAACAGACCTACAAGCACTGTGTACAAGTACATTTTCCGTTCAGCTCAGTTTTATTCCTTAAAGGCCCCCTTCAAAGGGATGTTACATAAGGAAGGGGTGGGATTACAGCGGAATATAGGAAAACAAACGGCGATGATTATTTAGGTCAAATGTTTAGGGAAATCCTCCAAAATTGAGTAGATTTGTAATAAGGGAGTAATTACTCATTGGCGTCCACCCGAGCGCAGCCATGCGGCTACAAACACGATTGTTTAGCATTGAAGATGATCAGTTACACTATTTTTAAAAGCAGATGATGAAGCGATGGCGACGATGTCATAGGGAGTTTGTCTGTAGCTGCTCGGAACGAGAAAGGAGCAGAAAACGTTGTACTTGTAATGGCGGGCGGGCAACTTTGAGAGCCATCGGCTGCTTTGAAATTTCAGCTTCTTTTTTTGGTCTGGTGCGTGCTGCTCGGGTTCTCTACAAGACGGTAGCGCAGTCTCTACACAGTGTCATTATACCTTGGCGGCACGGCGTCCACATTTGTTGATGCCACTTTTCAAAATTTTAATCGAGGCGTCTAACGTTATTTATAATGAACTCAGTGATGCCGACTACGTTTGAAATCCTAGTTTGACAGAATGACGAGGCCATTTCGTGTCGAGAAAATAGAACCGCTTCGCCAAACCAAGTAGTAAGATGGAGGTCGCCAAGTTGCACGGCGCGCCTATAGGAAGTACTGACTGGTGCTGTCACTTTTCTTCCGTGGCGGGGTGGAATGTTTTATTGAAGTACGCTGCAGCTGATTTTCCTTGCCTAAACAGCTCCGGATGATAAATAAAGCATTGAATTAGGCATAAATGTGTTTTTTTTTCTAAACAAGTCTAATTCCGGAAGCGTGGAAGTGAGATAAGTGCGTGAATTACTCGCCATTATGTTATTTTTATGAAATAGGATGTTCTAAGAATACACGCTCAACTTTTCAGATTTATTTCGATAGTAGTTGAACCTCGTTATAATGAAGTTGAAGGGGCCCGGCGATTACTTCGTTATAGCCGTATCTTTCTTATAGCCCGTGTTGACCGAGATTCCAAGGGATCATTCCTTCGTTATATCCCATATTTCGTTATGAATTGTTTCGTTATAAACAGGTTCGCTCGTTATAAACACGTTATAACGAAACAGTTTATAAAAAAATGTATGATATAACGAAGGAATGATCTTTTGGAAGTTCGGTCAACACGGGTTATAACGAAGTAATCGCCGGGCACATTCAACTTCGTTATAACGAGGCTCAACTAAAACATAATGCTTGTCTGGAAGGGATATGTGGACATTACGTATACAAGTTATGAAGCCGCTTTCTTGCATAATTGCAGCATTTTCACGCCATTTGCGTTCTTTGCTTTTTCGTCGAGTAATGATTTCGCCTCTCTTAACCGGCGCTGTCCATCGAACTTTGCGACATAACTTCTCGTCAGGAGGCCAATTATAGTTCGGGGCTAAATTTGTTTGCGATTCCGCATCGAAGCCTGTGCAATTCGTCTGCGCGAATCTGTAACTGTACGGGTGACAGCGCAACTGCTCGATAAGATTCACCTGGAAAAGCGACAGGTGACACCAGTAGGAGCCTTCGTTTCAATAGGCAGATAGCGTCGGTATAGCAGCCGATAAGGCAGTATGAAACGAACATATGTATAGGCTGACAGCTCCCAGCCAAGTGGATATTCTTGTCGATCAAGGGCGCAGTGATGTATTCATACGAGCAGGAACCCGGCTTTCATTGTTCGACTTGAACGTATAGACCTTTTCACTGTTCACAGCTTGACTGAGCGCGCGTGCATGTTGGAATGTGCTGCGCATGCGCAGTAGGTGCCTGTAGGATATCTGCCAAACAAAACGCTTGTGGCAAAGTCCAGTGGAAATACGGCTGCGCTCAAAAAGTCAAATGGTAAGAGGCCTATAGTCAGCTGCATATTGGCGTATGGACGATCGCACCTCGGAGAATGGTATACTTGTGTACCGAACGCTATGTGCAAGCAGCCTGGTTATAGCCTCCGAAAAACTGGCCACCCTGGCACCGAATTTGTGCCGATCCAAGTTCCTCAGGAATTATTTTCCTACCCGGGGCGGTGGCTTAGCGGCGGTCGGCTGCTGAGTCTATGATCGAGGGATCTAAGTATTTCGATGGAGGCGAAATTAGAAAAAAAAGAAAGAAAGAAACTCCGCGTACTGTGCGAGCACCTGAATACGATGTCCGAACCTAGTAGACGTGCGAAAGCATGTGTTCATTCTTCGCCTCTTATTTCTGGAATCTGCGTGTGCACTAGTGATGCAAAACTATCGGAAAATTGACTATCGATAGTATCGATATATGTTTTGAAACTATCTATAGTGTATAAAAGCTATCGATAGTGCTACTATCGATAGACTATCGATAGTGCTACTATCGATAGACTATCGATAGTATTATCGATAGTCTACTATCGATAGTAATACTATCGATAATGTTGCTATCGATAGTATTACTAGCGATAGTACCGCTATCGATAGCAATACTATCGATAGTGTTGCTGTCGATAGTATTACTAGCGATTGTACCGCTATCGATAGCATTACTATCGATAGTGAAACTGTCGATGGTAAAACTATTGATAGTAACAATATTGATATTATGCATTTGGTGGCCAGCGATATAACCAAAACATTTGCCATACCTGATTGGTTTCACGGTCTCGTGAGGTTTAACGTCCCAAAGAGACAGGCTATGAGGGATGCCATAGTGGAGGTCTCCGGGTAAATTTCGACCAGCTGTGGTTCTTTAACGTGCACTGGGAGAGGTCGGAAAAATACTGAGAACTGCATCCGATGAAAGAACAAACAGCACAAGTTGTGCTGGCTTACACGACACTATCGTGCACTGCAGACGTCGTCTTGCTGACGTAACCGCTGCAGAAATGCTTTTCGCACACACGCTTCGCAACTAGGACATTCGCACGCTAACATTTTATCCAGCAACTTAACGTAGGTAACATCTGCAGAGCTCGGTGACGCGTAGGCCGGGAAAACGGGCGAGTTCTGTCAGTTACTCATACCATCACCTCTATACCACACACTCGGGAAACCAAGTTTAGGATGCAGTGGGTACGCGTGGTTGATTTTATAGAATCAATAGTACTATATATCACAAGTAGTATCGATGTGGCTATCGATAGTGCTATCAGTAGAACTATCGAAAGTACTATCGATAGTACTATCGATAGTACTATCGATACTACTATCGAATGTACTAACTATCGAATAGTACTAGTCTTTTTACCATCGATAGTTCGATAGTGACTCAACTATCGATAGTTTTGCATCACTAGTGTACATGCACCCGCGTTTCTCGCTCTTCACCTTCACAGCCTCTCTCCACTCGGTGGCAGCTGGCGCGATGCTCCTCCGAACTTACCCGAGCTTCCTCACATTGGCTGCAGCTTGCGCGACGCTCTTGCGAACTAACCATAACTTACCCGAGTTACTCCTAGGCTCGACATAAGATGATTGTTGGTTGTGTCTGACCTCGTTAAGTAGTGTTTTTGCCCTAAACAAAGCGAACACCCCACAGCTTGCTAGCGAAGCCAGGGGTAGTCCGCTGGAACGTGGGGTCGCAAATTCATTTAGTTACCATTAAAGAGCGTTCAAGGTCCTCTACGTCAGGCTTCGACGCTGGCTTTTACGCCGATCGTGTATAGCGACCCCTGTGAAAAGCGTTCCGTGCGCACACCGCACTTTAGACGCAGTTTTGCTTGCTGAACGATGAAACGCACTGCATGGTTTTGCGCGCACGCGCGAGGTGCAAAGCAGCAAAAATGGCAATCTGCAAGGCATGCTTTTGTACAGTCGGAACTGATCAGTTCTAGCCTCTGTACCATGAAAAAAAAAACTTTTGCCCTTTATTTCAGTGGCCCTTTTTTCATATTTTTCTGTCCGCACAGCTCTTCTCAGATGTAGTAGGGAGATTGTCGGATCGTAACAGCTTCAGCTGCTTTTGTGTATCAATCTCGATCACGTGCCTTGAACCACAGTGTGCACTCTAAACATGAATACACCTATATGGGAGTAAAAAGGGAGTAAGCTGTCCGCGCACTCCCGTTTACTCCCTTTCTTACTCCTTTCTGTTTCGAGTGTAAATGCCGAACCGCGTCTGAGTGTGGCAGCGTTATGTAACGATGTTCGTCTGGGTATAAACGAGGTGCTCCATAAATACTACCACACCAAGTTACTGCTGAGAATGAACACAGCTTGAAGTAGTCGGTTGCGTCTATTAATAGTCTTCAAAACATAGTAGAAAAACTTCCCTTTGGCTTTGCGACTTTCGGCTCGGTAGAAGCTTCTAAATGTTACCGCCACACTTATGCGGCCCACAAGATCCGCCGTGGCAGAACGTGCGCACTTTCATTTTACGAACTTCTTGAGGATCTGTGCTCTGCTGCTTGTGCAAGCCTTCCTCTTGTGTGAAGTTGTAGAGAAAAATTTGCGGGATGCGGAAAAAAATCATTTCTGTGATGCCTTGCTGGTCAGACAGCTGGCATTTTTCAGGTGGATGGAACACTCTTGTCACCTTGTGTATCAGTGCTCTTTGTTGATCTCCTTTGCTCGATCGCGTAGAAATATTTTTTTTTCTTCCCGCGAGCATACTGAAGGGGGCCACTTATTTCTCGGTTGTCATCATCATCACCATAAGCCTTACTACGCCCACTGCAAGGCAAAGGCCTCTCCCATGTCTCCCCAATTAACCCTGTCCTTTGCCAGCTGCGGCAACCGCATCCCCGCAAACTTCTTAATCTCGTCCGCCCACCTAACTTTCTGGCGCCCCTGCTACGCTTGCCTTCCCTTGGAATCCACTCCGTTACCCTTAGGGACCAGCGGTTATCTTGCCTTCGCATTACATGCACTGCCCAAGCCCATTTTCCATACTCTCGAAAATGCTCATATAGCTTGAATCTCAATACGTGTGTGTCAGGAAGGCGGGCAAGTGGAAGAAAATCACGGCCATGAGCCTGAAAACTGGCGGCTGATGTGCCGAGGGCACGAGGCGGGGTGTCGGCAGCTCTATGGCGCACCCCTCGCGTAGTATGCATGCGTGCCTCTTTTTCGCGACTGTGGGCGGTGGCGCGGCGGAGCCTGAGCGCGAGGTGTGCGTGGCAGCTGGTCGCAGCCCTCGCCATCGCAGCCACCTGGCCTGGGAGCTGCTGGAGCGGCTGTCGCAGCAGCTGGGCTCGGGCCCCGTGCTGCCCCTGTACAACGCGCTGGGTCCCAAGCTGAGCCCCCCCGAGCTGGCCATGGAGCGGGCCCGGCTCGACTCCGTCGCCGCCAACGGCAGCTGCCGCGGCGGCAGCGAGGGCGACGCCGACGTCTTCGCCGAACGCGCCTCGCCGCCGCCCAAGAGCAAGCTCAACATTTTCAGGTTCATCACGCAGGTATACGCCTCGCTCGAACCGCCGGGGGACAAAGGGGGGAGCCATTCTTGGTCAAAATACCGCCGCTATAGCGACACACATTGCAGCACACTGGAAATGCTGCCGCAGCTCCATTACCAAGGCTTCGGGACAAGCGTTTCTATAGTTCCCTTGGTTGCCACCATAAGGTGGCGCCACCACACACCACGTGGTGTGTTGGCGATGCAAGTTAGCAAAAAGCGATTGAAAGATCGGTGGCTCAAAAGCAAACAGGTGACTTAAAGTTATAGTCGGATACAACTTAAGTCTGCAGTGAAGCTCCGCCCACATTCAGCCTCTGCGCACAGAATTCCTACGCGACAAAAAAATAGTCCGCTGCTGAAACGTTTCTTGTTACGTAAACAAGAAGCTTATCACAAGAAAAAAATTATAAGCTCTAGGATTTTGGCCCGTGGATTGTTTGATATAGTCAAGCATTAAAAAGCCGATTTCGTTTAGAGTTGCGGTTGGCCAGCGGAGTAATACAAGACGCCGCGGACCGCGGCCCAGTGTTAGCAACTGCTGTTTTTTTAAGTTGTATCCTGCTATAGAAGTGTAGGATTCTAAATGTATTTAAATACAATGGCGAGTATATAGATCGATTTATAACACTGTTAAAGAAATATTAAAAAAAATGAGGAGGAGGTAGAAGAGGAAAGGCAGGGAGGTTTACCGGAAGAATAATGAACGCAAAAAAAAAAAACGAGCATGGTGGCGACTGCCACCATCCCGTTTCAAAGGAGACGCTCTTATCATCCATCCAACCACGTGGTGACGCGTGGCGCATTAAGATAGAGCAAGTTGATATAATCTGACGTAAGAAAGAAAGATAGTGGCCGATTGGCTGCAGAAAGAACGTGATAGGCTGCTATAGGCTTAGCGGCACAGGCTTAGCGGCACAGATGTCCCGAATTCCTGGTGATGTTACCTGCAAACATGCACCCGCCCGACCCCGTCGGGTTCAGTGCGTTCTCAATGCGTCTGAAGCGTTTAGATTTAAGCTACCTCTCCACTGATCGCACTGTTCAGCATTTCTCACGGCCTTTTGCAACTTTGTGTTTGAAACTTTTCCACAGCAGCAGCGGTTAAATCTCGAATAAGTAAATCTTAACAAGTTGATTAAGCCACAAAAACACCCTTCTCCTTTCTTGTGACCTTCTCTCTGTCATTTGGCTCGATTTCCCGCACGTAGGCAGTGGCGGACGAGCACGGAATGAAAATAAAATGAAATGTTACTACGTACAGCCCTTAGTGGACTAGGAGGCCGCCATGAACCACGACTGTCATATTCGTTAATGGAACCAGTAAATCGTTACGCTGTTGTTTGTCTTACTTAAAATGACTTGTACGAATGGCTGTACCTTCGAAATACCGCTTTGATTGAGAGTAGGCACTTCCCGTGTCGTAGTCGTTTCTTGGGCTGTTGCACAGATTTCACGCTGGATGTCACAAGCAGTCTGTCTGTTCTCCACCGCTCGCGCAGGTGTCGGGCCTGTCGCGGTCCATATCGTATCGGTCCAAGTCGTCGACGCCGCGGAGGTCGCAGCCTTCCTCGCCCGTCATCCAGAGCCGTCGGGCCACGGAGACGGGCGTGTCCCGGTCCCCCAACGCGACGCGCGTCACCCGCCAGAGTGAGGCGGCCGCGGCGCAGCGGTCGTCTCCACGCTCCACGCAGCTGACGCGCTCGTCGGTGCTACGCTCGGCGGCGCCAGACGGCGTCCAGCCGACCGCGTGCAAGACGTCGCCGGAGGTCCGGCGCCGCAGGGCCTCGGACGTGAGCGACGCGGGCCGCTCGACGGCGCGCATTCCCGCTCCTCCGGCACCCAGCGAACCGCAGGGACTCAAGGCTTCACCGCCGGCCAAAGCAGGTATACGGGGACCGCGCACATGCGGCACCAAAGTGCTATCTGCCTCATCTCTGACTCCTCATGGCCGGCTTCCGTCATAAACCGTGTCTTCTAGGCGGGACATGTTCAGTATAGTTGGCGCTCTTGTTATAGGGGGTATTCACCCGAGCCACAGTGGCCGCCATATTGCTGTACATGGAGAACGGCTAAAGGCAGCGAGCCGTGTCTAATCGGCTTATCGCCACCTGCTTGGGACTGGACCGCTAAAGCTGCACGCTGTACACCAAAATGGCGCCTGTCACGCCAAGTGAATACCCTCTTTAGAGAAGCGAACGAATGAAAATGCGGACCAAGTACGAGGCAGGGGCGACGCAGACCAGCAGCGTCTGCTGCTCACCTTACGTCAAAAAATGGAGTGCAAAAGGAAGCAGGCATCACTTTCCAGTTGGGACCAAAATTTTTGCGTGTATCAGCAATCTCTTTTTCAGTCTGCTTCAAGGGCACTCACTATTTTTTTTTGCCCGCCAGCTCCACCAGTGGCGGCCACATCCGCACCGGCCGGTCCACCTCCACCGCCACCCCCACCTCCGCCTCCTCCTCCGCCGCCACCGCCTCCACCACCCCCACCACCTCCCCCGCCACCACCCCCAATGCAAAGCCCGCACGGAGATGGGTTGGCCACCATGATAGTGCCGTCCAAAGTCGAGACACTGCAGTCAGCGCCGCGCGGGCCGGCCTCTCCGGGTCCCTTCCACACGCTGCCCAAGCCGCAGCAGAAGATGAAGACCCTCAACTGGACCAAGGTGCCGGACACCCTGGTCTGCGGTGAGTGACCTTTAGCCCGGAAAGGCTCGGTTTCATTTGAGGCGGGGCTTGTTTTCGCAAAACAATTCGTGAGGGTAGGAGCGGCAAACACAGGTTGAAAGCCTCTTCACTTGCGGCAAGGGGAAGCAAATGAAGAGCCGTTCAACCTGCCAAGTCACCTGTGACAAGGGGACTCTGGAGTGGAAATGGGCCGCCTCCTTTCACGTGCTTCGCCGCGGTGACCCAAAAGACGCCTGTATGATCTCGGCCACGGCGACCGCATTTTGACGGAAGCGAAATGTGGAGGCCCGTGTTCTGTGCAGTGTCAGGGCTGGTTAAAGAACCTCAGATGGTCGAGATTGTCCTGAGTCCTCACTACGGCGTCCCTCATAAACTGAGTCGCTTTGGGACGTTAAACCCCCAGAAAACCAAACCGTACCAACCTTTCACATGGTAATGATGCACTCATTCCACAGATTTACTAGATATACAGAGAGCTGGCTGAGGTGCTGCGAAACGTATCAACGCTGTACACAAAGCATAGTTAGAAAAATATTACGGACCAACAAGAGATGCACAAACGCTGCATGAAAATGTGAGACTAGTTAGGGGCGTATAGAGACATGGGAGAGGCCTTTGCCCTGCAGTGGGCGTTGTCAGGCTGATGATGATGTGTTACTAGGTCAGACGCAGACTAGCAAGAAAGGTGTGGCGCTTGTTCCATAATGCGCAAGTTATGTTTACTGCCGTTCTTCCAAGACCTCCCCTGCGCCTCTTTATTGTAGCTGCCCACAGCGAAGAAGCAAAACGAGCAGGGCATTGGTCTTTTTTATGACTGTTTTTATGACCATTACACGCAAGAAGCACAAGCTTAAATATCCATATGCTACTAACGACATATATCTCTCCGAAGTAACACACTACAAGTATCTAGGACTCTGGATCACTAATGATCTCACTTGGACTAAGCACCTTGAATATGTAGTAGCTAATGCTAACCGCAAATTATTCTTCTTGAGGAGGGCTTTGAGACTTTCCACCCCTTCTGTCCGTCTGCTCGCATACAAAAGTGTAATCCTGCCGATACTAGATTATGCATGTGTAATTTGGGACCCTTTCACCAAGACTAACATCACCAAGATGGAAATGGTGCAAAGAAAAGCAGTTCGCTTCATATATAATAGCTTTGGACGTACATCAGTAACCGAACTACTAATGAAAGCAAACCTGCCACCATTAACGCAAAGAAACCGTGTATCACGACTAAAATTCCTCTTTCAACTTATTAACGGTCATTATAAAACCGACCTCACGGGAATATTTAGTTTTTCATCTGGGTATTCTACAAGGCAGAGACACAGTCGCACAATAACCGCCTTTAGCACCCATAATAACTGTTTTAAGTATTCTTTCTTTCCCCGAACAGTAACTGAATGGAATCTACTAACCAATGATCAAATTTCAAAATCATCACTGTCGGCATTTGTTTTAGGTATTGTTTTTAAAACGTGTTGTCTTTAACTGTTTATACGCTCCATGGATCTAATTTGTATTATATGCTTTGTCTGTGTTATTGTTTTCATTATGTATTTATTGTATCCCACCCTGCTAAAATCCCCAGAGGGGATTGCAGTATTGATAAATAAATAAATAAAATTCGCTCGCAGTGCCCTTGCTCAGGTGCAGCGTCGTAATGTGCCCAAGTTAAGAGGAGAGATAAAGGCACCGGCGAGTCTTCAGCATGGCGCCCTTCCCCGCGAGTGCGTGTCGACTGAATGTCAGGCGGCGCCCTCACTTTCGCTGCAGGCGGGAAGAGCATCTGGAGTGACGTCACAAAGGAGGCTCAGGAGGAGAACGTTGAGCGGAAGCTCAACTTCAAGCAAGTGGAGGAGCTCTTCTGCCAGAAAACGGCCACCACGACGCCGCAAAAGGCACCGGACAAGAAGAAGAAGAGAGAGCCAGCGCTGGTGAGCGATGTCTGCGCATGTTCTGCTTTGCGCCCACAGCTGATACAGTGCATGGAGGAAGGAAAACATTTAAGGAGAGACCTTTACGTCACATTTTTTGAAGCCGGATGTAAAGGCACAACTTCACTATAGTTGGCCGCCATCTCAGCGCGCTTGCGCATGCGCAGACGATGGTGCAGACGACGCCGCTGCACCCAACGTTACAATTGGCTGCGCCATCGGCCAAAGACTCCCAGGAGCCCTTCCGGCACACTTTTTGTCATGAAGCTTGGATATCGAGGGTCTCTCAGCTTTCCTTCCTCCATAATAGTGTGTATACAGCCCGGAGGCTCAACGCGACATGAAAGGCACAAGCACAACGGAGACACACGTCGTGCATGCATCTCTGCGTAGTCCTCATATCGTTGAGTCATTACCTGAATTCGGGACAGCGCCCAGCTTACCCTAGCGGCATGTCACGTTCTGTTCTGCGGCCACTCTGTCATTCTCTTTCTTTCTGACCTCACGGGTGATGTAAACGCCCTATTTTTATTGTTTAAAGTCATGGGCCACGTGGTGGCAGCCAGGGAAACTAGAAGCGCTTGTCCCGAATTTCTCGTAGTATGTAGCCTAGTAAAAAGTCTGGCCTCTGATGCGCGGTTTGCGGCGCCTGCGTGCAGCTGAACCTGCTGGACGGCAAGCGGAGTCTCAACGTCTGCATCTTCCTCAAGCAGTTCAAGTCCGGTCCTGAAGAAATCGTCTCCATGATTCGCTCCTGCAGGTCCAGCGAAATCGGCTCGGAGCGCCTGCGCATGCTGCAGAAGATCCTGCCAGAGCCAGACGAGGTATATACGGGCGCATGCGTTTTTGTGGGATTGCATAAAACGGAATGGGCGGCGTTTTCGCAGGCGACCGTTTCTCGCTTGAAGGACATGACGAAGTAGCCGTTCACTCCCTTACATCTTGCTCTTTTTCCCCTACGGTTGTTTGCTCTGCCTTGAAGTGTGTAAAATTTTCGCACTCTATAGCTCGCAGATCCCACGGCGCGGCTAACTGTAGACCTGGACGCTGGGTATAGATTACCACAATAACTTGGTGGAAGCATTCTGTCTCCATATCGGTAAGCTGTTTGTAAGTCACTGCCGGCTATTCTCGGTGAACGCTTTAAGACGCCCAAGTACGAGCTTAAACTTCGCGTTATTTGCCAGGAGTAACAAAGGCACCAAATGAGGTGAATAGTCCTGTCTGTATACCTCCTCTTTGTACTCCTCGGTAAGTAATAATGTCAGACTCTTTTCTCAATCTTTCCTTTGTATTTTTTTCGCGCAAAGCAGACTTGTTCGAAGATGCAAGGATCCATTGATCTATGTACGAAAACAGCTTAGACTGCAGCCAAAGTGCAATTAGGATGATTGTTGTAAGCGTCCCTGAATTTTGTGTTCCTCCTATTGTCACTATACTCACTGTCAGAAGGACTATCTGTCACTATCTACGCTTGTTACGTTGATGTGTCACAATAGAGGCGGTGTTCTTTCCGCAGCTGAGCATGCTTCGCTCGTACACGGGCGACCGGAGCAAGCTTGGCCAGGCAGAGCAGTTCTTCCTCATGCTGGGCGACCTTCGACTGCACGCGCTCTACGTGGACGGCATGCTGCAGATGGAGGAGTTCACGCCCAGCGTCGAGGCGCTCAGGCCCCAGCTGACCAACTACATCGGCGTCTGCCAGGAGATACTCACGAATCGCAGCCTCAAGGAGTTCCTCAAGCTCATCCTTATCACCGGCAACTTCATCAACTCGGTGAGTAAGCGGTCAACGGCTTGCTTTCTTCTGCGCATTCTTCCGCGCGGCTCCCGTAACTTTCTGCCAGGATTCGGACCGCGAAGGCGCTGATTTGACGCGTTGTTGAGCAGCATGTCCGTCTAACTGGTGAGGCAAGAAAATCGCCATTCTTGATAAAGCCAGCTCACTAGTAAATGTGTGTCGCAGCAGCTTCGCGAGTGAATCACGTCTAATGACGATAATACGGTTCGACTTCCAAGCAGCCTTGAATCAGTATTTAAGACCTGATCGACTTTCTTTCCTACTATCATAACGACTTGTGTCATGGGAGGCAGGAACAAAATAATTAATTCAACCACCCTTCTGTCGTTTTATTTCGCGACATCCTCCATTGAATTGTGCGTCTAGGTGTTCACGGCTGCTTCTGTGTGTTTGCCCAAAGCGGCGGGCGGCCCCGTTGAAAGAACTGGCTGAGCCTGCGAAGAGCATACTGCGAGCAATGCAAACGTTTAAATTGCATACCTTTTTAAGCATTGGGGGCAACGAGAAAAACTGACTGTTTGGTCCTACAACGACAAAAGAAATACACCTGTAAAACTCTCGTCTCTCGATCCAAGATTGTTAGAGGGAAGTGAACTCGTGTATTGTGCAGAAATGACGAAGAGAGCCAGCGGATTGAGGAAAAGTGCAAACGTTACGTAGGTACAACTGAACTGACAAAGTGGCCCAATTGCAGGTTCGTACTAAATTCAAATGACGAGATCAACACTACAGCCAATTTGTTGGCGCCCTGCAGTGTTTTAAATTGCCCCCACCTCCTCTCGCGTTTCAGGGCAGCTACGCGGGCAACGCATTCGGCTTCCGGCTGAACACGCTGCCCAAGCTGCTGGAGACTCGCTCGAACAAGCCGCGCATGACGCTTCTCCACTTCCTGGTCGAGATCGCCGAGAAGGAGCAGGCGCAGACGCTCTCCTTCACCAAGGACCTGCGGCACTTGGGACAGTGCTCCAGGTACGTCTCCGGGGCGCCCCCCGCGTCTGTGGAACTGTCATAGCGAACACCGCAATCATAGTCCAAAAAATCGGTGTCGAAGCTCGCAGTTTATAAGCGAAGTCGCCCGGTGATTTGACGACACCTGTATTTCGTTAATCGGTCTTTTCCAGCTTCTAAAAGCTCCGTTTTCGTCCAGAGTGGTCTCTTTGTGATTCGAACCCGCTACAATCTCGAGTGTCACTTTAAGATGGGGCACCGCGAGCATTAAGCACGCTGCGCAGTAAAAATAAGCCTGCCGTCATCAGGACGTGGGTTAGATTCCCGACCGCCTCGGAGGCTGCATTCCTGTGGTATTGGAACACGGGAACTGCAGTGGATGCCGATGACTGCGGTGCACGCTATAGGCGGCACCGCAATCATCGCAGAGCGTAACCTTCCGATAAAGCATTCTTACTACTACGACTCGAAACCCAGGGAATGGGCCTTCAACACCTGTCGCTGTAAAATCCAAGCAGCACGGTAGTCGATGCGTATGTGTTTACATGAATGCGACAGAAGTCGACTCAGTCCACTTTTTGAAAGTGCAAAAACATCGAGGAAGAGAGCATAAGACGAGTCGCGCCTTTCCTTCTAAAAACCTGCTCTTTCTCTCGAAAAATCGTCTGGAAGACTCGTTGTGTCGCATTCATGTAAACGCTGCTAGCGATGCTCGTCCATGCACGAGCAAATGCCTCTGGGCGGAGGAGAAATGTAAGACCCGCGTCGCCGGTCTTCGCAGGCTCTCGCTGGACGGCATGCGGTCCGAGCTCAAGCAACTGTCGACGGGCATCGAGAGGCTCGAGAGGCAGCTCCCTCAGGGCGACGCCGACTTCAAGCGCCACTTCAGGAGCTTCGTGAACGTGAGCGGATTCTCCTCCCGTGGACGTGGCGCTGTTTTACTGGAAGTGCTTTAACGAGCCCATTCTCACTGTGGCGAAAAAACGACCAACCGAAAGCCAGACGAACGCACACAAGGACAAGTTTCGTCCGTTGATGTGCAGAGACAAAGTACTTGATGTGCTAGTGTTCTAGTGGCTGCGATCAAATGTAACACTGCGTGTTCTGTCGGAATTCAGGCATTCAAGCAGACTTTCGTACCTGATGTGAATGATTGGCACGTCAGATCTCGCATCATGAGTAACCATCAGATAACCAAAACATAAGATAATTATACTGGCGCATCGTTACTTGCCGTAGCCAGTCTGAAGGATCGATCACCGACTTGTAACCCGACTGTGCTGACACCACTGTCGCGGGATCTGATCCTGGCCGTGGCGGCCGCATTTCCATGGCGGCTAAATGCAAATACGCCCATGTGCTGTACGCTAAAGGTAACCTCAGGTGGTGTATATAGTATATTAACCCGGTGTCCTCCATTGTGGTGTCCTCCGTATCCCACTTGCCGCTTCGGGACAATAAAACCCCATAATTTACACTTTATCCCGACACGTGGAAAAAGTTTGATAAGCCTACTGCTTCGCTGGTTAAGCAAGCCACAGCCGCGAGCCCGAAATGCGGCCAGAAATGCGGCCTGAGAGCCGTATCTGCGTCCATTAGTAACCGCAGGCGAAGGTGCTCTCAAGTGACTTCAACACACTCTCACTTTGATCAATGAGATAGCTCGCACGCAGTGTGGCGTACGCAACGCGATCGCTTCAACGCAGCCGGGAGAGACATTGTGTCGTGATTGCGTGCTTTTATTATACTTTAACTAAGATCATCACGCGCGCCCGACTTGTATGTATGTCAAAATGTAAACAGATTACTTGTATAGTGTACCCCCCCCCCCCCTTCCCCATCTTTTTCTAACTGTCCCCTCACCTCTTTCATTTCATTTCTACGACCTATCTGCCATCCCTTTATTTCCGCTGCCCCAGCTCAGGTGCTTCCCGTAGCGATGGCAGATGCCGGGGCTGGCAAAAATCTTTTTCTTCCTTTTGTTATTATTTTAATAAAACCGCTACAAGAGAGGCGCTCACTCTCGTTGCCCTCTGGTGCGCATGCGCGAGCAGGAGGCCAAGGCGCAGCTGTCCGAGCTGTCCTCCAGCTTCGACCAGATCGGCCAGCTGTCGCGCAGACTCGCCGAGCACTTCTGCGAGGAGGAGAGCCGCTTCTCAGTCGAGGAGTGCCTGCACATCTTCAACAACTTCTGCGAAAAGGTCAAGCTGGCCCAGAAGGTGAGCTGGCTTCGAATTATTCTCCAAACAACACTCGTGTCTCGCGGCTGGCATTCAGAAACAAGAAATGCACCAGCGAGCTATCGCGTACTTTTGCAAAGAACAGGACAAGTGAACCGTGCATCTTAAAGGTGACGCCTGAACTTCCAAATCTTGTTTCTTTCTTCTAATTTTGCCTTTTATACTTCCTTTTCTGTGCATCCAATAATGCCTTCTAGCGCGTGTTACGAATTTATTCATTTTTATGCTGTTTTTCAGCGTTGTAACACATCCTCTGTGCCCTGCCCTTGTTGTCTTGAAAAGTGACGCAGACAGTGCGTAAACAAGTGCAACGACTTAACGCGTTAGCTGCAGACATTTTTGTACCAAGCAGGCTGTCTACAAGTGCGACGCATAATAGCAGTTAACTGTGATCAGTACGAACGATATAAAACGGCGGTCAGTCCCATCCGCCGTGCGCATGTGCAATACAGCCATTTGGAAACTTTAGTTGGCCTCTAAGTCTAGCTTTACACGGCGCCGCCATCATTAATGAAATCGCCATGTGCGGAGCTTGTCCACTATAAACACAAATAAGCCTATGTGGGAGTAAAAAAGAAGTATGCTGTCCTCTAGTTCACTCCCTTTTATGAAAAAAAAATGCGCTAGAGGACAGTTTAAACAGGAAGGAGTATGTTAGGGTGTTAGGAAGGGTTATTCGTACGAAGGGTAGTGCGACACACCTTGGACCACAAGAAGTTGATGGCGCACTCTTCGCCCCTTGCTGTGTCGCACAGCTTTTTATAGAACAAGAATTACCTATGGCCAAGCTGCCACAACTGTATAACAGGAAGGGTTAGAGCGGGCGATGTAACCAACGCTGGGCATGTACGCTATAAATGTACGCTGGGCAAAGATGATGAGTACAAATGTTCATCTCCAAACCTGCATTTTCCGAGTTGTGTATCCAAATGTGCCGGACGATGGTCATGACAGCGCTGCGGGGAAGACTACATTCGTCTCGGGCTTTCGAATAGGAAAAGCAGTAGTGCTTACATCCTGGGGTGAAAGGTAAGACTAGTGTTGCCGCTGGGAAACCGGTTGACTCCAAGCCGCCACATGTAGGCCGCAAGGAAGATTAGTTTCTTGGCTGCAACCGTAGTCCGAAAACTTTTGTTCCCGGGTGGACGCGCATGCAGTCAAGCTTTATCCTTGAACCTCTGAGTGACCGCACGTCCCATTTCACCTATTCTGCGTCGCAGGAAAACGAAGAGAGGCGGAAACTGGAGGAACGAGCGGAGAAGCTCAAAATCACGCGGATGGGCACCGACCAGGGCAAGTCAGGTACGTGCCTCCCTAATACGGAGGGCGCTTTCCCACACTATGGGACCGCACCCAGCCGGCAGGAAGCGCTTTAGTTGTTCACTGTGCGCTTCTGCGGCTTCCCTGTGTTGTCATGTGTGCTCATTTAAGACACTGTGCTTCGATGTGCCCCTTAGAACCTTCAAAAATGGAGTGTACAGCTAAAGAGGCTTACAGTACACTGTAGAGTTGAACCACAAACACCATGGCTTCTTCTCTGTAATGCTGCGGTTTGTTTGCGACGCGACGTTCGCATTACTGGCATCTTTGGGGGCATGTATCGAGTCTCTCTTTAATCGTTTGAACGACTCGTTCATTTGGTCTGCCTGGCTGCCCTTGGAAGAGACGTGCGCGAGCTCTGCTAACGGCCCCTAGCGACGCGACAAACAAATAACTGAGCACATGTGGAAGTACATACTCTCCAAAATCATCGGCCTCAATTTGCTTTCATCTCACACAGAAAGCAAAACTTACGGTTCCTAACTGAATTACGTGTTTAAAACGGTTCACACGTCAACCTCAGAACTGATGAATACGGCGCGTACGACCGGGAAAGGTATCACTGGCCTTCTGCTTTCTGGTGGGAGGAAAAAGAGCTGAAGGCAAAAATATTCAGCAGCTTTCTACGGCCTGTCGCACCTTCGTTTTTTCTTTGCTCTTTTGCGAGCGTAAAAAAGCTTAGTGCATTTTTTGTGTTTGTTTGAAACAAACTTTAACAATAAACGAATATTACGCAGCATCCAAAGTTTCTTTTTTTTTATCTTCAGCAAAATGCCACTGAAACTGTCTCAGCTTCTGGATGCGGGGGGGCACAATGAAAATAACTGCTGTACCTCGGATTTCTCTGTCTCTTTTGTACGTGCATTGCCAAAGATGTCGCGGCAGATTGGCGGGTGTTTCTTAACGCGAATACGTTCCGGGGCCATGACTGTTACCTCAGAGGGCAAGAAAAGTTGGCCCACAGAAGACCGCGTGCAAGGTTTTAGGCGCTGCTTGACATCGGCTTGTACTAAGTGCGCATTGCTACACGATTTCACCGGGTGCAGTTATTTTCTGATTTTTCTGCAGCATATAACAGCGCCTACCAAAAATATGATTTTCATGACAGTTTTTTATTAAACCTCGTTATAACGAAATTGAAGGTGCCCGGCCATTACCTCGTTATAGCCGTAGCTTCGTTGTAGCCCGTGTTGACCGAGTTTCCAAGGAGCATCTTCATTCCTTCGTTATATCCATTACTTCGTTAATAACCGTTTCGTTATAACGAGGTTCGACTTTATATCATAAAGGAACACAACAGACATTTGAAACATAAAGTGTAGGGGGCGTGCGGTTCAAAATCGAATCGAATACGAGTCGAATAGTCACCTGAATCTGAGCCGAATAGTCAAATGAATCGAATGTGAATCGAACATTCTGGAGGCCGTGTTCTAATTTGTGCACGCTGTTTCCTTTTAAGGACGGAAATATGCATGAAAGACATTTTTATTTGCAATGGCGTTTCGTATATATGGCTTCCAAGAGCATGCTGTTGCGTGCATTTTCCAGTTTAGCCGATTGGACTAGGTGAGCATGCTGCCATTACTTGAGCAAAAAAGCCATTTTACGTTTGACAGTAACTGAAAGTTGATAGGAGCGCAAAGCTCCCTTTCATACTGCAACCTTTCTTTCGCGCCTCAAGCAGTTCACTGTCATTTTCGCATCGGACCCTTGCTCCCGTGCGCGGACCGCTTTTAGACTTCGGCGTTGCGTCACACGCCTTCATTAATTTTATTTATGAATTCAATGAATGAAAAAGCACGACATGAAATGGAATGAAATGACGCCTTGCTCGGAAACTATCCGGAAACTACCGTATTTACTCTCGTATAAGTCGACCTGCTTTTTCTAAATCATGCTCTCCAAACTCCACTGCAGGCCAGTACGCAAATCACGGCCAAGGCAAGGCGAAAACCTTACTAATACCTCAAAACAAGAATGTAGAGCGAAGCCAACTGCGGTACTGCGGAAACTTTTCCGTATCTGACTGCCTTCACAAACTACAGCAGTTGCTGCCACCGGTATACACTGCACACAGGTTACAGGCGTGCCGCTTTCAAACGAGTCGCGAGAAATATTTTCAGGTAACGCCGGTATGAAGATAAGAACATAGCCCTGCACCGCCAGCACCGCGTCGATGGCAGATAGAAACATCGTCGTAAACTTTTTCTCAGTAGTTCAGCCACGGAGGCGTCCAGAAATGGACAATACGCGATTTCAACGTCGCCGGAAAGTGCGATGCTGGGATGCTGGGGAGGGCAGCGACATCCAGTGTCTCTCCGGTGATGAGTTTCTCACAGCACCACCGCATCTCCGCTATGTGGTGCGTTGTGTCGGTCGCTTAAATACCATGTTGGCGGCTAAGAGCTTTCATTGGTCGCCCATCCGAAGTTAGTGGGCCGATCTGTATGTACGTTGTGACGACCAATATGCGAATAAATATGCTACTCGAGAAGTGTTCAAAAACTTTTTGATAGTTTTCCCTGCGCCAAATTAACGGTTCACTCATCAAATCGGAAGATATTCGACTCGCTATTCGAAAATTTAATAAACATTCGCACGCCCCTCTTGAGAGCCATTTCTAAATTTACCAACCAATCGGCGAAAGCTGCCCTGCACCCGAGGTGTCGCTCGCGTACTTGCCTGAACGTATCCGCGTTCTGAAGTGTTTGTTGTCTTGCAGGCCAAAGATGTGACGTGCGAAGTAGCATTCTCTGTTTTGCTCTGTCTTGTGCAACGCACGCTTAACATTGCACTGCTGCTTCTATATGACACACTTCCAAACAAGCAGCAAGTGACCACGCAACCGCTGTTCTCTGTTTCACAGTTTCGCATTGTTCATATTGTGAAGTCTTGTGTTGTGTTCTCCGGCAGACGCAAAGCCATCACAGTCTTTCCAGCTTCTGATGCAGCTGCTTCAAAGAAACGTATGACACTAACCGTAACCCCTTTTTGGTGGAGGTGTATAGTCTTCCCTGCATGCGTGCACGGCACTCCCTGCTCCTGGTGCTTGCCCTGCATGCCCTCTCGCGCGGCGTTACTTTATTTAGATTGAAAGGTCACACCTGTAGTGACATTATTCGGACAGCTGTTGGGACGGCATTCTTGGAGACCCGGGTTCGATCCTACGCCGCGCTCTTCAATTATTAGGCCAATATGTAGTTTTGATGGCATGGGAAAATATTTTCGCTGGAATCCGGCACAGTAATCTCTCCGTTGAATGCTGGCTGCATTAATGAAAAAAAAGGCAGTGGCTTAGCTCGGCTATGCCAGGATATACGTAGCGAAAGCGAGCGCAACGACGAGGCGCGCGGTGTGACGTCATACCAACGCGGCGGCTCCGCGGCGAGGCGCGCGGTGTGACGTCATGCCAGATGGCGCGGCGAGCGCGCGGCGTCCGCCAGCTGCGGCGGTTGCTAGGCAACGGCTCAAGGTCGGTCTATGTGCCTCCTCGGAGCACCGCCACAACGAAATCGCAAGTTCGTGGCCAATATAGCTTTCGCTAAAAGTTTGGCCTTACGCTTCATTAGGCAGGTGGCTAATTCGGTGTGTGCTACCTCAGATGCCTAGCAAGCTCACAGCTCCGACAGCCAGCAGCGCATACGTGAAGACCCCGATATACCGGCTGTTTCAGCCCGCCAATAATTAATTTTTTTTAGGTGTACAGAGTGCTTTTGCGGCATAGTAATATAGTCGACCCGGATATATCGAGTTATTTATATCTAGCAGTCAGAGTATCCCCTTGAAAATCCCGTACAAAAGCACACCACTGTTTTTGTTTATCGAACTCGCATTCAGCGGAACGCCCGATGTATCGAGCCGCGCGCCGCGCCTCTGCAAGTGACGCTTCTCCTAATGGCGCTCTTCGATAACGTTTCGCGCGCGGATACGGATCATCTGCGCCATCTTGGGCAACTGCTTGCAGCACTAGCGCTGTACACCGTGTGACGAAGAGAATATGAGGCGTGTTTGAGGCTGACCTTCGTTCTCTTGTACTCATTTTTCACGCCGCATCAATTTCATGCTGTGAGCCGCCGCGGTGGCTCAGTGGTTATGGTGCTCGGCTGCTGACCCGAAGGACGCGGGTTCGATCCCGGCCGCGGCGGTTGAATTTCTTTGGAGGAGAAATTCTAGAGGCCCGTGTACTGTGCGATGTCAGTGCACGTTAAAGAACCCCAGGTGGTCGAAATTTTCGGAGACCTCCACTACGGCGTCTCTCATAGCCTTAGTCGCTTTGGGACGTTAAACCCCATAGACCAAACCAAACCAATTTCGTGCTGTGAAGCCAACTTAACTAAAGCCTTGCGGTGGAGCTCACCAGGCGTGCTTCTGCCGAAGGCGTTGCCGACTGTACCTTATGTTTAATGAGATTATTATACTTATAGTGTGCAGTTAATGGTACAATACATTTTGACAGGCAGTGACTAGTTCAAAAGCCCCGCCCGCTGCGACTTCGATGCTAAGCACGTTAGGCTTAGCCAGCGATGCGCACGCTGGCGGGCTGCACGTCGCTACAAGGATGCGTCACTAGCATGGGTGCAATATATTAATGCTTATAGTTACGCATAAGCTTATCTTTTACCATTTTTTATGTATCGAACTATTTCACGATCCCCCTTCGAGTATCCGGGTTCGACTGTGCTAGTGTAATAATGATAGCAATAATAATAATAACATAGAATTTTTTTTATTACATACAACGCCCACCTAAGTATACAGTGCTTGTGGGCGGGCTGGCAGATCAGCGTAGCGACGTCAGACAGATATAGCGCTACGAAGTCACACGACATGTGCATTAACATAAGAGAGAAGAAAATAAAATAAAATACAAACACCTTAAACAGTCACATAAAAGGTGTTTGGCGGACATCAGAAAACATGTGAATAAAGCTAACTAGTAAGCTGGGTAAATAATGTCTAATCTTTAACTTTTCAGCTTTTACAGTTAGGCTTCTGGTTAGAGATTTTTAGCTGGTTATTAGTAACAACTTTGTCGGCTGTTAGAAATTTGAGAACGAAGTTACTCTCGGTGTTGTGTCTCAACAAATTTTGGCCATCTTGCGTGTCGAAAACCGCGTATCTTTGAAGCGCGCAGAGGAACGCCCACCACTACACGTCACTCCGTGGTGCACTAGCCAAGTGACTTCTCTGTCCCTCCCGCGCTGCGGCGGTGCTTGCTATTTTAGCCCAGACAGGAGAGCTCCCATGAAATGAGCGGTGGACGCTTCTAAACTTTTCAGCCTCCGCACGAGCAGCACATAAACGCTTCCCGTATATAGGCAACAGAGCCAGTGATTGGAGCCCCGCCAGCGGAAGCGCCACGCGCGGACACACACTTCGTGCGCGTCTTAAACCGTCTTACAGATAGACGTCATGGAATAATGAAACAACTGTAGAATTTATTGTACGAAATTCTCGTGGAACAGCATTGTGCATCGTAGCCGAGGTTCCTCAGCTCTACTGTCAAGCGGTTGTTCCTCGGGTATACCTTTTCACGACTCTCGGGGCTGACGGCTTTTGAGCTGCAGGGAAGATGCGGGAGCTACCTAACACCGACTCCGTTCGTACCCCAGTGAAGTCGTACCCCAGCTTTTTCATGTTCTACGAGCAGGCTTTGGCAGGTGTCTCCCATTAGTAAGGCTTTTTGACGGGCTAGTTGGTACATATTCATATTTAAAAGGCTGTGCGCTAAAAAGACGTTCACAGGAAAAAGGAGACGACAGGAAAGAAGCGCTTCTTCCTGTCATCTCCTTTTTCCTTTGAACGTCTTTTTAGCGCACAGCCTTTTAAATATGTGTCTCCCATAGTCCAATGTCGAATATGACGGCGTCCTTAGACGTCGTTGTGAAGGTCCATAAGCCGTGAATGTCTAAGCGCCAATATAATTGGTACATTTTAGGCATTTCCCTCATCGAAACTTGCAAAGATATATTCGCTCCATCGTGCGCGGTACCCTATATGCCAACTGCTGTCATACTCAGGAGCCTCCCGGCCGCGGCGGCTGAGTTCCGATGGAGGCAAAACGCAAAAAGCGCCCGTAAGCTGTGCGATATGAGGGCACCCTGAAGAAAGCCAGGTGGTCTAATTTAATCTGGAGCCATCTGCTAAGGCGTTCCTCAAAGCTCATGTGTCGCTTCGGGATGTTTAACCCCAAATCACTCAAGAATGTAAACTGCATTTTCAAAGGCGTCACACCAGCTGCCTCCACTATGATTGGCAAGCGCGCTGCAAGAACCGTGAGGCTGCCTGGCGTGGTACTAAGGAAGGCGCCCATCAAGCAGATTGAAACAAAACGACGCGATGAAGCCGAGGAAAAATCAATAACGAACATAATTAGATACGTTTAGCATGCCATGTACTTTTTTGCCGTTATCGAAGCACCGAGGGCCCGCGCGCTGTCAGTGTTCACGCGCAGATCTCATTGAGGGCGCCGGGGGCCGGGCAGCTGCGCGTATGCCTGCCGCATCGGGACCAATCGGCGTGTGCGCACTGGCGGAGGGTGGTCTCCTGGTACACTGGTAACGGTAACGCTAACACGGTACACGGTATGCTAAGGGTGTCTATTGCCAGTCGAACAACGCCGTCGCAAGTGCATGACTTGCATCATAGCGAAGTCACTGGTCACGAAGCAGTGCATGTAGTGTTGCGGGATTATTCCTGCATGCGGTTTGCGAATTGTAAGCGGATTCTCGCCACTTAGTTATCGTGGGGCAGCTTGCACGCCTGCGTGCTTCTGCGGAGGAAAGCGAACGGAGCATGCACGGTGTACGCCTTCCTTACTGCACGCACGCTCGCATCGAGGTGGATATGACAGAACTGTAGAAGATATGTATTCGTGCGATTTGTGCATTTTTTTGCAGCACTGTTTTTCTCCTCGCGTTCCGGTTTTGGTGCCCGCGGGCTGTGACGTCAAAGGTCAGCCCGCGAGAACCAAAACCGGCACGGTGGCTTGAGGCAGCTCCGCCGGTCGCAGAGCTGCCACAAGCCACCGGAGTGCCCATCCCTGCCGCGATCACGCATGAAATGCGGCATGCCGTCCGGAGATCGAAGACGCTTGCATGCACGTAGGGCGGATGCCGCCATAGTCCGCAATGGGAACTGACACTTGCTGCTTGCTTTGCAAGTGGGACGACAGACGGCGGTACTGCAGTATGCGGGGAGTAGCCGAGCAAGAGAAGCAGCACGGCGATCTGCACGCAGCTTGCATGCTACAGTGCCGGGATCGAGCAAATGAGCAGTATAAACTTGCAGACATGGACACCAAGGAACGCACTGACGCAGTGTAGTAGCTGAAGCAAAGCGATTATTAGCGTTGCCCGGCGTGTACAGTCTTGCTCTGTTCTTGTCTTCTTTGGACAACACGTTGATACGGTACAGAGCCGTTGGTGGCCGGTTGCGGGCCCTCAACCTTGTGACTTGTGCTGCATACCATTTTTGTGTGTGCAGTTCTGAAATCTAGCTACAAGCATTACAATCTGAACATAATGCTTCGCTTACAGCAGCTACACTTGTCTGTGCTTTCTTTGCTTTTAATGGCCACTGGCTACGTTTTCTTCACTTGAAAAATGGCGGCATTTTTATTATTATCAGTTTGTTTTTTGCAGCTATAACGATGAAAATATCACGATGAAACGATGAAAGTCCCAAGATCACGCAGAGTTTTCTCGCAAGTCACTTTGAGCGCAAGATCGTAATTGCTCCGACCTGCGTGACATGTGTGGCATGTTGTTCTTTCCGATGTCAGCCAGTGTAAAAGTTTTACGTCTTTTTTTTTCTTTGTCAAGTCCGATAATCTTCTGTGGCAGTATACGCAGTTAGGCAGTGCCAGCGCCCGGTATTACGCTGGCATCCGTGCAATCCTATTCTGAAAACGCATCGGGGTGCAGTTATATGCAAATAACATGTCATTAATGTCCGCGCATTCCCACGAGAACTCACTGTCAATTCAGAGTTAAGCGACCAAGCTTTTCACAGCGGCACAGTTGTAATCGACATCCATCCCAGCCAAATCATGCTGCTGCTTTGAAAATGCATACATTTCGCAACGTATATACTGCTGAAAGTACAAAGCTTTAAGAAATTTTCGTAATGAAATAGTATTCACTCCGATATTGGGATCGAACCCGGGACCCCCGCCATTGGTTAGGCAGGTTACTTTCCTAAACTGACGAGGATGGTCACTGGATAACAGGGTCAGGACATAATGACGATGCAACATCGGGAGAAATGTTATCGCATTGGTCTTCGCAAAAGCTTCTTGGTGTAGTGGTTTCCAATTAAGAAATAATTGCAATAAAAGTCGAACCTCAGCTCCGCCTTATGAATACAGAGGGACCTTTTTCTTCGCAACTGTATACCAGCGGTAAGACGTTGGTGCCCACTCATTAAAAGCCTGTTCAACTTTGAAGAAAGGGCGTTGTTCTTCAGTTAACTCGGTTATTCCGCGAAGCGAATCGTGCCCCCTCAAAATGGCGTGAGAATTGACGGCGACCACTTGCGTCGAGCCGTGCTTCGCGCTGGCTAACAGTGTTTTTCGCGCCCCTCTCCGCAGGACACGCAAAGAAGCCGGCTTCCTCCGTTGTAGAGGAAGAGTGCATCGTCGACCGCCTGCTTGCCGAGATACGGCAGGGAAGCTTCAAGCTGCGCAAGACGCCCGCGTGACCATGCGGCGCGATCGTCTCGCCATATGGCCGTCGGCGGCCAGGGGAAAGTTCAAATCTTTATTGTCCTGAAGACTTTTAAGTTATTGAAATTTTCGTTCTACATTTTCAGCGATTACGATTAAAGCGTAAATTCTGCCACATTTACGCAAATTTAAAGCTAATGACTGTCAGTTAACATGAGCCAAAAGAAAAAAAAAACAATACGCTGGTATACGGAAATTTTAAAAGCAAGAACTGCTACGCGCGCGTTTTTCGCAGTATACGTAAAAATGCTCAGTATAGGCCTCAGTGCAGGCCACAAGTGTTCATGCCTCGTTGTGACCGGCCTCTTCGTACTATGTTCTGCCGGCGATTTTATCTCTTTTTTGTCAGCACATGTACAGGAAACGTATATGAATTGCGTTCGGAGAATGTGCTCAACTTTGGGAGCAATAAACATGTTTTTGGTTGTTCCCGCTTCTGTCGATTACTGTCTGCTGTGTACACTATAGCACTACCTGCCACGAAAAATAAAAAGATGTGCGAGAAACAGTTGAATGACATCGAACACATTCAATCGATGTAATGAAACAAACTTTTCTCTTTTCAACAGCCTCGCAAGGAAAAGCAGCTCACAATTGGTAACGAAGTGCTGGAAGTGGTAAGGGAATACGTCTACTTAGGGCAGGTAGTGGCCACTGATCCCGATCATGAGAGGAAAATAACTAAAATAAGAACGGGGTGGAGCGCATACGGCAGGTTCTCTCAGATCATGTATGCCAGTTTACCAATATCCCTCCAGAGAAAAGTACGAGGTCTGTTAGAAAAGTATCCGACCTTTGGCCGAATAAAAAAAAACTGGCATAACTGGAGCGTTAGAAAACTAATCACCCTCAAAGTAGTCTCCTTGGGACTCCACACACTTCTCCCAGCGGTGCTGCCATGGTTGGAAGCATACCTGAAAGGCCTCTTTCGGAATGGAGTTTAGCTCAGCTGTCGTTGCAGCCATAATGTCCTCTCTTGTCTGAAATCGCGCTCCTTTCAACGGCTTCTTGATTTTGGGAAACAGCCAGAAGTCGCAGGGGGCCATATCAGGAGAGTAAGGAACCTGCTGAACTACAGGAGTCCGGTTTTCCGCCAAAAAAGTCTGAATCAAGTGCGAAGAATGTGCAGGAGTATTGTCGTGGTGGATGCGCCAATTTCCTGTTGACCTCAACTCCGGTCTCTTGCGCCGTACATCATCACGTAGGCGACGGAGGACATCCCTGTAGTACTCTATGATCATTGTTTGACCCTGTGGTGCGTACTCGTGGTGTGCCACACAGAGGGAGTCAAAGAAAGCAGTCAGCATCATTCTGACATTGCTGCGCACTTGGCGGGCCTTCTTTGGTCTTGGTGACGTGGAATGCTTCCACTGTGACGACTGGGATTTGGTTTCCGGGTCGTACCAGTACATCCAAGACTCGTCACCAGTGATCATGGTGTTCATGAAATCGGGGTCACTGTTTGTGGAATCCAGCATGTCCTGTGAGATTTCAACACAAAGCTGCATTTGCTCCACCGTGAGAAGCTTCGGCACGAATTCGCCGCAACTCACTTCATGGCCAAATCTTCGGTGATAATGGAATGTGCAGGAAAAGTGCTGATGTCCACCTCTTCCGCAATTTCTCGGATAGTCACACAATGGTCCCGCATCACCACAGCGTTCACTTCGGCAGTGGCCTGGTAATTTCGGCATGTTGATGGCCTACCGGAGCGTGGCTCGCTCTCCACCAATGCGCGGCCATCTTGAAACCAGTTGTACCATTGCTTAATCTGTGTGGTGCTCATAGCATCGTCACCGAAAGCCGTCTGAATATTCCGAATGGTTTCCACTTGGCTGTCGCCCAGTTTCTGGCAAAATTTGATGCAGTAGCGCTGCTCCAGTCACTCCGCCATTTTCCTTGCAATAAAAAACCGACGAGAACACTGCGCACTACCTCACTCAAAAGCTGCGTCCCAGCGACTGACGCTATCGGCAGGCGGGAAAAAATTCACGCATGCGCACGAAGGTTCAAGGTCGGCTGATGCAAGCGCGCTTTCTTCATATCCACCAGGTGTTCGCAAGAAAAAAATTCGCTGTGGCTTAGCTTGGTTAAGCCCGGTAATTGCGAAAGCAATATCCGTACGTACGCCATGGTACAGCTGGTAGTGTAGCTGGTGGTGGTACTTGGGGTTAGACTTGTGGTGATGCATCGGTTATATAATCCAAACCAATCCAATCCATTACAATCCAATCCACTCCAATCGAATTCAATCCAAACCAATCAAATCCAATGTAATCTAATCTAATGCAATCTAATGCAATCAAGGTAAAATGAAGGTCAATGGTGGTCACCGCCGCGGCACGATGGTGGTCACCGGCCGCGGCACGGCAAAGGCGTGAAAGTGCAAGTAGTATTGCTTTCGCAATAAAAATAAGGTCGGATACTTTTCTAACAGACCTCGCATGCAAGAGCTGTATCTTACCGGCACTCACCTATGGGGCAGAAACGTGGTGGCTAACGAGGGTTCAGTTTAAGTTAAGGACAACGCAGCGAGCTATGGAAAGAAAAATGATAGGTGTAACTTTAAGAGACAGGAAGAGGCAGAGTGGGTCAGGGAACAAACGCGGGTCAATGATATCCTAATCGAAATCAAGAGGAAGAAATGGGCTTGGGGAAGGGTAACGGAGTTAAGGCAAGCGTAGCAGGGACCGGCAGAAAGTTGGGTGGGCGGATGAGTTTAAGAAGTTTGCGGAGTTACGGCGGCCGCAGCTGGCAAAGGACAGGGTTAACTGGGGAGACATGGGAGAGGTCTTTGCCCTGCAGTGGGCGTATTCAGGCTGATGGTGGTGATGATGATGATGAAAACCGAGAAATAAGTGGCCCTCTTCAGTATGTAAGATGTTAAAGCGTACCATCAAGCCAGGTTTGACAGCTGTACTATCGGAGCAATAGCGCAAACAGGACAAGGGACAAAAGAACGAGTAGACACACACAGCGCTATTGCTCCGAAGTATGAACCAACAAGCCCGAATTTCAAAGCTGTACTATGTTTACTAACAGTTGGAGTCTGCGCATGTGCCGGTTGTGTCGTCAAAGCTGGGGGTATACCTCTGCCACAACGCACGCTCTCGCGCTTATTCATTTCCACGTTCGAGCTGTGACCGAAGCGCTCACTAGACTTGAACTTCTTAAATATGGTACTCTCAGGAGCCGGAAAATCGAGAATTCCGCCAACGCTGCATAGTTTCCACGGGATAGCCAACAATATATCTTCGATGCAGCAAGCCATATATTTCGAATTACTGGGTATATCGAACACATGATACCCTTGAAAATTTTGCGAAAAAAGTATGAGAAAGTCGCGTAGTTTATCGAACTCGAATTTCGCCGGTCGTTCGATATAACGGAGTGCCGTGCCCCTGAAAGTTGTGGAGCTTCTGATGGCGCTTTTAGATCACCTTTCGCCCGCGGGAACGAGGGACTTGGCCTGGGCACCTTGCTGGCAGCGTCAGCTCTGTGAAATCGCGCGACGACGTGAACGTGGAACGTGCTCGAGGGTGGCCTTCGGTTTCTAGTACTCATTTTCCAAGCCACACTGCTGTCATGCGCTGAAGGCAGCCTAACTTCTATAGCAACGGCCCTCGCTTGGCATGCTTCGCTGCCGAAAGCGTTGCGGATATAAACTGTCCCTCAATTTTAATGAGATTGCTCTATTTAGAGTGCAGTGGTAACAGGATAAAACATCTTGTGATAGTCGGTTGCTAATTCCTAAGCGCCGTCCGCTGCGGCTTCGATGCCTAGGCCTTTAGTGACGCCTAGCGAGCGGCGTGCTGCCAGCATGACGCCAAGCGGCACGTCGAAGAATCTCTAGATTACAAATAAGCTTATTCGATTGCCATTTTTTGTATACAGAATTACTGATATAACGAACTAATGTCCTTCGAGTTCGATATATACTGCAGGTACTTCAGTAGGAGCGGAAAAGTCGTCAGCTGCCGTTGTCCTCGTCCGAAGCCTCGATAGAGAGAGAGAGAGAGAGACGACTTTATTCACACCGACATGGGCCTCGGGACAGGGGCTCAGCCAGAGGGAGGGTCTCCCCACTGTCGGCCCTCCTGCGCCGTGACCGCAGAGAAGGTCTTGGAGTAAGCCTCCTCTGCCAGGCGTAGGACAATCTTTTGTACATCCGCATTTGGCCTGCGGATGTAGGACCCCCAGACAACTTGATCAAGGGGATCAGTCTGTTTAGCTCCCGGAGATTCGGGGCATTGCCAGAATAGATGATTTTGACTCGGAGGTACGTTGCAGAGATTGGAAGCTTCCGGGTCGCCTGTAAGCTCATTATGCAGAGTAACATAAGGCAGGGCCGGATTGAAAAATTGGGGCCCTGGGCTAATTCTTATGGAGGCCCCCCCTCCCTTTCTATCCACTGACCCCCCTGCCCCCGTTACACTACCGGAATATATCCCATGTTTCATTGTAATTCCACCTAATTAAAGAGAACGAAGTGCGATCAATAAGATTCATGCGACAGTAACGCAGTAGCATTAGATTTACCATGCACAAAACACAACGCGACTCTTGGAACGCGCGACACGTGCCCGTCTGTGGCCGAGCGCCGAACGCCACGGAACAGCTACGTTAGCCTACCGACAACTTGCGGGGCTGCATTGCAGCGGGGCTGCATTGCAGCGCGCTGCGCGCGCCGCCTACTCTCCTCCTTCAATGACACCGTACACAAGCCGACAGACGGGTTTTTGTTCGCAGCACTGTTTTAACGCTAACGCATAAATGAAAAGCAGGCTGAGCTAGCTTCCTGCAGTTCAGCCGGGTGCTCCGGCTGCCGGTAGCAACTATAGGACATAGAAACACTCGTTCATTAGTGCCCTGGGAGGGTATTATTAAAGGTTACAAAAAGTACTTTCATTACGAGATGAACGTTTACTACTCACCTCATGGGGCACATTTGAATAGCATAGTTTTAGTCCTGGATCAGTGGTGAGCGTGCTCGGCGCTGAGCCGAGTACCTGGGTTCAAACCCAGCCGCACGGCGGCCGCGTTTTGATGGAGGCGAGATGCAAAAAGGCGCCCCTGAGCTCTCGATTTCAGAGCACGTTAAAGATCCTCAGGTGGTCGAAGTTATTCCTGAGCGCTCCAAACCGGCACCTCTTTTTTCGCTTGCTGCCGCAGTGGATCACTGGTTGTGGTGCTCGGCCGCTGACCCGAAATATACGGGTTCGATACTGGCCACGGTGGTCAAATTTTGATGGAGGCGAAATTCTAGAGGCCCATGTACTGTGCTATGTCAGTGTAGGTGGTCGAAATTTCCAGATCCCTTCATTATGGCATCTCTCACAGCCTCAGTTGCTTTGGGAAGTTAAGTGCCCATAAACCAATAAACCAACGGCATCTCTTCTTCTCCTATCATCCATACCTTCCTCCCTCCCCCCAAGACACGGTTTAGGTGACCACCTAGAAGTGAGGGAGTTACTGCGCCTTTTATTTCCTCAAAAATTAAATTTTGCTTGGTTCTACAATACCAATCCCAAGAAAAAAAAACGAACAAAATAAATTGCCCCGGCCGCGGCGGTCACATTTCGCTGGAGGCGAAATGTTAGAAGCCCATGCACTATGCGATATCAGTGCACTTTAAAGAACTTGAGATGGTCGAAATTATTCGAAGCCTTCCACTACGGCGTCCCGCATAGCCGGACTTGATTTGGGACGTTAAAGCCTATAAACCTAAACATAAACGAGTGTTTCGCTTTCCTAGTGGCCGCCGGAGCACTAAGTGAAACTGTGGGACTTCCAAGAAGCTAGCACAGCCTGATTAGTTTTTCAATATGGTAAAGAAGAAAACCGGGTGTTCTACCAAATGTCGTGTCTGCGAAATTCGAACTCGAACAATTCACCCGTGTAGCTGAGAGAAGCATTCTACTGCGCACATTTATTTTCTCAACAGTCTGTATATGATACTTGACAAGTAGACGCCGCTTCAAATTCCGCTGCGCATTCCAGTTTTGTTTTTGGCTACCCAGCTCTAACCATACTTGTGACACTAAAGCATTGCAATGCCTTAAATTTGTAAGCCATGCAGAGGGCGCAAAGCAAGTATTCCTTACATCGAATGTATGTGTGGTTTTAAAAATTAATTAGTGGATTTTTAGCGGACTATGAAAGAAGTCCCAGCAGAATGCTTAATGGCGAGGCAGGAGTCCTGCCTGTTATGCCGACGCCACGATTCTCAAACACCCTACACCTTCAACACTACACCTCCAGACGCCACTGGACGGAGAGGTTGACGGATTACCACAGAAACCTTTTTGCAATCCGTACGCAAACGCATATGTCGCTTCTTAAGAAAGGGGGCCCCCTCGGGGTGGCGGGGAATTCCTGTTTCTGCAGTTCGACAAGCTCTCCCCAACTGATTAGGCTAAACGAAGTTACATACGGTGGGGGCCCATCTCCTTATTCTAGGTTTCTCGCTTCATACGTGTCACTCAACGTTCCGTTGCCCGCAGTTCCATATACTAAGCAAGTTAGAATAAATGGACCCCTTCTCCTGCTGTCCGAGGTGGGGCCCGGGGCAGCAGCCCCCTTAGACCCCCCCCCCCCCCCCCCCTTAATCCGGCCCTGACATAAGGGAAGAAGCGACTGGCCTGAATTTTTCGCCAGGCCCTACATTCTGAGAGTGTTAGGGACCTATCTGGTGAAGGATAGATCCTTCGGCCTAGTCTGGGAGTCTCACAGAGTTCCTTGTAGGTGATGAGGGGGTCTTTGTCTCCGGGTAGCGGGGTTTCTACGGCCGCTTGGGTGTATACATCTCGAGCGAGGCGATGGGCAGCCTCATTGCCTGGTAGACACTCATTAGCTGGAACCAAGATGACTGAAACCTCCCGGGTTAGCGGGTGCTTCCTCAGTAGACTGGCCGCCTGCGTGGAAATTAGGCCTTTGCTGAAGTTCCTAACAGCCGCCTTATTGACTGAGAGAATAGTTTTGGCTCCGTTACCTGTACATGCTAGCGCTATCGCAGCCTCTTCAGCTATTAAAGCGTTACGCGTATTAATGGATCAAATTACCTTCTGGGAGTGGTTCCCATCTACCACAACTATGACCTCGGCCCCTTCTAGCCCGCAGGCAGCATCGCAATGGGCTAAATCCTGAGAAGGGTCTTTCATTAGTTTACTTTGAATAAATTTTGTTCTATGGCCCCTTCGTTCCTTGTCATGGATAGGGTGCATATTCTTAGGAATCGGTGCAATTTTGAATAGTTTACGTGTTTCATGCTCCAGGGGTTCAGCGACATAAGATGGTACTCCTGACGGAAGCCGTAGTTGTTGTAGTATTTTTCGGCCAGCTACAGTGGAGTTGAGCCGCCAGATCTGCGCCTCCCTGACCGCTTTGGCAATCTCCTCACAGGTACTATGCATTCCCATAGCTAGAAGCTTCTCTGTTGAGAAGTTGGGGGGGGGGGGGGGGATGCCTAAAGCCTTTTTGAATGACGTTCTGCTCATTATGTCTAACTTCTCCGCTTCGGCAGGATGGAGACTGAGAAAGGGAGTGGCATAAGCTATCCTGCTGATTATGAAGGCACGAACCAGCCTTATTAGGCAATATTCTCTGAGGCCTTTGTTCCTTAGGGAAATTCGCATGAATATCCCCGTTACTTGGTCGATATACGTCTGAAGCTTTTTAAGGATAGCGGTGTTTTTCCCATTCTGCTGTAGGAAATACCCCAGAATCCTAATGGTGCTGACTCTTGGTACCGTACTCCCTCCCACGTATACCTCCACTGGTTTATGTATGCGGTAGGCGGGATTCTCGGGTTAGTTGTGCTTTGCTGCACATTGAGAACAGTTAAGATTTCTGAGGAGAGCAATATAGCCCTCTATCTAGGGCGTAGTTCTCAACTATAGACGCCGCTTCTTGCAGTCTATGCGAAATATCGGCGCTGGAGCCGCCTTCGGTCCAAATTGTGATGTCTGCATAGATGTTATGTTTGATGCCTTCTGTTGTATTCAGCTGGGGCGAGAGATCTTTCATTGCAAAATTGAAAAGTACGGGGGAGAGCTCTATATGATTTGTCGTCCTCAGGAGCATCCAGGATGTCGTGCTTTAATCTGAGCATGACATCCTGGACACTTAATCCCGGCCTGTACCCTACCATCTCTACTGGCCAGAGTTCCTTGGTTTCCATATGTCTAGAGATTCTGAGTTCGACCACTTTTTCCATGAGCTTTCCCAGACAAGAGGTGAGAGATATGGGCCTCATGTTGGATAGTTCGTTTCTTGCCCGGTTTAGGAATAAGGACCAATTTAGAGATTTTCCACTTCTGTGGGATTTCAGCCCCTTCCCAAATTTTATTCATTAGTTCGCACAGGAAGTGTAAGGAGTCATCGTCCACATTTTTAAGCATGGTGTTTTTGATATTGTCTGGTCCTGGAGCAGATCTCTTTTTGAGATCCTGCAGGGCCGCCCTAATTTCCGCCATTTTAATTGGAGCATCTATGGCCTCATTCTCGGGCCTAGTATAGCTAGGTAGAGGAGGGCCGGAGTCCTGACATGTATATGTTGTCCTGATTGTATCCAGCAGCTCCTCGTTTCCTCCTTTGAACTTATGCTTGATCTTAATCTGGTCTAGTCTGGTCCGTCTCTTGGTGTGATAGGGATCGATGAGGTAGCGGAGGATAGCCGAAGTCTTGGGAACAAGGGCGTCCGCAGAATTTTTTGCAGGGGGGGGCCCCATTGGTTGTTGGCGCCGGAGGGGGGGGGGGGGGGGGCATGTTCGTAGCAAAAAGGCACTATTTGCGGTATGAATTTATTTATTTAGATATAAATAAAAAATAAGTGAAATACACACATGAAATAAAAATTACAAACAGCAAATTAAAGTGTGGCTAGGAGAGATACATTGCAGTTTATCAACGAAGAAACAATTAAAATTAATAAAAAATCCAAAAATATACTGTCACCTCGTGGAGAAGAGTGCTCAGTATTGCTGCATACGGGTTCTCGACTCACCCGGATTGATGACCAGCACACAGCACAATATGGTCACAAACACGCAACTACAGTCACTCAGTCAGTCTTCCTTGAACAGCAACTGTAGACTCCACGGATTTTTCTGGGCGAATTGCGTGATTACACGGGTGATAAATTCATTTCTGTGCTTCATTACACGCTCTCGGTGCACACTCGTCACACACATTGATTGGAAAAACGGTTGAACGCGCACGTTGAAAACAAAAGATGTCTATACATACAACGAAAACTTATTTACAAGATAAATGCACGCTCGCAGCTTCATACACCTCGCTCCATCTTCCTCGCGCATCCGCACAGTCGAGCAACCGCACGCACACTGCTCGCCGCTCGTAGTTTTCTCGTCCACTGTCTTGGTTGTTCTCAGCTTCGTTGACAAACGGCCACTAAAAACACCGAAGCACAAATACAGAGGCGCGCACACGTGCAAGGGCTTACTTCCGTGCGACTTCCAAGGGGAAGGGACACTCGCCACTCCGGTAGGAAAATTTGTTTTGTGTGTTTTTATGGGGTTCAGAGCCCCAAAACGACTCAGGTTATGAGGAACGGAGTAGTACAGAGCTCCGGATAATGTCGACCACCTGGGTCTCTTTACCGGCCACTGACCTCGCACAGTACACGGGCGCTGTTGTCATTTGAGGCCCAGCCAGAGGTGACAGGCGAGCCAGGCAGGCGCCATCGGGCTGCGTTGACCAAAGGCGCTGGTTTTCGGAGAAGACGCAAGGGACGCTGGTGTGGGGGCGCCTCTGGAGACTGCGTCGCCGTGAACAAAAGATGCTAATCTCCTTTGCCGAAGATTCTGATAGCGGCGCTTCTACCGCACTGCGCTCTCCCGTGGATCGGAGGCACAGCGAGCGGCGGCGCCAACTGATCGCCCGCTTGCCCATGAGCAGCCCGACAAAGCGGGGGTGGACACGGCTGATTTGTCTTTCCCTCCTGAAGAATTCATCGGTGGCCGGCATAACGAAGGCGAAAACAAGATGCACTGTGCACTGTCTGCCTCCGTGTCGCTATCTGTCTAGAGATCAAAGAAACAGGCACCCATTTCAAGACGGCTTGAAACACATGCTCGCCGGTGCCGCTGTATGTCTGCAACAGGTCGGCCTTCAACAGAGCTAACGATGGCGTGGTTTGAAAACGGCATAAAGACGCGTGCCCGGACGCGGCATTTCGCAGATGTGACCCAAAGCGTGGAAGCGGGGCTGCTTTTACCCTTTTGGCTGAGCCCACCACGGCCCCTGGCGTGCGGCCATCACTCACGGTTCGAGTGAGTGATTTTCCAGGGGGGTGCAGCCGCCCCCCCTTGCCCCCCCCCCCCCCCCCCCCCCCTCCGGACGCCCATGCTTGGGAAGGCTCATGTTTAAGCTCATTTCATCACACATCTCGGCCCAGCTCCTTTCGGACAGATTGGCTGCGTACCGCTCAATTTCCTTATTGAGCTTAGCAATCCCCCTTCTGAGATTTCTGTTCCATTTTTTAGTTTTCCACCTGCCCTCCAAGTTCCGCGGAAGAACAGGCGACGAATCTCCAAATTAGACAACCGCCTCTTAAATCTCATTGAAGCCTCGATAGAATAAAGACTATATAGAAGAGAAAAGTCGCGTCATCCTTGATGCAGTTATGATGAAGGCTCGGTAGCACTCGGAAACTAGAAAAGTTGTTTTTTTTTTTTGGAAAGGAAAGGCAGCAGTAAAAACAGCGCTATAAAGGGAAATGAGGAAGGTGGGAGTGAAAGAAGAAAAAGAGAGAGGTGCGGTAGCGGGAAAGGCTTCGGAATAATTTTGACCACCTGTGGACCTCTCGGGCTCAGCCAGCTTAGCGTTGCGGCGAAGAGGAGCTGATGGGTAGAGGAAAAGCGCAGTACATAACTCGCGCAGGGCGGCAGCTCTGAAGAGGAAATGTGCGGCAATGACACCGCGAAGCTTACCACCTCATCTCGCTGGTCGTGCCTGGTATTGAGAGGATATGGTGGTGATGAGGTGGAGAGACTTTCCTGCCTTGTCTCGCACAGCAGTGCAAAATGTGCTCGCATTGGGTGTTATATCTGACACTGACACTCGCACTAAATATACAAACGGTGAAATTCTCCTGCTGCTTGCGGACCAGTCCTCTTTCTCTCTATCTTATTTCACTCCCACCTTCCTCCCTACCCTTACGGCGCGGTTGAGGTGTCCACCGAGATATGTGAGACAGATACCGCGCCATTTCCTTTCTTCAAAAACCAATTTACCTTGCGGACCACCTGCATCCCATCACTGCAAACGTGGGCCCGCGTTGTGACGGGTAATTCACATGGTGTGCCACAGGTAAGTCAGCATGGATAGACCATTCCCTACTATGCCTTCGAGGCAATCTCGAGCGCCCCGATATCGACGAGGAGGGTGCTGTGTAGCCTGGGCAGTCACCTTCGACTTGGCTTTAGTCATCGTAATCGTCGGTTGACGAACTCGCACAGGAATAAAGGCGGTCTACACCATCCGGCAAGAGCAGTGGAGGACGTCCATATACACAGTTTGAGGCGATATGAACTAGAAACGTACGAGAAACATATATCAGCTTCGTGTTCTATTGTGCGCATGCAACAGTAGAGAGAAACCAGCTGGGAAAAATCCATGATTGGACAAGGAGGCGGCCAAGGCATGGTGAGCGCGTCGAGAGGCTAACCGACAACATATAAGGAAATGAAGGCTCAAGACGCAGCGGCAGAGGAACATGCGTGACAACGGTACCTTGAGCTGAAGAGAATAAATGCAGATGCCATAGTACCGGCGAGAACTGCAGAGGCCAACATGCGGCATATGCACACAATAAGGGAAGATGGAAAATCTTCGGCAACAAAGTGCAAGAGCTATCAGTTCCTTCATCGATAAAAGATTGGTTTATTGGTGTTTAACGTCCCAAAGCGACTCAGGCTATGAGGGACGCAGTAGTGAAGGGCTCCGGAAATTTAGACCACCTGGGGTTCTTTAGCGTGCGCTGACATCGCACAGCACACGGGCCTCTAGAATTTCGCCTCCATCGAAATTAAACCGCCGCGGCCGGGATCGAATCCTTGATAAAAGAAACCAAGCTTTGCCACAGATCTCCGGCAAAGCCGTGAAATGGCGTCACTCTGCGAGCAAGTAAAACAGCTCGCGGATGAAAACAAAATCCACCGCGCGGGAAAATCCACACCGTCGTCAGCGGCACGCGAAACCGCGCCCGCCTCCGAGAACCCGGAGCCCATGAGCGAAGGGTCTCTCCCTCAGTCTAGTGCGAGCCGTCTCGAAGCTCTAGAAAACAGTGTTGCTGAAATTTAGATTCAGCTTAGCGGTCTCGGCCAGCTAATTTCCGAAGTTATCAACAAAACTATCGCCGAAACCACCCAGAAGGTGACCCTCGCGGTTACAAGTAACATTAAAACCTGTATCAATGATTCCAACCGCCTGGGGCGTCGCCCCAGCTCCATTAAGAACCCTCAGCGTCTATCAAAATTCAACTGTAACACTGATCTCAGCGAAATTAGCGAGGACCCCATCGAACCTTCTTTGGCTCAGGGCGCCGGACAGGCTGCGATGGAGACTGGCACACCCGAATTCATCATGGCACAGGGCAATAAGCCACCCCGCGGCCCCCCAAAACAGCAGGCTGTCAGTCATTCAATGGAATTGCCGAAGTCTACAGACCGCAAAAAACGCGCTAATCTTCGTCTCTATCTCGAGACGTTTCAGCGTCCAATGGCGGTCGTCGCCCTCCAGGAATCTGGAGCGGCGGTTGGGCTGTCGGGATATACCCCTTCACCTGTCTGCTTGTCCACAAAAGCTACAGAGCGCAAGAGGTCGATCTCGAATTAAATCTGCCCGACGCCGCCAGTCGGATGTGGGGCTGTCGCAAAGAGGAAACGCGTGGCAGAAAGCTGACGGAGCTTATCTCCACGCCGGGCATCACCCTCCAAACCGACCATGCAGTCCCAACGACAGTGGGTAACTCCGTTAATCGGGACACGTGCCCCGATCTTACCCTCGCTCGGAACATTACACACGCAGATTGGATCAACACTGAGGATACCCTCGGCAGTGACCACTGCCTCATCAACATCATTCTCTATACCCGTCCCTTAAATTAGGCACGACTCCCAGACTGGACGGCTTTCCGGCAGTCCTTATCCCCGTACACTCTGCTGCTTCTCTTGGGCCCACAACCTTATACAAAATCTTCGCAAACACGAGAAGCAAATTCAACTTACGGAGAAGGTGGAGGATGTTGATAACCATCTCCTTCATCTCTGGGAGGCGCGCCGCAGTCTTACAAAGAGATGGCGCCGCCAGAAACACAATCGGAAGCTCCAACTTCGAATTCTCGATATCATCCTGAAGGAGGAGGACTACGCTGCCCAGCTCGCCGGCTCCAACTGGGTGGATCGCTGCAATCTGGCTGCTAGGCAAATGTCCAGTCGCAACACATGGAGACTCTTCCGTATATAGTCTGATCGACCCACCCAAACCCGCACCGAAACCCCAAAACCTCTTTAAAGAGCAATTCACAACTTCAAGGGCAATAAAGACCAGCTGGCGCAGACATTACGGGATCAATATCTGTGTCAGACACAAGAACGCCGTCGGTCGGAACGTTCCTATGCAGGCAGAGGTAATCCCGATCTCGACTGGCGATTGGAACTCCACGACCTACGGGCAGCTCTAGCCAAAATGAAACGAAGCATGGCGCCGGGCCGGGACAAGGTAACGGTCAAAATTTTGGCCAACCTACCGGAACCGGCGTACGAAGAACTCTTAGAATACATAAGTGCCGTCTGGGAAGGAGAACATCCTCCACACATAAATGGAAAACTGCGCCAGTCACCTCTATCCCGAAGACCGGCAAACCCATCAATACAACCTCCGATCGATTTCCCTGACGTCTTGTGTGGGCAAACTCATGGAAACTATGGTTCGAGATCGACTCTCACAATACTCAGAAAATCGCAACAACTTCGAGAATACTACGTTCGGCTTTAATCCGCATAAATCAGCTCAAGACATAGTAGTAGTAGTAGTAGTAGTAGTAAAAGACTTTTAATCGACCATAATTTACAGGCCGAGCATTTCGACCGCCTGGGCGACCAGAAGCCGCTGTTCTTCTTCCCCTTCAGCGCCAAGCCAGTCGAGCCAGGTGGTGATGGATAGAGAGGGTGGGGGGAAGGAACCCGACTGCTGAGCAGCCGGGCAATAGAAGAGGCAATGGGCCAGGTCCGCATAGATACAGGGGCAGTTGGGACAGGAAGGGTCCGATCGATAGCGATAGAGGAAGAGGCGGGACGGGGTGATAACTGCATTCATCTGAATGTGCCGAAGAAGGCGAGACTCCGGCACCGTGAGTGATGGATGAGGGGGAGGGTAAAGGCGTTTGTCGAGGCGGAGCTCAAGGTAGACCTCTTTTATGGTGCGGCGAAGGGTGATTCTCCCACCGTCCTCCGAGGGCTTGGGCCAGGCGATCAACGGTGCCCGGAAAAGTGTGTCGCGGGCGAGCTGATGGGCCAGCTCATTGCCGTCAATCCCTGAATGCCCAGGGACCTAGCGGAGGAAAACGATGGAAGGCTGCAGTGCGGAGACCGCTCGTTCGACCTCCTGTTGGAGAGAAGGGGTCAGGGTGCGTTTCTGTATGTGGTGTATAGCGGCTTGTGAGTCCGAATAGACTGTGTACTCTTGGAGAGAGGGAAGGAGGGAAAATGACTGGAGGGCATGCGCAATGGCGAGGACCTCGAGGGACAATGCGTCTGGAGGGTGTAGATACGGCCCGCTGGTGTGGGTTTCAGGAGCAGGGAGGTGTGGATGGTACAGGGCGTAGCCGCAGGAACCTCGAGGAAGCTACACCCTGGGTATCAAAGAGAGGGGAATGGTGCTGTGCGGCCGCATGACGACGTCCGGCGTGCAGGACGGGGGACATGTTGGTCGGGAGGGGAAGGATGCGAAGATTGGGGGCGGGGGTGGGAATAGGAGAGGTAAACGGGGAGATTGGAATGGGCGAGATACCCGCTTGAGTCAATAACCACTGACCCTGACGGGTAAGGGAAAGCCGGGCAAGCTGCGAGTCACGATGGAGACTGAGAAGAGAACGAAGAGGATGGAAGAGGCCTGTGGCAAAGAGCTTAGTGGTAGAGGTAGTGATAGGGAGGTTGAGAGCTGCCTTGTAGAGGCCCACAAGGGCAGTCTCGAGAGCGTTAAGTTGAGTCTGAGTGAAGGAAGCGTAGGGTGAAAACTTATCCAACTAAAACATGAAGTGCTCACTCCTCTTGAGTGCCCCTAAAATGACAAGGTAGCCCTGGCCTTGGACCTTACGGGGGCATTTGACAATGTGAAGCACAGCGTCATTCTAGCTCACCTGAGCGAGAGTGACTATGGCACCAACGCCTTCAACTACATTAAACACTTTCTCACGGATCGCTCGCCCTTCGTTCGCACCCAGGACGAAGAGCACGGCCCCTATACTCTATGGGCACGAGCGGTACACCACAAGGCGCTGTATGGTCCCCTCTGCTCTTCAACCTAGCAATGCTTCACCTCCCCTCTAACTGGCCGATGTCGAAGGCATCACGCATGCGCTGTATGCCGACGACATCGCTATTTGGGCCACCCAAGGTAATGTGGGTCACATGGAGGAATGCCAGCAAGCAGCCGCTGACATAGTTGATAACTATGCCACGTACTGCGGCCTTCAGTGCTCATCACAGAAATCAAAATTTGTGCATATTCGGCCATCGCCGAAGTTTCAAAGTCCCCATCTCCCTCACCAGCGGTCCCAACCTCGAAGCATCAGAGATCAGTGTTATCGGACTCTTCATTAGCAGAACACGTCGCGCCGACACAACACTGGCCAAGCTACGCACGGCTGGCGACCAGGTGGGCCGCATGGTCCGTCGGTTCTCCAACAAATGCGGAGGTCTACGAAGCAGTGATGCGCTGCGACTCGCACATGCTTTCGTTACGAGCCGAATACTCTATTAGACCCCCTACCTCCACTTGCACACGTAGGATGAAGATGTTTTGGAGGTCACCCTCCACAAGATCATCAAAAGGGCGCTCGACCTCCGGATTTCCACCTCCAACGCGAGGCTCCTAGCGCTGGGGGTGGTGAACACCTATCGAGAGTCGCATGAAGCGCACCTCACCAATCAATACACGCGTCTTGCCCAGAACGCATCCGGTCGTCGCCTTTTGGACCGGCTACACATTCAACACACTATCACACCGAAGAAAGGGTACGAGTGCCCGAAATGTGGAGATGCGCCGTCCAAGTTCGACCCCTTCCAATGAAAATGTCCAAAGAAGACCATAATGGTCGACGGCAGGCGCGGGCGAATGCCCAAGCTCCACCGCCATTATGGCAACAAACGCGGCGTCTTTTATACGGACGTAGCCGGCCCGCACCGCTCCAGGCGGGGGTGCATCAGGTGAACGGCCTCACTTGCAAAGCTCCGAGCGCAACTCACGCTGAGGAGGTAGCCATTGCCCTGGCGGCCTCTCACCCTCAGGAGCAATATATCCTATCTGACTCGCAAGGAGCTCGTCGAAATTACGAGCTGGGATGAGTCTCCCTCATAGCTTATCGAATACTTCGCAACGCGGCACGGGACCGAGATCCCACGCTCCGCTACTTAGTCTGGACTCCGGGCCACAAGGCCTACTAGGAAACGAGGCTGCAGACGCAGGCGCCCGCGCACTCACTTCCCGGTCCCCTGGCGACGACCTTACAGATTCGGATCTGGATTACGAACCCCTTCTAAAATTTAAAGACATCGTCAATCACTACCAGGACTCTCATGGCAAGTACCCAACCCCTGTAAAAGGGCTGGGAAAAGCAGGTGAGCGTCTTCTTTTAAGACTTCACTAATACACCACTGCCCGGCAGTACTGAAACACTTCGGCCCCTCCTTTCCTGGCCAGTGCTCATACTGTATGGCGGTGGCTGACACCTACCATATGGTGCGGACATGCCAGAGCAATCCCTCCGTCACCCCCCCACCATAACCAGAGAGAACATATAATAAATGCTTTTCACCACCACAACCACCGGCAAAGCAACCGAACAGGACGTAGCAGACTTGAGAGACTTTAGGTCACTATTCACATTAAGTCCCTGTATGGTGCGTTAGGGACAGACATAGGCCTCACAGTCAGCGCAACATCGGGACAAGCCTGGCATTTCCCCCGAGCTGTATACTGTTTGGCTGAACCTTCTTCCCTGAAGGCAACGGAACTTAAGTGGCAGTCCACTCCCGCAGGGCTTGACCGCGCCACTGGCGCCCTAAGCAAGCATATGGCTACTGGACTGGATGGCATCCTGACTTCCTTGGTGAAGAGCCTTGGACCTGAACAGACCAGTGGAGCAGACATCCCAGAGGACTGGCGCCAAGATATGATGACGTTCATTCCCAGACGTGCTGAAAGGGCGAAAGTGCTCCAAGTGCACCGTCCGCTTAGGGTCATTATAGTCTACTATAGTTTCACTTATCGCCTCATACGCAAGCGATCAAGGATTGGCTGGGCGGCTGGGCTGAGGCTAAACGGCACCCGACATACAAAATGGTTCCCACCACAACCGGCGTATAGTAGACGTCTTGTTTATCATCACCCAGTGCGCTGCAATCGCACAGAAGGAAGGTCAGAAGGAACTTTCTCGTGCTTTACCAAGAGATTACTTGTGATTTCGACTGAAATACGCATACTATCGTGCGTTTACTATTATGTTATTATTACACTAATTATACTTCATAAGATGTAGCTGCAGGTTTCTGTAGGCGCAAAGGCTCTTAGCAGAGAACATGGAGAAAACTCCAAGGAAGAAGTGCTACAGCTCTAGCTGCAAATTCTTTGCATATAATCATGGGAGCATTTAGATTTCAGAAATTTATTTAATTTAACACTTACTAGCCGAAGGGGCATCTGCCGCTTCGTTCTCGAGTTGTATCCTACCAGAGTCCTACTACAGAGCTGAATACTGTAAGGCCAGTTAGCTTGAAAAACTAGTGTCCCAATACAGCAAATACACCACTTCCTCTAGAACAGAGCTTGACAGAAGAGAAACTGAGGACAACTCTATCCAATTATTGTTTTCATTAAAAACTGATCATATTCCTCTTCTTGGATATCCTCATGTTTGTAGAGCAACAAAAGGCACATTTATGGCTGTGAAAATTGAAGTTAGAGGTTTTCTCATCACTCGATTCAAACTTGTGACGTTTATACCGAGGAGGACTGGTAGCCGTAATTTTCAAGTGAATGGCGGTATAGTATAACCTCTGGGATGCGCGCCCGAAATTCGGTGTCGATGCCCACAGTTTACGTGCAAAATCGGCTGGTGGTGGAGACACATGTACTTTTTTAAACGTTTTCTAGCTTTAAAAAGCTGTTTTCGAAGAGTGTGGTGTCTTTGTCATTAGAATGCCGTAGACTCTCAATACAGACCAACCTCAATTTATCCTGTGTCCCTTTAAGCCACATAACTACGTACGCAAAAGCTAAAGAACGTAGCGACACCTATAGAGATTTCTGGTAACTGCACCCGACCACAACAGGGTAATCAATTTCGCGTGCAATGCTGTTTCTACGGAAACAGGATTTATTGCCAAAACAGGAAAGCACCGCGGCGAATGTTGAGATATGAGAATCTGACGCCTCACTCCCTTCGCATTGCGACTGCCCAGTCGGCTAGCGTGAACTTGACATGCACAGCAGCTTTGGAAGTGCAAGACAAGCACAAGTTAGCGCTCTTTTGTGAAAGGCAAGGACCATTACTCTACAAGACGATAAATTGGGGGGGGGGGGGGAGTAACAGTCCTGGTGTTTCGTGCTGCTCTCAATGAGCGAAGAAATCTGGGACTTCGCAGTTTTCTCAGTAACACGGTCACCTTGTCATGCAAAATGCTGACATTGTTCCCAATGGCTAACCAATCAGTCCAGCGTTGCTTCCATTCCATTAGTTTTCCATTTAGTGTCTCTTCAAAGGGGCTTTGAAAAGAGATCTCGATAAAGGTGCTGTATGCCTGAGGTGTTAAATGGCGCTGCTTCACGAATATCCTCCAGCAAGAATTGTTTTTTTAATTTGTTTTGCGGAAGCAGAGTTATCTGTAGTCAAAATTTTAATTCCACCATCTTTGCACCTTTCCCTCTCCTCTAGGCACTTTTTGCATGCGCACAGGTCAGCGCACCTCCGCCAGCCCCATTGCTGAAGACTGAGGGGGCAGGGTTGGGGTGGGCTTCCTGACCTGCTGGCGCAACGCGGCTGACTGGCCGCGGCCGTGGTAGCTGCATGGCGTCTGAAAGAATCCAACCAATATCCATCTATTAAACAGCATATGCAGGAGCGTGAGGAGGAGGAGGACTTCTTCATGCTCTCTCTGGCGTACAGGAAGAAGTCGCCAGAAAAAGCTCACCAACTTTCGTGCGTGATTGTGGGCTCTCTACTCGGTGTAGAAGTGTATTATTTGGCTCACGTGTTCATGACACAGTGCAGTGATTGAGCCAGTTTATGTACTCCCCTCAGAATGTATTTCACATTGCCTTTATATTGCACACAAAACAAACACATCGGGAAATGAACTCTGCAGCAAAACACTTCGCTTTACACATTGAAATAGCTCCTCACTTTAGACCAATAACGTTCTATAAAACCATCACTAAGGATTGTTCAGTTGTATCAAGCAAAAGCTTTATTAGATAAAGTAGCTTGAAAATAAAACAAATGACATCATTAAAAATATCGAACTACACAACACTTCATTTAAAAACATATGGTGCATGTAACAGGCACACAGTTTGATTTCAATTTTTACCATCTATATTGCTGCTTCACAACTCTGAATGCCCCAGCGATGCCTGCTTCTGGAGAAAAATAGGAAAAGGATATGAGTGTTGTGTGCCGAAGTACGATCTAAAATTTGTTTTCACATTCTTTTCATGTTACCAAATGCAAGCAACGGACAATAACATCACATAAACTTCCTCTAAACAGTTCAAGTCATGCATCTGGCATTCTTGAAGGCAACTGCGAGAAAATTCTTCACAGCAAATAATGAACATACAGTGGACATCCACTGGGCACCCGGTTTTGGCACTGGGCATCTGAACTTTAAGAGGATGTCTACTGAATGCCCACTTGACACTGCACTAGAAGACACAACATCAATTATTTCTGTCTCTACATCATAAGGATACAGCCATAGGAGTAGTGTTTGAAGACAATGCATGTTTCAGGTCTTTGTCAAGCTCACCTAATGGTTCCAATTTTGTCTTCAGACAAGATACCAAATCTTTGGAAATATGTGCCGCATCCAATATGGGAGCAGGTAACTTCAACATTTCCTTGTGGCAAGACAAAGCTATCGCAATGTCAGATATAAGTGCCTCCCTGCTGAAGTAAGCAACACTTCGTTGTACTGCGGGAACTTCAAGCATATCTATTCTGTGTATCAAGACAGCTTCAAGCATCTTGCAAAAGTCAGCCATATTCATGCCAAAATGAGCTCTCAGCATTGCCTGTAAAGAGAAATGACACCTCATGAGCAATTCACTGATACGTAGTCTGAAGAAAAGTATTTCCCAAAGAAATTCACAAAGTTAACATGACATGTTTTATGACATGCTTCTACAATCAAGTGCATTAACTCACAAAGTGCTTGCATTTTGTTACATTTATATTTCTATCACATTGTAATTTTAATTTTGGCTTCATGTTCCACTATTTCTAGAAAATATATATTTTTTGTATGTTTGATTTCCTTGTGCTTGCACATTGCAATGGTGTACTTAGGGGAGAAATTTCTACTTTCTACAATCCTCTCATGACAATGGAGGCAGTTGCCTCGCCACTGCCTAACCTTCCTGACCAGTGAAGAGCCATTCACCAGCACTCACGACAGCACCACACACAACCTGCATGAATTCTTCACTTACCTGGCAATGCTCTTGAAATCCATCTGTGTCTCCAAAAGCAGATATTTCCTCTTGGACGTCAGTTAATGCAATCATTAAATTGATCATTACTGTTCTAACATTGCAAGCATTAAAGAAGTTATGGTTGATGGAAATTGTGTCCTCCTGAAATGTTTAAAGAGAATGCAACCATTAGTTAGATTAGATGCAATCCAACCTCGCATTGCACACACTACATACGCTACAGGAAGTGGTAGAGATGCTATCTTAAATGATGCTAAGGTCCCAGATGGCTGCATTAAATTATGCAGAGTGTTTACATGCTAGATGTTTCAGGGAAGATTGCCACTAATTTTTAAAAATAGGCTTTTAATATAAAAACATGGCTTTTGTAGCATAGTAATATCAGTGCAAGGGGGACGCTACAAAAAAGGTAAATCATGTTAACTAGTAACCTGGTTCACAAATTCTAATAGTTAACCTTTTAACTATGAATGATAGGCACCTGGTTAAAATTTGAGATTTGTAACTGACCATTTGAGTAGCTACATCAGTTTTTAGAATTCCGGAAACGTGATCATCCTTGGCACTGTGGCTCAGCAAATTTTGACACTTTCACACATGGTTTGAAAATAGCGCACAAGCAGTAAGTGCATGGCAACGACCACCTATGCATTTCACTTTGAGGCGTATGTGCCACATGGCCACCTCTCTCCTATATTCTAAAACCTCTCTCTCTCGCATGCTAAAAGTGCTCCTCCAACACATAATTAATGATGAAGCATCAATCGATGACAGCGTGAAACTAAGGAATGAGCTTCTAACGCTCTAAAAGGTGTGGTATTCACTAATCACAATGTGCAGCCAATGAGCTGCAGCTTTAAAGAAAAACAGGACGTCTTCGCTGCTTAGCATATAAATTTCCGGCTAGATCGAGTTTACTGCATGCTGTGCTATGTTGCTTTTCTTTTTTGCTTACAGAGCGCAGAGCATCTACAGTAAAAGTAAACGCAGGCAAGCAGACAAGACACAAGCAATCCTTCGTTGTTTTGCACTATGGTCATCATCATCATCAGCCTGACTAGGCTCACTGCAGGACAAAGGTTTCTCCCATATCTCTCCAGTTAACCCTGTCCAGTTTCAGCTGCAGCCCCTTTATCCTGGGGGCTGCAGCTGTCCAGCTGACTTTCGGCTGCCCCTGAATACGCTTGCATTCTTTTGGTAAGACGTGATATTGGGCTAGTCGGTTCATAGTGATTGCCAAAAAACTGCGCGAAGGCGACGGGATTTCAGTCCATATCCTTAATGGTCAACAGTTAGGTTGCCTTCGCATCACATGCCCTGCCCAAGCCCATTTCTTCTTCATTTCAACTAGGATGTTATTAACTCGTGTTTAGACAGGCAGAGCAGAACGGCGGGGCTAAAAATTAACATGCAGAAAACCAAAGTAATGTTCAACAGCCTAGCAAGGGAACAGCAGTTCGCAGTTGGTAGCCAGGTGCTGGAAGTAGTAAGAGAATATGTACACTTAGGGCAGGTAGTGACAGCTGATCCGCATCATGAGAGGGAAATAACTAGAAGAATAAGAATGGGGTGGAGCGCATGTGGCAGGTTCTCTCAGATCATGAATGGCAGTTTACCAATATCCCTCAAGAGAAAAGTAGTACAACAGGTGTATCTTACCGGTACTCACCTATGGGGCAGAAACGTGGAGGCTAACAGAGGGTTCAGCTTAAGTTAAGGACAACGCAGCGAGCTATGGAAAGAAAAATGATAGGTGTAACGTTAAAAGAGATCGGAAGAGGGCGGAGTGGGTGAGAGAACAAACGCACGTTAATGATATCCTAGTTGAAATCAAGAGGAAGAAGTGGGCTTGGGCAGGGCATGCAATGCGAAGGAAAGATAACCGCTGGTCCTTAAGGGTAACGAGTGGATTCCAAGAGAAGGCAAACGTAGCAGGGGGCGGCAGAAAATTAGGTGGGCGGATGAGATTAAGAAATTTGCGGGAATACGGTGGCCGCGGCTGGCAAAGGACAGGGTCAATTGGAGAGACATGGGAGAGGCCTTTGCCCTGCAGTGGGCGTAGTCAGGCTGATGATGATGATTCCCTGACCAACTCTGCTCTTATCCGGTCTCTTAATGTTACACCTATCATTTTCCTTTCCATAGTTCGCTGCGTTACCAGCTGTTATACAGGGCGTATCACTTATGATGTTCTACAATTTTTAAAAATAATTTTAATTTTAACTTTTAAAATAAAATTTCAAAAACGCTGTTACCCTTGGTGCTGTGGCCTCACAAATTCTGACTACATCATGCCAAAATTCATGTCATTTCACAAAGCTTGCCAGCAAAGCAACCCCTCCAGTGCATGTAACTCGAAGAAATAGCCAAAATTTGTTGGGCCAAAGGGCCGACGGTAACTGCGTTTTCGAAATTCTAAAAAATATGGATATTCCTTATGGTGCGCTACGTGGCTTTCAATAAAAAGGGGACAAACAGTAATAGTTAAAAAGTTAACTATTCAATATTATTTAATAGCAGTATTAGTTAACCAGCCTCTTAGTTACCACATCTTAGCTGTATTCTGATGTGCTACACCACTGATAATTGGTTTGGCTTGGTTTATGGAGTTTAACGTCCCAAAGCAACTCAGGCTATGAGAGATGCCGTAGTGAAGGGCACCGGAAATTTCGACCACCTGAGGTTCTTTAACGTGCACTGACATCACACAGTATAATGCTAAGCTGAGAAAAACGCTCTCCTAACTAAAACAGCCTATTTTTAAAAACTGCACAGTATCTTATGTGAAACGCACAGTACACTTTTCTCTTGACAGATATTGATAAACTGCCATTCATGATCTGAGAGTACCTGTCAAATGCGCTCCAACCCATTCTTATTCTTCAAGTAGCCCAGATCTGTGGTTACTACATGCAATAAGTAGTACTGCTTCCAGCGCCTCGCTGACAATCGTAAACAGCTCTTCACTTCCAAGATTGTTGAACATTACTTTAGTTTTCTGCATATTAATTTTGAAACCATTCTGCCTTATCTGTCCTAGTCATTGGTCATGCTTTGCAGTTCATCTCCTGAGGCAGTGTCATCAGCAGATCGCAGATTACCAAGGTGTTCTCCATTAACTCTTGTCCCTAACTATTCCCAATCAAGGTCTCTGAATATCTCCTTTACAGGCGGTGAACAACACTGCAAAAGTTGTGTCTACCAGCCTGACACCCTTTCTAACTGAAATTTTATTGCTGTCTTTATGAAGGACTATGGTGGCTGAGCAGCCGTTACAGATATCTTCCAGTACTTTACATAAGGCTCTTTTACACCGATACCGTAATGCCTGCATGAGTGCTATGTTTCAACCGAGTCAAATGCTTTCCCATAATCTATTAAGGCCTATCTATGATATGGGACCGGGCGGCCATTGTGTGGCACCACAAAAATCATGCAAATCACATAATCATGCATAACACCACCTAAATTAAGAGCACTGAAGCAAACTCCACAGAAACCAAAGGCAAACTGCGCACTCCAATGCACCATCTGGCACCGTGGCCCATTCCGGCGACGAGGGAAGCGCCGAGAGGCGGCGCCACCCGTCCAGCTGTCCGGTCCCTATAGGGGTTGATTATTTTCCACACTATGGTACCTCGTGTGAATTACTCATTAGCCCGAAGCCTCACCCTCCCACCACCTGCTTCTCCACAGTTCTACCGTATCTTAGCCATGTGCTTCTCTTTTTTTCTTACTTTAAGCTTCGCAATGGCTCTGGCAACATGCCAGCTGTGTCATAGGATTACAGTGAAGCTTGGCTCATTGAGAGGGGGGGCCTGTAAAATGGCTCCTGCCGTAACTTTTTTTTTTTTAAACCTAAGTTGCAAAAGTGTCTCACCAGGTTATGCACTTGGTGGTACCAGTGGCTTGGAACAAATATGATTTCTCCAGGATTCTGGATGACCGTCAAGTACAAAGGGTTGTGTCCAGGTTCCTGAACGTTTGGTGCCACAGCAGCATCTTGCACGCTCTGTTCGTAAAGTGTGTCAATATCATACGGCAGTAAGTTCCTTTCCCCTCTCGTTGTTTGGCCCTTCCGTGGAGGAAAGAGGTACCACAGCTTCTTCCCACAGATGTTGGCAGACCAACTAAAAGACTTGAACACATCTGTGTGTAAAGGTGTCCTAGTATGAAAACAGAGGAACAATGTATGAAGCAGGGCATCACCAGCCAGAGCAAAGTGGCTGCCAGCATACAATGCTACAGTGATGTCATCAGATAAAAAGAAAAAAAAAACACCGCTGTTTTGTGCCTTGGGCCAGTTTCTCTTTCAGGAACAGGACATTGGCAGCTTTTCCCACTAATGTACGAAGGCAACTGGAACATAAGTTATCAGGAACAGATGGCAACATTTCATATACAGACTGTACTTATAATTACAAACAAACAAATAGAAAGCATCAAGGACTTCATAATGCTTCAAGGTTACAGAGGGCATAAGCTGAAAAAGGAAAGCACAGTAACAGTTTTATTTTATTTACAAATATCATGACCTCTTTTGCAAGAAACTAATGCTGAAACATTAGTTTCACCCATTTCGCCAGATAAGCAACTTACCATGATCCTTTTGGCCCCATGTAAACGAAGCGAAAGTCATCCGTTATGTCCGTTCTCGAATCCCAAAACTCATTGAGCCAGTCCGAAGTGAAATATTTAGGCGTAGTATAAGCGCCATAGGTTGGGAAATCTCTGCAGACAAAAATGGCGTAGTAAACAGCACGTTTTGCAGAACGAAACAGACCGCGATGAATCACTAAAGACATCAAGTCGCAACATCACATCGGTAGAACAGTTCTAGCGACCCACCTCGTAAAATGCCAGTCCTTGAGGTACAGACACGGCTTTGTCGTATAATCGTGCCCAGACTCAATAAGTTTTTGCCAGTAGTCGACGTACTCTGCAAACACCATGTCGCAACAGGACGGGGAATCGTACCGTCTTACACTGCAGTCGGAGACAGGCACAGTTGATGATCCTGAGAAACCAATGTTCGCGTTATTTGCCCGGACTCACAGCCTTCGTGATCACATGACTCACCGAACGACGACTTCAGGAACTCAAGTTTCGGACGACCGGTACTGTCAACCCATTCGTGACGACTTTTCCAGTCGCTTGTGTGGTGCGGCGATAAAACGCACGGCTTATTTGCGAGAGCATATTGCAGAAAGAACTCATCGTAGGAGACGTCTGGGCCTAGATAATCAACTTTGTAGACATTTTCATCAGAATGCCAAGTATCGTACGTCGATTGCAGCTGATCCACGGTAGCAGCAAGTTCGTCGGCGTACGAACCCATAATCCAGCTTCAAAACTGGAGGCTGTGACGACGAGCGAAGAACACGTTCCAGTTTACGTTCCTCTGTACCGTGCTTATGTACCCTTTCGAATGTACTCTTTGACGTACGCGCCAACTATGGAACCAATGCTCTCCACGAGTTCTAGCGAGCTTTCGCACTTTCCGCGCGGCGCCCGCACGTACCGCACGCTTTCGTACATCACATCACTACATGCCACCATGTCCAAAACACTAGCCCAATAGATTCCACCGCCAATTCGCAGCTATAAAAATTGCAATCATTCTAAGAACATTGATTATAATCTTGTTTACAATATATTTCATGCCTAATTCTTGTATTATAAACAAGAAGACTAGAACAATTTTTCTTTAATTTTTTTTCTAATGCCAATCATATCTGTTACGGTACCAAGTGCTGGTATTGCTGTTATCAACAAACGAACAAAGGTAGCGAGACTGGCAAGACTAGCAAAACCGCAGTGTTTTATGGAAGAATGTTTCGATTCTCGAAGGTTGCAGGTTTTTAGGGCACGGGACCAGCGGGGCCGCATGCTGCAAGCCATCTTCCTCCATGCTGCAAGCACTGTGCTAACTCTCTCTTCCCAACATCCCTGTTTTTCCCCAGAAAGAGTTCAGCCAATCGGAGCGCTCGCTTTTGAGGCGACACTCCTGAATCCCTGAAGACGGCAGCGACGGCAGTAGTGCTCCAGCAGCATCTGTGTGTGTTTTATCGTACTGTGAGGTTCTAGACGGCTGGGAAATTTCGTTTATTTCTCAAGTTTTTGCTGGCCTGCGGCGTGATATGTTCTTCCTTGACTTGTACAGAACGTTATGAACGGAAGTTTACAGCATGGTCAAAAGATATTGAAAGAGATTGGTAGCTCGACGAATGCAACCAAAGAAGGTCAGTCTTCTCTTGCGCTGCTAAATTATTTTGAGTGATCTACGCCGTTCACGCGTATCGTTTATCGCTTCTAGATATTCATTTGTACGCTGAGCACCTAGGAATCGTTCTGCCCGATGAGCAAGATCTGCTTTGGATTGCTCAGGCCGGTCTTGAGGTGTCGCTGCCGCCACCGTGGTGTCCCGTGTAAGTTGAGTGCTTTATGCATGCAATACCGGTAAAGGTGTTCCTTCATCACCTTGAAGTAATGCATCATTGCGCGGAAGCCGGTAAAGTGAAGTAGTAATGTGTTGAGTACCGTACCGTCGATGATTAAATTTCGTACTGCGTGTATTGTGGTGCTATACTCCGATTTAATTTGCAAGCTTTACTAAATTAAAAAACTTGCTGGGGACATAAGAGACCTCATGCACGTATGAGGATTCAATCCTGCTTTGTGCAATATCACTCACTTGAGCAATCTTCATGAATGGTAGTTGCATTCTGAACATTGGAGCTACTTATGTAACGTCAAATTTGTCTCTCGTATTGCTCTTTATTGTTTTGTGTATGCTGCAGGGAAGATCCTCAGGGAAGGATTTACTATTACAATTCGGTTACAAAAGAAACCAAATGGGAGCATCCCCTGGATTCTTACTACAAAGCTATGGTCAAGAAGGAGAGACTCAAGGCAAGCTCACGTGCCGCTGCTACAGAGTCACACTTAGAAGACAGTGGGACTTCACTGGTAAGCACTTCATAGCTGCTACATCATGCAGCAAACTGTGCAGGCACGCAAGCCTATGCATGAATGGCATGTGCAAATGGCATATATGTTTGGAGAATATGTTGGCAATGCCCCTTGTGTATCTCAAACATATTCCAACATGCACGTTGCAACAGAACAGGCAGTGTTTATCACTATTTCCACCTGAGGCATGCGAAACATTTGTTTCAGATGTCATCTCTAGACGACATCCCACCGCTATCATCATTTGCCAGAGCTTCAGTATGTAGCCAAGCTTTACTGTATATGATGACATTACATGAGCTTGGTTTGCATTTACTAAGCTGTACTTTCTCATTCCAGAATGCTGATCAGACTGTTGTTCACTTTTCACATCCCAAAAAAATACGAAAAACTTTCCTCTCAAAATCTTGTCCAACCAACCTTCACATGCTGTCTGTGAACGCAGGACCTTTAATTAAGGTAAGTAAGCAAATGGGTCATAATTGACAAATGTTTTCCATTATTGCTCATTATATTGTCCGTTATATTTGCCTGCAATTATCCTGTCTCTAGTTATTCAATGCAGATTCCATTCTTGTGACCAAGTCGTGAACAAATCATGCATTGCCTTAACTGGCAGTGTACTAGAGTATGGTTCACCATACCATACCATACTGTTGACTCTGCAACCTTGTTGCTGTGCCAAAAAAGTACACAGCAAAATGTGGCTTTGTCAGCAGTGAAATTGCTGCACCATTCGTCCTTAACTGCACGTTGCATTAAACCGACTACGTACTGCTGCTAATGGGAGTTTTTTTTTTTATATATATATATAATGAACTGCACCAATACCATTCCAATAACTGGAGCTGATGCCAGCTAGCAGGAGCTACTGGCTTATGCATGGGCGGGGCTCTTTGGTTTATGGGACTGATGTGTGACAAAATGAGCGATCGATGGAATCCAAGCACAATTCACTTTCACACGCTTTTCCACGTGCTATTACTGCATGATGCGAACACATTTTGCACAGCTTCAGTGGCACCACCACCTTTACCCAACACAAATGTGAAAAATGCACAAGAAAAAACAAAATGCTGTAGGACCCATTTGAGCTCATGCAAAGTGAAATAATATGACAGCTGTTGGGTTTATGCTTCCACCGTTCATTTCTCTTGTTCACACTTGCCGCCTACTGACACTAGCACTCTGCGACACTAGCGCTTCTGGCACAGCTCTGCGAGAAAGGATGATGTCCATTCATCCAGTTTTTGTTCAGACAGAGATGACTACTCTGCTTAGCCCAGACTATCAAGAGACACCTTTCTGTAACTTTCGTTTTTGCTGTTGCCAAGGGGAATTGCTGGTTTCCAAGCCTCTGTGAAGGTACCAGGCACGTTCTGAATGAACAATTCTGTGCCATCAGCTGTGAAGTGGATCGAGTTTTTTACACGACAGCCCAGGGTCGACTTTGGAACTGCACTGCGAAGTAGCCCGAAGCACTTTGCGCAAGCAATTTAATTTTTGTTAAAAATTTTCTTTTACTGATTGGAAAGTTAAGCATGAAGAGTTATCTAACTGTGGATACTTGTTTCTGATATAATAAGCATAAAACATGTATTCTGGATTTTATTTATTTTCCTACTTTGTGACTAACAATATTCAATACTTTTGTGCTAGTGTCTCAAAATATTGTCAAAGATTTTCTTTGTCGTAAGCAGTGCATGTCCTGTTTCTTTCTTCGCGCCATTAAAAAGAGAGCTATATTAGCTGCACTGATGTGCTGCAATGAAACAAGGTTTTTAAATTTATGGGTGAATAATTGTTTTTATGCTCACTGCCCTGAAATTGCCTGTTTTCGAGTGGTACGGAAAGAGTTAAGGGTGCACTGAAGAGGAATCTGAACTCGTATTTTTACTCCTGGAACTTGATCTACACGTTCCAAGCGTTCTTAGAAACTTCGAATTATTGCTCTGTGCGGCCGATTTCCCTAATTTAAATCCGATTAAATGTCCCGGCTCCTGCATTTTTCTTTAATTCCCCGCAGACGGTGAGAGGAGTCAACCAACCTTTCAACCAATCCCGTGGCGGCTTGCCGCTCTGCCATCGGCGGAGCGATACGTAGTGATTGGCGAAAGCAAAGAGTCCACGTGTATTTTTATTTCCGTGGGCCTAATTTGCAGCTATGTAGTCTCTGACTAGATCTGTTTATTCACCGAAACCTACAAAAAAAAACGAAATAAAAGCGAAAGAAAAGCCACCACGCGACTGCCTGAAAGGCACTCCATGCGTTGGTTGACTCCTACCACCATCTGCGGGGAATTCAAAAAAAAAGGCAGGAGCCCGACGCTAATCTGATTTAAATTAGGGAAACTGGCCGCACAGGGCAATAATTCGAAGTTTCTAAGAATGCTGGGAACGTGTAGATCGAGTTACCGCGGCAAAAAGACGAGTGCAGATTCCTCTTCAGCGCACCGTTAAGGACTATACGACCTCTTGCCTTCATATTGCATGCCATGCCCATGCCCATTTCTTCTTGATTTCAACTAGTACTATATCATTGACTTGTGTTTGTTCCTCTACCACTCTACTCTCTTAACATTACACCTCTCATTTTGCTTTCCATAGCTCGCTGCACTGTCCTTTACCGCTTGTTACATCCCAAATTAGCTGCTTGTAATCAGCATCAAAGGTTGTCGAGTAGGTGGTCATTTTAAAGCCAGCACTACATGAGCACTGAATCGTCGTTGGGCTCTGCACATTGCTGTTAATAAAAAAAACACTCTCACAGTGGCTTTTGTCGAAAGTTTTGTGCATGTAGGTGAGCTTGTTTGCTTGATTGTGCATATGCCACTTGGTAGATATATTAATGCTTGCAACTTAATTGCATATCCTTAACCAGCGGCCGGACACAGATTCAGATTCTCACACTGCCACACTGCAAAATCAAGACACACATCCCGACGTGAGGGAGCTGCTGGCACGGAAGCAGGCACTCGAGTTTGAGTTGGAGAGGCTGAAACGGGAGGTGCAGAAGTACCAGCGAATCAGAGACCAGCTGAAGGCATCTGCCAAGCAAGAGTTGATCCAGCTGGGAGCCACTTCACTCGCATGCAGGACACGAAACCACAAGCAAACCGTTGTCACCAGTGAAAAGCAGGGCCAGCCCTCGCAAGACAAGGCGCCAGCAACACCAGGGTAAGCACCTCACTTCCAACCTCTCACTAGTGCATGGCACAAGTGGTGTGGCAGCGTTTGCCAGCAGTTGTGGCAGTTGTTTGGTTGACCTGACAGCTGGTTTTGATACTGCTACCCATTATATCGTTGATGCTGCTGCACTACTGCTCGATGCTTGACCATTCTGAATCACAAGTGTGGTTGGCGACTGAGCCCATGTGCTGGATGCAGTGATCCACCTGGATTGAAGGCCAAGGATGAGAGCGGCAAGCCAGGGAGGACAGCAGCTGTGGGCAGCCCATCTCGCCGCTCCTCGCTGGGCCACAAGGACCTTCTGCGACTCAGTCAACGTCTTGCTCACCTGCGTCATCGACATCTCCAGCTGTCCCTCCATGCCGCTCAGCAAGTTGCCGAGGATGCTCTTGCTAGGTAGCACAGTCAGATTGCGATTGGTGCTAGCGAGAGACCATCAGTGTGGCTTTCCTCTGTGCGTGCATGCATACGTGTGTGTATGCGTGTGTGGAAAAGAAAATATTGCCAGATATTTTTAGTTGCTTTAGTTGTTTAATAGGTTTTCTCTTTGTATTTCAGTGTTTAATTTCACTTTTTTAGTGTTGCAATTTTTTTGTTCACAAGTACCATAATCTCATTCTCATTTTCGCAGATCTTTGGAATTATGTAGACACAATACAATACAATAGGATTTTATTTACATCATTACGTGCTGCAGACAGCCTGCAGAAAAAGCTGTTGAAGGGCTGGATAAACAGGGCTGCAGGCTTCCTCAGTGGCAGTTCTTTAATGGAAACAGAAATTATGAACAGTGTCTTGGTGACAGCAAAAAAAAAAAAAAAATCAAAGTTGAGTAAATGCAGAATACCAGGAGTGACAAAGAAAAAAACATCAGATTCTATGAACAACTTGATTTCACCTCTGAAAAATGTGCAAGCACAACTCACAATCAAGATTATGACACATACTAAATTCTGAAAAATCACGCCTCAGCGGCATACTGTCATGCTGTGCATTGCATGTCGTCGTCTTCGTCAACCTCCATCTGTGTGCAAAACTCGGGAAAGGAATGGAAACGCGCATAACTGGCTCCTTGGGTCAGTAGACACCTCAATCACACCTTGAGCTACATGGCAGCAGTGACAGAGAGATGTGCACTGCTTGCATCTGTGTTGACAATGTTTTGGAAAAAATGCGGTACTGGAGAAACAGGCCACTGGCATTCATTGGGTTCATTGGTGTTGAGAGCTTTGTGGCTTTGTTGATTTTGAGAAGGAAAGGAGCATAACTGGCTCCCTGGGTCAGTGGACACATCAGCCATGCTTTCATGTATTTGGCATTGATATCCACCTGCAAAAACCTGCTTTCACACAATATTCCATGCTTAGCTGTGCTAAACCGCCAGAAATCTTTTATCTGCTGACTTCACTTGCCTTGACGAGATCAGCAGCTGACTCAAGAGATGCAAGGTGCCACTCTTGCTGAATGCACTTGCTGCGTCACTGGCAGAGCAACCTCTAGGAAAAGAGCTGCATTACTGTTGGCTGGAAGAAACACGTCAAACGCTTGCTTACCTATTTCATTGAGGTGGCTGAAGGAGCAGGCCAGTAGATAACTGACATGCATGCTCATTGCACAGATCTTGGCACCAGGGCGCTCACTACAAGATAATGCTGGCATGCATTTGAACTGCTATATCTGTGGCCCTATAACTTTTGCTTGCAGCAGTATGTAACGCTTGAAACATGGCAAAGGTCAGAAATTAAGTGGCTAGCAAAAAAACAAGCCATTGCCAACAAGCCAACAACAACAAAAAAAAAAAAGCCCACAGCTTTACCCTTCACGTTACCATAGCTGAAACAGTTGCAAGCAGCGGGGTCAAATAATTAATGCTGTGCTTATTGTCAAGAGTCTAGCGACACTTTAAACTTCTTAAGTGTGAGCAAATTTCCACTGTAAGGCACTATCAGGTTTCTCAGTGTCCTGATGTTTCTTGCCTTATTCTAATGCAGTTACGTAGTGCCCCACACTACCGGCTCAGAGTTTACCAGCAAGGACCTGGTTGTGTCGTCCATAAAGGTGGGTTTTTCTCTCAACACCCTGCGACCACTGCTGACCGACTTTTGTCTGCCGCAGCTTGTGCCACCCTCTTCGTCCACTGACCTTGTTCCTCACCGACCGGCCAGGGCACTGACTGACGTGCCCCATTCACAGATGGAAGCCACTCATGGCAATTCTTCGTCACACTGTAAGCATGCTTTGACCTTTTCAAGCTCTTTGCACGCGTCATGGCATGCCCTTAATCTTACTGTATTGTGGGCAGAAGCCTCCAGCATGTGCAAGAGGCATAGTTGAGCTGTCTCCCAAAACTTTCCTGGTTTTGTGGCTACTCAAAAGTGCAGGCAGTCTACCTCCAGCTTCTCTCCTAATGGCTGCTGCTGCATTTGCTATTTCGTTCGTCGCTGAACCCTAGTCAATTGAAGTTTAAATACTTTGAAACAATTGTCAATAAAAACAATTGTCCATAGCAAACTCTGCAATAGCCCCGTATGAATTCTGCACTACGAGGGGGTACCCAAAAGAAACCGGACTAAATTTTTTGGTCGGCAATGCTTCTGTGGTACCGCGTTTTGCCACTAGGAACGCATAGAACGAACATTCCAGAGTCAGTAAGCCGAGTGCCGTCGTTGAAGGAGGTCAGACTAGTTTAGGTAGAGTTTTAGAGTGACGACTGTTTTGTGTGAATGTCGTTTTTGCAATGGCTGATTTTCGTGAACAGCGTGCGCCGGTGAAATTCTGATTTTTGCTCGGAAAAAGTTGAATGGAAACTCTTGAAATATTAAGAAAGACGTACAAGGACGATGCTATGGGGACAACTCAAGTGTTCCTGAATCGAATCCTGAATCAAAGCAACAATCATGCCAATGGAAAACTTCAAATTCACCTCGCCTCAAGAAAGCTCGTCAGGTGAAACCAAACCTCAAAACAATGCTGATTTGTTTTTTCGACTTGAGAGGAGTCGTCCATTGAGAATTTGTTCCGCAGGGTCATACAGTTAGCCAAGCTTTCTACTTGGATGTTTTGAAAAGATTGGGCAACAGTGTGCGGTGGAAGCGGCCAGATTTGTGGCGGTCGGGTGACTGGTTTTTCCATCATGGCAATGCCCCTGCTCACACAGCCCTGTCTCTACGTTAATTTTGGACCAAAAATGGCATGATCCCTATTCCTCAACCCTCATACTCTCCCGACCTTGCCCCGTGCTACTTTCTTTGTTTCCTAGAATGAAAAAAATAGGTGAATGGAAAGCGTTTCGCTGATGTTGCAGAGGTGAAGAAAAAAACGACGGAGGCACTGTCAAGCATCACAAAAGATGAATTTAAACAATGTTTTGAAAAATGGAATGAAAGATTCGACAAGCGTATCATTGCAAGTGGGGAATACTTTGAAGGAGATTGAAGGTCTGTGCTTAAAATGTGACCAAATAAGTTCAAACAAAAATAAGTCCGGTTTCTTTTGGGTACCCCCTCGTATAGTGTAGTACTGTGTGCTTTCTTGGCTATTCATGCGCAATAGTGACTCTCGGCATGTGTATATTGGGGGTGTCACTGTTAAGAACACTACTAAGGCCATGCCTCGTGCTATCCCTCCACTTTTGCCTCTGAAGATTGGAAATCACACACATCTCAGCTGCAAGAGGCAAGGCCTTCTCAGCAGTGGTCTCGAGCAGAGTGGACTGCCAAGCTTTCACAGCTGCGTTGGAACCTGCGAGAGTGCGAACTCCAGCAGCTGCTCATCAAATAGCTGCTCCTGCACTGTCCAAATCTGTCAGGTGGCCCCTCCCCTTACTCATTCTAGGCTGGAGGGCATGGCTCAATGTAGAACAAGTACAGGTGGTAAAGTGCCACAAAAGCTACAAAACAACTTGACACACGAGGTGTAATTTATGTGCACATCCACGAGTGGGAGTAACAGACCGCATCCTCCTGTTTAAAAGTGGTTTTGCACTCAAAGAAACAATTTCATTTGTGCATTTTATGCTTTTCGTATAATTTACTCTCCAAATGAATGTTGTTACAGTTGTGACAGTATTGTCAGTTGGGATGCAAATGGAGTTCATAGTGGGAGAGAGTGGTCTTTTACAGACATTCGATGGGAGAACAGAAAACTTCTCAGGATCTCTACTTGAACAGGATACTCATATTTCATGCACATGTCAAATTTAGCGCAATAGCCTGAAAAACATTGAGGAGCCATGTAGCATGCTGCACTCGCATTTGTGCACTGTGAAGCACACTTTAAAATGAACTACATAATACATTTCAAGCAAGGTACCTGTGACGGCTACTGAGAATCTCTATCTCTGTAAACATGCCGCGCATGCCATCTGTATGCAATGGTCATATACAGACATGAGCAGACTTGGGTGGAGCACACGTGCGGTGCTTTCCGTAGCGAAGGGAACAGAACAATTTACTTTGAGTACAAGGATTCTCTGGGAAACCTGGCAAATTTCCTACTTGTACTCAAAGGAAACAGCATGGACATGCAAGTGACCCCTATGCCCCTATGAATGCCGCTTGAATTTTCCTGCAGTGCACCGCCCTGGCCAGCACTCTAGACAAGTCTGCTCATGTCTGTACCTGCCAGTGCAGCAGAGTAAAAGACCTCCGGTCCCATTTAGGAGTGCAGAAATGCCCCAGCTAAGCTGTTGTCTTTGTTGTTGTTAAAGAGTTTTTTTTTAGGAAAGGATTGCACTATCAACAACAGAAAATACAATCAGTGTTGTCAGTATTGGCTGCCTTGGTGTTTCTCAACTGCTTCAAATGTAGTACTGCACCAACATCAATGCCAGGAGGATTTGTCCACAAATACTTTCGCTGCATTCCTTTCTACATTTACTCAGAGTGCTGTGTCCTTATTTCTAACAGCAAGCCCTGCCGTGAACCCACGGTCTTTTACACAAGGCTGGTATTGGACTCGGAACTTTCCAGCTGCTTTTCTTTTATATGCGACCTTAAATTGGAGGCAGGTAGTTATGCATGTGAACATCAAAAATTTTGCCAAGTGGATCCAATAAATTTCTAATAGAAAGTTTTGTAAATGGCCAACCAGAATGTGTGGCCTAGGGCTGGTTTGCCACATGCTAAGATTACTGTTTGCATTGAACAGAAAACTGATGTAGGCTACTGCAGTCATTTTTTGCTTCAGAGCGAGAGCAAAATTCTGCGAGTCCTGTTTCTGGCTCCTTTTGTTCATCATATAGTGGATGTTACAGTGTGCCTGCAAACCCAGATGCATGCGGGCAGAAAGACTGTTGGCCTTGAAGGTACTGCACGCTATGCTACAGGAGGAAAGGTGGTACACCGACAGCAGTTGGAATGGCTGGCCAGGTCTGGATGTACTGACAAACTCTCCAGAGTCTTGATTTTTTTTCTGCCTGTACCTAGTTCTTCAGCAGACAGTGCGCTAAATGGCAATTCCTTCAGCGCCCTTTGCACATGCATGGTGCTTCCGTAGCCTGCACAACTGAACGGAAGCCATGTTTCATTCCTGGTCAAAAGTTGCATTGTCTTCAGCACACTGTGCTAGGCAACATTCTTGCCATCTCAGGCTGAATTGTCCCTGTGAGCATAAATTCCTGCTGCAAAACCATGATGCTGTTGAAGCAGTAGGAGGACCAAAAACCAGTAAAAATCATCGGCAGGATAGCAGGGCATTTGCCTGTCTCACGACTGACACCTTCTTGGGACACATTATGGAGGTACTATCAGAAGCACACCGAGAAGTGGCTGCAGGAGTCTGGGTGGTGGCAGTTACTTCTGCTGCCAACATGGCCACTGGAAGTATGCCCACGAGTTCTGGTACAACGGGAACTGCTGAACAGTGCATGTGCAGCAAGTGCCCTTTTACTTTTTTTTATCACTGCATAGTGCTGCAGAGAGTTTGTGCAATGTGAAGGGTACTGCAGTTCCTTAGTGCAGCAAATGATCTGAACCAGGGCGGACATCACCATTGTCGAGTCCAGTTGTATCAGTCCATGCAATCAGCAGCCCTGAGTTCTACAAATGAAGTACCGAGATTTGTGGCGTCAGTCAGTTCTAGAGAAATCGTCCTGCTCCTCGCAGTCTTAGAGAAGTGCGAAGACATACAACGGCCAGATAATTCTCGTACAGCTTAGTATATATATCGAGTGTACTTGCTCAACTGATCAAGTCCCAAACATTAGTACCTCAGCGAAATGTTATCACACGAATAATATCTTCCAATTTATTTGCTTGTTCCGTTACTCTCAGCTTTTACTACACCCACTTCACAAAAGGCTTGAAAAGGCTTTATGCAGGGGTTTGCATTTAGCTTCATGCTACTGTAGATGGTTGCTGAATTAAATGCACTTATTGCTAATGTCAAGGTAGCTCGGGAAGTGCCTTGAAATGTGAACATTGATATACGGACTGTGTGTTGGTAGTGCTACCGAATTTTATTCTGCCAAATGCTGTGCTGGTAAGGCTACATTGCATTGAAGCTGTTTGTATTGCAGAAGGAAATGTTACACTGACTGAAGGTTGTACTGCATAGTATACATGGGAGAACATTAGTAGCAGACACCAGATTTTTTTTTTTTTTATGTGATGCAAACATTAGTATTGGAAATCTACTGTAGGAGCAATATTAAATCTTTGCCAACATGAAACAGTAACACCCACAGCATGCACCCAACGATCTTAGGCATCCTTGTCCAAAGTTATGCGTGTATGTGTGTTCCATAGTAAAAATTGGCATGCCCGCAATATGCATTTGCCAGATGTGAAACTTCATAATCGTCGCTCTCTGCTGCTTGCTCAGTTCTGTGCATGTATCAGATCTAAGGAAAAAAATCAAATTGTGTTGTTTTTTTTTTTTCCCCTCACTGCCACCTTATAGATGTCTTGATGTTTAAAGTCTGGTGCTAGTCATTTTAAAGAAGTTTGTTGCTGTAATAAAGGATATGAAGTGTTCGGCATTTAGCTTTATTCTAGCTGAAGAATATGCACTTCACATTCTCATACGACCATAATGCACACAACCTCGCAATACAGATTTTTCTCGTTTTTTGAGGTAGAAGAACTGTTTAAAGTGAAGGAAATAGAAGGGAAGTTTAATGTGGAAGGCAACACGTGGGGGAAGATTCCTTAACTGAAGCCCCTGAAAACTCAGGCCTTCTGCTCTTTCTTGATCTTCTTGTCGGCCAGCTTGAGGGACACCCAGGTGTTCAGCTGTGATGCACGAAGCTTGGCCCATATGACATGGTCGCTCATTGCCAAAATCTGTGCGGCAGCCAGGGCTGCTGCTTCTGGGAATATGACAGTTGTGCAGCCCAAGCCTGGTAAAAAGAAGTACAGTTTAGTTGTACTCCAATTAAAGCACACGCAAGAGCCACTATTCAGAATGCTGGTGACACTAAGCTTGAAAAGTGTGCCACAAGAAGGGAAAAAAAAAATGCTGCAGCATCATCGAGAGCTGTTAGTACCAAAGAACAGAAAAGACGAGGATTGCAACATTTTAAAATAGGCTTTCTGAGGTGAAAACTTTTCTCAGCAGAGTAGTAGTCAGTGGTGGTGGACGTCTGGAAACAGGTGAGACCTGTTAATTAGCAATATGGGCAACTACAGCTAATACTCATATTTCATGTAATATAATTATGTAATTTTACAGATCTGTCACTGGCCTGAATAACCACATCACTCTGTAGATTTTCAAAAACACTGTTCTGCACACTTCAGCCGTACGATACTCAGCCACAATTTGTAGCACAACAGCGATGGTCCAGTGGTGGAGCATGCAATCAATTTTGTATGCAGGAAGTGCTTGGAACTTCTTTACCGCTGGGAATTCTCTTTAGTTTTTCCAATTGGTACAGGCACCCTTAGGCCACATGCTCGGCATTCTCAGGGGTGAAACACTTGGAAAGGTGGCACCCAATCGACGAGGTCTGTTTTGAAATAATTACAATCTTTGCTGATATGTGTGGTTATGAGTTATGCGTGATGGATAGTGTGGTGCCACATGCATCTAAAGGCTTTAAGAGAGGTCCAAGTACTGCAACATTATGGCTTTCAAGGAGTGAGACTCCCGCATGTTTTCTATCTTCCAAACTGTTGCCGATTGTGGCAAACATTTTTCAGCAGATACAATATGCTGCAATTAACTTCACGGTGTACACAAGTCATTTCAGCTGTTCCTACAGCCTTACCATAGCAGACGGGGTGAGGTGATGGCTTTGATTCCCCCTTGAGCCCATATTTTTGAACGAGGTATTTTTTTTTTTTTTCAATAAAGAAAAACTTTATGCATGCAGGATCCCTTCCCCTTTGAGAGTAAATCTGCGCTCAGGGGCACAACATTACCCCAATGGGGCAGCCAACCCACAGGACTATAATTTATTATCCTGAAGCCTCGACCTCTGCTTCACAAGGGGAAAAGCTGTTCCAGCTGTGGACTTACCCGATGGCAGCCTCAGTGAGGACCAAACATCATGTGCGCCCCACTCTCCCGACACGGGCGGGCAGTTGATTACTGGGTACACAGTGTTGCCAGACGTCACTGGGCCGAGGCCGTTGCTTCTGCCAGCAACACTAACAAACACTGTTGGTATCCCTTCGCCTGAAATTCAGACCAGAAGTAAAGTGTGAATGCCCCTTCAAAAACATCACAGTGCCAGAAGTGCTCTCTATAAAATCACAACGTTGGGTCAGGCAACGACTGTTGAGTAGACGTCATGCCTAGCTCTACCAATTTTCTTCAGACTCCAAATTACAAATTTATCACTTATTACCAGAAGGTGGCCAGTTTAATATGCATTTTTATGGTTTATGGGGTTCAACGACCCAAAGAGACTCAAGCTATGAGGGACGGCATAGCAAAGGGCTCCACATAAATTCGACCACCTGGGGTTCTTTAACGTGCACTGACATAGCACAGTACACAAAGCCTCTAGCACTTTGCCTCCATCGAAACGCGACCGCCGTGGTCGGGATCGATTCCCACGTCTTTTGGGTCAGCAGGATGTGCCCGCACAGGCATGCATGTTGGTCCATGGCATGACTAGCGGGCTGCATCGACCACTCGTTGATGGCCAATGTTTGGAGTTTCGCTGCCTAGATTTTGAGGTATCCATATTTCAACACGAAGGCATTTCGAGATAAGCAGTGGCAAACACATGGTGCCTATGCATGACGAAGAGGTTTCGACTTTACCAATATTTCGAGATAATAGAGTAAGATTTAATGAGGGCTTACTGTAATGCCTTGTACAAGACAGGTAGTCAATGACAAAGTTCCTGCTACAATGAGCAACTGCAACATTTTGCAAGCTGCACCATAAGCAAACGTTTGAGAGACATAGTATATCGCACTGATAAACAACATGAACAATAAAAACAAAAGAAAGTACCAGCTGGTATAGTGGAGTGGTGCCCCAGCACTTTGCCAATGAAAGCTGCTGCTGCATTACAGGCAGTTGCAGCAACACCCAAGAAAATGTATCATTTTCGTACTTTTCGCAAACCAGTTTTTCTGGGTCTCAACTAGAATGACTAATCACATTATCCCTGCAGTACGATACATTGATCTAGCAATTAAAAAGCTGAAAGTTTTGCTTGGCAGGTTAATGAGAGTTTTCCACACCAGGATATCATACTTGCATCAGCTGCAAAGAAATCCAAGTTGGCACTAGTATTTTCATTCCAAGCAAAAAGAATGATGTTTTTAGATCTGCAGCAAAAATGTGCTGAGTATAAAAAGAACAAGACGATCACATGGGAATGACATGCCTTCATATTCAGCAATCAAGTCCAGAGCCTGGTCAGTGTTCTTGTGTGCCGATGCCACTCTCAGTTCACAGGGGACACCAAGCTTCTCGCAGGCTTTCTTGATCTTCTCGCAGTGCTCCTTATCAGAGGGTGAACCCATCACAACAGCCACTTGTGCCTTGGGCTTGGGGCTCAGTTTCTACAAGAATGTGCAAAGCATTTGGTCCATGTCAGAAGTTACGACACCATCTCATTGGCAACTACAGTACATGCAGCACAAGCTGAACAATTCCAGGATTGCACTTCAGTCTGCTTAAGTTTGGCCACTGCAGTGGTGGCCTAGTGGTCTGAGCATCTGCCTTGCATGCGGGAGGTGCATCACTATCTCTTGCACTATCACTATCAGAAGCTACTATCACTACCACTATCTCTGGCACAAACTATCACCATCAGTAGCTATCATTATCTATCACTATTTTTTACTATCTATTTACTATCACTACTATCATTACATGTATGTTGCTTATCAAGTGTTCCTTAATCAACTTTTACATTTTATTTTAATTACAATACAAATTTTGATTGACAGTTCATGTGGACACTTGTGCGGACAGCCTCTGTCTACTACTTCCGTCCACGGCACACTTGCGGAAAACTTCCGTCCACTACGTCATGACGACACTCCATTTGACTGGAAAGCTTAACTGGCAGCATCAGACTGCTATATGGGGACAATATTCATTAGGAATGTTAGCTGCCAAAACAGAGCCAATATTCCAATCTAGTGCAAGCATGCAGCAGGCTTGTGGAAATATGATGTGCATGGATGTTGCAGAAAGCTGGCAGTGAAAGATTGCAGAGGCCATCCAGCTTATGTACATCAGAAAGTTATTTACATGTACACATTGGCACAAAGCCCAAGATGTAAAGCAGCACTCAAAATTGGTGGCTACGAGGCAGTGCTGACTGCATCATGCACTGTGCTTCACTATGGTATAGCATGTTGCGATATCTGCACCAAATGAACAGGTGCACAGTACTATCCCTTCCAAGCACTTTTTGGCATGCACATCCTCATAATGGTGCGTATCAAGAAATCTCTCTAAGTCATATTAAGGGAGGGGATGTGGCTTTTATAAAAGACCAATTTCTTGATGTCCAATAAAACTTCTTTAGCATAATAGAAATAATTTTATGACTACTCTCAATTTCACTGGCATTTCTCAACAAAAATTTTGACATCAAATCTTGTGAAAAGCCCGCAGAGTTTAGAAAATGTGGCAGGAGCCTGGTTCGACATGCATTCCTACCGGCGTGCTACAGGTCAAAACATTTAGAATTTTTTTTGCAAAGCACAAATTTTGATTGAATTTTTGTGACGCAGTGTCTTATCATACCTAGAGTGAAGAAAATTTCAAACAAGAAATTTAAAATTAACAAATTTGAGAAACAAAGAATGTCTTATAGCAGTGCAACAAAACGAACAAGGTCAAAATAGATGAAACAGTTGTTAGAAATCTGTCCTGCAAGGAGAGTATTTAGGCAGAAAACCGTAACGAAGGAACACGTCCATTGTTGTTTGAGTGTTTCCCCGCAATGCACAGCCGCTGCGGTTCATAAAGCAATTTTTTTAGAGTACTTCGTGGTTTATTTCAGCACTGCAACTTTGGGACAGCATAAAAAACCAGGCATACAAACGGATACAACAGTTTCCAAAAAAAAAAAAAAATTTTTTTAGGGGGCTATCTTCGGGATTTCAAAGCCGCATACCCCTTTAGGCGAGTGTTTGACTTTCACTTGGGTTTTTCAGCTAAGATCAAGTAGCGTCCTCACAAAGTTGAAAAAAGTGAATGCTTCCAATGCTTGTAAGGTATAACCAGAGTACATTAAACATACTATTTTGGACAAAACATCTGCACTCGAGAAAAGTAGCACCAGTGTCAATTTAGGCCGGGGTGTTCTGTTTCTCAATACCTCGATCTGTTCCGCCACCCAAGCAAAGTTCCTCTTGACTGTCTCGAGAGCCTCTGCAGTGACTTCTGTAAGGTTTCGGTAAACCTGCTTGTCAACCATCAGCCTCTTGTCACCCGAAGGCCACAGACGCCACGAGTCACTGTCGATGATGTCAGCCAGCAGAATTTCCCCTGAAACAGAAAGGGTAATCCTACATGCCAAACTGGCTGAACAACTGCTCACTCAGCACTTGAACACTGCCCAATAGCTTGTTCAATCCTCATTAGCAACCAGCTATGCACCTTGGCAAGATAACAGTCTTCAGCCCCACACCCACCCACATGCACACAAGAACTATGCCACAGTACAGTGAGAATGCATCAACATCCATGTGCCAAACGGGAAGGTCTTCCTTCTGAGACATCTGAGTAGAACACTGCACCATCTGATATGGTGCCTCATATAAATGAACCTTGTATTCAGTTTTGACATTAGAACACAAATCCCAATTACTCATGTATGTGACAGTATCATACAAGCTAAAAAGAAGTGCTCAAAAAATATTAGCAATTCTCTATCAACTAATGTTTGGCTATTTCAGCATTACCTCTTCTGTTGCCATGTAAAGATGTTGCCAAGATGTTGGGTTTTATCATGCACAAGTGACTAAGCCTAACAGTGCCAAACATGTATGGTTAGAAATGTTTACTGTGCTAAAAAGAATAAAAGATTTCCTTCTCTTGGGAACCTAATAACTCGACAAATCAACAATTGCATTGTTCTAGCTGCAAGCTGAGGTGGAAAGTAATATGCATTCATTGCAGAATATGTGAACTGCCTTTTTATTAGTGTTCAAGTAGTGTGCATAAAAACACGCACTCTGACCCCACTTCCACACAGACCATGAACAGGTTTTCCTTGTTCTACAAGCATAAACCTAGCTGTGTGTGCCCAATGCGGAGGTTGCATTGGATCACTTTGATAAAAGCCCAGGATCAACCTTACCAGGTGCCATGTAAAGAATGTGCCATCTAAATGGCAATGCAAACTCTGCACAAATACAAATCAATGTGAATAGGCTGAAAGCACACATCATGCTTGCTTGCATGCAAACAATGCAAACTACTATCCACTACCCAGTAGTCAACAGTGCTCGCCACTGCTATGCGGGTACTTGGAAGTCTACTAGTAGTTATCCCCTGTCAGGCTTAGATGCAAAAACGTTTTAAAAAATGTATTAAACCTTTAAGGCTCTTTGCATACAATTGTGTACAAAGCATACTTGCAGCTTTCTCTACGAGTGTGCTGCACCTGGGAGTGATTTCATATTCACGTGAATTTAGCATCTTTCATTTCACTAACAAAATTGTTTTTTTTATGCCATATAGCAAACGCAGTAAATTGAGCCAAGTACCATGTTGTCTGCCATTTTTGTACATTCCAATTTTTGCCATCAGCAATAACATTTTTAACAATTCAGGTTGTAATTGCGTGCATCTTCGAAACTGAAATTGATTCCAGGATGACTTTGGTATTTATCTGACGAGTCCTGGCATTTCAATGTTGCTATTTCCATCAATTAAAACTCTGTGTACAAAATTTTGCACATCTCTAAAAAATTATCCGCTGCTATTCTGGGCTGTAAAAATGACAAATTGTCTTTCTTGAAACAAGGCTAGCAGGATGTTATTACCTGTAGACCTGAACAGTTTGACCACATAAAGAGCGTAATATGCCCACCTGTCTGGAGGTCCACTCCATATTCCACCTTCATATCAATCAGGCTGCAGTTGAGCGATGCCCAGGCCCTTTCCAAGATCTCAAACACAGTGCGAGTTGTGCGCAGCATGATCTGCACTTCCTCGGCACCAATGGTGATGCCTCCACACTGAAGCTTGGCCGCAATGAGCTGCTCTGTGGACCACTGGGGGTCATGGTTGGCATCGTCCTGCCGCCGAAAACCAAGATTGAAAATGTCCTCAAAGCAAGCAAGAGAGACCTATGCGTGTAGCTAAATACGGCAAGCATTTAAATCAGCACCTACGGGAGTTTTCACCACATGGCATGACACCCTGCAGTTTCACAAAAACCTGGTGGATGCTTATTTAACCTCAGTGATAAGGACTTCAGCCACATACTAAACAGTGCTTTTCTGCTGCTGCAACCTGCACTTAACTTCCATCAGTCAGCACGCTTCGCACCCGTACCTTCATGCATTTGAGAATGGATGGTTAGCGAAACTGCATAGCTTGTTTAGCACTTCTAGTGCTACATTCCAGAAATAATTGTACACCATGCCACCAATAGAAATGTGGAGATCAGGTCAGTCAAGCATGCAACACACACAGTGTTTGAGGAGGAAAGGCTGCAGTGGAAGGAAGGCTGTGCTGCACGTGCTCACGTTGTATAAATGAGGAGTAAAGCAGCAAGGAAAAAAAAAAAAGACCTCACACCTGCTTTAGTTGAGCACATATAAGTATGACAGGATGAAATTGAAACAAAAAAGCATAACTATAACCACATTCAAAAATTTTGCATGCCAGTAATGTAATCCACAGTCAGCTCTTGTACATTACTACATGTCTCAAGACAGCAGACAAAACTTCTCGCTTAGTGTCCCAGTTAAGCAAGACACTTGTGAATGAATTAGCAGTTGCACCCTGGAACAGGGGGTCGAGTAAGCAAACCTTGAAGAAAGTCTCCAGCTTGGGAGGGCTGAAGCGGTAGCCTTCATTCACTCCTGGGTTCCTTTTGAGGAAAGAGCCAGTCGCAATACGCCGTGTCACCCACTCGATTGGCACCATAGCACAGTTCCGAGCCACAAATGACTTCTCATCTTGCTTGCGGACAAAGTGGGTCTTGATCCCTGCAACAGCCAAGCACAACAACACATGCAATACGGTGTTTGATTTTCTTTGCAGCCACAATTTTGTATTCCCTGCTGCCAGAGGACCTTCAGTTGTTCGGCGCTCTTACATTGTCGATCGATTTAAAGCAATTGGAATGCTTTCAGACAGTCTCAAGAACCATATAAGAGATTTGATTGGGTAAAGTTGTTTCGGCTTTTTCAGGGTCCAGCTGTTTCTGTACTATCCTTTCTATGCTGTCCCATTACTTCGCTGTGTTTCAATGTCCTACGACTACAAAATCAGCAAAAACCACTTTTCTCTTGCATGGCCACGCTACGGTCCACAAAATGCTCGTAACTGTGTATGACGAAGTGCCAGCTTGTATGGGGAACCCGAAACAGAACTCCAAGGAGCTTCAAGCAGTGAATGCAAATGTTAACAGGGATATGCTTCAAGTGGTATTGGTGTTTAATTGTTAGAAAGGACCGATCACTGACCAAAACGTGTCACGAGATGATGGCAGAAATGAAAAGACAGTGCTTCATATTGTAAGAATTGTGCACTGCAATATCGAAGAAACAATGATTTAAAATTATAATTTGACAATGAAAATCACATAAAAAGCCATCCTTTGGTGAAGAAGGCATTATCGGTATATCCCACCACATGGCCACATCTTTAAAATATTGCTGATTTGTCTTATGTGCTTAGTGTTTTTTTTTTTCTTTCAGGAGTGTTTGTCATGATTTATTATAATTCACAGTCCGTCCAATGCACCCTTTGATGAAAAGCAATGCTCCCTTCGCATCATGGACCATGTGCTTTGCACTTTTGTCACGAGATGGCGCCACAGTGTCTTGCATTTCTTAGATGAAGTCGCAACCACGGTCCACTAAAACTGTTGATGAGGAGTACATCGCTGTGCCGTAACGGCTTTGGGTGTGAAAACTAAAAATGTGATTACTGTCTGGCAGGTGAAATTTACATTAGTTTTTGGTACAGCACTTTGGTCACGTGCAATCGCCATCGTGGTCGCTGATGATGGTTTCCAGTATTGGGATACAGAAAAACGGGTGCATGCACTGATTGAGAAATTCTCTGTAAAAATGTTTTACACCGTTTCCAATAAAACCATTGCTTTTCATTGTTCTAAAAAAAAATGGGTACTTAAAATTCAGTGTTCGGTCCCTTTAAGGTGTAAGAATTTGTTTATCTTTTAGTACACAATAGCTGATGTTATAAGCATACAAGCATGGCAGACTCCAGGTGTTTTACATCGTATATACCAAAATGCTTGTGTAAAGGTCATGGCCTAGCACTAGTTCTAGTTCCTGTAGTAGCCTAGTTTCTGTGCTCCTTCCACGTGCTGTTTTGATGTGTCAAAAATTATGCATAATGAAAGGGCATGTGTTATGCAAGTCCACAACTGTGTACGTGGCTGCCGCTTTTTCGAGTTGCAGTGGAGCGGCAACGGGAAGCGCATTCGAAATGCCCATTTTCAGTCATCTGCTACCTACTCTGAATTGAATTTCAATCTATAAAGTGTAGTTTGCATATACTGCATTTTTTTTTTTTTTTCAGAGGTGCACATAGCTACAGCTTCTCTGCGCTGATAAAACCACGGAAAAAGGCCAATACATGATCTGCTGATTTTCCCAATGCTAAAAACTATATGCATTCATGACCACTACGCACGGCTGTGTTGGTCAAATATACCCAATAGGTGTGTATGCATTAAATATCAGACTAATGAAGAATTGGACGAACATGCTCAATACTCTGGTGGTATCTGAACAAACTATTGGGCTACTGGATATACAGACGTCTATTAGTCCTATAGAAAGCAAAATTAAAACCAATATGATCCAGAACTCCCCATAGAACTCTCTATAGAACTAATACAAACCTTGTATAAGACCAATACAATTCTGTATTGGGATTTTTGCAAAAAAACGGCGCCTACGAATGTTTGATACAGTAACGCAAACTAAATGCCAACATGAAGTAAGCCCCCACTCAGCATACAATGCACAGTTCCTTCCAGTGCTCACATATATTCTGAATGCTCCATGAAGCCATTTATGAACACAGTCAGCACTGCGGCGAGCAGAGTGACCAACCTCGAGCGCCATCTTAGGCACAACGGCCAAGGCGGCTCGTATGAAGCAGAGGAAGTGCAGCTTTGTTCACGCCCTGTTCCCACGTTCCCCTTTCAGCTGCCACAAGCACTTGTGCCGATTTCTCATTTCTCTCAATGCATCGCAGTCTATTACCAGTAGTGGTCTAGGGAGCCTACACGTCGTGGAGCTCCCTACCACAAATGCACGTCCCTAATGGGCGCTATTCTAAGTTCTTAAGTGAGTATTTTTTTTGCTACTGCTACAATGATAACCAAATAATACACCAAATAAACGTGGACACTAGAAAGGCCCAGCGACTTGGTGGTAGAACAGCTCGTAGCTTGTGACACAATTTAAGTGTGCTAGTACACATTCACTGCCCTGTTCACCTTAATAATACAGTTCATGAAAAGTAATGAACTTGAAACTCAGGCGGACAGCCGAAGTTCAGGCACTGCTATAAAGTTGGCTCCACAGTGCTAGAGGTCCTTCCAGCAGTGTGGTTTGCACTGACTCTCCTTTTTTATGGGGAGCCTATACCTGCATGCGCTGCGCAACAAAAAACAGATGAAAGAGAAAGCACCTAGCATTCGTGGCAATCAGCAACATCACCACCACACTTCACTGCTACCACCTGAATGACCGAGCAGAATTTCATATCCAAGGGCGCCGTGACGTTCAATAATAACAAAAAAGTGGAAAATGTTATCTCGACTAGCCACCTAGCTGCCTCGGATGTTGTGTCCGTGTGCAAGCAACAAGGCCATGAACTTGCTTCAGCTGAAACCAGTAAAAGTGCACCGCGCGATTAAGGAGACCGTTCTGGTTGGCGGCACAACGATGCGCAAAAAGCCTCAGCGGTCGTCTGCCGTTGCTACGCCGTGCAACGAACGGTCCTTCAACTTGACAGCACAGCGTTCTCGCTCACGCGAGGCCATCGATGATCGCTGGCAATGGTTTCCCCTATACCGGAGGCAGGCTCGGGTTATCTTGAAAACAAGGAAGTGTGCAGTAGCAGCAGGACGAAAACACGACCTTGGCGATTTTACCGCGCCGCCGTCTGTTGACGCCTTTCGGGAATGCAGCGTCGACGGAAGCACACAAGTCGCCTGCGTAAGGCCCGCCGTCCCCGATCTTCGTTCGCCTCATGTAAGCTCGTGGAAGTGAACTTCAAGTGCGAAAAGTTCACTCAAAGTGCGAAACACGTATCTTGCTGCGCTGCGCAGCCGAAATGAATTTCATTAAGTATCTCCAGTGAAAACAGGCGATTTTCGAACCACAAAACAGTCAGCCAGGTAGAGGACAGAGGTGCGAAAGTGCAGCGAAAGAAAATAGTTGAAGGTATTTTGACCCACACAACTGACACGGATAAGTTCGTGGCGCCAGAGTGGTCACATATCATGTAAAACGTTCGGTAGGCGCTTTGGTAATCTTTAAATGCAATAGATGGAAAAGTGGAACGAAATCAGTATTCTTACAAACTTCATGAAATGCCGACAGGCATTTAGCCGTCTGCGTCCTCCAGCACGTCATACGGATGCAGCAGACGCTATGCCATAAAGATATGGCTTAGGTAGCTGGCGCCGGCGAGCATATGCCCACGAGAGCAATCCGACACTAGAGCGTCACATGGATGACGTCAGAATTAAGAGCGCATGGCATAGCTTCACGTGCGTCACGATGCTTGTGCGCAACGTCCGAGGCGCTGTTGATGCAACGTTAGAAACAGGCGGGGGGGGGGGGGGGGGGGGGGGGGGATGCTCTCATCCCGTCTGGAAGCGAAAACCCGCACTGCGCGTGTGCGCATAATGTATGCAGAACAGGTTTATGCGAACGGATAAGGAATAGAGAAAATCCTGCTTGGTTTTCTTTAGGAGGTCATAGCACTCGCGGTGGCGTGGATTTTTTTTTTTTTCCCCCGATACACAAACGCACGAATCCGCCCCAGCGTAAGAGGAAAAAAGTTCATGCCAGTAAAAGCAAACGTTATTAGCAAATACTCGCATAGTATTGGTCCACTGCCAGGAATACAGGTTGTCTTGGAGGCCTGACCTGCAAACACGATGGCGTAATTCAGAAACGATCAGGCTTCTACTGCGCAGCCCGATTAATACCCCCCGCGGGCGGAAACGCTTTAGAGGTCGTAAAGTCTGAGCGACATTTTCGTCGTAAGGGCGTACTGTCCTTCGCAATCTGTCGGCGCCACCCCGGATGCCGCATAGAAACGGGCATCCCTCAAGGAAGTCATGCTACATATATAGAGGCTCTTGCCGTAGCGACAACTTTAGCAGAATCACAAGCAAGCGAAGATGCTTCTTCATTGCCCTAGTAGCTGGGCTGCGAGCGAAATTGTAATTTGCACGGTTTAACGTCCAGATAGCTATCAAGGACGCCCGTAGTGGAGGGCTCGGGACTAATTCATACCACCTGGGGAATTGTTTAACGTGCGTACCGTCGCGGCCGGGATGGAACCAGTCACCTCGGGACAACAGCAGAACTCCAAAGCCACTGCGGCGGGTTTGGACCACCGAGGTCTGGATTGGAGCTTGCGTAAGTTTTTGGGAACGCTATTGAAGGCCATGCAAATTCTGCGCCAACGGTGGAAGTCGACGAGTTTACCAGATATAATCCGAGCAGGAGCATCTGCAATCGCGGCAGAAACGTACACGGCGAAACAATATCATTAACCCTATCTCAAGTCCTTGTAACGAGTACGCGCTATGCACACTCCTTGTTTCCTAGCTTGCTTGGCGCCAGTCGCCCAAGAAGACAGCCTCCATAGGGGCCGTAATCCGACTGTTCCGTGTCGCGACGCTGCAGGAACCCTAGCTTCTTGTCGCCTTGTGTTTATTCTATGCCGCAAGAAAGATGACGCGAGTGATACGCAAAAGCGTTTCCGCGTGCAAGCACCTCCGCAGCGCACAGGAGAGGGGGCCACTCGAGGCACGATGGCGGATTGCGGCGGCAACCGACAACGCGACCCGAGAGGCAGACGGGCTCCGTATCAGCGCAGCCGACGTGGCTGGCGACCGTCCCTGATGCGAAGGGAGGGAGGAAGGGGGGGGGGATACCTGGTCGTTCCAAGGACGGAAAACTCCCAGATAAACGGCACTCCGACGATGACCGCCGGAGGTGCACCACGCATATGCACCCCGACGCTCGCCCCTCCTCTCATTGGCTCCGTGTTTCGAAATAACCGCACGCTGACTGGCCGAACAGTGCCAGGGAAGCCGCGGAGACTGTCCATTTATTGGGTGGTAGCCAAGGGAACAGCTCACAATCAGTGTTCATGGTTTCTCTAAACACACTTCGACACCAACAGCCGATACTAGAGAGCGCTTCCGTCTGCTATCCCCTCGAAGTACGCGGTGCAGGAAGTGCCCGGATTCTGAACAGAAATCTACACTTGCTTCCTGCTTACGTATTCTGACCGGCGCTAAGACAAGCAGTCGGTGGGTTTTGCGACAGCTCTGCACGTTGGCAGGGCGGGCTGTGCATGCTTTCCTCATGCCTGTTGCGCCATCGAAAACAGACTAGCAGCGAATTTTACCTTAAAGGTGCATATATAGACATAAAATTTTTGCTTGTGCGTTTTCTTTTAAATGACGCCTAATGTGTCGACATGTATTACCGTGCGTTATTACCCTACGATCTCGAAATAATTTATAATTGAATTTATTCTTGACGCCGTTACGTCAATCATCGTGTGTCCGATGAAACCGACAGTAGACGTTTAGGTCACGTAAGGCATGAAAACGAAATAAAATATAACCGCCGGAGCTCGTTATCAGTCCATGGACTTTAAGCAGGCTAGCTGAAGTGTTTCATTAGATTAAAATTACGTATCAGTTTATAGTGAAGTTTTTCACGCGTCACGTAACAAACATCAAGTGCACGTCAGCCATCGGCTGATGAAATAGAAACAGCATAGAAAATATGTTATACACTACTGAGCGGTCACGCGGTGATCCATGCATTCTAATGTCTCATGCCTCTGCTGAGAGAATAAAACACGCAACTAAAATTAGGTGTCCGTAGTTTTTTAACGTACCCCCGCCTCTTTTTCAAAGAAACGTATCTTGTGGGATTCCAAAAATGAGCCGCTGTACACAAGCTGGCGAACGGCGGCCAAGCAGCCTCTAAGGACTTCCGAGAAGAGTGCATAAACTCCATCAAACATTCTCTCGACATGAACATCTGAGCCAAATAACACTTCTGCACGCAGCAGAGAACCAAAATCACGTGCGAAAGTCGGCGAGTCCTTTCTGGAGACTCTTTCATGCTCGCGCCCTCCTCCGTCGCACGCTCCGGCGTAATTCTGTTCAGAGATGGCTATTGGTTATTTCAGGGGTCACGGAGCTGCCATGGCCGCGGCCAGTTAACAGCGTCGCTCCGGCGGGTCAGGAAGCTCCGCCCCTCGGGGAATTCCCGCGCGCGTCAGGGGTGGGGTGCGCGGAGGAGCGCTTACCATTGAGCGTGCAAAAAGAGACGCGAGGACAAAGGCGCGAAGACGCTGAAAATTTCGACTACGGTTCTACAAAACGCATTAAAAAATTCTCTGCCTCTCCCGTAACCGAGAGTAGAGTAAGCATGAAATGTTTACGGGCCTAATGTCATCTCGGTGGACACCCGAACCGCACCGTACAGGAAGGGAGGAACGCCACCACCCGTTCAGCGCGATGCCTTGCCATTTGAACGCAAGGTTTTTTGAGGAAAGGAAATTGCGCAGTAATTCTCTGCCATCTCGGTGGACACCCGAACCGCGCCGTAATGGAAGGGAGGAACGCCACCACCCGTTCGGCGCGATGCCTTGCCCTTTGAACGCAGCGCTTCTCCCCCGGATCACGTATGACAACGAAGTGTAACGTGGAATTTATGTGCTTTTTGCACGCGTTATTAGAAATCGGAAATTATAATTCCGTGCATTATGAAACCCACAGCTCCACTGATATCTTGATAAACATTGAGAAGGCACTGGCAGCAGTTATTTTTTGTCTCGTTTGGAGACCAACCGGCGCTTGCATGCCGGTCGCGTAGGAGGGCTTAGAGAGTAAATCTCGTTAAGTCTCGTACGGTGCCCGGATGTTCTCGTTTCAGAGCCCGGATGAGTGGATTTCAGTGCCCGGATAACTGGAATTCAGTGCCCGGATGAGTGGATTTCAGTGCCCGGATAACTGGAATTCAGTGCCCGGATAACTGGAATTCAGTGCCCGGATGAGTGGATTTCAGTGCCCGGATGAGTGGATTTCAGTGCCCGGATGAGTGGATCTCGGTCTCGGCGTGACGTCACCACACTGCCGACAACGGGAGCTAAAAGCATTTCATGCTTAAAAAACTGGCAGAGGCTTAGCTTGGTTAAGCCCGGAAGGTTGCGAAAGCAAATTACGAGCAAGTTTAGCGACTGCAGTAGTGAAAGGAAGGCGAAAGCCTGAGTGCTGCACGGAACGCCGGAATCAGCTTAAAGTGCTATTGAGGTGTCCACTAAACCAGAGAGTTGGTAAGGCGCCTTTCCTTTCCTCCAAATCAACGTAGTCTACAACGCATCAATGAACGCCACAACAGAGGTCACGCTTAGGTCAAACGTGGATCCGCAGGGACGACGCTGAAAGCTCAAAACCTAGCGCAGTATTGCTTTCGCAATAAAACTTTCGACCTGAAAGACGCGGGTTCGATACCGGCCGCGGCGGTCGAATTTCGATGGAGGCGAAATTCAAGAGGCCCGTGTACTGTGAGATGTCAGTACACGTTAAAGAACCCCAGGAGGTCGAAATTTCCGGAGCCCTCCACTACAGCATCCCTCATAGCCCGAGTCGCTTTGGGACGTTAAACCCCATAAACCAAACCGTTAAACTCCCATAAACAACAAAAACCTTTCGCTGGAGGCACGCGACCTGACATCAGAAATTCTTGTAGTAACAACATGATTTTCTGTAGTATTGAGCAGTCTCCTTGCGTAACGACAGAGCCAGTTCTGTCGCAACAGACAACTTCGCAATACTACACAAAATAACCGAACGACAACACGACAGAAATTTGTTGTATTTTGGTCTGTCAATTTTCGATAGGGGTCCATTAACATCCCAGGAATGCCCCACCTTTATTGAGACCCCATTTCAGAGCCCTTTTAAATCAAGCTCCAGCAGCATCACATGTTGTGATCCGCTAATAGTACAAATACGTATTTGTACTGCCATGCAGATAGGCCTCGTGTCCGTTCTATGTGCGAGGATGGAAAGGCGAGCCAGCTGGTAGTCCATATCATAAAGCAGCGCAATGCAGGCCTGGGCAAGGAAGGGCACAATGCCAGCGCGCGCTGACTTGGAACTTCAATTCAGGGCTGGCGAAAGATCAAGATAAAGCGCGTCCTGGCAGCCGGCACCTACCTACGCATCCGTTGCGGCAACTGTATTTGCGTTCTTCCATAGCCGCACAGTAAAGCCTCTGCACGCGTGACGACCACCTTGTGCGCGAAACTCTGGAAGCATTTCTCCTTTTACTCGCACCTTCCTCCCTTCCCTTACGGCGCGGTTCGGGTGTCCACCGAGATATGGGAGACAATTACTGAGCAGTTTCCTTTCCTCAAAAACAAAACCAACCGCACAGATTGCTCAACTGGACATTCAATGTGTCTGCTCTCCGTCGACTACTTAACTGAGAAGAGAACAAAAAAAGATCAGAATCCACGGCTTAGTTTTTTTTTTTCGTTCCATTATGCGTACGAACAAGCTTACTAAAGAAAAAATGCACGTTTCCAGATGAAAATATCTAAGAACTGCGCTGAAAGTCAGAGCTTGTGCTGTGCCCTTATTTAATATTTTGATGCAGGGGGGGGGGGGGGGGGGGGTATCTCAGCCAGCGCCTTCGCTTCGGCGGACGCGGTTGTTGCGACGCGCGTCTCTTTCACATTTTCCTCTTATCTTTCAACTCTCCTCTATCTGCACGTGGCAGCGGCGGTGGCTCGACTTGAGCCAGTTGGCAGGCCCGTGCACATTCCTTTTCATCCTTCTCTCAGTCGCAACAACAACGATGCAGGTTAAATATAAGAACTCCCTTCACAACAACAAAAAAGTTTGTTCTATGAGAGACGCCGTAGTGGTTTGGTTTATGGTGTTTAACGTCCCAAAGCGACTAAGGCTATGAGAGACGCCGTAGTGGAGGGCTCCGGAAATTTCGACCACCTGGGGTTCTTTTACGTGCACTGACATCGCACAATACACGGGCCTCTAGAATTTCGCCTCCAAAGAAATTCAACCGCCGCGGTCGGGCCGTAGTGGAGGGCTCCGGAAATTTCGACCACCTGGGGTTCTTTAACGTGCACTGACATCGCACAGTACACGGGTCTCTAGAATTTCTCCTCCGAAGAAATTCAGCCTAAGGAGGCCAAAAGCTAAACCGCAGTGCCAGACTGCGGCGTCCCTTCGGGAAGCAGGGTCCAGAGGCCCCGCCGTAACTCCGCTGGCAGACATGTCCAGGAAGTTCAATGCGCATGGAAAAAATAAAAATTAGGACTGCAAAAGGGAACCCCAAGCAAACCGTCGAGCGAAGAGACCTTCGATTATAAAGCAGCACACGCAAAGTTAAAAAAGAAAAAGAAAGAAACAGTGACGGAACACGACCATCGGCAAGGTCACGTTGAAGCGACTGCTCCCAGTTACGCTCACGCGATTTCCCCTTCTTACGCATTAGACGGTATTTTTTATCCTTTGCTCAAACGTAACCTTTTGGCAAGTGGACAGAATGTCCTCGGGGCGTGTATGGCGGGAAGGCACGGCGTACGAGTTACTTCGAAGACACGGACGACACTGTGCATGCACCTAGCGGTGTGAATGCCACATGCGTACTGCGTTGTGGGCCTGACTATGCTAGAGATCCGGGAAGACTCGTGCAATGTCCTCAATCAGTATCGGTGAAAAGCAGCCTGCTTACTGATTACTCAGTAAAACGGCGAAAAAACAACAGGGGAAAAATATAAAAGTGAAAAATTTCAAAGCAACGCAGCAGAGAACTGCGCGTTGCTGGCGCAGATAATCTGTCGCAACAAGCTCGGTGGCTGCAGAGAACTAAAAACATGGCTGCACAAAGGCTGCGGAGTCTCAGCAACGCGAAGCCACAAGCGGAAAGTATATACGAGAAACAAAATGCGTGCAGTAAGTAACCTTCACAGGGAGGCTGTGCTCTGCACAACAACGCAGGGGAATCTTATCGCCAGTGAAGGCAATGTGAAAGTGGCCTCAGATGTGCAAAGAGATATGCGCAGCGCACCCCATTATCTCCCGCGATCACGAGAGCACTCGTTCGCAGAAACACTCCACGGCTCTTTGCCGGCCGGCACTCACTGCGCTGGTTTCTCAGCTCAGACGTACAACGGCAGCAATCTGACAGCCAGAGGGCAGGGGATTATCTTATCCTGGCGCTCGGCCCGGCGCCGTCTGCGACGATTAAGTCCAGACAGCTAACAAGGGTCGCTTGTTTCGCTCCACACGAGCCTTTTTTTTTCCCCTTACGCAACGAGCACTGGTAGATGTAAGTACATTTGCACAGTTGCTGAAAGGTTTTGCTGAGGGCACGGGCAAAGTAATTTACCTTCCAGCCTGAAACTTTTATCGCATGCCGCAGTTGTTGACGGCAAGCGTTCAAAGATTTTCCTTTTTTTTTTCTAAAAAGGCGGACGGGGGGGTGGCAGTCGAGCCATGGTTAAGCGGCAAGTGCAAACACGTGACGTAACCGCGTTGCTCGCGTCAGCGCAATGGTTCGATCAGTCACGCCGAGCAGCGTTGAGCCCGATTGCAACGGAACGTGCAACTTCCTCGTTCCATCTCCGCCTCTCCCATCCAACGTCTCCTGCACCATCGCTCGGTTGTCTATGCGGCCATGTGCACAAATAAGGCTCAAGTTCGGACCACACAAAGCCCTTGTTTACATCGCCTCTTCGGACCGATGCTCTATTGCTTGCTTCATGACAGAGAAAAGCATAGCTTCGGGGCTTCCCGAACGATTCGACGATAGAATGCGTCCGGCACCGCGGCCTGCTTCGGCTACGGTGCTATTGCGGGGTCTAGCATCTTTTGCACTTTTTATGAAACTTCGACACAGTAACGGCAAGACGGCACATGACACTGATGCGGACCTGGGGACAACTCAAGAAAGGAGCGGCAGATATGTCCCTCAAAGGAGGCCTTCAAGCCAATGGCGCCGACCGGTTTCCATGAATCCGCTGGCAGATGAAAGGGGATTGACCGCGGCGTCATGAAAGTCGGTCGACGCCCATCTGCCACCCTCTGCGGTGTCACGCTAGCAGGTCCAAGGGGATTAACCACGACGTGGTGAGAACCCGTCGGCGCCGTTGGTTGGAGGGCCGCCTGTGAGGGGCATCTGCCGCTTCTTTCTTGAGTTGTATCCGACTGCAGTACAACCATGGCCTGCGAGAGTTCTCTCTTGTCCTGACTGCGCAAAATGTGAACTCACGCCGAGCAGCGTTGAGCCCGATTGCAACGGAACGCGCAACTTCCTCGTTCCATCTCCGCCTCTCCCATTCTACGTCTCCTGCACCATCGCTCGGTCATGCGGCCATGTACACAAATAAGGCTCAAGTTCGGACCACACAAAGCCTTTAAACTTTGCACCGTAGTTTCTTCGGTCAAGACATCAAGCCATAAACAACGACAACAAGCATTGGCGTTTTGAACCCGTGCGTGCACCGCGACACTGCTATCGCCGCGGTGCTTTTGTGGCCAAGCACGGGCGGATATTTAGCAATACTAACTTGGTAATCAAACAGCCCCCTGAAGCATCCCCATGGAGAACTGCTCCATCTGAATTGTCAAGGCATACTAGTGAGCGCTCAGGTCGAACTACGATATCAATAACTGACTCCACTTGAACAACCTGACTGTCCCCACTGAAACTGAGGACAAATTAAAGTTGGCCTGTATTAGTAGATTACGGTGTCCTAAAGGCAAATACACCAATTTTGCTGAAAACTTTTTTTTATAATCTGGAAGAGGATCAGTTACCGCTGTAACGCAAGAATCAGCGATAGCTGTTTGCGACGATGAATGCGTCACTGTGCTGTAACTCGTGACGTCACCGTGTTCGGACCAATGCGCGTGGCGCGTCGCCGTGACTTTGCGCGTGGCGTCACTGTGCTGACCAATCAGCGCGGCGCGGTGTCCAACGACCGAGAAATACGCTCTTAAACAGTCGTCACTGTAAAATCATTGTGACAGGAACTGACGTCGCCGCAGCCGATGAAGCAAGCGAGCCGCGCCGAGCTTTTGTAAACAAAAGTCCAATTAACCCCAGCTGAGCAGTCAGCTTGGCGTCGCCTATGATGGCGTTGAGTGCTCCCCGAACCTCGGAAGGCTGGTCGTGTGGCCCGCTGCGTAAGGCCGGGGAGGGGGCGACGGCTTTCTCCATGCCGCTATCGTTCGCTGCCGTCGCGCGAGACAGCGGTTATCAGTGCACCCCCCCCCCCCTCCCCCCCTACCGGGCACACTGCAGAGTCCGAGGTGACATGGGGAAGGGCTCGAGAGCGCCTCACCAGACGATTTTTATCGACTCCAGACTGCTATGGGGGGGGGGGGGGGAGGGGGGGGGAGCGATAACAGCTCTCCGCTCGAGTGTTATCCGCCCAAGAAAAACAGCGAGGAGCTCGTGCGCCGGGAGCACCACACTCGCTAGCGTGTCAAGGGAATTGTGCGCGTTACGATATCGTTGCAACTGCGCTCGCCGCACACCAGTTGCGCGAAGGCGCCGGGAGGAAGAAAAAAAAAATTAGCGTGAAATTTAAAAGGAATGTCACGGCAAAATCAACGAAAAAAAAAAAGTCGGAGTGCGAGAATGTCTGCGACAGCGATAAGATAATTAAGCAATCGTGCAGCGAACCCAGTCATTGATTTCTGGTTCACTTGGAGAACTGCGCGACTCCGCAGAGGTTCGGCCAGCGAGAATGGGATGGAAAGCGTGCACAGCAATCACTTTGCCGGAACGCAGTAAATGGGAGCCCCAGAAAATGAGGCGAGGGCACTATTTCCTTCCTCTAAAAACAATTCACCAATTTTTATTTTACTGTCCTGCGCTTTCCCAACCTCGAGAGTACGCGAGCTTGATCCCAAGCGATTGGTGTACGAGGTACTTTCCCCGGGGCGTCGACATAGCCTGTCGCGATTGAAACTGAATGCCGTGTCCTGCAGGCCGAAACTGCTATTCCGGTGGGGCTGAGTCAGGAGCAAGGTGTGCGCGCCTGGAAGCATTTGCATGGTAACTTAGCGAGAGGATCCGCTGATACATGCACTGTAACTGAGCAAAAGCGGTGCGATAGGCGGGGAGGCTCACGGTTTACCCTGTACAACCGTGGCCATAATAGACATGTTTAGGATAGCATTGCTATCGTTTACCACCTACCGCGCTGATGGGTCCCGACGCAGCAGGCTAGCACGGTGTTAACGGGAACGTGGCGCCATTTAGAGTCTTCACTGATCTGCGCATGCCCAATGGCGGCTCGGGGTACAAGCTATGCTAGAAGTATCTAAATAGAGATTTAGTGCAGCGGAGACGTACCAAAGGAGATGTGTACCGGTTTACCGGACTCCGGCTGCGCACGCGCACTGGGCCCACCAATGTCACTGCACGTGCGCAGGAGTCGTTCTTCCGGTAAACAGACATATGCATCTGTGTTAATACGTCTGCGGTATGCTAAAGACGTCTAATAATACGGAGCAGCAAGGTTCTTTGGCTAAACTAAACTGGAACTTCAGCCAACTCTTGTCATGCGTTACCTAGCGAAAATTACCACGTAATTAAGGCCCTCCAGCCACGTCGACCGACGTCGCGGCGCCGCTAGCTAGCGTGACATCGCTATGAAGGTGCAAGGGTATTAACCGCGACGTCACGACAATCGGCCGGCGACACCGCTTGGGAGGCCGCCTTTGATGGGATGGCGCGCTTGCACATAAACGGGAAAAATTCCTGTTCGTAAGGCGTGAGAACAGTTTAGTTACAACACGGAACCGTGCCCCGTATTATTCTGGCCGCAAGTGTATGTGTGCACTGTTTCTGTATACATGAGTGAAGATTTTTGAAAAATTTCACGAATGGAGCAGCAGCTACATACCGTCTAATTAAGCTTCCAGCTTACACCGTACCGCGACGCCGGTAAAACTTAGAGCCAACGAAATGCGTTCGTATTGACTGGGGCGGAGCCACACCAAAAAGGCTTAAGTCCTCCGCGGGTCTTACACATTAGGAAACTAGAAATCGCAGGCCAGCTCCACTGAGTGCCAAAATACCTATAGTTTCGTATTTGAACCCGCTTAAAATCGGACATTTCGCAGAGAGAATAAACGGACATTAGGCTATAAAACCACAGATGTGTGTGCGCGCGCGCGCGTGTGTGTGTAGGAATCCAATGAAACCAAGGAAAGAACAGGGGGGAATGTTTTTTAATCGGTGTTGACCAATGGGAAATAATAGCGCAATTACTATGGCTGATAGAGAATCCATCAGAAAACACGCACACACACACGCACACACACACACGCACGCACGCAATCTCAAAACCCGACGAAACAGGGCCTCCTTCTGTAGCTGCCAATAAGTTGGGCATACTCAATAGCGCAAACGTCTCACTATTCCTTCGTGGTTGAAGGTTACCGCCGAAACCGTGGCCACAAAAAGGGAAAAAAAAGCGCACCCATGTCTGCCCGCATTCCTGTTCTAGGAAGATGCCGGATTATAACTTCGGTGCAAAACTTGAATCGCAGATCCTATAAGTGAGTGCAGAGGGGGCACACGGTTTTGTTCCTTTCGTTGGCAGAAAAATAAAAGCAGCCACTCCACCAGGAAGCAATAGCGACAGCAAGGGCGTAAGAGTGCCGTAAGGGGAGCTCCGGGGCTAGAACACTCCCGCGGTACCTTCTCGCCGCCGATGGAACTCGTCAATTCTTGATACCTTGTTGCCTCAAAACTGGTGCTTAATCTGCGTTCCTGGCGCCTACGTTCCGTCATCCACAAGAGCCCAGAAATACTCCCGATTAGGTGCATGCACCTAGTCTTTCCTCTTCCAAGCACAGCAGGAAGAAGCCTTCCACTCTGCCCCCAAAGAGGTGGGAAGAGGGCGTGCCTCTGCGCGGCAGAGTTCGCACACAGCAGCATGTCGCACACACGTCTACATACCGGCGTTGTTGAGCAGGGTGAAGATGCTTGCGGCGGTGGCGTTTGAAATGGCCGCCTTGCCCTGGAGGTCGTGCGCGCGAGCGCCATCACCGGCCGTGATGCGGTCCTTGGACACGAGGACCACGTTGCCCGGTTGATCGGGCAGCTCGTACACGATCTTGGTCTTGCCTTCGATCACCTTCTTGCCCAGTCGGAGACCGCCTGCGGCAGCGCATAGTGACATTATACTCGGTGGGACACACGCTTCAAGGCTGCGTGGACTTCGGGCCTGCATTTCTGACGTCGCTGTGAGACGACGCAGAAAGAATCCGCTATACGACCGGTTCCGCGACATGGTCGTACCTGTACCCCCACATCCGCGCCGGTGCTACAGAAAGCTCGCGTGAGAACGGCACCCGAGTACCATGGACGCTACGTTGCTACCAGGTTACGAATATACATCAGGATTTTGGCGGCCCGCAGGCGCACGTATCCGATACCGTTCTATCCTACAAGGATGAAGGCTTAAGCAGGTAGCTATACTGTTTTTTTTTTGTGTGTATGTGAGTGTAAAACTACACTCAGTACCAAAACATTCGTGTGAAAGATCAATTGCTCCAATAGCAAGTCGTTTAGACATCACGATCATATGTTTTCCTGGTACGGTAGTCAGGGTGCACACATTCATATTTTTCAGCCGTGCAGACAATAACAGAGGAACGTAGCGGTCATAGAGAGTCTCCAGAAACCCAAATGCGCTCGTCCCCTCATCGAGACCAAGGTGACCACCGCGACCTCAACGTTCACCGGCCCTGGAGTTCATTAGCAGCGAGTGACCGATAACCCCAAGGACACGACGGGGTGGACTTCTCTCTCTCTCTCCTTTTATCCCCTTCCCCTTGCATACGGTAGACAGCAGGGCACCATTTGTCATTCTCTGCAGTGGTGCTTCCATGCCTTTAACTGAAAATACCCTCCACTAGACCCATGAAATCCCAATTTCAGTCTTTTTGCCTGCAGCACCTTGAAAGCTCCGACAAGTTAAGAAAAGTGACACTTTAGGTTCTAAAAGTTGCCTCACATTCCGTAAAAATCCCCTTCTCGCATAATTTTACTCCCCGAGTACACTGAAAAGGGGAAAACTCCCCAAGTGAAACATCACTGGCAAGCTGTGAGGCACAGTTTTCAAGCAATGCGTCGAACTTACCCTCGAAGCGTTTACGTAATGATAGCGGCAAAGTTGCCATCATAACACCCATGTCACGTACCGTGCTCGGAGCTCGACCGAGATTACACCAAGGTTGCGCGTCTGCTCGCACGATTCGCAACGGTCACCTCGAAAAATAGAATTTATTGCGATTGTGCTGGCGTCTCTCGCCCAAGAGCTGTCGCCAAGGCTGTTTGTGTTTGCTACTGGGCAATAACTGCGGAGACTTGACGCGATCAGTTTGTAAACAACTCTGTCACTGGGCTCCCTGTAGAACTCTGTTTCTGACGGGGGAAAAAAAAGGAAAGACAAACAGAAACCATTAACGAAAGGAGGTCGCTTAATTTTTTTTAGAAAGCAGGGGATCGCAGGGGACCTATCATTTAGAGAAATCCCAGTCGTTTTATTACTTCATCGTAGTCATTACAAATAAAGGTGGAGTTGCGAACACTACCTTGAGGCAATAATTAACGAGTTTTTACAGCATGGAAATAAGCACACTCTGCAACTGGTGCCAAATTCTAACGAATGGAAGAACTCAGTATAAAATGCGCACCGCGTCGACTCCTTACAATACGGGCTGGCCGTTAGCCGCGCAGAGAAAACGAACGGCACGAGTGGTAATTACGGCAAAGCACCTACGCAAAGGGGATGCTTCACAAGGAACGCACTGTCTACGTTACGCCCGCAAGAAAACGAACAGCTACTCTCCCGCGTCGGATTTCACGCGCAGATTTTGAACGCAGCCTCCACGATGAAAACAAGAACAGGAAGACCCCACGCGCAAGGACGGCAATCCGGTTTGTGCAGCTGCGCGTTTCCCACGCTTTTAAATAAACCGCGCGTCGATTAGCAACCACACCCACCCAGGGGTGCAGGCGAAGGCTCGTAAAGGCACAAAACCTGCGAGCGCACTGCGTTGGACTGGGGTGGTGGTGGCATGGGCGGCAGAAAGACGCCACCGCATGCGAGTGCCGGCTGCCGACGGCGCGCATTCGAAAGCAAGCGCCGGAGGTCTCACGTTACGGCGGGCACCTGAGCGCGGTCCAAGCGAGGAATGGCGCCCGGCGCACCGAATACTCACTAGCCATGTTGTCGGCGACCTTGGAGCAGCTGCGAGCAAAAGTCGAGCAAGACGACGACTGGCCTGCCTCAAACAAGAGCTGCCGATGCGCTGCCTTTACAGGGGAGCTGTAAATTGGCCCCGGGTATCGCGGGCGCGAAGCGAGTTCGAGCAACACGTGTCTCCGGCAGGGCGCGCGTATACAACCCGCGGGTGAGGGCGGCAGGAGAGGAGTCGCCGGGCGGCCGCGCAACTGATAGGCGCCGAGGCGGGCGCGCTAACCTTGCCGGTGGGATCTTTATCGCGGAAGAATATCGCCGCGAAACGACTGGCGAGAGGGGCCCTGGCCACTCGGCGAGGAGGGCGAAAATGGCACCACGTGCTCGGCGATTGCGGCGACGGTCGCGGAGAAGAGATTTCTCAGCCGAGGCAGCGCGCGGTTTCGGGCCCCGTCCGCTGCGGCAGCGGCCAAGTGCGACCAGGCGCCCACAGTGCGGGACACCACCAGCGCAGCAATGGCCCGAGAAGTCCAGTTCGAGGAAGAGCACGAACTGCGCGAGGCGTGCGGCGTGTTTGGCTGCATCGCTAGTGGGGAATGGCCGAGCAACTTGGACGTGAGCCACATAATCTGCCTAGGTCTTGTCGCCCTGCAGCACAGGTAAGTTGGCCCCCACGGCTCGTGTGCCCAGTGAGATCTTGGACGGGTCGCTCCGCTAACGCAACCAATGCGCGAACTAAAACCGCCGTAGTGTGGAAGCGCGTACAGCTTATCGCGGGCTAGCGCTCGCAGAGCCGGTGACGCTATCCATCAGCCCACACTGGCAAGGGCCTAAGGCGATTGATAACAGAAGATAATGTGCAGCTGAGGCGGTCGAGGTGTGATGGCGACCAGCGCGATGCGTCTTCAGCACTGTACTTGCGAGCGTAAAATAATACTTTGTAAGTGCATGCACGTTCGGTCCGACTTGGAATACGAAACCAAACGATCACTTTAAATTTACAAGATAGCGAGCTTGTGCGATTAGCGCGCACCGAAAACGAAACTAGCGATACAGACTACTGCGCCATCTGTTGCGCGGCATGTTCAGCGGACAAATTCGAAAACTGCTTTCGAAGTCGCTGTTGATAGTCCGAGAATTTGCGCGGCTAGAACGACATGCAACAGCTCGGAGAGTGCAGTTCGATACGATTTTTACCTTGCGCCAATCGCTAGCATCTAATAATAAAAGAAGTAAAAACACTGTACTGCATGGACCAAAGTAATGACACCCTGCAGAAATAAATCAAAGAAGCAAACTACTGAAAATAGAAAAACATGTAACTTCGAGATTCATCGAATATGGTGTTAAATATAGCTGCGAGAATATTGTCATTCTGTGCAGCTCCATAAATCACAACAGCTCTCGTTCACCTTCACACGCAAATTATCTACTGCCTCATAATTGAAAGGTCTGCTAAAATATTTTTTTTTTTGCTATCTGCAGGGGACAGGAAAGTGCAGGAATTGTAACCAGTCAAGGTGAAAACCTCAAGAAGTTTGCTGTCCACAGGGGCATGGGCCTTGTGAGCAATGTTTTCAATGAGGACTCCATGACGAAGTTGAAGGGAAATCTTGGTGTGGGCCACACACGCTATTCTACCACTGGCGGCTCAGAGCATGAGCTTGCTCAGCCATTTGTTGTACATACAAACCATGGTCTGCTTGCCATTGCTCACAATGGAGAACTGGTCAATGCTCTTGCCCTTCGCAGGAAGGTGAGAATTAGTTGAAAAACAAATTACATCCTGCATGTCGAATGCTTTTTTGCTATGCATTGCTGCCAATAATGAAACTCGCTTCCAGATTCTGAACAATGGGGTAGGGCTGACAACAGGATCCGATTCTGAGCTCATTATGCAAATACTGAGCCAGCCTCCACCAACAGGGGAAGAGGAAGACGGTCCAAATTGGCCAGCACGCATTAGACATCTCATGAGCCTGACACCTACAGCATATTCACTCATCATGATGTACGACGACACCATCTATGCAGTTCGAGACCCCTTTGGGAACAGACCACTCAGCATAGGTGTCCTCGTTCCACCCAGTGGAATCAAAAGTAATTTTTTGCTCATTTTTATGCATGAGGTGATAGTGTTCATATCAGGAGGATTCATTTGGCCTTAATGCATGCAACATATCTCACCCTAGTGCTAGCATAATGTACGTGTTGGTTCTGGTCGATTAAATGGTGCCAAATAACTGAAATTATCTTTTTTTTAGTCAGCACTGCTCTTGTTAGAGACTGTGCTTGTCATTGCATTAGACAACAGTGTGACCAGTGCTTTTCTATTTTTTTTCTTCTGGTGACGCTCACTTTGGGGTTGCCTTTATTTTTCAGATCAAAGCAATCCACAATTTGAGTATGAAGGGTGGGTTGTGTCCTCAGAATCCTGTGCATTCAAGTCCGTCAGTGGAGTGCTGTACCGTGAAGTGCTGCCAGGCGAAATTGTGGAAATTACAAAACACGGGCCTAAGTCCGTCTGTGTCGTCCCCAGGCCTTACACTGCACCTCCAGCATTCTGCATTTTCGAATATGTGTATTTTGCGAGGCCAGACAGCATTTTTGAAGGTAAGCATACATGATAACTTGGCAAAAAGACACAGATGCAGCATTTGTCACAAAAGCTACCAGGCCAAAGTGTTGCTGACAAAGGCAGGGGTGTAGGGCTTTGCAGTGATGGACTGTTCTTACGGTTTACGCCATCAATGAGGAACTCTATTGGTCTCAAGTTTGCTAAAATATATAAACAGTAGTTTTTGGACAGACACCTGCCTGGAAACTTTTGCAACGAATTGTATTGCTCATGAAAATGTTAGTTAGGAATTAGCAAGTCTTGCCTAACTGTTAAATATTATTTATTTTTGTCTCAAGGTCAAATGGTTTACTCTGTAAGAAGGGAATGTGGCAAGCAGCTTGCCCGAGAAGCACCAGTTGAAGCTGACATTGTCAGCACTGTGCCAGAGTCTGCAACCCCTGCTGCCCTTGGGTTTTCGGAGATGGTAAATACCAACATGTACTATTTTCAGTTGGTTCCGTTAGATTCTTTTCCATGCACACGCCAGTTCATTTTTAAGTATGGATTCTTCCAAGCCATTCAGCCGTTTTGATTTCCACACATGTTGTGAGAACAAAACAAACTGTTTTGTTGTCTGTCAACTAATGCCAAGAGAAGTATTTCTCATTTCATGATAGCCTAGTTTTTACTGCAAATTAACCTTTGAAGCAGTAGAGATATGCAAAAGCTAGAGTGGAAAGTTAAAGGGCTGAAAGAAAGAAAAAAGAACGATGCTGTAATTTCTGAAGAAGTTACAACCAAGGCTAATGATTAGGCTGTGCATACCTGAACAAGCAATGCTAGGGGGAAGGATAGTAAAAAGAGGTGCTCCTGTCGCAGACATAAGGGTCTTTGTGTCCTGTTTTAGTATGGAGTAGACTTTCATAGTACACTGTTTGCAAAAACTTTACTATGGGGGCTTTATTCTGACAATGTACAACCTTCTTGAAACTGAATATCAAGCAATTCAAAAGTTCAGTAATTGTAGGCGATTAAAAATACTGAATATTTTTTCAAAATATTTGGTTGAATTTGATGTGCATAGATTATTAACTTTACTGGCATCAGAGGAGAAATTGACTATAACGTGTCTATTATTCTCAGGTTATTAAAATTAGCACCCTCCTCCAATCATCTTGGTGTTGAAAAATGGCAGCAAAAAATCTGGCAGATATTTATGCCATTTAGTGCACAAAAGTCTATTTTTTTGTAAACAAGTAGCCTATTCTTGTTCAGTCAATACGATTTAAAAGAAAAAAGAACTTTCCTCCGAACGGTGATGTAATTTTTCAAAAAGGTGCATTGCCTCCACAGTGGCTCAGTGGTTATGGCGCTCGGCTGCTGACCCAAAAGACTCGAGTTTGATCCCGGCTGTGGTGGTCACATTTTGGTGGAGGCAAAATTCTAGAGACTCGTGTACTGTGCTATGTTAGTGCACGTTAAAGAACCCCAGGTGGTCGAAATTTCCGGAGCCCTTCACTACGGCGTCCCTCGTAGCCGGAGTCGCTGTGGGATGTTAAACCACCATAAGCCAATCAAAAAGGTACAAGTGCAAAAGTTTTCGAGAAACACGAACAAAAATAGGATGCCTTATTGTCACTTAACCTTTTCAAATAATTTGCAGAAAATACATTACATTTTATTCGTTTGGGAAGTAAAGGAGGGTACAGTGCCACTAAAACCTTAACATTAAAGGCGAGAAAAGTGCTGCTGGTGTGCTACACACTGATGACTTGTTGCATCCATTGTGTACTGAAACGCCTTGTTGCAGAACATCACAACAGTCCATGTAATGTCAAAGATCTAAAAACAAATTACTGAACTACAGAGGAGGAATTTCAGTGAATTTTTAGTCTTCATTTTTCATGTGCCTCCTTTATGAGGTAATGGTGAAGTAAATATGTGTGCTCAGCTGTCAGAAAACTGTGTCTTTTTGATTTTCGCTCTGTGTACCAGTTTCTCGTGGGCATCCTGGTTTTCACTGCGAGAAACACCCTGTAAAGCACACATGCATAATCAGGTGGAACGTATCTCTTGGTTTCTTGTATTGTTCATACAGATTGCTAGGATTCCTTCAGAGTAAGCTTGCATAACAAAAGAGTGTCTTTAGTGAAGTATTCTTGCATGTAAGTTATTGCTAAAATCAAGCATATATTAATTCATGCATTATGTTGCTTTACTTCCAGACAGGAATACCCTATGCTGAAGTGCTTTGCAAGAACCGCTACGTCGGCCGTACTTTCATTCAACCAAGCACTCGTCTAAGGCAGCTTGGAGTTGCAAAAAAGTTTGGCCCGCTGTCGGACAACTTTAATGGCAAGCGGATCATCCTAATTGATGATTCGATTGTGCGAGGCACCACAGTGGGAAGCATCATCAAGCTGCTCAAGGAAGCTGGAGCTAAAGAGGTTTGTATATGAAGGCTAGAAGCCGCTGCTGTTGGACTACTGGTTGAACTTTCCGATGAACCTACTAATTGCTGTGGCTATTAATAATTACCTGGTTAATTGGCTGAAGTTGTGAGAGACAGCCAAGCATGCATGGGCTTCCGGGGTCATAGCACTGCATGCACCTGACAGGCCATTGCCAACTGATGATACAATGCATGCTTGAGTGAGTCATTACTAGAGAAGAGAATGTGATGTTACTCAACTTCCTATCATAGGTGTACTGTTTTATGCTACAGCCTAAGGCTTCCATGCTGCAGAAAATCCGGATTGGTTGAAAAGGCGGCTATGTTACATTTTGAGTGGCTGATATAAAAAGTGGCTAAAACATCAGAAAACTGGTGACCAGAATGTAACAACATGACTCAAACGTCATTAGGATATGTAAGCATATACTGCGCTGAAAAGAAAATTGGGGTAAATTAGTTGGGAATTGAACCTCGGATCCTTTGGTTGTGCAAGTCAGACATGCTACCACTAGATCATGCAGGCATGTTTGTGCGGCTTGGTTAAGGCGGGGATTTATACGTATGTTGTGTGGCCTTTGACATAATGATTGTGAAAGAGGAAACTGTGTCTGCGTGGGAAAGAGAAACTACTGTCGCGTCATACCCTTAATGGTGGAGCCTAAGTGCCCCAAAATTTTTAAAAGCACCTTTGCAATTCTGTCTCCAAATAAGCGCATGAAGTGTCAGTAGTCATGCAAGCATGGGTAGAGTGAGTGCATGCGATTCCAGTGCAATTTGAGTTCTGTTCACCTTGAAAGAAGAAAGTTTTGTTTTACTAGTACTTTAAATGGTAGTAATGCAAAATTTTCACTTTTAAATGTACAGTTATTGATTATTTTTAATATATATGCAAATCAATCAAACACCGCTCACTGCTAGAGTAAATGCTGCCAATTAAAGGTTAGCACTGCAGAACCTTATGTACAAAGGCAGCTTCAGAAAAAGACTGGCTTGAAAAAATCTGACATAGTTATGTTTCAGGATTCTTTGCTGATGATGTTTGGTTGGTTTATGGGGTTTAACGTCCCAAAGCGACTAAGGCTATGAGAGATACCGTAGTGGAGGGCTCCGGAAATTTCGACCACCTGGGGTTCGTTTAACGTGCACTGACATCGCACAGTACACGGGTGATGGTGTTTGACTGAGGCAGTGACTTGTAGGCGCAGGTTACGTAATGACAGTATTTTTTGGCATGTTTTCACACATTAATGATTTTATCATTTGAAAAATCTCATCAAGCAACAAACTATAGTTGGCATTTTCTGGTGGGCAGGTATTGTAATCGTGGAAATCAAGCTTGAAAAAAATTGACATTTTCACTCTTCACACTTTGCAGATATCTGATCCGAATAACATTCACTTCCCACAGTTTTATAGGCCACTGCCATGGTGGTGGCTATAGGTGCATAGCCATCTTTTTGAGCATCACCACAGCTGAGAGCTGCCTGATAGAATGAATGAGCTGCCATAATGGCTCAGTGGCAGTGGTAGTCAGCTGCTAAGCACAAGCTTGCTGCTTCAGTCTGACCTGTGGTGGTTGTGTGTTGGTGGAGGCGAAACACAAGAATGCCTGTGTACCGACATTTTAGAGATGAAAATCCCCAAGTGGTTGAAATTAATCTGTAGCTCACCACTACAGTGTGTGTCATAGTGCAATTTAGCTTTGGTACTAATAAACTCACCAACCCAGAAGTGCTGCCTGTATAATGTAGTCTATCTGCCACAGCATTAGGTGTTCTTTACACTTGAAACTGTTCAGAACAGTGACTTGCGCCAAGCCTGCACTAACCCAGGTATGTCAAAACGTTTTGCTCTGCCCAGGTGCACATCCGCATTGCGTCGCCCCCCTTGCACTACCCGTGCTACATGGGCATCAACATCCCCACGAAGGAGGAGCTCATTGCCAACACGCTCAATGCCAAGCAGCTGGCCGAGACCCTGGGGGCGGCCAGCCTAGTCTACCTGTCGGTCGAGGGCCTCACCACAGCGGTGCAGCGGGGCATCCCTCGTCCCAACGGGGGCAGCAGGGAGGTGGGCCACTGCACCGCATGCCTCACTGGCAACTATCCCGTCCAACTCGAATGGTAGCCAACCACTGCTGGCTACGCAGTTTTAGTAACAATAAACAGGTTTCGCTCTTTGGTGCTTCTCTGGTTGTGGCCAGGCACATGACACGGGCACCGCAGTCTGCATCCTCCGTGCACCAAACAGCACGCTGCATCAACACCATGAGCACCTTGTGCACAACAGCAAATTTTGACCCCAACATTTGAGTCTTAAAACCAACAGAAGCTGGAGGTTTACAGTAAACCCCGATTAATTTTTACTGGAATTGTGCATTGTAAAAGATAAACCCTACAGTCTAGCTTTATATCTCAATGCAAACTAGGGACTACGCTAACTGACCACTAAATTATAGTAGTCGGCACAAGTAATGGCCACTGAAGAGTAGACGATTGCACTGTTTAATGGAACGCTGGCAACATTCGCCACCATGTGGGTATAGGAGGTTGCTGAGCCTTCAGGCACATCCCCTCTTCTGTCATTGTTGCCTTGGCTCCAAGCTGAGAATGGCGAAGCACAGAGCTGCATAAAGCGGCGGTGAGGACTGCGCTAGCAAAGATTGGCTCATTGGTTCCTAGTGTATGTGCAGGCTGACAAACACCTGGGTGTTTCGCACAACTGGTTTCTTATTGGACAAAATGTGTTGCATCGTCGTCATCATCTAGACATCAGAATTTCGAAGCCAAATACATGCAATAAATACACAGCCCTGAATGGAGTTCGCTGTGCTCTAGGAAAAACTTTCAGATTGGCTGTTATTTCGAGATACGAGTTCCAATTTCTTACTGCATTTTATTGCTTGGTTCAGCAGCAAAATGATGTTGAACAGGTGTATGCAGAAACTGCTTATGAAAGCAGGTGCATGCAGATATATAGTATTCCTACATGAGAAAAAAGGCGTTTCAGTGTAAAAGATCGGTTTTACTCTTATGTATAGATCATAGTGGTCAGGCCAGTTACTTGAGTGTCCTTCTAATACCACACTTTGCCACAGTGATTAGCTGTGCAGGGAACAGTGAACAAATGTTCAATTCAGGATGCTCACGGCTGTTGCACGCTATGTTGCATTGGTTTGAGTCACAGTTCATTACACTCCCTGCATACAAAATTATATTGAAATGAGGGGCTTCCAGGCTTACCAATCTGCATGTTGAACACTGGCAGCTCTGAACAGTGAACCTGATGGGCTTCAGGCACCAGAACTGCCACCGCACTGAACACATCAACATTGAGTTTATTGGCAAATGTGGATGCCTGCATTGCCGAGTCGAAAATGTGCTTGTGCTTTAGTGACAGCACAAGGCCAGCTCACAGCGCCAGATGGGAGCAAAGCCTACAGAAAAAGTTGATCTTCATTAAGTCACTGTGGATGAAAAATGTGTTGGGAAGCCACCAGTCTTTGAAAACAAGGAAAGCAGAAGGTAACTACAAAGTGGTACTTACAGCAGTTTTTTTATATCCTAGGTATACAAAAAAAAAAGAAAATGCACGTCATCTGCAGCATGCATTTTTCATTTCTCTTCCACAATACAAAAATATCAATTTTCTCACTGCAGCTATATTCCTCAACTTCAAAGAGTGGTGGCTTCTAAGTAACCCGACTTTTCTTTCAAAGCTGCAACAGTGAAGCAAAGCATCCTCCAACTTGAACGCTTTGCCCTGAAGACTGAGGTATAGCTAACAAAACCTGAAGGACTGAGGATGCATGCCATGAGCTTTTAATGCGAAAGCATCTCGAGTCCTTTTATGAGAAAAGCCGGCGGCGTGTGTGTGTACTCGTAGATGGTACAGAAAATCCCAGCGACGCAAGCCAAAAGGGTGACGTCATCAAGCTGCCGTATGACGCACACAGCAAGCCAAGCACCAGCACTTCAGACAGTCGTATACATGTCATTTGTCTATATATAGCCGCCACTGGCTGACCTCCATGTAGCGTCATGGATGCGGTGACATTTGTATGAAAACTGCGACTCAACTGTTTGTAGTACAGTGTTCCAAGTAGTGTCATACAATTTCTTGTTGCATAGTCAAGTTGGAGGCTAGCTTGTGACAGGAATTCAAGCCGGCAACATATGCACCTTTAATTGTATGCCTTTCCAGACTTCAGTATCAACACAGTGTTGCAACTGTTTATCCTACAGCATTCTGGGTGGTGTCATATGCACGCGCATGTGTGCGTGGTGTCACACTTCAAAAACTGATCACCTGAAATAAACTCTGATCGCAAACTGCAACCAAGCATCGACGTCTTGTGTCCATGACATCCTTTCACATTCTCACACGTAAGCAGTCTCAAGTGTCTCTGCCAAAATTTTTTCGTTCATTTCACTTATGCCAAGATGCATTGAGAATTCTTCATCTAGGGCAGTGTTTTCCATGCATACACCTTTCCAAAAGGGCTCCCTGGGCGCTGCCATATTGTTCACTGGACTGCAGTGGGCACCTCGCACTAGCACGGTTGTTGAAGCGGCGGCGGAACCGGTTTCCGGCAGTCCAGAAAGGAGGCGCTTCGACAACATCCTCGCCCGATGGAAAGGTCTATAGAGGCCAATCACCAATCTGGACTTTCCAGTGGCGGGGTTCGATTGGAATTACAGTGGTGATGATGACAATCTGATAATAGTAGGTAGATGATCGCTTCCATAGAGGTTATCAATACATCTCATTTAAGATGAGTAAATCAAGAATGCCTTTTGAAAAGCAAGATGGACTTTGTTACACTGAGGTTTCACAGTAGTGCTCATGCAGGGAAGAAAAGGGCTCCCAGCCACTTACCACCAGGACTGGAAGAACAATGCATAGGTTGTGGCACTGCGAGTTGTGAATGCTGCTCCAAGCTCTGAAATGCGGTAAAAAGAGTTAATCTGCATGCTGTATTAAAGTTATACTTACGGAGCTCCATGTTTACTGTGTTCTTCACACCAGCTTTGCCTTCATGGTCTTCAGACTTCGCTTCAGAGGTGTTCTTCCTGTCTTCTGTCTTCAAGCTTGATCAGTTTTTGAGGGAACTCGGGAGCAGCCGTGGTGACCGGCGAACTCTGCCAAGGCAACTTTTTTTGTTTTCTTTTTTGTTCTTTTTTTTTCTGTGTGGACCCATAAAAAACTGGCAAAAGGTGACGAATTTGGCTACATCAGTTGTTTTTTTTCATTCTTTCTCTTTTTTTCCCCACTTTTTTTTTTTTTTACACTTTGCAGGATCCATATCATGCACGTAGCAGCGTCTGTTGTGTGTGTCGGGTGTTGCATGCTGTTTGCCGTTTTATTTTGCATGAGAACTATTTACACACCTTGGCAATCAAGAGAACAATTCCTCACTTGGTAGAAAAGCAAGGTAGGTCACAGGAGAGGGACAACCAAGGCACACTAGTAAATAAAGAGCAGAGCACGAGTCATCGCAAAAGGCACTGAAAGATGCAGCAAATAAGAGAAATTGCCAAGTGCAGCTCCTCGCGTACAATGCAATGATCACCACGCTACATAGTGCACCCATCAGCCAGACAGCAGCAGCAACGTCATCGAGGCTTGCTGTTGCAGTAGATGCAACTCCCTGGCTTAACAAACGCCTGCACTGCCTCCCAAAACAACAGTGAAATTGCTCAAAGCCGACTAGCATGAAAATGAGTCTTGAAGCTCTGTAACCACATAAAACAAGAGGAGGAAAACCTATTTCAAACCTATGCACGATTGGAATGAACATGTTCAGAGAGCAAGAGAGCAAAAAAAAGAACAACTCAAGGGATGACACTGCATTACAGTACTGCAACCCTAAAAACCCAATCCATCATAAATGCTGCCTTTCCTTGTGAGAAGCCATAATACGCTGATTCTACCATTAGAAAACACTGCTCGCCACGTCTAGCCAAGAGCCACGCAGGATGTGTCAAAAAGCCTTTCATATCTCATGCAACAATGCATGCAAATTAAGAAGGAAAAATGGCTTCAGCTACAAATGGAAAGAGATGCCTCACACATTCACAAGTACACATCATACAGGAAAAGTAAATGAAACAAAGCCCTGCTTTCAATATGTGCATGTTGCGGCATGACTGGGCGTACAACTCTTGCACAGGATCACCATTAAGAAAAAAAAAATATATTAACGAAGAGGGGTGAAATACAGCCAACAGGCCACATTATATATACACAAATACATTGCGACAGACGAAGGTGAGCTAATCATCGTCGCCAGGAGCGAGCTTCACTATCTTCCTCCTCTTCGTCATCCACCAGCAGAAGGTCTTCCTCCAGGCCCAGGTTTGACTGTGGACACAAGGAGAGGAAATGGTGATGAGGACAGGCATCGAGCTGTGACTTCACGAGTGCATTTAGTGCAATAGCACTGCAGATAGCCTGAAGATGCTAGTACAGGAGTAACACTGAAGTCTGAGCTAGGTGGTACAGCATCTTGGAAAAAGACAGCACAAAAGGCGCTGTTTTTTTCCCAGATACTAGTAAAGGCATAATAGGCCAAGTTCTCGCTAATGGCACATTAGCCTTTGGCCATCTTCCAAAACCTTACGTTAGTGCTAGCAAAACCTCAATGAGGCTTTTGATGACGGCTGAAGGGGCCTCGATCTCCTTCCATGGAATGGTTCTCTTCCTAACAACTACGCACAGCTTTGTCTTGTAGACAAAGGCTGCAACTATCAGGGTGTACTTGCTGCATGCGCAATGATGCATTTGAAGCAATGATGCAGTTGAAATCAAAAATGCTAGAGGGCACTGCGGAAACTGCAATGGAGTAATGTGAAAGCACGCCTCCTCACAGCCTCTAATCGCTCCTCTTTGCCTCTATGTCGATTGTGACGTCGTGTCTCACAATCAAATCACATAATTCACCTTAAACCACAGTTAATTCACCTTACTATATAATTAATTCACATTTAATTCACTTAAATCACAATTTTGACAATCCATTTAATTTACAATTGATCTACACCAATTCACCTTTAATTCATTCCAATGTACCATTAAGTCACATTATACCCACATTAATTCACCTTAATTTATAATTAATTCACCTCAATTCACTAATGCACCTTAATTCATCTTCATTTGCTACTGCCGTTTCTATAATCTGTTATTATTGATTAGATTTCGTTTAACTCCAAAGCCCCCATCGTTTCACCTTAGTATTCATTACGGACATTCAAATTTCGCGCCACACGTTGGCTCCGCCCACCTTTCCGGTCACGTGGACCAATCACGTGGACCAATCACGTGGTACATCACATGGTGTCACATGGCACCGCACTTCCAGCAATTCAAATTTCGCGCCACTCCCGGCCCGACCCCGCCCACTTTTGGTCACTTCTATGGCTTTAATCAGGATTATTTGCTGTAATTTTTGGCACCAAAATTTTTGTGCTGCATCCTCACACCATGCTCCTTCGATTATAACCACTTTTGAGACGATGTCTCTTGATAGCTTCCCACAACCGCTGCAGACACGGTTTTGATGACAGAGCCGCCGACATAGGCTAGTAATGCTTTCACATTAAAAAGAGCCGAGAATTCGTATCCATAAGTTCTGGCTGGATTTGCTGCCGTAAAGATGTAGTGAAATAACTAACACATCTGCAATTAAGCAAATGACAGGGCTTAGCTCATGCAGCTATGGAAGTAGCTCTGCAATCAGAAGGGCATGGGTCCACTTGGCCAAGCATGGTGAGTGTTCTGTGGCAGTGACCCTAGGTCCCCTTGATTTGGCTGCACTTTCTGCACCAGTTCAGGTGGTGCAGTACTCCTGCACTCTGTTTGTCAGTGCAGCTAGCACCACCTGTACTTTGGCGCTCCATATCTGACACTGTGCTGCACGAGTTGTTCGGCACTTCTGCATTAGCATCCCCATGAGTTCTCTTCTCGTGCAAGTAGTGCAAGGTGTTTGGCGTGCTCTGTAACTGACAGGTAGCAGATAGCTCTGTGGCAACGCTTGTTTTAGCAAACAATGTTGAAACGGCCGCATTTCCCGTGCTAGGCGACCACAATGGCCACATGCAGCACGAGAAAGCGCAATTGTATGAGTGACAGAAGGTGAGTACTGTCGTTTTTAAATGCATGGGTGATCCCAACACTTGTGACGGCTTGCTGCTACTCGTTTCTTTTTGCAAATGTGGCCTCCACATCAGCATTCAGCATGTGGTAGCATCAGCCGCACCTTTGCTTACAGTAGCGACAGCCTCCGAGGTCCCCAATCAGCCCACAACTGTCATTCAGCCTCTGACAGTCACTCCACCACCACTGTTTGCTGACAGTGAAAGAGAGTTGTGGAGTTCAAATGAGTTATCAGCAAAGTTATCAGCCGAATCTCTTCTGCTTTAATTGGCAGCCGACCGGAAACACTTTTCGAGTAGAACGGCGAAAGCCTGAACCACGCACATAGACCCAGAGGCCCCTGGTGACAGATATTAGTTAGGGCTTAAAAAACAGTCTGAACAGCCTCTTGAATGCAAAGTCCAAGTATTTCGTTATTACCTCTTCAAAAACCCGCTGAATGGATAACAGCCGACCTGAGCCACTTTGTAGAAAGCAACAGAAAGGACGAAGTCAAATTCTCTGTCACTGTTGAAATTGACAAGTTTCATGGCTGCTGCTAAGAGATGCGTCCAAACAAATAAACATACACCATTAAACACAACTAGCACAACCGCATGCACATGTCGAAACCTCGCGAGAAACATGTTTCTGTACTTTGGTGCCCAATTTGGCCGCTGCATCGTCAGGACACACTCGCACTGCAAGAACTGGCACTGTATTGGCAAGCACTTATGTGACCTAGTGCAGAAAGTGCAGTCAAATAGAGGAGACCTCTAGTAGCGGTGACAGCAACTCGTGTGTAAGAGGTGCTCGTTCTAAACCCAGTTCCACTGGGTACCTGCCAATTTTCCTATGGCATGCCCGCCAACCTACCAATGTCAAAGTTTGGGAGATCAGAGGGAGGGGCATGTTTCCAGAGTTTGAACGTGACCTTGCCATATCTTCCATACAATCTTTTGCTCGCTTCAGAAATTTCTCACGGTAGGTTTTTGAAAAAATTCTTACAAGCGGTGCTCTTCATCAACAGAAGCTTTTCTGTGTCAAGTAATGACCCATCGGCTGCCGGTGCTCATTTCCCTTTCCCTCCCCTCCCCATGCCAAAGTTCGGACAAAGTATGGACAGCGTGGAACGTTTTCTGTGCATGAAAACCGACCACTGATGCTGTCTCACCCACAAGCAATGTCAGCATGATCTTCCACAAAGGCTGTCCCCGGTCAGCAAAGATGACATCCTGTCAAAACCTATGCAGCACAGACATACCATATTTGTGAGTAGAGATTTCATGTGTGGCTGATATATTATGAGCCATATAATTAAAAGCAGCTTTTGTTGGTACGACGCACTAGGCCAAAACATACAGTGCCAATCACCCTGTTGATCATGATGCTCGCATGCATAGTTTCCTAACTGATGTAGAAATGGATAGCGTGGCGAAATCATGCCAACCAGCGTCAAAACTTGGTCAGGCCAAGGGTGATTCGTGGATACCGTTTAGACAGCATGACATGAGAGTCGGCCTTGAGAATGTCAACATTATAACCAGTCCACTTACTGTGAACATCCGGATTACAGCGAACAAACAGCGCACAACAGTCATGTCCATTACAAGCAGGCGTGACTGTATAAAAAGCCGCTTCCCAGCAGCAAACACAAGTGCCAGCTAAGGGAGCCGTGGACTCACCTCCTCGTCGGCAGTCAGGTCATCCTGAGCCAGATTTGAGGCTGATGCAGAGTCACTGGTGGAGGCTGTTCGAGAAGGTTCCTTGAACCAAGCCCATTGTAGTGGCCTGTTCTTGAACTCGGAACCTTGAGAGACGCCCTGAGCCCATTCAGAGAGACAACTGTAACATGGTGCAGGCCTTTTTCTTCCTGCATCCCATCACCCTAAACATGCATTGCAGAGTACTTAATTTGAAGAGGCGAATATCATTATCATCAGCCTGACTACGCCCACTGCAGAGCAAAGGCCTTTCCCACATCTCTCGAATCAACCCTGTCCTTTGCCAGTTGCGGCCCCTCTATCCCCACAAACTTTTTAATCTCATCCACCCATCCAACTTTATGTCGCCCCTGCTACGCTTGCCTTCTTTTGGAATCCAGTCCGTTACCCTTAAGGATCATCGGTTATCTTGCTTTCACATTACATGCCCTGCCCGAACCCATTTCCTCCTCTTGATTTCGAATAGGATGTCATTAACCCGCGTTTGTTCCCTGACCAACTCTGTCCTCCTCCTGTGTCTTAACGCTACACCTATCATTCTCCTTTCCACAGCTCGCTGCGTTGTCCTTAACTTAAGCTGGACCCTCTCTGTTAACCTCCAAGTTTCTGCCCCATAGGTGAGTACTGGTAAGATACAGTTGTTGTAGACGTTTCCCTTAAGGAATATTGGCAAACTGCCATTCATGATCTGAGAGAAGCTGCCAAATGCGCTCCACACCATTCTTATTCTAGTTGTTTCGCTCTCATGATTCAGATCTAGGTCACCACCTGCCCTAAGTATACATATTCCCTTACTACTTCCAGCACCTCGCTACTAACTGAATATCTATCTCAATCCAGTTATAAGCGTTACACACCAGGTGAAAGCATAGAAAACGGCAACATGATGGCGCCTGAAAGATCAGTGCGAAATGCAGCACATAGCTATGGCTCGTGCAAATGACAACTTTACACCACCCTCTGCCTTGGGCTAAATTTAATGGCATACATTTCTGCCTATACACTATCTTTGCAGTGAAGAGGAGAATAACCTCAAACTCGCTGTGCCCAGCGCTGCTCCTCCTCCCTGGTATGCGTGCACGGGCACCAAGGCATTGTACATCAGAATATACATGTGCTACTGTGGCACGCAGTCATTTGCATGATGAAGTAGCTGTAAAGTGTCTCGAATCTAGAGCTAGGTCATCCAGCTAAGAATATGTTGTTCTCGCTACAGAAACAACTCTCAAAAGCGGAAAAAAAAAAGGTCCAAACCAAGCAAACTGCATCAAAAACCATGGTATGTGCAATGCAGTTGCAATGCTTTCCATCGACGAAGACAAGCGACATTTTTGGACTGCAGGCACCAACTGAAAATGTTTCGCCCTACCGGCAGCATCTTGTGCATGCTCTGAACACTTTGTTGGTGGAGAACGGGTGGTTAAAAACATAATACCCATGTATGCTTAAATTGGGCTATGAGCGGAAGGTACTTATCGGCAGCAAAAGTTCACAGGGTGCCGGGTGGTGGAAAAAAAAAAAACACTTCAGCGCAGTCACTTGAAATTTATGAAGGTATGACAGAACGTGCATGCTCCACTTCGTGGCAATGATACCTAATCAATTGGTTGTCAGCTTATTAGGTAGCCAGGCAGCGCAACAAACATTTTTTTTCCTCGAGGACATGCATCCCATAAAGTTTTGCTGCTGATAGCGCATGTTAATGTGCTTATGTGAACAGCAGCCATTCCTGGAAACACCCAAATTTGCACATATCAAATGCACTAGAAAATAAGCATTCACCAGCTCAGGTCATAATTGAAAGGAGAGGCATCGTGAGAACTCCTCACAGTGGCTGCTCGAACAGTAAACTGATTGGTTTGGTTTATGAGTGTGTAACGTCCCAAAGCAACCCAAGGCTATGAGGGACACTGTAGTGAATGGCTCCGGAAATTTCGACCACCTGGGGTTCTTTAATGTGCACTGACATTGCACAGTACACGGGCCTCTTGAATTTCGCCTCCATCGAAATGCGACCACTGCAGCTGGGATCGAACCCGCGTCTTTCGGGTCATTAGCTGAATGCACAATGACCACTGAGCCACTATGGCAGCCGGACAGTAACCTGGATGTACCGTAAAAACCGGAATATAGGTCGGGCCGGAATATAGGTCGACCCCCCAACTAACCAATTCTAAAAATGAAAAACATTTTTTTCAATGGCGGAAGTACCGAAAAACACCCTTACCTTGAAAGAAACGCGAGTGTCTGCGCATAGGCGACTTAAGTGTAGAGAGAGGAACTCGAGTGAGACACAGCTGGAACCATAGTGCCTGCATGCTCTGCCGAAGCGTGATTGGTGGCCCCGAGAGGGACCGTTGAAAAAAAAAGCTCCAAAGGAGCTTTGAGAGAAGAGGAGGAGGAGAGGCGACAACACAGAGAAGGGCACAAAGTGAGCAAGCTACTCCAAGTCGTCAGAGTCGGCCGAACTTGAGTCGGATGACGATTGCTTATCGCTGCCCACGTCCCACAGAGCGTCATCCTCTGTGCCGTCTAGCGCGTTGCTAATGCTGCACTTCCTGAATGACTTGCGCACCATCTCTGCGGGCAGAGATTTCCACGCTGACGACACCCAGCCACAAACAGTCGCAAGCGGTGGACGTCGCAGGCGGCCGGTGGAGGTGGTGGGGTTGTCGCCCAGCATCCATTCATTGTAGAGTTCGCGCACTCTATCTTTGAACGGCTTGTTTAGCACAACGTCTAGTGGCTGCAGCACAGATGTCAGTCCACCAGGGATGACGACAAGGTCCGTCTTGCCATCGCCCAGGGCCCGCTTCACGTTGGCTGTAAGGTGACCTCGAAACGCGTCCAGAACGAGCATGTTTGCTCGCTCAAAGAGAGCACCAGGTCGCCGCTTCCACACGAGCCGGATCCACTCCAGCATTAATGATTCCGTCATGAAACCCTTTTCACTAACCCGGACGATGACGTCGCGTGGGAACTCCTCTTTCGGTAGTGTCTTCCGTTTAAAAATGATGAAAGGGGGCAGCTTGTACCCATCAGCTGTGCACGCGAGCATCACTGTGAATCGCGAGTGCTCATTGCCAGTCGTTAGAAGCTTCACTTGCTTAGCTCCTTTTTCTGAAACTGTACGACTTGAGGGCATGTCGAACCAAACTGGCGTTTCTTCGGCGTTTCCGATTTGACCCATCATGTAGTCGCGTCGGTGCCGGAGTGCAATCACATATCTCTGAAATTCGACCAGCTTATCTTCAAACTCTTCGGGCAGTTTCTGGCACACAGAAGTACGGCGCCGTAGTGCGAAGCCCTTCCTCCTCATGAATCGCCGCACCCAGGATGGCGAGCCCTTAAACTGCGCCCTCGAGAATCCAGACGCACGCGCGATCTCTATCGTTTTCACGCGGATGTGTTCAGCAGTCACAGGCAGCGATCTCGCACGCAGCTCCCGGACAAACTCCGCAACCTTTTCCTCCAGTTCTGGGTACGCTGCGGTCCGCCCACGAAATGATGTTTTTTTTTGGTTGCTGCAAGTTGTAATGCGCATCTTCTGCCTCCGCCAGTATCGAACGCTCTTTTCCGATACTCCAAATTCGCGCTGTGCCGCCAGGTTGCCGTGAGCTTCCGCGTACTCTATCGCCTTTTTCTTGAAGGCTACGGTGAACTGCCGTCGGCTTCCGCTCATTTTGAAAAAAAGGTGGAAAGCAGCGTTTAGGGTAACCAAAATAACTTTGTCAACGGAAACGCAAAATGGCTGTGCCAGGATTGGATTGGATTGGATTGGATTGGACTTGGGGCTTATCCCTTTGTAACGGGCGGACATTACACGAACGTCCTAGCCAACTTTGTGACGCTACGGCGAAGACTGTCCCGCCGTGTTGTCACCACCACCTAACGCTTCAGTCCACTCCAATTTTCAAGGCGGCGCTTTGTTGTTTCGACCGCCCTGGCCTTGGTAATGGCTTCCTGGTTGTTCATTTCACTGTCGCCCGCACCGCCCTCTGCCGAAACACAGCACTGCTGCCGATGGCGATGAAGGCTGTTGACTTCAGCAGCCCATTGTTGCAAGACTTCCATAGTTTTTCTGCCAATGACCGGTATATAAGACGGGGGTCGACTTTTCGGCATGGTTTTTTGAAAAAAAATTCGACCTATATTCCGGTTTTTACGGTAGGCATAATCAGTGTACTCAACAAATGTAGCGTGACCAAAGCTACACTTAGAACAGTCAAGAAATGACTATTTTTGTTAGCTTCCAATTGTCTGAACTGTTACCCGAGTCTGTTTCTAGAACTCAGTCAGCGAACATAAAAAGTAGATTAACAGCTGCTTTGCATCTCTTGCTTCATCATCGTTGCAGCCAGTGATATACGCCACCGCTGCTTTATGCCACATATACAGGTTACACGCAACTACTAGTGAGATTTTACCAGCTTATGTCAGTGGTCGGTACGCTCATCTGGTCCCAACAACTGTCGAAGTTCCCATCATTTTTCGATTGAATGGCTTCACCGCTGCTTGAAAAGCTTTTTATCTTAGTCAGGAACTTTCAGAACACAAAATGCTGAAATGCCGATTGGTGCCACTCACACCCTGCTCTGCGAATGCGACCGACTCTGCATACCAGCATGTCGGTCACTAGCCACCTTTGATGAAATGGTCTATAAGCACACCCAGCTGATGATAGCAACAGTGAACCCGATGAGCACGGGCTGCCAGCTTAGAAAAAGTCACAAGTGGTTAAGCATGACACCAGGACAATAAATTGACACCTCTGGTCAGCGATCCTTTTTAAAGGGGTAGCTTCGCTGTTGAACTGTATGCAACTATAGCAGCAACATTTCCAGGCAGCTATAAAAGCTATGGTTTCCTCATTTTTGCACCAAAAATTTATGCTAAGCAAAGCCAACGCATTTATGCCGCACCCCACCCTGGAGGGCACTGTTCCCACAGTCCACACAAGCGTGACAAGGTCAACCTTGTTCACGAGACACGAAGCAAAACAAGGGCACTCACCAACTCAGCATCTTTGCGCGTCTTGAAGGTAATAACGAGACCGGAATTGAGAAGCTCGACTCCTTCCACCTCGCCAAATTGCTGCAAGAGAAAAAAAAAAACGCATAAGAAAAGCGACAAACTTGACACAGGCACTCCAAAATGAAAAGATGTGCATAGCTTGTAGTATGGCCTATTTGTAAGAAAACAAGAGTATTTCTGTACCCACTAGTGACTGGTATTTAGCCCCAGTCACTATCCATACGAACAGAAATTTTAAATGAGACATTTAGGATCAAACGAAAACTACCTAGAGGTTAAAAGCATGTCAGGTTCACTGACTGAGCAGATAAAACAGGAAATTTACAAACATAAATGAAAACTGCCAGCAAAAAAAAAAAAAAAAGAATGTGAAAGAAAAAGCTCCCTCACTCTTTGCCCTCCTTTGAGGCCAAGATGAGACAGCAGTACATGAACAGAAACCACCCTCTCCAATGCTGTCCGCCCCGAAGAAAGTCATTCACGTGACAGTAAGATCTTTTTCCAGCTTGAATCAATACTACAGTTGAACCTCGATATAACGAAGTCCTACTTGCAGCCGAAAATTTCGTTACATCGCGAATTTCGTTACGTCGAGGTTCCCATGTTTCAGCTGTCAAAATAAAGTATAACTGGTTCAGGAACACTGCTTGTTGATGGGAACTTGTAAATCACTTATTGAGGAAATTGAGGAAATACACAAGAAAATCGAGTAATAGTATCGCTAACAAGGGCACCAGATGTTTTTTTCTACATCAGGAGCATAATGAGTGATAGCAAACACCGCGACGGCATCATTTTTCTCCGTGTGCGCATAGCAAAAGAACGAGCGCAGCGCCTAGTACTGAAAGCCGCCACAAGATGTCGCTACTGGTATCATCATCATCAGCATTGAACATTTGCAGCCAGGGACGCATCAGAGAAAAATAAAGAAAAATGTTTGCATCGCTCACGCCGGCGGCGCGGTGGGACTGTGCTCGCGGCGCGGTTATACTCCGACGTAGCGCGCGTGCGCGCGCGGCACGGCGACGTCACGTCCGCGAAACAGCGGCGCCCGATCGCCAGCGTGTTCGGCGGCTACCGGCGCGCTCTGACGGCGCCCGGCGCGGAATGCAGCCGGCTGCATTTCGCGCGGGCCGCGCCGAGAGCGCGCCGAAGCCGCCCACCCAGAATGCACCGCGCGCGCCTCCCACGCCACGCCTCCCCTCTACCCACACTCCAACACACGTTTTTTTTTTTTTTCGCCGCTCACCCGTTTTAAAGGTACGACCACACTAGCTCCACGAGTTTGTCAACACTGATGACTTTTTTTTGTTGTTGTCTACGAGGACATCGCACGCAAAAAAAAAAAAAAACGAACGGACGCTGCAAGAAAATTCCGGTTTGCGCTTTCACGTTCAGAGTCTACAGCTCGCCAGTGGCGTCACGGCGCGGCGCGTCTTGAAACTTCCATGCCGCGGGCTTTGTATGCGCACGACAGATGGCGCGGCGGTATGTTCTCGCACACTGCCGGCAAAATTGGCGCGTAAAAGGGCAAATACAAACTGCGTTTCGTCTCGGCTAAACTTTTAGCTCTCATTCGATTGTCAACGTAGCTCCTGGCACATGCATGCGATGCGCAAGGACTTCGTTACATCGAAAGTGCGGAGCAAAATTACTTCGTTAAATCGCGAAAAAAAATACATGGTTTTCAATGGGGAAGTGATTGGGAAATGAAAAAAATGCGTTACATCGCGAATTTCGTTACATTGAGGTTCGTTACATCGAGGTTCGACTGTAGTACATTGCCAGCTTCATATCTGATAATGACAATATATTCCTGGACGTGCGTGGTATGTCAACTACCCTATCTACTCGGGTACAGGCCAACCCGTTTTATCAAAATCATGCTCTCCAAACTCGGGGGTCAACCAGGGCTATTTCGACAATTTCTTGCCGTGGCGATCACATCTGGATGCAGCCTCCCCTCAGGAGCCCGTTCGAATCAACCGATGCAAGACCTGTATAGTCTAAATTATCCAGATTTCTGAATTAACGGCAGTCAAATTAATTAGCCTATACTGTAGAGGTATGACTCATGATACAGCGTGAGCACTGCGCATCAGGTGCTAGCTACTCTAGATGGTATTCGGTGTGGCACCTGCTTCATGTTGGAATAGCACTTAGGCATGGTGCAGGGCAATTTCATCCAAAATTCTTATTCCTAGAAACAGGTAGCAGTTTCATGCCCTGGTGCAGCTTGGCACAAGTGACACAACACTGCCACCACGACAAACAAGCTGACATATGCGGGCAGTCTTTAAGGGGGGACCCTGGTCTTTGAAAAAAATTTTTTATTAATGAAGTCACAGTTATGAAATTTCCAGGCCACATGTAGTTTTGTGCACTGATTCTAGATATGTCATTTAATTTCGTGTAAAACAATTCCTTGAGCACTTGTGCAATCTTTATGCAAGTATTTTGGGAAAAGTTTTGCAGAAAATTCGCTGCAGGAAACTCGCTGAAATGCATGCCATTGGGTTCTCTTGACACGAAGGAATGCAATAAGGGTAAAATTATCTTCCTGGCTATCATAGAACTTGAGTTATAAAGTTTTGAAGTTGTCACTTCAGAAATGAGAAGAAAAGTGTGTATAGGAGTTTGTGAAGTGGCAGCTTCAGTACCCTATAACTCAAGTTCTATGATAGCGAGGATGATAATTTTACCCTTATTGCATTCCTTGGTGTCAAGAGAACCCAATGGCATGCATTTCAGTGAGTTTCCTGCAGCAAATTTTCTTATATGCTCTCTCCAAAAGACTTGCATAAAAATTGCACAAGTGCTCAAGGAATTGTTTTACACAAAATTAAATGACATATCTAAAATCAGCACACAAAAATACATGTGGCCTGAAAATTTCATTACTATATCTAGATTAATAAAATTTTCTTTTTAAGACTAGGGTCCCCCCTTAAGTAGCAGTGCACAGATACTGGATCGGGGACATGCACCAGCCAGTTTCCAGCTGCAACCGATTCAGAGCTGGTTCACAGCCCTGAAAAAGTGGTGCTGGTTCCATTGCGTAGTGCAGAACCAGTTCCATGGCGCAGGTGCAGTACGTCACCACTGCCACACCTCACAGGTGTTGCAATTTTCAAGTCGAGCATGTACAGGCATAGGCCTTGTCGTCAGCTCGCCATGGAGGTGTTCAGTTCCCAAGAGTTTTTTTGTGCGTGGTTGTTTTCATTCCTAACGAGACTTGAGGCAGCCCTGGAGTTGGCCATGGACAATGACGATGACATCGCGTAGTTCCTTGCTATGCAGTTCTTCAACTCTTCTGACAATAACCAATGCCATGCTGTCTTTCGCCCCAACTCACTTGGTTCGGCTAGACCACAATCCAATTCCGAAGTGCATGGCTGCAAGATATTTCTCAGATCCTCAGAGAAACATTCAAAGAACTTTCGGCGCACTTCAAAACCTCTGCATATTTTACGATGCCCACAAATTCCTGCAAGAGCCCGCCTCGCTCATTTACCGTATTTACCCAATTCCAACGCGCCCCCGATTCCAATGCGCATCCAATTTACGACGCCAAAAAAAAAAAAAAAATTCAAGCCCCGATTCTAACGCAAGCCCGATATTGGTAATGAAAAAAAAAAAAACTACATGCCCCGCTTCTAACGTGCATGCGATTTCCACGAATTAAAATAATTTGCAACCGTTTTTATATTTTGAGGTGAGAACAGGCTTTTTATTCACCCGAACTTCATTCACTGTCACTCTCAGACAGCTCCTTCTCACTCTCCGACCACAACACCTCGTCTTGAGTGCCGTCTATGGCATTAGAAATTCCGCATTTCTTGAAAGCACCTCGGTGGTGATGGGCATGTGGTCCACATGAAACTGCCGCGTCAAGTCAGCCAGCTCATCTTCAAGGTTGGGAAACCTCCCGCTTGTGGACCGTGGAGGCCTTTGCTTGACATTTTGCACTCAAAGATTGACTTTTTCAGTCTTTTCCAGTCGCGAACACAAGTCTCTGGCACAGCAAAATGACGGGCAGCATGCCTATTGCCGCTCTGTTCTGCGTGCAGAATAACTTTGTGCTTCAAGCTATTCTCGTGGCGGACATGACGTCTCTTCGTGGTCTGCATCCATTCTCAAAAACGATATCGCATGGAGAGCCCACCGGAGAACACCACCGTCGCGCTGCGGACGACGCTATAGCTTGCTACTCATGTCGTAAGCGCAGCAAAACCGAGGCGAGGCGGTTCATCCCGTGAATTTTTTTTTTGTGCCATGCTCACCGACAGAAATGACAAGCACCACACCGGTTGAAAACGGCTCCTGCGACACAGAAAACGACGAGCAAACGTGCTCCCATGTTTGCCGGCAGTTAGTGAGCTCCCACATCGTATAATGGCGATGACGATGGGCAGCTATGGGGCAGTTTCGATTTGTACTCGAATCCAACGCGCATGCGATTTTGAGACGTATTTTCCCCGAAAAAAGGTGCGCGTTGGAATTGGGTAAATACGGTACTGTAAAAACCTGCGTATAATAGGAGGCGTAATTTAGAGATAGCACAAACGAAAAAAAAAAAAAAAAGTTTTCATTTGCGTATAATGCGAGTAAGGAAGGGCAGACAGCTCGAAGAGTTCCAGAAGTCACGGAAGCCGAACGCCCTCCGATTATTTGTGTACGCCGGCACGCCGAATACAACGCATGTAGCACGAGTGGCAGGTAGAGATGCGCTGCGCCCACTCACGTCCTACGCTGTGAGTATGTGCAGACCGATTCCAGCATACGCACTGGTGTGCACACATAAGAGGCGTCTGTCGGAGCCTAACGGTGCTGCTACCGGGTGAGCCAAGTGGAGAGCGGGGCGGCACGACGAGCGGTGTCGCAAAACCTGCTGATTTCGAGCGAAATTTGACCAAAAATTTTTTGGATCTGCATATAATACGAGGTGAAAATTTGACATGCTCAAATCTGAAAAAAAAAAAATAATAATAATAAATAAAAAATAGCATTTTACGCAGGTTTTTATGGTAGCTCTTTATAAGATGCGATTTATAAGTAGTCTCAGTAGAAGGCACAGGCAACGGCAAACCAGCAACATCTGGCCGCATGCTTAACACAGCAGGCAAAGGTATACCGTCACTGGTTGTGACAACACACGCTCGGACTCATCCTGCCTGCAGCAGTTTACCAGCTGCACACACACCGCAATTATTGTGCCGTTTGAAAAAAAAAAAAAAACACACAAAAAGACAAATGTTTCATGTGAACTCGCATGCACACGGACGGCCTGTCACAACATGGCAGTTACAATACAAAATAGAAAATTACTTGCTGTCATGTGATCTCAGTGCCATTTTCTTGCAAAATGACGCCGGACCCGTTGACAGAATTCCCCATCAATATTTATGAGCATGTTAGCGTTTGCGCATCACCTGCTGAACGCTGTTTCCACATGCACAACTTTTTTGCACCTCCTTAACGGCTGATGCCGCGATTAATTGCATCACAGCAGCACCATGGCTGCACCCAGATCATTTGTGGATGGCAGTGCAGGGGGCGCTGTGAGCCACAGCTGAATCGAATGAGCGTGGCTCTACTCACGGCAAAGTGTGCCTGGAGGTTCTCCTTGTCCCCTTCGTCCATGCCCTGGACAAACACCTTGCGTGGCCGATGGTCGATGACGTTGAGGCTCCTCCGGAGGGCAGCGCCCCCTCGACCTCTGAGGGTGCCCCGACGGCCCGCAGGGCCCCCTCGGCCTCCGCTCCCCTTCCACTGGCCACCAAGCAGGCCCAGGGCACGCGCCTGCACAGCCAGGAGGAGCAATGGAGGACAGCTCTAGACTACCACTTCACTTGCACTTCACTTGCACAGTACAGCAAACACAGCCCCCCTGTCGAATTTTTTAATGCATGTGAATTTTTAAGTTTTAGAACAGCCATTATGCAAAAAGTGTACGGTGCTGGTGTGTGAAGCCTCAGTGGAGAGAGGAAAATCCCAGGGAGGAAGAGGGGGTGGAGGGCGACAAGTGGCAACAGGCCGAGGAGGACAAGAGGAGGAGGAAGGAGAGGTGACAGGTTGCGAGAGAAAAACTGCATAGCACATTGGATTGGCTTGGGCGGGTGGATCATGCCACCCACCATTGTCAGCGAAGAACATTAATCCTAACACATACTCTGTTGCATTAATTGCAACGATTTTGCGACTTAATAGTAAGTTAGCATTAGAATGCCCATTGCAGCGCCATTACAGTGTGACAGAGGTCACATTCTACGTGATAGCAAGAACAGGGCGCATCTATGCTAGCAGTAAGCTGCCTGCAATGCATGCAGGAAGCTTGCTGCTAGAATTGCTCATCCGCTTTTCTTCATATCGATAATAATTGTCTCATGGCCCCTTATTTAAATTTCAATATTCCAATCAGGAATAACTTAGGGCTATTCCAAGTGGCTCCTGCCGGTCGTCATACCAGGCTGGCCATAATTCAGACCTGCAATGTGTTTTCTCTTATGAAGGGCTCACACAGCTCATGCTAATGAATCATAAAGTGCAGGTTATTGCCTGTACATGGAAACATAACCACAGTTACACTGTAGTCCAAAAAACCAATTGAAAAAAAAAAAAAAAACCTCTTCCATTAAAGGGCAGCACCCTGTCAAGATCCCAAAAAAAGAATTGCAACCATTAGGAGTATGTATGCAACAAAATTGGTCTGGCAAACCATCAAAGTCAAGTCTTGCTATAGAAACAAAAGTAACGTAAAAGCAACAAACCACCTTGTCATGAAAGCTTGTACACCACAAGATATGTGACTCACTTGTTGCCTCAGCTCTTGAACTCGCTTGCGCAGGTCAGTTGTGTCATCGCCACGATGGATCTTGTTGTAAAGGTCCATCTCAGCGTCAAGCAGCTCCTTTTCCGCCTGCTGCAAGTAGAAGAAAAAAAAAATAACTTTTTTGCTTTCTACAGCTGCACAGTAAAAAAATTGCAGACAATCAATTCAACTAATGCGGCACAGTATGCATTAGCATTAGCACTCATCCTGGTCAAGCGATCGAACATGGGACCACCCACTAGCCGCCCTGGTTAGCTTAGTTGGTAGAGTGACTGCCCCAATGGTCCAGAGTTCAAACCCCAGGCCATGACAAATATATTTTTCAACTACTAATTGTCTGTGAAAGCTGTATAGCTTTTCTTTGTAGCCATATGGCTGTGCTTTGGTGGATGCTAAGCAGTAACTACCCCCTTACCCCAAACCTCCCTTAAACAAGCTGAATTAATGCAGAAGGCACAAGATGATACCGACTTCATTTATAGTCCAGTGAGTGATACCGTTGTGAGCAAGAGAGCTGAGTCATACAGGAACAACAGGAGGGGTTGATTAGTGATTGAGAATATATTCGCAGAAAAAAAAACAACACTCATTCAGCAAACAAGCATCACATGCACCATTCATCCATCACAAGAGCGGAAAGTCTTTGCTATACAGTTGAGCCCAGTCATAACCATACCGGTTTTAACAATACAGTCGACGACCGATTTTTCGTACTCTCTAGGGACCGCGAAAACGATAGAAAAATCGGGCAGTCCGTAAAATCAAATTTCAACGAAAAAATCACTAACTTATTACCACTCTGCCCAACATGCTCACAAATGATCCCAAAAAATTTTGGCGCGCCATTAATCCCAATAGAAATCATTCAATTAAATTGTTAGATGAAAACGGTTCAACTATCGCCGATACTGAATGTCCTAAAATTCTAAATGAAACATTTTGTCACAATTTTGTTCTTTCTTCCAACGTCACGTTTCCTACAGTGGAGGACTGCCAATTCTCAATGATGGATGCAATATCCATCGAGCCCCTAGGAATAGAAAAATTGATAGAAAATCTTAAAACCTATACATGCCCTGGAACAGATTTAATTAACGCGAAGTTCCTGAAGAGTACCAAACTTTATTCCTCAATCAACCTCTCCAAAATTTTCCAGCAGTCACTTGAGACGTCAGTGCTTCCAGCGGACTGGACGATCGGGAAGGTGGTTCCGTTGCACAAGTCAGGTAGTACTAATTCCCCTCTTAATTACCGCCCAATATCACTAACCAGCATTCCATGCAAAATTTTTGAGCACATTCTATACACTAACATAGTTACCTTTCTTGAATCTAACTCCTTCTTCACTGACGCTCAACACGGCTTTCGCAAATCATTCTCGTGCGAGACGCAGTTACTTACCTTCACGCACAAACTTCACGCTATTCTGATCGTCGTTCATGCGCGGACTGTATCTTTCTAGACTTCTCCAAGGCTTTCGAGAAGGTTAGTCACAAACTACTTCTTTTTAAACTTGGCAAGCTAAATCTTCTCCCAAATGTTTTAACATGGTTAGAATATTTCCTTTGTAATAGAACACAGTCTGTAATGGATAATAACATTTGTTCTCCATTGACTTCCGTGCATTCTGGGGTCCCACAGGGGTCCGTCCTTGGGCCCCTTTTGTTCCTGATATATATTAATGACCTCCCTACTTCCGTTACCTTTTAGGCGTTACCGTTTAGGCGTTCACATAACAAGTGATCTAACTTGGTCTTTTCACATCAATTCAATGATTAACAACACCAACCGTGCCCTCGGCTACCTACGCCGTAACTTTTTCTCTGCTCCCACCTCCTTGAAACTTCTCCTCTACAAATCTCTTGTTCGTAGTAAGTTGGAATATGCTGCGTCCATTTGGGATCCCTTCACGGAAAACCTGATCAGTTCCCTCGAAATAATTCAGAATAACTCGGCATGTTTCATCCTTCAGATCTATAATCGTACCGCTAGCGCAACCTCTATGAAGAATACATTACAGTTACCATCTCTTGCTGGCCGTCGAAAGCACGCTCGCCTTTGCTTAATTCATAAAATAATGTATCATAACCCCACACTGCACCGCGATCTTATACTTCCTCTGTCATATGTTTCATCACGAGTTGATCATGCGCATAAAATCGTCATTCCTTTATTTAAAACAAAATGCGCAGCTGAGTCTTTCCTTCCACGAACAGCAAAGGACTGGAATCACCTTCCCGGAAGTACAGCCTCCATCATCGACCATCAGCGTTTTTGTTCCGCCTTAGCTACCATTGTATAATTAGAGATGAAATGCCCTGTACTCAACCACTGTATACAACAACTCCCCTCTTCAGTGCCCTCGGGCCTTGAGGGTAGAATAAATGAAATAAAATGAAATGTGCCGGAGCAAGCGGCCAGCTGAATTGCACACATTCTAAAGCTCCTCATGACAATAATGCCACATATCACTGTAGTGTCCGTTCGTTCGCGCAAGGCCCCAGGAAAGGGGTGTTATCATTTTTATCCGCGACGCGAGAAGCGACCGGACTAATCTCGATTGATCGCAGCCATGAAGAGCTGCATCTACCTGTTTCCAGATTACTCTAGATGATCTTGACCTGTTATCTCGAAGTTTCCTTGCCGGCTTTAAATTTAACGATGCCGCGAGCAGCGGGCATTCGTAGTTCGACGACAGACGAGCACGTTTGTTGCTTATGCCACCGCCGAGTGATTCAGTTCTTTTGCGGGCGCAAGTCAGCCCAAATAAAGAGCTTCGTTTTCAAGACTGGTTGGTGTCTTCCTGACAGCTGGACTGCCGTCACTACAACGTGACATCTGGTGGAGGTGCTGGGTAGCCTTTCATGTTCCGGACACCCCCTACAAGTCGTGACGCCAGCCCTCTGAGTCATCTACCGCAGGACCTGAGTCCAGTCCGCCGCGCAAGTCGACGCCTGCAAGGGGACGCACCAGAGTTCGGGATTCTGCCGGACCCTACCCGGAAGTGGAAGCCAGCAGCGACGTCTACCATGAGCTTGCCCCAAACAATGACTCCAATCATTTTTCAGCAGCCCCGGGTGCCACCAACCTTCGATGCTTCGCCAGGCGCCGACCCTGAAGAATGGCTGGAACAGTTCGACCGTGTGGCTGTCCTTAACAACTGGGACGATGCCATGAAAATTAGGTACGTCTTCTTCGCCTTGGAGAGACCAGCAAGAATCTGGTTTGAGAATGAGGAAGCTAGTCTTACGGATTGGGAAACCTTCAAGGAGCAGCTTCTCAAGACCTTCACAAATGTCGTGAGAAAGGAGAGAGCCCAGCAGCTGCTACAGTCCCGCATACAACACCCAAACGAGACCGTTGCAGTATACACTGAGCAGATGAAGCGTCTCTTTCGGCGTGCCGACTTGAGCATGAAGGAAGAAGAAAAGGTCAAGCTGCTTATGCTAGGAGTTGAAGAGCAACTCTTTGCGGGCCTCGTACGGAACCCACCGAAAACCGTCGCAGAATTCGTAGAAGAGGCATCCACTATGGAAAAAACTCTTGATGCCCGAGCCCGCCAGTATGACCGCCAGCAGCGCATTTTCTCAGCAAACTGCCTGGACACCGCTAACAACGATAACCTGCGGGAGGTTATCCGTCAAGTTGTGCGAGAGGAGCTCCGCCGATTGCTGCCAACGGGAACGCAGCCGCAGCTTTCATCGCTCACAGACACCATCCGGGATGAAGTTCAACAGGCCTTGGGTGTGACGCCAACCACCACGCAGCCCATGGAGCCCCCAGGCATGACTTACGCCGCAGCTGTGCGCCATCCTGCACCTCGACGACGGGACTCAAGCCCCTATCGCCCTCAGCCAGCTGCGTTGGACCGCCGCCCTCTCGCCCCAACCCGCCCGTCCTACGAGCGTCGCACACAGCCAAGGAAATGCGACGAGTGGGGAACTCCCGACCAGCGCCGCCCACTATGCTTCCACTGCGGCGAAGCCGGTCACGTCCTCCGGCACTGCCCATACAGAAGACTGGGCTCCCTTACGACGCTCCACGACCCCGACCCGGCCAGCGACCAGCCAAAATCGAGGAGTTTTTGAGTCGGAAAGAATACTCATCGCCGAGCCGCCTATCACGTTCCCCGTCGCCATCGTCCCCGCGCTTTGTATCTCCTAGCCGAGGTTACGCGATGCATGGACGCTCCTCGGAAGGTTAAACTCAATAAAGCAGCCTCTGGAGGTGAGGTTGCTTCTGAGCGCAAGAACTAAGATCCTCCATCGACGAAAACACAAGACTATGCCTCAACTACGACGAGAACTATGACGATGAACCCTATGACGACGACGACTCCTGCGATGACGACATGGCCAGACTTGAAGCTTTTATCGCTGCCCTTAAACCTTATTATGAACTCTAAAGGACTCGAAGTTAGCATTCTTGGTGTTTATTTTCATTTTAAAGCATCGAGACGATGCTTCTTTGAGAGCGGGGTAATGCCACGTATCATTGTAGTGTCCGTTCGTTCGCGCAAGGCCCCAGGAAAGGGGTGTTATCATTTTTGTTCGTGACGCGAGAAGCGACCGGACTAATCTCGATTGATCGCAGCCATGAAGAGCTGCATCTACCTGTTTCCAGATTACTCTAGATGATCTCGACCTGTTATCTCGAAGTTTCCTTGCCGGCTTTAAATTTAACGATGCCGCGAGCAGCGGGCATTCGTAGTTCGACGACAGACGAGCACGTTTGTTGCTTATGCCACCGCCGAGTGATTCAGTTCTTTTGCGGGCGCAAGTCAGCCCAAATAAAGAGCTTCGTTTCCAAGACTGGTTGGTGCCTTCCTGACCGCTGGACTGCCGTCACTACAACGTGACAATATTTCGCCGCTCGACATACCGTATAAACGCATATAAGGGTCGAACTTTTTTTTTCCAGATTCGAGGGCCAATTTTCGGGGTACGGACCATATACAAGATGTGCGAAAAAAGAAATTTTTTTTTTAAAGTAATAACACACCAACCAGGGAATGAGCGACATTTATTGCACGTTCAGTCGTCACTCGCAGAGTATTTCGACTCTTGAGCTGGTGCTGTGCTCTAGTGCACACTCATCCCAAAAGAAGCCGCGCAGCATGGCCGCTGTTAAAACATAGCCGTTGTTCTGCACTTCTATCACACAGAGGAGCAGCTCTTCTTCCAGTTCGGGAAACTCGCATGGCTTGCCTCGGAAAGCACGCTTTTTGCAGCTTGTGTTTCTCTTTTGGTTGCACCATCATCGGACGCACTTCTCGGCCATGTCGAATTTCCTGCCCGTTGCAACGCTTACCGTGTTTCGAGAGCTAACTCCTAGCTGTGTAGCTTAAGGTGCTTGCACAAAGCGCTAAAACTGCAAAGCTCGGTGGCAGCACGTGAAAGCCACCATCACAACTATTACGGCGAACTTGCTAACACACCACAAAAGGCTGGAGCTGGCGATACTGATGCCGATGTGGATAGCGGAAAATCATGGCGGAGAAAAAAGTTGTTGATGATAACGGCTTCGGGCGCCATCCATGGATGGCACTTGGAAGCTCCTGTGCTCGCGCCGTGGCCGCCGCGATCTGCTCCGGCGGCGCGCCAGAAGCGCGCTTCGATCGCGAATGCCACGGCTCACGTGTAGCCTCCGCGATCATATTCGCGTTCCTAATTCGGGACGGAAGACTCGGCACTGATGAGTTCCGTGAACTCGGACTATGGCTCAAGTTTGTGCAGCGGAAGACATTCAAGAACAGTATGAATTCGAAACCACGCGGGCGCAATGTGCCGACTCACGCAGAATTTCAGCATCGCAAGTTAAGAGGCTCCGTTTAAGCTTGAATTTTGTTTTGTTTGGTCAAGTTTTCGATCTCTCCTGCAGTCTGAATTCATGAGGTTCCACTCTACACATTACCATATACACGCGTGTAAGGGCCGCACCCGTGTATGGACTGCACCCCGTTTTCCAGAAGGAAAAAAAAAAAAAACTGTGTAAGGGCCGCACCCAAACTTTCCACGACGTAGGTGGGAATAGCCTTCTAAATGCAGGCGCCGTGGCCTCCGCGATCAGCTCCGGGTGCGAGCAAAGTGCGCTTGATCGCGGAGCGCTTGTTCGCGGAGTCCACGCACACGCCACGGCCGCCTCGATCACGCGCGCACCGATCCAGGTGGCCGTGCACGCGCACAGGAGCTTCCAAGTGCCATCCATGAATTGCGCCCGAGGCCGCCATCATCATCATCATCGTAAACTTTTTTTCTCCGCCGCGACCTCCTGTCATCCACATCGACATCAGCATTGCCAGCTTCAGCCTTTTGTTGTTTTTGTGGCGCGTTAGCGTGCTTGCCGTTGTTGTGGTGGTTGTAGCTTTCGCATGCTGCCGCCGAGCTTTGCAGTTTTAGCACGATGGGCAAGTGCCTCAAAGCTGCACGGCTGGGAGTTAGCTCTCGAACACGGAAGCGTGCGGCGGGCAGGAAATTCGACGCGGCCAAGAAGTGCGTCCGATGATGGTGCAACCAGAAGGATGCATTGAGAAACACGAGCTGCAAAAAGCGTGCTTTCCGAGGCAAGCCGTGCGAGTTTCCCGAACTGGAAGAAGAGCTGCTCTCTTATGTGATGGAAGTGCGGAACAACGGCTACGCGTTGACAGCGGACGAGCTGCGCCGCTTCTTTTGGGATGAGCGTGCACCAGAGCACAGCACCAGCTCAGAGTCGAAATACTCGGCGAGTGATGATTGGACGCAGAATAAATGCCGTTCATTCCCTGACTGGTGCGTTTTTTCTTTAAAAAATTAATTTTTTTTTACGCAAATAGCGCGTATGGGCCGCACCCCGAAAATTGGCCCTCGAATCTGGAAAAAAAAGTGCAGCCCTTACACGCGTTTATACGGTATATGTCGGCTTGGGTACTGACGGCGAGTGCGAACGAGGTGAGTAAAATCGAGTGGTCAGTTGCGGTGCGTCCGAAATTTCAAGCCCTCTTATAAATTGGCTCTATGGGCCACGTCGTGGTGCCGCGAAGAAGTCCGAATAGTCAAGCACGTCTGAAAATTTTCGGTCGTCAACTGTATATCGGTTACAAGAATGAAAAGCTGCTTCACCGTCCACTTTTGTATGTTTTCTATGGTAAAATAACCCGCTTACTACAATGCCCCCATGCCGCATTATCAGTTATAACAATGAAGTCTGGCTCCTGAGTGCTTGTGCCAAAAGGTAGTGAAATGCGAAATCCTTGAAAAGAAGAAAAAAAAAAAATTCCAGCCGCTGCATCCTCCCCACCCTGCGCTCATACAGTCGAACCCGGATATATCGAATTCGAAGGGGATCGGAAAATAGTTCGATATAGCGAAAATTCGATATACAGATATAGGCTAAAACTGCACTCCCGATCATAACAAATTGTGGCTTACCGTTTGGAACAGCCGCGAATCACATAGTATGGGCACGTAATGTGAAAGCGCTTTATTTCGCGGAAAAAAAATCACTAATTTTGGGCTGCTTTTTCCCTTGGGAAACGAAGTTCAAAACACTGGCCTCGATCTTCTCGAGACTGTCCAGGTGCGAGAGCACAGTGCCTTCCATTTCGCCGCAACAGCGCCGAATCAGGCTAACGCTGACGCCAGTTCAGTGGCTGCGCACGGACGCGTTTCTTCGACAACACAGTTGCCCTCGTCGTCGCTGGAGTCGGCGTCTTGAACGCCAGTTACCGCTTGAACTTCGCTGTAAGTGTTAAAGTCCTCAACAGTCACTTCGGACGGAACGGCGCCGAGAAAATTGGACAAGTCGCGAAACGCGTCGTCCAAGAACACATCGTCATCTAAATCTTCCGGACATTCATCTCCGGCCACTTCGAGGCCTGCCTTGCCAAAACAGTTGGCTACTGGGGATTGCTTCACGTCGCTCGTTGAAACACAGGCACACACACACAAAAAAAAAAAAAAAAAAACACGCGAGGCGCAGATGGAGCGATAAGAGCAAAGCCTATGCGAGCGGCAATCAACGCGGCTGCGAAGGAACGACAGAGGGAAAAGAAAGAGCAGGGAGAAAGATCGGCGCTCTGGGCTTCGTTTTTTTTTTTTTCTGAGCTCTCTCTTTTCCGCAGACCCACGATGTGCCCACGAGCGACCGTTTTCTCTCTCTCCCTTTCCCCAAGAAGCGTGGCTTAGAACCGGCGCCGCGCGTCTCCATGCCGCACTCTCTCTTCGCTAAATGACCTTGACGGAGCACACGCCGGCGATACAGGAGGAGCGGGAAAGCTCGCGCCGGTGGGGCGCAAAAACGGGGAACAAAAAAAAAAAAGGGTCCTGCGCCTGCTGACCGACTGCGGAAATGTTCTCCGCTGAGGCGGCTGAGGACCGGACAGGAATGTCTTTGGGGAAAGTGCACCGTCCAGGGGCGCGGCGCGGCGTTCTATATATCCAAAGTCCGGCGAAAATGGAATTCGATATACAAAGCAACTGTCCTATATTTTTACATAGTATTTTCAAGGGGGTAATCTGTGTGTTCGATATAGCCAATAATTCGAAATATGCGGGTTCGATATATCCGGGTTCGACTGTACAATAAAACCTGTTTTCCGGCCTTCTCCGCATCGCCAGCCTCACGTGCATCACCAGCATTCCACCCACCCAAACACAAATGGGCTGCGCCCATAGCTCTATGCCGGGTACCCTCCGAAACACTAATGGACAGCGCTGATCTGCTCACTCACTCCTCATTCTGCGCAGCTCTGCCAATGGAATCGGTTGTTTGTGTTAGTTGATTACGTCGCAGTCGTTCCTGGACACTTGGTTTCTCCATCTCGTTTGAATCGCCGCCAAAATGGAAGATGGCTGGCCCACCCGCTGATTATCGGACAACGTTGCTGGTAAGTGCACGGCTGTCGATTTGGAGACGAAGTGCCGTATCATGAAGGACTACAAAGAGGCTAAGAAAGTGTGTGACTTGGTTAAGAAGTATGCACTATCGCAACCGACGGTGTCAGTCCCTCCGGGGCTTCGTTTTCGCGAGGGACCTTCCGCTGCACTACGTGGAGTACCTGGATGCCATGGAGAAGGATGGCGGCAAGCTTCACGTGAGGCTGACGGACATGGGGTTTTCTCGTGCGAACCAGTGAGATGCTTGTGGCGATTTCACCCCAGCGTTTCTTCGGGATTTCTCAAGCTGTGAGGCGGCTGTGGCAACCTTCTCGTATTTTTAACAAGGCCCCTTTCGGGGCCACCAAAACGATGCCTCAGCAGAGCTCGCATGTCACTTGCCATCCGTGACCCCTCTTTGCAGTTGTTATGCTTTTTTTCATGCAACCCGTTTATAACAATTATCGGTTATAACAATGGAATTTTCATGGCACTCGAATGTTGTTATAAGTGGACTCGACTGCAACTCCTATAGATTCAAGATGCGATACATTGCAGTAGAATATGGAGCAGTTTCGGCACAGCAATGACAGCACTGCTGAGTGAGAAAAATGTTTCAGAACTGGCCTTTGCATCCATGCTGAAACAACTGCATACTCCACTGCCTCTGAACCCCTTCGTTCCCCCTTCTTTTTTTTCCCCAAAAAGCAGAGCACCACTTCATAGCATGCACAAAACAAACACACTCACAGTGCGCCCGGCTGGCCCGTGAGGCACATCAGTTTTGAGGCCTGCCAGGGAAGACGCTGTTCCTGCCTTAGGAGTCCGACTCGATATGAGCTCATTGGTCACCTTCTTGAAGTCCACCTGTAGCTTTTCTATCACCGGCTGCAAGGATGTTATCGTCTGCGCAAACAGGGAGGGGAAAAAAACGTGCCACTTCAGCGTTCACGTTTGCTTGTTGCATATGCCTTATTTCTATTAAAACTGTTACCCTGCAGAGAACGGGCACCGGCACGGGGCGCACACTAACCTGGCACTTGTCCAGAGCTACCTTAGACCCCGCAAATAGGTCGCCTCTGCGTGCATGTTGATCCAGAACTTTTAGGATTGTTGTTTTTTTGAAGAAAGTTTGACCTAACTCTTTAACCACGGCACACTACTCAAAGAAATGGCGCAAGCCGGCACTGTGCACATGCAACTCGTCACGGGCAAGCAGCAAGAATGGTCGCATCGCAGGAGACCCGCCGACACAGTTAGTGGTCGGAGGTGCTCCAATGCCAGTGCCCCGCTAGACGTCGCCTTGAGACCATGACCGGGCTGGAGAGGAGTGATGAGCGCACGCACCACTGCCTACAGTATGGCTGTGCCTTGATAAAGTGCTGAGAGTTACTCTGAAACTAGTGCCCACACCTGCGTTGCAGTGAAGCATGTCTTCTCCTCTGCAGGCAAGTGCTTCAGCAGTCTGCAAGCCGTACCTGATTGGTTTTTGTGCTGAGAGAACTGAGGCTGGGGCGCACTGCATATCGAGCATTGGCATTACTAATGGGCATCACTCTGCAGCATCGCCTGGCGGCTCTGAGGGGCCGTTGCATCACCAACCTGAGGCGAAATCAGGATCGGATATCCTCGCATAGCACCTTGGAGCATCAAATCAACCGGGCTCATGCACGCCGCCGCTTCGAATAATCCGGTCAAATTTACAATAGAAATTACAGGACCGCGAAAATTCTTCAAATTATCCGGGATTTAAAGTTCGAATTATCAAGGTTTTACTGAACAGAGCGGTGGCAATGGGTGCGCATTGGCGGCATGATAGCGCAGGCTTGTGCGTTGAATATCACCGTGACATACCGGCAGCAAAAACCATTGCTCCATAACCCCTCCCTTTTTAATATCTGAACTTTTGTCATGAAAAGATTTCATGACAAGCTGTGAGAAATCCACGGTACCTGAGCGACATGAAAAACTTTTGACTTATCTGTTGTGTTTGTGTTGATTTTTTAGACTCATATGCAACTGAGGCTATCATGCACCAAACATGAGGTTAATTTTGACTTATTTGATATTTCGGGATTTGTGAGTTTCAAGTTAAGAGGGTTTACTGTAATGCTGAACAATTCTAACTGCACCTCACCTGCTTGATTTCTTCCCGCTCCTTCTCCGTCTTGCACTTGCTTAGCTTCTCTAGTAGCAGCTGCAATAAAAATACAGCCCGCATTTTAAATACAGCCAACACAGGAGCGAATGCATTTATTCCAAGCAAAAAAAAATGTATATATAAAATATGCAAAGCCACAGCTAGCACTCACCTTATACTGTTGAAGATGTTTTTCTAAAAGTTTCTGCCTTTGACTTTGTACTTCGACTTTCTTTTTGATTACTTCCTGTAAACAAAAAGGCACAACTGTTACCATCATAAAAGTGTGGCACTGCTGACATAAAAACTGGTACTGTTCCGGAATCCTTAAATCAAACAAAAACTTGCAGCTTTAGTGCAAAGTCACTAGGCATAAAAGGCTGTCCCATGCTGCCATCTAGCAGCAAGAAATCCTAAGCACAGTAAGTGACACCAAGCAAAGTTTGCTCCTGGAGGGTCTCTTGCAATGATGGGCTCTTGAGAGTGCCCAGAGTCATCATTGTTATGTAATGACAACTTTCGATACCAATATATTTACTCCAGTACAGTTGCTGAACAATTTTTCACTCAGTGGAACTTGCAAAATGGTCCAAATAATTGAACAGTCCAAAAAATAAGTGACCTATATAACACAAGGTGAGCAACGATGGTCATGAAGACCAAGAGTGGGAACCCACACAAAAAAGCTAGTGGAAGCAAGTGGATTCGACTGCACCCCAACGCCCACATTCCCCAACCCGCCCTGCACCTGCCCAAGCGGACGGTGCCGCTGTTTTCAACGAGACCAGACATCCTGGCTTGCTCGCTCTTCTTCGTGGGCCACCTCAACGGTAATAACGAAGAGCTTGCCGCTGACTCGAGTGACAACAATGAGGAACAAATAACCAGACCTATCCAAACCGGTCTGTCCAAATCACTCCATTGAAATCCAGAACGGTGCCTTCAATGGTGGCAAAGCGCTGGATGGTTGTGACAGCGATGCCAGCAAGCATCTATACAGGTCCAAAGAACCAACTTTCGGTCGAAAAACTATCTGCACAGTATGACTGGCGTCTATTTTAGTTCGAAAAATAGAACACTTGCGTACTGTACAGAGTCTGAAATATAGGCTATGAATATGTACACATTTCTATGAGATGCATGACGGTTCCACAAGAAGTTTTAATTATTGGAGCCCGAAAAATCAGTACGCTACAGTGTTGTGCTCCAGGCAGTGACTCGTTGAACTTGCCATGTCAGACTATGATACTGTAACTGACAAAGTTGTGTTTGTTTATTTACACATACTAAGGGGTTGCCAACTGTATTAACTCGCTGACTCGCTGATTTTCGCTGTCCTAATTAACGACACAATTTCCTGCATTCCCGAACTTCGAAATATACTTCAAAACCCACATCGAATACCACATTAATCAATTAGATATTCGGAACGCTCTAATGCCCACACAGCTCTCATTAAACTGAAGGTAGCTGTAGCAGTTCAGTGCCAGATAGTGCGCAATATTTTTTGCCCTTGAAGGATGGAGCTTGTTTGACACACAGTCGATGATGAATTTCTATGGCCCAAGGGCATCTGTGGCCAAAGAGTGCCATGGCACAAGGTTCTCTCTTCTACTCAAGGTGGGGTCCAAGACCCATTTCTCAAGCATTTCACCCTAAAAAAGCTGAGCATCAGGAAAGGGAAAGCTTGAACCCGTTGTGTCACTGGTGGGTACCTGGCAGCAGGGGGGATCAAACCCCACACCTTCCGCATGCGAGGCAGATGCTCAAACCACTAGGCCACTGCTGCGGTACCAGTCCCCATAGTAACTGAACGGCCTCTTCAATGGCTACCTGGTGCAAAATCGCATGCGTGCGATGTGACTGTGCCCACAGAGTGATACGAAGCCCTAAAAAGGTTTGGGACCCAGCTGCCACTCACTCTTGTTCTTGGATGGGCTGATACCACCGCAAGAGGAAATCAGAGAGCATTTCTTGCCAGCACCAGCAATACTGCTTAACTGCACAAGAGTTTCAAGTTTGTGACACGCGTGCACTCACCGTCTTCTGCTCCTCCTTGGTCCGCTTAGGCAGCCCCGTGTTAATGACGTTGTTCTTTTTCAGAGCAGCAGGGTTGAACACTGTGCGTGACAGGTTTCCGGCAATAGGGTTGAACACGGCGGACTGCATTGACAGTGCGGTAAAAGATGGCTTTGAATCGAAACACTGACTTCCGACATAAATCATTACCTGAACTGAAGCTAGCTGCGGCATACACACAAGGAGAGCACTGCTGACACATTCCAGTTCATATGCTCACAACTGTGAGCGATACAAATGTTTCACAGAACTGGACTATATTTTCATACATCTTCACACTGTTAATACATGCCTCCATAACACGATTTTCCAGTGAAGTTCACAACGTTGCCAAATTCAGATCATGCAAAACGGTCAAAGCTCAAATGAAGATGCGTGAGCAGGCTGAGCAAGAATGCATGCAACACTAAAAATAGATGTGGCATGGTGGCTTTTTTTAAAGTACCCATCCTGTACATGTGCAGGGGTGCAGGGAGGTCAAGGATCTCCCAAGCTGCAATGGGTGGTGGGGCAAAGCACCCGAAAACAATGAGGAAGCGGTCCACGCAACTTTCACTCACAGCACTACAGGACTGGATGCACTGAATGTGCTTAAGACAGTGCAACCACTAGAAAAGGGGTGCTTAGGAGGTGCGAGAGAGAATAACCATGTGTGTGTTCTGCTTCCAAGTGGGATCTTAAGGAATTTAATGTCAGCAGATGCCCTTGTACCGTACTCTTGAGTCCCCATTTTCAAAAATCTTAGCGGGTTTGGATCCTACATTGTCCCAGATACGACACATCAGCAAGTTTCTAGTGTACTTGAAAATTTTGTGTTGCAGATTGAAGTTATGTTGTAAGCAATCAAGGGAGCCAGTAACTTGTCGATATTAGGGGATATGCGAATATTCGATAATTTCAAATATTCAGTTGAATAATAAAAAACTCAACATTTGATTCGATCCGAATGTCTGATATTCGAAATCTCGAAATATTTAACCCACGCAAACAATGTTTCTAGAACGCTTGCTTTGGGTGGTTTTGATTCAGCGTACCTCCTCCAGGATGGCAAAGCAGCGTGCACTAAGCCAAGGTCATGATAGAAGATATATAGGTGAGTACACAGTGGCCCAAGCCGCTCTCAGATATAGAAGATATATAGGTGAGTACACAGTGGCCCAAACCGCTCAAAGTCCCCTAGTTTCCATGCCACGAGATGGCTGTTCGCTCAGCAGCCCGGGTCGTAGTGAGAGGCAATGCTTTTCTATGGGGAATGCGCGCTCCATGAACGCCATTTTCCCGAAAACTGTTGCTGATGAAAAGAAAAAAACACTTTTGCCGCTTTGTTTCTGTACCGCTTCGCTGCCTACTGCAGTTTTGTGAAGCAGCAGCTTCGCACTGGTTTAGTTGAAGGCGAAGAAGGCGATGAGTTCTGGCGGGTTTTTTGAACCTGCTACAAGAATAATTGCCGGCGCCCTGATAACCGAGCATGTAACCATCGCTCGTCTTTTTTGTTCTCTTGACTTTTGGCTCTTTGGTTTGTGTGTTAGTTGGCCGCTCATTTGTTCGCCTGCTGCGCGTCCTACTCGTTCCTTAGCTTGTTCGTTCCTTAAATAATTGTAGCATTTGCTATAGCTTTTGTGCGTGCTGCTCGTTCGTACTTCTATGCACTTGCTTATTATACCGTTCGTTTACTTACTCAGTCGTTTGCTTGCTCTTGATTTGTCCGCTCATTTGGATGTGTTTTTTCGACTTTCTCTCGATAGCGCACTCAAGCACACACATGTTTTACAGTATGTTTTTAGCAGTCCCCTTGCTTTAATTTACGCTAACTAAAAGTGCAACTACCGTAAAAACCCGCGTATAATACGAGGTTTTTTTCCCATAATTAGCGTCCTAAACTTCCGCCTCGTACTATTTGCGGATCCGAACAAAAATTTTCGAAGTTGCTCGAAGTTTTGGTTTCGTTTTTGCGGCGTGGCTACGGCTTGGTTTCGCTATTGGCGCGAGGCTACGGCTTGGCTTCGTTACTCTCGACAAACGACGTCACGACGTCGTTTCTTTGTTGATCCGTTGGGTGCGCCGGGGGGTCGCGGTGTGCCGTGCCCGTGCGCGTGTTGACAACGCACGTGCTCGCATGTAAGGCACGCTTCGTGAAGTGAAGCGTGAAGTGGATATTGTTTTAGAGAGCACGATGTCACGGTCTCGAAAACAGTACTCGGCTACTTTCAAGCGATTTTGGCTGCGGAGAACATCGGCAACGGAGCGGCCGGGAGGCAGTTTGGTGTCGTCGAAGGAAGCATTCGTGGATGGCCACAACAGAAATAAACCCTTTTCGCGTGCAGCGGAACGCGACAAAGCTTTCGCGGCCGTTTGATGGTTGTGTAAACAAACCGTTCAAGGACGCAGTCAGGCGGTGCTACGCAGAGTGGATGCGCTCAGGTGAGCCTGCAGTGACGCCAACCGGGCGGCTGAAGCGGGCTTAAGAAGTGCGGCATCTCGAGCGCCCTCGATGGCACGGAAGATGAGTACATTTGGAATGATTTGTCGGACAAATAAATGTCCGAAGAAAGCGCTACTGAAGAACAAAGTAATTGAAGTGCGGGATGCGATTTGAATAAATGTCTTCTATGAGCTTGTGTTACTCGTATTATACGCGGGTGAAACTTTTTTTTCCCATTTCGCGTCTCTAAAACTTAGCCCCGTATTATATTCGGGTTCGTATTATACGCGGGTTTTTACGGTACTATGTTTCCAGAGCGCCTACTGTAAAATAACCATGACTCAATTGTCGGGTGATGTGCTCCTCACTCCCACCCATTACAACATCAAGCGCAACATTGAACTTCTCCTCGCTGCGCTGTAAGGAATGATTAACAATAATAGTATTAACACGCCAATAACAAATTATTCTGGTCTTCGCTTCTCCCACTGATGCAAGGGTTCCCTCAAACTTTGACTGTGCCACAGTTTGCACTGAAACAAGATGAATGTAATGATTTTTATTTACTTTTTGCTAAACATTTCATTCGTACCACGCTTTACCGCGCGTCACTTTTCCGTCACTGAATTTTGCTGGTCTTGCCTTTCCAACCCATGCCACTAACTCGTCTCACTGGCGAAAAATCACTGGCGTAAAATCGCAACGCCGTGCACCGCAAACAGCTTGCTCAAAGTGCCACGACGATGCTGCTGGTGACAGCGCAAGGAACATTTCATGTCATGCGAATGGCTTTTTTGACGTAAACGAACCATGCGATATCTGCATGGTTGCTATCACAACGAGATAGTTCATTTATGTTTTCTTTCTCCCGACAAAGTTTCATCGCTTCATCGACACTGGTGCTGCGATCAGCGGCCCAGTGCGCCGCCCGCCTCACCTATATATCTTACACCGTGGCCAAGGTCCCAACTCCATAGACACTTCCTAGGCGTGCGTGCCGTGTGCCTGTGCCCCCCCGTGTGTGCCAGAGCTGGTCTGTGCATGTGTGCAGCAGCAGACACGAGCAGGCACAAGCACGATACCCAGATCTGTACCAGCCAGGTGTCTATGCGTGCGTCACCAATGGTGCACACGCACCGAAACCGGCACAACAGCGGCATGAATTGACTGAACGACACACAGCTCTGACTTCCACGGGACAAGTGTGAGCTGACTGCAGCCACCACAGCCACTTTTCTCTGTATGAAATTCGCTAATCAAGCTCAACAACAAGTGCTTCAAATTTGCTGCTTTGTGCTCGTAATGCTCTAGCATGCACATAACTGCTGCCTCTGCTCAATCAGGCTCGAGATGGCAGCGAGCACTCAGGAAGAGAGCAGACTGAGGACGGGCAGAGAGTAGAGCAGGTTACGGAACAAATGCGAATAAACTGACAAGCATAAGGTGCTGCAGCAGCCACAGGACAGCGTTAGGATGATGATGACAAATGCACTTTCCCCACCTCTCAACACACAAGCCACTTTGTGGGTGCGAAAACTTTCCACACACCATCCACAGTGCACCTCACCTTCTCAACAGGTGGTGCTCCTAGCCGCTCCTTGATGTTCCTGGCAGGTGATGCCTCTGTTGTGGCAGCCCCATTGGTGGGTTGACTGGTGCCGCCACTGGCAGCAGGGCCGGTCTCCTGCGCAGTCCCACTGCCATTCGCTGTGGGTCCGGTGGCTCGGTCCTTGTTGTGCCAGAAGAGCTTGATGAAGCGGTTGTTGAGCACCGCTTCCGTGCATCGATATGCGGCATTCGCTTCGGCATGGTTCGAGAAACGGATCAAGGCTGCCTCTGGGTCTCCATCATAGCAAACCTGCAATGGCCAAATCACAGCTGCTGGCTACTGATGCCACCACTCTGCAACAAGCGGAATCGGCGAGAGACATGCACTCATGCTATCTGTTTCCAAGGCAACTGCACCAGTAAAAACTGGCCCAATCCCATGGCAATTGACCCTTTAGAAAATTCAGTCTGGCAACATGGCAGGCATCATCATCAGCAACTTCCGTCGGCGTCGTGCGCCATATTTTGCGCACCTTTGGCTAGCAGACGCGCAGCTATTGTGCTCTGCACAGCCTTTGCATCAGTTTCGACCTTGTGGCATGTCTACAATGCTTTGGTCACGTTTGTGAAAGCGATGGCGGAAAATTAGTAGTGGTCGAGGGACCTGACTATCATGCCGGGCGGATTTTCGCAAAGGCTTTTGGACTCCTATTGTGATGCCCACAGTGTGCGCGGTCCGTCCGGCCGCACCACTCAGCGAAGCTACGCATTGCCGTGCAAGTTGCATCTGCTGTCGATAAAGCAGGGCTAACAACACTTGGACTGGACTCGACGACGTGCAGGTGCACTGTAGGGCGAGTCGATCCGGATGCAGGCGCTCAATCAGCTGTGCAGGTGCGATAGCCGCCGATGCAACATCACTCGCGTTGTAGCTGTTTGCATGCATAGTTTGCTCACTTCAGATCAAGGTGACAGATTATCGGAGTGCTTGCTAAGCCGGAGTGCACAGGAAACACACCGCTGCTGCTGCTGCACTCCGCCTATGAAGCCGTCGTTCGCTGCAGGCTCGCAACGGAGAGTCCGACGCCGCTCCTCGCCCCGCCGCATCGTCGTGCTCTTTTTCGCGCGCACACGGAACTCACTATGAATGGTTGAGACGTGGATGCTAGCAAATCCAAAACAAGCGTGTTAGAGCAATGTTTTGATTTTGTGACGCGGCGAACAGTCGCCAACGTCGGGAACAATGCATGTCCTCGAGTGCACCGAAGGTGCGCCTTTATATTTGTGCTCACTATAGACCTTTTTCAGTTTTAGCCTCGCTCCCACCGCGCCGAACACCGCCATGTTGCTTTCCTCCTCTCTGGCTGGTTCGGGAAGGCAGTGTCCGTGCGTCCCGCGCGTTCTCTGCGGTTCTCCGTGTTTACTGTATGCGGTTGCTTAGCTGTAGTAGCCCGATTTGGGTGTATGTGCGATTAAAGCTGAAACGAGGTCTTCGGGAAACCACTGCGCAGTTGTCTGCTGGTCAAACAACTACAGGAAGCGAAGGCGGCTTGAAGCGGAGCAGTGTGAAGAACACAGAGAGCCACGGCAGCAGTGCGGTTGCGGGCTGTTTCAGCTACACATACCTTACACGCGAGCACCTACTGCTGATGTCGCTAAGATATATGTCGTCTCTGACCCTTGCAAAATCAAAACATAAATAATAATTTGGGTAAATGATGCAGCAGCACTGCCGGTTTCGTGAAACATTTCTGTTATAACTGCCGACGGTGGAAGAGCGAGCTAGTTGGTAGTTCATCTTGGGGGAAAAACACAGCGCACTCCTGAGACACGGACAAAGAAAGGCAAGACGATACAGCGCTGTATCGTCTTGCCTTTCTTTGTCCGTGTCTTAGGAGTGCGCTGTGTTTTTCCTCAAGATAACTGCCGACACTGGCGACTGATTATTAATGACAACGGCACTGTAAACATAGCTATTTGAGAGTACTTGAAAGCCATGATGCATTGCGCAAATGCCACAGCTGTTTGCTTGCAGTAAATATCCTATAAACCAGTAGGACTTAAAAAACTGAAGGCCGCAGCTTTGATGTGTCCACCTTGCATCGTGACACCTCATGCTTCGACCAAATACTATTTTCAACTTACGCCATAATGCAAAGTGCCGATTGTTCAAAAAATGTGCCTATTAGGGACGTGCAATCAGCATGCACGCAGTGCCCACCCGACCACACACAAGCGCTTTCTCGTTCTTTCGGCATTAATCAGCGGCCGCACCCGAGACGGACCAAGCAGATACGCCCCTCAGGAACTGTCACAGCAGGTGCACCAGTTTCGAGTGTATAAATTACATCGTGTTCGAAAGCCAGATGCCTCTCTACTACATCTTTTTGCGAGTTTAGCGAAATGTCGAACGACGCGATGCTCCAAATCCAGTTTTCTCTGTTCCTGCGACACTTTGCCTCGACGCGCGGCGCCGACGGATGCACTGGCGCTCCGAAGAGCGCTGCCACACACTCGCATGTTCACGCTAAGAGTGGACCACCCTACATTTGCACGCTTCACCAGTTTTTTTACCGTTAGTACGAAGTAATCAAGACATTTATGCAAAGCCAAAAGCCGCAACAGAATTCTGTGCGCTTATGCGCTCCAGAGGTGCCTTCTCCATGTAGCACTACAGAAAGTACCGTTTTTTAGGACGGTGCATAAGGAAAATGTAGTGAAAGACGCAGTCGAACGCAGTTTCAATCTGTTCGTGTCACGGGCGCAACGCAGAGCAGGCCGCTTGAGCGCTTGACAGCAACACTGCTGTTAGCTCGGAACGGAGCGGTTTTTCTTTTATAATTATAACTAGAACATAGAAGCGCTCAGCAAGTTTCGTGCTCGCATTAATAAATTTCTCCATTATAGATACCAGAAAGCCGTTAAATGAATTGCGCACACTTGCGTAGAAGCGCACCTTGAATGTCAGTTTTCGACACAACTTGCAGATAAACATCCGCGTCGCCGCTCACCGAAGCACGGGCCATTTTGTTCACAGTTGCTCATGGCATACAGTGCAACACTTTGTAGGTCAAAATAATGCAAAAATCAACACTCGGATACGGCTGAACAGCGCGGCGAGTGCTCGCTGCCTGTATTGCAGCGGCGGCCGCCCAAGCCAACATGGCGGAGAAATCGGCCAGACGCAAGACGGCGCTGCGGTCGAAAGATGGCCGCGCGCACCTGAAAAAGGTCTATACAGCGGAAGGGCAACACGGTAGAATGAACTTTTCGCTGCTCCTGCAATACTTGTATCATTTATTTTAATGTGAAAACGAACAGGTCACGGACGAGAAGAAAGAAGCATGCAGCTACTTTATGCACTCCGTGCTCTGGATACGCAGCTTGTTTCCGTGCACGTCTCAGTGAGGCCCATTCACACTTGCGAGAAGCGGAGGTCCCGCGACTGTTTTGGTCGAAAAGCGAGGTCACGGACCACTCGCTCCCTGCTCGATTTTCTAGCCTTGCGACTGCGAGTCGCATATCTTTGAACAAATCACCGAGCGAGCCGATCTTTCAACAACGACACTGTTCGCGGGCGCGCTGGGCGACAAACTGCGCGGCTCCCTGGCTGCCCTAGTCGTTGCTAAGCCTAGCCGGTTTCATATCGATGCCGCAGCTGAAGGCGCGTCGGATCCTGTCCAGCGCTAGTAATTAAGGTGCTGCTTTCATCACCGTTTTATTGTGAACCCCGTCTCATAATAATATTAAGACATGCTCGATATCCGTGGCTGCTTCAGGGGGCTAACAGACAACAGTCGAGCCGCAGTGAGCAGCAGCAGCGAAGCGGCTATGGGAAGAAATTTGCTTGTGTCGCAGTTATCACTTCTACCAGCAACTCGGTATTGACCAGCGATCTTCAAATATGATTCATTTTTTTACATTCCTCTACCCAAGGGCTTGGTATGAACGCGAACAAGCAATATTGCCGCATTTTTCTGACGCTGGCGGCCGGCATACAGGTTGGCAGGCCGGCCCTGCAGCGAACTGCGCCTCTGTCATCAAGACGCTTATACGACCGCGTTGCACATCAAAACCGTCACAACATCCTCCTCTTCGCTAAGGTCGTAGCAGTACATTGCTAATAGCAGTTTAGAGGACCAAGTGCGAGTGCAGGAGGCATGGCCAAAGCAGACGAAACACTCGAAAACACGCGAACAACGTCATTCCCGAGTTTTCGCTTCAAACGAGAATCTAACGAGAGGGCGACCTGCTGGTCGCGCTTGCAAGCGTGAACAGCGGTGTCGTCGATCTGCTGCCTGGTCGCAAGCGACTGCTGGTCACATGCCCTTCGCGGCTCGCCAAGTGTGAATTGGCCCTGCGCTGGCTGCAGAAAGGCACACAGCAGCATGCCAGCATCGTGACTACAGCTTGGAACAGAGAGCCAATGTCAAGGAAGCTGGCTAGGGCACAGAAACAAGACGATTGCGCTTGTTGTGGCTTCTCCGGGCGCCGTACTTTTCAATCCGGCCCAGCGCAGTTCGGCAGGCGTATGCCCAAGCAATGGCGGAGGCACCGCGGTTCGCGTGCCACACACCAGATGGCACTGAATTTTCTAAAGGGTCTATTGCAAGCACCCATCACCACAGCATGCTCCATACGGAATCCCCAGATTTACTGCGCACCTATGCTGCATACTTGATTAAAAGCATGCTCAACTGAAGATGCATAATGATACTGCAGTGTGAGAGATGATGCATATGACAGCAATGCACAAGACACTTTTTTGTTCCATCATCCAGCTTTCTTTAAGTCTCCAATGGCTTCGAAAGCTACCGGTGACCGATTCTAAGATGAAAATTACATGGGACAGAAGCACTCACTGCAGAAACACTGCACCAGCAGCTTTGCCTGCTTTCATGTTGTCTGCTAGGACAGAGGTTGAAACCCTCCCTCCGGGGAGTGCCACATCTATTATTACAGCGATCAAAAATTATATACGTACATGTGCCCATTCATTTTCTTTGTCAGTGCGTTTGCACCAAAACAGGCACGGTGTTGACGCACGACATAATGATATGCCATATATCACTGCACTCCTTAGTTTGCAAGCAGTGCCACAGTGGCTCTCAATGGCTGCCTATGAATTTGTTTTTGTGAGTAGGACAAAGAAAAAAATGTCATAAGAAAACAGTGGCAAGGCCTAGCAATCCTGCGCTTTTGCTTTCTGCTCCTTGATGGCAATAAATTCCATGAAGAAAACGCAACTTATTTAATATGGTCAGTGTGACAGTGTACACTGCACAAGTGACCGCCACTCAGAAACGCTACAATGTTCAAATGCGATTTCATGAGAAAACTCATGGTTCCCAAATTTTCATAACATTTCGGCGCTCTGAGCAGCAAAAATACTGCGCGAATTAGATCACATACCCAACACCATCTACAAACTTAAAAATCTGTTCAAACAATATATTGGATATAAGAATAAAAAACTGCGGCACCGTCAGCTTTACCATGTGTTCTATGGTAAAATAAATTGCTTATAACAATGCTGTCATTCCACATTATCATTTATAACAATTAAATCTGGTCACAGAGTCAATCTCAAAAAAAAAAAAAAAAAAAAAAACTTCCGGGAAACGGAAACCGAGCTAGAGAGAGAATAAACTTTATTTATAGAGTCCTTGAAGAGGAAGGCTCTCTTCTGGCGCAGGCGGGCTACTGCCGCTTGGTGGCCTTGATCTCTTGGATCTCGGCGACCTGGTCAGCTCTCTATGTGAGCAACTTTTGCTGCCACAGGTCCGAGCTGCGCAGCACGGTCTCAACACTGCTCCTCTGTGGTTATTCCGCTTAAAGGGTTTTTACTGCAGGCCCACATGATGTGGTTAAGGTCAGCATACTCTCCGCAGCTTTTGCATTCTGCAGAGTATATATCCGGATGAATTTGGAGATGCCCGAGAGTGGTTGCTTGCTCTTGCACGAGCATGCCAATGCAACAGGCAGCAGAAGGAGCAGGTGATCATGCACTAAGAGACACTGGGTGCGCCGGGGATGCTTGCACACAGCAGCAACACAGCGGAAGAGAAAAGAATAACACTCTCCCCAGTGCCAAGGGGTCGCTCGCAGAAAACGTGCTGATGTGTTTCTTTTTCTTTTTCTGTTCTGGCAGCCAGAGCATGTGCACATGTGCACTGCCCTATTCTCCCCTATTCTTTGCTAACCTGGCCAGGACCCCCCCCCCCCCCCCCCCCTTCGCGGGATGCACATGTCCTGAGGCCAGGTGAGATACTACGTCGCTGGTCTGCACACGTGCCATACATACTCTCATTCAGCTGGGAGAGTGTATGCGTGTTGCCAGCATGATTTTTCTCACCTGCCAATACCATTCCCTCAGTCCTGCAAGCTCCTCGGATTCCTGTGTTGATGTGATCGGCAGTGGCGCGGGAGTGTTAGGAACATCCAAAATTCAGCCCATTGTACACAATACATGGTGGCCAGGAAATATTAAAAATTTGCATAAACAGATTCTACTGTATGAGGTAGAACACAGAGAGCACAGCACCTGGAGGTTCACGATGGTTCCGAATCGCGAAAAGTGGTTGTTCAGCTGAGTGATGGTGTTGAGGGCTCGTGGCACCTTGCGCACCTCCAGCTCACACCGGTCGTAGTGGTTGGCCGCTCGGTTACCCATATTGCCGCGACCATAGTCCATACGACCACGTCCACCACTGCCATGCATTCCCCTGGTTCGAGGCAAACACACAAAAAAGCACGTCTGTGAGGTTTTCCCACAGTCACAATGGAATGTAATCAAAAGCAGACCAATATTACAGCGCCAGAAATAGTGTCGTCTCACGCTCTCTCTAGCCCCGTTAAGGTCTCTGGAATGGCTCACTACAGTTCCTTGGCACAGCTATGACAAGAGGCCACAACACTTCTGTGACAAACAGGAGATGCAATGAGAGCACTATGGGGGCACAGAGGCTTTTAAACTCTTAACAACCCAAGGCAGCAAACCCTGCGGTAACCCTACCCCTGCTTAAAGCTAAGCCCCTCAACTACACTGTCTAATTTTCACAAGTGTGCAAACGCAATCAAATTATTGACTGTGAGTCAAACCAAGCATTTTCATATACTGTAAAAACCCACGTATAATATGAACCCGAATATAATACGAGGTGAAGTTTTAAAGACGCAAAATGGGAAAAAAAGTTTTACCCACGTATAATACGAGTGACACAAGCTCATAGAAGACATTTATTCAAATCGCATCCCGCACTTCACTTCAATCACTTTCTTCTTCACCAGCGCTTTCTTCGGACATTTCTTTGTCCGACAAATCATCCCAAATGTACTCATCTTCCGTGCCATCGAGGGCGTTCGAGATGCCGCACTTCTTAAGCCCGCTTCAGCCGCCCGGTTAGCGTCACTGCAGGCTCACCTGAGCACATCCACTCTGCGTAGCACTGCTTGACTGCATCCTTGAGCGGTTTGTTTACACAACCATCAAGGGGCCGCAAAAGCTTCGTCGCGTTCTGCCGCACGTGAAAAGGGCTTATTTCTGTCATTGCCATCCACGAATGCTTCCTTCGACAACACCTAACTGCCTCCCGGCCGCACTGTTGGCGATGTTCTCCGCAGCTAAAATCACTTTTCCCTTGAAAGCACCAAGTACTGTTTTCGAGACCCTAACATCGTGCTCCCCAAAACAATATCCACTTCACGAAGCGTGCCTTACATGCGAGCATGTGCGTTGCCAACAGGCACACGGCACACCGTGATCCCCTGGCCCACCCAACGGATCAACAAAGAAACGGCGTCGTGACATTGTTTGTTGAGAGTAACGAAGCCAAGCCGTAGCCACGCCGCAATAACGAAACCAAAACTTCAAGCAACTTCGAAAATTTTTGTTCGGATCCGCAAATAGTTAGAGGCGAAATTTAGGACGCTAATTACGGGAAAGAAACCTCGTATTATATATGTGGGTTTTTACGGTAATTTCGAACAAAATACAGAGAGTTTAAATTAAAAACAAATGCTTCTTTACAAAATCAGCTAAACACTACATAAAACATTACAAAACAGAGTTTACTTTACTTATCATCAGCCTAACTTATTTTTCCCATAGTGCTTCCCAGGCATTAAATCAGCTGCCACTGAAGGCAGCAATACTAAACACGTGCGTATATGGTAATTTTTAGTACTCCACCCAGTGAAGCTGCAGTTATTAAAAGGAATGTCCTCAGGAATGCAACCATGTGGTAAGCTGAACTTAAAACTGAGGACAAATACATTTTGGCTTGTATCCATAGGGTATTGTGCTCCGATTACTCAGACCACCCTCTATGAAAATAGAGCTTTTAAGGCTAGAAAAGGCCAGAAAACAAAATGCGAGAGGTTTCACCATCAACGGCTGATTTTGCAAGTAAACTGCATGCATCACCGCCACTATTCTCAAGCAGGTCCCAGAGGCTATGTCATACACTGCCCTTTGATTCAAAACGATGGAAATCTGTCCCTTTCAGTAGAAGAGACTTCATGAGTTTGAATTGACAGGTGAGAAGATTTCTAGGCCCAATTTTCTCAGCGGTAAACATGTCTTTCGTTGCAAGACAAACGCTAACACAGCCAGGCACAGCCAGAGAATAAATGTCTGCTGACAACGATAACGGGATGGAGTTCTCCTTAGTGTCCCTTTAAATTAAATGTGCAAACCAGCACAGTATAAATTTCACTTGAGCACACCTTGTTAAGTGTAACTGTGATAGACCAGCAACAATGTAGAGCCCAAGGTTAGCAGACCAGGAGGAAAAGACAGAAAACATTCATTGTTCGCACTGCCCCGCTACTATCAATGCACGTGGAATAGCCGAGCTGTTGTCACACCAAGCACAGTGCATCACCCCATCAGTGATTACTACTGACCCCCGTCCATAGCGTGGTCCTCCCTGGTGGTGCGGATGGGGTGGTGGCCGCATGGGTGGGGGGCCCCCTCCCCCGTGTGGAGGAGGTGGGGGAGGAGGTGGTGCTGCTGACAAGGCACTGCCACCCTCGTCTGCCAGGCCCGGGGGTGGACCCAGTGGGGGACCCACCCGGGGGTCGAGAACAGAGCGCCCAGACGGCGGTGGTGGAGGCGGGGGTGGCGGCGGCTGGCTCAGGTCAGCTGCAGCATGGTGCCAGAGACTCTTAGAACACAAGACGGCCTGAAGATCTACTCGAGAAACAGCTGCGTTCTATTCATACACCGTACAATGCTGCATGTAAGCTGACACCCCCCCCTTTTTTTGTATAAGCTAACCATGCACTAAACTGCACGGTCAACACAGTGACGGCATATCAGGATTTCATGCTTATCTTTGTATCGGTGTTATCTAAAATTTTTTTGCATGGCTCTCTTGAAAAAGAAGGGGAACGTGAAACCTTTGCCCAGTCAACTGCTGTACCTTGTTAAGGCACTTTCATTCATTAACTTCTACCCAACTTACTGTATGCTATGGCCTCGTTCCTTGCAGTACATTCACACTTTATTATTCCTGTGTCCTGCCAGTAAAAGATAACTTTGTGTCCTGCAAAGATGGCATTTGCGTTACAATGGGGGTTACGTTCCAAAATGGCAAACATGATATAGAGTCGAGATAACGAGTATATCAAACTCGAAGGAGATCCCGAAATAGTTGAACTCGTTTTTCGCTGCCCCCATTGAGTATTGTTAGCTTGCTAACAATGATTTTGTGCACAGATTTCGAAACCGTCAGCGTTGCTTACAAGCACTCTGTGTGTCTGGCTTATAGTCAGAAAACCAAAGTTTCATTTCCATACAGTTTTCGTTTTTCCCATGATGCAGCACATTTTTAATGCTTGGTGAAATCGCAGTACTGCACTCTCTGCCCGCCATGCTGCCCCCCTACAACAACTTCGCTGCTAGACTTTGAAGCCTTCTGCATCGCTTATGGGCATACTGGGCGCCTGGCTTGTAGTCAGAAGATCAAACTTTCGTTTCCAATGCAGTTTACTTTTTTTCCCGCAAGTCGACAATTTCTGAACGCACTTCAAAGACATGGCAGCGTCAAAGTTGCTCAACCACCTCCACAAGTGCAACGCACACTCTAAAACATTACAAATTTCAGGAATCCACTTTGTCTGCGAATTATTCTATTGACGATCCGAGCAGCAGAGAGTCTGAAGACACTGCCTTTTCTTCGGGGTTCAGTTCTGACATCGGCGACGACGGAAACCAGCCTGGAACTTAAGACAGCCGCCCATCGATGCCCAACTATGAGGTTTGCAGTTGTTTTGTAGCAAAAATACAGCTCAAGAAAGAATAACGATTTTTTAAAAGCTAGTAGACAAGAGAATACCAAACATTTTGCGTATTTCAGTAAGTTATAACTTTTTTTCTTTTCACATACAAGCGTGTCTTTACATGTTCCATTCAATTTTTTCCTAAAATCTTGTTTTCGGCAGATACAATTTTCTGTTGGAGTGTGCAATTTGTTATTTAAACTTAGGTAGCACAATTCTTTAGCTTGTTTATGTGTTTTAAAAAATGACGACTTTCCCCACAGTAAGGAAAGAGTTAACATATCGATGACTCAGCATATAAAACATGCCAATGAATAAGATTACTGACAACCTAGGAATAAGAGTACGGTGCTTGAACGCTAGGGATGCATGTTCTGCAGCATCGCACCGCTCACTGGGTTTCGCTAGGCCTAGTCTGCTTCGCATCGAAGCCGTCATGGAGGTGCCACAGCACCAGCCAACAACAGAAATGCTGCCCATTCTCACCCTGTGGAGGTGGTGGGCCGACCGTTGGCACTCCAATCAGCTCCCTGTGGGGAGCCCTTGGTGGATGGAAGACAGGTGGGGGGCCCCAGAACGCGGGAGGACCCACTCGAAGTGGGCGCTCCATGCCAGGCGCTTCTGGGTTGTACGGCTCTGCACAGAAAGACGTGGGACGCGTAAGCACGTGAAGTTTCGACACATGAACGCAGACACGGGGCTTTCTCCCTGTGAACTACACTGAGCAAACAGACAGAGAGAGAGAAAGAGCAACAAAACACAAAGGGAAAAAAAAAACACTTAAAACCAGTTCACGAAGTTGAGCGCCAGTAGGCATAGCCTGGTAAGTAAAATATTAAGGCAGTAATGAATGCCGAAACGCTGCTGTTTCACCATGGATCGGTGCCATGGCAACTGTGCCGCCCACACGTAGCTAGTTCCTAACCGCAGCCTGCCAGTGCTACAATTTTGCCCGAGGGGAGAGGGAGAAAGGAAGGAGCGGGCACTGACCAGCAGGTGGCAGGGGCTCCTGGCTGCCCACCATGGGTGGCAGCACCTGCTGCAGCTGGGCCAGCGAGGGCACACCTGGTCAGCCAGGAAGAGGAGGAGAGAGAGAGAAGGCCCACCACCGGGGGAGGGAGGGGTGGAATGGGGGAGTCACACACAGGAAGAACCCAACACCGTGCATGGCACACACACTTGAGAATGTTTCAAAGGGCCATTTGTGCACCCTGCCTGCACTACTGGCACAGAACAAAGAATGTGTGCGTGTGCGTAAGGTAAAGCAAAAGAACCTGAGCCACCTCTGCCTTCGCAAAATATGGAACACATTTGTATGGGCTATGCAGAATGCCACAGTGGAGGGCCCCAAGTTAGGAGAGACTGCCTGGTCAGAGCTCTTTGTCACAAGCAGCAAGCACATTTGCAAGAGCACTCTTGCATTTCTGTTTTACTGAAGCATGGCCACTACAGTCAGGCATCTTGTCTGTAACGTTTCCTTGTGTAGCAACAGTTGAACAGGCGTATACTTGGTTTCACACATCAGAGCTCCACTAAGATTTCTGAGAGGACTGACAGGCTGCAGGCACTTGCTGCAGTGAAGAAGGACTGCCAGATCACAATGTCTGTCTGAACTGTAGGATCCACCAGAAAAGTGATGGCCATGGCTTGTTACCATAAAAAATCAAGAGTAATGTTTTCTATTAAAAGAAACAGCTGCATCAATTGCAAACCTTGCGAATATGGGAGTCATATTCAAGCCAGAATGATACATGAGAACAAAGGATGTCACAAGCACAAAGTGAGAACACACGAGAGAGATGCCACACACACTCAGCTTCACATAAAGCAGAAGCTCACACTTGGGAAGCAATACCAAAAAAGGTAAAGACAACAATTAATTTTTGCACACTAAAGCGACACTAGTGTTGTAAGGCCCACCACCAGGAGCTCAGGATGCGCCCAAATCCTCGATACATGGGTATTCACTTCACTGCCATCAAAATGCAGCCATTGTGTATGGCCTAGGCTTCACAGCCCTATGCAGGTGTCTCGGTTTTTGCCTTTCAGACTGCCCTAAGTATGCAGTGAGTTGATGACAACATATTAAGAGGCAAATGGTTTCCAACTCCAGACAGCAAGTTCTGAATGCCAGTATGGTATAACATGAAATCAAATGCTCACACTTTCACATGACAAAGTACACAAGCCCTGACATGCTTTTTCTAACTTCAGTCCCGAGTCTTGTCTCATGAGAACAATGTCCCATTTTCTGCCTTCACACACTCCGTAGGGAAGGTGGATGGCGCCTGCTCTGCACACTGTGGTAATTATGCTGTGATCGCCAGTCGCACATTACGTACCAGCAGCTTTGAGTGATGGTGTGTGAATTAGACATTGCCAACACTGGAATCGCCAGCATGCAGTACATGCTCCCAAGCAAAATAATAGCTTTCCTGGACATGCACATGCTCATGGGCTTAACTCACATCGAGAATTTTCAGGAATTCATATCAACCTACTATTACAGCTTCTAGGGCTCACGCCAGTCATAAGCATATTTTCTCAAATACATTCCCAGTGCTCCTGCCTGAAGACTTTCTTGCTTTTTGACTATACCTGGTTCAGGTGATACAACATTTTTCATTACTCTTGTGGAATATGCGTCAGTGAGATTCTACAGTGGAAATCCCCCAGCTTTCAAGAAGTTTCAAGAGCATTCAAGAAGTTTTTCTAAAAAATCAGAAACGTTTCAAGTGTTCCCTACATGCTGACTACCAAGCTCTGGAACCAATTTGGCAGATGTAAGCTGAACTGTAGGAAGCTTGGCAACTGGTAAAGCTGAAGGCACAAATAAATGGACTATGCTTTGCTGTTACAACTCCATTCTTGACTGTAGTAGCAAATCACAGAAGTCAGAATGTGCTCGTCAGCAACACCACCACGTGCGCGTACAGTGCACCTTGCAGTGCTGGCTGGGTGACCAGTGAGCAGAGTAAGCTATGGCTGCAGCATGCCAATTGGTGCCCCCTCACCTTGGGGCAGTGCTGGCTGAGGTGGCAGCGCAGAATTGGGGGGTGGGGGTGGAGGCGGTCCCGACAGGCCGAAGCGCAGGACTGAAACGTCCTCCACGATGAGTGGATCATTGCCGTGGTCAAAGGGGCAGTAGTCACCACGCATACAGTAGCCACGCTCTGCAAACACGCATGCCCCACTGTCAGTGGTGGCACATCCACGCTCTGAGCACAGAGGAGTAAAAAGGGAGCTCACTAGAGGAAATTTCACTCCCTTTTTACTCTGATATATAGGTACATTTGTGTTTAGAGTGCACCAGCAATGGTGTAGGTGTTTCATGGTGATTACAATGATGGTAACTGCTGCTGTGTCAAGCGAAATGACAAAGTAAAGCAGACCACCTGTGCTGAAAGAGTACTGCTACCTCTGATAGTCAAAGCCACCCTAGAAGCTTAGAGCAAATCCTCAAAAAACTCGAACATGCACACCTCAAAATACTGGTCAAAGGGGTCATTTTCCATGTTGCACAATATACTCCATCAAGCCCCTTGCCTTTGTCACCACTTATCCCAAGAAGCTTTCTTGATGAAATGCAGATATCTCAAAATCCAAGCAGCGCAAATTAAGAAAAACTGACCCACAAGCCTTGCTGCGAATCATGTCAGGAACGAATGAGCAAGTCTGTGCTAGCCAGCCACAATGCGTGACCCATGCGGCCACTCAGTACCACTAAGTACATTGCGCAATTCTGCCACTGACAATTGATATGCACTGCATCCACTCCTGGCCTTGAGGCTTAGAGAATGCATGAAAGAGACATGAAGCAGCTATAGGTTAGAAGACCAAGAGAAGAAACACATGAAAAGGGGCAGACATTTCCCTTCACTACGGCGTCCCTCATAGCCCGAGTCGCTTTGGGATGATAGACTCTATAAGACAAACCTAACCTTAACCCGAGTCTAATATCATCGCCAGAAGTGCCAACACCCCAGCAAAGCAAAACCATGAGCCAATCCAGTTAAACACGTGCTTTCACGCATCTACTCGGTTTTACTGAGTTAAAACCCTACCACTTTTTTGTGAGATGACCAGCATTGAACAATGTTTTGATTTTAAAAAAATTCTGACAATTACAGCACCCTGCCTGGGTGCTTACCAACCATCGTAATCTCGACATCGCTTGGACGCCTTGTTATGGAAGGCGGCTGAACCCTGCCCAGCGTCAGAGCTGACCCCTGTCGACGCAGCTGGCGGTGGTTGGCCGGGCCGGTAGTCGGTGTCGCCGTGCGATGCATCAGGAGCACGAGTCTCTGACGTGGAGGAGCCGGTCGCCGATCCATGCGTGCCTGAAGCCCGTCCCTCAGAGCGCTGGCCTCCATCTGGGCAGGCAAACACAGCCAATGTGGAGTGTGCACTCGCACCACGTGCCGCAATCAGGAAGAAAGGATCAGCGGAGTTCGAAAGTGTCAGATTTACAACGCGGAAGCAGCATTTAAACGACCATAAACGCCTCATTTTAGCTACACGTTTTCTTCTTTCAAATGATGCCTCAGACATAGTTTACCACATTGTATTCACCTAATACCACTAATTTACAACTGAATTTCCCCTTTATACTGTTTCAGTTTCAGCTTTGTGAACTGAAAGGTGGCTGTGACGTGTTTGGAGTGTTTAGGCCAAGTCACGCACGCAAGAACTGCAATAAAAACAGAAACTAAGGAAGCGTGAAAAAAGTATCCATTAATATTTCAAGTGTGCTGCATCAGTGGGGATTTAAGCGAAATCTTCTATAGAAAAACAACATAAAAACCCATTTTTTCAAAGCAAGAAATCCCAGAAACACATGGCGCAAATACAGCAATGACCAAAAATTAAGGAACATGAACATACCGTATTTACTCGCAAAATTTGCACACTTTTTTTCCCCCTAAAAATAAGGCTTTAAAAAGGAGGTGCACAAATTACGTGGAAATATAGAAAATGCATCCTAGAAAACTCTACAAAAGTTATAATGCACGATGTATGTGGTATGTTGCTGCGTATCAGTTGACCCCGTAACTGGCGCCCCTCACTGGCCGGAAAAAAAGTTGACTCCAAATAAGAGTTGAAGCAGGCAGGTCAATGCAATAAACGCGAAACAGTACCACTGCAAAGCCAACAAATGAAGATACAAGGCGATAAAACAACACCCTCGCACATGGCCCAGCTGAGCAGGGGCAAACAGAAGAGCCAACGGTTCGAATTCTGGTGCCACGCATGCTCCGGAGGTTGCTGGAAGTTTACTCTCGCAGCTGCGTTTGTAGGGGAAAGCGACCGCTGGTGTGCAATTGACTTTTCTTTACCGGAGCCAATTTATAAACGAATTACTGGCTTTTTCCCACATCACTCACCTTTTGCAACCACACCGTTCTTCACAAACCTGCCCTGCGTGCACCCATGTGCATGCCGGTGTGCTTGCATAGCAGGAAGCACAAATTATGATAGCAAATTTTTTTAAAATATAAATCCAGGTAATAAACTAAGGGTGTACAAATTGGGCGAGTAAATACGGCATCACTGGACTCTGCAGCAATGAGAGAAACTATGACAGCATTCACAGGCATGATATTGTCAATGAGAGACTGCTACAAAAAAATTAAAACTGCCTTCACAAATGCAATGAATACCTGTTTGCTATATGCTAGCCATTTCCTCTGCTTGCTTAAACTGCTTATTCTTGACTCATTAAGGAAGTGTAATGAATGGTGCATGAATGAGTTCCATATTTGTGCAAAAAAAAAAAGAAAATGGCGTAACAGCTAAGAAAAGAGACAAGACCAAAGCAACCCCTACCTCTGGATCGATTTCGCGATCGCGGAGACCGCGAACGGGACCGCGATGGTGAGCGAGATCGACGGCCACTGTGGGATCGGTCCCGTGTGCCTGCGGAACGGGTTGCTCTGTCGTCACCCGCCCAGCGGTTGCGAGTCGTCTCTCCCCGATGCCGGCTTCCAGGTTCGTGCCGCCTCCTTTCTGTGGTGCGCCGTCGTCTCTCATCCGAGAAGCGCCTTCCGGACCGGCGTTCGTCCTCTCTGCAAACGGCCATTTGTGAATTGCCACAAAATTAAGCCCTACTTGCGGACGGCCCCCTAGCTACAGTAAATGCTCATCAAGGGGACAACTAAGGACAGCCCCATTCAATTACTGTTCTCACTAGAAATCTATTCTCTGGCCCTTTCTGGCTATAATGACTTTTGTCCAGTAGCAAAAAACGCATTTATTGGCAAGAAATTTGCATTTGAAATTCCTCCCACCCGTCGCTTCTAACTCATGCCATTCATACTAAAAAAAAGCACAGGTTGCAGCCCACCACAGGATGCAATAGCATAGAATGCATGGCAACGAAAAATTAATTTGTTAGTTCATATCTCCCGCCGTTTCCTGCCTTTTCTGTTGCCAGTACAGCAGCCACACATTAAAAGTTTGGCGTTTGGATTTTTCGGCTAGCTCTTTTGGACTGAACTGCGCACAGATGGAAGATTATGAAGACTACAGCATCCAAAGCACAGCGTGAGAGACTGGCAGTTTAAACATGTGGGGTGGTAAACTGTGGTGATGGTGTAGTGGTGTAATGCAACGGCCAGCGAGACTGATCAGTTCGTGCCATCACAGACTCCTATTGCACGCATGACCAATTCTTTTATTTCACACTTTGTTTGCGTGTGACACCAGACGCCACCAAACTAGCTGACGGGCCACGAGCTCCTTATGCTATCTCAAAAAGAAAGAAAGAAAAAAAGAAAGAGAGAATAGTCCTCTCGCGTCGGGTCTCCGTGAAGTCCAGACAATCATGCAGCTGTCCATGTGTAGCATCACCACAACATGCAGCTATGGTGGTTAGGAGCCACAGCAGTGCACTTACTGCCTGCAACTGTGCTACAGTGGTACTCAGAGAAGTTGCAAGTACAAGGGTGTCCGCTTCTGCTTTCATATTCCATCTCTCAGTCCTGCTCCGCTGTTCTTGTTCTAGGAAATCGATTTGCATGAAGTCTCTACCATAAGTTATCCAAGCTTTGAACCCAGGAGTCAAGGCAGCGTGTGTCAGCTGTCAGCACAAGAATTGCACGGTGGTGAGGGGCGTCCATTGCAGTGCGCTAGTGCAAACTTGCTGATTTGTAGCATGGTCCGTCGTACTTGCAACTTGCACTGTAGCCCAACTGCAGGCAGTAACTACACTGCTGTAGCTCTTGACCCCGATAGCTACAGCAGATTTCAACTCAAAAGCATCAAAGAATTCAACCTAAAGGTAACAAGTGCACAGGCAAAATGGTAAATAATTTGCGTGCTGTTAACCTGCACAGACACACATTTTTTCGAAAATGGTACCAAAATGGTCATTTGGTACCTGCAGTGCCATCCATTGGCAAAAAAAAAAAAAAAAATTACTGGACAAGCCCTATTCGCCACATGTGAGAAGCTGGACTCGTCATGAGCCAGAAATGACAGTAGAGGGGTTAATTCAAAAAGGCAAGAAAACATTTTTACGAACAAGGGGATTTGAACTGCTATCTTTCAAGTTCAAAAGGACAGCAATAATCCACTGTGCCACAGAACCGATGAAACAAGTGGTTTTTCTTCGTTCTCCTATTTGCCAATACGTGGCACTACTCAACCATCACCTGGTTGGCCTTGGTGCGTGGTACTAATGGGCACCGAGATATGTGAGACAGATACTGCGCCATTTCACTAATGGGACGCCGAAGTACCAACATGCAGCTGCTTGCAGCAAAGACCCTTTTTCCTTCTTCCTGTTTTTTCTGTTTCCTTGTTCACGCTATAGAAAGACACGGTCCTCTCGGGTGCCTATTACTGCAAAGGGTATGGCCCCAACGACATCATCATCAGGACTGTACCACTGTGAGAACAGAATCTGGAATCGTGCCCCAATCGCTCCCACAGTTTGCTCCTGTTTTGCAGCCACAGAAATGCTGCACTACTATGTGTACTGACCGACTCCGGTTCCGGCTCCTGCCACTGACGGGGCTGCGTGACCTGCTCTTTGACTTCCGGTGGCTGCTCCTTGCCTGCTCCTTGTCCTCTTCCAGGGGAAACGCCTGCAAAACAGAATGTGTTGGTAAGACTGGGCTAACCTGGCTGCGAAGCCCTACGAATGCACCTCGCACTATGCCGGGACCATAAAAGCAGCACTCGGCTGCTTTTCAAAGGAAAGTAATCGTAGCTGCTGAAACCACTGACAGTGCACCAAGCACTGCTACATGAAATGGATGAGGCAGGGAGAATCTGTAGTTACTGTCGCAGGATTCCCGGACTTGCGAGAACCACCCTCCTAAACTGAAGAGATCAATAAAATGTTTTCTCTCTCTCTCTCTCGCTGGACAGCTGAAATGGGCCTTTCCAGCCTCACTTTGCAATTGGATCACAGACACTTGGGTCAGCATTCCCAAGGAGCTAGTCAGCCACACTTTCAACTGATGCGCAACATCGAAAACGCCCTGAACGGTATTAATTGGTTTGGCTTAGTTTTATGGAGTTTAATGTCCCAAAGCAACTTGAGCTATGAGGGATGCTGTAGTGGAGGTCTCCAAATAATTTATACCACCTGAGGTTCTTTAAGGTGCACTGACATTGCATAGTACATGGCCCCCTAGCATTTCGCCTCCATTGAAATGTGACCACTGTGGCTGGGATTGTACCAGCGTATTCCAGGTCAGCAGCTGAGCCATAAAACCACAGATCCACCACGGCGGCTAGGTACCAAACAAGAGCTCCCACGGCAAGCTATCTCTGACAGGGGATTCTCGGAAGACTGCACACTTGACGACAACGAGCACTGAAGCCCTTGCTCTGAAGGGCACTTGCTGGCAGCACATGCCAGAGATGGTGTGCGCATGCGTGCGGTACCTACAGCCTAGAGGCCCAGATCTGCACATGCCAGGTATGAGCACCCGCACTCCGTCCCGCATACGCACCGGAAGCAGCACACCAGTCGGAGGAGAACCGCGTTGCTCTCGCGAGTGCTGGGACAGGTGTGAGCTGCCCCTTTCTTCACGGCGTGAAATTCAAGTCTATTCAGTCATCAAGTCAAGCACAAAATGCAGTGCAAATAAATGCTTTCGGTGAGCTTTCCTCACTTGCATTACATGGGGATGAAATTTTTTTTTTCCTTTTTTTGCTGTCCCCAAATTTACACCTTGCATTATATGCGAGTCCATAATCATGCAGGCTTTTAAGGTGATTTTCAAAACTTCTAAGAACGACATGGTCACACATACTGTATTTACTAAAGGAATAAACACACTCGCATACTAATTTTCTTTCTTTCTTTCTTTTTTATTTGAGACAATTTGGTACAAATTGGCTTAGAAGGCAATAGCAAAAGGCCCTGATGGGGCCTGACTAGGCTATGCCCCCCTGACAGCACAAGCAGCACAAGTACGTATGTGTGCCATGGTCACACATACTGTATTTACTCAAGAAATAAACGCACTCGCATACTGAACGTACACAATCTTTTGGTGTGCAGTCTGATGCTAATGTTACTAAATGCTAGCAGGTGCCCTTTTAAGAATGCCGAAACAACTACGAAATAATATAAGTGCCATATATCGGATGTCGACTTCCTTAGCATAAAAAAAAAAAACATGTCTGCTTTTAAAAGGCTTCTTGACTCGATGTGCCATACTAAGGACCATAGGAATTGTTGCGGCTGGGTTTTGCGCTGAATTAATCGTCCTAGAGTGAACTATAGTTTTTCTCTTTTTAGACAGAATTATGCGCAATTATATGAGTTACGGTTGCGGGTTTAAGGTAGAAGTTGTTGACTGAACTCTCTAGCGCGAAAGAGTGCGTTTTGCTTTATATTGAAGGCGAGTCATGCTGAATTAAGTATTTATTCCACTAGCCTACATTTAGTCTAGTTTTTACTGTTTCCAAGTTTTTTCTGCATATTTTACCCCATGTAATGAGCAGGCCCCCAAAAGGCACGTTCGCTATGCAAGTAAATATGGTTTAATAAGAGCAACAGTTCAATACATTCACATGCATTTATGTCTAAAACAGTAAATTCCCAATAGCGTTGCTGCCCAGTCTCCGATTCGTGTCTGGTGTGCTGAAGATTCTGAAAGGCATCCCCTGTGTGATGAAGCCTTCGTGGCCCACTGTGTCCTAGGGATGGCAGTTACAGCCAGGTCAGAGAACATTCGGGAATTGCCTGCTCCTTCTGAGGGAAGGCGGTGTGCTTGTGGCATAGAGTTACGTGTTGGGGCCGAAGCACCCAAGGGACAACCGCTTTCCCAAGGTCAACGGCAGATACGCAGTGCACCCCTTATTTAAATGCACTGCGAATGCCCTCCTACTTTTTTTTTTCTTCTCAATTGCAAGTAAACCTCCTTAGTTGTTCTAAATGTTTCCCATGTGCCACCGAGAAGTGAACACGCTGAGCTCACCTCGTCCTTGCGGACGGGCACGACAGCCGCTGCTGCCACGGGTATTGCGGCTGCGGTGGCACCGGTGGCTGGGGGCTTGCTGCCCCCCAGGATGACCGTGGCGGAGGTGGGCAGGGAGGAGGCCTCAGCAGCGACCCGGGGTGCGGCAGGGGCCAGCCCCGCAGCCCCAAGGCCCCCCGCACCCTCCTTGTGCGCTGGCACAGCCAGCAGCACAGGGGTGGACGAGGCCACACTGGACTGAGCCAGTGCAGTCGAGGCCTGGGCTGGGACGGGGCTGGCCAGTGTGGGGGGCAGAGGTGGCGGAACGCTGCCGCCTGGCACGTAGGGCTTCCCGTGCAGGTACGACTTGTTCGCCAGCGTCTCAAACAGCATGTCCACAAAGGGCTTTGTTTCTGCGCAGATAGTGTCACAAAGTTGCACAGGCACACTCACAGCAACCAAGCATTCACACTGCTTACAGTAAACTTTGCTGCCTTGCCACAATTTGACAACGAAGGAAATCCACACAGCCGTCTTGCCTAGACCTGACGAAAGCCATTTACATCACAAAGCAGATCACAAGTACACTAAGCTCAAATGCATACATGTTCTTATCCCTATTTCTGCATTTTTATTTCCGCAGCTAAGTGAGCACCAGTGTTAAGCACTGAGTAACCAAATGTAACCTCGGGCAAAAGACCACAGCTTAAAAGTAGGCAGTCCTTGAAGAGTATGGTTGCATTCTGATATTTTTCTATAAACAAAAACTTATAGACACTGGAAACAACTGTATCAAAGCAAAGACTCGCTAATAGCTTGTTGCCTTGTCTAATGCAAGCTTTCTGATAATAAATAACCAGTACTTTTCTGAAACTGACATGATCACAAATTTTTCTTTTTTTTTTACCAGTGTAAAAAACATGGGAAATTAAATACCAGTTTCATCAAATGACACTAGTTCAATCTTAATACCATTTTTTTTCACACACTGGTACTAAGCCAAAACTAATGACATTTGCATGGACAAGAAGTGGCGCAGAAAAAATATTTTAGTATGCACTTCAATATTTGAGAAAACTGAGCAAAAGCAACTTAAAAACCTTTACTGCACTTTTGAATGCCTTGTAAGCATTTGTAAGTGCAATTTATTGAACACAACTAGCCATCACGAGCTAAGCTAAAGTCAAGCCAGCAAGCGAGCGGCAGGGATATAAAAGACCATGCGATGGACGGCACATTACATGATGTTGATTTCCAATGAGCGTAAAGTTACTGCTGCCGTTCTGTTTACGAACAGCTGCTGCGACAAATGAGACGGGCGCACTTCAACGTCACAATCGAAACTGCCATTGCACAAGCACGCACATGGAGCAGCATGCGATATATAAACAAATATACGGCTGACCGACCACTTGGTTGGTTGGTAGCAAGAACGGCAGTAGTCTTTTTATTACACTGCTATTTGGCATGCTTCATACGAATAAATGAATGACTACAAAATTACATAGGCAAAATAATGTTGCAATGCTTCTGACACTCTAATCATTTATTTCAGATGAATATTTTCACCAAGTCTCTAATGTCAGATAATACATTTCCATAGAGAGCTCAGGCGAATGGGTCCCACAAGCTCATTCAATCCCTAATGTCTTTTTCATCAAATGCCATTGTATTTTCTCATGTGGCAGCAAAGAAATGTGATCTTGATTGAATGCCATGTGATGTGATGACATTAAATTTGCTGCATGACATGGGTATTAACTGACATTTGCATGCTATCTCTGCTTGAGCCTATGCCGGGGCAAAGAGTATTTTTAAACAAATAAATAATAAAAATTGGAGAGGAAACTCCACCTTAAGGGAATAAAGCAATAGCATAATGGGTGAACTCCCATGTACGCAGAATTGGACTTTCTCTACTTTACGTTCATAGTTCCTGGGGGTCCTCATACCCCTCTTGGTGCAGTGGTGCAGCGGTTAAGTGATGCGCCACTGCTCTGTGATGGCAGGTGCTGCCATCGGTGGGGCTTTGTGCGACCCAGACGACCAATCATTAATTTAACTTCCACCTGCCAAGGTGGACAGTTCGCTCACTATCCGGCGGGGCAGGTTGTGACAACACCGCAAGGTCACTTGACCTGGGTGGCCCACCTGCATCCTAGGTTGCTTCTCTGCGGATTTTTCGTGGATTTTTTGTCAACGATGCCAACGATGTCAGATTTTCTGCGACACAAGCTCCTAAACACTTTCACGTTAAAATTATACCTCATCCTCATATACACATTTTATTTAACATTTCAAGCACACACACGCACACAATGGACGATGCCATGACCACTTGGTAAAGTGCCAATGCTGTGTCCTCAGAAAAGAAGTTGCATACAGACATGAGAAACATGATTACAGTAACCATGAAAGCTTTTACAAAAAGTAAAATGCAAATAACGGGCACAGAACAGTTGGAAGGTGTATGTAGTAGGAAGGGCAACAAAAACCGCCACAACAATTCACTGCAGAACAAAAGGAAAAATGTATATATATGATGACGTTAATTCTCATTTCCATTTATTTTAGCCTGTTAACAATAAGTACAGAGGGCTGAGGCAGAAGCTGTATTGATGCAGCTTGCGAGATCCCTGGCACCCTCTACGTATAGATGGCTTGGTCTGGCAAATATCACCATTCTTAAAGTAGCATGCAAGACGGTACAAGAGAATGATGGACACCGCAAGCACCTGTGGCATCCCTTTTTCTCTTGTCCCATCCGTTACACTCTTTCAAGAATGAACATACGTGAACAAGCCAAACTTAATACACTGGTGCAAATATTTCTCAGGAATAAATGTAGGCATTAGCTAGTATTAAGACGAACAGAAGATTTTTCTCATCATCACAACAAAACAAATAAACGAGAATGTCACTTTGCTCCGAGTTTCAAGGTGGACCACACAAGAGAGGGCAGTGCTTACAGTTTTATTAAGGTGCTAAGAAGGTCAAAGAGAGCAAAAACTAGTCAAGAGGACGAGTGTTTCCTTCAAACCAACATAGGTACATGGTAGAACTGAAACCATACGTTTGTACAAAGGTGAGCATGCTTGTCTAGTCCGCTGAAGCAGTGTGCTGTGCAACAAATCATGTGAAAATCTATCGCAGCTCCTTAGTTGCTGGCACTGTATTTGTGCTTTAATCATTCATAGCTGGTGGCAGTGCTTCAGCACAAGGATTACCTGTGAAACCCGCTGCCGGCATTACAATTTTGCATCTTCTGCTCCACCTGCCACAAATCAAGTGCTATAGAAAAGCCTGCTCATGTCTGTACTTCGCATATAACATAGATAGAGTTGCTTGCTGTGATGGAAATACTATCTTGCCTTTTTGGAGAAAGACATCCAGTTGATCCAAACAGATGTCTTTGAGCTCCTTTTCACTTTTGTCCTTTTTCACCAGTGCCATGACATACTTCGCAAGTGCTGCAGGATCTGCATCACACCTGCAATTCAAAACTGGCTTGAGCATGGGAAAAAGCTGCAACTTCACACCACAACTGACGCCGCCAGTTGCACACTGTTCTTGAGTTACTGAGTTTGTATACATTTGCTGCAATGCTATTTATTTAGCCTCTTCGGAGAGCGCTTTTACTACGTTGATAGAAGCAACCCGGTGTCAAACCCGCTAAGTAACGAATGTTTATTCATAAAATGCTGCGCTGTGGATACGGAGAAAGAGAGACTTCACATGGTACATTAATTCGGTGCGTGTCCGCAGGGCAATCATTCTCTGGCCTCTACTGAACGCATACCTCTACTGTAAGCATGATAGCAACAACAGAAGCAAACGACCGAGGCCAAACTAAAGTGCGACTATTTTCAAAGTTTTGGTGCAAAAATACAACACAAAGCTCGCTGATTACAGCGTGAAATGTAGTGAAGTAAAGGTGATGATGCAAAAGGAATCTTTCCAACTGCAGCGCTTTTGCTAGAAAACTAAACACCAGGATCTCAGCTTGCGCGCATGCTGAATCGGGAGTGAGTTGAATACCTAGGAAAGCAACGCTACGTTAACCAGCAGTGTAAGCTGGCTGTTCACGCGTGAGTAGCCCATGTCGGTACACATCGTGAGTGACTTTTACTTCGAGTACGCTAACGAAATCAGAGCATGCAACAGAAGTGGGCAGCTGTGTTTACAAAGCGTCTGAACTCGGATCAAAGCGGAAAGGAACAACACAGTGAACAACCACAGTCTTCCTGGACCTACACGTGCAAGTGCTCGCTGTGAAATTTATTTATATGCAAACAGTGAACGCCTCTCTTATCCTCCAAGGGATTAATCGAGAGGGTAACCCGTTAACCCCCTAGTTACGTGGACAGACACCAACAGTAGGTCCGGCTCCACCAGGGACAGCAAAACTGCGATTACTTACATGTGTTCTAGGCAGCCTGTAAGCCAGTTTTTCAGCGCGTCTGCATTCTCGATTATCATCGTGGCTGGTGATCTGCTCTCGCCTCCTTTTAATGTTGATATGGAGCACAATATGAAGCAACTAAGCCTAACATACGAGTCGTGTCTATGATTTTTTTTTTCAAAGCTCGGTTGCCACAACTGCCTCTGAAAGCACCGGGCACGTTGGAACAGTTCCTTAGGCGTTTCATATATTTTTAGTGCCGTCCAAAATTCCCATTTTCGACATACGCGCGTGATCGTGTGGTAATTACGAATACCATAACACACACGAAGTCGCACACCGATACGAAGATGGCGGTGTGCGGTGTATCGAATACCTGATACACAAAAATAAAATATTTCTGCAGAAAAAAAATTAAGTAGTACTGTTTATAAAAATAGTATAAAAACTTATACACAGCAGCATATTTTGTTTTAATAATTTTTAAAAGTTAATAGTGCTTACTTCCATCATCAGGTTTTATGTGCTATCCTTTTCAACGGCGGCCATTCCTGGCGACCGGGTATGTTGGCGGTGTTGAGTGTTTGAAATCTAATTTCATCATGTTTATGTCACTGCACTAATTGAGACTATACGTTTTCAGAGAAATAGATGCTATCTGTTGTAACACTGTAGGCAGTATTTTTTATTTTAGTCCTCCAGTTTGTGAGTATGTTGACAGAATAGTGTGCCCATCTGATCGCCCGATCTGGGCTTCCTTTACTTTCGAATACCTTCAAAAATGTAGACGTAAATAAAAATCTCTCGTATTGTCTCTGAAGTTTTCAGGCTTTAAGTGACGTGGTTTTATTTCTGTTTTTCAGCCAAAATGAAGACTATAAAAGCAGAGCAAATCGTCAAAATCCCCGACGATGGTGAGTTGCAATCTAAACATTTTACGCGCAGCATGTGTGTGCGCTTTGGCGCTTATGTAAAAATTGCGGTGGATGCGGTAGAAGAAATAAGTAACTTACTGTCTTTTTGCATTGCGTTCTTGACAAATTTTAAGGCGAGTTCTCACTGGACATGAACATCGCGAAGGTGTAGAGTTGTTGCATGTCACCGAGTCGGTGTGCACGTTTCGATGGGCATTTGCCATGCGGTTTAAAGTAATATGTCGGGTTTCAAACGGGGCGTTTGGGGAAGCTGCATAAGTTGGTCTTCATGCTGTAGAGGCGCCTTGATTTTTGGGGGGAACGTCGGCATTGCCAGGTTTCCCTTGTGCACAGTAATCAGATGTTTTCAATGAGCACACGTTGAAGGCAGTGTCTGTTTCCTTTTTCTTTCTAGTCACCGTATCTGTCAACTCGCGGCGGGTACGTGTCAAGGGACCCCGCGGTGTGCTAACGCGGGACTTCAGGCACATCCAAGTGGAGGTCAGCATGATTGGCAAGAAGCGTCTCCAGGTGCGCAAATGGTTCGGCATTCGCAAGGAGCTGGCTACTGTGCGGACGGTCTGCTCGCACGTGGAGAACATGATCAAGGGCGTCACTAAGGTAGGAGTCCCCGAGGCTTGCATGTGGCTTCATCTTGTTGGGATGTCTGGAATGTGTGGCAATCACTGACACTGCATCACTAGGACTAGTTAGCTGTGCATTGTGCACAGACGTTCCTGTTAACCTGGAAGAAGCCAGGTTGCAAGTTTGTGTGCTGCTATAAGTTTGAGGTGGCAATCTTGGTTCTTTTTTTCTTGGTCATTATCATAGATTTGGAATTAGCTTGCACAAGTTTCCATGGGAAATGGCGATTGGCATGTGCATAGTTTGCTTTGCTGTACACACACCTGTAACCGTCGTTGGCCTGATGCCATGAAAAGAAAAATCGAGGAAGATGCCTGACAGCATAGCCAACATGATGTGTCCTGAACTGGTAGCGATCTGAAACGTTACTCTAGAGGCAATAGCTTGTTAGCAAAATGAATGAATTGGATCACCTTAAAAAATTATAGTTTTGATAATTTCGTAGCCCATCCGTGATCAGTCGAGGGTAGAAAGTCAGCAGCTGGTATGAGCTGTGTGCTCCTTTGTTTAATTCGTATGTTGCAGGCCTTAAAACAGCAGTCAATATTCAATTTGTTGTGTTTCTGGAACTCAAGTAGTACGGATGGTTGAGTGAACTGCTGAAAGGCAGTGAACTGTGAAAGAGGAGCTTATTATTGCATGTGTTCAGAGCATTTATACATGAAGAGCTCTTTGTAGTTGTCTTTGTAGTGTTCTCAGACCCATAGTGGTTGATCTGGCATGCACTGTTCACTTTTGTGCCAGTGGCGTTTCCAGCTTCAATGTTTGAAGCCAAGCCGTTGTGTTTGTGCAGGGCTTCCAGTACAAGATGCGCACAGTGTATGCCCATTTCCCCATCAACGTGACGACATCAGAGAACAACACCTTGGTGGAGATCCGGAACTTCCTGGGCGAGAAGTACATCCGCCGGGTCCGCATGCAGCCGGGAGTCACATGTGTCAACTCCACGGCTCAGAAGGATGAGCTCATCCTGGAGGGCAACGACATTGAGCTTGTTTCTCGCTCTGGTTGGTGTCTACTCCCTGCCTCATGTTTGGTGCACATACAGTAGAGTCCACTTTTAGACTTGACCCTCACGCAGTGTTCATTTGTTTTAGCCCTGTGTTCACAGCAAGTGGACTAGACATTCAAACTTCCATAAGGCAAAGTTCCATGCTGGGGTTTGTGTGCGATATGTTGAATCGCCATCAGCCCAGTGAAGTTTTGGCACTGCTTGGCCATTTTCGCATTGCTGTCTGTTTTGTTAGCTATAAACCAAAATGTGCATTGTGATGAATGTGCTGGTTGTCACCCTGAAGTTTGCATTTATGCCTAGTCTATATCAAAGGCCATTTTTAATTACAGCACATTTGTTGGTCGTGAAATTTGTTCCTTCAGATATGGAGTGATTGTGGTTGTCGGTGCTAGCCTTTGCATCTGGTAGTAATGATTTTGTAGCCTGCTAAGCTCGTCTAGAAAAGAAGCATGTACACAGTCATCGCTGCAAAACCCCCCACTAGAATTTGAGCTGGGTGTGTGTTGCAGACATGGTGTGGGCAGGGTACTTTTTGTGCCTGTCCTTCGGGGAGAATGTGGTGCCCTCTCTTGGTTGCTGGAGGGTTGAAATGCGGGCCAGTTGGTACATTGTAAACTGAAAAAAACTAGTCACACAAGACGACGGACAAGAAGAGTGTACACACCACGACGACAACAACTGAAGTAACAACTGAAGTTTATTAGAAAATACATAGTCCGAGCAACGCCAGCAGAGCATGCGCAACAGCATCATCACTAATCACTGAGCGTAAGAGACAAAGACAAGAAATCTCATCTATCGTGAACGACCTAAAAAGGCAAATTCTTTTTCGAGTAAGCGCACCGAGGTTGTGCAAATACAATCAGCGCCTGACAAACCGATATGATATGCTTCCAAGATTTCCCGCTCCTGTTTTCCCTTGCCTCTACCAAGAATCATGACATTGCTGAACAAAGGATAGCAGCCACATTCATTGCAATGGCGAGGCAAGTTTGCACCACCATCGGACCCCAGGGAGGAGTGGTGCTCACGCAGCCGGTCATTAATACACCGGCCAGTTTGGCCTGTATATACTCTCTCGCATGTGAGGGGGAACTTGTACACCACCTGTGCGACACACGCCGTGAACCGGTTCTCGTGCTGCGTTGTGCAAACGTGGTTCCTTTCCCTGCCTCGAGAAATGCACTAGCACAGTCCTGACAGCTTGCAAGGAGCAGAAAACGCCACTCACTCCCTGCTTGGCCGCAACTTTTTTGATGTTGTGGCTCACTTTATGCTCGTACAGCATGACCTCAAACTTCTTTCGTTCAGTTGCCCCAACGTCAGCCCGCTTCGTGCGTCCTTTCTTGAAGTTCTGAAGCAGCGATTCAGCCACTGCCTTCCAAAGGGGTTTAGGGAACCCCGCATCTTCCAAACCTTTGCACTGATTATCAAGGCTGGTTTTGATGGCGTGGTGACAGCTTTTTCCCAGTGCACTGCGGAAACAGTTCATCGCAATCACTCTCTTTACAATCTTAGAGTGTGCAGAACCGAAAGGTAACAAAGCTTTCTTGCTGGTACAGGTTTGCGCAGTGGAGCACTAAACGCTCAGCAGTTTGTTTCATCCTGCCTGCCCTGCAAAGCACTGCTGAATGTTAGGTATGGGGTCAAAGCGGTGTTGATAAGGTGGCAGTCATATGGTAGAGACAGAGTGGCCTTAAATGGTAGTTGTTGGTACCACGTACGGAGAAATCATGGGCGTGAGCGCTCACTCCCAACCCTAATGCTGCCCCACCAGTGCCCTGTGTATAAGTGCTTTTGCTTAGTGCCACTATTTCCACTCGCTTGTTGATTTAGTGTGCACATTATTAGCACAGTTCACTCCTCACCATATGTGTTTAATTTTGTTAATTTTAGCACAGTAAGACATGCAAAGTGTAGATGGTCAAAATTACATAATTTCGAAGCGCAAAAAAAAAGGAATTTGGACATTGGAAGCACATTTTTGAAATGCAGGTCTCACTTAAAAGTGCCATTGTCCATATTTTCTTAACATTAGTTTCTAAGCTGAACAGAAGGACTGTGTAAACTGAATTACTCGCATGACTATGATAAGAATGTGGTTTTTTTATTCTTTTTATGCATTGTATGGGACACTGCTATGCCTAAACACCCAAGGATGTCACCGATATTGCAATATGAATACTTTAATTGTCGCCAGAAAGTCTCTTATGGCTGATGGTGTCTACATGTGCTGTCGACATTCAGCGGCGGAAGAGAGGTGGCAGTCAGATTGCGCTGTCTTTTCAATCGTTTGGGTGTCCAGTTGGAAATTCTTTTATCCCCATGTGGCATGGTGTCCATATTTTGAAAAGTGTCCCACTTTTCAAATTTTTTCTTTGAGTGTCTAGCATTGTTTTCAGGAAGTCGGTGATGCCGGCTACATTTTAAATAGCCATTCCATGTCTAGAAATAAGAGTTGCTTTTCCAAACCGAGAAATGGAGATGGTCGTTGCTGATTGGCATGGCACAACTAGGAAGTGCTGCCATTACTTTCTTTTCTCATGCAGTGGAATGATTTACTAAAGGACACTGCGTCTTATTTTTCATTGTGTAAACAACTTCACATGATAAAGACAATGTGGCATAAATGTTTTCCTTTCTTTTTTTTAATAAGGCTGCAGTTTTGTGAGCGTGGAAATGTGTCGTATGAGTGAATTCCTAAAGTTTCTGAACTAGGGTGTCTTAAGTACACACAGGGATTTTTCTCAACAGTAGAACAATGCATGTCTTGAAGTGGTTATACCTTGGGAAATGGATAAAAACGACTGAAAAGTCGAAGCAAACGAGATCTAACCCTTTCCATTTTACTTCAAACTGCCAGTGCAGAGAAATCAGAAAAGGAAAAAAATGGGTCAACACACCATAGGCAAAAGTGTGAAGAGAAGTGCAGAACAAGTGATGGGGTGGGTGCTGTGGTCTTGGCGTTAGCTCTTCAACCCTGCCAAAGCTAAAAGGATTTCAAGGAAGCATCGGGAGCTCTCCTTGCTGTGCTAATCACCCTTGCACTGTCTGCGACATGTACACAGGGCAGCACCACCATCAGAATGTGCAGCTGGGGACTGTCCTGACAAGGCGACAGTTGTATGCAAAGTTCGGGGGCATGTGTGCAGGGTGTGGGTGCCAATTGGTGGTGCCCAGTCACAACTCTGGGCGAGTGAAATGCAATTTTTTTCTGGTCAGCTGTGAAAAAAAGTGATACAGTGCCCCTTTAGAGTTCATTTTGCAGCCTATATTGATGGAATTTCATATGTGCAACTTATGAACAACATAAATTGTGCTTGTGGCAACACTGAACCTAAGGAGGTGGGCCTTAATGCCAACACTGCTTTGGAATTTCACCTGCACTATGAATTGCATGTTTGAACATTGGTGAGCGTTTTGAAGGATGTAAATACATAGAGTTGTGCACCTTGGATATTAGCATGCTGCTTTTTCATGAAGAAGAAGAAGAAAGAAAGAATTTATTTAGCATAAAACATGAAATACAAACACACAACTTCAGGGACCCAACAAAATTTGTTTTAAGCATGCACTGTCTAATTTTTTACTCAACACCTTCTAGTGTACAGAAATTTGTCCTATTTTGAAAAGGAATGGGGCACCTTGATTTTGAGGAATCAGCGTTTCGAGCATTTATTTTGGTATTTTGTGACATAATTGCACGAGTCTCTGGATTGTGTGCATACCTTGGTAGGCACCTTTATTACCCTTTGCATCCTCCTGTTGGAGCAGAGGTCGCAAGGGTGCAAAAACATTGTTCTGGTTTTTTCCTTGACTGCTCTCTTTGGCATCAAGTATTTCTGCCAGACAACAAGCTGTGTTTTGGTGAAACTGGCAAGATGTATTGTTCAGCTAGTTCTGCATATGCTGTACACAGGAGCGTCAAAAATATGGTTGGATGAAATGAGGGTAGAGTTGTACACAACATAAGCACACTTTTATCTGGACCTTTCCTTTATCCCGCCTGATTCTTGGATCGCTTGTGTGAAAAGTTTGTTTGCAGAGTGAGTAACATATTGTTCACTGTTTCACTTTCAGCTGCACGGATCCAGCAGTCAACGCTGGTCAAAAACAAGGATATCCGAAAGTTTTTGGATGGCATCTATGTCTCCGAAAAGGGCTCAGTGGTGAAAGACGAATGAACCTTTGATCATCTGCGCCAATAAAGTGCTTAAAAAGAATGAACTGATTCCCTCCTCCTTGACAAAACACTGCAAGAATGTAACTGCAGTTTTTGCGTCCGCTGTAGCTCTTTGCGTCTGCGCTGAAGCAGCGCGCTTCAAATGAAATCGTAGTAAAAAGAAAAAAAAAAGTTGAAATCCTGTCTCCGAAACGCAGCCGTACCGGAAGCAGTTGCAACCGAGATCAAACGAAAAGTGCGCACATACCGGCTAGGTGGCAGCACTAGCCACGCTAGTGACGTTTGTGCCTGAGAGGAGTACATCTAGGCGTCCTTTTTACGCCATCTTGTTCACGTGGATCCTCGCTGCGATCAGGTAACTGTCAAATTACATTGTTTTAAGATGGGAATGGGTAGAAAAGAACGTGTTATATTTTAGCAGATATAGTTATCTTCTGTATTAAATTCGGCAGATTGTTGTGTATAACTTCTTTCAACCTTTGGCCCGCGAGCAGCACTTGGCCATGCTTGTGCGCCCATAAGTTTTCTAGCCGGCATTCCCGCAAAGTGAACACGCGCAAAAGGAAACTTGTATCTCGAGTAAGGTCGTTTTGGAACGGAGGCATAGTTTATTTTAGTTCTCGAAACCCTGACTGTGTCTGCTTTCAGGATTGCTGTCATCGCGAGTGCCGGTGTGATTTTGTGCAGAGTGCAAGAACAGTATGTTGTTCGCATTTCCCGTTACGTAAGAAGTAAAATACCGTGAATAATTCCTTCGCTGATGCTGTTAAACTCGTCAAATCGCCCTTTCGTATCTTCATTGTCTGACTTGTCGCTAACGCTGGCAATGAACATATGGTTTGAAGAAAAGAGGTCACGCCTGCGGCATGTATTCACAAGCTCGTTATCATTTATTTCAGCGAGGAGTGACAAGCGGCGAACATGAGTTCACAAGATAAATTAACAAGGATCGCAATCGTCAACACAGACAAATGCAAGCCCAAGAGATGTAAACAGGAATGCAAGAAGTCTTGTCCCGTTGTAAGACTGGGTACGGAGAAGTGTGGCGCAGTTGCATTCCTCGCAGGCTCCTTTCTTAACCGTCCCCTCTTGTTCCAGGAAAACTTTGCATAGAAGTAACGCCCAATGACAAGATCGCTGCGATCTCTGAGAACTTGTGCATCGGTTGTGGTATCTGCGTGAAGGTGCGTTGTCGCATTTATCAAGCTTACATTCATGGATTTCATTCTGAAAGTTTAAACATTTTGCCGCTGGCAGCGTTCATATGAGTGTCAGGAAATTTGGTTTTCGAGCTGCAAGTCGGTAAGTTCACTTGACACGCCCTCATTGTGCCAATTTTTGTTTCAGAAATGTCCTTTCGAGGCCATTTCGATTATTAACTTACCTAGCAACCTAGAGAAGGACACAACGCACAGATACAGCCAGAACTCATTCAAGTTGCACAGGTGAGGATAGTAAATAAGGTGTTTGGGCTGAATGTGATGCTCATGTTGTGAATTCTAATTCAACAGATTGCCAACCCCTAGGCCTGGTGAAGTGTTGGGTCTGGTAGGAACTAATGGAATTGGAAAATCAACAGCACTTAAGATTCTGGCTGGCAAACTGAAACCCAACTTGGGACGTTATTCGGTGAGTAAAAGCAGCCGTATCTCCACATTGAGTAATTTTATGAGAACCAGTTTTAACCATGAACTGTTACCCACTTTAAACAGGATCCTCCAGACTGGACAGAGATCCTTCAGAACTTTCGTGGTTCAGAACTTCAGAATTACTTCACCAAGATTTTGGAAGATGATCTCAAGGCAATCATCAAGCCTCAGTATGTTGACCAGATACCAAAAGCTGTCAAGGTAACCAATTCTTTCCTTGGCTTCCTGGTTCCTTAGGGAGCAGGAAAAACTTTTCGCCCACTTTTACGCGTAGCTGCGGCCTCGCAGCCTTAACATTGTTCTCTCTGCTATGTTTACCGGCTTTAGTTTATTAAAAATGGGTCACGTATTTGTACTCTTTCGCAGGGCTCTGTGCAACAGCTAATAGACAAAAAAGATGAGATGAAGAATCAAGATGAAGTTTGCAAAGTACTTGGTTGGTATATGGTTTTCTTTCTTCCTAGTGGCTGCACTCAGCGCGAGACCACGACTGATGTTGTCCAAACTAAGTAGCTCACGTTATGACAGCTGTATCTTCTACACAGACCTCAACAATGTGAGAGACAGAAACGTGGATGCTCTCTCTGGAGGGGAACTTCAGCGCTTTGCCTGTGCCATGGTGTGCATACAGAAGGCTGACATGTGAGCATGTTTGCTAATATGTGGCAGCTTCTCTAAGAGTCAGGAGCAGCTTTATTCATCAGTACCCCTCTTTGCATCTTTCAGCTTCATGTTTGACGAGCCCTCAAGTTACTTGGATGTGAAGCAAAGGCTCAAGGCTGCTCAAGCAATCCGCTCCTTGATTCATCCTGAGAAGTAGGTTTGAGGGATATCAATCGCTGCCACTCTCTCCTTTCTTCCTCGATGTGTTTACATTATGTGCATCATTTTTGGGCTGAGGGGCTGGCCCTACTGCATGTTCTTACTATGTTCAAAAAGAGTGCCATATGTAGTTGTATGGATGGAAGCAGCAGTTCAGGTTCAGAATAGCCTCTTTTCTTGCTGCATAATAAGGCTGCAATAAAGGCCCTTGTTCATTTTCCAGGTACATCATTGTTGTGGAGCATGACCTGTCAGTGCTTGACTATCTGTCTGACTTCATTTGCTGTCTTTATGGAGTGCCTGGCTGCTACGGTGTGGTCACCATGCCCTTTTCAGTGAGAGAAGGTAGAGTGCAAAAAATTTCTGCCTGCATGCATGTGTGCAGGCTCTGCTGCATGATATTCTGCAAATAATTACGCACCTCACTCTTTCCCTGCTCTGCTCAGGCATCAACATCTTCCTGGATGGTTTTGTGCCAACTGAGAATCTGAGGTTTAGGGATACCTCACTGGTGTTCAAGGTAGCTGAGACAGCCACTGAGGAGGAAATCAAGCGGATGTGTCGCTATGAGTATCCCAATATGAAGAAGTGCCTAGGTGAGCTTTCATATTTGCGATGTTTGTTAGCTGTGTTCTTGCCTTTTTTTATTTTTCAGCAATTACAGTGACTAAACCCAAACATCTTCGTGTCTTGCTTTACAGGTGACTTCCAGATGAGTGTAGATGCTGGGACATTCACCGATTCTGAAATCGTCGTAATGCTGGGAGAGAACGGCACGGGAAAGACAACTTTTATCCGTATGATGGCTGGCAGACTGAAACCCGATGAAGGAGGTGAGCGTATTTCTTTTCCTGAAGGTGTTGCCTTAATGGCATTGGTAGTAACGTAATCTGTGCATTGTATATGTGTATCTAGAGAGAAAAGTTTAGTGTCGCTTTCAGCGAAGGAAAGGGTTATTTGAGATTGATGTCAATGAGAGTTGTTGAATAAATGTGCACTCAAAATCTTCGACAGACAGCACTGGCACTTTTTTGACCGGAATTGTTTTTTCTGAACTGATAGCAGTTTTGGTAATTACAAGTGTTTTTCAGTTTTATGACAATTGGTTATAGCATGCATGGAGGACATTTAGTAGCTGTCCAACAAAATGTGGAAGTATTGTTTATGCTTAGAATGCCTGTTTTGAACTGTAGACTTCTTTTTAAAGGCAAATTAATAGTAGTATGGTTTGCAACACAGGGGTATCCTCATTTCAGTGCACAGGTGCTCTGTGCCCAAGTGCTGTGCAATGTCGGTGCACATTAAAGAACTCCAGGTGGTCTAAATTAACCCAGAGCCTCTCCACTACAGCATCTCTCATATCTCATGTGTCGCTTGGGCACTTTAAACCCCACAGTTTACAATATTTTTTTTACATGTTTATTCTCACTGCCAAAGCTCCATGGCTATAAGGCTAGATCTGAAAATAGATATACACCAGCCCAGAGGCTGTCTACATTCACGCCCCACGCCATCCTCGTAAGGGTTCACCCTCGTCGGGCTGTTTTACAACGTCGTCTTGTGATTAGCACTGCCAGCAGGTGTCCAAGGCTACGCAGGCAACACAACTTGTGCATGAAAAGTGATCGCGGGAGTGCCGCTAAGTGAGGTGTCGCTTGTAGGGCACGGTGTGCTGCTCGACATACCTGTCGTTCCGCCGAATGGTAGTTCAATAAATGAAAACAGTAGTGCTATGCTACTTCTGCATAGAATATTGATGGGGATATTTTGCCCAGTCGATATGAACAATAATTCAGTTTATCCAGTATCAGCTGTAATGCCCTTATCACAAGTGAAAACAAGTGACACTCGCCTTTAATGCCATTTGCGCAGTGTCTCACTATAACTTTAGGGATGCTGCAGAATGCATGCCTTTGACTCTTAGTGAGTTTGGCAAATGAGGTCCACTCGGCTGGTGCCGGTTGTGGATGAATGGGAGCGGCGACTTCATCTTATGAAGATGATGGATGAGGAGGCTGGGTGCTTTTGAAGTGTTATTTGAAGAAGGTTCATTCCAGATGACACTTTTCTTCCTTTTGTCGCACCATGTCACCAAAGTATAACACCCGCAGAGTACTAGTATACCTCTTCCATTTGCTGCTTCAAGAGCCACAAGTGGTATTGTGTGTTTGCAGTGTGCGCAGCTGAAATTGCATTTTTGTGCAGGTGATGTGCCATCTTTGAACATCAGCTACAAGCCGCAGAAAATTTCGCCAAAATCTCAGGGAACTGTGCGATTGCTGCTTCATGAAAAAATAAGGGATGCCTACGTACACCCGCAGTTCATTGCGGATGTCATGAAACCCCTGCAGATCGACGCTATTATTGATCAGGAAGTAAGTTTGCTGCAGTGTCATCTTTTTCAGAGCTCATTTGTGATAACATATCATTTCATACAGCGTGTAATGACACAGGTACACTGGCAATGTCGCAGTTTTACAAACTTGTGTGGCGTTATAGTGCAATAAGCGTAGTTTGAATTATCAGCCAGTTATTCTAGTTTTTTTTTTTATTTCTTTCTAGCTTATGTTTCTAGTATGAAGAGTCTACACTGTGACTGTTAGAGAGCACCATTAAAAGCTAGTGGAGATAGCCACTTGGGCTTTGATTGAAATGAGATGGTGGGCAAGAACTGCACGCCTGGCTCAAGCTTGGTGTGACCAGCACTGTGTAGTCGCACAGAATGCATACTGCACGCGTTTTAGCACAACCCATACACTAATGTCTCGAGATATTCAATTGCAGGTGGCTTCACACGACATGCGTTAGCTGGCATGCACCGTAAAGCACTGCTCCTAAAGAAGCTGACTGGCATTGGAGAAGCGTGTTCTCAGGTTTCCTTGATGTGCACACTATGTTCTTTCACCTGCTGAACGTGTCCTGCAGAATGGAGGGCTTATCCCTGCATGTCACTCCTGCACAGGTGCAGAACCTGTCTGGAGGAGAGCTTCAGCGTGTGGCCCTGGCACTGTGCCTTGGCAAGCCAGCCGACGTGTACCTGATAGACGAGCCATCAGCCTACCTGGACTCTGAGCAGCGTCTGGTGGCTGCCAAGGTCATCAAGCGCTTCATTCTGCATGCCAAGAAGACGGGCTTTGTGGTTGAGCACGACTTCATCATGGCCACCTACCTGGCGGACCGGGTCATCGTCTTCGAGGGACAGCCCTCCGTCAAGACGCTGGCCAACGCGTGAGTTGCATCTACATTTCAAATTGCTCCTTTTGACTGTTTTAGTATCCGTGGAATGGTCATCTTAATTATTCATTGGTTGACACTTGGGAGCAAGGGAGCATTGCGGGCAGCCTTGAAAATATACCATTAGCGACAATATGAACCATGCTCATGATTGTACTTATTTGGCAGTCGCTCAGTCACTACTGGAATTCCACAATTCTCTCATGGATGGGAATCTTCTCAGCCGAATGACACCACCTTTTTCAATGTCTGGTGCAAATGGAAAAGTCATTTTTGTGACCACAAGGCCGAATGTTAAATTTTATGGCATTTTCATTTGCCCTGTCTGTCTGACTGTGGTCAGTGCATCAGGGAAACAGACGCATCTCTAAACTGTGTAAAAACCAGTGCCTGTGTGCTTTGTAGGCCACAGACACTACTGGCGGGCATGAACAAGTTCTTGGAACTGCTGAACATCACGTTCCGGAGGGACCCCAACAACTTCAGGCCAAGGATAAACAAGCTCAACTCTGTCAAGGTGATCCCTTAAGCATTGTTACATTCTTGTTACGTGGATTAACCAGCACTTGCATGGGAGCCTTTTGCTTCGGTAGACTTGAATCTTGACCTGGTGTTCAAGCTTTTAAAGTCTAACAAGAACAATTAGTAGACCTCTTGTCCAAAAACATTGCCACTCTTATGATGTTCATGTGTTGAATGTGTAGAAATGATCAATAATAAGGGTGTCTCAGGGATGAAATTTCAGTTCAAATTTAATTACATCGAAATCCAGTAAAACCTCGTTGATACATTCCTGGTTCACGTACCCAAAATCACAAGCATTAAAAAAGTCCCATAAAGTTGCACTATTTTGCTTTTGGTTAATACATTTAGTGACTAACCGTACATGTGCACGCATACAATAGGTCCGAACATGGGGGCATGTGACACAAGGGCTGGAATTCAGTGGCAGTCAACCACTGTGTTGGCTCCTGTGCAGTGTCTCACTGAGGAACGTAGCAAGAGTGCTGTGGCAGTCAGCTGCCGTCGTGGCTTCTCCGCATTGCATAGTGGCTAGGTGGGAAAGCATCCAAAAAAAAAAAAAAAAGAAAGACTAAGCGATTTCGGCTACTTTCGCCACTGCCGTCAATGGACCAAATGTGCTGTGAAATTCCTTCCGCGCTGAAAACAACAAGAATGCAGACTGATTTCTGTGAGCACTAGAAACTGAGCTGTTCAGACCTTGTGGTGAGTGGATGGCGCTTCTGGAGGGCAAAGGCTTCACTCTTCAAGGCTTCACACAGACAGTACAGCATTATTTTACCAAGTGCCACTGTTATTGCTTTTAGAGTAAAAAAAAAATGGAGTTCAGCATGGTTTTCCCTCTGGAAAATTTCAAACTTGGCGGTGGCCCTCTCCTCTCTTGCATCCACCCCTCAAAGTGATCAAATTTATTGTCTAGTAGCAACACACACTGTCCATGCTTGGCAGCGAGATGCAAAGGCCTTGAAGGGTCAAGCAGTGCTAGTGTTAATGCTCTCTGAGCAGAGGTTTGGTACGTTCACTATTTCTATCAACGTCTTTGAGCCATGAATTGGACACCGATGCATTTAATACAAGATAGAATCTAGAATTTTCAGTGCCTTATACTGCTAAGTAGGCAGATGACCACTGGTGCTGTTGTTTCTTGGCGCCACATGTACTGTCAAGTTGCAGAAGTGGCACATGACGCTTGCAGTTCGCAGCTGTTCTGGTGCACCAAGTTTGGGTGCCACACTTGGAAATGAGCGAAATAGCATGCCTCTGGATGAAAACAGTCGCCTCCCCATCTGTCTGGACAGTACATGCTGCCAGAAAGTGGCGCAGCAATCAAAGCACTCAAGTTATAAACTACTTGCGCTCCCAACTGTACATAGTACCTTGTCCGGATAGCAGAGTGCTTGGCTGGTCATGTTTGTTGTGTGTGCTTGAGCAGTATTCCATTTCACGTAGCTTAGGCTGGAACATGATAAACAGTTCTCCTGAACCAAAACATTAGCTGTGTGCACTTGGTGTGAATGAAAGTTGTCCAACTGACATGTTAGGTATCATACAACAGCTATAACCTTTTGCGTAATCACTCTGTGCATATTGGCTGCCTTGTATGATGTTGTGATGTGCAGTGCAGTGCTTGAGCCAAGCGTGTGGTCCTCACTTACAGGACCCCAATATACTACATGTTCTAATGCTGTTTTTTTCTTTTATCGTGGTTGCAGGATACGGAACAAAAGAAAAGTGGGAACTTCTTTTTCCTTGAAGACTGAAGAAGGTGCCGCTGTCTGGCTGCCGTGAACCGGTTCATTGCACAACAATGATTGAATAAATCAGCCAGCAGTGCTGATGGTGGTTTTCCAAAATAATGAAGCTGTCTTGAGCACTTGTCCTTGCTGGAAGCAAGCACCACATTGCCTGCTACGCTGATAATGGGGGGTGTTCTTGGGCTGCCTGCACCAAATGACACAACATGTCAAGGTTATACGATTGCAGAGCAAACATTTTGAGGAACAGAAAGAAAACACATACGAATTTACTTTCTCCTGCCCATGGCCAGCTTTATCTCATAAATCTGGTCATGCTTCAGACATGCTCAAATGCAGTCATCTGTCAGGAAAGATGAGTGAATGTTGACTAAACACTCATTTTGGCACTTACTTAACTACTTTGCCACAATGAATGTTTTGCTTTGCATTCTTATTTTTCTGGCCGCTGCTGTCTATGCTTATGAGTTCTGCAGTTTACTCTTTGTTGCTGTTAAGTACTTTCACACATTTAAAAAAGAGGCATTTCATTGTTGAAGAGCTACTAGGATTTCTATGTGGCACTGTTTACATATTATGTAATTTAATTCTAAGTGTTGTGCTCCTGCTACTAAACATGAGCAAGCTGCTCCAAATAGGCTTTTTCCTCCCACTAAAATCCTGTTCAAAAATTCTCATGGCCATTCCCACCCGGTAGCTGGGTGGTGGTGTTTTTTTTTTTTTTTTTCAGGGTTATTTAAATGGTCAAGCTATGCCTCGTAAATAGAAGATTAATAATTTTAGTGTGTTTTCATGTTGTGTGCAATTCAGGTTATTTTTAAGATTGATCATAGCGCGCATGTCAAACTTTCTAGCTGACGTACCCTTTTCTATCTGAAATATACAGTACATTTTGCTACCAGACCCTGTTGCAAAATGACGTGAGAATGCTGCCATCACATCGTTGTCACAGTAAAGAGGATGAGAACTCTTGCTGCTCTGGTGATGGATCACTCGGGCAACGGCAGCAATTTGGCAAAATGCACACAAGGAAGGCTACTGCAGAGCATGGCTTCAAATAAGCTCTTCTCAGGCTGCCAGATTTGTTAGTGGGCTGCAATAGTCGGGTTCCTCTCAGGCCAGACTACACAGTCCAGAAGCCTAATGCAATGGCCTATGTAGTTTATACAGCAGAATCTCGATAAAACATACGATCACTGTTGATACAAATTCGTAAAATTACCTGGCCAGAGTGCACTGAGTGTAATGTGCAGAACTTCTGGCACCACTACGGATGGTGCAAAAGTGTAAGCCGCCGCGATTCCTTCCTCGAGCACAAGCACTGCCTGTGCGTTGCCGATGCTGTGATTGCCAGTCACGCGGTGTGCACTGAGAGTAGTGAGCAGCAACCCCTACAGCACCAACGTCGCGCAATCCGTGAGCTGTAAGCATTGTTGTGTGCCCATTACGAAATCCCATCAACCATAAATGCATTGTTCGTTCTTCTGTATTCAGATTTTGTTCATTTTTGATGATCAACTCCAGGAGATTCGTGTCGTCAAGATTCCACTGTATTCCCACAAAACTGAACTCTGCGTATACATACCTTACTTGTTTCTTTTGTGGCATGCCCTGCTTTCTTTTGCAAATAAACAGTTGTTTTTTTCAGTGTTGATATTTTTTTGCGGGCAGCCACTAACTCTGTTTCAAATTCAGAAGCTATTTTGGTTGCCTCTGTCTTCCACCTGTGTACGGGAGCAAGACAGGTATTTTTAAATATTGCAACAAATGTTGAGCAAAATCACCCAAGACCACAGGAGTACCTACTTTCCTGTCAAGGCTTGTTGTGCATGTAACACTGCTTGTGTATTCATAAGTTTCTTCTCAAAAGCATCTTCTACCTGCTGCAGCTTTGCATTGTACAGCAGCTTCTCTTGATTTAGTGTTTCTGTTAGAGTGGTCACCTGCTCGGCAAACGGGGCACATTACGCACTTCACTGATGTGCCTTGGCTCAGTGACTCACCTCAATTTGATATCTCCTCTTCAAAGCAGTGCACTCTGCTTCAAGCGTGCGCACTTTTTGGCGGAGCTCAGCCATTTGATCTTCACTTGTGATCTTTAACAACTCCAGCTGGTCGGCGTGCTTCTCCACTTCTTGAAGTAACCCATGAAGTCGTTGGTTCTCCTGCTCTCCTTGCCTTATCTTGAATGCACTTCTGAGTGGAAATAATTCATTGCTTGGACACAGGAGCAAGAAACACTTATTCTGACTGAGAAAGTAGATACCATGCAAAGGAGACGTGCATCTCCGATACTGTGCACTTTCTTGAGTAAGTGGCCTATGAAGTGATCGGCAAAGGCTAAAACGCGACGCTTTCCCAAGCAGCCTAGACTAAGTACACTATTCTGGCCCATTCTGGAATTTTGTGGATAGTTTTGATCCACTTACTGCTTTTCTTGTTGGACCAACTCGTCTCGTAGTGATTCAGCAGCAAGTCTGTGCTTCTGACACATCCTCTCGGCCTGCATCAACGTCTGGCTGAGTGCCTGGAATGCGGGGTCACGGTTTGTCCGCAGGTCAGCTTGTATCTTCTGGAGCCTGTTCAGCTCGTCTCCTAGCCTGCTGTTTTCCTCAGACAGTTGGGCTGCCAGTGACTGCTGTTGCTGCAAAGCCTGCGGACATTTGACACACTCCTCATTCGCATCGTGTCTGGCATGGTTGTAGCACCCAAGTGGCCTGTGTCTACTAGTCTTTATTGTTATGACTGTAGCGCTCTCTTGATGCTACATCTGGGAAGCATTTATGAAATTTAGCGCATCCTTGCAGTGCCCAAGCAAAAGCAATTTAATGGCATGAGCTGTCAATATACACATTAGGCCACATTCCAGTGCATCCCAAAGCAATTGTTGCACCTCTTTTGACTTTGCCTCCACACTCCAGCATTACCAATGGCCAGTTAGCATATGCACCCACATCACACTTTCAATAATGGCTGGCCCTCCCGTTCTTTTTCTGTGGCAAAGTTTGGAAGGGTTTAGGAACTAAAACACACATAGATTATACCATTCTTGACTGAATTCAGACTTGTGGTGCCACTAAACAAAGACTAGGCTCTTCAAAGGACTTGACAGCAGAAACACGAAGTGTGCATTTCAGATGTTCAGGTGCAATGCTTCTTGATTTTCACAAGTAATATAAGCAACTGTACCTGTTGTAGCTGCCCAATTTTCTTGATGAGCTCTCTTATATGTTGGTTGCCCTTTTCACGAAACTTTTCAACCTGCAAAAAGTGGCATGCAATTGCCGAGTAATTAGGCTGAGTGACACAAGGTTAAAATGATCGAAGATGGCTGTTCAAACCGTTCTTAAGACTGCGGATGACAGAGCTCCCTTTTCTGCCTGTGTCAGCTGGGAACTGTTGCTCTATTATTCAAAAAAAAAAAAAAATGGAGCAGTAAGTTCAACTTTAAATTTTTGGCAAACTGTATTAGAGAATTGTTAATAGTCCAAGAGTTTTAAAATGTGCTTTCTATCAATGGTGTCAATCTGCCAATGGTAAAGCAAAGGCTCATCATAAGAAAGGAGGAGTACACATGGAATGCACTGCTATTGCAACTGAAGAATAAAGGGGACAGAAATGCCTGTGCGAACTGCCGTTTTTGTCTTTGAAGCTTTGTTTTTCCTCATGGGACTGGCAACATACTTCTGTTTCTAAGTATGGAATGCTCTGCAGCAGTCATTCTGTTATCAGTAAAACATGCTTTAGTCAACCTCTACACATAACATCCTCTATAGGATACAACTGCAGGAAAGCATTTCACACTAAAAACAAAAGCCTTCTTAGCACTCGCCTTTTCAACCTGTAAATAAACTCCATTTCAAATCTTGCATATATCTTGGTGCTTGACTATTTCTGTGGCCATAGCAAAATATGCAAAGAAATTGAATGAACTGGGCAACTTTCTGGTAGCAGTTGCTCTTTTAATGCTATTTAAAAATGTGCCTGTGCACTGCCCGCATCTAAAGCCTAAATTTTTGTGAACACCACTCCTCAAAGTGGGTACTTAAGCCCTTTTCAAGCATTCTGCATTGAAATCTAGCATTTTCATACTGGTCACTAAGCATAATGCCCTCAGTAATGACTGTTTATCATCGTTTTCTTTCTATACTGCACAAACCAACAATTGCCATGCGTCGTCCAGTATGGACACCATTGACTTTGCCTGCCGTCAGGTTGCACAGTAGGCTCAAACTGAACACTTCACCTCGCTAGCAGTATGGTGACCAGCTTCCTCCACCACAGATTCAAGTGCTGTTCGCAACTCCATAATCTCTTTTTGAAGCAGTTCACACTGTAGCTGCGCTTCTTGCTTTTCAAGGAGTGCCTGCTCTGCAACAGTGACGCCTTCTTGAGCATGCTCCAGAGTAGAGCTGAGCTGGTCTTGCAGTGCCTGGCTGTGAAGAAACAAGGGAAAGATAGCAGTCTGTGTCATCTCCCTTGTACTGAGGCTGGGCTTATTTTCAAACAAGACTTCGTTGACACTTCACTGTGCACAATCTATAAAATCACTGTACCACTGGGCAAGTGAACAAAGGATGTTCACTTTTTATGAGGAATAAGCTGGGAATATGTCAGCACCCAACAAGCGTGCTATAGGCACAGTGTCATGAAACTATAGAAGGCTGTGACTAGGCCACAAAAATGAAACATGAAGTAAATCAGTTATACTCCAATTTGGCTCAGGTTCACATCAGTTTTGATTTAAAGGGTCCCTGAAAAGGGTGTCTGAGGTTGCCTTTAATACACCTGCATTACGTAGAATGCATGCCACCGAGTGTTCATGCCACATACAGGACATCAAAAGCGAAGGGATCATTTACACTGTATTTTTAAAAATTCGTGCTTCCTCTCAACGCGGCGACCTGCGGTGGCGAGCTTTCGCCCGAATCCGCGCGCAACGCGCCATGCAGCGCTCGTCACGTCGGCAGCGAAGGACTGCCATTGGTTCGCCGTGACGCCTCTTTCTGACGTCACGCAGTTCCCATGGCCACGGCCGGAAGCTCCGCCCACTCCTGCCGCGCGTGTCGGCTGGTGGAGCGATCGAGCGGGTGGGGCCGGCGGAGGGGCGCCGACATTTCAGCGTGAAAGAAGTGACGAGAGGAGAAAGAAAGGCGCGAAGATGCGTAAATTCAAATTTTGACTTGAGATCAGCGCCCACAAAACGCGCTAAAAAATTCTTGCTGGAAATAATCTGTGAAGCGGCGTCGTTTAAGATCCTAGGCATACCGCAACTTTATTCGGATCTCTTTTCAGAGCCCCTTTAATTCTCGCTTCACACTTATCTCAGCGTCTCTCATAGCCTCAGTCGCTTTGGGACGTTAAACCCCATAAACTAACTAACTAAACTAAACTAAACTAAACTAAACACTTATCACAGTAGGTGTAAAAATTAGTGCGTTATATACCGTCACGGTGGCTCAGTGGTTATGGCGCTCGGCTGCTGCCCTGAAATACGCGGGTTCAATCCCGGCCGCGGCAGTCTCATTTCGATGGAGGCGAAACGCTAGAGGTTCGTGTACTGTGCGATGTCAGTTCACGCTAAAGAACGCCAGGTGGTCGGAATTTCCGGAGCTTTTAACTATGACGTCCCTCATAGTCCGCTTTGGAACGTTAAACCTCCACAAACCATAAAAGCCAATGTGCGAATATTCGAATACAGGCCGAATATGTTTGCTTGATTCATATTCGATGCGAGAAATTAATATTTGTCGTTTTCCGAATATTCGGCAGCGACTGAATAGCGCCGACTTTCACAAATCCGACTAAGGAAAAACCGCAATATCTGGGATAATTACCCGAAGATTGAGTTTTAAGTCCCAGGAAAACAGTACAAAGACTTCATTTTCGATTTCTTCTTCGTCGTTTATCATGTATACTGCAAGTGGGCTTTCCCATATCCCACAAGAGACGAAAACAGGATTGCCGACTATCCGCTACGGAAAAGCCCAGTAACGGAATTTCGCATGCGGCTCCCGAAAATGCACACAGTCGAGCTGTCACAGCAGGGCACGCGATAGTGCAAACATCGCGCCTATTGCACGGTGCATTGTAACCTGCGCAAGTGCGCACAACTGCAGGCGTGACGACTACAGGAAGATCACTAGCGCTAGGAAAAAAAAATAGCCTGACCGCGTAGTTTCGGTTTCTGAGCTTCGCCGCCAGCTCGCCGCGACGGCAGCTATCGACCGCGCGTTGGCCAGCCGTCCGAATCAAGCTGTGCGCCGCTTTCAGACGCAGACTGGCGCGCCGCTGGGCGTTTCTTTTCTTTTTTTTTTAAAGCAGTCTCGCCGTTTCGACGCCAATGTGCGTTCTCCTCGCTTACGTCCGTGTTAGTCATAACAAGGGTGAAAGCGTCAATAAAAAAAAAAAAAGGCGAAGTTCTACAGCTCTATAGAAGGATGAACGCACAGACAGGCAATTACAAATGCCAACCAGCCAAGGAACTCGTTTTATTAATTCGCAATGTTCGTCCTGCAAGAGGAAATTGAGCACTGGCCGCAGGCTGTTCGCTGTTTGGGCGATGGAGCCTCCTCACAGGCTTCACAATGCAATTTCAGGAGTTTGTCTTTTTGTGTGTGTGTGTGTGGGGGGGGGGGGGGGGAGGGAGGCAGCACTCTTTAAATATACCTTGGGATAATCCGGGCGTTTATTACGGTCCCTTGAAATCCGAATTAATGAGGCACGTTATTTTTAGTTGCTGCTCATGTGTCGATTCATGGATTTAATTTGATAAATATTTTGTATGACCATATTACGTTTGCTTACCTACCGTTATATGCTGTCTGTAATCAAGCAATATACATTGCTGTGGAAGTAGTAGTTTTTTTTTGCATAGTACTCAGTCAGTCTAGTTTTGTTTAATTTTAACTGCAGAAACCATACACTATATATTTTAGAAAAAAAGATGAGAACACCACCTGCCTTTTTTTCTGATCTTTTTTTTTCATACTCAACATATATTCAATATTTGAAGGAGTTTTTTTTACATACATATTTGATTAGTACTAAAAAATTTCAACACTTGCACAACCTAACAAAAAAGCCTGTTACTGGCACCCAGTCACTGTTAATACTTACAATCTGTCAAAGAAATATGCACACAAACCTTCGGTTCTGGCAGGCCTTCAACTCTTGCAGTTGATTAGCATGTTCCTTATTAAATTTATTGAGTTGAGCCTCAACTGCTGCGAGCCTAAAATGAAAACAAGTCCGAATTTTGCTTATGAAAACAGAGACCACAAAGACATGCAATTGATTCTGCACAATTCGACTCAAGGGGAACTTAAAATCTGTTGAAATTATGTGGAATTTCAATGATGTAGACAAAACCAAATTACCACTTTAAATAAAGTGAAAGTTGGAGTTAAGAGAGCTTGAATTAATAAGGTTTCACAAATTAACCAGTTTGCTGTTAATATGTGTTGTGTCCCCCCCTTATTGCTTTTGTGTGTGTGCGCCCCCTCCTAACGACCACTCGCATTCCCCCCCTAACGACAGTTCGCATCCCCCTCCTAACGACCACTCGCATTCCCCTCCTAACGACCACTCGCATCCTCCTCCTAACGACCACTCAATCCTCCTCCTAACGACACTTGCCCCTCGTCGCACGCTGTCACCAGATGCCCCCCCACGGTGCGCCCCCGCACCCTCCTCCTGTTCTGGGAAGCCACTCCCTCCCGTGGACGCTCCTCCGCTCCCTCCTTTCTTCGGGCGGCCAGTTCGGCTCCTGCCTCGGTCGACGCTGGTCGCACCCTCATCGGCTTAAATAAACGAAGTCTAAAAGTACCGTGTGCGTCTTTCGCTGCATTCAACACAGCGACCGGACACGACAGTGGCGACGAGAAAGTGGATTCGACCCGCGCTACGCAACGCTATTGACAAGCCATGGCTACGCGAGGGTTTCCCAATCAGATACCAGAATTCAACGGCTCATCGTGGTCATCGTGGGTTGGACGCCTTCAGTTCTACTTTGAAGCTAACAACATCACAGACCCAGCCTTGAAGAGGGCCAACCTGCTGACGCTGTGCGGGGAGCAGACCTACGATACTGTCTGCGCCCTTATTCAGCCAAGCACACCAGCGGCAGTGTCTTACGACGACATCGTAAAAGCGCTGCAAAAGCACTACGACCCAAGGCCATCCGAGGTCTACAGCCGGGCTCGCTTCCAACGACGAGATCAACTGGGAGGAGAAACTGTGAGCGCCTACGTAGCCGCGCTCAAGAAGCTCGCTGCCGACTGCAATTTTGGAACGCTGTCGACAACAGCTACCGGGCAGGAGGGAGACGCAGCTTCTTCTGCTAACACCACCATGCTTCCCTTGGACGTGATGTTACGCGACAGATTTGTGTGCGGACTGAGTGACGAGTCACTGCAGCAGCGCCTGTTCGCTGAGAAGGACCTCACATTCAGCAAAGCTTACGACATCGCCGTTCGAGCGGAGAGCGCCGGTCACCAGCAGAGAGGGATTCGCCGGAACACCGAGCCGGTACACCAGACAAGCAACCAGGTGCGCAAGCCTTCTGTTGTTGTAAAATCGGTCAAAAAGGCACAACGCTGCTGGCGGTGTGACGACCAACACAACCCCCAGGGATGTCGATTCCAGTCAGCCACGTGTAATTTTTGCCACAAGCGAGGGCATATCGAAAGAGCATGCATTACGAAACGGAGACTTGCCAAGATAAAGTCACCTTCCCAGCCTAATCACAGCGTCAACGCCTCAGAGAATACGCCGCTATCTGATCTCCATGGAACAACATCAGCAACACCATCTGTGTTGTACGACCTGAACACCATGAATCTCGGCACGCGACCGAAGATTTTTACAGAAGTAAGCGTACATCACCAGCTGATTAAGTTCGAGGTGGACTCCGGCGCAGCCTGTACTCTGATCAGTGAGGACACGTTCCGAACTTCATGGCCATCTGACGCACCCGCCCTGCAACAAGACGACACGCACCTGCGAACGTGGTCAGGACAGAATCTGCCACTATTGGGCTCTGCCAACGTGCAGGTTAACTACAACGGCCAGACCCATACGCTACCTCTGCTTGTTGTGAAGGGCACAGGATCAAGCCTTCTAGGGAGAAACTGGTTTTCTCCACTAGGCGTGATGATATGCGGCATACACCAGACGCCGAGCCACAACATGGTTGGTAAACATCAAAACGCCGATGCGCTAAGCCGTCTGCCACTAGACGCAACTGTTGACGAACCATTTCCACCAGGAGACGTTCTGATGTTCGAAGCACTGCCAGAACCTCCGCTTACAGCAGGCACAGTTGCAGCATCTACGCAGAAGTGCGCAGCTCTCCGGCTAGTTTACACAGCTGTTCAACAAGGCAACGTGCATAAACTCAAAGGGGACAACTTCGACGCTTACCGCAGGCGAGCTACAGAGTTGAGCACCCATCGCGGCTGCATCATATTTGGGTCCCGAGTTGTGATGCCGAGAGAACTACGCGCACAAGCTATGTCTCTCATCCACGCCGGACATCGGGGCATCGTTGCAATGAAAAAGTGTGCCAGAAGCTACATGTGGTGGCCTGGCATTGACAACGACATCGAAACAGTGGTGCGAGAATGCAAGCCTTGCCAGAGCAGCCGGAGCGCCCCGCCGAAAGCTCCTGTCCCAGAATGGGAAAAGCCAGACACACCATGGCACACACTGCACATTGATTTTGCAGGACCAATTGAGGGCTGCACTTTCCTTGTGGTCGTAGATGCCTACACAAAGTGGCTTGAGATAAGGCAAATGGGACAGACGACTTCGGCAGCAGTCATTGACAACCTCCGATCACTATTTGCAACGTTCGGCCTGCCGCGCAAGGTAGTGTCGGACAACGGAACACCGTTTGTGTCTGCGGAGATCCTCAAGTTTTATCGCGACAACGGGATCTCATCAGTTACATCGGCCCCCTACCACCCAGCGACAAACGGACAAGCCGAGCGCTACGTAGCCGAGCTAAAACGCGCCCTTGAAAGAGATCAGACAGGCTCGCTGCAGCGCCGCCTTGCGCGCTTTCTCTTCAAGCAGCACACGACGGTTCAGAGCACAACAGGCGAGACTCCCTCGAAAATGATGTTCGAGCGTGAAATGCGAACCCAGCTCACAGCCATCCTCCCCGAGCCAAAGGCAGAGACGTTCCGGGAAGAAAAAGCAATTCCGCGCTGCGGCACGCTTAATGAGGGGCAGCGCGTCCTCGCCCGACAGTTTCTGAAAAAGCCACGCTGGGAGGAAGCTACAATTGTCAGACGCATAGGCCTGCGCTCTTGGCTCGTCAACATACATGGCACAGTAGCACGCCGACATCTCAACCAGCTGCGTAGATTTACGACGCCGTCTGAGAGCTGTCCGCCAGCGGAGAGAACACGTGCACCATTTTCCCACATAGCCTGGCACCTCTTCCCGGAAGAAGAGACTTCGCCCAGGACAGACCCAGGAGACACAGCGAACAACAGCCAGCCTACAAGTGTTTCTTCCCCGAGCGCACAAAGCCAGCGCGCCTCCACGCGTGAGCGCCGACCCCCTGCACGATACCAGGCAACTTTCTAAGGGGGAAGGAAGTGTTGTGTCCCCCCCTTATTGCTTTTGTGTGTGTGCGCCCCCTCCTAACGACCACTCGCATTCCCCTCCTAACGACAGTTCGCATCCCCCTCCTAACGACCACTCGCATTCCCCTCCTAACGACCACTCGCATCCTCCTCCTAACGACCACTCAATCCTCCTCCTAACGACACTTGCCCCTCGTCGCACGCTGTCACCAGATGCCCCCCCACGGTGCGCCCCCGCACCCTCCTCCTGTTCTGGGAAGCCACTCCCTCCCGTGGACGCTCCTCCGCTCCCTCCTTTCTTCGGGCGGCCAGTTCGGCTCCTGCCTCGGTCGACGCTGGTCGCACCCTCATCGGCTTAAATAAACGAAGTCTAAAAGTACCGTGTGCGTCTTTCGCTGCATTCAACACAGCGACCGGACACGACAATATGTACCTTGCAATGGCATCTGCCCGCTCTTCTTGAGTCACAATGAGTTTCTCTTGAGTTTGCTGTAGGCACTGCAGAGTCTCATCAAGTTTTTTTTCCTGAAATTAAAAATATAAAACTATTCCCTCCAAAAATATCTATTACAAAATATTTCCACAGTAAAACTGATGCAGCAATATTTTTCGAACTTCACATTTTAAGTTTCTAATTAAAGAACCCTTGTACAATATATTGTTATCCTAACACATTACTAGGGCATTATGAGGAAGAGAGTATGCATAAAGAATGAAATTAAACAGATATCCACAGATTAACAAGTCAAATCGTACAGACCAATAATGATCACTCAGCATGGCATGCTTCTTTCTAATTTTACTCTTGCTTGCAGTTCGGACTTTAATTCGGACCGGGGCATTGTTTTTTTTCCTTTCAAAGTAAGTTCTTCGGCATTGAAAATGTATTGCTACTGTAGATTGCATCATGCGCCCCCACTTTGTGCTGTGCGCTGTGGAGAAGCCTCAAAGCTGTCGCAGTTTCAATCGGTGATTATGTCACCATTTCAAATGCTAGCCCGAAAAGATTTCGCATGCTTTACCTCCAAGTCTGACACATTTCGACCCCTCTAAAACCATCACATTCTAAAACCACTGCAGTTGCCTTTTAAGGAAGCAACTCACAATCATCTATTACTTTTGCAGGATAAGTGCGCCAGAAAACGAACTACATATAAGGCAAGAATAAGAATATTTTACTGAATATGTAAAGACAGAGGGGCACTGGTAATGATTGTGTTCACTGTTAGCAGCAGCTTTTGAATTACCTTCTCCTGAAGGTTGCTTTGGATGACACACACAGGTTCACTGTAGCGTGCAAGACGTAGCTCCGCATCATGAAGGCTTTTCTGAGCCTCAAAGAGCTCATTTCTTGTTCTGTCTAGTTCACGGTCAATTTCAGCACATTTGTTTTCATATTCAACTTTGACCTAGAATACGAAAATAAAGTGGTATTTGAAGGATCGTTTAGAGCATTCAGTCGGTAGTACAGTGAAGTTTGCTTTATGCACTTGCCTTTTTCACGCTTTGAAGAAACGTTTCTTTATCAACATAGTCCTTTTTCTCCTGGAAGACAGTATAAAAGTTAACTCTGTCAGAATTTTTACAGCATTAACCATATTACCTCCAGCTGATTTTCAAGATGGTCAATCTCCTGCAGTGCTGTCTGGAGCATCTTGGATGTGACATTTTTTTCCTGTCAAACATTTTTTCGATAAGCAAGTCAAAACAAAATATAAGGATCCACAGTTTTTTTCACTGAAACCAGAACTTACTTCTGAAACTGCGTCCAGGTGGGACTGAAGGTCCCTAATGAGTTTACTCTTACACGACGGATCGGATGATAAATTTACTTCCACTTGGCGCCTCAAATCTCGATGGAGGCTATTAAAAAGAAAGAAAAGAAAACTGCTCAAATTGTCAACAATGCAACAGATGCCCGAAAACAGAAATCAAAAAGGCACGTACCAGCGGTTACTTGCAACGAGAATGAGAGATGCTTTCTTGAGCGCAACTATTTCTTTCTGAAAGCCGAGAACGAAACGCAGAAATTGCTGCTCTGATTGCTACATTAATTGCTGCATTGATGCATTTCTTAGCGCACTCACCTGAAGGTGCTGAACTTCGGTAAGTATGTAGCGCAGTAACGTGTCGTATTCTTTCAGGAACGGTTCGTACGTCCTAGATTAAAAGTGGGAATAAAAAGAAAAATATTTAAGAAAGAAGCCGCTCCGCACTGAGACCATTGATACCGTACCTGAGGGACACATTCCTGTAACGTTGGCGTGCACTCATTATAATGTATGGCCTATAAAAACTGTTTCTGCTTGGCCAGGATAATACGTTATATAAATTTTACATACACCGAGTGCGCAGTGATCTGTAGTTATTTGAATTCAAGAGCGCGAAGTAGGCGTGCCTCCACAGTTCAAACAAGCCGCTCAAGCCATTGCCATTTGTAAACAAAGCGGTCATGCTTGCGCGTGCGCCACCTGCGCCCCCATGCGCCTATGTTATGATTTATTTTTTATATAAAAATTTAGCCATTTAATAAAAGTGATTGATTGTAGCTTCTACAGATGTTTGCTTCCTCGGGGTGGTATTATTTTTATTATGAGACACTGGGTATTAAGAATATCAGCGAATAGAGCTAGTACGGGCGCCGATGGTACGGAACGCGGCGGCGGCGGCAAGGCGGCGGTGTACGGAACGGACGGAATGGTGGGCGTAGTAGCGCCGTGATCGGAAGTCCGTAGCTTGCACGCATCTTAGCATCTGACGGTTGTGTAGCATCATTCCCGAAGCGCGAGGCATTGGAAAGCACGTATCTGCGCCCGCGCGCTGCCTCTCATTGCCTTGTGTAGACTGCAAAAGGAGCAATGGAGGAAGTGGACCAGATAATAATACACGCACTGCGGCAGATCGGCTGGTGAGTGGCATTACCGGCGCACGATTTGGGCATAAATGCAATTGGCATGTTTGGAGCATTGTTCAAAAGAAATCTCGCCGCCTTTGGGCACTTCCAATGACATCTGCGCTGAGCTACCCATGTTTCAAGTCTTGTTTCTTTTGTCCGTACGTTTTTCAGCGAGTTCGACGAAGACATTGTATCCCTCAAGCAGTTCACGACAGAGATCACTGTTGAAGGTGTTGTGCGATGTCTTCGCTTGATATCGCCTGATAGAGAACTCCCCGTGCACATTTCTACAAACATGGTTGAACGCTATAACTTGGGCATGACACTGGCGAACGCTTGCATCGTAAGTCCTTGAGTTTCGTATTGTGACAGTATCGCGAAGGTTCGGTTTCAACGAAACTGGTGCTCTGATTTGCGCCGCACATTTTCAGGAGTTGGGATTTAAAGGTGACCTCGGCTATCAAACGTTTCTTTACTCAAATGAGGCCGAGATGAGGAGGATATTCATGTTTCTTTTCGAGAAGCTGCCGAAGGAGAGCGAAAAGGCTGCGGACCAACAACTCGGTAAGCTGTTGCAATTAAGATGCCTATTCAACAAGATTTGGCTGTAGTAGCTAGTGTCTTATTCATGGCCGACTTTGTTATCCCAGTCATGCTGTTATCTGTTTTTCACGCATTTTACTGTTTGGCATCACAGCGCGATAACTGATTAAGCAGCAATCGTTGCTTACCTATGTATCCAAAGTGATCGCGCGTTGTACCAGTTTATTAATTTGCTCATCATTCGCATTTTTAATTATGGTATGTGCCATCCAGGAACCGCTGCTCTGAGTTGTGTCTGTTTATTAATGCGCTCATCGATAAAATTTTTGATTCTGACGTGCCATGCAGGAACTGCTGCTCTGATTTCAAGGTCGGTGTCGGATCAAATTGCCAGGCAGCTGAGAGCACCTTGGCTTCCAAACTATTGTAAGAAGAATGGTGTTCGGTGGAGAGGAGGTCATTGGTGGAAGGAGGTACGCTTTGTTCGCGCTTGGCTTATTTCTTCATTTGATTATTTGCTTTCCTTGCTTTACACACTTACTCCTTCTCTGAACAAAACATAAGCCTACACTTTGTTGACTTTTGGTAGTCTTCCTTTGTGGAAACTGCACATTTACCCCTTCTCTGAACAAAACGTAAGCTTACACTTTGTTGACTGTTGGTAGTCTTCCTTTGTGGAAACTGCTTTACACATTTACCCCTTCTCTGAACAAAACATAAGCTTACACTTTGTTGACTGTTGGTGGGCTTCCTTTGTGGAAACTGACGGGTGTTAGTCAAGGCAACTTTGGAGTAGTGACAGGGGTTGAAGTAATGCAGGGTATCTCAGGAGAGTCCATGCTCTGACAGTTTGTGTTGTTCTGTAAGCATTAACTGAAATGTGAAAGCTTAGAAATAAAGAACAATATTTCTTATGTGTTCTGATTACTGTCCACAGTACGATATCAGTAACTGGTTGCTTATTCTGCATCAGACGTAGCTTTCACATCAGAATGTGGATCATGTCATTTGTCATGTAGGGCGGATGCAAAAGCGTGAAAGATTGTCTTGCGGGTTGCACAGATTGCTTGCATTAAAAAAATAATGGCGAAAGGTGCAGGGTATGAAAATTTTCATCAGATTTCTTTTCTTTGCTTTTCAGGACTACAGTAATTCAAGCACCCTGAGAACGTGCAAACTTTCTCTTCCTGGATCGCATCCAGGTAAGAGAAGAGCATGTGAGCATTGCAGTATTCATATAATTTATCCTTTAGCATGCTTAGCAGCTTTTTTCAACAACTTACTCTAGCCGTTATTCGTCATGGTTAAATTTGGAGGGTAGCAGTACTGTTTTTTTTTTTTTCATTGTTCCACTTTGGTTTTGTTGAGAACTTTGATATCAGAGCCCAGAAAGTTTTGTTTCAAGTCTCTGATGATTATTGGATTGTTTCTGAACTGTTGGCCCTCTACAGTTAAAACATCCAGTCCGACTATTCAGAGCGTTGATGTCGTTAAAGTAGAATAATTTTATTTTGCGCAAAAAGTGCACTGTGTACACCTTGACACACACTAGCCACTGCTGCATTTAGCTGGAGGCGAAATGCAAAAATTCCTGTGTGTTGAGCAATGTCAGTGCACATTAAATGACCCCATGTGGTTGAAATTAGTCCAAAGCCCTCCACTACGGTGGCCCTCATAGCCCATGTGTTGCTTTGAGACATGACACATAAAGAAGTGCAGTATTGCTAGACAATCCAATTGGTTTATGGGGTTTAGTGTCCCAAAGCGATTCAGGCTATGAGAGACGCCATAGTGAAGGGCTCCGGAAATAGACAATCCAATCAAGCCTTGGGTTCCACACAAATCCCCATTAGTAAGGCGAGTTGTATTGCTGTGTAATAAGTGTTGTTTCCACAGGTGCAGTATCGGCAGACACATAACACTGAATAGATTGATGTTCCATGCGTTTGCCCGTACAAATGATATGGTTTTATGACTATATATAGTGTATGCACTTGATAGATAGCTGTTATTAACGTGAGTGTGTCTAGTGTCGTGCAGGCACTAGCAAGAAAGAAGACTACACGTGTCTAGAAATGTAGTCTTGTAATCACAAATTAAATGGAAGGCACCTTGTTTGTAAATTGATACCCTGATAATTAAATTGGCTCTGATAATTAACTCTGGAGTCCTGAAGAATAGTGTCTAGTGCTAAGTGTGATGCTGGGTTGAAACCCCATATTTGAATGCAATATGTTAGATTACTATGGAATACACTAAAACAGACCGTGTGCTGGGTTTCTCAGTTAAAGTAAAGTACTTTCTTGCTTTATGCAGAAGTTGGACTTCTACTTAATGGTTCTATGTGAGGTGCTTAGCAAAACAAACTTCACTATTCTTTCTCTCTGCTAAGCAGATCATACACGGTAATGTTGGATGAAACCATTTTAAAAGTGTGTCATTTACATTTTCATACATGTGCATTCACATTTTGCACCTTTGTGGACTAGTCAAGTTTAATGGCCATTAACTATACAAGCAAAATGAGTACAAGAAACTAGTCATTTCACAGGGTGTGGCTTTTGTTCCGAGTAGAATTCAGAGTCGACCCTCACGTTGCATGGGCCACATGTCAACTTTGTGAAGCAGCTTTGGCTTCTTGAGGACACTCGGAACTTTCTACTTCAACACAATGGCAGGCAGGCTGATGTAAGCACTTGGCAATCTGGAGTTGCCAAATAAAATACTGGTTCTCTGGAAGCAGCTACATGGTGTGTGCTCATCAGGGCGAATATATATGCTGATGCAGTTTAAGAAGAATAATTTTTTACAGCTTTTATACTAGTCTAATCCTTCTCCTTACCATTCTTGTGTTCACTATATCAGGCAATCTAATACATGACACCTGTGGGAATCAAAAATAAAAAAATGTTTCAGTTCACTGTATGCAGATTCAAGTTTGTAAAACCCTACTGTATCGATTGAATAATAAAAAAAAAACTTATTTTGGTTATTACTTTGCCTAGCTTGTCTAAGGGAGCCCCTGTGGAGCCAGACCTTGGACGCAAGAATGCTCGCTGCTTCAGTGTTTGAGGCCAACGCAGCTGCAGCAGCTGTAACACAAGACCAAGAAGCAGAGCTCCACCAAGCTGGTGTTCTCTCAAAAGGCTCACAACAAGTAATCACTGCTTTGTATGTGTATGTGAATATCAGCAACTGCTGGGCTGATATTCAGAAGTGCAGTAGTGTTTGTTATTTGAGGAACAGAGCTGGCCTGTGGCCACATGGCTTTAAAGTGCGATTAAAAATCTTCAGCAATAGCGGCAGTATTTCAGGACCTATAGGAAGGGACGCTTTGTAAGCATTAGGATATTGATCCTGTGTGCATGTAAAATTCTCAGCCAGGAAGCCTATGAACATCCATTTTCCTAGGACTGTGTACACAACATGTAGCGATCTTTATAATGAATGCAAGACTGAAATGGTGACCGTTTATCAAATTTAATGCAAAGTTGAGAAAGAAATGCACTGGAGATGCTGCCTATTGGCCTATTGTTCAACGTATGTTTGGGTGATTAAATGGAATGCTGGTTTAGAGGCTGGCTGGACTCCCGTTGAGGAGGATGAATGTGCAGGGAGGCCTGTGAATTGCGTAGTGCCTGACCAATTCGGGAGGATTGGGACAGTGTGCAAGGAATTCTCTAAGAAGGCCCTAGCACTCCAACGAAATGCCAATACATTTTTGGGCACTTGCTGAAAAATGAGCTAAGGTATCACCCCAAAGTTTTCCACTGAGGGAACAGAAGAACTTCATCTCCCACTCACCCAAAAGAGAAGTCGCTGGTGGAGGGCTGCCGTTATGACAATTTCGACACGAGCGATGTGATTCAGGCAGAAACAGGCAGTACTTGTCAAACACGAATTCCAGGTTACAATTAAAAAATGGCTGACACATTGAAATCGGTGAATACTTCATGCAAGAAGTTATGGTGAAGATACCTTATTTTTAGTGTATGTGGTAAGCATTCAAATTTTTGGCCAAAGCAGGATGATGTCCAGCTGACATGCATCAACCTAAACTTTTCTGGGGCTGCATATTCTCATGTTACTTATTGGGACATAATTGGGACATAATTGAAATGTCATGACAGAAAAAAAATTACCATTTCATATTGAATGAGCTGTAAGCATGCAATAGAAATTTGTGATGTTTTTCATCACTTGCAAGGTGTCTCTAATTAAGCTGGTGTGAAAATGAGGTGAATAGCTTGTAACTCAAGCTGATTTAACTGACCATGAACAGCTGCTCAGGGGTTTTTTTTTCAGAACGCCTATCTTTGCAAAGAGTATTATGCAACTTTGAATATGAGAGGTTGTGAAACAAGCAAGGCAAAGTGGAATGCATGCGGTAGGCAATGAAGGAATACATGGGAGGCTTTCATTCGGGTGCTGGCCCCAGCAACATGCCTCACAACGAACACAAGGGAGTGTGCCGCATCCTGCACCGTCATCATTTGTGTGCCAGGCATCCACCTATTGCTTCTTCGCAGCTAGCCTGCCCTCATCGGTCAGCTTATAGTGCAACAAAGCAGTGTGTGCACTCGAGGGGGGGATTAATGCATGTCACTGTGAAACCTTTGACTCTTTTCATGTCTTTCTTCTTAATGCTGGTACTGTTGGAGCTGCATAAAGCAGCGATCAAATCAGAATTCCCCAACGTTTAAGCTTCTCCACTGTGAGTTGCCCTTCACCAGATTGGCGAGATTTGTATTGGTTATAGTCACATAAGTGGACTAAAGTGGTATGCCTTTTTTTTTTTCTTTAAGATGCTCATATTAGAATGAGAGTTTCATCCATTTTCTGAGACCATACATATTTTGTGAAGTCCACGTGTTAGAAATTGCAGCCTCTTGTGTTTTACAGCAGCAGTAATTGATGACTTCATGGAATGAGTGACACAAGGAGGACACAAGGTAGCGGTTGAAGGTTACTTGTTAACTCATTTCCTTTGGAACATTGCTCAGCGAGGAGCACTTTTTGAAGTGCTAGTCTTTATGCAATGTTCTACGAAAGTCAACTCACAAATTGGGCTTTAGAGAGGGGCAGTTACAATTTATGCTTCTTATAAAAAGAAAATTATTAGGATGGCTTTTATATATGAGTATTTATGTATCTTTTGCTCAGTTCGTCCAGAATTTCTTGGACCCTCGCATTTTGGCTACTCGAGATGCACAGGCCAGCAGTGAGAGTGAGTGCAGTGCGTTGGTTTCTCCTGCAGGAGCACAGGCAGAGGAAGAAGGAGCGCATCCAGAAACGGGTGGCCGACGCATTCCAACAGTCGCTTCTCTCATCAGAGCTGTCCAGGGTGGATGTGTCAAAGCTCTTGGCATCGCTGTCCACCCAAGTTGAGAACCGCACGACCACCAGGGAATCAAAGTTCACTAGAACTGAAAAACTGCAGTTTACAAAGGTGCGTTCCTAGCGCCACTCTGTCTTGCAATTTTCTACTTTTCGCAGCTACAGCATATCATGTCTGTTTTGCTTGACAGGCTTATCATTGCTAGTCTTCAAGGTATATGTGTATGAAGTACTGATATGTGCTTTGCTTACTTGAACCAGTTTTCGGGTGCTTGCACTAGATGGCCGAAAAAATTAGAGAGTTTTAGTGTAGAATCAGCTTGATAGCAAACCTAAAGGAAATTAAGTTTGTGGGGTTTAAATCGGGGAAGATAAACACGTTCTCCCCGTTTAACCACGGCTGAGCCAGTTCAAAGTCGCGCGGACCCCACCCCGTGGTCGCGTACGCTACTGAGCGCACGCCGACCACGGCGGGCCGCGCTCTGCGGGAACAAAGGAACGACACAATGGCTGACACAAACAAGGCATTTATTGCTATAGCAACAATAACGCCAGCTAGCAACAAAATACACTGAGGAATCTAGGATGTCCGACTCACCAGCACGGCTACGAGCGAACGTCCGCCCACGGTAGGGCAAAGGGATAAACTCCGAGGTCGAGCGGGACGAGCTCGGCGGGAGTAAGTTCCGACCAAGAGGCGCCCGTCGACGAAGAGCGAAGCTGCGAGCGAAACGTCTGCTCGCTTCCCGATCCCAGAGAGAAGAGACCCCGTCGCTCCCCGCGAGCGCGCAGCAAAACGCCATCCGTGGCGCTGGTGTCGCTGCGACGCGAGCGCCCTCCCTTGTTAGTTACAGTAACCGAACCGAGAGGAGTGCTTTTCGGGGGCAGCTAACAACAGTGGGGTGCGTTGAGGGAAAGCGAACGCAGGGGACGAAGGCGTCCCCACAAGTTAACATGAAGAAATTTATCCCCATAGAGAATTTTATATAGCATTTCGATAACATTCAATGTGACCTACTTTACATGGAGACAAAAGGCTCTTTTAATGGTTGCTTCTGCCACTAATTTGCCAACTTATTATATACCAGTGTCTTTTGCATCCTTTACAGCAGAATGCCCAAGCAATGCCGTGGTGATTAAAAGTGTAAGAAATAAACAAACACTGTGGCACCATCTAGTTTAGGAAATGCTAGTGCAGACCGCTCAAGCAAGAATGTATTCCTTCACATGACATGTAATGCACAAATTGTGTTTGTAAATTTGATATAAACTGAAGTGTTAAATTTTTGAAATACATAAAACACCATGGAAAAGTTCGAAACCTATTTTTGTTGTATTCCGAGCAATTGCAAACAGTTGCAGTACAGCTGATGCCCCATTAGGCTTCGGTGCGCCAGAATTGAGAATGAAACTAAAAAACTGGGCTGAATCACAGCTTATACTTTGTCATTGAAGCAAGGTCAGTCATAGTGAATGGTAACACTTCTCGAGGCCCGTGTACTGTGCGATGTCAGTGCACGTTAAAGAACCCCAGGTGGTCGAAATTTCCGGAACGCTTCACTGCGGCGTCCCTCATAGTCTGAGTCGCTTCCGGATGTTACACCCCCGTAAACCAAACCAAACCAATGCAATAGTTACTGGTAAACATGCCAACCAGATTCACAACGACTGCTTATTCGGCTGAGTCGAGGCACTCTTGCTTCAGACGATGCTGCCATGTTTTCACTCAAAGTACATGAAAGCTGTTACCATGGAGGAACGAAAGGATTTAGGAGAGGATGTTGTGTCACATTTTTTGAAGCCGGACGTGAGAGCTGCCCGTCGCTAGTTGTCCGTTTGCTCAGCGCGCTTACACATGCGCAGCAAACAATAAAGCAGATGCTGCCACTGCACCCAACGTTACTGCTGCTTGCGCCACCAGCCACAGACTTCAAGTAGACCTTGCTAAAACACACGACTTCTGGCACATTTTTTGTCATGCAGCTTGGATAACGAGGGCCTCTCCGTGGCTGCTACGCCAACTTCTGGAAATTGCATATGTACAGTAACACCATTTCCCCTTAAGCGTCCTGCACATGCATGCTCTGGGCCCCCTGCACTACAACTGTTATCAACTTTGCCATCTAATGCTTGAGCCTGCCCACGTATGCAAATGACCCTGACATCTTTCTGCCTAAACAAGCAGTAGTGCCTTGAAAAGGCCAGGTGTGCAGCCTCCGTCTGTTCTGCAGGATGAGCCGAAGCAAGTGGCTGGATCAGGTGCCCCGTTGGAACTGTCCAAGCAGAGCTCCGAAGAAGAGGCCGAGGCCAAGGTGAAGCAGATGCAGAGTCAGCTGGAGAGCATCTCCCAAGTCCTCAGTCAGCTCGAAGGCCAAGAGAAGGAAGTGTCGGCTGCTTTGCAGCAGGTAGGCTGGTGTCCTACACCTCATGCTTTTCTCTTGCGACTGGCTGGCTGACAGACAGCTGTTGCACATAATTTCGAGGTTTTGCGGGCACCAAGACGGCTGTGATGTTACGCAGAGGAAAGAACAGGCATGGCATTTTCTTAACTGGTCATTGTATACTTGTCCTTTCTGGTATCTTTTTTTAAATGACTTCTTACATTTTAAAGGTGCACTGAAGAGGAACCTGAACTCGTCTTTTCACCGCGGGAAATCGATCGACACGTTCCGAGCATTCTTTGAAACTTCGAGTTATTGTCCTGTGCGGCCATTTCCCTAATTTAAATCGAATTAAACGTCCCAGTTCTCGCCTTTATTCGAACTCGCCGCTGACGGTAGGAGAAGTCAACTAACACGCGGAGTGCCTTTCAGGCAGTCGTGTGGCGGCTTCGTTTTCGCTTTTTGCATTTTAGGTTTCCGTAAATAAACTGATCCAGTCAGAGGCGACATAGCCGCAAATTAGGCCCACGGAAATAAAAATACACGTGGACTCTTTGCTTTCACTGATTGCTACATATCACTCCGATGGCAGAGCAGCAAGCCATCATGGGACTCGCTGAAAGGTTGGTTGACTCCTCCTACTGTCTGCGGCGAGTTCAAAAAAGGCGGGAGCCAGGATGTTTAATCTGATTTAAATTATAGAAATAGGCTGCATAGGACAATAATAGACCTCTCCCTCGAGTAAACAACGTGACGTCACGGAACGCACGTGCAGCGACTGCAGCGCTCTCCTTCCTAGCGGCGATGGGCAAAACGCTCCCTCTTCGGCTGGCATCCAACGCTCTCGTACGTGCCTAGGAAGCGATGGAGCTGTCAGAGTACGCGAAATCACTGCCTGAAATCGCCCGGCAGCGATATGTTGAAAAGTTGAAAGTCGACGGGAAACAGTACCCTGACCCCTTCGTTTTGAAGGACTGGAGAAACGACCCGAAATTGTGGCCAAACGTGCGTTTTGGCGACATATACGTTTGTCTCGTTCAGACGCCCGGCCCTTACACTACTGAGAGCATGAAGTGGTACCGTTCGCTGAAGGCGTACGTTCTTGCAGCGGAAAGGCACGTGCGCCAAGTTTTGGCAGCCGACTTTATAGGGAAATTTATAGGGAAAATCATACTAGCCCTTAATTTTTTGGCAGAAAGCTTATTGCATCCGTGGTGCGAGCATGAACGCCAGCCACACCGCATCCTCCGTGAGTGACAAATAAATCCACTTCTGTTAAGGACGCAGCGCATACTGGTACATCAAATGTCATTTGCTTACTTTATGTGGACAAAATTACCATAAATACAACACGGTGCTCTGCACGGGCCACAAGCGCAAGCGTAAACGCATCCAACTAGCGCCTGTATTATAAACACGCGTGCACAAGCAACGACGGAGAGCCTTCGTAATGAAGGACTTTTGTACTTGAACGGCGTTTATGCTTCATTGTCCGCTCAAAACGACCACACTTCTTCATATCTGCGCTGGGATTTCTCTTCTTGAATGAGAAAACGCTGGGCACCCGGTCCGGGTGGTCCGGTAACGAGGACGGGGCGCCTGCGTTGGCGGATAAGACCAGAAAAAAAGGTCACAGTGCCATTCACCTCGCTAGCTCTTCAAAATCAGCAAGTGAAAGAAAGGAATGCTTCCCACCAGAGATGAAGTGCGCTCCGCATATCCTATCTGCCGGTCTTGGCTTCCATTTATCTCGACGCATTGCGTGCACCTTCGGGAGATTCTCGTCCCGCGGAAAACGAAAAAAGCGGACGCCTTTCTTGGCACGGTTAGTGCATCCCACGGCACAGCAGCTCGCAGGCATCACGAGACAGGGTCGAGGCACGGGTTCCGGCGCCCGCACTGCGATAGCTTCCTTGCTCGCCCAGCAAAACTATACGGGATCGCACGCAAACGGAGGGCTGTTTTGCCCATCGGGTTCCCGGCGTTAGCCGGAAACGTCATCGCTGTGACGTCACTCGCTCTCGCGTGACGTACCCGAGGAGAGGTCTATTCAATGTTTCTAAGAATGCTCGGAACGTGTAGATAGAGTCCCCATGGTAAAAAGACCAGTTCAGCTTCCTCTTCAGTGCACCTTTAAGCTGTACTGACAATAGTTCAAAACAGGACATGTTTCTTCTGTCATTTTCTTTATTTATTTTGCTCACGAAAATAGTCTGATGCTTTTTTATTCCTAATATGTCTTATCATGCCTTGCGTGTATGTATGCGTGCTTCCGCTGCCTGTCTGGCACTGCCACTCAAGCCCTATGAGGCTGTGGTGGGCCAGATGTTTGCACATTTCGTTTATATTTGGTGCAGTAGAGTACTATTATTATTGTTTTTATTTTTTAAATTTTTTTTGAGTAGTGGTGTCATTGTTTTGTGTGGATTTAGTACAGGAAAGGTGCTGTCAGTATGTGCTTCGCATATGTTTGTATATTGATTGTGGTGGAACGTGATTGCAGAAAAAGAGTATTTTTTTAATTGAAAGGTTTATTATGCTTGCCTTAGTGCTTTTCTCCAAATTTCTAGAGTTCCAAGAAAAGCGAGACAAATGTGTGCGTGGTTGCCAAGGGCGCTTTCTACCGCTTTGCAGATCACTGGCGACATAGAGAAGAAAAAGTCACAAAAGTTGGAGCTCGAGAGCCAGAACGAGCTGGAACACAAGGCGTTAGCGCTGCTGCCAAATGCAGATGAGAACATTGCCAAACTGCAGGCGAAAATAGACGCTGCTGCTCAGAAACTAGTCAGCTTATCAATGCAGTGGGAGAAGCACAGAGCCCCCTTGATAGAAGAATACCGCCAACTCAAGGAACAATGCTCAAAACGCCTTGTAAGTATTGAGCACAAGTGATTGTATTGTGTGAAGTGCTATATTTTGTGGCACTGCTCTCAGCTGTTTGCTTTTGCAAGATGTGCACTGCTTTTAGTGTGCACATCACACGAGTGTTCAGCAGGAGGACACATCGCGGAGAAGGACAAACAATGTTTAAAGAAAGAAAGGGAGACACTATGCTGCATCCTCTAACTGTATTCGTGAGAAGAAAAAACAATGTGAAAAACAGTGTAAATAAGATGCACATAACTGCAGTGGTGGCCCAGTGGTTTGAGCACTCTCCTTGCATGGCGGAGGTGCAGGGTTTGATCCCTAGTACCGCCGGGTACCCATCAGTGATACAATGGGTATAAGCTTTCCCCTTGCCTGTTGCTCGGCTTCTTTGGGGATGAAATATTAGGGAAATGGGTACTTGATCCCACCTTGAAGAGACGAAAAACACCTTGTTTGTTTGTTTATGGATGTTTAACGTCCCAAAGCGACTCAAGGCTATGAGGGACACCACATTGAAGGGCTCCGGAAATTTCAACCACTTGGGGTTCTTTAACATGCTCTGACATCCTACAATACACGAGTCTGTAGAATTTCGGCTCCATCGAAATTCGACCGCCGTGGCCGGGATCGAACCTGCGCCTTTTGCGTCATCAGCCGAGCACCATAATCACTGAACCACCGCACTCTTTGGCCAAAGCTGCCGTTGTGCCATAAAAATTCATTATCATTGAATTGAGCATTATATTAGCAAATGTGTGCAAGCATGGTGTAAAATTTGTGAGACTCGTTCCCTTCTGCAGTAGGAAAATGTTCAGCTTCTGCTGTGGGAAGTATTGCATTTTGCTGTGCTGTACAGGTTTAACTTCACTGCATCTTTATAGGCACACTGTGTACCAAAAAAAAAAAAAAGATGTGATTGTACTTTAATTGTTGGGGTTTCATATATCAACATCTAAAGCATGCCACATGAGACATAAACAATAACTAGTAAGAGAATAGCTGTGTACAGGTCTCTCTTTTGGAGGGAGGAGGGCAGCGTTCATGGTAGCACCCGGTCACTTCTGTTCTGGGTAGCTGGGAGCAATACGGTACAAAATTTGCAACCCCTCCCCTCATTTCCCCTTCTCCATGTCTATTAGGTGGGTCGCTTCCCCCCCCCCCCCCCCCCCCCCCCCCCTTGCACACCTATGAGTGTATCAAACTCATACCAGCTCAAAGCAAGGAAAGCACAGTTTATCCATGTCAGTGAGTAACTGATGCTGTGCCCGGGTATGTAATGCAGTGCACAGAACACACTAGGTGCACGGTAGCAGTTGCCTAAGAAAAACCAATGTGGCAAATGTTGTTTGAATTTGGGGTTTCCTACCATTTTGTTTTCGATGCTCATGTGATCTCTGATCGGAGTGTGTGCTGCTTATGCTCATCCTACACATTTTCTTCTTCAGAATGAAACTCAGCAGAAGCTGGAAGAGATCAAAGCCATGAAAGACAAGATGCGAGACATCTCTGAGCAGGCACGCACCAAGGAAGAGTTGCACAAGCAGCTGGTATGTGCCTGCCTTGAAGGAATTCACTGCTGCCACACAATGTGACAACAAATTTCAATCTTTAGGTCAGCGAGTACGAAAAGCTGCCTAAGGACGTCAACCGCTCCTCCTACACCAAGCGCATCACCGAGATTGTTGGCAACATTAAGAAACAAAAGGAAGAAATTGCTAAGGTAAGAAAGAGTCAGTGGGTCTCCATGCAGAGCTTGCAAGAGCAAAATGCATGCAACAGACTGGTGGATCATCAAATGCAGTCTTGCTAATAAAGCATGAAAGTGACAATTCCTAGAGGCAATTCTAGAGACACAATACCTCTATACAAGATCATGTGGTCGGAATGCCAAAGTGGGGTACAGTTTTTATATTTCTGAACATTCCAATCTTCCTTGGAGGATAATACTAAAAGGAAAAATGGGGATAAAGCTTCTCTTTTCTTACAAATTTTAGGTATGACAGCGTTGCAACATAATAATTTGTCTGAAAAGCTTGTAGAAACATTCACTGTGTTTAAAATAATATGCAGGTGATGGTAATCATCTTATGGTGTGTGATGCTGTCCGAACTTTCAGGTCTTGCTGGACACCAGAAGTCTGCAGAAGGAGATTAATCAATTGACTGGGAAGCTGGACAGGACTTTCACAGTCACAGACGAGCTGATATTCAAGGTCAGCCACATGGCCAAGCCTTGCATGGCTATTCTCCTATGCTTTGTCCTAATTCTATGTGTACGTTCCCTTAAAGGATGCCAAGAAAGACGAGGCTGTGCGAAGAGCCTACAAGTACCTTGCTTCTGTGCATGAGGTATGTAGCTAAAAAGATATAGTAGTACTCTACAGTATAGTAGTTTGTCATGAAGAGATATGGATGAGCTGTTTGGCTATTGGTTGAGTCAGATGGTGAAACATAATTACAAAAGTTTTTGCTCAAAGCAGACAGGCCGAGGAAGAGCACACAGATGACGCACAAACTTGCGATTAACCTTCCGACCTTTCACTAAGGTTAGTTGCAAGTTCGTGCTCTGTCCATGCGCGCTTTTTCGTCCTGTCTGTTTTGTGCGGAAATTTTTTTTTCAACTATTGTTTCACTCTGCCATTTAGGTTTTGCCGAGCTACAGTTGGTTTCTCACAAAGTGAGGTCACTCCTATGCGCTATTGAAGCAAAGTCCAGGTTGGTTTTGAAATTGCTAAGCTGTGAAAACTGTTGAATTAGTTTGGCTTGATAGATGCACACTGCATATCAGTCCATGCAGTAAAGGTAGTTGGGATGGATTTCGATTACACTTGATTAGCGAAAGTTCACACAAATGGAAGTGCATTTAAAGTTTAGGGTGCCTTAATATGTTTGCTCTTCTGCATTACAGAATTCAAACCAGCTGTTGCAAGCAGTGGAAGAGACTGGGTCAATTATGCGAGAGATGCGTGACCTTGAAGACCAGATAGAGCAAGAGAGTCAGAAAAAAGTGACGGCCAACTTGGAGAGGATTACTGCCGACTACAAGCAAATGAAGCAAGAGAATGCATCGCTATTAGCCCAGCTGAAAGGCCAATAACTGCTGTGGCATAAGTATAAAATATGTGCAGATGTTATTTTTGTAGTTAATTTATATACTCACACAAAATAAAGGTATAATATGCTTCTTGCTTGCATCATGGAATTTTATATAGTATTTCACCATCATTATCATAGTAGCACTTTCCAACTCTGTGTGTTGTGGAACGTCGTTTCTTGAGGTGAGCTGGAATTTTGATTCGTCTATTCAGCGCTTCTCCATCAACTCCCAGGTCTTTTGTAATCCCACTACTAGCTTGCTGAAACCTTTCATCATTTCCTTGAGTGGCCTCAAGTATGTCAAAGGTCTCATTGTGTTGCAGTGTAAAGCTCTCCACAGTCGAAGCGCTGTTCTCATTCTCGGGCACTTCAGATGAGTGTGGAACCTGTGTCCTGCTAATGGTGCGCACTCTAGCGTCAGGCTCAGACTTGCTAATAGCTGAAGACTTGTAGTCTTGAATTCGAACATGGGCCCCTCGACGGCCCAATTTTCTTAGCGTTGTTGCAGATGCCATGTCTTCTGTATAGACATCATCGTATTCTTGCTCAAGGTCTGCCTGCATGGCCTTTTTGTTGGGCAGCCTCTTCTCTGGGTTCTTCAGCTTCATGTAGGAGGCAATAAGTTTGCTGTACTGGCCAGGTTTTGGAGCAAGGTCTGAAAGCTGGACGGCCTTTGCATGACTGTCTTCCTGTGGCAGAGGGAGTGTCTTGTTCACATACGACTGGTCTTCCCGAAGCTTGCCATCCTGGTACAACTGTTTTGTAATTGGTGAAATCTTCTCATCTCCCTTACCCGTTTTTAATGCTTTCCACTTGAGCTGAACTTCTCTATCATGTTCAGCAATCCTTTCTGGAGTTGCATTAGTGAACCGGGACTTTAACAGCTTCTGAAAATAAATTCACAATAAGTTGCATGAGTAATTACTCCCTTATTACAAATGAGCCCAAATGCTCAAAAACATGCACCATGTAAAATATTTAAATGACAGATGTGTATAATTCTTTTTCTGGGTTAAACAACGCTACAGTTGCCTTTTTTTTTCCTTTTTCTCATTAATTTGTACCTAGCTTTTTAGCTTGCTTATTCCTGTTTTCAGCCCTTTGTATTTTGTATAGTAAATTTGTTATGCTTTCCTTGATGAATCCCCACCCCCCCTATGTAATGCCCGCAAGGGCCCTTCGGGTACTGAAATAAAATTTTAAAAATCTGTGCCAGTCAGACATTCCTGCTGGCCCTGTTATCAGAGGTGGACTGGGGAATGATCAGTGACCACTGTCCACAATGGGCCTTGTGTTGTGGCCACAGTACACGCGGGCCTCTGAGCAGGTGCTTACATGGGGGCGAGGGGCACGGTACATCTAGTGCTGTTACTCCTATGCCCTGCACAAAGGTGAAAAGTTTGAGAATTCCCTGAGTGTGGGCACAGTGTGGCAACGCCAGCCAAACTGCATTCATGTACCATTAGCATTGGATTAGACCGGGGGCCCTCCATGTTCCTTTCAATCATCTCATTATTGGCACACGGAGGAATTCAGCGCTTCTTCAAAACACTGCCATGTGATCTACTGTAGGGGGTAAAGAATGCTGCTAGCCTGACATACCGACAGCTAAAAGGCTGTGCACCGAAAATTCTGAAGCACCTGGCAGTGTATTCCAAAACTACCCCGCATCACTAAAGCTGGTAAGTGCAAGAAAAATGGGCAGTCACAGATGCACTGTGCCCAGTTGCAAAATATGTACATTTTGTCATTGCCAATAGGTAGCATGCCAGTGCACTTCCTCAGATGCTTAAACGTTTCATATTAGTAGCTTAGGCTGTCCTTCTATGTTGTTAGACTGCACTAATAGGTAGCATTTTTCTTTTTCATTTCACTTTGTTTAATTCTCATTTACAAAAACCAGAGCAATGGCAAAAGGCAAGACGCCTGACAAAGGCCTCTGCTCCATATGCAGTTCAGCACACAGGCATCAGAAACATATAAAACCACAAATGTGAACAATTGGTTCCATTTTAGGGGACAAACGGGATAAAAGAAGCAGCACTGAAAAGCCATAAATGCTAGCAAAGCACAAGAAAAAATAAATCAAATGAATTCACTATTTTCTTGCAATATTACACTCTTGAGTAACATGGCAACATACTTCGGCTGGCACTTGAATGTTTCTTAGTAATAATTTTAGCTGTTCCTGCAAACTTACGCGCAGCAATCCCCCCCCCCCCCCCCCCCCCCCCCCCCCCGGAATCTCATCTGAAGGTGTGCATTTTACAATATCATATTGTACTCGCAAAAACAGCACTAATTAGGTTCTGGAAATAGGCTCCAATTAACTCTGTAAGAACTCGCACTTTCTGACGATGCCCCTACATGTGTCACTTCTGGTCTGCTCAGACCATCCCAATACTACTGCAGAGTTTTTAAAGAAATCAGTGAAAACTTCGCCTTGTTTACCTTCGCTCCCTGCACGCTTATGGGAAAACACTCTGATATGCTTTCTGCGGTCCACTCTGCCGGGTCAAGACTGTGCAGGTAATGGATTTGTTGTTTTGCAGCCCATGTCAGCAGGTTTGTTTCGGGTGGAACTTTGAAGTATTTCCGTCTTATGATTGCGCCCCTGACTGCTCTCCGTTCCGAGCGCAGTTCACTGCAAAAAAAAAAAAAAAGTATTACAAGCGATGTAAACAATGCGGATACGCATCGTCGATTGCGCAAATAGCATGGTCGTTCTTACTCCATATACTGGTCGTAGTAACGCTCAGGATGTTCCAAGGGCTCTTCTGGATCTTCTTCCTCATCACCGAAGTCATACGAATCGTTCTGCAACAGCAAGTTTCTGTTTGGTTGCTCTAAAGTTACTGCAACCGGTTTGACTTTCCTGAAAGGGGCTCGAGTTTTGACATGCTTGTTTCTGACTGAACGGGACAGGGGATTTGCCACGTTGCATATGCCAAACCGCAGAGAGCAGCAACATAATCTTATCATTGTTACGACTCGCTTCAGCCGAGGAGTTAACCTTCCTTTAGCAATAAGCACCGCACTCGCTACACATGCTTCGAAGTTTCAGAACGCTGCTAACTCTAGCATGGACGGCGCCATGTTGCCTGGTAGTGTGTTGTGACGATGATGATAGTAGTGCGCTAGGCTGTGTTTCGGTTTCTGCGGAAAAGCGACGCTGTGCAGTGTTCTGTCACTGAGCGGAAGTTTCTCCTCAGAATTCTCCTTTTAGATTATGATCATTTGCACTCAAAAAGTAGTAGTCATAGACGATTCGACGATCTATTGATGGCTAGAACCAGTACAGGTATATACATTTTTGCGGTTTGCCCGCACTTTTTTTTTTCGACATTTTTTCGACATACTCCGTTGCCTGCATGCCCCTTTATTTTTGTTTTTAATTTCGTGCAAGCGCAACATACTTCTCTAGGATTTGCGAGTCATTGCGGCTTTTGTGATCAGCACTCGCGATCGCCTCGTGTGCGCAGAAGGCCTTGGAACAGCTCGACATCCGCAGGAGCAGTTGCTGAGAGAAGGAAACAGCGGCGGGAACGGTCGTAGCTGCGGCGCGCATACGCTCCTGCGCTGTTCTTGTTGCGACCGTTTTAATCCTACCCAGTTGGCATCTATTATATTCCAGAAACTACGTCTTTTAAGCCATTATGGACTGGGGATTGGCGGATGAGAGAAACAAAAACTCCGGAGATAGCCCACGTAAGTCTCACAGCGGTCCCCGCTCGGCGTAGCGGTATAGTTTCGTTTTCGCGCTTTCGTTCCAGTCCGCTTACTTTAATGCGGCGATGAACTTCATCAACAGCCACAGCAAAATTCATTCCGCTTGAAGATGCTTGATTCGTTTGCGTAGTCGGAGGCGTTCGAAGCCGCCGAGCACAGTGAAGTGCGGTTAAGCTTTGACTGGCATTACAGGGTCTCGCCACGCCCCGTAGGCTGTAGCAGTGCCACAAGCGCACGCTAAACGTGCCTTTGAAGCGCGTGCAGCCTCTGAAGCGCTTGCCGCGGTTTATGTTTGAGTAGCCAAGCCAGGCGAAGCCGTGTCAGAATTTAAAATGGCTTCTGGCACTCGTTGCGCGGACAGGCGCGGAATGGCATCCGTGACGTTTTGTGCAGGAACGCTCCCACAACTGCGTTGTAACGGCCGAGTTTGTATTGTGTTGGGAACCTATGAAAGCTACAGTGGTACCCTCTCGCAAGAGCGTAGTACCTGGGAAATGCACCATCAGGTAACATAACAGCCGCGTTCTACTGTATTGGGCTTCTGTTCCAACGCATAACGGATGACCTGAAAACTGCCCCTGCTCTGCTGATATATGCTTTGTTGTCCCTGACACATGGGGATGCTGGCTGAGGACATTTCTTTTGTTAGAGAGTACATGCCTCGGAACTGTGGTTATCAACGTCATTAGGGAAGTAAAAATGTACGCAAAGCGCTTTGAATGTGATATTTCAAGATTAGTCCAGGCAACGGATTCCTCCGAGACAGTTTGATGTTATAGTCACTTTCTTCAGATTGTAAAGACCCGTTTCAAAGTTGCAGTTTGCTGGACAAGCTAGGTCTAGGAGTGGAGCGCAGCTGCTCCAAACTGCTTCGAAATGCATCTTTGGATGCTACGAAAATTGCTCCAAATCACGGTTTGGCGGTAGCTAGTACTACTGAATATAGAGTGATGGAAGGTGATCTGTTTCATATGTCGGTCGAACCAGACTTTAGGAGGCTTCTTCTTGTGTGGCGGTCAAATGGCATGGAAAACTGAGGGGGGGGGGGGGGGGGGGGGGGACGTCGTTCACAGAAGCTCAAGTTCCATAATGATCCTGGTTCCCAGTGCGAAAACGGCACGTAATTGAGTCAACAGGAGTGCTACATTATGAAAGACTACCGGGAAAACTAAAAATACAAAACATGAATGCATGACACAGAACAAGATAAACATGCACTCGGGTTTCCATCTTCATATTCTGTTTCATATTCTGTCACATGGTCTTTCAAAGTAAATTGAGACTCTCGGGTTATATTCCTGTGTATGCGCACTGGCACCGCGCTTCCACCTTACCTCCTAATCAATAGGGCGACCCTGTTCTGAAAGTCCCCGATTTCTCCATTCGTCAGAAAACATCAGCCAATTCGACTTTGTACGTGGCTATGTGCCATCTCGTAAGAAGCCGGCAACAACACACTGTAAATAGAGCACCTGGGTGCAAAGAGTACACATTGTGCTCTAGACACCCCTTTCAAATTAATAAAAAAATTATTTCAGAGGAACTAATGTCTTCCGCTGATCGGACAACCGTAAAACGCCGCATAAGGCGAGTAGCGCAATTTTTATTCGCACCCGGCCCTCCTTTTGACAACCGCACAAACGTTTTTCGATGAAAATGACAACGCGCGGAGCCGTTCGTTCCGCGGCAGTCTTCGCGCGCACGTTAGAAAGTATGTTACCCATAACTTTTTATTTTACCAAGCTTATCACCTTGTGCTTAGCGCAATATGGTCTTGGTCAGCAAAACCGCGATTGGGCCAAGTAGCGCAGCGCGCACATAATACGTGCACGATTCTTATAGAAAATTTATTTTACTTCATAGAAAAAACGTGCAGCAGATTGTGCCTCCATCGTCTTTGCTAATGAGGAGCTGTCGCGGTTGCAATAAATTGTTGTGCTCAGGTCCGGTGTTCTCTTGTTTTGGGGTATTTGCTATGGCAGTAAAAAATTCATGCGTTTTATTGTTTTCAACCTAACAGATGGCACATCAATGCACCTGGCGCCGTCAGCATCGTTTTCGCTGCCAAGTCGTTTTTGTGTAGCACGCACGGATCCGTTTTCAACTCGCTAGATGAACGATTAACCGTTCGTTCTTCAGCCGGCTCTACTGACGTGTCACCACTTCTATCACCTCGCCGAAATAACCGCCGTCAGAGCACCTTCAAATCACACGTTGCTAGCTGCGCATGAAGCAGCCGCCGCATCTGCGGCGAAGAAGAGAAAAAACCTACACACGCGGAGCGCGCGGCCACGCGTCGGTCCCCATCCGCCCGCCGCCGAACACCGAAGGCGCGTCGTGGTGGTGCAGCAGCCCGGCCATGCCATCGCCACTGGGTCGCTGAAGGTGGCTGCGAGCCTTGCCGAGAAGCCGGGGAAAGGTGGTTTGGGTGCCGTCGGATCGCCTTAGCGCCTTTCCTCGTGGTCCGCCATGAAAGGGGCCTGCACCAGCTCCATGTACCAGCGCGGCGGCGACTGCCTCGACCAGGCGGCCTTCCGCACCAGGGCCCCGGCCGGCGGCTCTGTGCACGCCTTCTTCGGAGCGTGCGCGGTGTCGCTCCTGCTCATCCTCATCTGGGTGGTGGCCGCCGGGATGCAGCACCGAGTGCTGCAGGTGATCAGATACCTCAACGGGCACTTCCTCGGAGACGTGAGCAAGTTCCCCGCCAGGAAGAAGACGGCGAAGAGGACGCAGGCGCCGAGAAAGAAGAAGAGGGCGTCGCTTGCCAAGAGGAGCCCAGACGCGCTGGACGAAGCCGCTCCGGGCGAAGACAACACATCCGACCCCGCGTGCACCGGTGACGCTGCGGAGCCAGACGAAGACGACGACTTGGAAGACTACGAGGTCATCCACAGAAGCGAAACCGCCGATGGTGAGGACAGCCGCTCGAACTGACGCCTGCGTTGCGAGTGAAATTCAACGACGCGCTCTCGGAGCTGCGAGGACGTGAAATCTCTTCGAGACGCTTGAGGGTGGGCGACGCAGGAAATAAAATTAATAAAATGTTTGCTAATTTATTCCAGTGTCCCAATTAATATGTCGGCTAAAAGGGCGCAGAAATGCATGCGTAGATCTCCGCTGTTCTCTTCTTCCTTATCGCTAGCGCCGACACGCTGGCTTGGAACGATTTCTGCTTACCTTTTTTTTTTTCTGCTTATGCGCGTTGTCACTGCCGCTCGCCAGTACTCTCGTCAGCGGGTCACCCTTCCCCGCTCCATTCTTTCCTGCGGCTGAGTTGCCGAGCATTACGCGTCGTCGATTTCCAGATAAGCGTCGTTCATAGCGCGAAATTTTTGCGCTGCCTTCTGCGCGTCTGTGCTGTTCTGCCGCTGCCCAGGCGGCTGGCATGTAATACGGCGTTCGAGCGGCCGCCGCCCATCGGGAAAGCGTCCCAGTGCTTCGCACAACGGCATACATAGCAGTACGCGTGTTTCAGCATGAACAGATGCGAACGCAGAAGTGGTGCACCGACCGACTGTCGTAGTACCTCCGTTGAAAAGGGCATCCAAGACAAGTTGGCCAATGGCGGCGGAGCGCGACCGAAATCAAGGCAACAGGCACCGCCGAAGGCTGGCGGCAGCAAGAACTGGACGAGCAACCAGAAACGCAACGGCGAAGGCAAGTTAGGCAGATCTGCTGCTGCCATTACGAACTCTGCTAAAGGCGAAAAGTCTGGAGCGTTTGACTCCTTGCTCAAGCGGGCCCACAGAAGGCGAAGCAATGGAAGCACGGCCGCAAACGAAAAGACCACCAGCAAGCAAGACTCGCGTGACGACGACGACTGCAGCCGGCAGGGCGACTCAAGTGACGCGAGCGGCAAGTACAGGAAGCCGGAAGACGGCACCGAGAATGAGCTCTGCCGCGAGGACGCCGGCCACGATGCCTTGCGTTGGAACGATGAGGAAAGCGGCACGCCGGCTGCTGAACCCGTCGAGTATACTATACTTTCCAGGCCTGAGCGACAGCACGTTGCCTCGAAAGAACAAGTACGCCCACCATCGCCAGGAACCAACCGTGAAGACGACCTGACCTTGCGTTCGAGAGACTTGCGGCACCAGGAGAGGACGCGGCGGAGCCCCAACGTCCACCCTGCGGGCCCGTACGTAGAGGCCACGGCCACCTACGGCTCCTACACCCCCAGTTCACCGCATGAAGGCGGCTTTTTCCCGCCGGATGGTCGCCATGCACCCCTGCCTTTGCCGCCCCAGCACGCTGCGCCCAGCTGCATCGCTGACGAGCTGGGCTACCAGAAACTCGGTGAGGTCGTTCACCCTGGCCTAGCGTATCAAGAAATTCTTGCTTACTCCCCGTGTCCGCCCCTGCCACCGCCGCCTTCACCCACTGAACATTCCCTTGCGCCGGTCGGCGTGTCGCCGCCGTTCCCATGTCCCGGATATTTTGCTGACAGGGCCGCTAGCAGCAGGCGGCGAACCAGAAGCTTCCCACGGAGACTGCCCGAGCGAAGGCTGTACGACTCCCACGGTCGGTGGACGGGCCAGGAGCGTCGACCGCTGCAAGACATTCCTATCGACGAGGCAGACTGGCTGCTCAGCCACGACCAGCAGCGACTGTATAGGGACGGTTTCTCCCCACATTTCGGAGGCAGACAAGCCGCTCGAGAGCAGAGACCTTTCGCCGACCTGGGGCGAGGCTACAGTCGTCGGCACTCTTGGTCCTACTCGTCTGTTCCGGATGACGACATCGAAGACCTCCTTCCACTCATTGACAAGTTCGGCATCGAATACGAACAATCGGACTCGTCCGCAGAAGGCTCACCCGAAGCGCAAATTCCTGACGAGGGGTCGTGGTTTTCTGTGCTTCCCGAGACGGCCAAGCCGGAAGATCGCTTCATATGGTCGCCGCGGCGTGACCTACATCGACCCCAGTCCGTGTGGTCTCCGATAAAGCCGAGGCTCGGCTACTGTCAGCAGGATAGTTTGCGAGAACAGCTGACGAGGATAAAGTACCGCACAAGGACGTACACCGGGAACGTGCTCCCAGGAAGCATAGATGCCTTTGTTGAAGGCCGACGTTCCGTATCGTGCGAGCTTCCTTGCTTCGGTGGCGACGACTATGCAAGTGGCTGCAAGGCAGACGACACTGGCTGGTCACCGTGGAGCTCTCAGCTGCCCACTGCTGACTTGCTGAATACGCCCTAGGCGCTGCAATCTGCGTCCGACAGCCAGCTCCACGCATCTGCACTAAGCGCCTTTCAATAAACGTCTCTCAGGGCGTAAACGATTTTTTCTTTAATTTAAAGGCGCTGTGACCGAGCGCCTATTTTTGCAGCACGGATTTTGTGCATTTTGATAATAAACTCTTCCCGACTAAACATGTCGCTGCCTTGAATGTCTGACTCCTTTCATTTTAGTTAAGGTATTCTAAGGCATTGTCGTGCATTGACTTGAAAATCGGACTCACTGCCATGATTACAGGTTAAATGGCCAAGCAAAAAGTAAATTGCTCTCTGCAGTTCTCTCTCGCCATCACTGCACAGTGCACCTAGAGCCGCAGAAATGCAGCTCCCGCGGCGCGCCCCCTATACGGATCGCAATGCGCTTGTACAGTTAAACGTTAAACAGTTGTACAGTTCAACGCGCTTGTTTACGATCTGCCTGCAAGCGCGTGAGTGAACAAGCACAAGGGCTCGCAAACTTGGGCCGATCGGTTTAATTTCTACAAGCAAGAACTGTCGTGCCGCGTTTCACTGCAAGCGTTTTCCTCGGTGGTGCTTATCCGCAGCGACACTGGTGCTCTGCGGTCAAGAAATCGCTTCGCCACTGGTAGCGTCATTTCTTCTTTTCCCAGCGGAAGCTGATCTGTGGGAAAACGACGCCGCGAAAATGCAGCTATACACTCGGAGGCACCTTTCTGTTGTTATGTATAGTGGAGTCTTCGAGAGCGGTTTTCTCACGCCCTCACGAGGGACAGGCCCATATGCGTTTAAGCTGGCGGCACGAGCTCGTAAAGCTTCCACTGCGTAGCCACAGAAAGCTGTCCGATCGCTGATTAAGCCTACACGTTCTGCGCGCGGTTTGTGGCATGTAGACGGCGAAACGTGCCCGCTATCACCGAGCGCTTCCTCGTACGACGAAGCGTGCACCAGGGCAAGCTGACAACGCTGCAACGATAGCTGATAGCGGTGCAACACCGGCTCGCCTCGAAGGCGCTGGCTGGATGCGTAACGATAAGGCTCGTGCTTGTTTTTCTTTTCTTTTTTAAAGTGACAGCTTTTGAACCGCCAAACCCGAGCTGCGCTCGATCGTCATGGGAGATTGCGCCAATATCGCCAATGACGTGTCACACTCATCCGGCCCGATGATGCGTTGTTCGGACTTGTGCGAAAGACCAGTTACGGTCGGCAAATGTGCTGGTTGCAATTTTGAACACAATAGAGGGTGGTAGCTGTGCATGAAACGCGTTTTGCGCCTCTAACGCGTGGTTAAGACTGACAACAACCATTTAAGCCAAAAATCGCCTAAGCAATTTGGCGACTTTGGTAGTACATTTTAAGGCGGAAGCCTTTAATGCCTCGTCGTTGTAAGCAGGAGTTGTCGACAGAAAATGTCACGCTTTTCAATTGGTCGAAATGCTCGTGACGTCACAGTGCGCGAATTTCAAATGGGGCCAATTGTACTTTGGCTAGTAACCATGCAACCAATCAAAGGGATCGTATAGTGATGCTCCAAGTAAGTGGGACTGAGTTTAGTTAATTGCTTAATTAATCAAGTAGCCTAATTAAGATAGAGGAGAATGAAGTGGTCAGAAGAAAGAGGAAAAGAAAAGAAGGACGCGCGTCGCAGCGACAACAGCGTCCGCGGAAGGAGACGCTGCTGAAAAAACATAAGTACGAAGCCGCGTTCGCTCCACCACCACGCACTTCCCCACTCAGTTCGACGTTGCTCGTTTCATATACGTTGTGTCGAACATCCTAGACAGTTCCAACATTTGACAGGTGAATGACAGAACAAGATGGATAGAAATGTAATAACATAAATATGAAATAGCCTAATTAACCTTTCTAGTTAGACCGCATGAATCAATAAAACCGAGAACGAAATTGGTCGAGTTGGGGAATCGAACCAGGGTCTCCGGAGTGCGATACGAGCACGCTAGCCACTCCGTAATGCCAGCTGAATAGTTTTGGAATGAACAAAGGCGCGTCTAGCTAATACGGCGTCTTCGTTCACTCCCATCTTCCCCCTTTCCCTTACGGCGAGGTGCAGGTGTCCACCCAGATATGCGAGAGAGATACATTTCCTTTCCTCAAAAAATAAATTTACCGTCCAGCAAGGCGTACAGCCGAATTGGCGATGGCGTTCTGTGGACTCCCTGGCAGCGTTGCAAGACGCTGTCGCGTTCCACTCTTACAGGCGAAGCTTAATAACATGTTAACCACACATCAGTAACACACGCAGACAGCCAATGGACGCGTCATTCGCTGGCAGCACTTGAATCATCATTCACAACCACATTCGTGGCAGAATGCTGTACTCAGGCTTTCGCCTTGCACCACTTTAGTCGCCAAAGTGACTCCTAATTTTTTGGGGAGAAAGTGTGGCTGTTGAAGGGTCAATTGTAGGTTTCACGGTTTTAAAATGGTCTTGAGTAGAGGAAAGGCTGTCTCGCATCTCGGCGGACACAACCGCGCCGTTGGGGTAGGAATGGAGGAGGAAGTGAAAGAAGGGTGAAAGAGGTGCAGTACGTAATGAAGGGCTGCGGAATAATTTAGACGTTTTAGACCATCTGGGGATCTTTAACGGCGAAGCTGATAATGGGCTGTGTACTACATGGGCAACTTCTGCGTTGAGCCTCCACCGATGCGCGGCCGCCGCGGCCGGATGTCACTTTATTAATGCCAGAACCTTGGATGGCTATGTCGTGTCATCAAGACTTGTCCGGGCGATTGTGTCGTCCAATAAAGATAAATGGGCAGAAGTTTGTGTTAGTGCGTGATGAGATCTTGCTGTTGGAAAAATTTGGTTCATGAGTTGTAAATAACTAATAATTACACGCGAAAATTGCACTCTGATGTCAAAGTAGCCTTGGACGTCGATATAGTATATGGTCTGTGGTGATGTGAAATTTTTATTTATAGAGGGCGCGCCAGCGAGGATGGTCGTAAATGGGAGCACGGCCGGACTGTGGTGTATCGGTACGCGCTTTCGCTTCTCTTCAGCCCGGCCGTGCATGAGATATTTGGATCGCCATTATCATCGTCTGACTGTTAACGCAGCCGTCACCAGCGCTTCGGCGCACTTCTATTATGAAGGACACCGTATTGAAGGTCTCCGGAAATTTCGACCACCTGGGGATCTTTAACGTGCACTCACATAGCACAGCGCAAGGGCACGTTTACGTTTCACCTCAATCGAACGTCTATCTTTCCATTTTTTGTAGCGAAAAAAAATTCAGGGGGCACTTTGGCTCTCTAAAGTGCTGCAAGGCGAAAGCGCTTCCTGGCCACTGTTCGTTTTTATTTACTTTTTTATTTTCCATATTTTGTTTTTATTAATTTTTTGCTCCTTTTCTTAATTTTATTGTTTCTTATTTTTATTTCCGCATCTTACTTTTATTTTGTTTATTTCCTTATTTTTATTTTCCTTTTCTTGACTTTACTCCTTTTATTTTATTTATGAAGCCCATGCATTCACTAGATGCTCCTTTATTCATGCTGGAACCTTGAGCCTTTTAAGCAGTGAGTCTGAAAGGCGGACGAATCTGCTGACGCGTCTGTCGACACGGCTGCCGACGCGTCTGTCGACACTGGGCGCATTTGTTTTTCAGTCCCGGACTGTCCGGGACTACTTGCGGACTCGAGTCCGGTATTTGTTTTTCTCGGGCAGCCCGAAAGCTCCGCCCACCTGCTTGTATCGCCATAGCAACGCGTTCGTTTTTAGCCTATGGCTGTCCGCGGGCTGCTTGGGGCTGCTGAGAAGGCAGCAGACGATAGCTGCGCGCCGCGCTGGCAACCATATTAAGTGTGCATTTTGAGTGCTTTTCGTGTTCCTGGAGGTCGATATCATGCGTTAAAACTTCACATGAGCTCCGTAGCTCCTCTCTGAGCCATCGCAAGACTTTTTGTTCTTGCATCTTCGTTTATTTTCTTGAAATCCACCGCACACGGACGCGCGTTCGGAGCTGCGAGCGCGTATTGTTTGCTCGTGTCGTCAAGAGGTTCTTGTTCGCTTGTTTTGCCACATGCTGTCTGTACGCTTACCTGAAAGCATCGCACGTGAACCACTCGTATACTGGAGCAGCTATAGAGCTTGTTGTCAACATTTTTGCGGAGGCTTTCGTCTATCCGCCTTTCCGCAACGAGTTGGGCTACTTTGCGCGAACTCCGCCGCAAGCAGTAGCGGCGAGCATACCTCCGAAGCTGAGTTCTGTAATGCACCTACGCTAAGCTGACAGTACAGTCTTTAAATCGACTCAGTATCATGATCGAGCGCACGGCGTTGCCTCGGCGTTGCTTCGGCGTCGTAGTGGCCGTGGCTTGCATCGTCTGCTAGCAGATGACAGCGTCCTTGTACGGTAACCGAGGGGGAGCCCGGCTCTGGCGCCGAGTTCGAAAGCAGCCTATGGCAAGTAGGTCATGTGACCATGACGCTTTTCCTGTCCGAGCGGAAGCCGAGACCTGCCAGCAAGTAGTCCGGGACTGGAAAAACAAATGCGGCCACTCCTTCCGGCGCGTCTGTCGACACTTCTGCCGACGCGTCTGTCGACACTCCTGCCGACGCGTCTGCTAACGACAGTATGAAGCATTAAAGGCTTTCGCCTCAATAGCTACACTACGCAGGTCAGAGCCGAGTTTCGCGTGTGCGGGAGTCTCCAGTTCTGCGCATGTGCGAAAACCAAGTGACGTCACGAGAGACGCAGGGGAGTCGCCTCCTCGCCGCAACCGTCGCCGACTCCGCCGCCTGCCCCACAGATGCGCCGCGCGATACTGCGCATGTGCGTCGCCTCCTCGCCACGGCCTCCGCTGCTGCCTGACCTTAGCCGGTCCGCGTGCTTACGACTACGACAGATGACAGATGCGCCGCGCGCTACTGCGCATGCGCGAGGAGAGTGCGCCACGTGCGTACAATGCGCTTGACAGAGGGTATTGGGCTTCGGCCGCTTATCCGCTTTTTCAGCCGGCGTCCGCTTCGGCGGACGCGGTTGTTGCTGCGACGCGCGTGTTTTCTTTGTCTCTTCCCTCTAATCTTTTAACTTTCCTCTATCTGCACGTGGCAGCGGGGGTGGCTCGGCTCGAGCCAGTAGGCAGGCCCATGCAATTTCCTTTTCATCCTCCTCTCAGTCGCAACAACAACAGTGGCCGCTGGGGCCACGGCCGCTTATCTGTTTTTTTCAGCCAGCGTCCGCTCCGGCGGACGCGGTTGTTGCGAGGCGCGTCTTCTCTCTCTCTCTTTCTGTTTCCTCTTATCTTTCAACTCTCTTCTATCTGCACGTGGCAGCGCTGGTGGCTCGGCTTCAGCCAGTGGGCAGTCCCGTGCAATTTCCTTTTCATCCTTCTCTCAGTCGCAACAACAACAGTGGCCCCTGGGCCCACGACCGCTTATCTGTTTTTACAGCCAGCGGCCGTTTCGGCGGACGCGGTTGTTGCGACGCGCGTCTTTTCTCTCTCTCTTTCTGTTTCCTCTTATCTTTCAACTCTCCTCTATCTGCACATGGCAGCGGTGGTGGCTCGGCTTGAGCCAGTGGGCAGTCCCGTGCACTTTCCTTTTCATCCTTCTCTCAGTCGCAACCAACCAACCAACAGGGTAAGGGCCGCTTGAGGCTGCGGCCACTTATGTTTTTTCAGCCAGCGTCCGCTTCGGTGGGCGCGGTTTTTGCGACACGCGTCTTTACTCTCTCACCTTTTCTCTTTCCTCTTATCTTTCAATTGTCTTCTATCTGCATGTGGCAGCGGTGGTGGCTCGGCTGGAGCCAGTCGGCCGGCCCGTGCACTTTCCTTTTCACCCTTCTCTCAGTCCCAACCACCACCACCAACTGGCGGGCGCGTTCGACATGGAAGCCAAGGAGAGGGCGCCTGCTGCTAAACGACGCAGAAGAGCGCAGAAATTTTCTTCCGATCCAGAGGTAGTCGCCTGGGAGCTGGCCGCCGAACAACGGAGGAAAGATCGAGCCAAGGCGAAACGTGCATCTCAAACGCTGGAACAACGCGAGGAACGCCTCGCGAAAAGACGTCGCCGAGAAGCCGAACGACGCGCTATGGCCACCGCTCTGGCCAGTGGTAGTCAACAAAGTGAGGAGGAGGAGCAGCAGAAGGAGGAAAACATGAGAGAAGATTCAAAGACACCGCTGCACTGAACACGTGTTAAGACTGAGTGAAAGCGCGAGTCCGTCCAGAGTGTTTACGTCGGACTTTGTGAACAACCCGCGAGAGACTAGGGCACTTTTCGCTACGTATATCCAGGCTTAATCTTAGCTAAGCCACAGCCAGTTTTTCGTTCACCTAGCTCTCTTTCGTTGAATTTTTTTATTCGCACGTGACAGTTTAGTTTATTTAATTTATTGGGATTTAACGTCCCAAAGCGACTGAGGCTATGAGAGACGCCGTAGTGAAGGACTCCGGAAATTTCGACCACCTGGGGTTCTTTAACGTGCGCTGACATCGCACAGCGCACGGGCCTCTAGAATTTCGCCTTTATCGAAATTCAGCCGCCGCGGCTGGGATCGAACCCGCACGTGACAGTGATACTGGGCCTGCAGCAATGCCCATTTCCTGTAGGCGCCACTCGACAGGCTCGCGCAGTTACCTCCATCTTTCTTGCCCCCTGTAACGTGAATTTCAGCGACATTAGATAGAGCAGTCCAGTCGCACCCAAATCAGTTTTTTAATTCCTGGAGGCCTTCGTTGCTCCTTGGGCTTTTGCTTGCCTCCGCCGTACACACTGCAGAATATTCGCGCCTATGTCGCATCTCGTGTGACGCGGCCCAGACTGTGGAGTGTCTTGGCGCTGAACCGGCCTTGCCACTGCTTCGGCGTCACCTCGACGTCACCAGCATGGACTACAAGGATCGAAAGTGGCGTACACCAAGCGTTGCTGCATGGTTTGGTTTGGTTGGTTTATGGGGTTTAACGTCCCAAAGCGACTCAGGCTATGAGAGACGCCGTAGTGAAGGGCTCCGGAAATTTCGACCACCTGGGGTTCTTTAACGTGCACTGACATCGCACACTACACGGGCCTCTAGAATTTCTCCTCCGAAGAAATTCCAGCCGCCGCGGCCGGGATCGAACCCGCGTCTTTCGGGTCAGTAGCCGAGCACCATAACCACTGAGCCACCGCGGCGGCAAAGACTGCAGCTCTTGCGACGTCTTCCGGCGTTCTTCTTCTGAGCAGGAGCGCGACAGAGGACCGCCACAGATCTGAGAGCAAACAGACATGTCTCTAGGAAAACAAATTAGCTGTAGTTTTACCGCTTAGCGACAGAGGACCGCCACAGATCTGAGAGCAAACAGACATGTCTCTAGGAAAACAAATTAGCTGTAGTTTTACCGCTGAGCGACAGAGGACTGCCACAGATCTGAGAGCAAACAGACATGTCTCTAGGAAAACAAATTAGCTGTAGTTTTACCGCTGTAGTGCCGGAGCTCCCATTTCGCTGGCTGGCCTCCCTGGAAACAAGCGCTGCGCGCTCGCCGACGCTCAAAGCAGGCCCAGACTTTCTCGGACAAGTCGCGACATGCAGCGTGACTCATCCCGCCGCCGCGGCGCCGACACGAACCCTTCCTCCTCTCCGTCGGTGCGCACTCCTCCGACGCTCGCCGGTTCTCGACCATTGGTCTAATTTGAACGGTGGCCAGTGATTGGAGGATTTGAACGGCTGGCTGCCGTAACCGTTACCAGCGGCTATAAAAACGGAGCCGCGCTGAACCCGCGCAGCAGACGGGCAGCAGAAGAGCCATCACGCCGGAGCTACGCTCGCCGCCGGGGCCGCTCTTTTTCTTTGTGCTAGCCCGTGGTGCTCTTAGCCCTTGTGTCATGTGAAAGCCCTTGTACATACTGTACATAAAGTTCATTTGACTCACCGTCGCCTCGACCGTTTCCTGGCTCGGACACCCAGTCCCAACAGTGGTGGCAGCGGTGGGATGCCAAAGTCCCAACAGTGGTGGCAGCGGTGGGATGCCTCAGTCCCAACAGTGGCGACAGCGGTGGGATGCCAAAGTCCCAACAGTTGGTGGCAGCGGTGGGATGCCAAAACCCAACAGTGGATGGCAGCTGCGGGATCGACCGGCGTCAGCTACCTCGGCGCGGTGAGTGCCTGATGTTTTCCCCTCAATTCGCCAGACTGCTCAAGCACAGGCCATTGTAGTTTAGAGTAGGGCTGTGTATTGCACTGGAGAGAGCTTTGCTGTTTCGAGCCAAGTCGGGGCGCTTTGAAACGAAAGCTGGTGCAGAGGGAGTAAACGAGGCGTTGTTGGAAAGAATTACTTGCGCGTGTCATACTAGTAGCGCTATAGTAGTGAACGGCAAGGGAATTCTAAGAAAAGGGCAAACTACAAGAGGCTATTGTGCGCGATGGAGAACTTCAAAGTGAAGGAACTCATCGAAATTTGTGAAGAGTTGGGCATTGATTTGGGCCCCGCAAAACGAAAGCATGCGATTCTTGAGATCATGCGAAAGGAGAATGTAACGGCTGAGGAAGCCAATGAGGCCTGGGATGAGATCACAGAACGCCGTGAGCGCGAGGCCGAAGAGGCAGAAAAACGGAGGCAGCTTGAGCGGGAAGAGGAAGAAAAACAGAGGCAGCTTCAGATAAAACGGCGTGCTCGCGCTAAGAAACTGATGGACCTGGAGCTTGAAGCGCATGAGCTCGATTTCGAGAGATATAAAACATTGTCCGCTCTGCATGAGGCTAACGGTCAGAAGCTGAGAGACAGGCCGCAGCCCTTCGTGATCGCCGAAGATATGGCGAAATATTTGGCGGAGTTCGAGCGCGTCTGCGAGAGAAAGCGCGTTGAGCGGAATGGTTGGGCACAGAAGTTGGTAGCCCTGCTTTCCAGCGAAGCGTATGACGTTGTCAAGCGCCTGTTGGACGGCGGCTTGGCGGACTACGATGAGCTGAAAAGCTTCTTACTGACGAGATATAACGTGTCACCGCGGGACCTTCGCCAAAGGTACCTGCGAGAGAATAGCACCCCATCGTTTAACGATTTTCCCTACCAGTTTAAAGCCGACATTTTAGAGTGGCTCGAAAATGCTGAAGGGTCGGAAGATCGTGACGCAGAGGTAGAGTGCGTAGCTGTAGAGCAGAGCTGCCAATGCGGCACAGAGGAACGTAGTCCGTACTTGGCAGATGTAACTGCTGCGGTAACAGTGGGAATTGCCCCGCATTCGCCAACCGAGAAAACCTCTATACCATCGGATAAGGTAGTCACAGCATCGGACGATGCACTAACAGAGGTCTCGCCCATTGAGATTGTGGCGGAGTTACCGGAAAGCGAATCTCCTAGCGTGTCGAAAGCAGGAGAAGTTGCCGAACAGGGCAGAGAGGACGTCCGTCTGGACATTAGTGAAAACACTTGCGCCGACGCAAGCGAAGTAGATGAGGACGGCACACCGTGTTGTTCAGCGCGTTCGGCAGAGATGCAGAAACACGAAACTTGCGATCAACGGAAGCAGGCGCATGGAGAGTTTGCGGACGCTGAGTTGTGCGTTAGTGTCCCTGGCGAGGAATGCGAAACGAGTCCCGTGCTTTCGCACTGCTCTGAGCTTTGCGACTTTCCAGAAAGCAGCTGCAGTAGCGGGAACACCGCGACTGAGTGCACAGCCGACCCTCAACCGAAATTGGCTGAAACGCGTCAGGAGCATGACGAGAGCTGCGTGTCGGCAGTAATGTCGACAGAAAACACTGGTTCGTCTGCGCCTGAAGAAACTAAGGTGCTGGACGACAGTGGAGAACAGAACGTTCCAGTCGACATAGGGGCGGTAGACGTCAGCCCGTCCGAGAAAGATGAGGACGAATGCGCACTCAGTGACGCTGACAAGGAAGAACGCAGTTTGGAGGAGGCTAGTAAAGGCGCCAAAGACAGGCCTGATCTAGGTAGCACATATGAATCAGCTGACAATCAAAGCGACGTTGTCAGAGAGCAGAAACTTAGGCGACGGAAGCAGAATGTGCTTTCACAGGCGAAAGTGAAAGGAAAGCTCATGATAAAAAGCTGCAACCGGAAGGAAAGGCACCGCCAGTTCAGGAATGTGAGCTATCGCCACAAGGTGATAGCGAAACAGGAGAAACAGTGCTGCCGTCGAAAGGAGAGGAAAGGCAAACTCAAGAGAGAGAGTTGTCACCGAACGACGATGAAAGGCAGGCAAAAGAAAGAGGGGTGCCGCCGAAAGATGAAAGGCAGGCAGAAGAAAGACGGGCGCCGCCGAAAAGAGAGAAAGGGCAAACGCGCGAAAACAGGTTTCCACCATCGGAAGCGCCAGCGTCGCCGGCAAAATGACTTCAGTAAAGTCATTCACGTTGTTAGCCCTGAAACTAGAGTCAGAATCAGAGCTAAAGAAGTGTTTGAGGCGTCGCTATCGCACAAAGCGAAGCGCATCAGTGTGTCGAGGCACATAGATCTGAGCAGTCGAATAAACTGCAAAAAGAAATCGTACAAGTATTCGTGCGGGAGAGAGTATCTTGGGAGGAAACCGAGATACAAAAGAGCGCTGCCCGGGTGGCGAAAAATTAAGGAGCGGGACAAGTGTGAATCTTGCCGCCAGCACATAGAGAGCGAGACGCGCAAAGGCACGTGCTCTCATGCGGGCTCTCGCTTTTCGCTGCATTCACGGGAGAAACCGCGCTCCCATAGAAAGCGGCACGCGCGCGGAAGGAAAGCGCGTGTACGGCTCAAAGAGCGAAAGATTGTACGAGGCCGCAGTGACAGGGGCAAGAAAATTGCCAAGAAGAAACCGTCTAAGCGCTCAGCCAAGCACAGTTATCGCGATAGAAAGCCGCGATTCGAAATGACGCCACTTAGTAGGCGTAAAATCAAAAGGCCGTGTAGAGGCGAACTACACACCGAGCGGAAAGGCAAACGGGTGCGCGAGAAAGTCAAGACTCGTGCAAGGTCTGACTTGCCCCCACGAACAGAGAGAAAGAAAGAACGGTCCCATCGGAAGCGTTGCGCACTCGCTATGGGACGTCGCGACTGGCGCGCGAAGCGCAAAGAAAGGGACAAGTTACCAGTCTATGAAAGCGAATCGCTCTCGTACTGTAGCTCCCGTAGAAACTGGAAAGACAAGTACAGAGAGAAAGAAAAGCGTATACCGCGAAAGAGGCGGAGACATTAGCTACCGCGGTAGTAGAGAGAGAAAGAAAAGCGCGTCTACCGTGAAAGAGGCAGAGACGTTAGCTACCACGGTAGTAGAGAGAAAGAGAGAAAAGCGCAGCACAGCGAAAGAGGCAGAGTCACTAGTTTCCGCTGTAGCGGGTGTCGTTTGCCGTCCGTTAGAAGCGAGGAAAACGCGAACGTAGACACACCAAGCCGTGTGTTCTAAGCAAGGCTGGCTTCGCCTCCTCGTGACCTACATTTTGTCTCTTCGCGAACAGCTGTTAAGTTCGCTCGTAGATCGGGAAAAAATTGATATCCTCATTTGTGGCCTCAGCTGAGTGTTTTCCTGGCCGAGTGATCTCAAGAGAGCGAATTTATTTTGCATTCATTTCATTCCGTGTATTTCCGGTGTTTGACACTTTGTTTGAGTTAATTACTTTAGAGTTCTTGTATCCCACATGTGTCTCTTGTAGGAGAGGGCACAAAAAGGGGATAGAAATACAGCTAGCGGAGTTTTTGTGACCTTTAAGTCTGGTGTATTGACGGGTGACAGAGGGCACTTGCTCGTGTTGGGTGTTGCCTGTTGTCTGTCGGTTCTTCGCAACATGCAGAACGATCAACGACCGATGCTGAGAAGCAAGCTCTTCCGAAGGACCGAGCGAACCTGATCCAGTCACCTGGGCGACGAGGCTGCGGAGCAGTGATCCTGTCCTGGCGAGCGGGACCCGTTCTCGGAAAGGAGCCTGGAGCTACCTGCGGCTGAACACCGGACGAGAACTTGGAGGAGCCTGGCGTATGAGCGCGCCCCGCATCCGAGCCACGCGGAAGTAGCTCGTCTTCGTGGCGCATTGTCTGGCGGCGGTGGTGCTGTAGTGCCGGAGCTCCCATTTCGCTGGCTGGCCTCCCTGGAAACAAGCGCTGCGCGCTCGCCGACGCTCAAAGCAGGCCCAGACTTTCTCGGACAAGTCGCGACATGCAGCGTGACTCATCCCGTCGCCGCGGCGCCGACACGGACCCTTCCTCCTCTCCGTCGGTGCGCACTCCTCCGACGCTCGCCGGTTCTCGACCATTGGTCTAATTTGAACGGTGGCCAGTGATTGGAGGATTTGAACGGCTGGCTGCCGTAACCGTTACCAGCGGCTATAAAAACGGAGCCGCGCTGAACCCGCGCAGCAGACGGGCAGCAGAAGAGCCATCACGCCGGAGCTACGCTCGCCGCCGGGGCCGCTCTTTTTCTTTGTGCTAGCCCGTGGTGCTCTTAGCCCTTGTATCATGTAAAAGCCCTTGTACATACTGTACATAAAGTTCATTTGACTCACCGTCGCCTCGACCGTTTCCTGGCTCGGACACCCAGTCCCAACAGTGGTGGCAGCGGTGGGATGCCAAAGTCCCAACAGTGGTGGCAGCGGTGGGATGCCTCAGTCCCAACAGTGGCGACAGCGGTGGGATGCCAAAGTCCCAACAGTTGGTGGCAGCGGTGGGATGCCAAAACCCAACACCGCTGAGCCTGGTTAGAGAGCGAAAGCTGTGGTGTATCGGGCAACTAGACGCGGCTTGGCGTCTGTAACGTTAAGTGGGTTCCGGACACTGATAGGCAGAACGCCCACCCTGGCAGGTGGCAGTTAATGGTTGATAGCCAGGGGTTGCTAACCAGATGAACGCTGCGGCCTATTTCTGCAGTACCGCGTTTCTGCCACGATGTCACTGCCAACGCATGCAGCACACATCCCTCTCCCACCACTCCACCTACCTTAAAGCGCGATTGAGGCGTCCACTGACGCAGGGAGCCAGTTATGCGCCCTTCCTGTCCTGAAAACCATCGGAGTCTAGAACGTATAGTTAACGCCAACGCCAAAGAACACAATTAACGCCGGCGGCCTATAGCTTCAGCGCCGCGTTTCTGCCACGATATTAACGCCAACGCATGTCACGAACATCCCTCTCCCACCACTACGTACCTTAAAGCGCGATTGAGGTGTCCACTGACGCAGGGAGCCAGTTATGCGCCCTTCCTGTCCTGAAAACCATCGGAGTCTAGAAGTTAACGCCAACGCCAATAACAGAATGAACGCCGGCGGCCTATAGCTTCAGTGCCGCGTTTCCGCCACAATGTGTCAGCGCGAACACATGCATGCTTATGTCCCTCTCTCACTACCGCCACGTACACCTCAAAGCGTGATTGAGGTGTCCACTGACCCAGGGATTCAGTTATGCGCCCTTCCTTTCCTCAAAATCACCGGAGTCTATAATATATATTATAGAACATTGTCAACGCCAACACCAATACCCACCACGGTGGCTCAGTGGTTAAGGCACTCGTCTACTGAGCCGGAGTACCCGGGTTCAAGCCCTACTGTGGCGGCCGCGTTTCGATGGAGGCGGAGCGCAAAAGGTGCCCGTGTGCTGTGCGATGTCGTTGTTGTTGCGACTGAGAGAAGAATGAAAAGGAAATTGCACGGGCCTGCCAACTGGCTCCAGCCGAGCCACCACCGCTGCTACGTGCAGTTAGAGGAGAGTTAAAAAATAAGATGAAAGAGCGAAAGAAAAGAAAAAATGGCTGAGGCTTAGCTTAGGTTAAGCCTAGTCAGATACGAAGCATATTGTCGCCGAGTTGCATATCGAGCACGCCGCTTGGCTAGACGTTCTTCACGCTCTTCATCAGTCTCTGTAGCACGCCGCAACTTTTGCTTCTCATTCCAACGAGCAGCCCTGTCTCCAGGAGGCATCCCTATCCCGTGTACGCCTAGCAGAGGTTGTTGTGACTGATAGAAGACTGCCGCCGCAGTGGCTCAGCGGTTACGGTGCTCGGCTGCTGTCCCGAAAGACGCGGGTTCGATCCCGGCCGCGGCGGCTAGAATTTCTTTGGAGGAGAGATTCTAGAGGCCCGTGTACTGTGCGATGTCAGTGCACGTTAAAGAACCCCAGGTGGTCGAAATTTCCGGAGCCCTCCACTACGGCGTCTCTCATAGCCTTAGTCGCTTTGGGACGTTAAACCCCATAAACCATAAACCATAAACCAACCATGATAGAAGACTGCTACTGGCTCGAGTCAAGCCACCACCGCTTCCACATGTAGATAGAGGAGAGTTAGAAGATCAGAGGAAGGAGAAAGAGAAAAGGAAAGACGCGCGTCGCAGCAACAACTGCGTCCGCCGGAGCAGACGCTGCTCCAAAAACAGATAAGCGGCCGAAGCCGCGCTCGCCGAAGCGAGAACATACTCTTGTTGTTGTTGTGACTGAGAGAAGGATGAAGAGGAAATTGCACGGGCCTGCTACTGGCTCGAGCCAAGCCACCACCGCTGCCACGTGCAGATAGAGGAGAGTTAAAAGATCAGAGGAAAGAGAAAAAGGAAAGAAAAGACGCGCGCCGCAGCAACAACGCCATCAATTTTTGGCCCACCTAAGCCATTTTTCGGGCACCCACGGCCCTTTCTTTGTGACCTCTTCGCCTGAGCTAGGCCTCGCTCCGCTGGGAGCTAGGCCTACTGCGTCGGACGCTTCCGCCACCAACACCATCATGGAGGTGCAGGTGCAGGGAGAGGTTCTTAACCCCCACGACTACGACCCAAGGGACTGGACGCACATTCTTAGTGTGCCTGCCCGCTCCAAGGACGTCCTTTCACCATCCCGAAGCCAGGAGGCCGCAGCCTCTGCTACCGGTGCCCCCAAGTCTGCGCGCCTTGACAAGTCAGCGCACCTACAAGCAACGCGCACAGCTGCGCAGCGTTCGCGGCAGCAGCCGCCGCTTCCTGCTGCAGACTACAAGGTCGTGTTCAGATCACGAGGCGGGCTGCAGCTGGACCTGCTTCCACCCCGACAACTACGGGAAGCCATCCTTCAAGCGGCGTCCCAGCTACACGAACCAACGCGTACCCAAATCAGGTACACCCCGTAAACAATACGTGCACCGTAAGCACGCCCATAAAAGCTGACGCGCTTGCCCTGGTTAGCGTAACCAGCATCAAAAACCAAGGCAAGGACTTCGCCGTCGCAGCTTACATAGCCCCGCCGGATGGAGCGGTACGCGGAGTCATCAATGATTATTGGAATGAGACCCCGACAGAGCTCCTGCAAGACCTGATCACCGGCAACCCAGACGCCCTCATCGTGGACGCCCGCCGAATGGGCTCCACGCGTTCCATCCTAATCACTTTCCGAGCTGGACCTGTCCCACGCGCCGTCCTTTATGGAGGAGGCCTCCACAGGTGCACACCCTATCGAGGGCATATAGACGCCTGCACTAATTGCCGCGTCCCTGGTCACCGGGCAGACGTGTGTGTCCACCCAAGATCCCATAAGTGCCCCCGCTGTGGGCAGTCCCACCCAAAGGAAGATGTGCCCTCATGCACCCCCAGCTGCATTCTCTGCGGAGGCCCTCATATGACCGGCACCGGGAACTGCAAGGGACGGGGCCGCAAACTAGCGTCCCCGAAGAACGCTCTCTCTCCTCCGGGTACATCGCGGCTTTCCCGCTGCGATCAACCAGGCACAGCCAGCAGACGCAGCTCGACGGCTTCCCGGTCGCCTTCTACAAGCCGGCAGAATGGCAGCAAGAACGCCACGCGTCTCACCTGGGCAGACCGCGTTTCCGGCAAAACCACCCGTCAACCCCCACCACCCCAGTCCTCCCAGGCAGACCCGAGAGACCAGGAACTCAAGGCCTTGCGTGACGAGGTAAGCCGCCTTTCCTCTCTCCTAAGCACCCCCGCCCCCTCCATGCCCCCTCAACCCGCACCCCCTGTCATTAATTCGAGCTCATCATCCACAGACACTTCGAGCACCCCTCCTGCAAAGAAACAGCGCACCACAGACGCCACACCCCCTCCCGTGCCCCCAGAAATAGACGCTAAATTAGCAGCACTCGAAGAAAAATTTGACCATAAACTAAAGGAGCTAGACGCCCGCCTCGAGGCCAGATTCAATCACCTTACCGCCGCCCTCACCGAAAAACTTGAGCAGCGCATGGACGCTATGCTTACCAAGATGATGGAGCTCTTGGAGCATAATCTTACCCATCGCTTCACCCAACTTCAAACCCCCTCCACTCCCCCCATCCTACCTCCACAAGCACAAAACACCTTCCCTGAGCCACACATACCAATTGACACCCGTCTTAATACCCTCCTCAATCCCCCACCATCCAATATGGCGGGGGGGAACACTAATTATCTCCCCATTATAACTTGGAACTGCCGTGGCTTCCGGGCAAAGCGCGCACCTCTGCAACTTCTCCTTCCCACCATCACACCCACGCCCCACATACTTCTTCTCCAGGAGACTGCACACCGAGCAACCCTCCCCAGCTACACATCTACACACTCGGATACCACTAACACACCCAGGGCGTCTACACTCATCCACCGCAGCCTCACCTACAAAACTCATCACATTACGTCTGAGACGCCCTGCTTGATCACGGAAATTATACATCACACACATTCACTTCCTTCTATATTTATAGCAAACATATACCACCCCCCGTCCCTGCCGATGGCCCCGCTAGAATCACTTCTGCGAAAGCTACACCATCTAGCAGGGAAACATCCCCTACTCATCGGTGGGGACTTCAACAGTCAGCATACTGACTGGGGATACACAACCACGACACATCGAGGTCGCAGGCTCTGGCTGCTCCTGCAGAACCTCCAACTCACTGTGCACAACACGTTTCAGACGCCTACGCGGATCGGCAACAGTGTCAGCATCGACACCAGACCGGACCTGACGCTGAGCCGCTGTATCCGCGGCGTTACCTGGAACAGAACACAACATACACTGGGCAGTGATCATTACATTATACTGTCCCATACAAACCACCCCGTCACGCAAATATGACACACGAACTCATTAACTGGGATGCCTTTCGCGCTGCACGCACCGCCCTCCCAGACACTCCCATCGCAGACATCGATGCATGGGTGCAATCACTCAAGCATGACGTTCACCACAACACGCGACACATTGAAACTACAACCGAAACACCGACCCTTGACACACGCCTAGCCCACCTCTGGGAGGCTTATCACAGCATCCTGGAACGCTGGAAAGGCAACAAACACAACAGAACGCTTAAAAAGCGGCTGGCCGCGCTGCAGACACAAATCCAACAGCACTCTGAGGAGCTCTGTCGATCCAACTGGGGACAGATATGTGACGGCATCGCCGGAAACCTGTCCAGCAAACGTGCATGGCAACTCCTCCGACACCTCATTGACCCCACACGCACCAAATCAGCAGCACAGCACCACGTGACACGCCTCACACATGAACACATTGACGATCCCGACACCCTTCTAGACACACTTCAAACCATGTACACATCTCCAGGCGGCCCCATACCTCTACCGCACTACACAGGACAAGCAAATCCAACACTCGACACCGACATCACGGAGACGGAAGTCAGAGCGGCCCTCCTGACTCTAAAAACTGGTATGGCGCAAGAAACGGGGACACAGAAGGCACACAAAAACACAGGACTGACGCCATTCCTGACGTCAGTCCTGTGTTTTTGTGTGCCTTCTGTGTCCCCGTTTCTTGCGCCATACCAGTTTTTATTTCATCATGAACCAACTCGCCCAAACTAGAGTTTTACTCCTGACTCTCCGCGCCAACTCCGCACCTGGTGCAGACCAAATCACAAACTCCAAGCTCCGTAATCTGGATGACCAATCGATCACCCACATTACGAAATACTTCAACCAGTGCTGGAGGGAGGGTAACCTCCCGCAGTCCTGGCGCCACGCGAAGGTAATATTTATACCAAAACCCAACAAACCACTCACCATTCAAAACCTTCGCCCGATTTCGCTAACCTCATGCCTCGGGAAGCTCCTCGAGCATGTTGTGTTAGCGAGACTCACAAGTCACATGGCGGACAACAATCTCTACCCGCATAGTATGGTGGGATTCCGCCCTCATCTATCCGCACAGGATGCCATGCTGCAACTCACACACGACCTTTTTGACCCGCTTCTTCCAGGTCACACCAAGGCAGTCTTAGCTTTGGATCTCTCCAAAGCTTTTGATCGCACTGAACATCAGGCGATCATGACTGCTCTATCCCCATTGAATGTGGGTGTGCGCACGTATGCCTACATTCAAGCATTCCTGACTGACCGCACGGCTGAGATACACTTCGGGCCTCTGTCTTCCACCTCCTACACACTTCAGAGTATCGGCACCCCTCAAGGGTCCGTCCTTTCCCCCTTTCTCTTTAACATAACCCTCATACCCCTCGCCCGGAAATTGGCAACTATTCCCCACCTCAAGCACACTCTTTATGCCGCCGATATCACCCTGTGGACCACCCACGGCAGTGACGGCGACATAGAGAACACCTTACTGGAAGCAGCCACCCTCACCCAAAATTACGCACGGACCATCGGACTGTCTTGCTCCCCAGAGAAGTCCGAACTGCTCCTCATCCGGCCTAAGAACCACCGCTGTCCCCGCTCCCCCATTGCCATTGAATAGAATGGTTACCCGGTACCTGAGGTTGGCACCCTCCGTGTATTGGGCTTGCACATCCAGAACGATGGCAAAAACACCACTACCCTCAAGAAACTCAAGCAGGTTGCAGGCGCGATATCGCACCTCATCCGCAGGGTTTCGGGGCATCATAGAGGCATGAAGGAGCGCGACCTATGTCGCCTCATTCATGCCTTTGTCCTCAGCCGTGTACTGTACACTACCCCATACTTACAACTATCCAAACATGACATAAACGCTTTGGATGCTTTGATTCGCAAGGCATTCAAGGTAGCACTTCATCTTCCCCTCAACACACCGACAGACAGATTACTAGGCCTGGGCCTCCACAACACGATCGGGGAACTGGTGGAGGCCCACCGACAGGCCCAATACATCAGGCTCACAAAAACTTCCACAGGTCGGTATATCCTGGACTCCCTGGGAATCAAAATACCGGCCAACGACCCAACCCTTCTCGCCATCCCACGATCCTTTCACCGAGAGCTTCTCATCAGGCCGCTCCCGAGGAATATGCACCCGTCCCACCATGAGCAGCGCCGCAGAGCCCGTGCGAAGGCACTCCATCGAGCGTACGGCCCCCAGCCGGACGCCGTATGGGTGGACGCTGCCTGCACGGGTGATGAAGCGACAGCAGCTGCGGTGGACTCCTCTTCATCCACCCTCCTCACACTACCTCTCCCTCCAGATACGTCCCCAGAGGCTGCAGAGGAAGCCGCCATTGCACTTGCTATAACCCGCACGGAAGCCCGGTATATTTTAACTGACTCTAAAACTGCGATTCTAAATTTTGCTCGAGGCCGAGTTCATGTCCCTGCTTTTGGCATACTAGACTCGCCCGATGCACCCCCGCCCCGCCAAGTGGAGCTGATATGGGTGCCTGCGCACTCCGGGAATCCCGGAAACGAGGCCGCCAACCTTTTAGCCCGAGGTTCTTTAAACCGGGCTCAGGTGGCCTCGGATCGGGGATTCACGAAGGATCGCATGCACTCATTCAGTGAGCTGACCCAGGCATACAGAGCCTCTCGCCAGCTCTACCCCCCGCCCCACCCCTCCCTAGATAACAGACACGCAACACTCTGGCGCAGATTACAAACACATACTCTCCCCTCGCCCCTTACCCTAACCCACTATCATCCCTCCTTCCCCACTCCTGCTTGCGCCCTATGCCCAGAACCCTTCGCTTCTTCCCTCCACATCCTTTCCCTCTGCCCGGCGGACCCTCCCCCGCGGGACCTAGAGAACCTCAAGACCTGGGAGGACTGGGAGACCCTGCTGCACTCGGAGGACCCGGCCGTGCAGACCATCGTCACCGGCCGTGCTGCCAGTGTTATGGACCTCAGGAACATAAACACTTGAGTGCAGTGGGGTCGTGCGGGGACCCTGGGGCGTGCCCCGAATTCCTTTGTAAATAAAGTTTTCTCTCTCTCTTGTTGTTGTTGTGACTGAGAGAAGGATGAAGAGGAAATTGCACGGGCCTGCTACTGGCTCGAGCCAAGCCACCACCGCTGCCACGTGCAGATAGAGGAGAGTTAAAAGATCAGAGGAAAGAGAAAAAGTAAAGAAAAGACGCGCGCCGCAGCAACAGCGTCCGCCGGAGCGGACGCTGCTCAAAAAGAAGCGGCCGAAGCCGCGCTCGCCGAAGCGAGAACAGAACATACTCAACTCTTGTTGTTGTTGTTGTGACTGAGAGAAGGATGAAGAGGAAATTGCACGGGCCTGCTACTGGCTCGAGCCAAGCCACCACCGCTGCCACGTGCAGATAGAGGAGAGTTAAAAGATCAGAGGAAAGAGAAAAGGGAAAGAAAAGACGCGCGTCGCAGCAACAACTGCGTCCGCCGGAACGGACGCTGCTCAAAAAGAAGCGGCCGAAGCCGCGCTCGCCGAAGCGAGAACAGATACTCCTCGCGGCCGAAGCCGCCTTCTTTGAGGCGCACCCCCTTTTATACCGCCGCTCCAGCATCACGTGTTCACTACAGCGCACCTAGCGGCAGAAGCAGGAAACACATTGGTCGCGACGCCTCGCGCGACGGCGCGAGCTGGGGCCCCGTTTCGCATCTGCTGTGACGTCACGCACCACGTGGTCATCCTTGGTCACGACGCCTCGCGCGACGGCGCGAGTTGGGCCCCCGTTTTTCATCTGCTGTGACGTCACGCATCACGTGGTATGACATGGAGGTCACGAAAGGTCAATGGTAACGACACCGCCGGTATGAGGGATGATGATGATGAAAAGCCTTTATTTAATAAAAGAGGTGAGGCTTTCTTAAAGAGCCCCGCAATGGGTGGAGTCCCTATTCCGGGACCCCATTGGTCGAAGCCGCCAGCTTAGCCCTCTTGACCAAAGCCTTTTGGGCCTGAAGGTCCGAGCAGCCAAGCAGGGCCGCCTCCCATTCCTCTCTGGTAGGGTTGGGGTGGGGGGGGAGAGCTGAGTTGCGCTGGCAAGCCCAAACCATGTGGTAGGTGTCAGCCACCTCGCCACAGTGTTTGCACCTGCCAGTGAACGCGGGATCGAAATGTTTTAATACTGCCGGGCACAGCATTGTATTAGTGAATAGTCTAAGTAGAACGCGTTCGTTTGCTTTCCCCAGTCCCTTTGCAGGGGCTGGGTACACGCGGTGCCTATCCTTATAATAAGATGTTATGTCTTTGAACGAGAGTAAAGAGCCACCTTCAGGTTTCAGGTGCTCAGGAGCCAATGGGAACGCCCGGTGAATGAGTGCTCGGGCCGCCGCGTCTGCAGCTTCGTTTCCTGCTAGGCCCTGATGGCCCGGAGTCCAAACTATGCAGCGGGGAGTAGGATCGGTGTCTCGGCTGCAGTTCCTTAGTATTCGTTCAGCTAGTGGAGTTATCCAGCCAGTCTCATAATTTTTACACGCCGAACGCGAATCTGTTATGATGTGTTTTGATTTGGTATCAGAAGCAGCTAGGGCGATAGCAACCTCTTCAGCTTGTGTTGTGCCTGGGGCTTGAAAGGACAGACCATCCACCTGTATTTCTTGATGTATGACCGCGGCAGTGTACCACCCCCCGTGGGTCGGCCCGGCTACATCTACGTAGTAGACACCTTTCTTATTGCCATAGTGGCGCGCTAAGGCTTCCGCCCTAGCCTGGCGACGACCACTATGGTCTTCCTTATCCATCTTAGTGGGGAGGGGTCGAACTCTGACGGCGCGTCTCCAGAGTTCGGGCACTCGGACCCGCTCCTGAATGTGGAAATCGTGTTGGATGTGAAGCCGGGCTAGCAAGTCCCGGCCCGACTTCGTTTGGGCTAGCCTCGTGTATTGATTTGTGAGATGGGCTTCCTTGAGCTCCTGAAAGGTGTTCACCACTCCCAATGCAAGAAGTCTCGCATTGGAGGTGGAGACAGGAAGGTCAAGTGCCCTCTTCATCATTTTACGGAGTATTACCTCAACTTTGTCTTCGTCGTGCTTCCGCAGGTGTAGATAAGGGACCGAATAGAGAATTCGGCTGATTACGAAAGCATGGGCCAGCCGAACTGCATCCTTGCTTCGCAAACCCCCTCTCTTATTGGAGACGCGACGGACCATACGGCCCACCTGGTCTCCAATTTTGCGGAGCTTGTGCAATGTTGTGTCTACTCTTCTTTGGCTATTGATGAAGAGTCCGAGTATTCGAATTTCTTTGGCTTCATGTATGGGGCCACTTGTTAAGGAGAGATGTATTTTGGTATTGTCCTTAGGTGATGCCCTAAGGTGTACAAATTCAGATTTGCTGGGTGCGCATTGGAGACCACAGTGCCCTGCGTAGCGATCCACTACGTGAGCGGCTGTTTGCAGGCATTCCTCCATGCGCCCTAAGTTTCCCTCTGTGGCCCAGATCGTGATATCATCGGCATACAGCGCATGCCGTATGCCGTCAATACCCTGCAACTGGTCCGGGAGATGGAGCATCGCCAAATTAAAGAGTAGGGGGGATAGCACCGCGCCTTGTGGTGTCCCCCGCGTACCCATTTGATACGGACCGTATTCTGCCTCTTGGATTTTGATTAATGCTGTTCGATGGGTGAGAAAGTCTTTGATATAGTTGAAAGTGTTGCGGCCACAGTGGGTCTCACTGAGGTGTGTCAGTATGACGCTGTGTTTGATATTGTCGAAGGCTCCTTTCAAGTCTAAGGCAAGGACGACCTTGTCATTATGTGGATGTTCAACTGGTTGTATTATGTCTCTGTTGAGTTGGAGGAGTATGTCCTGTGCCGACTTATGTGGGCGAAAGCCGAACATAGTGTCTGGAAACGTATTCCGTTGTTCCAAGTATTCGGAGAGCCTATCCCGCACCATTGTCTCCATTAGCTTGCCCACACACGAGGTGAGCGAGATAGGCCTCAAGTTGTCTGTGTTGATTTCCTTTCCCGCCTTGGGGATGAAGGTTACTAGAGATGTTTTCCAGTCTAGAGGGAGCGGGGTTTCGCCCTTCCATATAGTGTTGAAGTATTCCAGAAGGGCCTCATACGCCTGGTCAGGGAGATTGGCCAGAAGCTTGACTGTGACCTTGTCCCGTCCAGGCGCAGTGCCCCTTCTCATTTTAGCCAGGGCTGCCTTGAGGTGAAAGAGTTGGAACGGTTCGTCCAACTCAGGATTATCTTTGCCTGCGTAAAGATACTCCTGACCACAAGGGTCCTGTTTGCAGCAGAGATACTTGTCCCTGAGTGTGTCTGCGAGTTGTGTTGTGCTGCCCTTGAAATTATGAAGTGCTCGTTGTAAGTGGCGCTGTGTTTCGCCCCGGGTCTGCGCGGGGTCTATAAGGCTGCGGAAAAGCCTCCAAGTGTTCTTCCCGGACATCTGCCTGGCAGCCGTGTTACAGCGATCTATCCAGTTGGCGTCAGCAAGTTTTGAGGCATACTGAGCTGCTTTGTGAGTGAGATCTAGGATGCGCTTCTTGAGTGTTCTGTTGTGTTTCTGTCTTTTCCAACGTTTCGTGAGACTGCGGCGGGCTTCCCAGATGTGGAGTAGATGGTTGTCCACCGCTGGGCAGTCCTCCGTGGTTTGTATCTGTGTTTCGTGTTTCTTGAGTGTTGTCATAAGTGTTTGGGCCCACTGCTCGTATCCATCTTTAACCAGGCTGGTTGTGGGCAGGGACTTTCTGAAAGCCTGCCAGTCTGGGAGTCGAGCCTGTGTGAGTGGCCTTTTGAGAGGCCGCGTGTGAATTAGTGTGTTAATGATGCAGTGGTCACTGCCTAGCGTGTCTTCTGTATTGTTCCATTCCACGTGTTGGATGTGTTTGGAAAGTGTGAGATCAGGACACGTGTCCCGAGTCACAGAGTTTCCCATTCGTGTGGGATGTGCTGGGTCGGTCTGGAGGGTGATGCCTAGCGTAGAGATAAGCTCCGCTAGCTTTCTACCTCGCGCCTCCCCCTTTTTGTAGCCCCATAATTGGTTGGGGGCATTGAAATCGCCCACAATCAATAATGGGTCCCGACCCGCTATCTTCAGTGCCCGGCTGAAGATATCTGAAAAAGTAATATGTTTTAGCTTTGGCGGACAGTATATATTCAGTATGTGTACAGGGGGGTCAGAGCGTCGCAGGGGTAACACGGTGACCATAGTGTACGAGTATGTTATATCTATGTCGAGGTCTACCTCCTGTGCTGTGTATGACTTATGTACAAGGATACAGGTGGATGGGTCCCGCTGAAATGTGTTATATCCAGAAATTTTTGCTGAAGCCCCAGGTTCTTGAAGCGCGACGATGGCGGCAAGAAATTCTAATGTTTCTAGGTAAAGGCGTAGGTGTGCTCGTTTCGCGTGGTCGCGAAAACCTCTACAATTCCATTGTATTACGCCCAAAGGTTCCTGTTTTGTTTTATGAGGCGTCCGTTTACTGCCCTGAGCCATGATGAAGGCTGGAGGCTGGCTGGCTCACCCCACTCACTGCATTGGTGTTCTGCACCGTAGCGAGGAGGCTATCCTCATTCTCTTCCTCAATAGCGTCGCGGCAAATTTTGGATGGGCGGCCTACTTCCTTTACGGGTCCGGCGCGCCTAAATAATTTTGGGCTAGTCTGTATCCAGGCTTTAATGTTTTGGGTGACTTGCTGAGTAATGGACACAGTTAGTTGCTGAGTTATGGTTGTTACCAGCTGCTGCATTTGTGTTTGGATAATTTGTGTAATAATCGCTGGTAGTTGGGCCATGTGATCGGCCACATTTTTCTCAATATCCGTCATGCGGCTTTCCATATTTTCAGTGAGCGGAGCACTTGACGGAGCGACGCTCGAGCACGCAGACGCCGGTTCACCAGCGTCCTCCATTGTTTCAGAGACAGGTGGCTCTGCCCTAGCGTTTTGTAATGCGTTGACTTGGGATTGTAGCTGCGCGTTCTGATTTCTGAGAAACGCTAGCTCTTTTCTCAGCTCAAGTTCTAGAGGGGAAGGGGAGGGAGAGGAAATAGAGGCGACACCCGCCCAGTTGCTTACCTTTGATGTTGAGGGTGGGTTGTTGCCAAGGGGGGGGAAATCCCCGGCTTGGAAAGCTGGCGGCTTGGCCCCGGTCCCGGATTTTGCCTTTTTAGAAGCTGGTGGTGGTTGGTTTCCGCTTCCTTGTTGCCCGGCAGTTTTGTCGGACTTTCCCGTCTTGTTCATAGGCGACTTGCCCGGCTTGCTTGGTTGACCCGCTTGTTGCTGGGCTAGCGGTCTCGATCGTTGGAGACGCCGAAACTTGATCTTGCAATCCGCGGAGCCAGTCAAATGGGCCTGCCCGCAGACCATGCAGCATGGGGTGCAGTCATGTTCTTTTAAACCCTGGTCGGAGGCTCCTACGTTATTTCCGCAAAATCCACATCTTCCGATGTCCGGGTGTGGGCAGTTGTCGACCCGGTGGCCGATGGTCCCGCAGCGGTAGCATGCAGGGATCGTCCGTTTATATTCTCGCACAAGTGTGCATTCACAATTGTAATGCACGTAGCGGGGCACCTTGCGGCCCACAAAGGTGAGCACCGCCACATTTGTGTTTCCCAGTTTGCGCACAAAGGCTATCTCACCTCCGCGCCACTGCACCTTATTCTTGAGGGTAGCCGTCGTCTCATCAGCCCGCACACTGATCACACCCCGGCACACCTCACCATTAAGCTTCACGTGGCCCCGAAATGGATGGGAGTCCGCTCCGGTCTTGAGGTCAAAGTCTTTAGTCAACTTATTTGCTGCGTCGATGTTTTGAGTTCCACAAACCACGAGGTTCTGGGTCCAGACTGGCCATATGCTGAGCGCGGCGCCAGCGTCTCCTCCCACATACTGGGCAATAGCCGCTCCCAACTCGCCGTGCCGGAAAATCGCCTTAAGGTCCATGGTTTTTCTTGGCTTGAGAACTACAATGATGTCTTCGGAGTTCATTTTCGGCGTCTCTTGCGGACGCCAAAGAGCAGTCTTGTTATACAGCGGCAGCGAAGCGCGAACGCTGCCGGGTGCCTGTGTTGATTTGAGCGACGCCATCGATGCGTCGCCCTTGGATGTCTTGGGACGCTGGGCCCGCTTGCGCATTGAAATCAGCGTAAAGAGGCCTTCATCTTCGATGGGCGGAGAGTTGTCTTCAGGCTGTTGGATGTCGATTTCAGTCCAAGCCATTGCAGTTGGATCATAGCCGCGTTGGGTAGTGGTCGCCATAGTGCGGTGGCTTCGGGGAAGTTCCCGCGCCTACGGAATCGAGGCTAACCTTCGGCAGGTTTAGCGTTCCGCGGCGTGGCGATGATGAAAAATTGCCATAAAACAGCCAGTTTTGGGCCTACCTGCTCAGGACCAGTACTGGCAGGTTCCTCTCGATGTTGGGAAGGTGATAGTAGCGATTTCGTTGGGGTCACACGAAAAGTTCCACGGATCCTGGGGAAAATAACAGGAGCCGATACACCGCACCTCTGGTCACACCACGCGCTCGCAGCGCCCCCCCGGTATGAGGGCGCCACCGCTCCGAAACATGAAGCGCCACCTGCGGCCGAACCGGTCGGTAGCCGTCTGTTCCGCCGTTTCAAGAATGGCAGCGCCAATCCGTAGCTGCGTGCTCTTTTGCGGCTTCAGGCGTATTGCAGATGTGGATGAGTTTTTTAAAGGCAGCAGCGTGACGCTTGGCCAACAATTGTTTAACGCGCAGCATGTTTACGGCGTCCGAGAAGAGCTGTCAAGCGTCACGGGGCCGTCAGACATCCTAGGAAAATGCGTGGCGGAAATGAAGAGCGTCGATTACGACGTGCGGCTTGCGGTAAGCACTTAGCTTTTAGCTAACATGTGCGCACGTGCCTGAGCTCTTAATATGGTTTCTTAGCTTTCGGGAGGCGATCGGAGCATCGTGAAAGCCACCTGCACCTGCAAGGCGGGTCGTGAGGGCTGGTGCAAGCACGCTGCGGCGGTGGCTGTTTACGTGAACAACCACCACCATACGTCGTGCACGGACCTGCCATGTGCGTGGAACAAGCCGGCAGCCCGCCCGACACTCGACGAGAAGAAACTGGTCAAGGACCTCTTTTCAAGTAAGAGTGATTGATTTTTCCCACCACAGTAATCAAATTTAACGCGTTTTCTATAACTGTCACCTAGGACGGCCTCTGCCAACGCCGGTACTGCAGCCACTCGACCCGGCCGTCGTTCACGCGCAGTTTCCAGACCTCAGCTGCACAATAAGGCACGTTCTTGATCATGAAACTGTCCAGATCAATGAGCAAGGAACGCCACCTTCAGATACTGTTGACAACAGGCCCCTCAAACGCTCACCTGATCAGGAGGATCTTAAAAAACGAGCGACAGCGGTTCAGTGCGTTTGAGGTAATATCTGTGTCACCTCTAAAGTTGAAAAGGTGTGACATGCTGTCAGCAGTATCCACCAGAGAAAAAGCACTTTATGAGAAGTGTGCGCGCAAAAATCTTGAGGAAATAGTCGAGATTGCTTTAGTTACCAAAGGTCAAGCAGCTGTGAACAGGTTTGTTAACGTTTTGCACTTGACATGCGACTTCTTAGTGTCCCTGTGCTAATATTATGTGTGATTTATTACAGGTGGCATCTAGAAAGGCACCTACGAGTAACAAGCTCCACAGCACATCACATTAAAACGAGGACAAGCACATTTGAAGCCCTTGCGGACAGCCTTGTAGGGAGGAGGAAGTTTTCATCTGCAGCTACCTCATATGGTAAGCAGCAGTGCGCAAGGGATCGCGGCAACTTACGTGGCACCCTACTTGTGCTAGTGTAGCCATTAGTTGTACAAAAGAGGAAATATGCTGTGTATGCATAAAATGGATGCTTCTTTTCAGAATATATGTGAAAAGTAGGCATTGCCTTATGCAATCGAGACACAGTTACCCAAAGTTCAGCCAGAAATTGTGTCACATACTTTCATGCTACAATGTATACCTGGATCAAACAAGTGCCATTAATTTTTACTCTGCGCAGGCAAACAGATAGAACCCAAGGCACGGGAGCACTTGTCAGAATTGCTGCAAGCTACTATTCATGAGGTACTTAAGAATTTGGTACATTTATCACCGGTTCCATCCGCATTGTCGGTTCAGGTGCTCATATTTTTTTTTTCTGGCGGGTGGGACTCGTCATTCATCCTGAGCAGCAATGGCTGTGCTGCAGCCCGGATGGCGTCATCGCATTCGACGATGCCATTCACCTTGTAGAAATCAAGTGTCCGTTTTCTTTGAGGAATGATGTATTTATTGATCATGAGAACGAGATCAGCTACATTCCATATGTGCAATATGTTAATGGCAAGCTAGCTGTAAAGAAAACACACCAATATTACACCCAGATAATGGTCATGTTATACATTTTGGGGGTGAAAGACGCCCTTCTCTTTGTATATTCCAGCACACGCAATGTCACCATAATGGTTGAAAGGGATGATGCCTTCTTGGCTGAGTTCATTCCAAAGCTTGAAAACTTTTATTTCTCTTACTTGCTCAAACGGCTAGCCAAACAAGGATAAGTTTTTGTATGCCAATTTTCAAATCATTAGTGGTGTACTGTACATAGTGTTAGTATGAATAACTGTCGTTTCTGTGGCTGGATACAACATAAATCCATAGTGAAGCTCAACTTACAATCACAACTGCCGCAGAGAATTCCTCCCCGACAAAAATGTAGACAGCTGAAGAAGCTTTTGTCATTTAAACAACAACCATACCTCAAGTCAAACTTTTAAGTTCAAGAAATTTTATCCCTTCTGCTTGGTTGAATTAGTTTGCTGCTGCAGTTGGTCAGTTTAGTAATGCAGGACCAAATGGATCATGGCCCATTATTACCAACCGCTGGTTTTTGAAGGCTTGGCTTGGTCTATTGGGTTTAGCATCCCAAAGCGACTAGGGCTATGAGGGGTGCCGCAGTGCAGGGCTCCAGATAATTTCAACTGCCTGGGGTTCTTTACCATGCATTGACATCGCACAGTACATGGGCTCTAGCGTTGTCTCTAAATTTGGTGACTGCATTGTATCCTGCTATAAAGCCAGTTTTGGTGCAATAAAGAACTTTTATTCTGTATTGCCAGTATCAAAGCAAGCAAAATCACCACATAGTGTATGCCCAAGTAAAATAGGTGCAACCAAGCAATTAGACAGTAAACGTCAATAATTAAGAAAATACATTACATCCAAAACATGTCACACTTTCAAACACCTTACAGGAAAGTTACACCAGCCTTAACTGAGCATTACAGTAAGCATTGCAAAACATATGACAAAATTGCATTAATCAACAAGAGTTGTGCACAACACAGCCATGCCTTATCGGTATGGATACACGTTTCCATGCGAAGCTGTCCATACATAGTCACCCATAGTAATAACTTGCATAGAACAATAAAAGACTTCAACCAGAAAAAAAATGCATCCCTTCTGCATATGGTGGTGTGCAACAAAGTTGAAATAAAAACTTTTGCAATTAAAAATGAATTGCTTTGTGTGCTGTGATCATAAATATTTGTCCAGTTTGAAGTGCCTTGTGGGTCATGATGTACGTAATGGCATACCAAGACGACGTCATTTGATTAGCAGTTACCATAGTGAACACCTTGTAAACGATGGATGGTAAGCTCATGAGCAAACAACTACAACCAGAAACAAACGGAACCGAGGCTCCACCGTATGCATCCTGGCATAAAAAAAATTACTGTATTTGTTTGATTCATAGCAGGATGACAGGAAGCAGCAAGGCATGCAGAAAATAAACCTTGGCTCCTAAAAAAAAATTCATAACTATATATTGTATGTATTAAGCAGGACATGTCAAACCACTACTGTAAAAGTAACTCATCATAGTACACACGTGTTTAGCATAAGTCTTGCACCTCCTTTCACAAAGCGTTGTTCTTATCAGGCTTGTGCACAACTGCAATGGATATTGTCCAAAGCACGCATCACGAAGGGTTCAAATTAGCTCTCCTGTACATCTGGAACATTTATAATTGGTGCTTGAAGATTCACAAGAATGCAGCACATTCGCATTATTTCAGTCATGTGGGGGATCAGGTCAATTGGCACCCTTGAATTTAGAATATTAAACAACTTGACTCTCTGGATCACTCTTTCAACATGTACACTCACTTGTGCTACATTATAAGTCTCCTGAAGTTCTTCAAAGGTAAACTGTACATTTCCCTTTGAAAAGGGAGGCAGAACCACAATACCGCTTTGACTATGTACTTCAATAACACCATCTGTCGGGCTAGTTGGTTGCGATCCATATGTATCAGCAGCGCGAACACCACACAGGAAGAAGAAGGAGAAGAAGGTAAAGAGCGCTGAACTTCCAACTTTTATTTGAGCAAAAATTGAACCCGCACTTTTATACATATACCAGGTAAAATCCCACCAGGGGGTAATCAAGGCGTTCTATCGAATTGGGACCAACACGATGTCCAGGGCATCAAAATGATAACTACTATCACACTATTCAAAGACTTCCATGAAAAGCACGAATGACATGCGGAAAAAACAAGACAATGTAAAAACAGGGCTGAGTGTGCGCGAATGGAAAAATGGAAAAACAGGGTTGAGGGCGCGAATTTTGCTAAAACCATGAGAAGGCAAGAACACGGTAAAAAGGTAAAAACAGGGTTGAGTGTGCGCAAATGGAAAAAAATGGAAAAACAGGGTTGAGGGCGCGAATTTTGCTAAAAGAAACAAAGAAAAAAAACATGAGAAGGCGAGACACGGTAACAACGTAAGCGATGCGAAGGGATGAGCGCCAACAATTAACACGGCTAGAACTAAAATGCAGGGTGCCCCTAAAAACCAGGTAAAATCAGGTAAAACCAGAGAGAAAGGTGATTTCTTTTTCAGATAATGAGATGGAAGGGGTGCTTACGCAACCTTCTTTGAGCCCTGAGATGTAGGTAGCTTCAATGATTTCGCGTGTTAATTGGTTTTTATGTTTCTTTAAGACGGTTGCTTTCTTAAAATGAGGAATGCACTTCTTTTGGCTGTCACATACGATTCAGCCCATTCAAAACTTGTAAAAAGGAACATAGTGAAGTCAACTTTTAAGAACGCACTCACAAAATCGTGTCACCACAGGTTACAGGACAGTTTTTCGAGCCAAGTGCTGAGGCTGAAGCAATCAGGATACCCGCAATCTCTCCTTTCGTCTGTTGCAAAAAAAGTCCTGATAAGTATGAAGCATGAATGTGAAGCCCCGGATGATACGCGACAGCGGAACAAAAGGGTCGCCGTTCTGCCATACCTGCACCAAATCTCGCATAATCTGAAGAAAATTGGCAGAAAAGCAGGCGTAGACGTAGTCTTTTCAGCCCCTCTGCGCCTGTCAAGCCTGTGCAACAAAGTTAATAAAAAGAAAAAGAATAGTGGCTGTACAACCAGGCACCGAGATCCTTTTGTACCTTGTGCGGAGGGTGTTGTATACTCTATACCTTTAGCTTGCGGTAAGGCGTACATAGGCCAAACAGGAAGATGCTTAAACGAAAGGTTAATGGAACATAGGAACGATCTAACTGGGGCGCCGTTGAGGAACCTGCCCGCCCATTGCAGCGTATGTGACAGCCAAAAGAAGTGCATTCCTCATTTTAAGAAAGCAACCGTCTTAAAGAAACATAAAAACCAATTAACACGCGAAATCATTGAAGCTACCTACATCTCAGGGCTCAAAGAAGGTTGCGTAAGCACCCCTTCCATCTCATTATCTGAAAAAGAAATCACCTTTCTCTCTGGTTTTACCTGATTTTACCTGGTTTTTAGGGGCACCCTGCATTTTAGTTCTAGCCGTGTTAATTGTTGGCGCTCATCCCTTCGCATCGCTTACGTTGTTACCGTGTCTCGCCTTCTCATGTTTTTTTTCTTTGTTTCTTTTAGCAAAATTCGCGCCCTCAACCCTGTTTTTCCATTTTTTTCCATTTGCGCACACTCAACCCTGTTTTTACCTTTTTACCGTGTTCTTGCCTTCTCATGGTTTTAGCAAAATTCGCGCCCTCAACCCTGGTTTTCCATTTTTCCATTCGCGCACACTCAGCCCTGTTTTTACATTGTCTTGTTTTTTCCGCATGTCATTCGTGCTTTTCATGGAAGTCTTTGAATAGTGTGATAGTAGTTATCATTTTGATGCCCTGGACATCGTGTTGGTCCCAATTCGATAGAACGCCTTGATTACCCCCTGGTGGGATTTTACCTGGTATATGTATAAAAGTGCGGGTTCAATTTTTGCTCAAATAAAAGTTGGAAGTTCAGCGCTCTTTACCTTCTTCTCCTTCTTCTTCCTGTGTGGTGTTCGCGCTGCTGATACATATGTTTTGACTATGTGCTGGTGCCTTTATGCCAGGAAAGCCTTTGTCAGCTAACACAACATCTCCAGGCTCTATCCGGTCCAGGAATCCTGAATCTAAAGTAATGTGAGTATCTGAAGCGCGGCCTCCATAGGCTTGCGATATAAAGCTAACTGTACCATTTGGCAATACACCAATCAAAAATTTTAAAGTATAGCCACCTTTGTAATGCGAAAAAAGAGCACGTCTTTGTTCCACAGTGGCTGGCTCTTCCGTTCTTAGCTCAGTGCAGTCAATTATGTATCGGCAGCGTGGGTAGTGGAGCCTAAAACAAGCAGGCATTGTTGCCTGAACAGTTTCCAGTGATGGGCAGGGTATCCACTTCTGCATTGCACTTAGCAGGTTACTCAAAACAAAATAAAATATCCGGCTTACTGTAGTACGATGAAGCCCAAAAAGCACTGCAATACTGGCAAAAGACACTCCAAGTTTCATTTTCATTAAGAAAATTGCCAGCTTTTGCGAAACTGGCACATCAACTTCTCTCACAACAATAGGCGAGAGCACCGACATTAAAAGAGCAAATACACTGGTGTTCACTCCGCACAATTCTCTGAAGGCATCCTGCCTTTCGACAAGGGAGTGGTAGCCAAGAAATGTGCATGTTCGCTCGTCTGGCCCAGTGGAGGAAGACTTTTTGCAGGAGTCAACTTGTATACCACAGTCGACGGTGTCACTATGGGCGACCTGTGTTGAAGCTGACCCCTGTGACGTCACAGACAGAAACAGAGTGCAGGGGCCTCCAAAAAAGTCTTCATCAGTCTGAGTCGCCTGGAAATAAAGATGTAGAAGGCCACCGTTAGTGGCATGATAAATTAAGAATGGGTTTTGACTAATAGGCACCAATGAAAACACACCAGAGGTAAGCAGAACAAGCTGTCCACATTTAAAACAAAATTCATCCCACGCATTATGACAGAGAATGCCCCTGGTGCGGGGACAAACCAACCTTATATCATACTAAAACATAACGCTACCTTCCAAAATACACGGTGCTAAATCAGAGCAATGGGAGGCAGCGCTGCTCAGCAAGTCTGAAGCCATGTGCGACCAAAATTACAGAGCAATATAAAAGTTTATTTTTGCTCTGTCTCTGGATACAGTAAAATACACCATTTTCTTGCATCCCTAATGAATAACATGTAAAACTAGTTACAGTGATAAAAACACTACAATGAGTTGTAATAAAATTTGGCTCACCACAGATGCACTAGAGGATGCACTAGAGGATGCCATTGGTGCCTGAGGTTCATCTCCACAACTGCGCGGAGAGCCCGCGGGTGAAAATTGCTTTCCACTGCCTCCTGCAGCTTGGGCAGCCGCCGCTGGAAGTGACTGGCTTCGTCGCTGAGCTCTAGAAAATTCGAGTGAGCAAGCACGTTAGTGCTCAACACAACCTAAACTGCGTGAGCCGTGCGTAACCCAGCCAAAAAAGAAAAACTTTGCAACGTAGGCTGAACAAAGTTAGCAGCGTAAGGCAACAAACACAGAGCTCAATAAAAAAAGTTGTAGCGCAAAAAAGGACAACACACAGAAAGCGACACGGGACAGGCGCAACTACCAACTGTTTATTCACAGCGATTGCGAAGGAATATAAAGAAACAATCAAGAGTGGGAGCAAGAACGACACATGCGCTCGAGTGTTGTGCAAGAACGGAGAAGATAACAGAGCTCTTTGTCCCGCATGAAAACTCTGACGGCACATCACTAGCCCTTCTGCAGTGCTCACCTGTCGAATCTCTCCAGTTTCGATTCTGGTAAGGCGCCGTCACCCCTTCCGTAGCACGACGGAAATATGCTTGGCACGTAAGCAGGGTGATTGGCGATGGTGCTTTTGCGATTTCCCACGAAATGGGCGCTGCAGATGCGTGTTCGGCCCCGCACCGGTTGCCACAATTCTCCATCGGGGCTGTCAATAACACAAAAAATGAGACTACTTAGCAATTTTTACCGCAAACGCGAAGAATCGCAACCCTCCGAAACAAACGAAGGCGTTGTTTACCTTGCACGCCGCACCGCTCTGATCCAGCGTTCTCTCCGCTCGTCCTCATATGATCTCCACGGGAATCGATAAAACTCCACACTTGGAATCTTCCTGGCAGTATTGGCGTAACTATTGTGGCATCCGTACACGCAACAGTATATCGAAGTGACCTTTTTGCGATTTGCACTCAGAGCAGTACCACGCTGCGCCATGGCGGAGACCGGCTGACGACGCGGCGGGCAGAAGGCGGGAACAGACGCCTTTTTCGGCTGCTCCCCACAGAGGGCGCTACGTGTTCGCTTGAAACACCAGCGCACGAGGCGGTAGCTGCCATTCCAGGTGGGTTTTAACCTATAAATAAAAAAAAAAATTGGGGGAAGGCGGCGACTGGCGTGGCTAATCGTTCGCCGTCCATGCCGGATGCTGAACATTTTGATCACGCTCTTTTTGTTTCATTGCCATGAAAGACAAAATTAAAATCACAAACATTAACATGTACGAAACGTCCGGAATGTGCATTTGACTGCTCCGATAGACTTCTTTTAATTTTTTTTAATCGGCGAAAAAAAAAAAGCTTCATATGCTGTTTGCATGCAGGCGAGAAAACTTGACACCTGAAACCTGAAGCGAGAAAGGAAAATAGAAAATAGAGAAACTTCGCGCGACTGAGACAGATATGCAGGCAGCTGCACTTGGCCACAGGTGGACGCATATTCGCAAAAGGAATGCTGGCTTTGTTCAGGATTCCAGTTGCGATTTTCTTTCTGAACAGTCCAAGGAGTCCCCAACCTAGAGTTGGAAAATAAACATTGAATTGAATTGAATTGGAATTGGAACACATCAGGAAAAAAAAGGCAAACAGTGAAAAGGGGAGGGGGAGGTTATCAGGTTATCAGCACTACTTACAGAAGAACAGGGTAGGGGCAGAATAGATAGCGGACAGAAGCGATGCCCCGACATGTGCAGCCGCGATTCGCCACCACCACCTCCTGTGCGATATGTGTCAGTGCACGTTAAAGATACCCAGGTGGTCGAAATTATACCGAAGACCTCCACTACGGCACCTACTTCTCCCTCTCCTCTTTCATTCCCCTTCCCCCCTTCCCTTATGGCACGGTTCAGGTGTCCACCGAGATATGTGAGACACATTTCCTTTCCTGAAAAACCAATTTACTTTTACAGCGACAATGAACACAATGAACACCTATGACCTATACGTTCAGTGCCGCGTTTCTGCCACAACGTTGTAAAATTGGTAAATTGGTTTTTGAGGAAAGGAAATGGCGCAGTATCTGTCTCGCATATCTCGGTGGACACCTGAACCGCGCCGTAAGGGAAGGGAGGAAGGCGGGAGTGAAAGAAGAAAGAGAGGTAAAGGTTCCTTAGTGGAGGTCGGAATAATTTCGACGACCTGGGGATCTTTAACGTGCACGACGCCGCACAGCACACGGGCGCCTTTTAAGTGCCGCCTCCTCCAACTACACAGGGACATAATACGACCCTCAGCCATGTAACAAAACGACAAGGCCATTCTCGCCCTCGATCTTGAGGGGGCGTTTGACAATGTTAAACATGGTAGCATACTGTCTAACTTGGACGTCACTAACTGCGGGGCGAAGGTCTTCGGCTATATCAGAGACTTTCTCCCTACGCGTCAGGCACTACTCCAGATCGAGGACGAGAAATACTGCCCGTACGCTGTGGGTGTACGGGGTACACCACATGGGGCGGTGTTGTCGCCGCTCCTCTTATTGCGTTAGCAATACTACTATAGGTTTCGCCTCGTCGCGTAACCCTGGTCAGTAGGGACGGATGACCTTGAACAGCGTTGTTTCAGCCGCGCTCCGCCAGATGGCAGCGCCGTCGGCGCGCGGCGCGGCAGCGGCGCCGAGCAGTTTGCTGTCTACGGCGGATGGCACCACTAGGAGGTCCGCCACTTCTGTCCTTCGAAGCCGTTGTTCGCAGCATTCGCGCGTAGTGCATCGATGGCATTCGAATGATATCGGTTAAGCACTTAGCCTAATTTCTAGTCAGACCACATGAATAAATAACACCGAGTAGGAAATTGGTCGAGTTGGGGAATCGAACCAGGGTCTCCGGAGGGGAGACGAGCACGCTAACCACTCCGCCTTGCCAGCTAGATGGTTCGGAATGAACAAAGGCGCGTCTATACCGCTCACTCATCTTCCTCCCTTCCCGTTACGGCGAGGTTCAGGTGTCCGCAGAGATGCGAGACAGATACATTTCCTTTCCTCAAAAACCAATTTACCGACGAGCAAGGCGTACAGTCGAACGGGCGATGGCGTTCTGTGGACTTCCTGGCAGCGTGGCGGAATGGTCACGTGACCAAATATGGCGGCGTCCATGCTCCCGCGCTGTAAAGCGTCTATAAATGCGCGCTTGTCTTGGCGTGAATGATAGGGGGCTACGGCCGTTTATCCGTTTTTTTTTGCGAAAGCAATACTACGCTAGGTTTTGAGCCTTCAGCGTGGTCTCGGCGGTAGTCACGTTTGACCTTTAGACGACCTTCAGTTTGATGACGCATGGAGGCGCTCGCGTCTGTGACGTCATACCGAGGTGAAATCTGAGCTGCCAAGTCGGTTCGTCGGCGCGGTCCCAGCGGCAGCCACGGAGCGCCGCAGATCCCAGGCAGTAAGAGAGGGAACTGCGTTCATTTCGAGGAAGGAAAGGCGTCTTACCAAGGGTGGTATTCTCCCGGTGTCGCCTTTTGCGACATGTCGCAGTCGCACTTCGCTGATTGGCTCGAGCCGCGGTGACGGCGGCGTGACAACACGGATCCGCCTTCCTGCTACGTCGTCGTGACGTCGCCCCAAATTACTACGCTTAGTCGAACAACGGAATGCGCTGAAGCGATTCGCGCGGGCGACGGGCTACCGTTAGCGACGAACGCAATCGGCAGTTGCGGCTTTTGCGCCCTTGGCGTGAAAACATGGCGACGTCCTTTCAAGCGAGAGCCGCCCGCTTCAGCCAATTCAGCAGTCCTTGCGATTCCGGTCGGCATGTTTACCGGCAACTACTGGTGTTGTTACTTTTCGCTATGACTTACCTTGCTTCGACGATAAAGTTTAAGCTGCAATTCAGCCTAGTTTTTTAGATACGCTCTCGATTCTGGAGCGCGCAAGCCTAATGGCACCTCCAGCTACACTGCTACCGTCTGCAACTGCCCGAAACGCAGCCGAAACCTAGCACAACCGTCCGGAACGAAAGAAAAATAGATTTGGAGCTTTTTCGCGGTGTTTTATAGACTTAAATGAAGTAAAGCGAGTTTATATTAAATTTGCAAATGTTTTTTTGAACATTAGACGTCATGTGATGGCAAATATTCTTGCTATAAAAGATACGAAACTACTGCTGCTAGTGAATCAGCAATGGTAAATTGTCGCTTCTCGGAGTGAATGAATGCACCGCAGACGAAAGTGCCGGCGGCTTTTTCCGTTTCTTCGAGCATCTGTAAGCACTTTTTTAGGCCCCGCCCGTATGCGACATGTCGCATACGGGCGACATGTCGCATACGGGCGGGGCCTAAAAAAGTGCTTACAGATGCTCGAAGAAACGGAAAAAGCCGCCGGCACTTTCGTCTGCGGTGCATTCATTCACTCCGAGAAGCGACAATTTACCATTGCTGATTCACTAGCCGCATACGGGCGGGGCCTAAAAAAGTGCTTACAGATGCTCGAAGAAACGGAAAAAGCCGCCGGCACTTTCGTCTGCGGCATAGAATTTCTTACTATTACCTAGAGGGAAAGCTGGCAAGCCGTCTATGGGAGTTTGCGTGGAGACCCCACGTGACCACCTCAGTCACCATGGGCGCTCAAAGCATCATGGGGTGGTGAGCTACTTGTTGCGGAACTGCAACTTTTGGCCAAAAAATAATAAAAAAATAAAGCTGTTTGATAACTACAAACGTCCTAACATTCAATATCTTGTCTAATGATTACAACAACCGAGCAGAAAAGCATTTAAGTGCAAAGTTTGCCTAAAATAAGAGATGACTAGCTTTCCTATTGGCCAAGTGATGAACACAAAAAAAACTAATATTTCGTAATTAACAGGCGCACTTTTAAAAGTAAATAAGTTTTCAAAAAAAAAAATGTTGTTGTTTAGATACTTTAAGAGGTTTTTTAATGGCATTTCGGATGAGTAAAACCTTTTATTGGCTTGTGACGGAACAGCGCAAAACACCGGGACAAGAGACAAGCGCTGCTTACAACTGGTTTTTATTTCGAAGAAACACTGCTTCTTATACCTTCTTCCCCCTCAAAAAAAACACAACAAATGCGTCACAACCATATCGTTCAAGCGTCCAAAAAAAACATACGATAAATAATCACAGAGATTTATAATCACATTTTTAACATTTCAAATTCTTTCTTAGTCAAAGCAACAGACGGCGTGCTGACACAATCGTCGCGCAGACTCGCTATCGAAGCTGCCTCGATTATTTCCCTGACTAACTGGTCTTTGTGATTAGCCAAAGCTTTGCAATTCTGGAAAACAGGTGCACAACTTGTTGAAGGGCAATCTCTGCAATGAATTCCCAGGTTCCGGCAAGCTTGCTCGAAATTAGTTTTGTGTTCTAGTAGCCTTTCGTTCATGCACCTACCAGTCTGCCCTATGTATTGTTTACCACATGCCACTGGCAACGAATAAACAAGGCCTTCGGTGCACTCCACAAAGGGTGTTCGATGCTTTATCGTGCATCCCTGCTTCTTTTTGGTCGGGTCGGAATTGACTCGTCTGCACAGACTTTTGAGTTTGTTAGGAGCAGTCATCACTACATTCACGCCAGCTCTTCGACCTATGCTCTTCAGGCGATGAGAAACGTTGTGAATATACGGTATTGCTACTACCGGCCTCCTTTCTTTTTGTTTCTTTGCCTCATCTTGCTGCTCGGGCCTAGCCTGCATCAGGTGCTTTTTCATCTGCTTGGCAACAGAAACCAAAAGGTGCGAGGGGTAACCCGAGTTGCCAAGCCGTTCAGCCTGACGAAGAAAGCTCACTTCCATTTTGTGAGCACATGATTTCCTCAAGGCATTTGTGAGGGACAAGTTCACAATAGACAGCGCTTGTCTCTTGTCCCGGTGTTTTGCGCTGTTCCGTCACAAATGAATAACCAACATGCCCAAGCTGCTGTCCTTTTATTGGCGTCGTGTGTCGTCGCGTTTTCACTACTATGGCTTTTGCACACTGCGTTCGCGCGAAAGTCGTCTGCGCACAGACGAACTACGTTTTCGGCATGAAACGCCTTAGTACTGCCCCTCTGTGTTCCCGAAAAACTACGACTGTGCCGCAACAAGTAGCTCACCGGCCCATGATGCTTTGAGCGTCCATGGTGGCTGAAGTGCAACGCCGCCAGCTTTCCCTCTAGGTAGTAGTACGAAACTCTATGGTCTGCGGCATAGAGTTTCTTATGTTGTCTTCGGCTGACGACACTCGTGGAGTTTTCTACGCACTCGTGCGGTGCCCCACGTTCGGCTGGATGCCACTAGTGCAGTGCCGTACATTCGGGTGGGACGAGCACGGCATGCGTGCGCGCCACCGCGCCACCGTGGAGACCGACGGTGGAGCGCGGTGCAATCCCGTCGTGCAGCGCGCGCTAGCAGACGACGCTGTTCACGCTCGTTGGTTGAGGCAGCATCGACGAAGAGGAAAAACGGACGAAGCATAACAAGTGGGCACACTTTAAAGAAATGTTGAATATTATAGCAGCTGCAATACATTTATTCGCGCTGCAATCACGCAGCCACTGGCCGGCGAGCCGTGTGCCTTCCATTATGAGGAAATTAAAGGTTTGTCAGTATTTTCAGTCTTGGAAGTTCTGCCTTAGCTCTTGCAGCGAACGGCATATGCTGTTCATCCGGCATGCCTGCACTTTATAACAGCGTACTTTTTGCCAACGTATGCGCAGGTTAAAGGATATCAATAAAGCGACAATATGGGGCGCTTAGTGGATTAAGAATCACCCACTGACATTTTTGGAAGTTACTCTGGCTGAAGCTCTAAAGGCGTATGCATCGAAACAGGCAAGCATAAACGCCTTGGTGTGGGGTCTTACAAACCTGCGCCCCCATAATTAATCGCAGTATCTCACGAGCAGGCTCGTGGGTCCCGCGTTTCGCGCCGATTCTATCAACGCTGTTACAAGCGCGGTACTGCACTGTTCTGAAGAGGCTGTTGCTAACTGCACAAACTGCGCTCGTTGGCGTCGGTCGCTCGTAGGAATAGCCTCTGAGATCATTGAGGGTCTCGGAGGCCTCGGTTAACAGACGGCAGAACATTTTCCTTCTTTCCTCCATGCGGCAGAAAGAGCAACGGCACTCTGCGAGTGTTTCGCGCGTTCGGCTGATGTGCAAGGAGACGTGCCACTCGTGTAGTATTTGACGTCACTTCCTGCGCACTGGCACAGAGGTCGTGCGTGTCAGCCGAAGACACCATTAGTAAGAAACTCTATGGTCTGCGGTGCATTCATTCACTCCGAGAAGCGACAATTTACCATTGCTGATTCACTAGCAGCAGTAGTTTCGTATCTTTTATAGCAAGAATATTTTGGTGTCTTCGGCTGACGGCACTCGTGGAGTTTTCTAAGCACTCGTGCGGTGCCCCACGTTCGGCTGGATGCCACTAGTGCAGTGCCGTACATTCGGGTGGGACGAGCACGACACGCGTGCGCGCCACCGCGCCACCGTGGAGACCGACGGTGGAGCGCGGTGCAATCCCGTCGTGCAGCGCGCGCTAGCAGACGACGCTGTTCACACTCGTTGGTTGAGGCAGCATCGACGAAGAGGAAAAACGGACGAAGCATAACAAGTGGGCACACTTTAAAGAAATGTTGAATATTATAGCAGCTGCAATACATTTATTCGCGCTGCAATCACGCAGCCACCGGCCGGCGAGCCGTGTGCCTTCCATTATGAGGAAATTAAAGGTTTGTCAATATTTTTAGTCTTGCAAGTTCTGCCTTAGCTCTTGCAGCGAATGGCATATGCTGTTCATCCGGCATGCCTGCACTTTATAACATCGCACTTTTTGCCAACGTATGCGCAGGTTCAAGGATATCAATAAAGCGACAATGTGGGGTGCTTAGTGGATTGAGAATCACCTGCTAATATTTTCGGAAGCTACTCTAGCTGAAGCTCTAAAGGCGTATGCATCGAAACCGGCAAGCATAACGCCTTGGTGTGGTGTCTTACAAACCTGCGCCCCATAATTAATCGCAGTATCTCACGAGCATGCTCGTGGGTCCTGCATTTCCCGCCGATTCTATCAACGCCTGTTACAAGCGCGGTACTGCACTGTTCGGAAGAGGCTGTTGCTAATTATACTAACTGTTGACTGCGCTTGACTGCGCTCGTTGGCGTCGGCCGCTCGTAGGAATAGCCTCTGAGATTATCGAGGGTCTCGGAGGCCTCGGTTACCAGACGGCAGGAAGAGCAACGGCACTCTGCGAGTGTTTCGCACGTTCAGCTGATGTGCAAGGAGACGTGCCACTCGTGTAGTATTTGACGTAACTTCCTGCGCACCGGCACGGAGGCAGTGCGTGTCAGCCGAAGACACCATTTGCCATCACATGACGTCTAATGTTCAAAAAAACATTTGCAAATTTAATATAAACTCGCTTTACTTCATTTAAGTCTATAAAACACCGCGAAAAAGCTCCAAATCTATTTTTCTTTCGTTCCGGACGGTTGTGCTAGGTTTCGGCTGCGTTTCGGGCAGTTGCAGACGGTAGCAGTGTAGCTGGAGGTGCCATTAGGCTTGCGCGCTCCAGAATCGAGAGCGTATCTAAAAAACTAGGCTGAATTGCAGCTTAAACTTTATCGTCGAAGCAAGGTAAGTCATAGCGAAAAGTAACAACACCAGTAGTTGCCGGTAAACATGCCGACCGGAATCGCAAGGACTGCTGAATTGGCTGAAGCGGGCGGCTCTCGCTTGAAAGGACGTCGCCATGTTTTCACGCCAAGGGCGCAAAAGCCGCAACTGCCGATTGCGTTCGTACGCTAACGGTAGCCCGTCGCCCGCGCGAATCGCTTCAGCGCATTCCGTTGTTCGACTAAGCGTAGTAATTTGGGGCGACGTCACGACGACGTAGCAGGAAGGCGGATCCGTGTTGTCACGCCGCCGTCACCGCGGCTCGAGCCAATCAGCGAAGTGCGACTGCGACATGTCGCAAAAGGCGACACCGGGAGAATACCACCCCATATGTGGTTTAGTGGACACGTCAATAACACTTTAAGCTAATTCCGGCGTTCATTGGTGCGCTCTGACATAGGCAGCGTTGTAGACTGCGTTGATTTGGAGGGAAGGAAAGGTGCCTTACCAACTCTGGTTTACTGGACACCTCAATAGCACTTTAAGCTAATTCCGGCGTTCATTGATGCGCTTCATCATAGACAGCGTTGATTTGGAGGAAAGGAAAGACGCCTTACCAACTCTGCGGTTTAGTGGACACCTCAATAACACTTTAAGCTAATTCACACGTTCATTGATGCGCTCTGGCATAGACTGCGTTGATTTGGAGGAAAGGAAAGGCGTCTTACCAACTCTGTGGTTTAGTGGACACTTCAATAACACTTTAAGCTAATTCCGACGTTCATTGGTGCGCTCTGACATAGACAGTGTTGTAGACAACTTTGATTTGGAGGAAAGGAAAGGCGCCTTACCAACTCTGCGGTTTAGTGGACACCTCAATAGCACTTTAAGCTAATTCCCGCGTTCGTTGATGCGCTCTGACATAGACAGCGTTGTAGACTGCGTTGATTTGGAGGAAAGGAAAGGCGCCTTACCAACTCTGCGGTTTAGTGGACACGTCAATAGCACTTTAAGCTAATTCCGGCGTTCCGTGCAGCACTCAGGCTTTTGCCTTTCATTACTTTAGTCGCTAAAATTGCTCGTAATTTGCTTTCGCAGCCTTCCGGGCTTAACCAAGCTAAGCCTCTACAATTTTTTTCAGCCAGCGTCCGCATCGGCGGACGCGGTTTTTTTGCGACGCGCGTTTTTTTCTCTTTTTCTCTTTCCTCTTATCTTTCAACTCTCTTCTAGCTGCACGTGGCAGCGGTGGTGGCTCGGCTTCAGCCAGTCGGCAGGACCATGCACTTTCCTTTTCATCTTTCTCTCAGTCGCAACAACAACAACAACAACAACAACAACAACAACAACAACAACAACAATGATTTGCTATGCAGTCCTCTAAGAAGTGGCAGCGACAGGAAGAAGCGAGAAAGCGACAACGTGCACAAGGGACGCCAGAACAGCGTGAAGAACGTCTTGAAAAGCGTCGTACTAAGGATGCAGCTCGGCGACAACGTTCTACATCGCGGAGTGGTTCCATGTCATCGGTCACCGATGAATCTCAACACCTGTCTGCTCAGGAACGCCGCAATGCTACCAGGCGAAGGCAACGCGCCGAAGAATCGCCAGAAGAACGCTTGCACTATTGCTAACGCAATTTACCCGGTTTAACCAGAGCTAAACCACTGCCATTTTTTTTTAACATCGCCATGATGCACCTCCTCGGCCGACTAGCTCAGGTGGACTGCATAAAACATGCGCTCTACGCAGATGATATTACAATCTGGACCACCGAGGGGAGCCTTGGGGAGATGGAGGACCGCCTTCAGCAGGCCGCCTCCATAGTCGATGCATATGCTGCCGAGGACAACACGTCTCTACACATATCTCTGTCGAGCGGTCCCATCAGAGAAGTGGCAGAGCTCCGGATCCAGGGCCTGTTCTTCAATAACGGGTTTAGGCAACACCACTTAGGCCGGACTCTACTACAGTGAAACTCAAGCACATAGGCGAACAGGTAGGGCGCATGATCCATCGCGTTTCCAACAAGCGGGGTGGTCTGCGGGGCAGGGACGTGCTAAAGCTCGCCCACGCTCGCCCAGCGGCCTCTTCCTCCAGATGGATGGTGGTGCGTTGGAGCTCAGGGTCCGGGCTGCTTAACAGGGCCTCCCAGTCCTCTCTAATGTCGATATTTTTTAGCTCCCGTGATAGAAGACACAACGCTGGCTTCAATGTTTTACGCGAGAGCGTATATAGCTCGTTCGGTCGGAAATCCGTCGGCATAGTATAGTCGGCACCGCGTGTCGGAAATAATCGGGGGACGGGTTAATGAAATCATTGGAATTAATTGATTAAATTAAAAATAGGAACAAAGGGGCTCAAAGGTGTCAAAATCCTCAAAATGAAAGGTAATGCTTGATGATGGTGATTAAGAAAATTTTGTGTGTGTAATTGATCAGTTAATTGAGACAATTGAAAACAAGAAAAATGCGTTCATTTCCACCACCATCACCTGCAACAAGGGCGCAGCTTAAGCGTCCTTCAATTTTATTACTTCGCCCTGCCGGGAGCTTCAGCTGTGGGCGACCGGGCGTTGCATCGAGCACAACCAGCGTTCCGTTGAACGCAGACAGACAGGCAGGCAGGTGCGCATGTGGGAGCCTACACGCACTCACAAACGCACCACGGCTCCTTCGCCGAAGGTGACGGACATTGATCTGCCACCTCGGACGAGGCTCGTGCTAGGAAGGCCATGTAGCAGTGAAAGTGAGGAAGCTTCAGCGCCGAGCAGCGAACTATGCACCCATCGGTGTATTTTCGCGACAGAAAAACGCATCGCGGATTCATATGCCCTACCTTGAGGAAGAAAAGAAATGGCGTGCAATCATATTGTTACGAAGACAACGAAGCTGGCAGTGGCGCTGGACGGAGCGCTCGCACTAGGCCAGCGGCCATTAAATCATCTCTTGTTCATCGTTCATCGCGCCTCCTTCTTCGGCTGGCCGCCACGCGACATTTGGTGGAGGTGCTGGGTGATCATCGGCATCCCGGTCCTGGAGCTTCGGCGTCCCGTGGCAGCCGTTGTCGTCAGCCGTGAGTTTTCGGCCTGCGTCGCCCGGCTTGAAGTATAGTGTACGACAAAAATAACACTGTGCCACATTTACTCCATAAAGTAGAAGTGAAAAAATGTCGCCACTTTTGCTCCTTTCTGGAGTAAGTGTCCTACTTGTCTCCTACTTTCCCTCCAGAAAGGAGTAAAAGTAGGATGTATGATATAAACTCGAACCGACCTCGCCGTTGCTGAGATGCCACAGATCTGTGTAACAGTAGTGGTTGTACATATCGCTTTTACATTGATCACCCCCCCCGCCCCCCAATTGCGTCTTTTAATTTGATTTCTGATCAATATCTCCACTTGGCGATCCGGCCGCAGTGGTCGAATTTCGATGGAGACGAAATCCTAGAGGCCCGTGTACTGTGCGATGTCAGGGCACGTTAAAGAACCCTAGGTGGCCGAAATTATGCGGAGCCCTTCACTACGGCGTCCCTCATAGCCTGGGTTGCTTTGGGACGTTAAACCCCAATAAAACGAAACAAACCAATTTTTCTTTTTCTTTTTTCCAGCCTTTCGTTGTCGCTGCAGGTTTGCGCATTATGCATGGAGCGCTCCGCAAACTGTCAGTTTCCTTCAACAGCGTTTCCTGCCGTTCTCGCAGAGCAAGTGGACGCTTGTTGTGCGGCTATGTCTGGCTTAGCTGTATGCTTTGCAGTATTATACTAATTATACTATCAGAATATGGCACACTTTGTTGCTCGCGTGCAGTCACTACCTACCGAAGTGCACCTCACTGCCACCGCGCCCACACTCAAGGACACTGCGGCAGTGGGGAGGAATGCGACGCTCCTGTCTTGACACAGAACTGCACGCAACGGCGACAGAAAAATGGCCGCCGACGATCCAGCTTCTTTTCTGTTGCGAATGTTTCGTTCTCTGCAGACAATGGCGCTGTAAGAGTAGATCGCATCCGCCCTGAGTGAAATGGGAACCCTGCGCTGCGCAGACTGCATCCGCTACGCAGACTGGACGCGACTTGAACGCATTCTCTGTGCATGGTGCCGACTCGTTTCAGTCGACTTCATGAGTTCGGCGATCTTTACGCTGGTTTCCGTGCTACTTATTTTTGGACAAGGTAAGCGGATGAGTTGAGTTGAAAGCCCTTTATTAGGTAAGGAAAGCGCATGGCCAGGGGAGGAGGTAGCAAGTAGTAAGCAGAGTCTTCAATGATTGCACGGTCGTCAGTCACCTCACATTGCTCTGATTAGACCACTAAGGGAGCCATATCTTGCAAACACCATTTGGATATAAGTCACTTCCTAGTAGGGAGCGGTAGTTAAACGGTAGGGTACGATCTCGAAACGTCCGCTGGTGAAGCCTGGGCAGTCACACAGAAGGTGGGATATGGCTCAGCGCGTTAGCATCGTACAGTGAGAGTACGTAATCATTTCCTCTGTGTAGCGACGCCAGCGAGTCAGAATACGGGACGCATAAGCCACACTGAGCGAGAAGCTTATTCAGAAATACCTCTAGACATCGGGTGAGAGGAGTCTTGCGCTAAAAGATGAGGCGGGCGTGGCCACCTACATTCGACGCTGACTGAGGCTGCGAAGACAGGTCCGTGTGTAGTGCATAAGGGCGAGTGAAGGGGTCAAGTAAGGTCAGGTGAAGTCAAGTAAGGTCAACTAAGGTCATGTGAGGATGAGGCAAGTGGAGTGCGGAGGTAAACGTAGACATCCAACCTTCCGAAGCAGCCACGGCGTGATCCGCCGCATTGCCCCTGACTCGTCCGGGTAACCCGGAGCCCATTGAATGACCGTGGTTTTGCTCGCGCGTTCATAGCGTAGGAATTACGTTGCCTGCATTAAACCGCGGTGAACGTACGTGCATTATTCACCGCGGCACGTGACTTGTGCATCCGCTCTTTTCTTTTCTTTTTCTGCTGTCATTAGTTCTTAGTTGGGGGCATTATTCTCGAACAAAAAAATGGTAGCGAAACAGGCACGAAGGACAAAGTGAACGCTTTCCCTTGCTCGTAGTGCCCTTACTGTTCAAGCCTGTCGCCTTTTTCTTCTGTTTCGCTAGTTATTTGGAGAATTTTCCTTTCTAGTTTCCTTCACCCTTTCGTTCTCCTCTTAGGTGCACAAGGTGCTTTGCTTGTCCTGATTGTATGAACAGAGCGCTGTGCCCTGCATGTTCTGTGCTGCAACCACGAAGTTGCTGTTTATGTGTGCGCACTTGGAAAGAATCTGAAGTTGGCTTTATGATTTGGTGTCTGGTTGTGCAGCAGACAGCAGATTAGCAGGAAAAGAGGTGTCCTTTGTGCCTCTTGTATATATTCCTCCGTACACTGTAAGCTGCCGGTTATATGAGTGTGGCACCGCACCCTCAGACAGCGGTGTATGCTTTCAACGCTCAAGGCGTAGGCGGGCGCCTTTTGCGTTTCGCCTCCATCGTAACGCGGCCGCAGCAGGCGGGTTGTACCTGCCAACTGGGGCTCAGAACCGAGCGCGCCAACCGACCAGCCACCGCAGCGGGTGGTGCGAAAAATGCCGTAGAGCAAGGTTGCTGATTAATCTCGACCACGGTTCTTTAATGTGCCCCGAAATCTCGATACACGGGCGTTCTTGCATTTAGCCTCGAATTAAAAGCTGCCGCCGTCAGAAGCAGACCGCCCAAAATTTATCCATTAGCAGAGCGCCACTGTCGCTGAACCACTGCGTCGGGGGGGGGGGGGGGGGGGGGGGGGGGGGGGGGGGGGTGCAGTGTTGATTGCTGTGTGAGTTCGCTCATGAAGCACAGTGCATGGAAGGGAGCTGATCATTTTCCTCGCTTTGTCTCAGGAACATGCGACCTTTGCGACATATGTCGGCGAAAGCGGGACAGCGCGGTCCGAATACCGTACAACCAGCGGTGGTACTTCGACGCCTCTTCGTTCTTGTGCCAGCCGTTCAACTTCTGCGACGACGAGATCACGGAACGCATGAAGGGCTACAAGTCAAAGGCTGAAATCAACTGCGGAGGTGAGCGGGTGTTCGCATGCCTTCTCCGTTGCTGATCACTGTTCTGTTTTCCTACACAATGCTGTTCGCAGAAGGGTTGATCTGATGAGCGCCGATAATTTCTGGACGTGGACGACTGACCAAATAGCTCAAGGCCCTCAAGGCGTAGAGTTGGTAACCCGCACCCAGCTCTCACTTGAACCGAGTCAGACCTCTGGGCATGCAGCAGTGAGGCAATCGTTCGTGCTTTGTCACATGACACGTCTACTATCAGATGTCTCTGCTACGGCGTCCATGCTGATGGGAGACATGGCGATCTTCAAACGTGTATATCCGAATTTCCGCAACTAGCTTTGAACCATTAAGTCACGCCTATTTTAACACGTGACGTGACAAGCATCCTACTTCGACGTGACGTGACGTGACAAGCATGGGCATATGAAAGAGGCGTTGCGTGTTAATCATCGCATGGCTCAAAAAGCGCGCCTGAACTCTATAAACTACAAACAAATTTTTTGGCACGTAAAAATACATTCTTTTTTTTATATAAGAATGTCAAGAGAGAGTCTTTAAGATAGGAGATTACAATCGCGAGAGAAGTGAATGCGTGAAGAATCGCTCGCAGAAATCATATTTCCGAGCAACTTCCCAAACCTGCACATGGTCGATGAGGGACGCCGTTGTGGAAGACTCTGTGCGCTTCGGTTTCTTTAACGTGCGCTGACATCGCGCAGCATTTTTCCTCCATCGAAGTGCGGCTGCCGTGGCCGGCATTCGGTCTTGCGACCTCGGGCTCGGCACCCGAACACCATAGCCGCTGAGACTACCGTGGCTCGTTCGTCACTATAGCTCAAACGCAAAGGCGCCTACAGCGACGCTTGTCCCTCCCTCGATTCCACTCAGGTGTGGACTGCTTCGAATGGCTGCACGAACTGCTGAAAAAGAGGCAGGCACAGCAGAGCGACCTGCCCAAGACCATGCTGGGCCACCACCCACACCACCCACACCACACGCACCGCACGCACCACGCGGTGACGACTGCTGCTGCTCCTCCCGTGCGGCGCGCTCCCACGGCGGTGGTCGTCGCCGCGCAGCAGCAGCGGCAACAGCCGAGCAGCGAGGTGGCGGCGGTGACTACGTCCCATCGTCCATCAACGGCCCGGGCTGCATCGCCGGTTGAGCCACTGGGCGCCAACGAGGCGACCTTCGAGTACGGCGTCACGATTCCCCACGCGGTCCACATTGCTTTGGGTGAGCGCCAGACTTGCTCCTCAAAGGAGGCCCTCCAGACAGTAGCAGCGACGCTCGTCATGGCATGGCGACAATCGCCGACAGTCATGAGAACAGGCCGGCGATATTGGCTGGAGGGCCCCCTTTGAGGGGCATTTTCCGTTTTGTTTCCGAGTTGTATCTGACCGTACCTGGTGTAATCGGGCTTGTTAAAATGCGCGAGGACGAAATGTACACGAAGACGACGACAGGACCTGCTGTCGTCTTAACCCGCTTATAACTGCCGCACTTGTAACGAACGCTCAGATATCACAAAAGTGGGCGGTGCTACGATCAAAATGCATATTACGGCAATTGCACTGCGTCTCGGATACAACCGATAACTGGGGCCGCAGAGCTCGGGTATACAGCGAACGAGGAGGTGCCATGAGCTCGTTCCTGACCACAAATTACGCTTCCGGCAAGAGCGGAGACTGAATTGTGTCACCCAACCGCCGTAACACTCCCCCTGATAGAGCTTGGGGACCTAAAAAAAAGCTGTAAAAAGACCGCATTGAAAGTGTCGATAACAGCAGGCCAAGCGCGCTTCAATATGGCCTACAAAGCCAATTAGTGCATCTGTCTGAGCTTGTTGCTGAAAGCACCTGAAGTGGACGAAGAAGAGTGGCGGGCGTGTGACAGCGGCAGCATTGAAAGCGAAATTATTGCAAACTGTCGGTAATCAACCAACCTACAGTGCAGACCTGGATAACGATGACGAAAGCGTACACTGCACACACAGTGGCGTGGCAGGAGGACGGGTTACCAATGTTATCCGGACTAGTTTGAAAGGAGATGAAGGGGAGGAAGAAATCGCAGGAAAAGAATGAGATATCCAAATGAAGAATTTGCAGGAACTATGTGGTCGCGGTGCCCTTAGTCCAGGGCTCCTGCGGGGGCAGCTGACTCGCGGACTAGCTGGATGATCCAAGCTTGCTGGTCCATGCATGTTGTCGATGGCCAGGGCCGCCTCCCATTGTTCGTGTGTCGGGTACGGTTATAACGTCGTTGGGTACGGTTTGTCGTGGCATTCCATTGTGGTATGATACAGCGTGGGGCTTGCTCCGCACCAAGGGCAGTAACCTGGGTATTTTGTGGGACTAATCTCGTTTAAAATCCGAAGATTAGGAAATATGATTGCTTGTATTCCCCTCCAGTTTATGACGTCCGAGGCGGATAGTTGTTTGTTTGGGGGCGAAAATAGTACGGTCTTAGGAGGAATTCCAATTCCAATAGGAATTCTAAATTCGGCAGCCTGAAGGAAAGGAATGCTTTGTGCTGTGGGAAATAAAACTTTCAGTGACTCCGGGTACCCACCGGTGATACAATTGATACAAGCTTCCCCTGGCCTGGTGCTCGGCTTAACCAGGGTCAAATGCTTGGGGAATGGGTTTTTGATCCCCCTTGGCGCGAACGAAAATACCTTGTGGCATGGCGCTCTTTGGCTGCAGATGCTCTTTCGGCATAAAAAATCACTATCATGATCATCACCGTCATCATCAATGAGACTGTCTTGGTTACACCGCGCGTATCCGCCCCGCAGCTCCCCGGGCCAAGCACGTCCCTCACCGCAAGCCCGAGCCGTGCACGCTGAAGCCGAACCGCGGCAGCCGCTGGCCCTGCTCCCAGCGCTGGTACTACAACGTGGCCGAGGATGCCTGCAAGACGTTCACCTTCTGCGGACACAAGGGGAACAGGAACAATTTCCCCACGCACGAGGCCTGCCACAGGGAGTGCCACAGTGAGCAGGCCTCCTGGGTCTCTGAAGGCTGACACTTTTACCTCGCTTTGATTTATATATATAAAAAAAGAAACGCCATAACTGCATTAATGTGAGGAATTGATACAAATCTGCTATCACAAACATTTTTACGGTCTGTATTATGCTGGGCATGACAGGGCTAATAGGGTATCCCGCTCCAGCTGCACCGTTTTTTAATGATGTCAGCAGCTTTTGGCGATGACAAAGCGTGAAGACGCGAGCAGCGACACCGGTCCCGAGCTCGAGCATGGTAGCTGTGTGTCGTGCTGTCCTCTCCAACTGCAGGCGCCGATCGGGTTCTGCCGGCGGGTTTAGCCTTTCTTCCAGTGGGTTTAGTGTCTTTATTCTGTACCCGAAACAGCAGAAAATGCGAACACATTTGTGGTTGTTACAACAATATCACGAAGGGGGTTCTGCTGATGATTACGGTATCTGGATATACCGTTGCATGTAAGCGATAATAAACCAGTCCCGTAGTTGAGACACTAAAGTGGGCGAACAGCGGCAATACATGTTCTGCGTTCTGCCTGCCGTTCTGCACTGTGGAGTGCGGTTTTCAGGTGTGACATTTCCCGACTTGGCCTGGCTATCGCATGCAGTCGAGACTAAGACAAGCCAGGGACAGGAACTCTTGTGCTGTTCGCTGTACTGAGTACCTGCTCCTTGTTCTTGTACGTTGTACCTTGTTCTCGTTCTAGTTTTTCGGCTTTTTCCGCCTTTTGTGGCATTTTAATGACCTTTCCTTTCTTAGCTGTCGAAGCAACGGCGCTGCCGAAATCACCTATTCATAGCATTGACAGCCACTCACTGCGTTGCAGTGGCGTAACATTGAAGAAACACGGGCTCTTTTGCTTTAAATTAGCGCACGCTTTATTTTTTTTTCGTATTCTTGACAGTGTTTGAAATATTGACGCGACACATCTTTCGCCATGGCTGTCCTTTCTGCAGGTGTGAGCACCGAACTACGAAGCTAAGCGCCAGCGAAGATGCCTTCGTCCTCAAGCCACACGCAAGGAATCGTTCAACGCTTGGTCCGTGTGCGATGGAACGTATGGCCGCGATAAGGGGACAGCATGAACCATACTTTTCTGGGCACCTCTTTCTCAAGAACACTTAGCTAATATTTTTTTTGTTAGCTGAAGTTTTAACGAACGACTGGCTAGCGAACCTAACTAATCACCCAAAGGGAAAATCTAACCGCTGCTTTGGCGGAACACGGCTCGCTTAAAGACTCTATGGCGTGACTTCATAAATAAGGCAGTCAGATGCAGGCAACCGATATCCTCAGGAAAAGGAGGAATGACAGGTGCGCATGAATGATTCATGTACGAATATGGAAATAAATAAAATGGAATGAACGGAGAATGCGAGCACGTGCAGCGACGCTTTTTGTCATGCTGGGGCAATTTGAGAGTTCAGTGAACCTGCAGCTGAACTTCCACATTTCAGCTTTATGGAGCTGGCAGTGGAGGCGTTCCGCATTTTCAGTCGCCGCATTTTCAGAGGGTATCTACAGTAAGGTGCGGACTAGAAATGCGCGCCTTGCTCTCTTTATACCGAGAAGATAGCAATGCTGATGAAGAAAACTGTGGATGGTAAAAAATGTACACTCACTAATAAATAGTTGTGGTGCGGGAAAGTATAATTTCAGATAATAATAACTGCGAGTTAAAGTATGGGGGCGCCTCATAGAAGGTCTTAAACACTTTGGAATGCGATAGCGTTAGATTTCACATTTGTCGCTGCTTATTTTGCAACATCTGTGTATGTTTACGCCAGTTTCTTTGTAACTGTGGGACAGCAACCTGCCGCACTTGGTCTACTAGCTTCAGTATCAGGTATCCGTTATGCTGTGACCAAGCCGACATTTTCGCCCTTATAGAGGAGGAGGTTGCTTACAACCCGGTAGGCAGATTGTGATGACGTCACAAGGTCACGTGACCTCTCTGACCACTCAGCGTGGCCCGTCGGGGCAGGTTGCGATGACACCACAACGTCACGGGACATCTCTCGACCTATCAGCGAATTTCGTGAGATCGCACGGCGAGTATTGCTCCTGACGTGAACTCTAATGCTCTCGCATTAATATTGAGAGCAGCAGCAAGCAGTGCCACTTGCGAGGTATTACGCTGGAGAGCACATGTTTATAGATGGACCCCTCTAAGTCATTGCGCCGCTGATAGCCTAACAGATGCTGCGCATGCATGAAGCTCACAAAGACGTCCTTCGGGTAAACTTAATGCAAGAAAGAGAGGGAAGGAAAGCAAGTGAACATGAAGGGATGTGTGTCGTGCGGTTGACAGCGCGCCGTGCTTCACGGTGCCGCCTTGCTTGCCCCCGGTCTCGGAGTTCGCTCAAGGGCGTCGTTGAGGAACAGCAGCAGGCTGGGCGGCAGGATCTTGGAGGCTGGCTTGGACAGCGACCAGAAGAGGACCCTGCCCACTTGGGAGCCCAGGCCGTCTCCAGGTTTCACTGGCGGGCCTTGCTGCACCTGCGTGTGGGCCGCTGGCTGAATGCTGTTCTCTGACGGAGCATTTCTGTTCGTGGTACGAATGCATGGTTGCTTCGTCTTCAAAAAGTGGCGTTACTGTTCGACATAATTAGTTTGCCGATCGTTTTGTTGGCAAATAACATCTTAGACACATTTTAGGCACAAGAAAGGAAATCGGAACTTTGCTTGCATTAGGGTGTTTCGATGCATTCGAAGTTTACGCTCTGCTCTTTCTTTGCACCTTTGAAGTATTTATTTATTCATTTCCAAATGCTGCAGGCAGCAGTACTCCCCAAGAAGGAGAAAGTTACATCAGGTGTGACAGCAACAAATTCAGAAAGCAACTTACATTGGAATATTCAACATTGAACGCTGACAGAGCTCCACTCTCCAATAGTGAGTGGAAACGAAGACATCTGGAATAGCTTGGTCCTCGAGTACAGATGTACGGTCGTTCAGGCACTTGTCTAGAGAGCTAGAACGACGCGCTATGTATTGCAGTTATGACAATAGCCGGTTCATGGTGGGCTCGATGCCGCTTTAAAAGACATGAGGATTTAAACACGATCTATGGGAATGTGCTTGGGGATATGTCAAGTTCTGAGCCAGGCCATTCGGAAACGAAAGAAGTGTGCCCTCCGTGCGCCGCTCGAGTGCTCTGTGTAGGTGTGCAGACGACTGTACAACGTGGAGGGGCTGGGCGACTGTACAACGTGGAGGAGTTGATTCTAGCTGACCCGTGTTGTGCAGAGGAAAGATAAGTTTCGTACGGTAAACCAAATAAAGCAGTTTCAGACTCGCAATCTGTCGGCGTACACACAAGGGTTCCAGAATTATAGCTGCAGGATATCAGGGGCAGATGGATAGATAGTCTGATAAAATAATCTAGCAGCAAGTTGCTGAATGCACCAACTTGCGTAAACACAATTTAACATTGCACAAGTAGAACGCATTCAGCGACTTGCTGCTAGATTCATTTTAATCAGGCTATCGACCTTCATCTGTAACCCCACGGTGCGGAAGCGTACTTTAAGGTGCACTGAAGAGGAATCTGAACTCGTATTTTTACAGCTGGAACTCTTATCTACACGTTCAGAGCGCTGTTAGAAACTGCGAATTATTGCCCTGCGCGGCGGATTCTCTAAATTAAATCGGATTAACGTCCGGCTCCCGCCTTTTTTTCTTTGAATTCCCCGCAAACGGTGGGAGGAGTCGACCAACCTTTCAGCCAGTCCCGTGGCGGCTTGCCGCTCTACCAGCGGCGGAGTGATACGTAGCGATCGGCGAACGCAAAGAGTCCACGCGTGTTTTTATTTCCGTGGGCCTAATTTGCAGCTATGTAGTCACTGACTAGATCTTTTTATTCACGGGAACTTAAAAAAACAAAACAAATAAAAGCGAAAGCAAAGCCGCCACGCAACTGCCTGAAAGGCACTCCATGCGTTGGTTGACTCCTCCCACCGTATGCGGGTAATTAAAAAAAAAGGCGGGAGCCGGAGGTTCATCTGATTTAATTAGGGAAATCGGCCGCACAGATCAATAAATCGAAGTTTCTAAGAATGCTCGGAACGTGTAGATCGAGTTCCCGCGGCAAAAAGACGAGTTCAGATTCATCTTCAGTGTACCTTTAAGGACTGGGCGAGACAGTGCAGTATGCCTTATTGAATGTACTATTACCCCCCCTTCCTTTAGTTCCGCAGCACTGCATGCGGGAGGCACGTCAATTACTTTGGTCCCGATAGTACGCTCGCAGCTGGCAAATAACAGGGTTAATTGGAGAGACATGGGAGAGGCATTTGCCCTGCAGTGCGCGCAGTCAGGCTGATGATGATGATGTGTACGCCCAGTGTGCCTGAGTTGTGTGTGCTGGCGGCGCTTCCTGAATTTACTGCGAAGATATCTGTCTTGTTTATGCGCGTCATCAAATGATGGAGGCAATAAAGAATTTCGCTATGCGCTTTGATAGTTCGTAAGACGGTAACCTTCAGAAGATACCGATGGAAAAGCCTCAGTTCTAAATCTGAATTGCTGCCGATGACGACGCCTGAGAGCGAGACAGCCTGAAAAACAATAGCATGATGAGTCCTGATGTAGGTTCAGTGGCGGCGTCCGAAAGATGCTTCTCAAAGTAGCTGTAACAGACGCTTGAGCGAGTTAGTAATCCATGAGTGTAGACAGCGCAAAAAAAGACGGGGGCGAGGAACGGCGATGAAATCTTCATGAAAAAATCAGCGCTTGTCTTCGTGTTCTTCCTACGTCCCCGTGTTTTTTTGCGCTATCTGCGCTCATGGAATCTCAGAGTAGTAGTAGTAGCAGCAGTACATGAAACGTGCAGTGTGCCCGTCAGCAATTGGTAGATATTTTTGCACTGCCCTTTATATTTGAAACGTCATGCATTGAAGCTATTAACTTACGGATACTTCATCGGATGCAAAGTCGACGTTGGAATCTTCGAACCCGGCAAACTGGAACCTTCCATTGGTTTCTTTGAGCCTCGCCACGGTGCTGACAGTGACATCATGATAGACGACATCACAACGGCCACTGCCCTGGAGGGGGAAAACTTCGTACAGGGACCCGGCCACGGTGTAGTGCATTCTCCCGGATACCGTCGGGGCTTGGAAAGCCAGGTGAACCTTAAGGTGCTTTGTGTCCGCTCTCAGTTCGGTTATCTCGAATGTGGAGAGATTCCGGATCTGAAACACATTATCATAAACCTGAAACCAGTGGAACACAGAATAATGAAATAAAACAGCGCAAGGGACGAGACGAAACACGAAGGTGCAAAACACAGACAGCCCCTGTGTCTGTGTTTTGCACCTTCGTGTTTCGTCTCGTCCCTTGCGCTGTTTTATTTCATTATGCAATACCAACTAGCCCAGCATCTTGCACTTCGGAACACAGAAAGCAAGAGATCAAGAAATGACAAAGAAGGTAAAAAAAAAACAAACTCATATGCACCTATCACAGGTTTGTCGAGGGAGCCTCAGTTTGCTTAGCCACTGTTTCGTCGAGAGGATTTCTCTTGGTCTTCGGCAAGTCTTTGTTTTATTGCTAGATTTTTCTTAAACAAGCGCTCTTGTCTGAACGCTGGCTAAGCTATACGTGCTCCCCCCTCAGCCCTTGTTCACTTTGTTTTGAGCTGTCAGGAACCACATTTTCCTGCTATCTTTCTTTCAATTCACAACATATCATAGGTTTACATGTGTTCGTATACTTCCTCACCGCAAATTGATGATCTCTGAAGCTTGTTAAGCTTTGCAGTTCGTCAGTTTGCATCTAGACGAAGTATGCCTTCCGAATCAGGCATCTTTCGGCTGGACGAATCTGATCGCCTCTCGACATTCAACGACACGAATACTGGGCATGCCGCGTCGCGGGCTGTAAGGTCGGACCGTCACCTGAACATGCAGCAGCTGGAAGCGGAACACGTCCCCCCCGAAGATGGAAGACATGTCGACGGGGGGAATGTTGAGCGGGTCCGTGACAGGGATGGAGAGGCTCGGGTAACCCGAGGACATAACGGATCGGAACTTCTCCAGTTTGTGGTGTAGCAGCTCCTCCATGCGCCGGTCGTAGTAGGCGCTGCCCTGTGAGCGGGTCGCTGGGCAGGAAACGTTAAAAAAATGGTTATATAGAAGAGATGCGCTTACACAAACGTGTGTTTAACTAGCTAAAACTAAAATAGAGGAAAGCTAGGCGAAAACGCACGTTCCAAACAGCGACCTGTCGTTGTGCCCTACTGGCATCAGGTCTCACACCGACTCAAGAAGGTCGGCGGCAAGTGTGGCGTGCGTGTTGTATTTTCAGTCCCGGAAAAGCTGGGACGCATGTGCCGCCTTGCGAATGATGCCAAAAAGAGGCCTATGGGCAAAATTAAGCGCACCAAACCTCTTGTTAAATGTGAAGTTGGTGTGGTGTACAGCATCCCCCTTGCCTGTGGCAGACAGTACATCAGATAGACAGGACGCTGCATTAACGAACGCTTACTCGAGCATCGCCGGACAGCTCATTCGTTAACTGGCGGAGGTCACCTAGCTGACCACATTCGCCGTTGCTTACACAAACCAGCATGCAAGGCGTTTTTTGAAAATACGCGTGTGATGCGCAAGTTGAAGGCTCAAAAGAGTCGAGAAATTTTTGAAGCTTTTAGTATATTCAATGACAAAGGAAACTGCTTTAGCGGCCCTTCTGTGGCACTACGCAAAAAAGAAATAGATTATCTCAAGACAAACGTGTCGGTTCAGACAGGTAGGCGATAGATAGAAGGTGCACCGGTGTGGTAAACATGAGTGACTTGGCACTCGTGCCTACTGCTTTTGTTTTGACATTGTACTGTCATCTGGTTGCGGTTTACTATCTCTTTGCCCCCCTCCCTTTCTACAGAAATACCTGTTTGTGGAATAAATTCTTAGTTGGAGTCTGCCGTTCGTCCTGTATCCTCTGCCTTCGTCCGTGTCCTTTTTCGCCGCCGGGATGTCTCACAATTGTTCTGGATGAGAAGGCCGAGATTCGAAGGTGTCAGCCTCCGAGACAGCGCGTCCTTCGAGAGTAACAGTGTTGTGGGCTATGTGAAGGGTATATGGTGAGTGGCGTATGAGGGGCAGCTCAGACTTTTCCGCGGAACATGAGAGACCTATGCTTTGTGCATGTGGTTGTGTGATGCTTGCGGCCGTTTGTAAGGTTTCCCCTATGGCGCCATCACTGCCGTGGGTGGCCCACAGAGTGATGACGTCCGCGTAGAGGGAGTGTCGAAGGTGAGGTACATGACCTTTCACGCTATTCTTAAAATGATGTGAAGAATGGCATCAAGGGTCATCTAGCCTCCCATTGCAAAGCAAGTAACAAGCGTCACCCAGATTTTGAGCATGTGACGCCATAGGTTCGCATGCTGATCAGCTCACCAGAGAAGTGATTGAGGCCTACAACATATCAAATAAGGACACGTGTGTCAGTGCACCGTCAGTGCTTTCATCCGGAAAAGAAATGCTGTTTCTTACTGCTAAGAGGTAAAACCTTTGTGACGGTAAGTTTTCTTTGATTTCTTCACATTTCCCTTTTTTGTGCTTTTGTCAAAGTTTTCTTGTTTGTTGCGCGACCTACCTATAAAACTGGGCTTCGCAATAAATCTCCAGTCGCAAGTCATTGTTCGTGTTTCATTTTTTCCCTGCGTCTATGTCTTTTTGCGCTGTTTTAAGATGAATTGCCACCAACTCGCCCAAGATTCGACATTGGCTGATTGTTAGTAATCTGTTAAAACCGAATACATTTTTTTTCGAAAGGAAGTCCAAACCAGTGGTGTAACTTCGAGAACCTGAACTTGGCGGCGCCAACTAATGTAGCACGTAATTCGCTCGCTTTAGATCGACAGTAGCCGAGCTGCGGAGAGGATTTCCGTACACGCAAGCCCCGCGAGCGGCCTGCATCTGCATTCGGCGGTCGCTGTGTTCCGCGCTTCTAATATCGCATTTCACCATAACTGCACAAAAGAATGTCATGTTTAGTGAGATCGGGTTTTGCCCCCTGTGAGCGCGAACAACGAAGAGCGGCGCTTTGCGTTTAACTTCGAGGTGGTGCGCAAAGTCTTCGTATTTTAAATAAACGCACTTGCTTCGATGCATATATCGAGATACCGTCCAATGTCGCCACTGATGTGCTCACAAGGAAATATAAAAAAAAATCTAAAGCTAACTTCGTAAAACAGCTACGGGTGGAATTAGAAATTTACGTACCGCAACAAAGTATACATCAAGTAAGCTGCAGAGCTCATTCTCGTCCGTATATAGTATATTTGTGCTATGCAAACAAAGATGAGTGAAAAATAACGTAACAGCGATCGATTATCTTCGGTAATTGTTCAGTTGTTGCATTTGAGATGAAGTAATTATAACTGTAATGGGTTTTCCCAAACCTGTACAAACATGGTGAATATTTACTGCATTTTTATGGCAAAAACAAAAAAAGGCTATATTGGTGTGAACACCTCCGTTGTTTCTTTATTTGGGTTTGTTTTTGACCACGAAATTTGTTTTTACCTGAGCCTCAATACCTATACTCGCCCTAAAACAAACAAACAAACAAACACAGAGAAAAATAAAAAGTTCGTCCAACGCAAGTCTTGGATGAGCTGCGCAAACCTCTGAAGAGCATGTCTTGAGCATTGAAGTGAATACTTACTCCTGTCGCTCAGCTGGCTCCTGGCGCTCACAGCGACCAAAACGCTGAGGAATACAGCGCACACCTTCATCTTAAAGTAGAGAAAAGAGGACAGACAGAACAAGAGCTATTAGTACCGCCCGGACAGGATGAGAAGTTACTAGTGCGAAGAAATGTGCGTCGCGCATAAATGCTCGCATGACTAAACTAGGAAAAACGGCGCATAATCTGCATTACACTGTGATAAGAACAAGAGATACATTTTTTATGAACCGCTCGGCGCTTGGAAAACTAAGCACATACACCTCAACTTTCTGACGGTACAGATATGCCGAGACAGTGCATAAAGGATGACAAGCTGAATTTTGCGTAGGAGACGAGTGGACGAGGTGGAAAGTTCGGGATGCGGTTATAGAATAGTTTTTCTCGAATTTTGTCGTATAGTGCATGTTGATTTGTTTCTGATACTGAAGGGCTTCCGGTCCAGATGACGGCTATACAGCCAGGGGATCACAGGTGCCCAGTGTAAAGACTCGCGGGCTAGCTTATCTGTCAACTCGGTGCCTGTAATCCTGGCATTACCAAGAGCCTCAATGATTCAAGATGTGATGGAAGTTTGCCTGTTGGAATGGCTCTGATGGCCGCTTGAGAATCGGAGTACGCGGTTTATGCGCGGCTTGGGGGTCAACTTCAAGGCACCCTGCAGGCCATCTACTATCGAGAGGATTTCTAGGATTGAAATCGACGGGGGGGGGGGGGGGGGGGGGGGGGGGGGAAGATGGGCCCAGATTATGAGTGCGCATGGTTTGGGAGGTGGTGACAGTTGAATATGCTGCTGCGCCCACTGTAGCGCGTGCAACTTCGGTGTAAATGAGAGTGTAGACCGGACGGGGTTCTTGTGCCCTATAAGTAGGCCCTCATGCCTGATGCTGTTCACGTTACTTGGTAAGGGGACGAAGATTTGGATTTGTGGGGGGGGGGGGGGGGGGGGGGGAGAGGGTTTGATCGAGGGGACATCGATGGGAGTGATTCCGGCTTGCTGGAGTACCCATCTGCCCTGTTTTGAGCTATATAGTTGCCGATCCCTGGCGATATATGCCAATCGCTTTGTTGCTGAAGGAGTTTCGTAAGGACAGAAAGAGGCCTGTACCGTGCAGACTACAGGTGGAGATTTGGATGGGGAGGCGGAGGGTGACTTTATACAAGGTGTTGCGTGCGGTTTCGAGTTGAGATTTTTGCCACGGTTTGATGTGAACGGAAGGGTATCGAAAATTTTGCTCAGTGCCAGCGCAATGTGGAATAGCTGTCGCGCCTGGCGCTCACGCAGCCCTGCATGTCTTCTGAGAATTAGTCTCACCATGTGGGTTAGGCTTGGGCATGTACAAATGGTGGCGGTCAAATTCTGTTTGCTGGATTTTTCATGTAAATGCATGCCTAGTACCGGACATGAGGGTACTCGGGGAATGTTTTTCATTGTCATGTGTGCGTATATTCACGAGTGTTAACGAGGACGTGTCAGAATGTCAGCATTTTCAGAAATGTAACTTGAGATAATGTAGCACGGATAATGTAGCGTGTGGGGCAACCACACGTTTCGGTCGACGCATGAGTAGCCTCGGAAAATTTTGCCTCTCATATCATATTTTGCACTTTCTTCCGAAAATTACCCTGCTGTTGAGCGCGAATCCAGCGCAGCTAGTTTACCCGCCGTGCCCAAGAGCTCATCTGTCATGCAGCGCTGGCTTGCGCCTTTGGTTTAAACACGAGAAAACAAACATCGTACGTTACACCGTTCTTTCGCATCTTCTTTTTTTGTTCTTGCTTAGCATCGAGCATGATTTGTCAGGACAGATTTGAGAAGCAAGACTGTGCTGAGCTGGGCTATAGCTTGAGTGGCTTCATGTTTGACTTCAGCGCTGACAGGAGAGGACGAATAAAGGTTAATGCACTACACACTAGCGCTGTGTGTGCAATCACCTTTCTTCGTCCTCGTCTGTTCATGCTGAAGTCAAACTATGAATCTGAAGAGCAGCCTGGTTGCCAATCAGCTCTCTGCTTCCCGGACCCAGCTAATTGGACGATAACTTCCGAGCATGACATGCTTAAAGGTGGCGTCAATCAAATAGTAGAATCTCATTCAACTCCTGCTCGAATCTCGCGTCAAAAACTGCCCGTACCTTTTGAAAAAAAAAAAAAAAAGCCAGTTTGTAGCTCGTAGACTGCCTGTGTCTCTCTTCCTTCTAATCTCATCTCATCGTGTCAGTTAGGACTTGGCACCCATAGGCCATGAGGGGGCTCTGCGCCCACCTGTAATATTAATGGGCAGCAAAGTTTCAGCCACCTACCAAGAGTAAGGCCCGTGCGCTTATGGAGCACTCTTTTATTTACGTTTTTTTTTTCTTGGAGAGACACGCGCTTGTGTGCGTGACACGAGCGCATATAGCAAGCCCAGGATGACGCCCAGTGGGTGAAGATTAAATTGCTTAGCGTGGGAACTGTGCACGACCTTGTGCGAACCCCGTTAATCCGATTAAAAATTTCAAGATGTCATCAATACGCGCCACTGTCCTGACGCGAAGGAATACGTATACTACAAGCGAGTCATTGTGTCGGTAACGTAGCAAGGGAACACAGCGGTAAACGTAGGCAAGACTACGGTATTCGGAAACTTAGCCTTGCTTTGTCGACAGTGTGGCACTCCCCCAATGTTTTATTCAGTTAGTTCTCAGTTCACAAGAATTCTGATAAAATAATATAGGCGGATACAACTCAAGAACGAAGCGGCAAATTAGGCCCTCTATCAATGGCGCCGACTGATTGTCGTGACGCCAGAGTTAATCCATGGTGAATCCCCTTGGACTGGTTAAGCCCCTTGAGATGTCAAGCTAACAGCTTCAAATAGATTACCGCGACGCCACGATATCGATCCTTGTCGAGTGCACGGGGAATACCTGCATGGTGCAGAACATACAGGGCGAGCGACTATTGAATTCAAATTCGAAAAAAACATTTAAGATTACTTACCGTGTCGAAGGCCAGGTTAAAGCCAGTTACAGCCGCTCAAGTAAGGGCATCACGCACAGCAAATTTGACTGAGGGCTGCAAGCTGGGCGAACCGTTGATTCGACAGCAAAGATGAGGGTAACACCGTGAAGAAGTCTGAGCACAGAAATCTATGTTCTCTTCTTTGTGCTATGTATAATACCTCGCGCTGTGCCCCTAAACTATGCAGCACGACGAGCAGCGGGCAGGGTCGTCGCGGACTCGCCTGTACTACTGTTGGCCGCTGTGGCTGAGTAGCAGGCGTGAAACGACGAGGGGCCCACGACAGCGATGCCCCGGCAACCTTGCGAGACGCGGCCACTCACCTTATCGCCGCCGTCTGTGCAGGCCAAGGCAAGGCGGCGTGGTCGACGCTGACTTCAAGGGAGGCCGGTATGCGCTCCGTACATTGTGGGGAGACGCCGGAAAAGACAGACCGGAGAGGTTTGTAAATACGAAGAAGGGCCAAAAGAAGGGACAAGATAGAAACCCGGTGAACCGGTTTGTATCGCTGCGCGCACTAAGTGTGTGCTCTTGGCTGGCTTCGGGAAATGAGATAAAACGAATAAAACGAAACAACAACAAAAAAATGAACTGATGTAAAGTAAGCCCAGCAGCTCGTTCCCGGGACCGGCAACGGTGGAAGCTGCGGATGTGTCGAGGAATACAGCTGTGGCACTTGTGGCAGGTGGCTCGTCAGCGCAACTTCATTTCATTAAACCTAATCTAGCTGTGCGTATGCGTGGAACACTTTATGTACGAACCTATATACATGATTATTATTAACGTACAAATTATCGCCGGCTCATAAACGACCCGCCAGACACTCATGGATTCCAGCGATATACACCTTCATCTTTTGTAGCAGGACCTCATTTCTCATGAACTTAAAGGAGTCATGTAGAATTACTCAGGATCTTTCGACAACGCTTAGCAGTCGCCTCTACGTAGCTATCAGGCGATTACGGCAACTGTCAAAAAAAAAAAAAAAACACGCTGTTCTGCGTCACGAGATTTTGAATCCGAGTCAGTAGGAGCGGACGCTAAGCCTAGTCACATGCAAAAGCTCTTCTGTGAGCGTCTGCTAATTCTGTACTGCTGTACATGCTGCTAGCGCAGCCACGGGCTTCATATGTGCCAGGGGTCATGTGCGACAGTATTAGGGCGCTTATCTGCTTGCATGTACTTGTGTCTGCTGAGAAATGGGAAGCAGGTATTACCGATTAAGGCTCGCGTTGACAGTGGATGCTTGTTCTTTCATTGTGACATGACGAATTAAAAAAAAAAGTCAAAGAAAATCAGTTTTCGATCACGCAATGGTCAAAGCACGAGGTTTTTTTTGCATCTCTCAGTTTTTCTTGCAAGCGCATGATAGCGCCGGTACATTTTTGAAAAAGCTCTGGGAACAGCCTAGAAGACAACGCTCGCCCTGACGTGTGCTTTATGCACATGCGGCAACTCTCGTCGATTTGGCTGGTGCGCTACTTCAAAGACTCTGATCACGTGAAAGGTCGACGCCCGTGTGATATTAATAACCTGGAAGGATGTACAGGGTTGGCCAAAAGTTCCCAGGCCACACGGGTCCGCTTTTCATCGGTATATTCTGGCCCTTAAGATGCCGATAAAGTTATCAAGGTTCTCAGATGTTAGAACGAAACTTCTACTCATTACAGGTATTTTGAGCTTCGAGGGTGTCGTAGCTAAACGACTATGCTGCTCAAAAGCAGACCCTGTGGTCTGGAAATTTTTGACCGACCCTGTACGTTTCAAGGGAGCGCAGCAGAACATGCTACGCTAGTGAGCGCGGAACCGAATCCTAGTCGGTGGTGCCATCTTGAGAGAAGCTTTCGAAGCATGCGTCAGCACTTGTTCTCCTGCAAGCTGGAAAGCCAGTCGACGTGCTGGACATCATGAAATGCCGCATCCGGTCGTGTTGGACCGCCATATTTACAGTGTTGTCGTCCTGTAAAGGAGAAGTGTAAATTGGAACGACCTATAGACCAGATTTTTGAGCCTCTCCTGGGCGCGGCCATTTTGCACCGACTGGCGCGCCGCGGTGCGGGCGTTTCTTTGGGGACTGCGGGGCAGCGGCAGTTCCGCGGCCGCGCCTGCATATAGCCGCGCTTCGGGCGCTAAAAAAACATTGTCGAGCATACTTCCGCTGCGTGGCTGTGTTGCAGGAAGTTTTTAAGTTATCACAGCGATAACTTTGACGCGTTTTAATGACATTTAGTTTGACATTCAGGCTGATTGTGCCGGCGCTTAGAACGCGCTCGTGCTTATATCGAATTCCGTCTTGATGCTCCACCGCAAAGAAACTTTTTGTTCAATATCAAGCATTAGGTGTGCGGCTAGCATGCAGTTCCAATTCCCATGCACTCTTATTCCTTCCTGCCGGCCGGCCATAATGCCCCCCCCCCCCCCTCCCCCTTCCACAAACAGGGCTTTCTTGTCGCCGCGCCAGTTTATCAACAAATTACCGCTGTGAGCTCAACTGAGTCGCAGCGCCAATAGAAAACAAATTTTGTCATGGTTTATGCAACCTGGTGCATAAAATAACGTACTTTCACTTAATTTATCGAAGCTTGAATAGATATGAGCTGCTAATCCAGCTTTCACTAATTATGAGGTCTGAACTCGCGTTATTTTATTCAGGAGCTCTCGCCGCGTGTGAGAGCGTTGCGTAGCCGTTTGGCTAAGTGTGTAAATGTAATGAAATCGCGCATATTTTTCTATGAATAAGGTAGATACCGCACCGCTGCGGTGGCTCAGTGGTTACGGCTCTCGGCTCCGGCCCAAAATCCCGGCCGCGGCGACCGAATTTCGATGGAGGCGAAATTCTAGAGGCCCGTGTACTGTGCGATGTCAATGCACGTTAAAGAACCCCAGGTGGTCGAAATTTCCGGAGTCCTTCTCTACGGCGTCCCTCATAGCCTGAGTCGCTTTGGGACGTAAAACCTTAATAAACCAAACCAAACTAAGGTAGATACCAACAGCAGAAATGCTATAGATAAACCTTTACCCCTCAGATAGCTCTGACATGCGTGCGGAAAAAGCAGCTGAAATCGGTAGCGGTCGTGCTTACAATCCTGTGCATGAAATGTGTTTAATGGGAACAAGAGCAAGCTCAGCGCAAGGATGCCGAACACGTACTGGTGATCGAAAACACGCGCTCCGTCGGGACAACCTTCAGTCTGCAGCTCGCCTATCCAGTTACTACTCCACTGAGTCAAATCAATAGATCTACATTCTGATGCATAAAATTATCATAGATGATATCGCACGTAAAAGGCGACAACAAACGACACGACAGCGCAGAAATCTGCTTAGAAGTGCCGGTTTCCAGTCCGTACACTACCTGGTCGACTACCCTCTGATGTCACGTTAACAAGTAACTGCGCACAAGATAACCGCAGTACTGTCTGGAAGAGGGAAAATGTGAGTAGTGACGCACAGCACACACCCTCATAGGTTAGCTGATGGAGCACAGCAACGGCAGAAGCGAACAAGTAAACATGCGTTCTAGGCGCGGCGCCGGCGCGACCCGCAGTCCCTCGGGCCGCGCGCGCCGACAGATGGCGACTGGTGTCGAGAGTAGGAGCGCGCCCGCAGCCTGCGTGCGAGGGTAAAAAAATCTGGTCTATACGCCCCAGTACTCACCACGAGACCAACTGACTGGACCCTTCTGCTTCTGAAAGCCGCGAGCTGCAACACATTCGATATTATTGACGACCAACTGCATGCATGCCTGTGGGGAATTTTTTTTTTTTAAAAGCAGCCCGACAAGAATCTACGGAAGGATTCGAAATGCAGGTTCCGGTCATTCCCGGCGCATGTTATGACTCGGATGTATTCAGATTTCGCTTATACTGCTTAAGGTGGAATGCACGACATGTTTCTAGCGCGAAAAAGAAATATTCTTCCGCTTCATGTTTATGAAGCTAAGAGTTGTGAATCTGAGGAGTAAAGACTACGCTCGTACTGCTTCAAGTCGGACCGATTAATGTGATGTGATTTTCTGTAGACGCCTGTGGGATTTTCTGTGGGATTTTCTCATCACGAGCGTTATTTTACGTTTTGTTGGTCCTACGCACGTACACCAAAATTGCCTGTCCTGTAAAGATTGTATGCTGTGCATAGTTAACATCGCAGCGCTCACCGGTGCAGATCACCGCCATTGAGTACTCAGTATGCGTTCCTTGCGATGCCAAGAGCTTTGCGCACTGTCCTGCCCGCCCTGACGGTAGTACTGTACTCAATCACGGCACTATTCGACGCACTGCTAGTTCAAGATTCTTTTCGGGCCACCCTTACTTTAGTCCTTTGCCACAGGTTAACTTTCCCTATTGTTTCGCCGTCCGCCGCCGTCAGACATCCGGACGTTAGCCTATCTACGACGCTGCCCAGTGTGGCAGGTTGTCCAGATTCCTACACCGACTTCAACACGCCTCGGTCTTGCACTCCGAAGTGACTTGCTTCGGCAGCCTTGACCCTTGCTAGGCTATCCTCGTGGCTACAGGAGCACCTGTTGCATTTCACGACTGCCATGACACCCAAACTCTCCTGCATACGCCACCCATGCTAGGTCCCCCGCAACCGAGGTGCAAACCACCACCACCAACCGCAGGAATCAATACGTAACTTGGGTGTTGACTGCCTCACGGACCTCAGCGATTCGGAAACTCGCCAGGTTTGAACCTCCTGCTCTCAACCGCACTTCACATTGCATAAGTCTTTCTCTGGTGTCTCGTAAATTCTTTGCAGCGCTTTCCTCCCCGAGTGACCAACAAACTAGTACAGAGGAGACTTTCTTGAAAAGGAGATTCCTAGAGGCCACTATAATGCCCATCGCGCACTCATCACGGCTACCGGGCGGTCCTATTTACGAATACTTGCGGCAGCTAAAAGGAGACAGTCATCAACCCAGTGTCGCTGAACTTCGAATGGCCCTGTTTATCAATGTATAGAAAACCATCGATCGTGTATCTCATGATTTGATCTGTATACTAGCCAAAAGTCATCGGCTAAGAACTGCATTTCACTTACGAGGTGGCCTTGGGAGATACCTCCGCTACACGGTCGCACAAAGCAGCGTAATCGCGCTACGGAGACCATCCTCAGCCTGAAGAGTGATAACCTGCTTGATCCTTACCTTTCCGACAAGCGTGTCAGTGACGCGAGCCCCCAGGCGTCGTGATTGAGCGACACAGCTGCGCACTTCCTTTTTGCAAGCTCGAGGCACAGGAAAGAGCCCGGAGCGATGCTGAGTATGTAAACATTTTTATTCTTTAGGAGTATAGATTAAGTACAAATCTCAATAATCTCGTCGCAACTCTTCACAGTCATGCCATATCCCACAGCGTGTTATCACACGGAATATAGATGCCGCACACGGTCTCGTATATCAGTTCTATTTACACATTCGCAACACCAGCCGCAGAGCTTCGCATGTGCGATGACCGCGGGCGGGGCTACTCTTCCAGGACGTCGACATAAGAGACAGCGCGCGGCAGCAGCACACATCAAGGAGACATCGACAGGCGCCGCACGGTACGTATCTTTTTTTTTTCTTTGTAGCTCTCGTTCCCTCTTATCGGGGACACTGCAGTTCGCGCCAAGATTGAGACACACCCCTTATGCACACACACACATGCAAACTCACGCACACACACACGTCAACAAGAACTGGATCCAAGGACGCGCCCTTCTCACCCTTCGAGAGACCGTGACTTTGGCACCTCTTACCGACAACTTGTACCACACAACCGGGATGCGGATTCCGGGCGCAGCTATGGGTGCCTTCTCCAAAGGAGCGTCTCCCTTCTCCTCCTGCGAAAAATCGCACTCTCCTGGCTCCTCGGAGTGCAGGTCCAGAAAATGGGGCGAACACCAGTCCCGCAGTCATGGTGGGTTCATCTTACGACCAATACGTGCCTTGTTAAGACGATGGCCCTGAGTCGAGCAACTAAACATGCCCAGCGACGCCGCTGCTGCACTGAAATATATATATATATATATATTTTTAGTTCTCAGCGTTGATGAACTGTCTGTGGTGAGCTAAACATTCTAGCAGATTCGTGGGAAAAGTCTCGACTTCAGACGGAACAGCGCTTCGATCGGAAAATCCAACACTGGTGCCAATCTTCGTCGAACTTTTCGGTACTTCGAAAGAGCGCTAAGGCGCCTTATTCGTATGCTGTGGCATGAGGAACGAGTGAGTCACCTTCGTGGACTGTTCGTACAAGGCTTCCGAGCTCGGACCACGTCGACATACAGAAAGCTCTGTCAACACTTAGAGGCGGACGCGAACAGGGATTGAGACTACATCGACACAAGAACAGAGAATACACGCACGACGGTATATACGAACGGAACAAGAAGCCAGAAAGACAGCTGAGGACACAGAGGTCTGAAGGTGGGGGAGGTAGGTACAGTGTACACGAGGGACAAACTAAAGGACGCTCTCATAAGGCACTTCATTTCACGAACCAACAAAAGCGGCACATTTAAGTATACGCACGTTTCTCTGCACAGTCACACTGCTCACCCCGCTTCGCGGTCGACAAAGCCGCGAAAAGAAAAACGCAAACGAAATCAAACAATGCACCGAGAACCTTAAAAGCACCGTCAGAACTGTCATTCACGCCCATTCAAATGAATTAGCCACTCGAGAAAAATGGAGAGCTCAGCTGACACCGACGAAATCACGTAGGAAGGAAATGTACAGCGTGTCCTTGTCTCGTGTTGTCCAATGGACACACCAGGTCTAGGGCACGAAATACCCTGAAAATGGACCGAGAGTTTGTCTTGCGAGTCGCAACAGCGAAGCACACCGTTCAGACAACGAGAAACAAAACGACATCTTGTTCTTTGACGGACTGAGTTTAGGACATGTTTTTTTTTTTATGTACAAACGAAAAACAGTGACACGGCTCATTTACAAAAAAAAAAAAAAAAAATGCCCATCGCGCTAAGACGTCATCACCTCACCTCATGTCCTTTGTAAAGGCCGGCAAAATAAGAGTGCGATTGAGCGTGGAAATAGGCCCGAAAGATGGCAGTTTCATGCTTACGCTATGAGCCTCGCTGAAATGAACGTAAGAACTTATGTATATATACATTACAAAAATAAGGAGAAAGATTGCACGCCGTGAAAACACAAGTGAGACACTGTTAAGTAGAACCACTTGCAGGCCCATTACATTAGTTACAAAGAATGCCTCAAGACAGCTGAGTACGAACAACTCTTCCCACTCGCTTCAGCTAAAGTGGGTGCGCAAAAGCCAACGAAGAGTTGAGAAAGAATGTATATGCCAAGGAAACCAGTGGACTAGTCATGAGAAAGCCAGGTGCTGCCCGCGCACCTGTTTTCAAAACACGAGAAACAGTAACAAAAGAGTATTTCCTTCAGTCACACTCTCACGAGCGGTACGGACAGAAAAGCGTCAAACATGTTGTGATGGTCGGTCCGTAATGTTCCTTCTGACCGCTTTCTTTTTGTTGCGGCGCGCGCACAACCTGGTGCTGATTTCCACAACTTGTGCTCCGGCCGTGATGAGAATTGAAAATAGAGACCTATGCTTTCGCTAGCAGTAGGAATATGGGCGGAAACCTTAGGCTCCCGCTTTGAGTCTGGCTCGGCGCGTCTTTCCTCTGCGTTTCCTCGAGTTCTCCTTGCGAAACGCCACGTTGCTCGGATCGTCGGCGAGTTCGGGGTACTTCTCGATGTCGTGCACGTCCGTGCCGAAGTACCGCGCCACCATCCCCGTGGCCATGAGCTCTTCGCGCTCGCCCTTAGTCCAGTCATTGGAGCCCTTGTGGCCGTTCTTGACGAGCTCCAGCTCCTGGGTCCAGGCGTCGTCCACGGCGCGTCGTCGGGCGTGTCGCATCAAGCGGTGGCGCTCTTCCTGCAACGACGTTCCGTAGCGAATGTTGAGCACCACGCTGGTGCTGTGCATGCGGATGTCCACCTGGCCCCTGGGGCCACCGTCGCTCTCGACCACGTGCTTCGTGATGTTGAACATGGTTCCGAGGCGGCCCAGCTGGACCCAGTCCTCTTCCGATTTGGACAGCTGGGGCTGCACAAAGAAGAAGGAGTCCTGGCCGTGAAGCGAGAAGTGGATGTCCACCATGAGGGTGTCGTTGAAGATGGCAACCATCACGTCGCGCAGGATGGGGCTCGACTCGCTCACGACATGCACGGCCGCGCGATGTGCGTCGCCGCGCGACAGCAGGATTCCGTCACCGAGCACCGACGGCAGGTTGGAGACGCGAGAGTTGATGCGCCGCTGGAAGCTGCTGCTGTCCAGCTTCACTGCCGTCTTGGGGACGGTAGAGAAGCGGTAGAACTCGGCCTGAACGATGTCGGCCATGCAGCTGAGGCCGGAGATGACCGGCACGGCTTCTGGAACCGGAGCCCCGACACGCGTGTCCGCTGGACACCTGGTTTGCGGCGCCACGAGCACTCGTCGCATGTCGTAGCCCAGGGCTGCCATCCATGCTGGCAAGTCTGCGCCGGTAACAAGACGGCAGTGAGAACCAAACACACATGAGCTGTAGCACTGGCGGCAACATGAAGTATCCGGGACAGTCAGATCGGCGAGACCACAGCAAAAAGAACTAGACACAAGGCCAAGCAAAGCTAAAACTATCAAACAGATTACCCAGAGCTGCACACTATCAGTGTTTTCCAGTATAGGTAAGAACATAGTTACGCGCTTCACGGAATATTTAACAAGAGTGAGGATCTTGTGCGGAAGGTGCAGCAAGTTTGAGTTTCAATCCGTTTTTGGCTGTGCTCGTGGCCTTCTTTGCATAGCCAAGAAATCAACTTTGAACAGTTTTGTCACACTTCAAGAAGGAAGTGTATGCGCCCCGTCAAAAGTCTTTAGGCCTCGAAATCTGCTTTTTAGTCGCGTAGTGAGACATCCAAGACTCTAGTCAAGCTGTAAACTTCTCTAGGGCGAGAAGAGCCCTGGTCCTTGCCCATCGCTCTTTCTCCGTCCACTTCTGTCAGTTCGTTCCTGTCTTTGTCCTCGTTGCATCAATTCTGCTGCGACCACCCTGAAGCCTTTAAGGGTACCATGAGTGCTCCACTATGCGGCTCAAAAACAAACCATGTAGCCGAAGACTTTTGACCAAAACTGTGCGTAAAACATGCTGCCGCAGCAAGGTGGAAGACTTGAATGTTAAAGTTATGACAACTACGGGCGCATATCTTGCCCGACCGAGTAGGCGGACACTTGCAAACCGCTGCAGCGAGCTGCTTAGCACAGTTTCGTCGCCGCATGCACTGATCGCTAAACCTCGTGCCAGCGCAGTAATCGCAGGAAATGATCGACAGCTGCACCCGCAGCGCGGCTACACGAGTGACATGCCACTGCTAGCTGCACTGCTACTCTTGAGAGGAGCGCCACCATCCCAAAAGCCAATTTCATGCGTTCACCGGAAATTTAAAATAATAATGTCTGCCAACATGCGGGGAAGCTGTTGAAGATTATGGCAGAAAAACAAAACGCGCTGTCGCGACCAAAACGCATGCATCCACAGTGACCCCCTCGTCAGTCAGTGACATAATAAAAGGCCCATGACCAAACAGCAGTTTTGAAGCGAAAAGCTTCACTAGGGTCGTCAACACCGCGCTTCGCGTGAGCCACCCCTTGGCGCCGCCGCGGCGCGCCCTTCCTCCTCCTCGCCACCCCCTCCGTTCTCCTCCTCGCCACCTGTTTACCCTTCGCTGCTGCTAGCGGTTCTTATCGCGTTCTTATTGCGTTATCGCAAAACGTTGCGATAACGCCCGAGCGGCGGCGGCGGACATAAAAGAGGCCGCGCGCCGCGGCGCGCGTTTCATCGCCCTCTTCTCCTCCTCGCCACCGGTTTACCCCTTGCCGCTGCTGCGCGGTCTACGCCGCCGTCCGAAGAGAAGATTCTTTCGCAAGGCGTTGCGAGAACGCACGTCAAAACCGCCAAAAACCGTGGTTCTCACACGATCTTAAAAGATTAGAAAGGAAAAAAAAAACGACTTTATAATACTGCGAAATGGGATCGAAGTGCCGACGCATGGGAACGCTACTATACAGCTGCAAAAACATATTATGCTGCAGTTCGATCCGCCAAACGTGCCTTTTTTCAAAAAGATCTGCCAAAAATCCTAACCAATAACCCCAAGAGGTTTTGGGAAATAATAAACCCCCAAGCAACATGCAACACACCCATTAGAAACGCCGCGGGTGAGGAAGCTAATGATGATGAAGGTGCTGAAATATTTAACCGTGCTTTTGCGACCGTCTTCACAGACGAAACAAACTCATCACTACCCACTCCGCCTACTGTAACACTACCAACAATGCCACCCCTTGACATCACAGTGCAAGGCATAACTAACCATATTGACAGAATAAAACTTTCATCAGCTGCTGGAGTGGACGAAATCAACTCCAAAATACTGAAAAACACCAAACACATTTCAGCTATATACCTTTCCTTATTGTATTCGCAATCGCTTTCAGCAGGAATGCTACCGGATGACTGGAAGGTTGGGAGGGTCATTCCGGTCCACAAATCAGGTCTAAAGGACTCTCCACTGAATTACCGCCCCATCTCCTTAACCAGTGTGCCTTGCAAAATCATGGAACATGTCATCTATTCCCATGTCATAAACTTCCTCGATTCTAACAACTTTTTTCATCCAGCTCAGCACGGGTTTCGTAGGGGACTCTCCTGCGAGACCCAATTGGCAATCTTCACTTTCGATCTCCATGCTAATCTTGACCGTAACCTACAGACCGATGCATTATTTTTAGATTTCGCGAAGGCTTTTGACAAGGTACCACACCAACGCCTATTACTTAAACTATCCTTTTTAAATTTGCACCCTAATATTCTAGACTGGATTAAAGAATTCCTAGCTAACCGTTCTCAGTTTGTTTCTATTAACAATCACAACTCAAGCACTCTCCCTATAACATCCGGCGTTCCGCAGGGATCTGTGCTCGGCCCGCTTTTATTCTTAATATATATTAACGATCTGGCGCCACAAGTATCGTGTAACATCCGCATATTCGCCGACGACTGTGTAATTTATCGTACCGTTACTAACATTTCTGATCAAGTGGTTCTTCAAAATGACCTCAACCGCGTCCATGAATGGTGTGACCTCTGGCTAATGACACTAAACGCTAAAAAATGCAAACTCGTCTCATTTCACCGTCAACGCAACCCCCTTATTTTCCCCTATACAGCTGCCAACTCATCTATAGAAAGCGTCCAATCGTTCAAGTACCTCGGTGTAACACTCTGTAGCGATCTTTCTTGGCGAACACACATTACTACAATCATATCATCTGCTAACAGATCTCTAGGATTCCTAAAACGTCATCTTCGTCATGCACCACAACACGTGAAACTTCTAGCTTACAAAACCCTTATTAGACCTAAACTCGAGTACGCCAGTCCCATCTGGAATCCACACCAAATATACCTAACAAATGCCCTCGAATCTGTTCAAAACCGCGCCATTCGCTTCGTTCATTCTGCATATTCATATACAATCAGCGTTTCATCTCTAAAGAATAATTCCGGTCTCGAAAGCCTTGAAACTCGCCGTCGCGTCGCCTGCATGTGTTTGCTCCACAAATTTTTCCATAGCACTCTGAATCAAACACCTTACATTTCTCATCCGACCCGCATATCTCACCGCACTGCACACCCGTTTCAGATCGCCCGGCCTCTATCGCGCACTGCAACTTTTTCAGGTTCCTTTTTTCCCCGCACCATTGTGGACTGGAATGCCCTTCCCGCCGATGTTGCCGCCATCACGTGCCCATCTTCATTCTTATCCGCTGTAACCACTTGTATCATAGTGCAATGACATGTATTTATTATTGTTGAATATATTAACCCACCCCTTATGTAATACCCCCTGAAGGGGGTCTTTAAGGTGAATAAAGTGAAGTGAAGTGAAGGAGGCGGTCGTAGAAGAGACGCTGACATTCGCCATGGAAGGAAGAAAAGAAGACCCAGAAGTGGTTGCGAGGGAGTTGGCTCAAAATCTACACCGCTATCGTGGTGCTCCCAGCGCATTGTGCGCGAACTGCGACAGCCATGACGTCAAACAGAGCATAACTGCAGCTTTTCGCTTGTATATCCAGGCTTAACCAGAGCTAAGCCACTGCCAATTTTTTCCTACGGCTTCGTTGTCTCCTGTTGTTCATTATAGTCTTCCTTGATTATGACTGATATTTTCCACCGCATCAATACATTCCCGCGCGTCTAGTTGAGTTGCGGCTTCAACACATTCGAAGTTTAGTGAGAATCCAAACTGAAGGAATTCCACAGTTAATCGAGAACTACGCGGCAACTGTGCGCCAGTTGAGCAGCCATGAACGCACGGCCATGGACTTACCATTTAGGTGCCCGTCGTCCTTCTGCACAGGGTTGATTGGATCGTTGCCATGGAACCTGTACATATGAATGTCGTAGGGTTTCTGGAGGAGCGTCGGCATGCTCTCCCAGTTTGGTGTCAACCATTGCACACCCAGGGCATCGTAGACTCTTCCGCCGAAGTGGATGAGTTGGGTCACCGGATCTCGTAGGCCGCCCTGGAAGTCCACGGGAAGAAAGAATTCTGGATTCGAGTCGTAGGTGACTTTGCCAAACGGATTCCGCTGGACTTCTTTGATTATGGTTCCTTCTGAGCTGAAGACAGCGACAGGTGAGCCGAGGTGGTCGCAAGCCACGTAGAACTTGTTATTTCCCTGCTGCATGTAAATGAGGTGGCCGAGGGTGTCATAGATGAGAACGAACGTGAGGGAGTCCTTGGGATAATGCATGTGGGTGATGGCGTTCGGACGCTGCAGGTCAGCGTAAATGAACTGAGTGATGTTTCCCCGGTGGTCCTTTCGCGCTATAAGCCTGTTGTGCGCGTCGTAGACGTACTGAACCTCATACTGGTGCAACTCAAAAGCGTGGACGAGTTGACCCATCGCGTTGAATTTAAACTTTTCTTCTCCTCGTTGGACAATGAACCCGCGAACATCCACAAGGTACAGCTCAACGTCTCCATAGCCAATGAGCCGATCCCCGTCATCGTGTCGCAGGGAAATCTGTCGCGGTCCTTCCCAGAGGCTTTTCATGTTGCCATTGATGTCGTAGATAAATCTCCAAGACTGCGCCCCGGACACTTCCTCTAAAAAGCCATCGACGGTGTAAGTGTAGTTAGTGGAATGACTGGCGTGGTCCTTGCCTATTTTAGTGTGGGCGTGTTTTATCCTGCTTCTGTTGTCATACTGCAGGCTGAGTGAAAAGATTTCTTTGTTCCAGAGCGTTATGGCGAGCACCACCAATCGTCCGTACGTGTCCGTGCCAATCGTCTTCGAGTACTGCCTGGCCTCATCTTGGATAAACACGCTGTTCAATTTAGGCCTGTGCACAAGGAACTGTTGGACCTGCTCCAGAACTCCCGACTCGCTGTTGTAACGGTACTTCGTCGTGATGGTGCTCTTGCCGTTGATCTCGACCTCAACTGACGAAAGGCGAGGGTCGTACTGGTAGCGGAACTTGGCTCCGTCGAGTCCGCTTCTGCTATTGTAGCGGTGGCGCTCTTCTTTGAGGAGCGAACCGTGGTGGCGGTAGTCGACTCTGAAGTCCAGCCCCGGAACGTTTTTCGTGATGCTCTTAATGAGGGCACTGCTGTTGTGGTAATAGAAGTCCGCCCTTTCCGGGCCGCACAGAATGCTCTCGAGCCTACCTTCGTCGGTGTAAGTGTAGACGACACGACCCTTATTCTTGGGGAAGAACTTAGCTATTATCTGTCCGCGGTCATTGTAGTGAAGAACGTACGGGTGCCCCACGCCTGGTGCCAAGTACAAAAGTTTGTAAAAGCCTATCGACGTCTGAGTGGCTATCTCATGTTTGTGTCCGTTTGGAGTAATCACAGCTTGGAGACTTCCGGATACATCGTACTGGAGTATGTAGCGACTGCCACTGGGAAGGATGATTTCCGTCGGCTGAAAAAAGAGCAAGAAAGGGAGAAATATGCATTAATTTGTTAACGGGCTACAACGCACGCTTCGCGAATAGATGCCGCGGCCTTTCATGCACTGAAAAGTGGTAGTTTAGCTGCCATGAAATTACCACAGCATTTACACGAGACGAAATAGGAAAGCTGAGTGTGCTGTGCAGACTATTATAAGCTGGAGTCTGCTTGGCGCATGCCAGAACTTCAATGAACATGCACGCGCTTACGCGCGCACGTGCATACAGACGGAGACAGACAGACAATTAACACAGACTGACTTAACCATCTTTCAACTTAAGTACGTTAGAATTCAGTTATGGTTTTTAGACAGAGGTTCAAATATATATATTTCTGCACTGAGCCTTCGTCAGAATTATACAGTCCAAGAGGTTCTATCCAAAGCCATGCAGTGCAACCCTCTCTGCACACCTGGAAGTGAAATCTCGAAAGGAGGAGCGTGAGAGTTCCTCTCGCTTTCTAGACAACTCTTTGCTTCCAGATACCTGGAACGCTAATAGTACAAAACGAGCCACACTGCTAGGCCTAGAAGCAAACCCGGTCAGCTGCATGTTTTCTACAAAGGTGTATCACTGCATAGACTAATTTCACTCAGGTGCTACCGTTAACAAAGGTCAATCCGGTGTTGAACAAAACTGAGGGGCCTCTATGGTTCACCTGTGTCTACGAATCGAGAGGGCGGCGAAATATGCTCCAAGGAGACATCTTGATCCTTTACCGCTGATGGCTACTTCACGAAAGGAACTTTGAGCAATTTTGTAGCTGCAGTTAAAGACCAGAAAGTAGCACTTTACTGGCGGTTTTCCAGCCAGCAGACCAGGGGCCATTTCAGCGGCGCGATGTTCCAGTGAGCACACTCACCACGCTGATGGGTCCGTCGTCGTACTTGTACATGATGCCGCTTCCGTCCGCGTAGCGCACGTCGGCCAGGCGACCGCGAATGTCGAACGAGTACTTCTCGCTAAGCTGTCCGCGCTCCCAGCGGACGAGGCGGCCGAACCGGTCGTACTCGAGGGTGACGGACGTCACGTTCTGTGTGGGCTGCCAGCTGAGCGGGTGGCCCAGAGGGTCGTAGCGTACCGTGAGCAGCGCCAGCTGGTTCCGGTCGTACAGCGTCTCGCTGTACTGCTGCCGGTCGAACTCGATCGCCAGAAGGTTGTCGCCGTTCACCTGCGTGCGCAAACCACACTGTAGATGTGTCTCGCCATGCTGGACTCCCTCGCTAGGAGAGGGAAAGTAAAATACACACGACGGTTACCACTATGTAACGAGAGATCTAGCGACAGCTGGTGGCGAATCTAGTATTATTTATTCATTATTACTTGTCTTCCATTCTGGCGGAGTGCACGTGACGTCACTATGCTGTCACTGGTGGCATGCCTGTGCTGGCATCACTGAACGTCGCGCATTGCCACGGCGCGCTGCGGCGACGTCATGCATGACGTCACTTCATGCTGACCAGTCAGCGTGGTGCGGTGTTACGCCAACGACGCTTAACCGGGAGACGTACTGGGAGAAGTAAGATCTGGCATGCAAAAGAATCATTAGCAGGCTTGATTCGCGCCTTTCATGCAGGTGTCGTAAATGGATAACCCCAGCGCAAAAAAAAAAAAAAACTGTAGAGACGACACTTCCAGAATGAGATGCGATAGACTTGTTTTGGCTGGTAGACTGCCAGACTCAATTTCGTGAGCCCATCGATAAGCAGGGACTGTCAGTAGGTACCTATAGTGTTTATTTATTCATACCGATATTTTAAATAAATAAATAAATAAATCAGTTGATCTCAATTTCAGCGAAGTGTCTTTTCAGCTGGATGAAAGTGCGGCGTCCACTGCTGAGTGAAATTTACTCTCTGCACAGAAAGGAGTAAAATGGGAGTAAGCTGTCTTCTAAAGCACTCTTTAAAAAGGGAGTGCGCTAGACGAGAGTTTACCCCCTTTTTACTCTCCCATAGGCATATTCATGTTTAAAGTGTTTGGTTTATGGGGTTTAACGTCCCAAAGCGACTGAGGCTATGAGAGACGCCGTAGTGGAGGGCTCCGGAAATTTCGACAACCTGGGGTTCTTTAACGTGCACTGACATCGCACAGTACACGGGCCTCTAGAATTTCTCCTCCAAAGAAATTCTAGCCGCCGCGGCCGGGATCGAACCCGCGTCTTTCGGGTCAGCAGCCGAGCACCATAGCCACTGAGCCACCGCGGCGGCTGTTTAAAGTGTACAGCTTGCTGATGATGCAGAGAAGTTGAGCTCGTTTAATCCTTATGCGATTCGCGTAGAGGCGCACACAGGAGGACAAGCACCGCACACGGAAAAATTAAAGTCCGTAGATGTTCCGATGGCCGCACGGAAGCGAGCTTTGTGAGTGTGGTCCAGCGAAGCAAATGGAGCATTTTTTTTTTGTAGTCGTTGCTGCCTCCTCCACCGGTTTTGTTCCCGCAGACATCTCTGACACACCTGACGATTTCAGGACTGTTAAGTGTAACTAAACCGACTGGGACGACGACATTCCCCGTGTATGGGAAATTTTAAAACAAGTTATGGGGCCGCGGTGGGCGGTGGCAAAACATTGCGCAGTGTGGTCATCAAACACAGAAGCAAATTCACGGGACAATACACCATTGAACAGCTAAGAGAGAGGGTCCACAGTGCGAACCTTCAGCTTGCGGCCGACTTGCATGATCTGCTTCTGGCGCAGTTTGCCCTCGCGGCGTAGGTAGTAGCGCCACTCGAACCGCTGGTTGACGTCGTCGCTGAGGCTGATGCGAAGCTTAGCCGGCACCGGGAACGTCTCTCCCAGTACGGGGCTCAGGTCGGTGATGACGGGGTTGGCGACAGTTTCGATGTCCCTCGAGCTCGCGTCCTCCGATAGCAGGAGAAGGCTACCGTCGGAAGTCTGAGTGATTCGTTCTTCCGACAGGCCTAGAACCAATGAAAACACTGTTATGGGGCAATCAGACAAGAGATATGTCACTGAGTTGGACTCGACCGCAGTCTTTATTGTCCCCACAGACCCTCTTAATCTGCAGGTAGAACACTAGTAAGTCTTGACTGACAATGAAAGTTTTGCTTAGCACTTTAATTAGAAAAATATATACAGCAAGAAGTCGCCAAAATATCGTAAAAAGCGCCGCACTGGGTGGGCAGCAGTGAGTGATTGCTCCCTAATTGATATTTACTACACATAGGCTGTTTTCCCTAAATATTATTGGAGATTAATCCATATTGATCAATGAACTCTGAGCTAATAGGCTGAAATATAATCTATGTCATTTTTATAATCAGCGTCATCTCTTCTAGCGACTCTGGATGTGCTGTAAATGATCCAGTGGTGAGGCAGGCGAACCTTTCGCTTGCCGTTTGGTATAGGAGCGGTACGAAGATAGGGAAAACCAAATCGGGAGGCCTATGTGAATTAGATGTCGAGACACACAGCTGTGCAGTGCAAAGCCCGTAAATATCGACCTTAGTGACCAACCTAACAATAGGAGAGAAAAACAATAGGCGTGGTTTAGCTCTGGCTAAGTCTGGTCATGGTTTATGGGGTTTAACGTCCCAAAGCGACTAAGGCTATGAGACGCCGTAGTGGAGGGCTCCGGAAATTTTGACCACCTGGGGTTCTTTAACGTGCACTGACATCGCACAGTACACGGGCCTCTAGAATTTCTCCTCTAAAGAAATTCAACCGCCGCGGCCGGGATCGAACCCGCGTCTTTCGGGTCAGCAGCCGAGCACCATAACCAGAGCCACCGCGACGGCTTGGCTAAGCCTGGTCAGTTGAGTTAGCTGCGACGCTTTTCGAGTCATGCAGCGCGTTCTTCTGCTGTCTCTCGAGCGCGTTGTCTCTTTCTAGCTTGGTCCTGTCGCCGTTGCTTCTCTTTAGCGCTCCCCATAACGACAAGTTTATACCGAGGCGAAGCGCGCATACACCGCCGCGAAGAGCCACCTCCTCACCCTCTAACTCGGCGGAGAGCACGCATCTGGCTGGAGCGAGCGACTACGCGCGCAGCAACGGGGCGGCGTGGCGCGGCGCCGACGACGGCGACGCCGCCTGGCGGAGCTCTGCTGAAACGGTTGCTAGGCAACGGCTGTTCAAGGTCATTCGTGCCTACAGTCTACGCGACGAGGCGAAAACCTGGCGTAGTGTTGCTAACGCAACAAAAAGCAACCAACTTTCATTTTCGCAAGAACCGTGACCGCGAGCAGCCCTTACCGACGCGCGTGGTCACGTCAGAGCCCTTGATGAGCAGCGACACCGGGTCCTTGTTGTCGCGCGTGACAGTGACCGAGGCGCCCTTGGTGCCCAGGTTGTACGACAGCCGGATGGTTTGACCGCTGGGCGTGATGGCCTCCGTGAGCCGACCGTACTCGTCATAGCCGTACACCACAGAGCGGCCAGAGCTGTCGATCTTGCTCCGCACCAGCCCCGTGCTGCCGTGGTAATCGAACACCGTCTTGAAGTTGTCCGGCGTCACGAAGCTCTGGAGTAGCTTCATGCGCGACATTTCCAGCTGGCACTTAGCCCCCTGTGTGTTCTCTATGGTCTTCACATGGTTGCTGTAGTCGCGCAGGATGTAGATCTTGTTGCCCTCGGCGTCGGTCACGGTGTTGAGCTTGCCGAAGGAGGTGTTCACGTTGTAGGTGAATATGTAGATCACTTTTCCCGTAAGGATGTGGCGCGTCGAGGTGTGCTGACCGTGTCGGTTGAACGTGTGCACCTGCTGCGTCTCCGGCGAATAGATCTCATAGAGGTGCTCGTCGTTGGGCTTGGGCAGTGATGCCGTCACGGAGCGGACGCGGAGGTTGCCCTGATCGCAGATGTGGAGGACGCCATCCGGAGTGACGGTTATGGACGAAATAGTGCTGAGCTTGGACGTGGTTGCCAGGAAGTGGTCTTCGTCAAAGCACTTGCAGTTGAGCTCGAGGCAAGAGCACTTGAGCTCGGCTCCGGCGAAGCGGCTGATGCGGCCGTCGCTTCCGAGCACGCGAACGCGGTTGACGAGCTGGGAGTCCGACTCGGCGATGTACAGGTCTCCGTTGGGTCCGAAAGCGAGGCTCTGGGGCGCCTCCAGGAACACGTCCGTGGCGAAGTCGCTCCTTTCTCGGCCCGCCGCCGAAGGGCAGTGCAGGGGCCGGCCGGCGACGATCTTGATCCGCTTGTCCGGAGTGAGTCGTAGGACCATGTGGTCGTCGAGGATGTGGAGGGAGTTGTCGAGCGGGTTGATGCTCAGCTCGGTAGGCCAGCGAAGGTTAACCTACGAGGAATAAAAATCTATCAACGCGCCGTGCACTAAACAAAAAAAGTTAAAAGCGACAGCAAGAGAATAGGTCTGCAAAGCGCCGAAAGACAAACGCAGTGCATGCGAAGGAGTCGCTATGAGGAGAATGTATTTTTTCAAAGCGTTATTGTTCTTAGGCTCAAAAAGAAGTGAAAACAAAAGAATAACGCATGAATACATGCCAGTAACTCACCTGAGTGAGGGAGAATGTTCCTGTACAAGGAATAGGTTTCCAGTGGTTTTTGTGGTAGTGATCTCCAACAAGGGTGTGAATGATTCCATTCTTATCCACCATGCGGATGTTTGTACCATCAGCAATGAAAATCTCATTATGCATCGAAATGGCAATTCCTGTACAAAGAGAGACACACAGAGAATAATTGCAATGGTTAGCGACATAGGCAATGGTAGGGGCAAAAACAAATGGCACTGGTGCGAACAAAAACGCAACGGTACAGTTTCTAACCTTTCGGGTAAGCAAGCTTTGCGTCTCTCGCTGGTCTGCCATCACCGCACAGCATTTTGTCTCCCGGTAAACACTTCGCGCCGTTGCCGACAACGACCATCACATTGTTTTTCACGTCCGGAACGTCCTTGTAGTTAACCACTTGAAGGATCTGGTAGCGCTCTGGGTCCGAGAGGTACAGCCTGCCATCAGCGGGGCCGACGGCTAGGTGATACCGGTATGCTACTTGCGCGGCGCTGAAAATAAACGAGGAAGAAGCATTCCTGAGCGCAAATACTGTCAATCTATACCTTATTACTGCTCCTTTTACTCTAAAACTGCTAATCTTTCCAACAGTTCACCGCCTGTGTCTTGGGCACTCCCCCGTAGTGGGTATATGCCACTTTACTTGAGGCCAACCAACCAACCAACTTAAATAAAAGAACTGGAGGAACATTTAAGTTCTGCCTTAGGTGCAGTGAAGAGGAATCTGAACTCGTCTCTTTGCTGCGGGAACTCAATCTACACGTTCCAAGCATTCTTAGAAACTTCAATTTATTGCCCTGTGTGGCCGATTTCCCTAATTAAATCGAATTACCACCCGGTTCCCGCCTTTTTTTTTTTAATTCTCTCCGTACGGTGCAACGTTAATGGAACTAAACTCAGTTGCCAAACCGAGAGCGGTTTCGCGGCGCCGCCACCGCTGGCTGCTTTGAGTGGCGCTGCAGTCGTACCTGGCTTCAGCCGGTCCGACCAGCTGCTCTACTGTGCGCGCATGTCGTAGAGTGCTTTCGCGACGCGATTGCTGCTGTGATCGTTGTCTTCGTGCTACGTGCGCTTGCATGCAGAGTTTCAGGTGCTGTATCTGCCATGCCGACGTGCTGTGTGCCGGGCTGCACGAGCGGTGACAGATGCATTTTTTCGCGGCTCCTCGTGACGCGGGTCTCCGTGCGGCATGGGATCGAGCCATTCCCCGTGTTGACAGAAAACTCTCCGACAAATCACGTGTGTGCGATCTTCATTTCCTTTTGAAAGGAGCGTGGTTATAAGAATTTATTCACCAAAGTAGCATATCAGACATCTACTTTAAAGGTGGAGATCAGATCATCGCAAGGCTCATCATAAGTTCACTTACCAGCTTATCTAAACGCGAATGTCTGGCGTGCAGTGTGTTTTAAACGTAAATTAACAATAGCTTTAGAGCGCAAAGCCCCGCATTTGTGGCACTCGAAAGCAGACCACAAGTACATACGATTTCTGTGGTGCAGTTTTCCGAAATAAGCATATTTTACGCACAGCGTTCACTTCGTGAATGACTCCGCGCGCTGCTCACAACCCGAGCTGCGAAGGCAGTGAACTTCCTCGGGTTCCTGAGTCGTCAGTTTCTCTTTCCCTGCAACAGCGACGATGCCTGACGCCAACTCCAGACAAGAAATTTCAGTATGTTGAGTTTACCGCTCTCGATGTATTGTTCCTAACGTGCGCTACCGTTCCAACAATATTTTTCGATCCTTCACGCAGTGGACTACAGCTGGACACGAATACAGAGATACTTTTACATTTTATTCCTAACACATTTTGCGCACGCATCCCTCGACGAGGCTCCACTTACTCATCTCGATTTCTGCTTCTTCCCCATTAATAACATGGGTGTACGTCTTCAGTATGTCTTCTTCGTGAAAATGAAGGTCGCACACACGTGATTTGTCGGAGAGTTTTCTGTCAACACGGGGAATGGCTCGATCCCATGCCGCACGGAGATCCGCGTCACGAGGAGCCGCGAAAAAATGCCTCGCAGTCTTGTTGTTTCTGTAACCGCTAGTGCAGCCTGGCACACAGCACGTCGGCATGGCAGATACAGCACCTGAAACTCTGCATGCAAGCGCACGTAGAACAAAGACGACGATCACAGCAGCAATCGCGTCGCGAAAGCTTTCTACGACATGCGCGCACAGTAGCAGGCAGACATTCGCGTTTAGATAAGCTGGTAAGTGAACTTACGATGAGCCTTGCGATGATCTGATCTCCACCTTTAAAGTAGACGTCTGATATGCTACTTTGGTGAAGAAACTCTTGTAACCACGGTCCTTTCAAAAATCATGACCGCCCGCAATATCGGCCAACGGTGCCATTGGCTAGGCAGCGACGATCTATCACTCGAGTTGCTGCAGCAAAGATTTGTGGCATACTCGCCGCACAGGTTTCAGAACTGAATGGTGTCTTAACGATAAACATCGGTAAGTGCGATATTTGGGACGCCAGTTACTCAACATTACCGAAGGCTGCATGCTACGACTTTGGGCGGCCGGGCCTGCGGCGTCTGCTAACGGCGGCCCGCGGGAGCCTGTTTCGACGGCAGCGCCCCCTCGCGCTAAAATTTGCGGGCCGCTTCAGCCGCATGGATAAGGCGGAGAGTTTGGCAACTTAGTTTAGTTCCATTAACGTTGGTACGGTGGGCGGAGTCGACCAACGTGTGGAGTGCCTTTCACCCAGTCCCGTGGCGGCTTGCCGCTCTGCCATCGGCGGAGTAATACGTAGTAATCCATAGAAGCAAATAGTACGCGCGTATTTTTATTTCTGCGGTCTTATTTTGCGGCCATATTATCTGCAAATGAAGCTATTTATTCACAGAAACCTAAAAAACAAAATAGAGCGAAAGCAAAGCCTTTATAGAGCTGGCTGAAAGGCACTCCACGCGTTGGTCGGCTCCGCCCACCGTACGGGGAGAATTAAAAAAATAAAGGCGGGAGCCAGACGTTAATTCGATTTAATTAGGGAAATCGGCTACACAGGGCAATACGACGACGTTTCTAAGAATTCTCGAAATGTGTAGATCGAGTTCCCGCGGCATTTAGACGAGTTCAGATTCCTCTTCAGTGCATCTTTAAGGCTATGACGCGATAGTGTCATGGGTTAATTCCCATATATGCACAAGGTCATTCTCAACTTTACATTCATAGATCCCTATGAGTCCGCATGCCCCTTCTGGCGCAGTGGTGCAGCGTTTGAGCGATGCGCCACTGCACTGCAATGGCAGGTGCTCCCAAAGGTGGGTCTCATGTGGCCCACATTGCTCTTCCCGAGCGACCAATCATTAACTGCCACGTACCACGGTAGGCAGTTTGTCCACTATCCGGTGGGCAGGTTGTGATGACGCCACAGCCTCACGTGACCTAGGTGGCCCACCTGCCTCCTAGGTTGCACTCTGGGGACCACCTACCAGAGTCATGCTAGTCATTTTTCGCTCACAATGACGACAACGTCGACATCGACAACGCCGACGTCCAGAACGCCGACGCCGGATTTTCTGCGTAACGGGGCCTTTAACGCCATCGCGTTGATATCAGCTTGCGGACGCGCTGTTTTTACGCTCAAAGCAGAGCAACATACTTCGTACAATCGCGACCAGTTTTTACCTGAGCTCCACTATGGTGCGAATTTTGCCGTCTGTTGTGATCTGCCGAATCAAGTTGAAGTCGCCGACGTAAATGGAGCCGTCTGGTGAAGAGGCCAGAGCCACGGGTGCCAGCAACCGCTGCTCCTTGGCGACTCCGTTGCACTGCTGGCAGTGGAGCGGCCTCTGCTGGCCATCGCCCACAGCCGTGAGCAGCACTTTAGGCTTATTCTTCAGGTATATATTCGTTCCGTCTCCTTTCTGCAGGATGCCTGCAACGGGAAAGAAATAAAAATAAATTTATAAGCATACGAAATGTGGGAAATCGACAAGAAGAGTTACATGTGCAAATGGCTTACCTTCATGGAAATTGTATCTGTGGTGTATGTCGAGATTCCAGCCACCAATCTCTGATATGCTCATGTCATGCCCGCTCACTTGCGTCGCTTGCACTTCCCATATAATGGATGGACAGTTTATATACTCGTAACCAACGTAAACTGAAAAAGAGATGGGCAAGCAAGAAATTAGTCGTGGGTTTGAAGAAGCAAGCTTCCACATTCGTCTGAGAGGGGACACCTCAGGTGCCAAGAGTGACTCCTTTGCATTATTGTAACCCCACATTGCCTCCTCAACTGAAATGTAAAAGCTGCATTTACAAGTTACTTCGAGAATGACAGAAAAGCGCACGATGTAGTTCCAGAAAGCTGCAGAGGAAAATAGCCCTTTGTCGTGATCTGAAACACGTTTTCAGAACAAAAAAAAAAAACGAACAAAGGAAGAAAAAGGAAGAAAACCATGAGCACCCATGGTGTAAAAGGCAGACATTGGCAAGTTTTGCAAATATCGCCTACTTGCCTGTTGCAACAGCCACTCCGTACACTTTCTGCCTGTAGACATTCCTGCGGTTCCAGGCGTATGTAAACTTGATTCCTGGGTCAGCTTCAAACTTCTTCTCAAAAAGGATGCCCTCTATCGATATCTTGAGGTGGATCAGCCTCAGAGTGAATGGAATGGTTTCGGGGGTCAACTGGAGCTGAATGGTGGACAGGTAGCCTCCTGCTCTGCTGCTGTGGTACACTAGGTGTAGGGCAGTCCCAGGTATCGCGATGCTCTCCTGCACGACCTGGGGGAAAAATGCAGGAAAGCAAGACGACATGACAGCGTCAGCAAGCGATCGCTGGTTCGATTAACTACCTGACAGAGCAGGTTGTATCAAACTACATGCATGAATTTGAGAACTTCCTATAGAACGAATTCTGTCACGTAAATTTCAGTTGCACACGAACCGCCAACGCGGGGGCTCCGTGACTACAGCATTCGGGTGTGGAGCACGCTTGCGTGTTCGCTCCCGACCGTCGCGGACGCGTTTCCGCGAAGGCTGAATGCGAAAACGCCCGTATACTGAGAGCTATCAGTGCACGTGTACTTTCATAGCGAAACAAACACGCCGGGGAGAAAAAAAATGGGCAGTGGTTTAGCTCTGGTTAAACCTGGAGGATTGCGAGAGCAACGAGGAGAGAGAGAGAGGCGATGGAGAGCGCGCGACAGCGGCGGCGCCCCGGCACGCTACCTATGCACCGCTACTGCGCATGCGCAACTGGCGAGCGCGGCGGCGGCACCTCTGAGTCACCCGCGCAGAGACGGCGGCGGCGTGCCAACTGTGCCCCGTTTGACGTCACTGCCCTTCGCGCATGCGCATTATGGCCTTTCGTCAGCTCCGCGAAATGGCTCGGTGACTCGCGTAGTGCTGCTTTCGCAACAAAAGAACAGCACACGAGCGCTTTTTTATTTGTGGCGCTATGAATGTTCAGATGGATTACCGAATACTTCGAAACCTCACACTGCTATCTGCGCACGTTAAAAAAAAAAAAAACTCCAGATGGTCTAAATAAATTCGTTGCTCTTAACTACCACCAGCCTCAGGGCCCACCGTGTAGTTATAAAACATATTTTTTTAAAATCAAAGAGTTAATTGATCACCAGCACAGATTTACTCCATGATTCGAGCTGGTCTGTCGTTGTTTAAGCCTTCAGTATTGTGACGAAGACGAAGCTGGCAGTGGCGCGGGGCGGAGCGCTCGCGCTAGGCCAGCGGCCATTACAAATCATCTCTCGTTCATGGTTCACCACGCCTCGTTCTTCGGCTGGCCGCCACGTTACATTTGGTGTGAGGTGCTGGGGTCCCTTCATCGCCATCCTGGTTCCGCAGCTTCGGTGTCCTGCGCCTGCCGTGGACGTCGGCCGTGAGTGCCTGGTCCGCGCCGCCCGGCCGTGCCCCAGCCCGCCGGACCTGACCCGACCTCGCCGCTCACCCCAGCCCCGTCCCCCGCCCAGACCACAAGACACGATGACACAAGACCCCACCGGCCCGAGACCCCACCGACCCGAGACCCCACCGACCCGAGACCCCACCGACCCGAGACCCAAGACCCACACGTGAAGACACCGCCCCCCTGCCCCTGCCGTCCGGTGCGTCCACGGACCTCGGCCGTCAGCTCCTGGCACCCTCCGGCCCGGGTGCTTCGTGGACCGGGACTCATTCTCTCATCTTTCTCATCGTGGCGGCCAGCACTGCACTATCTTCTACATCCTGTTCAACCCCCCACTCAAGACCATCGCCATTTCGCCGTCTGTTCGTCGCCGATCGGGACGATCGCTCGGAGGCCCCGGGTAGTGTGACGAAGACGAAGCTGGCAGTGGTGCGGGGCGGAGCGCTCGCGCTAGGCCAGCGGCCATTAAATCATCTCTCGTTCATGGTTCACCACGCCTCATTCTTCGGCTGGCCGCCACGTTACAGTATTAACACAGTATACATGAACGAGGAGCCAAGATTGCCAGCCTTTTCGCCCGCGTTAGGCGCAGAAGAGTGAGAGGAAAAGCTGCACCATAGCGTATAGATCTTCATTCCCGAGCATTTCTTAAATACACAATGGGAACACAATACACATGAACACTTAGGCACAATTATTGAATGAATCGTGCTGATAGATGTCGCACCACACATCTTGAAGCGCGTGAGCACGGCAAGCGAAAGAGACGGCTGCTGCCCCCTAGATGCCGCGCTTCGCAACCTCGGAAGGTTAGAGTAGTGCTAAGGGACAACAGTAAGTTCCCCGGATGGCTAAGCTAAGCGAAAAATGGCGCGGCCGAAAAAGTTGACAGCGTGCGTACGTGTGGGTGTGCGTGTGAGATATATCTTGTCGTAGTATTTTTCTTCCGCGCCATTCTTTGCTCGCCCAAATCTTTACGCTTCTTCCCTGATGGCTATTTGCTACATTGGGAAGTTTCGTTTCGATGGTAATCAGCCGATTAACATACACTGCGCAGGACCTTTTCTACGGAAAGGCTGTTGCTCTCTATAGTTTCACGTAAAAAGGCGAAAGGCTTCTTATGTTCAAAGCGGCTGTCTGCATTTGATTCCGACCTGGGGCCAGATCCCACTGCCGTTCCGTTCGGGAACCAGTTCCTTTCGCCCCTTCTCATTGGCCGACCGTCGTCATGTCCGGAGTGACGAAAAACTTCCGGAGGCAGCTCCGCGTTTTTCGTCTACGTCACGGGGCGTGGCCACGGCGCCGAAAGGAACCGTTCCGCCTGCTGGCACAGGAACCGCGGCGAGTAGGTCCTCTTGTTGTTGTTGCCTTGGTGGCATGGTCCTCTTCACGGGAACCGCTGCTCACTTTACCACTATCGTGCCTAGAATATACTACCGCTGCCGATAGCACACAGACCATGGAGGAAGAAAAAACTAGGAGGGAGCATGACGTCACAATCGTGAAGCCTAGTCATAAAAAATATAATGGAAAGGTTTGGTTTGGTTTATGGGGTTTAACGTCCCAAAGCGACTGAGGCTATGAGAGACGCCGTAGTGAAGGGCTCCGGAAATTTCGACCACCTGGGGTTCTTTAACGTGCACTGACATCGCACAGTACACGGGCCTCTAGAATTTCTCCTCCAAAGAAATTCCAGCCACCGCGGCCGGGATCGAACCCGCGTCTTTCGGGACAGCAGCCGAGCACCGTAGCCACTGAGCCACCGCGGCGGCTATAATGGAAAGCATCATGGGAAAAAGGCCCTCACGTGACAATGCAGCGGTAGCTCTTAGCCGGATTTCGGTTTCGGTTTCGCTCTCTCGCTCTACGAGCAACTGCGCAACCATTTGCTTGTGTTCACTGACGGCTCCGTGATGAGCACAAACTGCTCGCTCGCCGCAGCGGCCACCATCCCCGAGCGACGCGTGCGCTGACTGCGCCGCAGTGGAGATATTGGAGCACATGCTCGTTCGCTGTGCCGCTTCTGCAGTGCCGCGTCGCGAGATGCTCGCGGCCTTCAGGGCGCTGGGAATTATCCCGGACAGTCTGGAAGCGCTCCTGTGGCCGCGCGGCAGTGCGCGCACCCGTGACAGAACAATGGTGAGCCTCTGTGCGTTCATCGAGCAGGCGGGCTTGACTTCCCGCTTGCTCTTCGCCAGGTAGTGCAGGTGCTACCTCGGCGCCCCACCCCGGCCGCTAGTGCAATGTGCCGCGCGCGCGATTAGTCCGAGACAGGACGCTACGTGCGCGCGGCTATGTACAAGCAGTTTACTTCTTTTTGTAAGTGATTGTGCGCAGTGGCCGGGAGACCCCGCGCAGGGGCAGACGTGAAGCTGCCAGCACTCTCTCTCGACAGCGAGAGAGAGAAATACTTCACTGCTGAATTTCACGTCAGAACCGCGTATGTGCGCGAGCGTGTTCGGCGCGACTTGTGCCTCGAAAATAGCAGAGAACGGCGGGCCCATGGGCGGGCCGAAGTCCGCCTGCCCGAGAAATAGAATCTTGCGCAGCGCGCGGGAGCGCTCGTTAAACACGTCCGTCCGCCGTGAGCGCGCTGGAAGCCACTGCGCCCTCTATAGTGCACCCAAAAACTCAAGAGTGTCATCAACAGAAGTGTTGAGACGCGGAGCCTTCAGACAACCTCGAGCTCGGTACGCATTCCGCCAAAGCTGCAACACAGGCGCTGTGCTTCTGCGCTACATCGGAGCACGGACGGTCGCTAAAAAGCACCGCTGGTTTGCAGTCTGGTAACTGTGGAGGGCCTATTTCCCAAGAGTCGGTGCGCAAAAGGGCCCTCGGCAGCGTCGTCAGAGGAGAGAGCTTGCAGAGGCTGAGCGCGCTCTCTCCTAGTTTTCTTTCCTCCATGACACAGATGGTGCCGCGCGCGCGCGCGCATGCGACACCATCTACCGAAATGAAGGAGAAACATGCACTAAAAGAAACGTCAAAATAGTTGTTTACTGCACTCTCTTGCACGTATTGCGACTTCTTATTAAATAATATGTGTTACTATTTATTTGTTGCATTCGATTTCTTTTTAAAACAAACCTATATTTTAGTGTACGGCCCCCGAAAAATCCAGGCAGTCGTGGGCCGGGCTCTCGCGAGGTCGGGCGCTCGCCGATTGGCCGTTGACTTTCCCTTCTTTCTCCCCACGTAGTTCGCTGTCGTCATTTTTACGTCACTCCGTAAAGGAACGGTTAGGAGACGGAACCGAAGTAGGATCTGGGCCCTGAACACTTGTCTCGGACACCAACTCGGGATTCTATGCAACTTTAAACTGCTTACCCATGCTTTTGTCAAAAGGAAGGCTTAACGAAACAATTTTGATCTGATCTTTGAAGAAAGCAACGACATCAAGTCAAGAAAAAAAAACGGCGCAGGGAAGGATTTGAGAAAAAGAAAGCACTGACAGCAAAATAATGAAATAAAAGTCAGACAGACAGGGGCCCCTAGCGGGTTATCGCACTTCGTAATGCTACAGTGTGGCGCTTGTGAATCTAAGCGACCTTCTGGCAAAGCCCTGCCCTGCGACGCACCTGGGATTCAGCCAGGACGGCACTCCTCTCGGGGCACCCGCCCTGGAATCCGTGCTTCCAGGTGGCCAGGACGACAGGCCTCATGGTGTCGTAGTCATGGTCGGTGCAGGCCAGTCCTCGGTTCTCCAGCGCCTTGTTTTGACTGAGGCTCATGATCACCTGGTCCATGACAACGATTTCATTCCAAGGCACCATCACGGTCCGCTCGTGAAGGTCGAACGGATCCCGTCGAAATTGCAGCGTCACTGCTCCACCACCGTTGACCATCAAATCAAACCTGGTGCGGTCAAGAACGGGCAAGTCTAAGTAAACGCAAGCGGCCGAACGAAACAGGCTTTCGTAAGTATACGAAGCGATCGCTAACGGTACATGCAGGCATGTGTCTTGATTGAATCACTATGGCTGTCCCTTTGGGGGTTCTTGAGGGAAAGTCTTGACTGTCAGTGATACCAGAAGCTTGAATAATTTTGAAAACGTCTGTCACAACTAGCTTTTATGAACTCATCCAGGTTGACTGTTGACTGAAAGATTTATACTGAAGTTCTTCGGTACTGAGGTTCACCTTCAAGTGTGTATGTTCATATATCTTTTCCTCAGCATTTACAGGGTACAATATCATTGCATATTTGCTCCTTCCACTCTTCAGCCTGCTGCTCGGGTAATAACTTCGCACGCAAGGAAATGCTAATACGAAATTCTGATATTACATACCATCCAGAGTCTCTTGTAACTGTGAAGCCGAATAAGCCATCTCCGGCAGTTCCGACTCTTATTCCTTTCAACGGACTTCCGGAGGAACTTACAACTTGACCTCTGACGACAGAGGCCCGGCTGTAAATGAAAACGCGACAAGTTTGAACATGGTTGCGCATACAGCACCAAGCGTCAGAGCAATTCGCAGTAAGCAAGGCTGCGGTAACAAATACCGGTGAGCGCATAGTTACTTTGACACGCAGCAACAACCAGACAAAACAGACCTACTAGCCTGTTACAAAGCACGCTTGCAAGGTAGGTTTACGACAAAGCAGTAGACAACACGTGCAAACAAGGCAATGGAAGGAGAAGTGTTCGTGCAGACTTAGGATGCAGTTATCCCTTCGGAGATTTTCGGAACACGAAAACCACAAAAAAGCCCATTCTTCTCGCAGTCTAAGCGAGTTGCTAGGGATCAGGGTGCCCGTCCGACCATGAAAGTCCAGCCCGCGCAGTGCGCGTCTCCCTTCCAGGCCTCACGCATAATGCTCAGAGGAAATACACCTTCCCTTTTTTCTCTGCTTCCCTGTTCCGAAAACTTTTGCGAGCGCCTGTAAAGTAACCCCAAGCGCATTCAGAACGTCCGCTTTATCGGGAGCAACAGTCACCGAGGCACGCGAGCGGCTACCGTCAATTGCGAGTAGCAAGGACGCGGCTACTCTCTTGCACGGTCGTGAAATGAGCGAGTTCTGGCAAATGTCGCAACTACTCGCCTCGGCCGCCTCTCGCGCTTCCCGAAGACTCGCTCGCATCTGGCGCAGCGAACAGTTACGCTGATAAGCAAGGAACAATATTCCGCACAAAAGCGACACATACATACACACTGCCTCTCAAATTTGCACTAAAACTTATCGCAGTTCACAACAATTAGTCTGGAAAGCAGATCTTGCATGCATAGAACGAGAGAGAAAGAGATAGAAAGAGAGAGGGTCAAACACGAACCTACCTTGCATTGAAATGATTCCGTATCACACTGAAGCAGCAGCAGGTAAAGAAACGAAGTCTTTGGTTATTGGATGCAGAGCAAGATAGAAGCATGCACGCTGGCGCACAAGTTAGCGAGAGAAAGCTGGCATTTCGCATGCACTGCACCTGCAAGTAAACGACACGGGGCTAAAGGCATTGCGCAGCACTCGAGCACAATCACACTGCACAGTTTAAAGCATTTGCACACGTTGCTACACAACGCTATCAGCAAGCTTGAAGTTAGATGTTTACTAGCTAAAGCTGTTCCAGCATAGGAAGCATGCCAGCTGCGTACACATGGACATGAATCTTGCTAGCGAAAGAGTAGCAACAGAATAAAAAAGGCTATGCCGGAGAAGAGTAAGCGCTTGACCAATACCTGTCATTGAAAGCATCCTTCTTGGCGTAACTCTGCACTGAGTCTTCTTCAATGAGGAACTGCATCCTTTGAAAGAAAGAAGCCGTCACCGCCGGCGGTTGTTTCCGCAGCAGGATATCCAGTGGGTCGGACGAGGAAAAACAGAGCGGATTCTTCACACAGGCCTTGTGTGAGCAGCACTCGCTGTCAGCGCAGTCAGTCAGGCCATCTGTGGACGGGGCACAAGGTAAAGCCTCGTAAGCGGGCATGCGTTGACGTCTAAACGATTTCCGTGCGGCGCGTGCATTTTGGAATTAGAACCTCGTTATAAGTTGAAGGGGCCCGGCGATGACTTCGTTACATCCCGTGTTGACCGAGCTTCCAAGGGGAATTGTAATTCCATCGTTATATCCAATATTTCGTTATAAGCCGTTTCGTCACAACGAATTTCGATTTAGATAAAAAATCGTACTCCAACAAGATGCATCTCTGGAAGGAAATTGGCCCAGAAAAGTGCTAGCATTCCTAGGCACATATCTCGCTCAGAAATCGTTGCAGAGCACTCTACCGTTATTTTTCGAGCAATAGTTTAGGTGGCAACCTTACGAGACACCGTTCGTAAGTAGACATGGCGTGGTGAAAAGTGCAAGGACAGGCCAACGACTAATTTCTTCCTTTATTCGCAGCCGTCATGCAGGATGCGCCGGCTCAGTTAGGCTTGATTTTCGTACCAGCGCCGTTGCTTACTTGCGCAGTGACTATTATACAATGCCGCTCTACAAACCCGCTCGGACCTGACCTCTGATACTCTTGACAGCACAGCCTAGTATGCGCACGCGTAACAGACTACTTTTGGCGCTTAACACTGAAGAAAACAGCTTGCAGCTAGGAAACAGACTCCCTGGAATCAATGTACTCCAGAACCGATCTCATTACAGACTGGTACATGCGAGAGATTGTCATGAAGTAGTATAAGAAAACTGAAATGATCATGCACTGTAATGTGCCCTAAATCCTTTTCTCACTTTTTTTCTTTCCTCGCTGCTTCGTCAAGCCAAGTCGAGTTACAAAAATTGACAGACAATCATGATAGTCGGTACACGAAGTTTGAGTGCTGCTCTTCATTCGCCACCGGCCAACCGCGCAGGTTGCGTATTATGCTGCTATAGCCACCCTTCGGTATCTTCCCGTGGCAGCTATCTTCCCGGTGGCGTTTCGTTCCGCTACTTGGACAACCGGTTACACCGTCAACGTCGACGCCGCCAACGCCGACGTCGACAACGCCGATGTCGACAACGACAACGACGACGTCGACAACGACAACGACGACGTCGACAACGACAAAGTTGACGTCGTCAACGCCCACTACGCCGACGAGTGTGAACGGGCCTGCGCTCTGACCTCTACCTCTACCTTCCCTTCATAACGTTTAACATAACGATCGCACTGAACACGTCGCAGTTTGACCGTGGAAATAGTTAGCCATGGAGGCTTTTTAGGTACCATTACGAATTCATAAATCGCAGAGTTCAGCTTGGAGGCCCGATTCCTTGCAGGCACACACTGGAAGTGAGTCAATTACGAAGAACAAAACACGAAAGTTGCCCTCACTGCGCTGTCTTTCCATAGGGTCAGGAATTGTCGCTGAGCTTGTTCTAGCTCGGAGGCAATGCCTTGCGTCGGTCTGACGTCAACATATCGCGGTACTCCCACGGTGAATGAAGAATCTCATGCGACGCATCTTAAATCAATCAACACAAATAGTTTTGAAAATACGAAGTACAATTGGTTCCTTAAATATTATTGGTTAGTCGCACGTCTAAGTACGTTTTCCCGGTCTTTTTTAGAGGTTATTAAGACGCTCATGTTCGAATATAATGTGATGATGCATATTTCAGCAACTGACCATTGTCGTTGTCTATGCGGTCGTCGCACGTTTTTTCCAGAGGAACGTTGCAGTCCAGACCATCCCAGCCGCCGTGGCACTTGCATCGCCAGTCTCCATCCGACATGATACAGTCACCATGGCTGTTGCAGCTATGAGGGCAGCCCTCTGCAGACAATGAAAACGAAAATAGGCGAACGTGAGTTGTATTACGCTTTAATGGCAGTAAGCCATTAAAAAAATTGGCTGTGGTTTAGCTCTGGTTAAGCCTGGAGGATTGCGAAAGCAACATCTGCGCGTAGCCATCTATTGTTGCGTGAGCTACATTGCCCACAGTCTCGCCGTTTCGCGTGCTCTTGCACGACCATATTGCGCATGCGCGAGGAGCAAGTGACGTCACTACGCACAGCTGGCGTGCCAGCGGCCCGGCACGCTAGCTGTGCGCCTCTACTGCGCATCGGAGAGGAGAGAGAAGCGATGGAGAGCGCGCGGCAGCGGCGGCGGCCCCGGCACGCTAGCTATGCGCCGCTACTGCGCATGCGCAACTGGCGAGCGCAGCGGCGACACCTCTGAGTCACCCGCGCAGCGACGGCGGCGGCGCGCCAGCTGTGCGCCATGTAACGTCACTGCTCCTCGCGCATGCGCAGTATGGCCTTTCCTCGGCTCCGCGAAATGGCTCGGCGACTAGCGTAGTGTTGCTTTCGCAACAAAAAATGACACGACGGGGTTCGCACTCGGTGATTGGTATTAGATTTTACTCTGTGTATACAAAACTAAACTTAAACGAACGGTTGCATGTTAAGACATTTGTTAAAACGCGATAAGAACAAGCACGGACACGTGCGCGCACATGCGAACGCACATATGCACACACATGCTCGCCAGGACAATACCGAAGTTTCAAGATATCCTGGTCAAAAAATGTAAACTAACTGGTTATTGCACTGCTCTTCGCCGTCCATTCAAACATTTCACATTTGAAAGAAGCTGAAACCGTCGGGGAAAAAAAATCAACCTGCTGCATGATGTTCAGCACGAAGGCGCGCATGGCCTGTTACTGCAAGACATCAGTGAAAAGTAAAATCTTCATCCTTTTTTACAGTATCGGTGCAGAAAACGGAACGCCGTCGGTTACAGGGCCTACTCCTCTTCAAAAGCGCCTGCCAACTGATGCTGAAGCGCTTCTTTGAACAGAAACTATATCGACGGCAGTAAAACCTTTAGGTCACTTATGCGGACGCTTCATCGTAAAACCATGAGTTTCGACGGGAAAATATGCGCACAGACGGTTTCTGCCATTCAGGACAAAGTATAGTTCTGACCGCGTGAAGAATGGTTGAAATCCTGTACCGAGCGTGCAGTGGCGTCCGTTCCAGCCCTGGATGCAGAGGCACGTGCCGTTCTTGCACTGGCCGTGCTCCACGCAGCGGACGTCGCAGAGCTTCTCGTTGCACTTGGGTCCCGTCCAGCCGTCGATGCAGATGCACTCGCCCCCTTGACACCGGCCGTGCGGCCCGCAGTCAAGGTCGCACTTCTCTGGAACAGCGCGTCGCCAGAACCTCGTGAGAGCCCAGGGGCGACCCTGGGTCGCCGTTTATTCACGTGCAGGTTCCTAGCCTGTGCAGCCTTGACCGAAAGTATACGAAACACAGTTCGCACCTACTAGCTGAGCTCTTCAGAGTGAGCAGTAATATATCGCTCAGTTTGGATAGGCTGGGAGCACCATTAGTGCCACTGAATTCCAACCACGAGGCCTGACGATTGCTGCGATCGTGAACGCCGTGGCCTGCATGCTCTCGACGAAGTCTGAACATTCAGAGGCCAGTTTTGATTACCGCGCACAAGCACTGACATTTGCGCAACAATTTTGTGCTTTACCTTCATATATCTATGATTACGAGCTGATTGTTGCGTCTTTATGTCCTCCCTTACTGTTTTTTTATTTACTGTTTATTGTTTACTTTCTATTTAGTGTTGACATTTCTGCCGTGCGCATTGTGTCCTCCATGAGCATATTGTATCTGTGGTTTAGAGGTTATTAAGAAGCTCATCAGCTACGTTCGAATATAAAGTGAAGGCGCATATTTAAGCAGCTGACCATTTTCGCTGCACTAATTATTCTTTGTGCCAGTTATTAGTTATGAGTCATCATGCCAATTATTCATCAGTTATCGAGAGCCCGTAACAAGAGCCTATGGCTATTTCCAGAGAACGACCGGTGCTGAGCACTGACCCTGTGAGCAGTCTGGGCCGGTCCACTGGTCATCGCAGGCGCATCGCTGCAGGTCCAGGTCGAACTGACCGTGTCCCGAGCAGTCGGGCAGGCAGCGCAGGGCGTCGCTGTCCGGCTCGCTGCAGTCGTTGCTCTTCCAGCCCTTGCGGCACAGGCACATGCCGCTCACGCACACGCCGTGGCCAGAGCACTCGGGGTCCAGGCAGTCCACTGCGGGGGTCGCCGCCGCCGCACACGGTGAGGGATTGCTAAGCAATGTGCTTGGCCGGAGAAGCTTCACGGATTTCGGTAGGGTTGGTTTTGATGGTTTTCAGATGTTCAGTGAAAAAGATGAAAAAGATGAAAAAGATGAATTTTCTTCTAAGGAGCACACCGTACGACCGGACTAACCAGTCGGTTTGAAGGTGTCGTCAAGGCGTTTGCGTACAGCAGCACGTTAAGTGGAGTTTTCTTTTACAGTGAAATTGCACCTAAACAATTATAATGAATCCGCTTTCAGGTTTATTTTGTTATGGCTTATATAATTAAATGTTAGTCGGATAAATTTGGTCAGAGAGTACTGTCGGAGTAAGTCCTCTCAACATAGTTGCTGCTGAGGTTCAGCACAGTTAAAGATAACAAGTCTTGGTAACAAATGCTTTTCAAATTTGCCGGCGGAGAATGTGAGCAACTAGAAAGCCTCGTAGTATTCTATCAACACTTTGCTTTGAGAAGCGTGCCCTTCTTTATAACCATGTGATCAGGTGGTATTATCTTTGTTTGCCATAACCACCCACTCCCTCATGTAATGTCTGGACGTGAGACCTATGAGGAAATGAATGAATGAATGAATGAATGAATGAATGAATGAATGAATGAATGAATGAATGAATGAATGAATGAATGAATGAATGACCGACCTTCCTCGCAGTGGGCGCCCTTGTATCCGGGGAAGCATCGGCAGACGCCGTCCAGACAGTCCCCGTGTCCCGAACAGTCGGCCACCTCGCACTCGTCCTCGCGCAGCTGGCACTCGCGGCCCTTCCAGCCCGGCTGGCAGACGCACTCGCCGCCGGTGTACTGACCCCTCCCGCTGCACAGCACCGGGCACACGCCTGCGCACGCGCCGCGTCTCTGAAGAAGGGCCCAGGCCTCCATTGCAGATCGGAGGAGCCGTGTGGTACAGTTCACAGGCCCAACGAACGCTCCGCACAATGGAAATACGCATGATTACGCTGCAAAACTGAGAGTTAACGCATAGCACGCTCTTCGATCCGCTACCGTGATCCGCTTCGGCGGGCACCAGTGAGTAAGCGCTGATTGGTCCCCACGCGGCAGGCACGCACGCAGATAACTAAGGATAACGGGCACGTGGCGCCATCTGGCGGCCTCAGGTTATTCTGCGCATGCGCAGTGGCGCCTCGTGGAAGAGGATCACGGTAGCGGATCGCGGATCGAGCTAAGATATAACTGTCTAATTACTTTGTTAACACGCAGGCAGCAATAAGATCGACTCATCAAAGAAAATTGTCAGCTAGTCTAAAAGTTGACCGCATACGACAGACACTAAATATAGACAGATAGACGAGCAAGACAAAATGCCAAAGATGCGGAACAGTTTGCAGAAACGAGCAAAGCGAGAAGCATAACTCACGGTAGGCGCAAGTTTCGCCCGCGTAGTCCTGATCGCAGTCGCACTTCCCCATGTTGCAGGTTCCGTGCCCATGGCAATCGTAAGGGCAAGGGAGGCTCGATACATCTGCAACGAAGAACAGGCACAAGAGCCATCGCTGACGTTGGTCTCCTATCGTGCTCGCAACGAATCCCTGCCCTGTTATCATAACCAGTTTTTCGTTAAGCTTATGTTCATGCGGGTTCAACAAGTGCGAGCTTCGAACCGATGACCCGGCGCTATCAAAATTTATTTTCTTCATAAGTAATGACATTTACTCGCGTGAACCATTCCATCCGCGATAAAAAATTGGATGGAGACCAGCACTTAGTCCTTCTTACGCAAGCACTTTCTCAGGTGTTATTATTGCCGTGACTTAAACTGATGAGTATCCGATATATGCAACTGCAGGAAGATTTTTCGTACTGTCTTTTATAATTTTCCACCCGATACCAACGGTGCGACGGCACTGACACTCGTTTTGTTCGGCATTCTCCCTCTGCCACTGTTTGCAGTCATATGTCGCGCTTGCTTGGTATCCTAAATTAATCAGACGACTCAATCAATATTCGGTTGGTTAAGTGATATGTGCTTGAAATTGAAAAGTTTCGGGCAATACTTTTGCGCCCTTCCGCGAATGTGGACAAGAGAGCCGACACTTTTTTTTGCAGCTGCTGCGTCATGCAGACTTGCGACCATGGTGTGGTTGCAGGTGGTTGAGTGCAAACGGCCATCCACTTACCAGTGGCCACGCTGATGAAGGAGATTTCTTGCTGCTGGTCGCCGTCGTTGTAGAGCGAAATGTACCACCGACCGAGGTCCAGGAAGTGAATGAATTCCATGTTGAAGCTGTCCTGCTGTTGAGACAGGGAACAAAAACCGCTTGCGTCATGAGTGAACGCGGCGTGGTGCCCTCCCACAATTGATGCGACAGAGTGAACCGCAAGAGAAGAAATATCGACGTGTGTTTTTTCCATGACATAGCCGCATATTTACGCGCGTTTCGAGCTTATATCTTACGAAAAATGCGTTGCTGTCATTACTGAACGAACTTGCCTCACGTGCTCTCCTTCAAATGTCTCACTAAGACGATGTGCTCAAGAGACTCTTAGTTGCAAAATTACATTTGAGAAGTTTAAAATTACTATCTTTGCCACCCGAAGCTTTTGAATTTCAACGCAAGCACCCCCTTTATCAAAAGTTTAGAGCCCAGGGTATTTGCTTCTGAGCCACATCGCGTGGCTTACAATGCATCCTTGGTGATGAAAATCTCCCAAACGAAAGAAGATTTTTGGTACTGCCCCGTAAATAGCTTACAGGCAAACCCCCTGGGCTCTAAACTTTTGAGAAAGGCTATACATTAGTGCCAAATACTGAAGTTCTTAATGATAGTAGGAGAGCTATATGGCTTGGTGTAGGTGATGCATGTGGTATATGGGAGTTATGGTTCCGAAGCGGCGGGCTATGAGGGACGTGAAGTGATTCAGACCAGCTGTGGTTCTTAACGCGCGCCGACATTGCACAGCACACAGGCCGCCACTTCCGGGATTCTATCCCGCGAATTCGGGATCAGCAGCCGAGTGCCAAAGCCACTGAGCCACCACGTGGGTCTAGCGTAAGAGGCATAACCAAATTACCGTACTTACATGTGAGACGGATAAAGTAACGGTATTTAGCTAGGAAGTTTTGGCTTGATTGATGGGGTTTAACGTCCAAAAGCGACTAAGGCTATGAGAGACGCCGTAGTGGAGGGCTCCGGAAATTTCGACCACCTGGGGTTCTTTAACGTGCACTGACATCGCACAGTACACGGGCCTCTAGAATTTCTCCTCCAACGAAATTCAACAGTCGCGGCCGGGATCGAACCCGTGTCTTCCGGTTCAGCAGCCAAGCACCATAAACACTGAGCCACCGCGGCGGCGCATTTAGCTAGAAAGTTACGGATGCGGTCTAGTTGGTAATCCACGGTAGACGTAAAGCATGGAAAACACAGGGACGTAAGAAAGACGACATACGCTCGTAACGGTTACAAACAGCAACTCGTCTGCTTGTAACGTTAACGTTACCGTGCCTAACGTAAACTGCAAGAGTCCAAAGTTGCTCGGCTCGCCAGATGGAAAAGAAATATTACATGCTGCGTGCAGTCGGAGTTATCAGAAGAAATTGTGCTCCGCTTGCCATGCTTGTGGACGTTAGATGATAAAGATGCATCTGCTAGACGGGGTTCTACCGCGGTTTAGTATGACGATCTTGGTCACTATCTGAGCTCGTCCACGTATGTCCACCGTATTTTTGGAGACTTATTCAGGCTTTGCGAACAAACTCTCCTGTGTATTTCGACCACTGTTAGAACTAACCGACGTAGGGTACATTTGGGTTTTTAAGAATTACCAGTATTGAAGAAGAGGCGTTTACCACCTAGTACTTACAGCCACCGCGGTGGCTCAGCGGCTACAGTGCTGAGCTGCTAACCCAAAGACGTGGGTTCGATCCTGGCCGCGGTGGTCGCAATTCGATGGAAACAGAATGCTAGAGGTCCGTGTATACTGTGTGATGTCAGTGCACGTTGAAGAACCCCAAGTGGTTAAAATTTTCCGGAGCCCTTCACTACGGCGTCTCTCATAGCCTGAGCCGCTTTGGGACATTAAACCCCACAAAATAACAAAACCAACCTAGTACTTACGCTGTATTAGAATAAACGAAAACGCAACAACCTTAACAGCAACAAACTTGAACGACTTTTCTAGCAACCAGCGTTGAGATTTTCAGCGTGAAATAAATTTGACTGCCTTTTTTTCATTGAAGTACTGTCCTTTGCGCTAGCTAAAATGGAGACGGCCCGGTGCACGCGGCAGTGAATATCCGTTAAAATACCTGTTGCAGAGTATCCAATGGTTGTGCCGACTGGGTTGCTTTCGAGGGTCTCACGAGAGGCGCAGCACACCGTTAACCTTTTAGTCATCGAAGCAGGGAAGAAATTAAAAATTGCTTTTCCTACTCGTACAACGCCGTTGGGGACGGAAAAACAATTCAGGGGAAGTTTTTTTTTTTTAATAGCGATTTGGGCAAGTTGGTGCCTGGCGATAATTCTGCCAGAAAGAACGCAAAAAATATGAAAGACAGAAAATAAAGCGCCGCAACACAGCGCCTCTTTTGTGTCACCTTCTGTTCTGTCGCTTTCTGAGCTGTTTCCACCGGAATTTTCATGAATTTTTTTTTCCTCACGAAAGACATTCCGGCCGCCTCTTGTGGCGAAATTTGTGAGAATGTCAGGAATTCTTTGCCAGGAGGTTGTTACAGAACAGCACGAGGAACTGTCGTTGTCCTTCCCTAACAGGTTGGAGAATACTACCCGAATAGAACTCGGGACAGACTGCGTTGTCGCAACCAGTGTGACGCCATTTTCGTGTGCAATGGCAAGTGCAGGGGAGGTGCGCACCTTGGCCGCCTTGCGGTGCCTCCGGTCCCTCGCCGAGAGGATCTCCACGAAGTCGTAGCGGGTGTGCGTGGGCACGCTGTTGCGGCGTCCGTAGATGCCTAGGCTGGCGCCCGTGGGCAGCGTGTAGTTGAACTTGACTAGACCCGGCTCCTGTTGATGGAACTGCACGTTCCAGTGGCCGTACGAGGCGACCACCTTGCTGTGCCGCTTGCCCACGGTCATGTCGGCGAACGACTCGCTGCTCGGCGGCAGCGTCTTGGGCGGCAGAACAGACGGGCCTGCCGGCGGACGAGACGCACTCGTTACGAGCCGCGCCGATCTAAACTTTCTTACGTTTCGGAAAGCTCTAGCTGCGTACAAAAACGGGACATACACACATACACAACGAAGCGCTTCGTCCTGTGCGTGTACCCTCCTTGTTAGAAGCTAGCGCTTTCCAAAACGTAAGGATGATATACCAACTAGCCCCAGGAGTAGCTCTTCTGATCCAAACTAACGTAACCGGCCGCTGGTGAATGGCTGACTACAGCACGGAGCAGGGGTGAATTTATGAGAAAGGAGGCAGGAAGGCTCCCTCACCAAGCGAGAAATTTTACATAGAAAACCTATGCTGTATTAACCCAATGTTTAGGTAAGAAAATGTCCACGAAACACACGGCTCAAACAGAGCCCCCCCCCCCCCCCCCCCCCTGCCCCCCTCAACGACCCTACCAGGAGTGATCTGTATATTCGCTTCTGGTACAGATTAGTCGCGACATAATTGAAAAGGCGTATCACGTATCTGCAAACCAAGTAACACTTATTGGTAGTATATTGGTTCACAGATCCGTGAAATAGGTGTGTGCTAACTTGACGATGATAAGGAGAGGTTAAAACTTATTTTCTTTCCTTTGTCGTCGGCGCAAAGTAAGCGCGCACCTTTTTCACTGCAACCAAAGACGCAACTCGTACCACTAGCGAGAGCGGGACAGGGAGAGTACCGCTGTAAGTTGCGTAGTGCAAGTACGATCATATTCCACTTTTCAATTAGCAAATAAAGATTTAAAATTAATAGACCTTTTAAACTATCGCAGATCACTGACAAGGCTAAATTAGAGCTGCAGAGCATCTATAAACATTGCGAAATGCGAAATTTCCGATAAAGTCTAACTTCTAAATACTCTTCCCGCTACATGAATGAAGCGCCAGAAACTCCGGCGGCACGCTGAGGGCAAATGCAAGCGCACGAACTTTGCAGTTACTTTGCAACGTCCACTCTGTGAAAGCCCCTTTTAAGATGCTTACCAAAATCACACGCTGACTGTTACGCGGTAAGCACATAAAATGAAAAGCACGGAGCGCGCTAAGTTATCAAAGCGGAAGCTACCAGCCAACAGGTCGAAGGAAGAAGGACAAGCGATCAGTGCACAAGCTACGTACAACGACGACACGCAAGCGGTCCACATAAGCACACGCGCCGGGACGGCGAACGGAGGGCGGACGCGCACCCGACAAGCAGACAAGTAGGCGTGAAGAGTGAGGCCAGCGGACGGAAAGCGCCGACAGAGACGGAGGCGACAATCGCGAAGAGGATTCGATGAGCAGGGCAAGGCAGAAGGGAAGCACCTCCCACATTAGGGCGTCGCCCTCTCGCTATGGAAGCTCCCTCCGAGCGCGCTCCGGCATGCGAAGGCCTCCACTTACCCAGATCGTTAGGCCACTCTGTGGACCCGGAGGCAGCGGCAGTGACAGCTTTCGAATGTCCGGAGACTCCAGACTCCTTGCCGACACCCAGCCGAGGGTCTACGTCCATCTCAGCTCCGGCAACATGCTCAATCGAGTTCAGGTTAGTTTCCGCGTCATCGCCGGCCCGACCGGGTGACGCGGTTGGAAGAGCATCGTCCAGCCCAGCTTTAGGAACGGTAAGGAACTCGGAGGCGTCCGCCTCGGACAGCGCCTGTTCGCTCGAGGTCTCTTCACCGCTCTCCGAAGCCGGAAGGCGCGGGGACACGTCGCGACCTCTCTCGGCACCCTGAGGCAGCGGCGGGGAGCCGCCGCCGCCGTCGAGCTCGACCACGTTTTTTTCGAGATCCGTGACCTCGTCTCCGCGGCGAGAATCGCCAGCAGCGTTACCTTCGCCGTCGTCAGGCACAGACATGGGGATTTCGTTGCTGGTCGCGTTGTGATCGGGAGAACCTAACAGGGTGGCGGGACGCGGAGCCTGAGAGGGGGCCTCAGCGGCTTCCGACCTCTTGACCGGGGGAGGTCTGGAAGCCGGAGTCGAGGCATGAGCTGGCTCCACGTGATCGGGGAAAGACCGCTTACAGACGCAGCGCATGCGGCTCACGCGTGTGGCTGGGGGATCTTCGGGTATAACGATCACCGTGTCCGCTTCGAACTGAGACTCGTGAGGGGGACTGCGGCTACCGCGGTTTCGCTGTGACCTAGAGCTAGGTTCGTGAGGGCGCCAGAGGTCGGGCGGTTCTTCGCCGCTGCCTTCGATGTTAGTGGGAATGGCAGTGGGAAAAGGGGGGCGCGGCGGAGGTGGTGCCGCCCTCCGGCGGCGCGGTCGAGCCGTGTCGGTGACGTCGGCCCGGTGGTACGTACTTTTGTAGCTTTCTCCGGCAGCAGACGGGTCCGCGTCATCGATGACTACGGGGCACCGGTGCTGGCCGCCCTGCCAGCTGAGAAAAGGGACTGCTGGAAAAAGACGAAAAGGGGCAGATCCAAAGTTGAGCGACGTCAAATATTGTGTGCGGTGGGTTGAGCGGCAAAGAATCTTAAATTACGTAAAGACTTGTGCAAGGGTGCTTCAAACGCTCGACATGCAGGACGCTCTCACTGCACTTAAAAGTGAACATTGGGCAACATTAAACGGGTCCCGAGCCACTCTTTGTCAAACAGAAGTAAAGCCTAGGAGGTTGTAGTGGGCTTTACAACCGGTGTCGTCCCTTATGTAGTTTGCCCAAACGCAGGGAAAAAAGGAGCAGTTACGCCTACAATATGTTGCTTTAGCCGTTTCCCTTAACTCGAGCTCTGTTTTTTGTTTTCTCTGGACTTGCGCATCCACGAGCACCCCCCCTGTGCCAGCACCCTCACTTATCAAGGCACTGGTCGGCGCCGCCGTCCACCGAAACCTTATTGTAAGCCCCAGATAGGGGCCGCCACAGGCGCCGGTTAGTGCGGGCATTTACACCTCCCTTCTTCGGATAGAGTTTCTCAAAATTCTCAGCGCTCGTCCTGTTTGCTCTTCGTCCTCGTCTTTAGCGCTGTTTATTCATTATGTCACCGTACCAACTAGCCCAGATGTTCCTTCTTTCTCAAAATTATCTAGAGGGAGAAGAGGCGCCACCTTCTAAGAGAGTTTCTTAAGGATTGCTTTATCCACCGTGGCAATGCCGATAAGATGTGGTTTCATATTAGGCTCGCCTAGTGTTGGGCCGAAAACGTGGATACTGCCGCGGAATCTTCGCTGCACCGTGATACGGTGGCTAGATCTAGCCACGGTAGCCGCAATGCTCTCTATTCTGTACGGATTAAACTCCTTTAATAGAGCACTTCACACCTCTCTTATCAAGTAAATGTTTGCTATCTGGCTTGTATAGAAATTTAGGACGTCGCCTATGAAATGTAGGCATGTAGGATATCGCCCGGCGGTGGCTACAATCCAAGTACGCAATATGCCCAGATAGAGAACGAAATATAACAAAAGAAAATATACAGCCCTGCGCAGGTGCACTAAAACTTGTACAATAAAATAATCAACCCGACGATTACATATACACAGTGCAGAAAACAAAAACTTTGGGAAGGGAAGAAAAAAAATAGGCAGAAAGTTAGAAGCTCTTCTGGTTACAATTTTTCTAGCGATAACAGCGCATTTCTTAGCTCAGCGCGAGAGGTCAAAGAGAATACATATTCTGGCAACTCACTAAAGAATCAATCAATCAATCAATCAATCAATCAATCAATCAATCAATCAATCGGTGGTCGACCAGGTGCACGTACCTATGAAGTAGACGAGAGCGATGACGAGGGCCACGGAGAGCACCAGGGCGGCAATGGCTGCGCACTTCCAGGAGCACCGTGACGACAGCGTCTTGCGCAGGTGCATGCGCGAGTGCGGGAAGTGGCTGGAGGCGAGTGGCCGGCGTACGTGGTTGCGCAGCGGCATGCCCACGGCTGCGCCTCCGCCGCCGGGACCGCCAGCCACGCCGTAGCCTAGCCTGCAGGCGAACGCGCGGTGAGGCGCTGCGCTGCTCGATGGCGCGCACGCGTGCTGAGTTCTACCTTCCTCAATCACGCAAATGCCATCCCTAGCGCAGAGGATTCTCGCGTAGTTCACCGCCTGATGCAGTCCTTCTGTTTCGGTTCATTTTTCCCCCCTCCTACAGAGAAAAGTGGACCTTAGGAAAAAAAAAAAAAAAAGCCGCAGCTTAAAAAGATGCACTATCACTAAGCCTAACCGGGGAACCTACGGGACTGAACTCTGTAAATAAATATAGAGTAACGCTTGGGATAGAGTATCGAAGAAAGGAAAAAACAAGCCAAGATTTTTTTTTATTCGATGCCCTTCCTTGGGAGAATGTTGCACTGGCCTTACATAACATATGCAAAAATGAGGTAGCACATTTGCTCTTTGATTTTCTTTATTTCATTTATCTGCGGACACTAACCAAAACAAAAAGAAAGAAAGGCAGAACTTACATCTGTTTAATGAGTTAACATTACACAAGCAGTAGCGGCACAAGCATACATAACGCACCGAACAGCGTTTGGTTTTGAATTTGTTGTCCCATGCTCTATCCACAATGAGCTGAATGCGTTTTCTCTAGTTTTCTATAGGAGCTACAAAGTTCTTTGAGGTACCAACGCACGACACGATGCCGAGGTAATGGTCCTTTGAAATGGTAATGCGCCCGAAGAAGTATGAGCTGGTAACCAACTGTGTACGTGCCTGTCAGGATTCGTCTTCGTCTCGTCCTGGATGATGTTCGACGTCCGAAAATCAGCCTTTCCTTGAGGAGAGCCAGGGCCCTTCGTCAGGTCTGCAACGGCGGAGGAAAAACAAAATGAAAGTAAGGACCCCGCCGTCTCCCGGCGACCGTCGGGGCTCGGCTGCCCGTGTGCGCACCATGAGGCAACGACAAAGCAACGACCTGGCGCTGCCCCGCTAAGCTCCGCCGTCGTGCGGCTAAGACAGCCGACGTCGGCAGCCAACGCGGCCGGGGCGAAAGGCTTGGGGGCCTTTTCAAAGATTCATGGAGAGCCCGGCGGTGCTGCCTTATCCAAATTCAGGAGCGCCTCGCCATGGCCCGTCTCGCCCTTTTTGTTGTGTGTGTTTAAGCGCCTCCACTCAGCTCTTATCCGCGCTGGAAATTTTGACGGGTTGAAGCCCCGCCAGCTGGGAGCGGCGCATTTTCCGCCGGTGGGTTCTTTACATAAACCCGCTCGGGAAAGGAAGGACAAAAGACTAAATAAAACAAAAAAAAACCTTACATGGTAAAGTGCAAGAAAGAAAGCAGCTTATGTGTGCGGGAAACGCCAGGGCACGTATTTTAGAACGTCTCCCTTAAACGTGTTGTCGCTGGTCCTTACGGTAGTTTTGAATGTTTAATGTCCGGGATACGCCGTTCACCTCGGCGACAGCCCCCCAAGAAAAGGCAGCGTAAACCCACGCTGCGGCCGGAAAACTAAGCAGCGAATGACAAAGCCGTACGAGGGAGAGCAAAAGCTCCTGTGGGAGAGAGGAAGGGCTTCGCGCTGCTGCTGCGGAAGATCGCGGCTTCTGCTGTTCGGGGGCTTGGATGTTTAATGACACTTGCGGGTTGGCCACAGACAATGAAGCGCACCGTCCCGCGCACCGGCTTTCCCCTCCTCCATTCTCCTGAAGCGCCATCTAGCTGAAGCCAGGTTCATGATCGCATTCCGAAAGTGGCTACACGTAGGCCCTCGTAGCAGGCGCTGAAGCTTCCGAAAAATTGCGTTCAAGTACAACAGCCTCTCGAGGCAAAAATAAAGAAGCCAGAAAGAACTGCTCCGCGGGTGACAGCTAAACAACGTGAATGAAAACACGCCGGAGTACAGAAAACGCTGCCAGCAACGTTGGACAAGAAGAATAGCGGGGGACACCATTAGTACGCGCTCGCCAGCTAGGTTCTGCTGCCGAGGAGCCGGATAGCTTCTTTTGTCTTTTATTTTTCATCGCCACCGCCGCGCTATTCGCATAACGTCGCGTGTTCAGCGAGACAGCCCTCGAGTTCAGCAGGTCCGCAGGAGCAAAAGCCGCGCCAGGCCATTATCCGCGTGGTTGATGCTGCCTGCTCGGCGGGTTTCCAGCCCCGCGGAGCTGAACTGAGCGCCCCGGGCGCCGCGCGGCGCGACCGCTGTAAATTCGCTTCGTCCCCTCTTTTCTGTGCGCGCGTTCCTTGGGGGTCGACGAGTGACTGCGCGAGTGAATGTGCGTGTCACTATAAAATGGCCCGCGGCGACGCGAGGTCGGCGGCCATTGTTTAGCCGAGGCGTTTTCGACGCTGGAGGTTTGGATGAGCGGAGACATTGGACGGCGTGCAGCGCCGACGGAACGATGAGTCGGACGCGCGCCCTGTGCGGCGTTGGGCGTGTGCGCTGCATGGACAGAGCAACGATACACACCTTACGCGTTTGGGGGGCTGCTTGGTTCTCTGTACGGGCGCGTATACGCTCGAAACACGAATACGCTCTTATGGGAACAAAAAGGGAGTAATCTGTCCTCCCTATGGGGCAGAAGCGTGGAGACTAACAAAGAGGGTTCAGCTTAAGTTAAGGACAACGCAGCGAGCCACGGAAAGAAAAATGATATGTGTGACGTTAAGAGATCGGAAGCGGGCGGAGTGGGTCAGCGAACAAACGCGGGTTGATGACATAGTCGAAATCAAGAGGAATAAATGGGCTTGGGCAGGGCATGTAACGCGAAGGCAAGATAGCCGGCGGTCCTTAAGTGTAACGGAGTGGATTCCAAGAGAAGGCAAACGTAGCAGGGGGCGGCAGAAAGCTAGGTGGGGCGGATGAGATTAAGAAGTTTGCGGTGATACGGTGGCCACAACTGGCAAAGGACAGGGTTAATTGGAGAGACATGGGAGAGGCCTTTGCCCTGCAGTGAGCATAGTCAGGCTGATGATGATGAAGCCGTCCTCTAGCGCACGCCGTTTCATAAAAGGATGTGCGCTAGAGGACAGTTTACTTCCTTTTTACTCCTTTCTCTTTGGAGTGTAGATGCGTGGTCTAGAAGCGCAACCTTGACCAAGCTCAAGGGGGATAAACATGCGGAAGAGGACGCCAATGCCCAGGAGCATGTTAAAGCAAAAAAAAAACTTGAAGTCTAACCATACATTCATGAAAAAGTGAGTGCCTCCAAAACATGGTGTAGACGCCGTTGACGGAAAGGCGCAATAGCACTTAAGACGGGACACAGGGAACGAGTACCAACCAGCCCGCATCGGCCCTCTTCTTAGACACCGTTTTTTTTTTTCTGCGCCTTGTAGACTTTCAAAACTGTGTCCGATGGTAGGCAGGAGTGACTCGGAGAGGTTTGTCTGCGGTAAGCAGCACTAAGATTGTTATGTCCCATGCGCTGCAGGAGTGATCTGTAAGATCCCGTTAACTTCTGGCCAGTTTTACTTTGGACAAACTGGGAGGCGCGTTAACGACCCATCAAGAGAGTACGCAAACCTCTTGATGACGGCAGCGGAAAGCATCTGCATGCCAGCGCACTGCAAGCTTGTAAGTTGTAACTGTCCCCTGGTTTTTGGCAATACCCTAGGGGGTTAAATGGAAAGTGAGATTTTTTAAAATTGTAAGTTGTGATGCTTAGCGTTCCGAAGGCACACATGAGCTATGAGGGCTCCGGATTAATCTAGACCACCTGGAGTTCTTTATTGTGTGCCGGCATCGAGCAGCACATGGGCGTTTTTGTGTTTCGCCGCTTTCGAAAGATGGCCGCCACGGCCGGGATCGAACTGGCGGCCTTGAGATCAGCGGAAATTTTCGGGGCTGCTGTTATTCTCCATTCAGGAGCTTATGCATGAGAGTTGAAATCTGGGTTAGTTGGTACATACTTAAGAAAAAACCAGCCAAAAAGACGGGGACAAAGGAGAGACAAGGCACACACAATGACTGTGTTGCCTCGTTGTGTGTGCCTCGTCTCTCCTTTGTCCCCGTCTTTTTTTAAGCTTATGCATGTGTGAGGGTACCATTAGTGCCGTTGCTTAACAAAGAATTGCTGCTGTTCTCTTGCAATGAGAGATGTTCAATTTTCGGAGAATGACTGCTCCTAACTGCTTGGCCATACGTGCCTTGCCTTCACTATGAGCGTCATAAACTTTGTTTACTCGTCGCTACGTGTTATGTTGTTCACGATGCGCGCGCAAAAGCACATATATGTCGGCGCGGGGTTACACATAAGTAAAGAGCTCTGCAATTTTTTAGTAATATCACGGCAGCGTCGGCCAGACGGTCGTTCAGCGTCCATGCAGGACCACAGTGGAAAAACGGACGAGAGTATGATCGCGCGCAGAATGCTTGCAAGTGGCGCTCTGCAGCACTGCAACACGGAGGAGGCGGAGAAGAAACACAGTACATGTACTGTGTTTCTTCTCCGCCTCCTCCGTGTTGCAGTGCTGAAACACCTTTATTTATATTAGCCAGATGCAGCCTATCACCTTCATATCAGGTCACACCTTTACGGTAGGAATACAGGAAGGAAACTGCCATCGTAGCGTCATCTTCGTTCAGCGCAAAACCGATTTATCTCCGTGTTCAGGGCCACACCAGAAACAGACAGGCAAAATGAGGTGTAATACTGACAAAGAAAGTCCCTTGAACGGGAATAATTAATACAGCTCTTGCAAGGCGCCGTGCAATTGCAGCCGCAGGCGGAGGCACTGACTTGCTTCACTTGCTCTCTTACTGCACTTTGAACAAGAAACGTTTCCTTCGCCCCCTTTCAGTGCTCAGTGAGAGCATGCAGAGCATCACCACCTTGTCATAGTTCGCCAAGAGTGAAGGTGAAGACATTTCTGGATTCCGCTAGCAAAATGCTATAAAATGTCGCAGAATTCTCTACTTGCTCGCATGCGCCTCAGTTTTTATCGTAGTTCAGGCGTAGTTTGCACCTGGGGACGGGTAGCCACTCGCAAGATTCTTTCCGGGACGGACGGTACTCGGCGCATGGAAAGCGTTGCACCTACGCAGAGGGAGCCGTACACATGAGGGCACATAGTTTTAAGCTGCACAATGAACGCCGAATAGAAGTATTCTCCATATTTGTACGTCCCCTGTATTTCTGCGGAAACCTACCTGTGTGGGGTCAGCGATAACTGATGGGCCAGACCAGTGAGCGTCATGAGAAGTACAGGCGTGAACACACTCGAACCTATAGTAGTACGCTCGCTGTCTTAGCGCTTCAAAAGGTTCGTAAAAGTTTCTATGCCCGAAAAGCGCCGGGTAGCAGCCGGCTGTCATATATGAGCGGTAACGCCTGCTGTCATAAATTTAAACTAAAAAAAAAGTGGTAGGGTTTTTACGTTCGAAAGCATACTTTCGAAAGTATGTGTTTAGCCTGGTTGGCTCATTGTTTTTCTTTGTATTTAGCTTGAGCTTCATTTAACACGAGGCGCAATCGGTTGCGGCGAAGTGATGATGGCATAGTGCTCTCGTGCAGTGGCCTGCGAAGCTGATCTCTTCGCGAAGCCGCGGGTTCGAAACCCAGCCCCGGCAATATTCATTTTATTCCTCCAGGTAGGCCAAGGCCACCCTCAAGGACAAGCTTCACACAATGTTCTTGGTTCGGACTAAGAAAAATCCGCACGCTGGCCCAGAAGCGAGTGAGCGGGGGCACTGACCGCTGGGAATGAAGAGGGAGCCGGAGGGCGTCCTCGCCAGGCAGGTGGGCTCGTACTCGGGCTCCTGGTCCTGGGCGTGCATGGACTGCGGCGCCGTGGCCGCGGGGTGCCCCGTCCTGCCCCCGCCGCCTGTCCGGCCCATGGACAGGTTGCGGGGCGGGATGGCCGGAATGCCTGCGCCAAACACAGTCAGGAGAAGAGCTTGTGTGGGGGGCAAAACAGCGCGGAACAAGTGACGATAGAATAACGCAGCGAAGAGCGTTCGGAAACAAGCGTACATGGGGGGAAAAAAAAACTGAAAGAAAGAAAACGTTTAGTTTAGTTAGACGTTTAGCTGAGTGTTGTTTAGTTAAATTTAGTGTTGTTTAGTTTAATTTAGTGTAGTTTAGTTCAGTGTGTTTAGTATAGTTCAGTGTAGTTTAGTATAGTTCAGTTTAGTTTAGTGTGGTTTAGTTTAGTTTACTTTATGGAGATTTAACATCCCAAAGCGACTCAGGCTACGAGGGAGCCGTAGTGAAGGGCTCCGGAAATTTCGACCACCTGGGGTTTTTTATCGTGCACTGACAACCCTCAGTGCACGGGCCTTCAGCATTTTGCCTCCACCGAAAATACGACCTCCACGGCAAGGGTCGAACCCACGTCTTTCGGGTCAGCAGCCGAGCGCAATAACCACTCAGCAACCGCGGCGGCCGAAAGAAGGGAAAAGGAAGAACCTCATCACCACAGGAAGGTCGACGTAGTTAATGTAACGCCGCTAGTTTTATGAATTTCGGAAGGGAGATAACTCTCGTCCGTCTCAACTTGCAGGCATCAAGCATGAAACATAACGCCTAATATCCTTACACCCGAGTCACAGAGACCAAACGAATCCTGTAGAAACAAGCTTTGCGCACAGTGCTTGTCACACAGCAAAAATGCGCACCCCTACATGGTATAGCTGCACAGAATACACTATACACTATATAGCTTGCTTACGGGCAACCTTTAGGGTTTCAGCATACATTACTGTAACGTCCACCTGATTGCTCTTGGAAAGAAGGATCGAAAATGCGCGTAATGGTCGACAACTTGTGCACGCTGCACAAAATGAAAAGTTAGCATTTTTCTGCGCTTGTACTGACGAGCCTGTTACTGTAATTGACAGCAAGATGTCCTACATTTAGAAAGAAAATGAAATCGGAGTACATTGTTGAGTGATGCAAACGCAGCTTGTTAGACTGCATTGAGGAGCTTGTACACTGAGGATTCTGTGAACTGTCTTGGCCGGCGTAAACGTTAAACACTAGAGATAAATGCCGAACGACCGCTTGATTAGTCAGTAACGCACGGTAAGTCAATACCAGCTTATTATCGTTAGCAAAACAAAGCCAACTCATAAAGAATCGCCACTTTATGCCCTAATGGATGCAACGCCACAGAGGTAACTTCTTAAGACTGCAGGCACGACATGAACATATTCAAGAACGGCAAAAATATAAGCCCCTAACTTCACCGTACGTGACGTTTTATGAAAGAAGTAACACAAACGTGAGTGATAAGTCATGAGCCACAATGCAACTGCAGCCCCTAGCAATGTTCGAATTATACGATTTGCAACTAATTTTTTTCAATGAATATTGAAAGTTCCTTTGAATACCAAACGCCGTGATTACGGCATTTCAGTAAAGGCGCATAATGAGTTTGAAGCAACAAGCATTTTGCAAGCCGACGAATAAATTACTCATGAGTCGAAGCAGTCATCCAGCGTATTCGAAAAGGAATAGCTTGAACGGTAGCGCAGCGGCGGGCATAGAAGATGCTGCGCACTACAGACGCCGCCACAGGGAGACAGAACGTCACGCACGTCATTTATCAGAACGGCGACAGAAGACCCTTAATCGCTCACTGCCATCGCCGCGAGCGGCTTCATTTCATCACCGGATCGGCGGTCCAAGCACGGTCAAACCGAAAGAAGAGGGAAAGGGCGGGAAAGAAAAAAAAAGCGCTGGTCGCCTCGGCATATCAGATTTTTTTTTTTTTTTTTCACCTTTCCACGAAGCGGCCGGGCGCTCCCCGAAAGCCCCAACTCAATCGCGAACAACGCGGGATTACCATCTCCTCGCCACCAGCGCAGCTCTTAGCGCACGAAGCAAGGCGGCAGCGGCAATCAAGCTTAAAACAGCGCTTCGAGGGTCACACGAAGCGCGAACGCTCAAAAACGCCCACCCCTGTAGCTGCTGCTTCTGCTGCTGCGGACCAATCGTTTCTTCATTCCTGCCGCGTCTCTTCCTCGGCAGGTCCTGGGCGGCTTCCTCCGCCGCGGGCTTCGATCACTGCTGCGCGCGCCCTGTCTTCCCGATTAATTTCGCCCGGCCCTCATCGGCCTCTCGAAAGAGATTTTCGCGACAGCGCCCCGGAGCCCTCCCAGAGCCCGCCGTGTCTTTGCTGCGGCGCGACACGCGCGCTGGCGGAAAATTTCTGCGCTCCCAGCGAATCAGTGGAGAGAGCGCGTCCGACGCAAGAGTGAGGAGCAGCTGCCGCGCTCGTTGCAAAGAACGAGAAGACGGTGGTGGCCAGGGTTAGGAAACGACGCGGTGGGGGGGACTAAGAAATGATTTACAACTTTCCGGACCAGTAATCCGTCTTAGCGCTTTTTTGCTGCTCTTTCCTCGCGGCCGTTCTGCGAATGAAGGGAAAGAAGTGGCCGGCAGTGCGCAGTGGAAAGAATGGGGAGGAAAGGAAAAGGTCGACGGGAATTAAAACGTGGGAAGAGACGGTTCGAAGCTTTGTGTCCCCCCGCAAAGATTTGCTCGATCGTTACTCTTCTTCTTGACTGGCGAGAAGACTCGTACTCCGCGAGGTACGGTAGTGGAAAAGGAATAATTTATAAAGTCCACGCATCTAGAGAGACCACCGGTTGGGGCGCGCTCGGATTGACCAGCAAGCGCTCCACGAAGCTGAGGGCGGCTGCTGAAAGCGCGCAGTGGGCGTTACTGTCACGTCTGCGTTGAACTCAGTGTACATGTATTCCATCCACATACTGTATTAAGGCTGCCCTGGAAGCTCCTGTGGCCTCTTCTGGGCACTAAGGTCAGGCCCAGAAAATGAGCGACTGAAGCTTAAGGCAGCTCTCTTTTTCTTCTTCGCTACGCTTGGGAAAGAATGCCATCATTAAACAAATTGCTAGTATAGTGTTCTCACTTCGTTTTCTTCGTTGCTGGATCAACGAACGAGCAACGCACCAACTTGGGGGATTTGTCTAGAGTTCCACTGTAGCGCGTTGCTGGGCTGGGATGGATGTCAGTTACAATTATTCTCTTGTTTGAAGGAAAGGACGAACACGCATGCACTACTGCAACAAGGTTCTTTCACGTAGGGAAGGAAAATAAACTGAGAGCGGTCCTTCGTTTGAAATGACATGACAAGCAAAAAAATAAAATAAAAGAACAAACTGGGCGCCATACAGCACAGAGAGATGCTCTCAGCACACGGCACCGGAGCGTGTGCTCAAGAACTAAGCCCAGGCTACATGTTGTGGCACAACCGGCGCGCAGCCGCTGTAATCGGCTCAGAGGCACTCTCCCGCCTCACGGGGGCGGGTCGGCGGCAGCGCAGGCGTCGTGGCGAGGCCTCAAGCAGGCGACGCCAGGTAAAGCGCTGGCGCTGACGCGCCGCTGAGCCGGACAGGCCCGTAATCTCCACGACGCATTTACCTAACAGCGTAATTAAGAAAAGACGTCGAAAACAGGGGAACGTCAGCCCCCGGCAACAGCGTTATACGCGCGTCTCTCCTCTGTGGCGCACTCTGGCGGGAGGCGAAAGCAAGAAAACCGCCGCAGCACGAGTGCCTCTTTTCCTCGGCTCCAGCCCGCGAGAGGAGCGGACGGCTCGAGGTCCGGGATAAGTGCCCGCGCCGTGTGTCACGTCCAGATCCGCGGCATGAGACAAGACCCAAGTAGGCCGTCGCAGCTGGCGTGCATCGCGGACGGCTGCTCGCTGGAGTGCGGCGTCGGCTCACGAACGCATTTTCAGCGAACACGTCGCACAACGACAGCATACTCGTCCACTCCGGCAGCAAGAACTCTCACCGCCGAATCGCACCGGAGACGCGTATCTAGCTTCGGGTAGCTGAACAGCGGCGTGCACCTAAGATAGTAAACCTTTTAGGGGCGTCAAATGTCTAGAGAAAAGGCTCCATTGCATTTTCACAAGCAGCATTTATCCATCTGACACGCTTTGGATATTAATTGGCGACAAGCCGAAAGCACGCGCTGCTTGTACACAGCCAAAAACAGACATGGAATTCGCGATAGCTACGCAGCGTCCGCGTAGATGCCGAAAGAGTGAGGCGCAGCAGCGACAGCACGCATCCAAAACATGGTTTACCAGTATCGAAATGCAGTAATTTCAGCGAAAACGAAAAACAAAAAACGGAGTTAGAACCAGTGTCTCGGTTCGCTGATAGTGCGACAAAATGCACTGATATGGTTGGAGCGTGATGACTACGACCCTCCTAATCAGCCGCCCACACAGACCCCTCCCATGATTACGCAGAGGGTACTCCTGCTGAGGAGGCGGATGACAAGCCTGCGTGCATTTTTTACAACAGCTGCTCGTCATGACGACAATTAAAAGACCCAAACTCAAACGCACGTGTAAAAAAAGTACGGTATGCCCGTTCTTCAATTAAAACAAGAGTGAATTTCAAAACATACATAAGCCGCCGCAAACTCGGTAATGCTTTAACAAGGGACCGCGATCAGATATCAAGATACTAGAGCCGTCGCTGAAGCGAAACACCGAGCCACCTGCCAGCAAAATCATCTGCCTCCGCTTCAGGTAACGCACAAAGCACAGGGGAACTCCGCGGTGTGCTCTGAGCCCATGCATGGTCCCAGAGAACGCCGCCCAAGAGAACGGCGGGGCGGGTTTATGCGTGTTGCTGTTTGACCTGGGCGACTGAAACCTGACACCACGCCCGCGCGCTTAGCGTCGTGCTGGTGTGCTCGTATAATTACACCCCCGGCGCCGGAGGCTAATGATGGCATGGGTGCCCTCTTCTCTCCCGGGCCACGGTGCGCAATTAGGTGGATTACGGGCTCAAGGGGTCTCGCGTGGCCTTCCGGGACCGTAGGTTATGCGATAATACGAAGACGTCGTAATTGTCAGCCTCCTGCCCCCCCCCCCCCCCTCCCTTCCCCCTCCTTCCATTCTGTTGCGGGGCCCTGTGCCACAGCCGTTCCCGTTCTCCTTATGCAGTTCGCTGAACTTCCCTCCGCGGTCTCTCCCGATGAAGAGACTCCCCGTAAGAAGCCGTGCTGGTCTCATTACAAACCGCAACACTACACTCGGCGACGGAGAAAACTTGGACTCGAGCTCTCTAGAAGAAAGTGCGCGTTCCGGCGGCCGTTATTACTCGCCCCCTCCCTCCCCTTGCCAGCGTGTATTTTCTCGGGCTTTTCTTCGAGGCGCGCCGTTCGCTCGAAAGCGTAAAGGGCTGTGACGGACTTCTCGAGTTGCAAGAGTCTTCTCCTCCGTCGGGGATGGCGGCGTCGTTTCCGGTGGAAAACTCTGATTACGGAGATGAACGCCCGTCGCTGAGGGGCCAACGGCACGGGAAAGCACAGCGGCGAAAAACAAGCTGGAAAGTTTTTCGGGCGTCGGAAACCGCAGCTCCAGTTTCTCCGAAAACAGAGGGCTCACAGTGCGCGAGATTGCGAGGGAGGAAGTCGCCGAGAGGCGGCGCATTGCGCGGAGGTGTAATGATAAAAATGAAGGCTCTGTTGCACATCACCGTTAGCGACCCACACTGGAGCGTGCTGGGTACGTCGCGGTAGGAAAGAAAGAAACCGCTGCGCGTTCTTGCGAAAAGCGACCGCGCATCAATCGTATATGTAGCGGCTAAAAGAAGAGGACAAGAATGCAGCTCAAACGTTGCGTACACGAGTGCGTTTGTATCCTCTATGCATCCTGGCCAATCCCCCGCCGTGGGTAGGGTATGTGCCGTTAAGCCTGATGACGTCATCATCATCATCATCATTATATGTCAGTGTCAACAAAGTAAATTTTTAGAATAAAAAAAAATGGCGTTATTTTATGGAGTGTATATTCTAAAAATTTTTACTGCAACTACTGTATGTGACGACGATTGCCGCGATATACTCCATTATCACTGAAGGAAATTGAAAACAAAAAATTTCGAGTGAACTAGGCTACGGATTAGGCAAAAATTTTGTGAGAGCCGCCATTGGTCGCAAATCTCACGCGGACGCGGCGACTGCTTATCGCTGATGTTTTCTACACTCTCAATGCTGCACGAAATCCCTCCCTTACAAATAAAGTTTTAGACAGTCTATAGAGTGTCTATAGACTTCTGTCTATAAAGTCTATAGACTGTCTGTATACAAATCTTACAAAACAGTCTATAGGCAATACAAATGCCATAGCCAGTCTATAGAAAATCTATTGATTTATGGCCATACACTTTTAGCTGACTTCTGTCTATATACAGCCTACAGACTACGAATTGACAATAGGAAGTCAATAGAGTCATTAAGCAGTCTATAGACTGTCTATAGAACAATTTTATAAGGGCTGGCACGAACCTCGTCCGAGATGGCAGTCCGAGGTTCGCCCCTTTGGAGAAGAATCTGTGGTATGTGCGTGTGTGCGAGTGCTGGAGAAAATACGTATACGAATGCGGAAGAAACGAACTAAACGAGACAACCTAATAATGTGGCAACTACACTTTATAACACGCGATATATGCTTTTAGTACTGTGCGACTCCAACAAAAGCGGCAAACGTCAGCGCTAATTTACAACTGTCAATACCGGAGTATACACGCAGCGCTGATGTCAATAATAATAATAATAATAATAATAATAATAATAATAATAATAATAATAATAATAATAATAATAATAATAATAATAAATGTTTTATTGCACATAATGATACACAGATCAAGGAGCGGGCCTGTCAAGGCCAGCAGTGGCTTGAGGGACTAGGCCCGGCTAAGTCAGCGGACGAGGGTGCAATAATTCAAATCGGCATACAAAAAAAAAGTGTTGAATGATGGTTAACAGTTGGGACGATTAATGTCAACATGTGGTGAACCGCATACACATATACAAAAAAAACAACATAAAAACAACATAAATAATAATAATAATAATAATAATAATAATAATAATAAAAGCGGGCTACAGGAGCCACAAAGGTCCTTGGTCCTCTCGCGACACCGGCCAATAGAGCGTGCTGTCCGGGAAACTTACAGGGCTAAAGGGTTAACTACAGCAGCATGTCCTTTGAGCCAGTAAAAGTTGCCAATAGAAGCCCGATTTTATTGCGTGTTTTCTTCTTTCAAATGATCCTTTAGACATTAGAATACATGAATCACCGCGTAGTTTTTGCCTACGATCGCTAAATATTATGTAATTAGATTTTTTCTTTCATGCTGTTGCGGTTTTATTAACCGAACGATGGCTGTGACATGTAGTTGATGTTTACGTCACGTGACGTAAAAAAAAAACGGCGACATAACTGTTGATACGTTGTTGGTTGTAATTCTAGCTATTGAAGCAGGCTGGTTTAAGTGCTGCAGTGAGTTAAAACTATGTATCAACATTTATGTTGCCGTTTTTTTTTTGTACGTCACGTCACCTAAACGCGGCCGTCGTTCGGTTGATGAAACCGAAACCCAAAGAACGTTGAGAAGAAATTCAATTATAAATTACTTAGCGGTCGTAGGCGAATACTATGGGGTGCTCCGTGTATACCAATATCTAGAGCGTCGTTTGAAAAAAGACAACACGCAAGCAAACATTTGGTGCCTATAGTTTAAGCTCCCAAGAGTCGTGTTCCACACGACCGGTGCACTTATTTCGGTTGCAGACCACTGAACGCAATATGTTGGGCCCCGGCTCGAGTTTATTGCACGACCAAATAAAGTCGGCTCCAAAACTAGACTTCCTACTGACTCTCGGTAAGGAAGGAGAACGATGAATTTCAAAGGGGGTGCGCGTTCTGATTCGTTGTAAACCTAAGTATGGCAGCTAAGTGTTCCCTTCAGCAACACGTCACGTCCGAAGGAGTACTCCGCAGGAGTGGTCTATGCTATCCCCTTAACGTGTGGGAAGACCTATGTTGGCCAGACTGGGCGCTGCATCAACGAGCGCTTGGGGGAACATGCCAGAAATTTATCAGATTTAAAGGATAAATATGCACATTTGGTAGCGCATATTATGGGTTGCGACGGATGCGAGGCACGATTGAGTCAGACTAAGATTCTTGGCAAAAGCGCAGATAAGAAGGCACGTGAATGTCTGCAGGCTTTTCACATAAGGAAACTTGGCAATAGGCGTGTCAGCACCCCATCTGTTTCACTTTTTTCCTCCGAGTTCGAATTTTTAGATGCCGCCCTTAAATAATCTTTGTTAACTTTTTTGTTTTTGTTTTGGTTACCGCTTGCTCATGTGTGCTCGCTGTGATGGTCGCTTCGATATCTTTACCTTTCCTGCCCTCCTCCTTCTTTTTCAGTGAAATTTCGCCATATAAAGGCGCTGCCTGGTTTCAATAAAATTAGTTGTGAGTTAGCGCTTTGTGTCTCGTCCTTGTCTTTTCGTGAAGTTTGCATGCTCTGGCGCTATTTTCTTCAAATCAAGTATGCACCAACTCGCCCAAAAATAAGTGTTAATTTGCGTTATAAGCAGGATGCAAGAAAGCAGGCACGCCCTCTGCGCTGCCCAGCAGAGCACACCCCGTCGGAACGGGAGCACAAACGTGGGTACATATAATACGCACGTCTGCTTTGGAGCACCAGCGTGGTGTCTCGTGCGAGCGCTAGCTCGGATCCGGTGAAGGTGGCGTCGGAGCGGTTCTCCTCGTCGTCCTCCTCTTCTTCGTCGTCAACCTCTTCTTCGTCGGGGGACTCGGAGCCGGACGACGAGAGGCCCGCGGCCGGCGGCGCGAGCGGGCGGCCTGCCCTGCGCTCCGTGGTACACTGCGTCAGGAGGAAGAGAAGAGGAACACGATGGAATGGCACTCGCCCCTCTGAACGACAACGGGGCAGTCAGTCCCCTCCCCTCATCCCTTAAACTCCATGTGTCCCACCTTTCTTCCCCCGCGTGACAAGCTTGGCTAACAGCTGACGGACTAGCATGCTTTGCTGACTCCTGTTGCATGTTCTTGACGCCTAGTGATGAGCTGAAACAAAGTTTACTCTTCTTTCGCCTTGTCTGGACAAGGACTGTGCGGACAGGGCACTGTTATTTTTATTCTTTTTTGTGCCCACAATAAATTCTGTCTGGACAAGGGCAGAAGAGCTGACAACCGGGCCGGTTCTTCAGTGAGCAGCCGAAATTAATAAACTACATAATACACTAGAGAATACACAAGGCCTTTTGCCTTTCCTGGGTATGGATTCCCCATGGCCAGGTGCACACGTGAATACCGGTTCATGTGGACGGGGCAATGCCGCATTATACGGCAGGAGTTGTGAGTGTCATGTTAACGAGTTATACCGGGGTCGGTCAACCGCTGCCATTTGATTGCGCTGTTTTTATTCGGTTCGCTGCGCCGCCTATTGTAACGAACGCAGTGGCGCTGTCAAGCGCTACAGTGGCGAAGGACTAAAACAGCAGTGATATCACATCGCCCTCATTAGCATAATTTACAAAGCTGGACAGTGCTGTTTACAAATATATATAGATACCAGCGTAAACCAGCAAGACACACGACGAAGAACGAGGACACACAAGCGCTGACTTCCAACTGACGTGTGTCCTCGTTCTTCGTCGTGTGTCTTGCTGGTTTACGCTGGTATTTATATATAATGGATCACCAACTAGCCCGCACTCTTACCCTGCTGTTTACAAAAACTGCTGCACTTTTGCGTCAGCTTCCTCTCCGGAACTGCCGCATACGGCGTGCACTCAACGGGCAAGGAAGGTTGTTACCTTGCGCGCTGCGTGGGGGCGCTGCTGCCTGGCCTGGTGCGCGCCGGCAGAGGGCGGCGGCAGCGACGAGTACTGGCGCAGAGCCGGAGGCGCCAAGATCCAGGGCCGGAAGCCCCGCGGCGGGTCCGGCGGGGAGTCGATGGTGGCGCCGCACGGCCCCGCGGCTGGGGCCCGGGCGTCCGGGGGAGCCGCTGCTGCGAAAGGAGAGCGCGCATATCGCGTTAGGCCTCGCTTTCGAATTCCGTGGAGGAACTGTGAAAGACAGACTTCTCCCGTCAACAACAAATACAAGACTATCGCTCATGTCGCGCTATTAAACGTGAAATTACTAAGCGACAGGTTTTCTCCACTCTTTAACATAAAATTTAATTCAACTCTTTAGTACAAAAAACACAAGTGTGCTGCAGAAGACATACTGGCGAATGGACATTAAAACTGAAATATTTATGGTTGTGAGTCACTAGAGAACAAAATATCTCGATTTCTCAATGATCTGTATGCAGATAACATTGCTTTTAAATCAATGACATTTCAAACATAGATTAAACGAGTATTTCCTTTTTCTTGATTCAAAATTTGCTGTTGCGTGCGTTGTTAATATATTCTTTTGCCACTGTATATGATTGCTGCGCCGTATGAGTGTATAATCGTCGTATTTGTTGCATCTTCTCTCTTCTACAACTCTGAGTTGTATAGCACTACGTTGCCGCGAAACGGTAAGCCAAGTGTCCGTGGAGTTATCGAGACCGAAAAAAAAAAGCTTTTAACTGCAGACACACCCTCCCATTAAACTGCATGGTGGTGAAATTAACGTTATAAATTATCTCCCACTCGATACGAGTAAAGGGTCATCGAATTAGGTTGCCTTTCTTTTTCGTTACTGATAGTGAAGTCAGCATTGTCGACACAGCGGGTAAAAGGAATGGTACATGAATCCGTAGTTTTGTCTCGTGTATCGCTCATGCAGCTCTTCAAAAGCATTCGAAAAGAGCGTACGCCCAATTGCGCAAGGCGAGTTGCTTCACACCTGGGCGTCGATAACGAAACCCTGTTTAAAATGGGGTTCTTAGAGCACCGCCTTTGGAAACTTCTGGGTTCAAGACTAAGTACTGAGCGTAAGTACACGACGAAATATGATCGGTTATACGGTGCGCCCAGGTCATATTTGCGGGTCGCGTTATAAGGAAAGCCTGGTAGACCACCGACTTAAAACAAAAGTGCGCGTTTTTCCGCTATTACCAGGAGTAAAGCCTCAGAATGTATGAAACCACTTTCCGCAGGGAAATAGACGGTATAACTAAAGTGGAAGACGAGCATCCGGCCCGCGGCGGTGCAAAGGAGAAGAGACACATTGGAGATGTCCTCCGCCAAAGCATCGTGTTCCGATTGGAGCCGCGCTACTTAACACCGAGCACAAATTGCGCATCGGGCGCCGAGTGACAATTAGGGCACTCTCCCAGGGTCTCATTAGAGGGGCGAAAAATGGCTCGCCTTTCCCGCCGCCCGAGGGCGCGCTCTTCGGGCTGTCGCCGTAATCCTCCCCTTCCTCTGCCGAGGAAGCGTATGACAAATGCGCTTTCAAATAAATCCGGCGGCAGAGAAACAATCACACTTTACGCAACGCTTGGCGCCGCTTCTGTCGCGCGCGAGCACACCACCTTTCGCGAGCGCGCCTCGCTCTTTCAATTTAAACTTTTGCCCTCGCCAAGAGAGGCGCCCGCGGTCGCCAAGCGTTCGCAATCGAACTTCTCGCGGGCGAACACGGAAACAATGGCGAAAACGGAAAGCAAAAAAAAAAAGGAAAAAAAAGCTCGGCCACCGCGTTTCGAGGGTTCAATCAAATTACACGCGCGGGGGTTTATTCATCTCGCAATTGGAAAGTTGATTTCTTTGTTCCAAATTCCGTTGGGCCGGCGAGCCTTTGTGTGGAGCGCCCGCTGCTGGCGCCCTTTCGCCCTCACTCTCCGGCGGTCCTTCGTTATCCAAATGGCCTTTCGCTAAATCCGCGGAACAAAGGCCGCAGACTGCGGCGGGTGTATTCGTTTTCGCTTCTTCCTCCTCCTGCACCCCTCTTTGTGTCCTGCTCTCAACGTTCGCCCTTTGCACGACTCGCAATGAAATAATGACGCGCCGAGGGCTTCGAGCAAAATGAAGCCGTTTTAGAGCTGGCCGAAAAAAATAATAGAAGTAAGCCAACGAGAACAGGAATAGTGTTTTCGTCGAAACGCTATTTGACAGAAAAATTTTAAAGGTACGGTTGGGTAAAGCGAACAAATCCATGGGCTCTTCCGTATAAGGCTTCGGTTGAGAAACTTGAAGCTACTTCTGTCGAACAATGTGTGGAATGATGCGCGGCTAGAACAAATACTTGGTACTTTTACGGAGCGCTGACCGTCGGAACTCAAGTGCACAATGTGCTAAGGTGAGTTATGTGTATTCGCTGAGTGGTAGTTCCTGCTGCGATTTAAAAAGAAAATTCGTCTCAAGAGATCGCTACCGCGCGAAACCATTGTAGCTCGGCATAAAGTGTGGAATACTTCTGAGCTGCATAAACAATAACAAGGAGCGTTTGCCAAACGAAAAACGTGCTAAAGCCTCATCTCGTTCAGCAAAAGTTTATTTATACAAGAGGTGATGGAAAAAGACGCGTCATTTTGCACCTTGTATAGCACGGGGCCTGTTGGGAAAAAAATGAGAATATTGGAACGACACCGAAATACACAATTCACTGGCGATCCAGAGATGGACGAACGACGGAAAGACACTGGAAGAAGGCCTCGGGAATCGCTCAGGTTGAGCTTAGGAGCACATTTTTTTTTCCTGGAGAGGCTGCATGCCTCGAAGTGAAGCAGCGTGTAGTTTGTGATTTGAAGGTGATGTGATTGCATTGCGAGTTTTGTGAGCCCCCAGCAAAGACAAGCTGGCAATTAAGAAGGCGGAAAGACTTCGGAAGCAAGCTGTCTATCGGGCGAACTTGCGCCATCGTAAAACAAGAAACGTGGAAATGACGATGTGCACGGACGTCTATCGTTGGTGACAACACCTCGGTTCTCAACGGCGTACTATTCACAAAGAGCTCGCTTCTCCAGCTCATCGTAGCCAGCTTTCCCGAGCATCACAGGATTTGGCGAGCGCGATTCTTGGCGAGCAAAGAAAGGAAAATAATACCGTGAGCTGGCGGCCGTAAAAAATTTAAAAAAAAAAATGGCGAACACAACACCGAAAAAAAAAACAAAACAGTCAAGCAGATCGCCGCGGCAATATGCAGAACAGGGATTCTGTGCCTCGCGAAAGTTGGTACGCTCTTCAGGCCACCTGCAGTTCCTGCGGTTAGACACAGTCGCCTATCGAACCCCCAGGACGCGTGGCGCACCGCTTTCTCGAAAACGTGCCACCAGGGAAGATTTATTTGTTAAATGAGTTAGCATTAGAACGGTTACGTGAACGAAAACCCGGCGTGCGATGTATGTCCAACACAGAGGAAAATGTAACATACTTAAGGCCTTGAGTGAGATTCGAACTCGTGGCGGCGAGAACAGATCAGCTTCGCTCACGGACATCGCTGGCACTAGCTGTCGCAGCTACGCACAGAGGGCGCCACGAATCCCTGGCGCACGCGCTATTTTGCGTGACTGCATAGAGTGCGCCGCAGCCTTTCTCCCAGCGTGTTAAACTGCTAGACTCTCGCGCTGTGCTGTAGAAATCGTCGTCTTCATCAACTGTCGTCCGTGCGTGATACAGACCAAATGCAACAGCACGCGGCCGATTACCGCTGTCAGCCCAAGTTCGAACGCATGCCCGGTTTGAAGCCTATGCTTCACGGTACTTGATCAAACTCTTGATCAAACTAGACATCTCATTTCAACAAATTCGACAATATCCCAAAAAATTTCGAAAAAATTGAAAAACACGCCAAACAGCATTTGTCATCGCGTGCCAAACTGCCGGCTTCTCTCCCTGTGGATCTAGCTGAGGCAGCTGCGCATAGAGGGCAACTTATGAGTGAAGCCCTCCGTCAAACATGTGAAGCGGCTTAGTACGTTACTGTATGCGCTTTTTCAAGTATAACACAAAATATGTGCGCTCTGTGTTGCCCATTCGCACACTAGCTTCGCCTGCTCTAGCCTCAGGGAGCGCATTTTAGACGCTTGAATCGAGCAGGCCAAGGCGACCTAAACACTCCCAATGCACGCACACGTTCACTTATGCCACTGCATTGAACCATCTCAGATATATGCCGGAGCACCAGCCCCGTCCAGTCCGCTAGCGTCACTTGCCCGGAGACCGGCTTTCCATCTCATTTCCCGCCAAGGCAAGCGGGTTCCGTTACATCTTTGTCCCTTTCAGTTTGTTTTCGTTCAGTACGACATCCCCTGTCCGTCGACTGGAGCTCACCGTTCGCCGCGCGTCCCCTCGACCCAACGCGCTTTCGGCCAAGCCAGTTTCACCTCGCCGGAGAAGGCGCTCGTCCGGCCAGTATTTGGACGACGACAAATGATGCGCCTCGGAAAGCACAGACTGCGCGCACGCGCCCGCCACGGGGCCGAGAGCGAGCTAGCGCACGCTTCGGGCCGCAACGATCTACATTCATTTCAGCCGCCCTCGCGGACAGTCCCGGCAGAGAGAACGCCTCGTGTCCACCGCCGAATGGACGGTAATACGCGGGCCGTATTAATGACGACGCCAATAACAAATGGTCGGCCGCGATATATGGCCGGCCGCGAGACAAATCATGCCGCGGAGGAAGGGAGGATCAATGGGGCGGCTCGCCGACAAAGGCTGCAGCGCTAACAATGTCGCATACACGGCGCGCCTGTAGAATGGGCGGAGGAGGAAAACGCGCGCGGCGATATTTGCTGCCGCTGAAACAAGGGAGAGGAGAGTAAACCGCGCGGACGTTGACGATGAAAAACGGGTGCGGAGAGGGAGGACGCACGCCGGAGCGCACACGCGCCAGCGCTCGAGCTCCGAATGATGGCAGCGAGCGGAGCTCTCTGCGCGCGAAAACCAAATTCTGCCGGCGACGGAGAATCGATTTCGCTCGCCTTTCTGTCTCGCTTCCTTCCTTTCCGGTCACCGGGCAGATTTTTTCCTTAGCTATTCCTCGTTTGCTTTTTTTTTCCTCCTTACGATCTGTAACGGCAGTTATAACATCTGTCTTATCCTTTAAAGTAATGAGTTCATTCACGGCTGCCGTATGCGCGAGCCACAGGGAAGGCCACACATAACCATTAGCTGCACATTTCTTTCATGTCCAATGTCTGAAACGCGAGCAAAATAACGAATTGGGTGATAGGAAACAGAAATAAATGAGTCGCTGACCCAGTTTTCGTCATCCAGGCCGCGCCGCAAGCTTAAGTACGCGCTGCCGCCGCACACGGTCCAAAAGGCTTCATAAATTTCTTGCGCATGGCGCTGCGGGTCGCTAATTTGGCGCAGCGAAACCGCCGAGGCGTTCAAGTAGAACTCCCAATGACTGCTGGTGCGTGATTTCCGCACTGATATAACGCATCATACTTTTCTAGTTGGTTGTGAGCTTATAATCCAGTGACCGCTCATGGAAGAAGAGAAGAAAAAAAAAAAAACCGATTCGTTCGTTTTCTCATTCGCGCCGCGTTTTCTCCTCGGTGTTTTTATTATTTTTTTTTTGTGTGTGGTGAGTCACCTGGGATCATTACCTTTAGTCTTCGCCGCCTGGTTACGAAGAATGAATCGGTCTTCATCGGACAGAGGAGACGGCCTATAACTGACATGAATGAACCAAAAAATTCGAGTGACTCCTAGTATCCGAGTTATTCACGTGATGCTACAGGCACCATTCTAATCTACAGCTCGCCGCTTCAGCAGTGCAAATAGGAGCAGGCGGCGACAAACGGATCAGATATGCCCGCAGCCTTTCACCTCGCATCATGCATCACAAACTGGCCGCCATTGTGACGCCAGTGCGCACTCATTATACCTTTCCGAATGCGCGAGCATTCGTTAAATGCGTCATAATGCAAGAAGATCATCCTTGTCCTAAAGCCTTCGCATCAGTGCTTCGTCACTGCCGGAGTATATTTCGAGAATGACCGGCTTCTGCTTTATCACCGCACGTACGAATCTCGTCATACAATTACCAGAGCGAAGAAAAAAATAAGCAGTCAGACTCAGCGGCCCAGAATGACGGCGGGCGTGCCGCACGTACGCGTCGATGCGCTCAGCTTCGTTCAGTCTTTCCTCTCCCCGACGCTCCTCGCTAAAAGCCTTCAGCCCCGGTTGCGAAAAGCGCTCCAGGTGCACCGACAGCCGCATCTGAGGAAGCAAAGCCGGGAAGGAAATTGCAAATCAGAGAAGAAGAAGAGGCTAAAGTGCAGGCGGCACGAAACAAAGCGTGTCGGTCCAAGACAAGCGGCGCGCCCAGCACAAAGAGAGAGAGGCAATCTTTGGCGCTCTTAATTACTCAGCCAATCGGAACGGAGTGCGCCTGAGAGACGCAGTAGCGCCTTCGCCATCAAACCTGGGAGAAAAGGGAACCGTCTCGTCAGAGAGGGGGAGAAGAAAGGAAGCCAAGCCAATCCGAGCCGCTCACGGGCCACTCAGCGGAGACAAGCCATAAGGAGGGAATGCCGATGAAAGGAAAAGACGCTAATGGGGCCGCCTTTGTTTCTTCGCTCCGCGCTAACGAAGCGAAATAAACCGGCGCAGGCTGCGCATCTCGCGGGGCTCTGTGCAGAGAGACGGCTGGTGCGAGGCACGCGCATGACGACAACCCCCTCCCTACCTCGCCGGTGAGGCTTGCTGGGTTCACACAGCGCTCGTCCTAACTTCTGAACCTGACGAGGCCGGTGTGCCCTTACCAAAATGGCCCGCAGACTGTCTATAGACCACTTACAAACTATTGCCTTCCTGCAGATATTTCCTTTTGTCTATTAAGGCGAAAGCCTTTAATGCCTCATCGTTGTCGAAGGTTGTCAGCAGAGGTGTCACGCTTTTCGGTTGGTCGAAATGGTTATGTCGTCAGAGTGCGCGGATTCGCAGTAATGTGGTCACCAACGGATGCCTGACGCCCCCTTTTGGAGCACACGACAATTAATACAATAGTTGTCCGCTTCGACACGGGGCGTAAGGCGTCCGTGGGTGACCACATTACATACCTCATTATTGCGGACAGAGCCATGGATACAACCGAACTCATCGAAGCAGCGGGAGATTCGTGCTAAAGAAGCAGTCAGAGTTGGCAGTCAAAGTATGTAGTTGTAATGTGTAGTCTAAGTGTGTAGTCAAATAAAGCACTAGTACAGCACAGTCTCGCAGTCAATGCCAAGCAGTGCGCCAGGAAAGGCTTTCGCCTTGCAGCACTTTAGAGAGCCAAAGTGCCCCTTGAATTTTTAATAGTCTATAGACTGTCTATAGACAAAAGTATACTAAAGGTTTGGTTTGGGGGGGGGGGGGGGGGGGGGGGGGGTCAACGTCCCAAAGCGACTCGGGCTATGAGGGACGCCGTAGTGAAGGGCTCCGGAAATTTCGACCGCCTGGGGTTCTGTTCTTTAACGTGCACTGACATCGCACAGCATACGGGCCCTTAGAATTTCGCCTCCATCGAAATTCGACCACCGCGGCCGGGTTCGAACCCGCGTCTTCCGGGTCAGCAGCCGAACGACATAACCACTGAGCCACCGCGGCGGCGCCGTAACCACTAAAAGTGTACGGCCATAAATCTGGAGATTGTCTGTAGACTGGCTATAGGATTTGTATTGAGAGTCGACTAGTCTATACGATTTCTCTATAGAAAGTGAATAGATTTTGCGGACAAAAGTTTATAGACAGTCTACAAACCCTTCTTTTCTTAGACAGTCTACAGACTGTCTAAAGAAATTTTTCTCAGGATGAGTACAGCGCGATACAGGTACCGGCTTCGTTGGGCCACTTAACTGCATTGCGAGCAAGATCGTGACACGTTCACTGCAGCAGAGATTTTCAGATTAATCCCTGTGTTCAGTGGTGCACTGTTGGGCCATCCTCAAGTTTCTTGGATGCGGCCTGATCCACCGGTCACCCACTGGCCACACCAGCTTAGAACCTTGTGCAGCTGGCAATAGCGACATATGGCATGCGTGCTTTTAGTGGGTTCTCTGAAAAATCTCAGCTGTACCATCGTCGAACCCAGTATTCAAGGCGGTCGTACACTAATAATAAATGACGTGGACCCACCGGTGACCCGTCACGCAATGAACGTGTTAAGATATATATCCTGGCAAATTGTGGAACGAAACTGGGTGCCAGCGAAAGGCGGCTGGAGTTGCTGCTAGCTGCTGGTGGTACTCGTCTTGCATTCCGGCTGCAGTAGCGACACTTTAGATAAATATGCACTGTCGTACGTCAAAGCAAACCGCTTCCGCCGGTCATTCAAGCATCCAGGAAAGACTCCATGTTCCACAGACACCACTGGTGGGCCAGTTGAGTGTCGGGAAGGTATCTCAGGAGAAGCCAAGAAGACTGCCTCCGAACTGACCGGTTCCACAGCTGGAAAACGCGAGAAAGTCGTTTTTGAGAAAAGACTTCTCGATACGCCTGAGATCTCTTGGTAGGGCCAGCGACAGCGAACAAAACTGTGAATGCACTGAGCCTGCTCTGGCTTGGCATGTTGTGCACACGCAGTGAAGCTTTCAAAGGAATTTCACTTTATGCTGAACTCAACCTGTTACACAAACTGCATCCCGCTGCGCGCAACAATAAAGCCTCTATTCATCACAGGAAGGCTTCCGGGGCATTGAGGGATGATGTCCGCTTAAGAATCTACGCTTTAGGTAGCCTTATTTGGGTTACCACACAGGATTAAATTTGGTTTGGTTTGGTTTATTGGGGTTTAACGTCCCAAAGCAACTCAGGCTATGAGAGACGCCGTAGTGAAGGGCTCCGGAAATTTCGACCACCTGGGGTTCTTTAACGTGCACTGACATCGCACAGTACACGAGCCTCTAGAATTTCGCCTTCATCGAAATTCAGCCGCCGCGGCCGGGATCGAACCCACGTCTTTCGGGCCAGCAGCCGAGCGTCATAGCCACTGAGCCACCGCGGCGGGGCAGGATTAAATTTTTTTCTGCGAACCCGCATCACGTAAACTTTTGTCCATGACAGCGCGTGCGAGTAACACCACTAGGCAAGACAGCTCGTCTTGGAAACTAAAAACTTACCAGCAGAAACGACAGTACATACAAAAAAAAAAAAGAAAAAAGTTATAGTATTTTTCCATCCTCGGCTCTGTGCATCTTTTTCCCCGCTTCATGTCTACGCTCTTCCGTAGAGCCTCTTTTGCGCCTTTACACTGGCCTGCATCCTAATAAGTAGCTAAGTGTGCAGAAGGGCAATTTGAGTGAGTCGCCTGAGAAAAGACGCACTGTGCGCTTTTGTATCTTTCACTTTCGCCCGGACAAACTTTTAACAGCCGATGAAGTCTGCAGCGACACTGTGTTTCGCAAGCATCGATAAAAAGAAGGAAGAAAAGCGAGCGTCGGCGCCAACTGCTGTGAGCGCAGCGGCAGCCAAAGTAAAATACGGCCCCGCCAGTCATTCGCTGTCCTCCCGCTCGCCTCACCATCCCCGTCTCCATTCACCGCAGCAGCGCATCACAGTGATCGCTGGTGTTTCACTTCGCTGACGGCGCGGAAGCAAATAGGTCCAGCCGGTGCGGATTTCACAAGTTGCGCTGGGTCGGACGAGCGCTACTGCCGGGAAGCGCGCCTCTCATTTCGCCGCGGCGCCGCGGGGGAGCCCGTCTTGCACGCAGCGCGTAGAGCGAAGAACGCATCGTCTCCCAGCGGGGATTGGCCGCCCGCTGATGCGCGCGCGGCGCGCAATGACCCGTCCGCCTCGACTCCGGCAGCGAGCCCCGCGGGGGGGAAGAGGGGGGCAGGAAGGAAGTGTCACCCAAACTTCCCGCCACGCGGGGGCCCCGTCAAAGTCGGCTCCTCTCGTTTCGTTACCAGGGAAACGCGCGTTCGAACGCGTAATGAGGAATGATGCGGATACTGCCCCCTCCTCCGCCTACCCCCGCGCCTCATCCGTGACACCTCTGGGCGCTTCCTTCAGCGCCAACGATGATGCATCGTATTGTCGTCCGGAGCCGAGCGGCCGCCGCCATGATGCGAGTAGTGGGGGAGGCGGGAGCCCCGCCGTTTATTGCTCGGACCAAAACAAAGCCAGCGCAGCGGGGAAGGATCCGGAGAGGGAGGAGAAGGAAGGAGAAGAGAAGGAGGGGCCGGGGACTAGAAATACTCCCCGCGATTACTCGGCCGCGCGAAAGCGGCGTGTTTGGAAGAGCGCTGGCGCCTGCACAGGGGCGGAGTTGAGCATACAAAAGGCCTCGCGCTCGAGTCGAGTAGAAACCGGCAGGACTTGCACCCCCTGTACATCCCGCCCCCTTTCTCTTCAGTATAGCAAGCCGTCAGGTGGTCATAAAACCTCCTGGCGACCGACTGGGATGCAAACAACTGGCTGAGCTACTGCGCACAAGAAATCTTAAAGAGGTTGACCAGTTATACGCTTTAATATTCCTCCTTTTCATGGCAGCTCTACGGGGCGAGACACGCCAGGTGGCAGCCATCGACTGAACCCTCGAAGCAACTGCAACGCGTGTCCTGTAGTGAAGATGCGCGCGAAGCAGCCCTACGCGTCGGGTGGGACATCCACACGCAGGTGTCCAACATTTTGTACCCAGCGTTTTGTCCGCAAGACTGACATCTAAACATACAAGACGCGCGCAGCATAGAGCCCGACATGCTTTAACAAAACCTATTTTCGTACCGACGCCAAAGAAAACTATCTTCTGTCAGAAGCCTGCCGGCGTCTCCATGTCACACGCACTTATCTATTAATGCTATGACGAGGCTATTAAAACACCTCTGTCTTGAAAGGCTTGCCTTGGTTAGTGCCCTTTACGTCCCTGTGCCGCCCTGTACTGCGTTCTAGGCACCGTATTTTGTGAAGTTTCGATCCGTTTTCCTTTTCCTTGGTGCTCTGCCACTGGTACCGCCTGTCACTGCCTGTATCACCGGGAAGCCGCAACCAATGATTGAGAACCAAAAGCAAGAAAAACGAAAAAAAGGTTTACCAAATAAGACCCTAAGTGTGATTTCTGGTTACACACCACACATTAGATGACAAAAACTGAAGCAAACATTCGCTTGAAATACAGAAACTTGGGGGAGAGGGGATAGAAAGTGTTGTTACAGAACCAACACAGAATGTCGGGACTTGGAAATTGTAAGAGCATAAACACAATGTTTTCATCAGGAATCGCACGCACGCCGGCCTCAGTAAAACAAACACGCGCAGAGACGTTGGAAAGACTAAAAATAAAAACAAAAGGAAAAGGAGATTTTGGGGGCGGGGGGGGAGGGGGGGGGGGGGGCTCACGTCAAAAACACGCAACACGCGCAATGTCACGGAAAGGCCTGCCTCGGGGTGCAGACGTTGTTTATTTACGTTTCCCCTCAAAAACTCGCGGCGACGCTCACGCGATAACGCGACTTTCCTATCACCACGGTTGATTGGTCGCCATGGCGACGCGGCTCGATAGGCGCGCGTGCAGCGGGATTGAACCAGAATAAACACGACACCCTCCCACTCCACCCGAAGGAACACGTCGCGATAAGTCTCGCCCCGCGTCCGTACGAGGAGGGTCTGCGTGATGCATGCGCGGCGGGGACAGCCGCGCGGAGAACTTGAGGAGGCGAAATTTGATCACGCTCGTTCTCCGTGGGAAAAAGACCCGCGTCCTCCGAAACGTCGCCCGAGACTTCGCCTGACTCCCCCGGACCCTGTGTGGTGTGTTTCCGCCAGCGCAGGCTTCGTTCGGGCCGCAGCTGAAATAATAATTCTGGTCGCGCTTAGCACGCTACAAAGAGGGGTCGCATCGAGCACAGTGGTGTTGCGTTTACTCTTACGAGTGGTGCGCGTGTTAGACTGTCAATTACACCGCATATGGTACGCACTCAGAAAGAAAAAAAAAAATGTCTGAAGCAAGAAACGCAGCAGAAATTCGTCACCATGTTTTGACAATACGAATATTCCAGAGTTTAGAGCGAGGTTGAACACGCTCTAGTCAAATACATATGGTAGGAGTTTTATTCATCCAGAATACACAAGTCGGGTATTTTTAGTTGCAATTCTAGTCAAATTTAGGCCGGCTTTCATTCGTTAGCTAGACGTGAATGAAAACACATGAAAACCGCGCAGAGAGCGATGGAAAGGAAAATGATAAGTATGACGGTAAGAGACAGAAAGTGAGCAGAGTTGGTCAGGCAAGAGGCGCTAGTTAATGACATCATAGTACAAATCAAGATGAAGAAATGGCGATAGGGAGAGCATGTAATGTGAAGAAAAGATAACCACCGATGAGGCATGAGGGAAACGGAGAAGATTCCAAGTAGCCAAACGTAGCAGGCGTTGGCAAAGAGTCATGTGTCCGGATGAGATTAGGAAGTTTGCGGGGATAAGATGGCCGCAGGTGGCACAGGACAGGGTAAATCAGAGCAGTATGGGAAATGTCCTGTCGTGCCGTGGTCACAGTTAAACTGCTAATGCTACCGCTGTTGTTGTTGATGATGAAAATTACGCTACTGTTGCTGTTGTTAATGATTAAGACACGAGCAAACAATCACAGTATGTTGTGCATCACAGTATATATCACATTCAAACGTAAAAAAAGGGGAATCTCCTGCGGACAGCTTTTAGTTATCAGGGTGGGATACCGCCAAGTATGACTTGCGCACGCATTTTTTTTTCCCTCTACCGACCGCGGTGACTACGTGGCTTTGGTGTTCAGCTGCAGATCCCAAGGTCGCAGGTTCGACCTCGGCCGCGGCGGCCGTATTTCGATGGGGGTGAAATACACAAGCACCCATGTGGTGTGCTACGTTAGCGCACGTTAAGGAACCCCGAGGGCGTCTAAAACGATCCGGAGCCCTCTAGCCTGCTCCATGCGTCGCCTCGGAACGCTGAACACTGCAATTACCCCCCTCCCCCCTCCCCCCCCCCCTCCCCCCTTTTCATTCCAGGTTGAAACAAGCCGCCAGCGTCTGGACTACTGACAAACTTTCATATTCTGGGCAAGTCAGTGCCCGAGGTTTAGAGGCGTGGTATATTTCTACGACTGAAAGCAATAGGAACGACTAGGTGGAAATGTCACGAACAGTGCCAAGAAATGTTTAGTTGTAAATAGTTGACTAAAGTAAAGTAGCATTAAAAAAAATTCATAATCTCTCAGCTGTTCATGGTTGCACTTCCTTCCTACTCACACCGCTCTTTCTTTTTTTCTCGCGGTGTATTGAAGTGAGCCGGGTACATCAACGCAGCGAAAGTCAGTCGGTGCAAAGAAGAATCACACGCGGGAGCGGCACAGCTTAAAAAGAAAGGAAGGCGCTCGTATTACTCAGCGACGAGCGGGGACAGCGCAGCAATATGGGAGTAAGAAAATGCCGAAAGAAACAGCGAATAGAACACACACACACACACCTAAAAGAAACCGTGAACAAGGTTGGGTACCCCGGCGCCCCCACCGGCTGGCGGAGCGCCACGCGAGGAACCCGCGAGAAACTCGGGGGAAGAAACTTCGCTCGCGCGTCGCTTGCTTCCTCCTTTGCATATTTATCCCGGCCCAAGTTCGTCGACACCATCGCGCGCTCCTTTTGCAAACTTATGCGCTCGTCTCTCGAAGCCGCGACGGGAACAGTTCCGGGCGCCTGCAGGGAAGGAGTCGCGCTGGCAGACGCCCAAGCTGCTCTGGGTGGCCCACCGCGCGCCCTCGTATATTCGAACGCCGGTGGCGGCCGCCGCCGTGGCATATATTTTCCTCCTAAAATAGACGCCGCATATTCAACGAGGGAAACAAATCTAGCGCCGAGGGCGTCGCGAATTAGGTTTTTCCCTGGTAGATTTGCCAAGAAGAGCTTCGGAAGAAAACAACGTGATGATGGGACGCAACTATAGGAAGGGCCTGCGCCACCGCGACCCTCAAGAATGACTCGCCCTGCATGCTGAGGTCATTAGAAACTGCTGACGCTTGGTTCGAGGCGTGAATCCTGCGCTGTCACCCCAGGCGCTTTACTCTTAAATCTTCCCCTGACAACGTTAACAAAGACAAAATTAGAGCCACACACGCATAAGCAGACACGGTTAAGGAAGCCTTCCTCCTACGCTGTTAGCACACACGGAGGCAATTAAAGGTCGTCTTTAGAGGCCCATCGAACGCAAGGCATGAAGACTGCGGTCGCAGTGCGAAGGTTGGTGCGCTTACTGGAAATTCTAAAGCGCGTATGTGACAATTTTATTGTCAACAAAAGTCACATCGGACAAAGCAAACTGATCTCCGTAAAGGCCAAAGTGCTGAATAAGAGTACAGGCTCCTCGCCACTCATAGAACCAACCCGCAAAAGCCTGCGAGCAGCGTAACATTGCGAAAGTAAAAGGACGCCGTGGTGACTTAGTAGTTAAGGTGCTCGGCTGCTGACTCGAAAGGGTTCGAACCTGGCCGCGGCGGTCGAATTTCGATGGACGCGAAGTGCTAGAGGCCCGTGCGTTGTGCGATGTCAGTGCACGTTAAAGAACCCCATGAGGTCGAAATTACCCGGAGCCCTGCACTACGGTGTCCCTCATAGCCTGAGTCGCTTTGGGACGTTAAACCCCATACACCAAACCAAACCATTACGAAAGTATAACTCTTCCAAGCCAGCCGCCCGCAGCGCACTGCGGTCTGCAGCGCGCCTTTAGTGCTGTCTCAGAAATCTTGCTGCTTGCCAATACAAGACAGCGAGAAACAAGGCACGCAGTCGTTCTAGGCGCTTGCTGGGTGTTGTCCCAGGATCGAGATGAAATCACAGAAGGAGAAAACTGCCTACCGGAGGGAATCAGACGCCGCCGGTCGAGAGTCATGGTCCGGAGCCGCAGTAGAGAGCTCTCGCCGCCTCAAACGCCGTCTCTAGCGCCCTCGAGCGCGATGGCTGGGCGACCGGAGGAGACGACGGACATCTGCGCGGCCGCAAATCAGCTCGGCGCCCTTTCCCGGCGGCTCGGCACAGACGACGGCGCGCCGTTCCACCCTGGGTCGCAGATCGGGGCCTTCGCGAGGGGTCACTCACAAGAGGAACCCTTGTGACCCCGCCTTTCCGGCCGCGACGAGACGTTGCGCAGGCGCCTTCAGCGACAAGACTGGCGCCCTAGGCTTCCTCTCGCAGCCCTGTTCTAGTGCGCCGTCGCTTTGGAAACAGTCTTTCTTTACGAGCCACTATTTTTTTATTGATGTGGAGCCTCGAACAAAATCGGAGAGAATTCAGAGAGGAATACCGCTGATACCATCCTAATCTTCTTAGAGACAAAGCAGCGGCCCTAGATCCTGCGACTATCAGTGCGACTGCGACGGCCGTCGTATGACTGCAGCTAAGAGAATTAACTTAGGGTCTGCGGATTCGATAACCAAAAGTGTGGCACTGAAATCTTGACGACGTCGACCAGAAAATTTTGTCAGTGACAAGGCGGCTCGAGTTGCAGATATGTCCCCGCTTGTTCCTGTGGGCAGGAGATGTGCTGTGATCAGCACTGTACCTGAAACAGGAGCTGTGTATTGAGTGCAACAATTAGTCACCAAATTTCGAAAGCTTTTTTTTTTCTCCGCTGTATAACGTAAGAACAATACACACGTGATGTGGGTTCAAAAGTACACACACAAGGATCGACGGAGATTTGAAGCTGCGAAAGTGGGAGCGAAAATGAACTCATCAAAGTCGTGCTACAAACGCGGGCATAGAGATTCTTCGTTTGGATACTGCGACTATTAAGACAGGCTGTATTTCATTCCGTCGCGCTTGATGCTATCTTGTCGCCGGATGTTTGACAGCACAAGATAAACATCAGAAATGTGAGGAGACAAATTGACGCTAATGATGTCAATAGGCACGAGCGAAATTCAAAACGACCAAGTGCATGTAATACTAAATCAACCGACCTACACTTTCATGGAAATGCGTCCATGGAAACCAACCAGCATTGGCAATGAAAACATTCGCCCCATATTTGCATATACAATAAACGTGAAACACAACCCAAGTCAGCGTGCAGTGCCAAGCCAGACGACGAAAGAAACGAAGCCACCAAACGAGAGATCTGCGCCTTCGCGATAAAGGCAACGGCAGACATCCACCGCGCGTGCTTCGCTGTCCAAATCGAACGACAAAATGCTAATAAGAGCGCGCAACACGCTACACGTGCGCATCTTTCGGCTTTGTGCGGCACAGCGAAAGCACGCCGCACTTTTTCGCTTCCATACAGCCACCCATGGCCGCTCCCTTTCGATATTATGCGGGCCCAAACAATCCTCATGACTGGAGGCCAAGGCACCGCTCGTGCGATGCAGCGAAGCCCCAGGCAAAGGAAATCCATACGGCGCCTGCGGACACATCGGCGTAGTTCTGTGCAGTGCTACACGCGAACGCGGGGAGCTAGTAGAGGCCGCCGAATCCGCGCGACGTGATTGAATTTGAACTCCGGGCCAGTACGAAAAGCCGTGTGCTTCGCGCAGCACGAGAGGATTAGACGCCTCGCTTGCGCAATCAGGAGGTGGACGGGAAGATGTGAACTTGCTGTGGCAGCGTCGAAGAACCGCGTCGGGAGAGCCTCCACGCTCGTCTCGAACGATTATTGCCCGTCCGCAGGCTTGAACAGTGTTGCTCGAAACTATGCAGCTAGAGGTACTTGTGCGCAGCGGCCGCGCTCTCCGATGCCAGCGTCGCGGTGCGGTGCGGCTGGGAAAACGCGCGGCCGCAATCGCAGAAGCCAAGCAACCAAAGAAAAAAAAAAACGATAAGAATACGTATACCAGAAGGCTGCTAGCACTACCCACCCCCCTCCGCGCTCTCCTGGCGCGAGAGTCCTTTGTTCAAGCTGTGTTTGCTTTGCGCGGCCACATTAATGCGACGGCGTTCGAAGCGCGTCCACCGATACAGTTTACGAAATGAAGAATGGCTTCGATTTCGAGGCTACGCCAGTCGTGGTGCGCAGCTGGGTGGGCGGCTTATTGTCGTGCGCGCGCGGCGGTGCGAGGGCAGCCTCCATCTTTGCCATGGAATCTGCAACTAAAATACTATGCGAAGGAATAGCTTTCGTGTTTTACACGCAGACGTTACTAGTTGCCGCACTATTATCCTAGCAAAGCACGCGACTGCACAGCTTTGCCACTTCCAGACACACGCTTACACTTGGCACGTGTGAGGTTGTTTCCAATGCGAGTGGTTCGGTTTGGACAGTGCTGTAGCACAATCGATATTGTTTTTATATTTTGTGTGTATTTAAATGTAGACAAGAGATCAATAGGTGTGCAAAGTATGGCAGAAGGGACCGGGGTGCTTTTACACGGACGATTAGTAATCAGGCTTCGAATGTAAACCTGGCAAGTTGGCTTCGTACAACTTGTTTCTCAGGAAAATTAAACAAAAAATATATGTGTAAAAAGACAGAGAAAGAATTAAACCTTTCTCTGTGATGTTTGTGAAAACAAATGACGTTCTTGCTGAAAGTAGAAACTGGGCGTTTCACACCTTTAAAGGAACCAGCACCCGGGGTCCTTCAGGACCCCCAAGCTTGTGTATTTTGCGCATAACCGAAGCATGGAGCCTCGATTTTACGATGGCTGTAATTAAAGCACCATGAAGTATATCTGAAAATAATTATTCGATATACGGAGAACACACCAGTTTCCCGGCTTCAGTATAGTTATGCAAAAAGTAATCAGTGAGCGCGATGGCGATCGCGCGCCGGTGAGTATGACAAACGGGAAATAAATGCATCCCCAGCCATGAGAACATCTTTAGTTAAACAATGGGACTGCAGTCTGTTAACATAAGCCACCAGAACGGCTGCCGTGATTCTATATGTCAATACGGACGCTTGGACGCACTCTTATGCATGCAGATCTGACAGGTACCCTGATGTGTGCCGTCATGCTATGAGGGCTGACGCGAACGCACCTCTACAAGACACCAGAAGGCGCACCGAAGAAGTTACGAACGAAAATAAAGTAAAAAAAAGTATCGATAAAAGAAAAATGCATGGGGCATTTTGCACCAGACAGGTTAGAGTTCAGGCGATACAATGCACCGATGGCATCAAAGTTTCACCGCAGAACGTCGCTGCATAGATTTAAGCAATCTTCTGTGCCGCACTCTAATTGTGATCCCCCGTTTAACCAAAAATATTACACCTGCATGATTCTAATAACAACAGGCAAGACCTTTCATCTGAACCACGATTCTATAATACTTACACCCGCACTAAGAAAGTTTGCGGAACGCAGTGCGAGCATAAACTAAGTTCCACAACCGTCGTTGCAAGCAGTACCTCTCATGCATAAGTAGAGGCATGAAGTAAAAAAAAGTAATAGACTAGCGCAGGACCACAGAGTTTACATATTTTCCGGAATACTACCAGCGGGATAATGAAATTGCGAGAAGGAATTAGCATGACCCGGAAGTTCGTCGCGCTTTCGCTGGCTTTGCACAGTGCAGGCACCCTGCTTTAGCATGCAATTAAGAGCCCTGACTTAAAAAAAAAAATGTACAAACTGGGGGCCTTAATTCAGAGAAATTTCTTTACTGTTCCGAATTTACACACTCGCGCCACGAAGCGCATTATATGTAGTTGAGGGCTGCGTATTAATTCCGGCCAGCTGGGGCTATAGAAGTGACCGCAGATAGCACGGTGGATGAGCCATTTGGTAGCCAACAAGTGACAGCGGTTGCTTGGTGCATGTACAGCCTTTGTCAAAAGTTTGGAGCCCAGGTGGTTTGCTTCTGAGCCACACTGTCTGGTTCGTTATGCATCTCCAGCGCTCCAAATTTCCTGAAGCTAAGATGATTTCTGGTCCTGCCTCCTCCAATGGGTAGGGCTGCCACGAATGCTTCAGGAGTCCCACTACAAGGCTTAGAAGCAAACCCCCCGGGCTTTAAACTTTTGACAAAGACTGTACAGGCGCCCACAGACTTAACATGAAAGACGGAGTGCGTGGCTTGGACTGCCGTCAGCGCCGCGAAGCGATAGCCACCGGGTGCGAGATAATGCTCACGGTGTGTTTACGGCGGCTCACGACAGGCGGTGCGCAGCTCGCTTTCACTGCTTTTTCGCCAGTGGCCGGTCGCCGTGTAGACAGCGCTCTCGAAGGGGGCGTGCCTCCGCATTTTGCTATCGGATGCGGCCTCGCACACCCGTGAAACGCATGGCAGTTTTCTTATCGCGGGATACCGAAATTGCGCGCTTAGCTGCAGCTGCTCGCGCGCCTTGGGAGCTTGGTCAAAGGCTGCCGATCTAACTAAATAAATGTTGTGAGCAGTGTGGTGCGCTTCCAAGTTCATTCCACAGGATTGAACTAAGGCAGCAACATGCAACAGTGCATAAAAGGGCTAGTGCAGCGGGTAAGGTTTGATAGAAAATAAACCTGCTGCATAAAATTGTCATGGTCTTCCTCATTTGCTTACTCTTCAACACAGCGCGTCGGTTTTCTTTGCCAGAGCAATATATCGGCGTCCCGCTTCTACGCCGCTCTGAATTCGCGCAATTTCGGTATCCCGCAATAAGAAAACTGCCACGCGTTTCACGGGCGTGCGAGGCCAAATCCGATAGCAAAATGCGGAGGCACGCCCCCTTCGAGAGCGCTGTCTACACGGCGACCGGCCACAGGCAAAAAAGCAGTGAAAGCGAGCTGCGCACCGCCTGTCGTGAGCCGCCGTAAACATACCGTGAGCATTATCTCGCACGTGGTGGCTATCGCTTTGCGGCGCTGACGGCAGTCCAAGCCACGCGCTCCATCTTTCGTGTTAAGTCTGTGGGCGCCTGTACCATTCAAATTGCTTTTCATTTTAAGCTGTACAGCGTGCAGTCAGATACTCAGTGCAACAGTGTGCTAGAATAGTGCAAAAGGCGGCGCTTCTTAGGATCAGCAGTTTCGTACTCGCCTGTTCGCAGAAGTCTGTTTAGTCCAGAAAAAATTACAATCCGTGGTTTGGTTTATTGGAGTTTAACGTCCCAAAGCGACTCAGGCTATGAGAGACGCCGTAGTGTAGGGCTCCGGAAATTTCGACCAACTGGGGTTCTTTAACGTGTACTGATATCGCACAGTACAAGGGCCTCCAGAATTTCGCCTCCATCGAAACGCGACCGCTGCGGCACGGATCGAACTCGCGTATTTCGGGTCAGCAGCCGAGTGCCATAACCACTGAGCATTACAATCCGTATATTCAATGATAAAAGTCTACGGGATGCGTCATCAAGAGAAAAAAATGCATTTCTCAGTTGCTTCTTTAGTCGGTCAGCTGGTACTCATTCCAGCTGATACAAAACGCATGTCATCTACTTATATGGTTTTCATAGATCTGCCATGCCTAAGGAAAAAAATACCTTTTTTTCTTCGCAAAGTGTCCTCTCAAACTTTATCCCGCAAACTTTTGCCCACTACTGTACAAGCAGTAAGAAAAGCGAGTTCAGTTAAACGCAAAGAGCTCGTTTCCAGCAGAGCAGTTTTCCGTTTGTACGCGGGCGGAGAGAAGACAAAGCCTATTTGCAAACTGCTTCGCTCGAACGCTCAGCGTCTGTCCGAACACAAAAGAAGCACACTTTTGCACGTCACGCCCGAACATCCTGGCGCTGTGGTCGGGCCAAGAGGCGCACAAACAGGGGCGATGCGGCAGGCAGCAACTGCAGATGTCATGGGCGTGAAGCTACCACCGCACGAGTCTTCTTGCTCGGTACAGAAAACGAGAGCAGAGAGAGAGAGGAAGAGGTCTGTGCCACCGCGCGCTTTGCCGAAGCCAGGCGATCGCATCCGAGCCCCCGAGAAAGCGCCCTCGAGAAGCCCGAGAGTCAGGCGCGCGCGCTGCAGAGACTGTCCGGAGAACAGCGCCGAGGTAGAAGCCGGGGAGAGAGGGTACGCGGGAGTTGGAACTACTGAGGTGCCCACAAAAGGCGACGTCTCGAGAATAATGACGGCGCGCTTCCAACATCCGGACCAAGTCCGCGATCCGGCCGCGAACACAAGCGAAAAACGTAAAGGCAGGAAGGAGCACGGTGAACGCGGTTGAAGAGAGCGGAGGAAAAAAAAAAAAAAAAGAGCCCAGAGCAACAGCGGTGAACGGCGCGCGGTAGACGGAGCCGTCTGGAGCGAGATCGTTTGCAAAGGCAACGCGCCTTGTTAGAATGAGGCCTATCAGAAGAAGGAAGCGAGGCGAAAGCAGACACACACAAGAAAAGTCCTGAAGGCGGCCACTTAAGGCTCTGGGCTTAGGAGAAGTAAAGGCAGAAAGTTGCTGCAAACAAAGGCGAAAACATGCCCCCGCAGTTGACACGCCGTTCACCAGCCGTTTGCTTTCTCTCTTTTTGTTGTTTCCCGGCGCAGTCTGTGCGTCTTTGACGTCGGCTGCAGCACGCACAAGAAACTCGAGAAACAAAAATTCGAGAGACGAAAGCCTCGTTCCTAACCAAGCTGAAGGGATGAAACATTTCATGTCGTAGAGGAAACCGAGAGAGGATAAAAAGCAGAGCTCCCGCGACAAGCCGGAGCTGAAAATGTCAGCCGCAGCTGTCGTAATACAAGGCTCGCGACCGGCAAAAGCTAGTTTTGGAATAAAGCGAGCCCGGCAAAACCGAGCGAAGAAAGAGGACAAATGAACACAACGTGAGGAAGAGAGTGAGAGAGAGACCCGTTAAGCATGCAGGTAAGCCGAGGCGTTCCTTACTCCCTTTACAAAATAAGGGGGGGGGGGGGTCGCTCAATGCAACGGCTACTGTATATTCCCTTGAAGCGGTTAACGACCGAGTAAGGAGCGCAGAAGCACTTATGCGAGAGAACTCGTTCAGATAAGCACCTCCGCGAAAAAAAAAAAGAAGAAAACTAAATAAAGAATAAAGCTTCCCGGCCCAGTTACGGCATCACCTAAAAGAAAGTACCATTTTCTTTCCATTTCCCGCCCGCCCATTTTCTGGCCTCAGCTGAAAAAAAAAAAAAATAAACGGGCTCTACGAATATTCCGAGAGTCAAAACATTACCGGGGGTGCCAGACTGAGAATCTTCTCTAACAGGCAGGGGTGAAAAAAAAAAAAGCGAAATAACCAGAAGTGAGAATGTAATGGGATCGAAGCACAATATCTCCGGTAGAGAAAAATGTGGAGGCATTAACGAGTGACTGCGGTGCGCCGCTGATGGTCAGTCATATCTCGCAAATGAAGCCCGTTGTGGTGCAAGCGGGTCTCCGCAGTTTCTGCTGCCATAATTAGGATAGACAGCTACGAGTCTAATGTAATGACAGCGCGCCTCGCTGAGAAATTTCTGCAATGCCAGGCAGATTAGCGCAGGTTAAAGAAAGAACGCGAGCATAAACATTTGACGGCTGTAACAGCCGACCGTTTTCTGAAGAGTTCATTAGGTACCAGACGTGCTCAGCCGTGTTCTTAATTGACAGCACAACGTTGGCGAAACGCCGTGCTTCAGTCGAAAAAATTCGAAAGAGCGCGACTAATCCAGTTAGCCTATTCCGTCGGCGTGATTCAGATGTGAGCTCGTAACTGCTTTCCCGCCAAATGCCGCAAATATCGTGGATCCTCATTAGTGCGCCGACAGCGAGATTTTTCAGAGCTTTAAAAGCGCAACAACTCTGGGAACACGAGTCGTCCCTCGACATAAAAAAAAAAGAAAAAAGTAAAGCAACTGCAGTGCTTTCAAAGTCTTTTAACTTAACGCTGTATGATGGCCGAAAAGTATTCAGAATGTATGTCTCCGCCAAGCACATCGTTCAGGATGTGAACGTCCATTCATTTCTTTTCTTCCTACGACTAAGTTTGATTCGAATGCACGAGGTAATGACCAGTGCTGAATAGGAGAAATAAATGTAGACTTTCACACAGCATGTACAGTAGATTCCCATTTAACATTTTTAATCTAGATGGTTGTTTCTTCAAAGCCCCCATGCCAATCAACAATTTCTAGGCGACGATGGCGTTGGCTTTTGCCTCAGTACAACCAAGCGAAAGGTGAAGCCTCATTCAACGAAAATGCGACAAAGATTTTGTCCCAAGTCCGAGAGATGGGCGGAGTGGCCAGTGGCTCGCACTCACTACACATGGGGCAACCAGAAATCCCCCCCTCCCCCACATCCTTCCCCCCCCCCCCCCCCGTACAAAAAGGGAAGGAGGGAAGAGACTGCCAGAAGAAAGGAGGTTCTGTGTTGATGGGATGCCCACGTATTCGGCCTGAACGAAGAATGGATGGGAAGCCAATGGGAAAGGAGGAAGGAAAGAAAGAAAGAAAACAATCGCGCATGCGCCACACGTAAATTAGCTGCAACGAAAAGAAGCGGGGCCTAACGCTGTTGCTGAAAAGCAAGCTAGTCGTATCAAGTTTTGTTGACTTTAAAAAAATAACGCCCGACAATACAAACAAAACGAATAATCATTCTGAGCTGACTTGCTCAGCACTTTTCGCAGTCCCGATAGAACAAACTGGGAGTGAAGTGACAAAGACTCGACGGAAGAAAGGAAGGAATAAAGAGCGCAGGAAAAAAAGATTTTCTCACTTCTAAGTGCGGCGTCGAGGCAACTTCCCTGTGGTCAGAGGGGCGTTGTCCACGGGAAGTCGGCAGAGAAACAGCACGCGAGAAATGTAAACACAGGAAGCAAGGCCAAAATAAACACCAGCGCGAGCGCAGCCCCAAAAGGCGGCTGCGAGGCCCCCTTTTTCTCGGCACGCAAGTCACCAGCAGCGGGGAAAAAAAGAAAGAAAATGGCCAGCGCCGGAGGCGCGGCCAGGGCCATCCGAACGTGATCAGGGACGTCGGCCCGCAGATCGCCTCGGCAGCAGCGGCCGAAACCGGATCGCTGCCGCTTTACCGTCCGCGGCATCGGTGCCGCCGGGACCAAGAGTCCGGGCACGCACTCGCACATACACAAGGAGGCAGCGAATCCCGGGTGAAGCAATAAACAAAACGCGTGGCACCGGAGACGAAACAACGTCAGACTCCGAGGAAAAAGAACAATGGAAGCGCAAGTGAAATCCGGTAACGGGCCATGCGAGGAACGGGTCGAAGAATAATAAGGAAAGACGGGAGAGAGAGAAAGATAGAAAAAATGTGTATCAAAGTGAGAGCTATGGACAAAGGGGAAAGGGAAGCAGTACGGCGGTTCGGAAGGGCCAGTGGAAACGGTGCCAGCGGGTACGACGCTGGACCACTCGGCGGAGGCGGTCGCAGGCCCGCGTGTCTGAGAGGAGAGTCAACGGACAGACGACGCAAGAGGGAGGCAAGGTGACAATGCCGAATAGAGGCCAGGGACGGTAAGGAGAAAAAGAGGGAGGCAGGCAAACAGACGGGCTATCGACTGAGTAGCCGTCGTTGACAAAGTAAGAAGGATACGTGCAGCTCCCTCCGGGAAACGTGTATACACACACAAAAAGCAGAGCCAGTGGACAGCCCAGCGAGTAGTATTGGAGAGGAGCGCCTCGCGTTTCACTCTGGCCAGCTCGGGACATATTCGCCCGCTGGCCGCCGCTCTGGACAATCGAAATGGCCGAAGGGGGTGGATCGGGAGAGAGAGAGAGAGCGGAAGAGGAGCTCCTTGCAGTCAGCTCTTCTTCCCTGCTTTGTCGCGCACAACCGCGCGCGATGGATCCACGGCAAAGAAAGAGAGAGAGACAGGGCACATTTCTGGGAACGTGACAGTCATGACCAAGGACCGCGGCAGAGACGTAACGAGCCGGCCACTAAACCGCGCGGGGCGCGCGCCCACGGCCCGAGACACACCGGTCCCGCAGAGACGGAGGCGACCAGCTGTTTCCCTCGAGGAGCGTGCTAGGACAGCGTAACGGCCTCGGGTCGTCGAGATGGCGGCCCGAGAAAAGGAGCAAAGAAAAAAAAAGAAGCTAAGCCCTCCAGGGCGAGGAGAAAGTGCGTGTGTACCTTGGCTGTTTCCGGCGAGCATTAAAAGTCGAGAAACTGGCGGGAGGACGACGCCGTTCGCTGCAACATAATGCGCGGATATACACGCTGGCCGGAAGCCTTTTATTTTGAGTTGATTTGTTTTGCCTCCATTCGTGCCGTCCGGCCGATAAACAGAAAAGACCGGAGTTGAGAATAGCGGAGACCCCCCCACCCATCCTCTTCGCCCGCAGGACAGCTCGAGAGAAGAGTGGCGAGGGAAATAAAACGCTCGGGGATATCGACGTATAGTTCAATGCTCGTCCGCACTTCTTCGTCGCGGCTTTTCACGACACTCGGCGCTCTTGGTATTTTTCCCAAGTTTGCGAACGAAGAAAGAAAATAGCCTTCTCGTACGTGCGTACTTTTCTTAAGAAAAGAAATCTTAAGGAACATTGTTTTCGCGTTCGTTGTGAGAGAAAGGAAAGACGTCCTTGTTTCGAAGCGGCTTCAGCTTCTCCCACCTCCTCTACTTTCCTTTCTTTCTTTCCAACCACGGGACACAATTGGACTGGAGAAACGTGAGCAGCCGGAAACCAAGGCTATTTGCCGCCCGCGACTCGTCTTTGAAAATTGTTATTGAGACAATTTCGAGTCTCTCGGCGTCCGAGTTTGACGGTGGACGTCCCATACGAAACCTTCGTTCTTTGGTTCAGTTTGGTTGCCTGCACTTCGCTATCGTACAAAGGGGGATAAAAGTATTCTTTGTGAAGAACTAACTCTCTGCAGCTGTTATATATGTGAGGTAGTGCGATCACATCAGCAGTGCAATGTATCATAGCCTCTGTCAAACGAAGACTTCTGAACGCGAGTGTTAAGTTCAGCAGAGATGGACAACAAGGGTGACACGTTTCAGGAGTGTGCGTTGAGTTTCCCTCCCTTTTCGTGTTTTAGGCCTCCACCGTTATAAACAGGTCGCATTCGACATTTTAGTAATGTATATATGTAGGTGGAATTCCTACTGCATCTATTTATGTTCCGGCGATTCTTACTGGTTTATGGATAAAGAAACAATTGTTATTTTTAGCTACAGCTTGAAATGACAACTTTTTAACTTCCATCTTTAAATTTTTTTTTAGCAACAGAGGAACAGACCCTGCGTATCAAGGTAGGCCACAAGGTTTAACTGATTATAGGTCAAGTAGGCCATACGTACGGTGGATGTACTTGCCAAGAATTTCCACTGCAAAAATAAGCCGCTGTATGCAAGCAGACCTTGTTTTTGGCACGCTCTTGATACGTCATGTATTTCATTGCTTCCCTCGAAAAGAAACCCCCAATTTATTTTCTCTTATTACAAGGACGCGATGCACAGGCCGACCCGTTACAATGTTTTCATCACAAATCATCGTAACGAATTTTTAATTGGTCTTTGTATAAGCCTAGCCATTGGCTGTGGCGAATGCGTGTTTTTTCTGAGTAAGCAAGCGCAGCCAGACGCCTGAAACGAGGCAGCAACCACCAGAAAATGCCTCCTTCGCGAAGTAAGCAATCCGAAAGATGTCAAGTCAATATCTTTAATGGACGCCTTCTGTGGCGACGCCACACTGCCTTTATGTTAATGCTCACGAACTGCGTTTATGAAACGAAACTGAAAGGAAGAGGTGTTTTTTTTTTCCACGCCACAAAATCTGAAGCAACTTTTGTCTGACCTAACCCCCAATACAGAAATCCATGATTACAAAACCCAGCGGCAGGGCCGAAATTGGTGAACCTTCTGCAGTAAATTAAACGTCCGAGCATAGTCATTCATTCCGACATGAGCAAAAGCACCATCTTAGCGACGTGCAGCGAAGAGAATTAACCTTTTTTTTTTTTGAGTCGGGAAAGGGAGGGTGAGCGCAATGGACGAAAAAAAAAAAACGAAGACAGCATAGAGACAGCGGCGCCAAGGCGAAGTGGAAACTACAGCCAACGGCAAAGAAAGAAGCATCGCCGATGAAACAGAGCTGAAGCAGTGCACCGACAGATACTTCTTCCCCAGGCGCAGTCCTATCAACGTGCGTTCGGGGAGGAGAGGGAAACTCTATGGGCGCACATCTGCAGGAAGAAAGGACCGAAGAAGGAAGAGCTGCTACGGGCCAGGGGGGCTGGGCGGCAGACGGAGTTCAATTACACCTAGTCCGCGCAAACTGGCTGAGACTGGCTGTAGAGACAAAAGGCTCGCCTCCCTCGCCCCCCCCCCCCCCCCCCCCCCTCTCTCTCTCTCTGGAGAACGGTCTCTTCGCCCGTTTCTGGCTTTAATCTCTCCTGCGGCTGTGTGCGGACGGAGCTGGCGACAGCGCGAGTTTCGGCTCGCTTCGACGAAGCTCGCGAGAGGAGGAGGGGGACCGTAGGGGCAAAGGGGGAACTCAGAAACAAAAGCACGCGGTCCGGGATAAGCATCGCCACAGCCGGAGCTCCGCGGCAGCGGCAGCAGCAGCGGCGGCCCTGGCCACCAGGGAGACAGTCCGCGCTGGCGAAAGGATCATGAATCATTTATTTGTTTCGAGCAAGAAATCTCCGGGCCATCCTCCTGGGTCAGAGGGCAGCCTCGGAGAAGAGAAAGCTACGCTGCAGCTGCTGTCTTTACTTTATTCCTCCTCCCCCCCTCCCCCTCCTTTTTTTTTGCCGTCTTCGTTCTCTGCTTCGGCGTTAACTTTCCTTAGCTCGATCCCATGTCGACCATTTTATTGTTTTACTTTGGTCCGCGTTGCATCCGCGCTGTGTGCTGCCGACCAAATCCCTACAGTTGTCTCACTCGGGTGGAAGGGCCTGAGTGAATCCCAGTGGATGTTATGATCATCTGGGCTTGTATTGCGCGCAGACATTAGCGGAAGCCTCATTACTCTTGGATTCAATGTTCTCGACCGAGGTAAGCCGACTCCGTGACAAAATAAACGAGTCGGAAAGTCCGCGTCATGAGTTCTATCCAAAATGCAAGAACATGAGAAGGAAAATAGAACGAGTGGCCAGAACAAGGAACAGGTTCTTGCAGGCAGAACTGCAGTTACTAAACACGCCTCGCATCTACGGGGTATACCTTATAACCATTAAATTAAACCAGATGAAAAGTACGTACAACCTTGTCGCATATAAATGTCGTTTGCGAAGTTTCGTTTATGAAAAGGGGGCAAGGAAAGTATACCCCACATTTCATTTTGTGGCTCGTTCCTCGTTTGACGACTGGCGAAAAGCGCAAAATATGAAACGTCGCCATGATCTTCCATGTGCTCAGAATGCAAACAGAGGAAACTTTGAAATGGAAGTCTCGGGCCTAACCTACCCTGGCCAGTGGCAGAGGGCGCGCAACAGTGTCGGGTTTTGCAGCCACATTAGCAGTAGAAAAAGCAAAATGTCCCATCCTCTTGTGAAAGTGACACACTAAGCGCCTATTTGTAGTTTACCTCTTTTTTTTTTTTGAATAAAAAAGTGGAAGCAGAAGGGCTAGAATGTACTAGCCACCATGGTGGCAGCTTTAGCCCTGGAAACCCTTGAAGCGCAAATCTGACGTGGGAGTGGTTATAAATGATAGGGCCGCTGTTTTCCCAAGTGGAATGCAATGTTTTTGCTCGCGGACACGCACACAAAGTAAAAGAAGAACAGAAGAGGAGAGCGGAGGAAGAGAAAGACAAAGGCGGGGAAGGAAAGAAGCACGCGCCGCCGGACAAACATGAGCTTCGCCAAGACGGGCAATCCGCGAAGGGCCGGCGAGCCAGGAGAGAAGAAAGAAAGAAAGAGAGAGGGAAACGAAGAAAAAGCAAAGCGAGGATGCAGATTGCGCGTGCAGAGAAAGTTGAGAGATAAATGGGGCCGCGCGACTTTCGGTGGCCTCGCCCAAACACGGAACAAACGCTGACCTTATCCTTGCCTGCAGCTGCGCGACCAGGAAGTGAGGCAAACCGAGGAGAAAAAAAAAAAGAAGAGAAAAAGTGCTCACGGTCTGTTTTTCTGTTTTCTTGGTCACAAAAGCTTGCCTAGGAAAAGAAGCCTCCGTGGTTCAACGAAAAAGAAGCAACAAAGGAAATCGTTCCCTGAGAGTGAGAGCAAAATCACCGAAGGGAGAAGCTAGAGCTAAAATAAAAAAAAAGACAAATTGAGAAACAAAAGGCGAAGACGTGTGACAAGGTAAGCGTACCAAACGGCACGCTAGCACGACGTAAAGAAAATGAAACGAAGAAGTGGAGGGAAGAAGAAAGAAAGGGAAAGGAAGAGTGAAAAGAAAAGTTTGCGAGGAGACGGTCCGTGCTCCGGCGTAGTTTCTCGTTTAGCGAGACCGGAGGAGAGCGCTTTCTGATGGCCGAGCGCAGCTAGGAGCCCCTTCGTTGTCTGCGGGGCCGAGCCGCCGCGGCAGAGACCTCAAATGGACTCGCGTCCGCCAGCACCTTTCAGGGCCGAGGCCGTTTCCGAGCACGCTACTTGGGCGGTGCGCAGGAACGCCCGGAAGTCCTGCTTCGATGATCCCACTTCCTTTGGACGGGAAGAAGAAAAAGTGAACGCGAGGGTGGGATGCACTGCGAAGGCGATGGTGCTTTAGACTGAACCTTGACTTCTTGGCATTTCTTTTGGCAACTACTTCCAGAATCTGGAAGCTAAGGCGATGTAATTTATCTGCATTTCTCACGTAAATTCAGGAAGACGTTCAAACGGCCGGGAGAAGCTGACATGACACTATCACGACCGAGTGATTCACGGAAGCTAATAACGTTCGAGGCATACAGAAAATACAGCTGCCATTCTCTATCCCGCAATTCACGTTTGAGTGTCCCTGTGGAGAAGAAGAATGGTAATAGAGAGGCAGCAGAGCAGCATATCGAAATTAATTGTGAAGAGAAATCTTTACAGGCCTTATCAAAGCTTAACAGAAGTACACACAGAAAAAGACATGCCAGAGGTGCAGGATACATATTCTGATCTAGAAAAAAAATATAGTAACAGTTGCGCACCAAGCAGGAAGTGGCGACATTTCCTTTTCTTTTGTGAAGAAAAAATAAAAACGCGTAAATAAATAAATAAAAAAATAAATGCGCGCACCAACGCGAGTCAAACTTTCTTGCCCTACAAGCCCGTACAGCAGTGAAGCACGCTTTCGGTTCATCGTAGAACCAGGATCGCAAGTAAGCTTCGCTGGGCCTCCCGGAACAAGTGCGATGCGCCGCAGCGCGCGTCTCAGTAAACGCATGCATGTCCCTACGGGGCTGAAAACAAGGCCTTATCGGGGGGTCGGGTCGGTTTGCTTCAAGCGTGGTCTGCGCACCGCTCTAGAAAGGCGGGGACCGCTGGATCTACCGGGAAGATTGAGAGAGAGAGAAAAAAGAAAAGGAACACAAGGAGGCAAAGCACCACTCGCCTCTTCTGCCCCGCAAAGACAAATACCGCTCCGTGCCCCGCGACTGTGCAGAAGGGGGAAAGAGGGGGATGCTCGCGGCGTTCGGAGCAACAAGGAGCCACCATCTATCAAGGGCGCCGAGCGGAGCCCCGAGATTGCGGGTCCGGCTCGATTCCGGGAGGGATTGTTCGTCGCTGGCCCATAACGCTCGGAGGAGGCGCCGGGTCCAGCCGCGTTCCGGCATCTTGTCTTCGGGAGATAGCGTCGTCCTCCTCGGCGATGCTCCGAGGCTCTTCTCCGGCCGGCCGCTTCACGCCACGGGACGAGCGTTCCCCCTCTCCCACGAAGAAAAGAAAAAAATACCGCATTCATATTTCGCGCCTGGAACCCCCGACGACCCCACGCGTCCGTTCTCTTTGTCTGCGAGCGCGCGATCGTGGCAATGGAGCTTGCCTTTTTTGTAGGTGGGCTCCGTTGTGGTGCGAAGTGGACGACGACGCGAGGGAGAGGAAGCCGTCGTGAAATACGCGCGTCTCTCTCACTCTCTCCGGGCCAGATGGCAACGAGAGAGCATTGATAAGAACGCGCGAGGCGAGGCAAAAGCTGGAGAAACTCTGGCCAGTCTCTCGTGCGATTGCGGAGCGTGAAAAATATAATTCCCAGGCGTCCCGTCTGCAGCCGACCGACGCGAGAACAGCGATCCGTATGCCGGGTGGGAGGTGGCGGCTGTACTGTGTTTCTCTTTCCCTCTCTCTTTCAGTTTTATTTCTTACTTCGCGCTTCACGATGTCTTCGCACACGAAACGGCCCAGCGCGCTGACGCAACTCGGGGGGCCTAGCGTGGAGTCTCATTCGTATGCAGGCGCTTTGAGCGTGATAACTTATTGCAGGCAGGGCACGAAGAAAGCGTGCGAAAGAAAGACAACGCAGCCTGCACATTTTCTCTTTCACGTTTGTCATTCTATATTTCTTTTCCGTGTGACGTCAGTGAGAAACCTTCGCTTCACCCTTTGGTCAGCAACAACCCCAACTTCATCACGACAAGAACACGCTGATAATGAGAAGCAACTTCTTAGTCTACCTTTCTGTGAATCTGGGTGCGCATTTATGTGCAAGTAGCTTTGCCAAGTTTGTCATTCGCTCACTCAGGAAAGGAGGCGCGACTTTAGGAGCGAACCAGGGAGTACTCTTTCGATCTTGCGCTGCATGCTAGATTTACCTAGTAAATTGCACTAGTTCTGAGAAATGTCATCAGAAGCTAAGCGGTGTACGGTGTCATCCACTCGTAGCATGAACATGCGAGCTTCATGGCTGCGCTCCATGCAGCTATATTATATATATATATATATATATATATATATATATATATATATATATATATATATATATAGAGAGAGAGAGAGAGAGAGAGAAACTACTATTAAAGCTGAACAGGACAGAACCTCAATGCAAACGGGCACGTGGACATTACAAGCGGGGAGGCATCGAAAGGAGGCGCGATAGCAGCAGCCCTCGTCCCCAAGAAAGATGCGCGCGCGGAAGGGGAGGAGCATGTTTAGGATATTGAACACGAACGCCTCCTATCGGATCCGTTGCGACCGCACACAAGTTCCGCGGTGGGAGCCAAAGCGAGGCTCTTGATCCCCGTATCTTAGCCACATACGGGCACACATTTCCGGTGGTGCAGGAGGGGAGGGAACGGGCTGTGGCTCCCGTTTCGCGGCCATAATCGCCAACGCAAGCAGAGGCGTCACTCGCCGCTCAAGTTCGCGGTGCTCTGACGCGCAAAGCCACGAGTGTCCTATCTCGGAGGATGTAGTGCGCGGAAGCAGCCCAGGGATGGGAAAGGCCTGATGTAGAGGGGATGGGGCCCACAATAAAGACAGCCCTCCCGGCTCCCCTGCCTCGCACACACACATCACCGTAGAAAGTGCGGGGGAGGGCGGCAGCGAATATGAAAAAGAAAAAGAGAGCGCTGTTAAAAAAAGAAAAATGACGCGAAGGAGCGCGCCATTTCTTCCCCGGCGCGTGTAATATTGCTCCGGAAAAGCAAACTTGAAGATCCCTGGCGGATAAAGATGAAAAGAAAGCGAGAGTCTGGCGGCAGCAGCAGCGAGCAGTGGAGGAGTCTGAGTCGGTCGGGGTGGCATTTCTCCCCTCCCCGCCATTCGGACGTCCACATATATCAGGCGACTGGAGTGGAGAGAACGCTCCTCCGCGGCCGATTTCGGGGTGTGTGTGTGTGTGTACTGCGCCGCAGTCGGCAGTTCCGTCATTGTGGGGGCGCAGAACGCGAGCGGTTGGGACTCTTCCACGTCGCTCTGCGGTCGCCCGAGTCGTCGTCGCTGCTGCATAACGTATCCTCTCCCCCATCATCCGCAACCCCCCTCGCTTTCCCTGGCGCCCCACCGCGCGTAGATTTGCATTTAAAGTGCCACTTCGCGCGAGTGCCCAACGTCAGTCGGCGCTAGCGGCAACGGCGCTCGCGCCACGAGTCTGTCGCCCCCGGCTGGCTCGCGTCTCGCGGCGTGAGGCGCGAGAGCAACAGCAGCGCGCTCTTCCCCCAGCGGAGGAGAAGACGGGGGGCCCCCGGACGTAGCCGAGTTGCGGCGAGACGCCCGCGTGACACGCGAGAAAATGAAAGAGCCGCGCGAACGAGGCCTTCATCACGCTACGGCGGCGGCGCTCGCGGTGATGAGGGACCCGCGGCAGCGACGACGCAACTCTTCGGGGGCGCGTAAAGAGGAAGAGAGAGAGAGAGCGCCGAGAGCAGACGAAAAAGCGGGGCCAGCAGTGCAGAAGATAACGGCGCAGACGACCGGGAGAAGCTGCCGCAGTGCCGGTTGGGAAAGGAGGGGGCGCTGCATTTCGCAAGCGCGACGGCGAGGACACCCAAGGTTCGCGCAGCAACGTATGAAAAGGTGCGCGACGCGCACTCCTTCCTCGTAATTTTCTTTATTTTGCTCGGTGCGCACGTTTGGGGACACATTGCTCGCGTCACAACGAAGCAGAAGGAATAATAAAACGAAACAGTGTGGTGAGGGAGTGTTCTACGAAACGGTGTTGCTCACATTCTAATTGGCTGCGGAGCTGTATTTGCTCGGGAACACGCAGCGAGATGAATAAGACAACTCGAAAAAATAAATAGAATTGGCTCGGGTGAAAATGGCAGTAAACAAAAAACGAAGAAATCAGAAAGTAAATGAGAAAGGATTCTATCTAGAAAATAAAGAAAACTGGCTCAGAAGTCGCTCAGGCCTGTCACTACTGGGACGTAAATTGGCAAGACGAGCTGGTGGATTGACTCGGCGCTTGCTCGCAGTGATGGGGACATCCGTGGAGTGTGAAATAGCTGGCTTTGTCGAGAAATATGAGCATTGTGAATATGCACGAAAAAAAAAAAAAAGAGCGACAACCACCTAGATCTTATGCCGTCACTGATAACTGAACAATACAAAAGTCGACACCGCAAACTCAAGTATGCCTTACATTACTGCCGCACAAGCAGTTTAGCTAAATGGCTAATTTCGCAATATCAGATGTTCGCGTAAAGCAAATGTCACAGGTTCAGAAAAGTGCCATCATGACAAACGACGAAATGCTCGTTAACGGGCACAAAAGCGACACCTAGTCTTCTGACAGCGTGGGTAAGCCACTGTTCTGAAACTTTCCAGAACAGAATCCTCCCTCAGCCACTGAAAAAAAGCGATGCCCCGATTCCGTCCACACGCTGAGTCACGTCCCGATCTTCCATAGGCTTATGAAGGCAGCATGAACCGCAAATGCGATGCAGCGTTGTTCAAGAATCCATCGCTTCGACGTACAGAGTGGATTGAGAAGTTCGATCTTTTTAGCACTTGGCGTGTACTTCACTTCACTTCACTTTATTACCTTAAAGGCCCCCAGGATTGGGGGTATTACATAAGGGGTGGGTTACATTGAAAAATCAGATTAAATAAACAAAGAAAAAACGTAAGATACAAATATTATTCGCTGTTAAAGGTAGCGTACCTTCGATTTTTTAGCGCGAAAGCGTCAAGGCTCCCGTTGAGCAGAAAATTCGGCGTCATCGACGTCGTTATGAGCGATAAATAGGGTGGCGTAAGGTGGCCTTTTCATGTTCATACGCGGGCGGGTAGGGGGAATGGCGAGGACCGAAATTGTCCGAGGCCGACTGATTTGAGCGCTGATTTTCGTCACCGTTCTGACTGTAGCGGTGTACAGAGTACCTACAAGTGTCGTCACACACGTGTTGCGTTGTGTTGGGTTTTATGACACATTATCGACTAAGGACATCAAGCGCCAAACGCGATATTTAACGCCTTAATGGCTAGTTTAGCTTTGTACACAGAAACTGTCGGTCTCGAACAGTCAAGTTTCCAACGGAACAAACGAATCCGAGTATTGAACCACGCAGGGCAGGGTTCAGGAGCAAGGGTTCGAACAAGCGCTCAAACAAGTGTAAACAATAAGAAAATATTAAGGGTGCTACGTTGAACGCTCTGCTAAAAAAGTGGCGGAAGAGCGCGCAGCCCTAGGCGGGAAAAGCGATGTTTAAAAAAAATAAACACAAAGCAGGGGAACAACCGTTACAAGTCTGTTCTTTTGTTCCCATATGTCATTGGTGACAAATGTTTGGTAAATGTAACTCAGTTTAAGTACCTAGGAATGACAATAACACAAAACTTAAATTGGGGCACACATATAGAAGAGGTTTGTTCTAAAGCATACCAGAAGTTATATTTTCTGAGAAAAAAATTGGAGCATGCTACACGGGATGTAAGACTAATTGCATATAAGGCTTTTGTGAGGCCAGTCCTTGAGTATGCGTCAGTAGTATGGAGTCCTAAACAGAATTATTTAAAGAAACAATTAGAAAGAGTTCAGAGGTACGCAGTACGCTTTATTTGCTGCCGATATCGAAGGACAGACTCAGTTGCGGATATGCTCTCTTCCTGTAACCTGGATTTATTAGAAACACGACGACAAAAAAATTGGCTGAAGTTATTGTTCCAGATGCTCCAAGGACAGATAAATATTCAGAAGGAAACTGTCGTGTCCGGTCGCTGTGTTGAATGCAGCGAAAGACGCACACGGTACTTTTAGACTTCGTTTATTTAAAGCTGAAGAGGGTGCGACCAGCGTCGACCGAGGCAGGAGCCGAACTGGCCGCCCGAAGGAGGGAGTGGAGAAGCGTCCACGGCAGGGAGTGGCTTCCCAGAACAGGAGGAGGGTGCGGGGGCGCACCGTGGGGGGGCATCTGGCGACAGCGTGCGACGAGGGGCAAGCGGTCGTTAGGAGGACGATGCGAGTGGTCGTTAGAAGGAGGACGCGGGGGCGCACACACACAAAAGCAACAAGGGGACACAACACTTCCTTCCCCCTTAGAAAGTTGCCTGGTATCGTGCAGGGGGTCGGCGCTCACGCGTGGAGGCGCGCTGGCTTTGTGCGCTCGGGGGAGAAACACTTGTAGGCTGGCTGTTGTTCGCTGTGTCTCCTAGGTCTGTCCTGGGCGAAGTCTCTTCTTCCGGGAAGAGGTGCCAGGCTATCTCCGCTGGCGGACAGCTCTCAGACGGCGTCGTAAATCTACGCAGCTGGTTGAGATGTCGGCGTGCTACTGTGCCATGTATGTTGACGAGCCAAGAGCGCAGGCCTATGCGTCTGACAATTGTAGCTTCCTCCCAGCGTGGCTTTTTCAGAAACTGTCGAGCGAGGACGCGCTGCCCCTCATTAAGCGTGCCGCAGCGCGGAATTGCTTTTTCTTCCCGGAACGTCTCTGCCTTTGGCTCGGGGAGGATGGCTGTGAGCTGGGTTCGCATTTCACGCTCGAACATCATTTTCGAGGGGGTCTCGCCTGTTGTGCTCTGAACCGTCGTGTGCTGCTTGAAGAGAAAGCGCGCAAGGCGGCGCTGCAGCGAGCCTGTCTGATCTCTTTCAAGGGCGCGTTTTAGCTCGGCTACGTAGCGCTCGGCTTGTCCGTTTGTCACTGGGTGGTAGGGGGCCGATGTAACTGATGAGATCCCGTTGTCGCGATAAAACTTGAGGATCTCCGCAGACACAAACGGTGTTCCGTTGTCCGACACTACCTTGCGCGGCAGGCCGAACGTTGCAAATAGTGATCGGAGGTTGTCAATGACTGCTGCCGAAGTCGTCTGTCCCATTTGCCTTATCTCAAGCCACTTTGTGTAGGCATCTACGACCACAAGGAAAGTGCAGCCCTCAATTGGTCCTGCAAAATCAATGTGCAGTGTGTGCCATGGTGTGTCTGGCTTTTCCCATTCTGGGACAGGAGCTTTCGGCGGGGCGCTCCGGCTGCTCTGGCAAGGCTTGCATTCTCGCACCACTGTTTCGATGTCGTTGTCAATGCCAGGCCACCACATGTAGCTTCTGGCACACTTTTTCATTGCAACGATGCCCCGATGTCCGGCGTGGATGAGAGACATAGCTTGTGCGCGTAGTTCTCTCGGCATCACAACTCGGGACCCAAATATGATGCAGCCGCGATGGGTGCTCAACTCTGTAGCTCGCCTGCGGTAAGCGTCGAAGTTTTCCCCTTTGAGTTTATGCACGTTGCCTTGTTGAACAGCTGTGTAAACTAGCCGGAGAGCTGCGCACTTCTGCGTAGATGCTGCAACTGTGCCTGCTGTAAGCGGAGGTTCTGGCAGTGCTTCGAACATCAGAACGTCTCCTGGTGGAAATGGTTCGTCAACAGTTGCGTCTAGTGGCAGACGGCTTAGCGCATCGGCGTTTTGATGTTTGCCGCATATCATCACGCCTAGTGGAGAAAACCAGTTTCTCCCTAGAAGGCTTGATCCTGTGCCCTTCACAACAAGCAGAGGTAGCGTATGGGTCTGGCCGTTGTAGTTTACCTGCACGTTGGCAGAGCCCAATAGTGGCAGATTCTGTCCTGACCACGTTCGCAGGTGCGTGTCGTCTTGTTGCAGGGCGGGTGCGTCAGATGGCCATGAAGTTCGGAACGTGTCCTCACTGATCAGAGTACAGGCTGCGCCGGAGTCCACCTCGAACTTAATCAGCTGGTGATGTACGCTTACTTCTGTAAAAATCTTCGGTCGCGTGCCGAGATTCATGGTGTTCAGGTCGTACAACACAGATGGTGTTGCTGATGTTGTTCCATGGAGATCAGATAGCGGCGTATTCTCTGAGGCGTTGACGCTGTGATTAGGCTGACTTTATCTTGGCAAGTCTCCGTTTCGTAATGCATGCTCTTTCGATATGCCCTCGCTTGTGGCAAAAATTACACGTGGCTGACTGGAATCGACATCCCTGGGGGTTGTGTTGGTCGTCACACCGCCAGCAGCGTTGTGCCTTTTTGACCGATTTTACAACAACAGAAGGCTTGCGCACCTGGTTGCTTGTCTGGTGTACCGGCTCGGTGTTTCGGCGAATCCCTCTCTGCTGGTGACCGGCGCTCTCCGCTCGAACGGCGATGTCGTAAGCTTTGCTGAATGTGAGGTCCTTCTCAGCGAACAGGCGCTGCTGCAGTGACTCGTCACTCAGTCCGCACACAAATCTGTCGCGTAACATCACGTCCAAGGGAAGCATGGTGGTGTTAGCAGAAGAAGCTGCGTCTCCCTCCTGCCCGGTAGCTGTTGTCGACAGCGTTCCAAAATTGCAGTCGGCAGCGAGCTTCTTGAGCGCGGCTACGTAGGCGCTCACAGTTTCTCCTCCCAGTTGATCTCGTCGTTGGAAGCGAGCCCGGCTGTAGACCTCGGATGGCCTTGGGTCGTAGTGCTTTTGCAGCGCTTTTACGATGTCGTCGTAAGACACTGCCGCTGGTGTGCTTGGCTGAATAAGGGCGCAGACAGTATCGTAGGTCTGCTCCCCGCACAGCGTCAGCAGGTTGGCCCTCTTCAAGGCTGGGTCTGTGATGTTGTTAGCTTCAAAGTAGAACTGAAGGCGTCCAACCCACGATGACCACGATGAGCCGTTGAATTCTGGTATCTGATTGGGAAACCCTCGCGTAGCCATGGCTTGTCAATAGCGTTGCGTAGCGCGGGTCGAATCCACTTTCTCGTCGCCACTGTCGTGTCCGGTCGCTGTGTTGAATGCAGCGAAAGACGCACACGGTACTTTTAGACTTCGTTTATTTAAAGCTGAAGAGGGTGCGACCAGCGTCGACCGAGGCAGGAGCCGAACTGGCCGCCCGAAGAAAGGAGGGAGTGGAGAAGCGTCCACGGCAGGGAGTGGCTTCCCAGAACAGGAGGAGGGTGCGGGGGCGCACCGTGGGGGGGCATCTGGCGACAGCGTGCGACGAGGGGCAAGCGGTCGTTAGGAGGACGATGCGAGTGGTCGTTAGAAGGAGGACGCGGGGGCGCACACACACAAAAGCAACAAGGGGACACAACAGAAACATACATACAAGCACCAGGCAAACGCAGTTCTAGAACAAATCATGGTCGGATAATTCAGCCTTACAACGCCCGTAGTGAAACTTTCAAACATTCCTTCTTCCCTCAGGCAGTTGAAATGTGGAATGATTTGCCAATGAGTGTTGTGGAACAGAGTGATGTGCATGCATTCGAACGATCTCTGGATAACCACCTGCTTGAAAGTACCATTTGATGCTTGACTGAATGATGTACCGTGTCATGCTGATGTATTCAATGCTTGTGAATAGTGCTGTTTTTCTATGAAATTTTTATACCCTCTCTGTAAGGACCCTCACACGAGGGTTGACAGTATTGTTAAATAAATAAATAAATAAAGATAGCTTTCTATTTTCTTGTTCTCACGTGTTTCACCTCAAAACGGGAAGACGCCCGGCAAGAGTCGGACGTTTTCCAAACCCAATACGTATATGAGGCAGAACTGCAGAGGCACCGCGTTTTGCGAACAGCAAGAAATGACAAACGCAGAACAGGGGATACAAGCCAGGGGAAAACAAGCGCACAGCAGTGCTCCGCTTGAAGCTCGCCAGTGGAGAGAAGGGCGCGGAGGAGGGGAGAGAAAGATAGGGAAAAGAAGAAAGACGGGCGACGAATTATGGGAATGGCGACTGCGGTTTCCTCTCGGCGTCTCCGGCCGCGAGCGACGTGGTCTCCCTCCGGGGGAGAAATGCTGCATACCCGTAAGTACAGCCTGGGGGACGACGACGAATACGCCCGCATAGCGCGTGCCGTCGCGTAAGCAAACACTGTACGGCACGCAACAAACGGCCAAGAGAGAGGGAAGAAGAGGGGGGGGGGAGCGGCTCGCGTGCTCCAAAGGAATGCGCTGCGCGGACGCCCGACTCGCAGGGCGTCGGACAAATATTAAAAAATAAACAGGAACACACGTTAAGAGAGCGAGGAAGCACACGAAACTGCCGGGGACCACCAACTCCATCGCGTTATTATTTCTCCGCGGCCAAGCGAAGCAGTGTTGGGGGAAGGGACAGCAGCACGCACACGCTTCAAAAAGGATAAAAAATGAAGTAAAAAAGGCGCACCCGTGTTTTTCTTGAATGCTCAAGGAACGTGCGGGCTCTCGGCGCAGCAAAAGCAGCGAAGAGCGCACCAACAATCACGTTAAAGGACGACCTAAGACCTCGCACAACGAAAGAGCCCAGCAACGAACGGCTCTTGTGGTGCAGGAACGGGGGAGGGGCAAGGAAAAAAAAAATGGGGGTGGGGGATGGGAGGCGGAGGAAAGGAGGAAACCATGGATAGGCAAAAAATGAAACGAGAAAATTATGCCCAGCCGATTCGAGTGGAAACCAAAGAGAGGGGCGAAAAAAAGGAGATGCCATTGCTGTGCAGAGTTTGCATTCCCGAAGGATGGGCCGGACGGCACAGCTGCTCGCGCGGTGGGAGAGCGTGGCGAAGCGGAGGGCTGCAACGCAAAAACGCACCCACACGAAGAGTGAGGGACAGGTTCGAGATGAAATTCGGGAGCAGGATCTAATATTGGGATGTGCGCGTACTTAGGTGCTCCCGTATTCTGCTTTCTTCCGGCATGTGCTGCCCGAAGAAGCGCGCTTTCGCTTGCGCCATGAGTGCTTACTTTTGGCCAACGTCCTTCCTGCTTCCTACAACGCGTGAGATAAACGCATGCGGTAGCTCAAGGGAAAAAAAAGGAGCCAATGCGGGTCGAATGTTATAGATTTTTTTATGAATGACTGTGCAGTCGATCCTGCTTCGTGCTTTCATTCAGACTCGCAGTGGGCGAGTCAGTTATCCTATCTCTTTTCAAGTTCGCTTCAGATGTGAAGAAGCCTTGCCCTTGCATAGCGATCACGCTTGCGTCGTCTCGACTTCACCTAATGGGTCCCCAGGTTATATCTTTTATAACAGGTAACGGCCACCTAGAAGGTAGGTAACGAAAAAGGAGAACATGACAGGCATCTGACAAAATGCTTGACACACTATGCTGTAAGGTTGAATATGAAAGAAATCATCCCTGCACGAAATCTGAAGAAACATACAATAGTGCTTCATACAACGCTTGGACACAATGACCTCATCATCGTTCACTGCTCGATTTCATTAGATCAGCGAACCTTTTCTCATTTATTTAGGCATCTTCATCTATCATTACGTACCGTCTTATGCCCTGAGGCAATCAACATCGTGTTAAAAAAAACATACAAGAATATAAGTATTTGAGTACCTAGCTGGAGAGAAAGTAATAATTAGTTTGTTGATTTCTGAACTACAATAAAAAAATTTGGGGAGGGGGGGGGGGGGGGGAGGGGGGCTTGTTACCCGCATTCTTAGAGAAGAAAATGCGATGGCATTTAGAAGTTGACCCACCCCCAAATATTCCAAAGGAACCCCCAAAGTTTGCAAGTGCGCCCACCCCAGAAAATGGATTAAGGTGGACTGGCGGAGATCAGTGGGTGGAATAAGGTGAATTAGTGGGTCGGGATTGAATAAAATCCCATATGATAATCCAAGGAAAGATACTCGAACAACTTAGTTTTTCAAATATTTGCGGTGCTGATGACGCCACGACCCTCTCGTTTATTCACGGAATTTCGGCACGGAGAAACCGGGCGTTTTTTTGTAACACCACAACCAAAATGGTACCGCACCAAAAAGTAGAAATATTTACAATCAGCAATGAACCATTCAAATCAGCTGTTTGCACGCCAACGTTTCAGCTAGTTCTTTTGCACCGCAGCTAAACTGCACCGATTTGAAGAACCTCGCCAAGTCTGATTGCTTACCCGAACGTGGTGAAGGTGTTAAGGTGCGAATTAAATATTCGGTGTTTTCAGTACATCCCACTACAGGAGGTGGAATGTGCCATTGGACGACGCGGTTCGCATTGTGTTCCCCAAGGTTCATGTACTGAGCTGTACGGTAGAAAAGCCACTTCAGAAGTTTTATGCGAAGCATATTACTAGAGCTACACTACAGCCCATCGAGCGCGGCGGTGGAGCTACCATTGACCTTTAGCGTGACCACGTGACACCACGTGACAACATGACGTCACAGCAGAGGAGAGATGGGCTGCCGGCTCGCGCGGTCGGCCGCGGCGGTGGAGGCTCCACATCAGAGGCGCGGCGGCTGACCACGTGACAACATGACGTCACAGCAGAGGAGAGATGGGCTGCCGGCTCGCGCGGTCGGCCGTGGCGGTGGAGGCTCCACATCAGAGGCGCAGCAGCTGACCACGTGACGCTACAGCAGCGGTATAAAGCTGAGCTTGCCTCGCACTCCGGGCACTTACGACGCGGCCAGGTGTTGGGATGCCGCCTAGAAGCAGGGCTGATTTGAACGAGAAGCAAAAGCTTCAGCGTGCCACAGAGACCGATGAAGAGCGGGATGAACGTCTGGCTAAGCGGCGTGCTCAATATGCGGCTCGGCGACAACGTTCTACAAAAGGAAAGCCATGTATTATCAAGCCTAGCCATCAATAAGCTTCGCATCTGACTAGGCTTAACCTTAGCTAAGCCTCAGCCATTTTTTTTTTAGAACACAGATCTTCTAGGGCAGTGTTAGATGATACATTCCCTCCTTTGTTATGAGGCACGGGCGAAGCGATCGCTCGAGCGTGCGCCATCGGGGCGTTCCCCCGTAACGTGCATTCCCGCTCCCTGCTGTCGAAGCAATCGCGCCACCTTCCGGTGCGCAAACGAACGAGGCACTGAGCGGAGGACTGATTGAGACGGGCGCCTGGCGCAGGCGTCCAGCGCCAGGGGAGACGGCGGCCGGCCAATCTAGCATCGTTAAATCCGCGCGCCACCCTTTTATTACGGCCGAGCAGGGACGCGGGGCCGGACAGGGGACCGACTGGTCTCTCCGGGAATCGCAGTGCCCCGCCGCGGAACGCCGAAGGCGGCGCAAGTTTCCAACAGCGCCAGCGAAAGCCAGGACGGCGTACGCCCGGTGAACCGCACTTGAACCACGCTTGCAGATATTATACGTCACTAGAATTAATCAACGTGCTGATACGGGTACTATTCTTTGAGCTATAATACGATATCCGCAATAAAATAATTTTGATAGGGCGCATAGCGCTCTTTTTAGGCTGTCAACGAAATGAATGAATGAGCTGTTTATATAGAAAGGGAGGCTCGAGGCCGTTTGCTGGGGAATTGGGTTGTTAAGGTAGGGAAAAGTAGGGACCTTTTAGATACACGGGGAGACGTCTTGGAGGTGTCGAGCCACGCTCTACACTGCTTGGTAGAGGTCACTTGTCTTAGCATATTTGCCAATATATGCTCCCCAGATGCCGTAAACGAAATATACGCGAGAGACGCATCTGGAAATTTAATTTCTGCTGTATGTCTACCACTCCTTAAATTGCACTGCCCTCTTGGCACTCAACTTCACGCTTTGTATGAAACACGGCGAAGTCCCATATGGTGGGTCTTGCGTGACGATAACCGCGGTTTTTCCACATTCAGCGTCAACTGTGTGCTGCACGCAATTAACGGAAGCGAGACAGGAGGCCGCTCTCACCTCCTGCGGGGGAAGACATCACCGGGCGCAAGCGGAAGAGGGATTATGCGCGTCTGGTCCTTGCTCTCGTCGGCTGGCGGGGAAGGCCAAGCGAACGATTACAGAAAAAGCGTAGCGAAGGGGGCACAGGGGTGTAACGAGAGGGAATGCCGGGAAAAGGGAAAAAGTTCGCACTTCCAGCACAGGCAGTTACCCGCGGTTTCGGAAAGTCAATCAGTGCACCCGGTTAGCAGTCGCTTGTGTTTGTGGCTTTCTTAGTGTCCAATCTTATTTTGTTGGCGTTATCTCTTAAGATAAATATGAACCAATTAGCCCAGACTGAAGTTTCGTTGAAGCATTCGTATCGCCAAGAGCTATTATGAATCTGCATTATGCCACACATCCACAAAGCATTGTCGTTATTTAGCCGACATTCCTCTTCGCTGAATACGGTTACTTCTAGTCCTACCTATAGAAACATTGGGCTGACGAATTTGGAGGCATTATCTACAAGTCTATCTGCACCACGATTTAATTCTCGTACTCTCGAGTGGTTGCATAAGGATTCGTTTCACGTCTCCCGCTGTTCCTGTTCATTGTTCTCCCTTATTGTGTAGCAGCATGCCAGAGGCGCATTTTCTGGCAACCTCTCCCTCTAACCCGATAAACGTCGCTCAGAGGACTTCAAGAAGAACGTAACGTTCATCACAACTCATCATCTGGCGATTTCACTCCATTGAATCTAGCTGCGCGCAGCCGTAAGCTGATCGCAAACACTCATAACTTCCTCATCAGTGTTCCACTTTCCTCTGATCAAAGTAATTTAGCCTCTGCGCTTATATCCACTTTGGAAGAGCAAACAAGGAAAAAATGCACCTTGTCCACCCACTCGAGCCTCGAAGGAGCGGGCAATATCCGAGACGAAAGATCCAGGCGAGAACCGCGTTGCATGGTTGCGTAAGCGAGTTACCAAAATACGCCCGCTTGTAGAGCGAAATAAACAGAGTGTAGTAAGAAGCCGCGTTAAATATTTTATCCTTGCGCTGCTGCGACATGCGCGCTAACGAGATCGAAGGCAAGAAACGCAATACTTACTCTCGCGCTCTGATCTCCGACCCGGAGGAGACTCGCGCGGCGGAGCCGAGACTTACGTAAAGACGGATCGTATCACTTTTGCGCAGGTGCGCACGGTGGCTGCCTTACGTAAGTGCCTTCTCCGATCACTGATGAAGATGAATGTGCGCCAGGAGCAATATCGGTGTCAGCGCTCATCGTCGGCGACGACAACCTCGCACAACATTCTTGCGAGGAAACGGCGCCTATATGGCATCGGAGCTCAGGCACGCAGCCTGCTTGTACAGCGTTGGCTCCCCCTCTTCACGTAACTGTCGACTCGTGAACCGGCGCGAGCTGCTTGCCTCAGTACAGGAAACGCACAGAACGCTTCAAAGCTGCATGTCAGCAAGAAGTTTTGTCGACGCTGTAATGCCTGCTCTATTTTTATTCTAACTGCTCTCTCAACATTTTTTTGTTTAAAGGTGCACTGAAGAGGAATCTGAACTCGTCTTTTTGCCGCGGGAACTCAATCTACACGTTCTGAGCATTCTTAAAACTGCGATTTATTGCCCTGTGTGGCCGATTTCCCTAATTAAATCGAATTAACGTCCGGCTCCCGCCTTTTTTGTTTTGTTTTAATTCTCCCTCGTACGGTGGGCGGAGTCGACCAACGCGGGCAGTGCCTTTCACCTATTCTAGTTCACTATACTTTCACCCAGTCCCGTGGTGGCTTGCCGCTCTGCCATCGGCGGAGTAATATGTAGTAGTCCGTAGAAGCAAATAGTCCGCGCGTATTTTTATTTATGCGAGCTTATTTTGCGGTTATATTATCTGCAAATGAAACTGTTTATACACGGAAACCTAAAAAACAAAATGAAGCGAAAGCAAAGCCTCCACGGAGCTGGCTGAAGGGTACTCCACGCGTTGGTCGACTCCGCCCATCGTACGAGGGAGAATTAAAAAAAAAAAGGCGGGGGCCGGACGTTAATTCGATTTAATTAGGGAAATCGGCCACACAGGGCAATAAGTCGCAGTTTCTAAGAATGCTAGGAACGTGTAGATCGAGTTCCCGCGGCAAAAAGACGAGTTCAGATTCCTCTTCAGTGCACCTTTAACGAATACGGGCTGGCGAGGCCAGTTCTGTACACACGCCTGCGACGGCAGAATATTCTGTTGAACATGATAAAACAAACAGTGTACTACAAAGATACTTAACGAAGTAAATTAAAGACAGCACGACCTATGTAACAAGAAAAAAAATGGCTGAGGCTTAACTTGGTTAAGCCTGGAGAATGCGAAGCATCATCGTGTCGCGTAATTTGGAGGCGCACAACCACAGCGACGGCAAACGGTGCAGGAAGATCGTTTTCAAAAACTTTCGCTAGCTTGAAATGGTCGGAAGTTTTCCCCTGTATACTAGACACCGTGATTGCCTGGGCACGTCACACACAGATTTTCGTTCACATATATACGCTTACTTTGTTTGTAGCTAAAGAGCGCATTGCTCACATCATTCACCCGAAAAAAAACATGCCGCTGTTGTTTTGAAAAACGTAGGTCTTAGTTCTGATTAGTAGTTGCACCGGTTTTGAGCATTCATTGCATTTCCAAATGTCTTGCGTCCATCGCTATGCAGCCTAGCGAATTCCGCTTATTTTTCTGCTTTGACTGTCCCATGAACGATATGAAATCCCAAACTGAAAGATTGCCTGCAAACATAAAGTGATAGCTGTGAATATATGCGTACGCATTGCTGACGACATTGCTGTTTTAGAACTCTCTGAAGTGCCCGAAGGAAATGACCGAAGGACTTAATAAAAAACAGAAAACCGGCATACGGAAACGGAACCGAAGATCTTCGGTATGGTTCACGTGCCACCGTCTTGCGACCCGTCATTAATTTAACTGCCACCTGCCACGGCGGTCAGCTTGCTCACAATCCGGTGGGCAGGCTGTGATGACGCCACAAGGTTCTCTGCTGAACGGCACCCTTAACGCTGACGCGTTAAAAAAAATTAAAATGCGTTACGATCAATTTATATGCAGCTGCAGTGTGTGCGATATGCTGTGCTATATACATTGTGGCAAGTGTCAATTTTTTCCGACAACAGTGGATGTTCTGTTGTTCAGAGCACCCATTTGCCGTGTTATATTTTATGCGTAGTCGCACATTCGACGCGGTCGCACAGTGAATTGAATAAATGCTAAATTCTAACATTAATCATACTAAAGTAGTTAATCCTACATCTGAACATTGCACCCGAAAATTAAGGTTCTCTTTTTTTTTTCATTCAAAGAGCCAAGGACTCGAATCATCTTGCCGACTCAATGAGCCACTAAAATGCGGCGTACTCCGATGCATTCATCTGCAAAATCATTTATGTCCTGTACCGACCTACCTATCAGCGTGCGGTATTTAAAGATACGAATAAGTAAACAAAAATAAACTGAACAATAATAAACACACTTCGGTCACAGGCGTCAAATGCAAGGCTTTCATTTCAGCCATTTTTTTTTTAACTCTGCAATTTCCAACCTTCAGGCGTTCGTGCAAAGCGACCACACTCCAGAATCCGACGGAGGGCACGGCGCGCCCCAGCCAGCAGCCGCCGCCATTAAAACGGGGCCAGCGAGACAAAACGCCGCAGGACATCCCCGAAGCAAGCAGGCAGGCAGGCAGGCAGCACCAGCGGCGGCCTGGAGTGCGCGAGGACCCCTTCCTAATTGCCGATAAAAACTAAACGCCAGGACCGCCTTCGTGTGCCAAAGAGGGCGGGGGGGACTCGCCTGGGGCAATCGCGCCGCATTGAGTGCCCGGCCGCGGCGCAAGTTCCCGTTCGAATCTTTAGCTATTCTTCTCGGCCCTAACTCTGCTCCCGGTGCCGTTTCACTCGCCTTCTACTGTGGCGCGAAACCCGGCGCAGAGAAAGCGCCAACGCGGAAGCTCGGTTCTTTGCCCTTTTTTCGCGCCGTGAAACTTCGGTGCGGCCGAAAGGAAGAACTCGATTCGGTCTGAACGCGGACGCAAAAAAGGCCTTAAAGAGGCGGCAAACGCCTACAGCTGATGAGCCATGGGTGGACTCCGTGGGTCACGTATGGTGCCGAAGGCGTGGATAGGTTACGCGGAGGCACCGGCGGCAGCACCTGATCCCTGCACTGGGCGGGGTTTGCTGAAGGGCACTTACCAACACACTGGAAACGCTGGTTGTATATACCTCAGCCATCGTTCGCGCGACAATAAGGAAAGCAACCTCGGAGCTTCTGGGAGGCCGGTCGAATCAGCGAGTGATGGGGTAAAATTTGCACTTACTTCAAAGCGAGGGCGGGTTCCAATCACAACTCGCCGGGCACGAGCGGGCCCCGGGTTTGGAGAAACGCAGGTTTTCGCTGCTTCGCATATCAATGGACGCAGAACTAGCGAACATAGCAGAAAATTTCTTTCCAGCTGATGCTTCAGCGTTACTCCGTAGGTTACCATCGGCGCTCCTGCGTATCTAAGGAGCACAGCGGCGTTGTTGTGACCCGAAGGAAAAGAACCGAATGTGAAGGACAGCGACGACTGAGTGAGTGAGTGAATAAATCGCGTGCTGCTCTGAATGTTGCCAGGCCATTCTGCGCACACGCCGTCCATACCGTTTCATCTCAGTTCAGCTTTGCTCCACATGAGGAGCAGTATTAACGAAAGGCGGATACGCTTCATGTATTATGGGGGGGACAGCCATGGGCCAAGCGAGTAGCCACACTGTGTCTCCTGTCATTGTTTGTCACCTGCGACATATCTCCTGTATAATTTGACTAGTTCTAAAGCCAGCCCTCTCCTCTTCATGGTTTCAGTCCTGTAGAAAGGAGGAAGTCCGGTAGCGGGCAAACATGGCATCTAATGCCCACGCCCAACGACGCAACACGTCGGCGTCGTCAGAGTCGGTTCTCAAACCCACAAATCGCCAGGCCTGCGTCACCGGCGAGCGTTATAAACGACGTGCGAGGCACAGAGAAGAGAGAGAGAGAACGGGGGGAGAGCGCGGCGAAGTGCGCTCAGTCCTGGGGGGTCGTTTCAGGAGCGAGTCAGGCTTCGTGTGAGGCTTCGGCCATTTTGCGATGGGGCGGCAGGGAGCGATCTAGCGGCTGAGTTGTCACCAGAGAATCGTAAACACATCTCGCCCGGCGACCGTATAATAATGTAACGGGCGCTCCCAAACACGCGCACGCGCCATCGAGAAAAGGGGACCTAGGGAAAAGGGGGAAACGGTTGCGCGCGAAAGCCGCCACGCTGCGTCGACAGGAAAGGAGGGTCGGAAGGGAGGAAGGGTTGGAACGTGCGAAGATACACTTTGGGGGACAGAAAAAAAACTAAAGCCGCAGCGCTGACGGGGTGATTGGGAATAGCCAGGAATAGGGAAGAAAAGGAAAAAAGCCCCACAACAAACCAGCAAAAAAAAGAGCGGCGACGGGGAAGGGCTGGACTGGCGTTGCGAAGGAACGAGACAAGGCTATATAAGGCCGCGAGAAAACGGGACGAGCCAGTATCTTGTTGATATGCAGACAGCGGAGGCAGGCTCCAAATTGGGGCTCGCGTTTTATGGGAGTCATAAAAAGGCGGCCCTAATGCATTCTTAACGGCTCGATATCACAGCGGGGCGCCGCGGAGAAGGCATAGAAGGGAATGCAGAAAAGGGGAAAAATGTAAGCGAAAAACAAGATAAAGCTGAGCTGTATGTAAAACCTGCCGGCAAAGAGGCGAGGCATAAAAGTGCAGCGTATACCAGGAGCGGCGAAAAGGCAAGGGTCCAGGGGGCTGCGTGTATAAAGAACGCCGTAGCTACGCAGGCCAGGGCCCGAACACCGGGTCAGAGGAATCAATTTCCACTTTTGCGGAGAGAAGGAGAAAAGAAATTTGCGAGAAAAAGGCCGGCATCCGGCGTTGGGAAACGCCGAAAAGCGCACCGGAATCCCGGCGGCGCTTTCCGCTGCTTCATGCGGAGGAAAATACTCCAGGAGAATAAGAGGCTCGTCGAATGAGCCGTGGCAGTGCCGTTTTCCAGGCAGCGGTGATGTATAACGGCATTGATATCATCGAGGTGAAAAAAAAAGAAGGAAAGCCCGCAGTGACGAAATCAGTGCGAATAATGACGATGGGAAGTAAAGACATCTTTAAATCCACTCAGGCCCCAACAACATGCGCATGCGCATTAACCGAACCGAATTACATTTCAGCGTTCCTATGCAGTCTTGCTGACTTCTCCGGCATCGGCTCCCTACATGTTGCTAAACTAAAAAGGAGGGCCTGGTGGAAGAGAGTGCGAAACCTTAAAGTGGTAGGTACACCACCCGTCCGCCGCTAACAGATCCGTTCATCGAGACGGGGATGGTATCCGCGAGGCAAGGTAAGACTGCGAGCACCAGAATTTGCGCCCCGTAGAATGCGTTTGCTTCTCTTCAAATGCCAGAAAGCAAGCACCTCTGCGGGTAGCTCAAGGGCGTTCACCGCCATTCAGGATTGCGTAAGTGCCTATGTGAGGAAGTTATTGCCGCCAGGTGCGTCTACAGTGTGCAGGCGTGCATGAATAGTTGCGTCACTGGTTTAGACATAGTATTCACCGACGCCACATACCATGCTTAGTGCTTGCCTGCGTGCACTTGCCGCTCCTCTTTTCCGCCCTTCAACCCGTATATTCCGGCGCGGTTCTGGTGTCGAGCTAGAGTGAGGGCAACCTCTCTATTCCAACCTTCGTAATCTCCTCCTTCTCGAGAAACGTAGACAGCTGATTCGCCTCATACATTACAGATGATTTAAACGGTACACTCTAAACCCACCCAAATAAATATATATATAGGAGTAAAAAGGGAGTAAGCGCACTCCCTCTAATGTTTAGAGTGTTTAGACAAGCGTGGTGACTCCCCAGCGGCCGGTAGCGGCCGAAGAAGCTTAGAACTTATCTGCCTTTATTATCTAGCGGCTCTTGAACCACATGAACTACGCATTATCTAAAAGAAAACAGTGCAGCCGAGGAACAGAGGAGGCAAGACGGTCCCACAGAGACACACAGCGCTCTGTGTGTTCGCCTTTCCCTTCGTGCCCGTCCTTGTGCTGTTAGTTTTTCATCGCGATAAACAACACACAAGTCCTACAGAAAACGGGTTATCTTTCCTACTAGTGTTTTCTTGTTTGTTTTCGTAAAATACTCACACACGACATATACGAATCAGAAGCGCATTCAATCTGGAGCTTCCATCTGGCACGAAAGGGCACGAGTGAATAAAGCGCTCCTAAATCAATGCCTCTATTAAGCGACGAGTGAGGGGGCTAACATTCGCCCGCTCTTAGCGCCCTCGCCGTACGGCAACGAAAGAATGCCAACTCAAGATGCGTCCCGCTCGAAGCAAGCGGAGGAGAATGTTTGCATCTTGGTGCGCTGCACGAAGTGACCATCCGCGTCGGTATACACTCGAACGAAAGAGGGGATGCTGCTTCCGGCGCTCGCCGCCGTAGCGGCGGCTGTACAGTTGGTCACAGCGAGCACCGAGAGCGTTGCAGGCGCGCTCTGCGCTGTGGTGCTGCAGTGTTTCGGGCGCCAGATTCGCAGCCCTTTCCCGGGATTCATTATTGATTTGTTTGCATGGGGAGGGGCCACAGCCATTGAGGGCAGACGAGGGCCGCGATCGAAGAGTGCTTGTCGCTGCGGCTGGCGGGCCAGTCTTGCGTCATTTCCGTTCGCCTGTCGATAATTTCCGGTGTTTGGCGCCGGCCACCCCGGGGGTAAGAGAAATTTCCGCTTCGTCCGCCCGGTCCGCTCCGCCGTCCGAACGACGGTGCGCGTTCACCCGCCTATTCCTGGCGCAGAAATACCCGCGACCAACCAGTGCACCGCGGCGCCCACTCAAACCGCGCATATACCACACGCTTCGCTTCAACGACCGCGCGCATCGAGCAGCCTCGACGCTAAGCATGACCAGAGCTCCCCGAACAAGGGTCACTGCATGGGAATTGGATCGCGCGCCTCCAAACGAAGTGTCTTGTGTTGTTTTGGGTTTCGAGGCGCATAAGCACAGCTAAGACTATCATGCGCCATGCCCAACCGAGAGAAATGCTGAGCGATTCAGATGCTCTAAAATAGACACGGTACGGGTGCAAACAGATTATACGGGATAAGCCCACTGGGAGTATTAAGAGCGCCAAAATCAAAATTATACAAGGCCACGGAGCATAGACAGCGGAACTTCAAGCGTTCCTACGTCTATAGGTTGCGTCGCACGGGAATACCATCGAGGCAAATAAACAGTGACTCCCAGTATACTGCAGTGCTGCTGCATATTAAAAAACAAACAAAGGTTTGGAACTGGTACATGCTGCTGCATCACGCTTACACAGCATACAGCGTGACCTGCGGTGCGACGCGGACGAGCATTACGGTCCTCTTCGCAGCCCCCAGGGTGACTTCCGCATACTGCGTGACCCCGACAGGCGTCAGCGCGCCCGAATGCATTGCATTAATTTAAGCGCGGCATGTGCCAATCACGTGAAGAATCTTATTGCGTCCGACATGAATGTCCGTGAAGACTCCGAAGAAGTTCGCATGTGCAGCCGTGTCAGGTCACCGAATATTTCAGTCGTGCTTCAATTGGACACCAGTCCTCGGAGCTGCTGCCTGTGCGACATGCAAGCGGGATGAAGCTTTTCTTTTATTTTCTTGCAAGCATGGAGCGTGAGACCCGCCCACACATCTTAAATAATCATGAATATGCGCGTGTGTGGTGTTTGCGGGTGCTGTGTGCGTGTATCGCATTGTGCTTCATCGCTAACGTCTGCTGTAGGCAGCCAAGTGCAGAGCCAGGCAAACCAAGCTAGCCAACCTCTACTAGGAGTTTTGTCTGCCCCCATTTCATGGCCGCCAAAATCCTGCGTGCAGATCAAGGCCCTGGCTGTACAAGCGCGTCACGTTCCTGTGTGTGCCAAACGAACCCGAAAGTGTCACGGCGTGCAACAAAACCGTTTCTACTCTGTCTGTCACAAAATTTTTCAGTCTCAATTTTTCTGTCTCAATTTTTGGCTAAGGCACGAAACCAAACGCCAGCTTCTTATACTTTTTTTATTACCTACCATGCATTTCATCATGTATTTTAGCTGTTTATTAACAGGAGGTCCCCCTGACATTTTTTAAACGTTTGCGCCTCCTCATGTTGTTCAACACAAGCATCCACTGTTCTTCTGCCCAGCATTTGATGTCGACTTCATACCGAAAACCTCAACACTTAGCGTGCGATCCGCGATGAAAGGCTGCCCTCGAAAAAGTAATCGCGAAGCACTAACCAATAGCCGTCGTACTAATTTGAACAACTCCGCGAACATTTTCCACTTCCTCTGCTATCGGCCTTAAAATGCAGACTTTGCGGGAAAGCGTACTGTAATGCTTCCGAATTTGCTGCGGTGGTGCTAGTACGAAATGCGGTGTATAGGAATTCTGTTTTCAGTTTAATTTTTTTTTTTCAGCGATTTTTGTAAAGTTGATACGTGTCAGGGCATAACTGCTGCGCGTTGATGGTATTAAGCTTCAGCGCAATGATAGTAGCGTTACGGGACAAGGAGATGGAGAGAGAGGAGGAAAAGATAGGCGGCGTTCGTCGTCTGCCGAAGAATGACGAAATGTTCGCGCGGTTCCTTCCATATGCATGCAACGACGCCTCGCTCGATGAAGCCTCCTCGCGTCTACAAGTACGGAGGAGCTGCAGCTCAGGCCCGCCTGAGAGCCAAGCCGAGAGAGTGAGATACACCGTGGAAAGAATGGAAAGGGGGGGGGGGGGGGGGGTTGAGCCCAGAGAGACTTCATAGACGAAGGGCGGAGGGAGGGAACTCGCCCTTGCGATTCGGTCCGCAGTGTGTCCGCGTTGCTGGCGCGTGTGCCACGCCGAAAAGAGCCCTCCTGCCATCGAGTGGGCAAACAGCGACTCGAGTGGCCTAAGCTGATTACTGACGGCCGTCGACTAGCGCCTTTCTCGAGGGCTTCGGCAAAGCTGCAGGCGCGACGCATCCCGTTAGAGTAAACTTAGCCGGCTCTTCTTCCGTTTTCGACCCACGCTTTCAGTCTCGCGCATATTTAGCGCGAACATGTGGACGAAAAGACTCGGAAAGAAAGGATAGTAAAATGAATCGTCGTTGATAAGACGAAGAGGCTCCGAAGTAACATCAGAAAAGGCGAGGCAAACACCAGCAGACGAATCCTTCGACCGATCAGTGTAAACAAGTGTGTGTCTTGCCACTGTTTCTAATCGGGCTACTACTAGTGCTGACATGACGGCATAGCGCATCCACAGCGCTGACATGCTGGGCGTTTACATGAGCCCGACAAAAGTCGGGTTAAGCAGGCTGTCGGGCTCATGTATACGCTAGGGGGTCGAGAAAAGGGACCGTCGAGTCGAGCTGGGCCAGCCCGACTGCAGGGGGTGGGTTGGCTCTGCCCGACCCGGCTGGAAGGAGCATGTATACGCTGCCGCATCGGCTTAGCGCCTCCTCTCCTGCCTCCTCTCCGGTCTGGCTGGCGCTGTGCAGGAACTCGGAGCACTCGGCGCGCGCGCTCTTTCTTAACGGCCTGTGCATGAGGGGCAGTTGCTATCTACCGCCGCAACTCTCCGGGGGCTGGTTCGGTTACTTTGCACATATTGCTGAACGGCTGCTCCGAGTACTGAAGAAGAACTTGACGACCATATCTTATGCAGCCACTGCTATCGGCACGCAAAGCAGGGAACTAGTAGATGGATCTCAAAACATTGAAGTCGGCATGCAATGATGGCGCATAGTATTAGCGAATAGGGCTGTATCATTTGCGTCTAGCAGGAATAAAAGTGGGGCAAGATATTACAGGGCGAAGCCACGGTTAGGAAAACATTTATTTTCATCTTCAGGGCTGGCACAATCTCTGTTGATACTTGGAAATGTATGAATAAAATAATAGCACTTGCCGTTTGAAAACATTCGAAGTATCTGTGCCATCTGTTCGCACTGCGTGAAACACACCAGATCAGAAAGATCCTTTGCTCTTTGGAACTGCGATATCGTTTCACATACTTAGAAGGACTGAAAACAATAACAGGCGCTGCTTGTAATGACCTATACAACATTGTTGTGCGGCTCGCAGTTCAAGGGATGTCAGTTACAGCCTTAAATGATTTCGCGTTGGCTTGTGGATGAAGCCAGACGGCTTGCCATTTTGGTTTGTTAATTTCTTTGTGTAGTTGACGAGAAAAATTTGGAGAAACTTCTCAGAAATGAGGCGTGTTAAGCATTTGGTGTGGCTTCTGTCAACCCATTCCGGGCAGCATAGGACGGGTGAATCTTCTAGATGTGGTTCAATGATTAGTTACAAGACTTCGAGAAATTCGATCGTGGGAGATACTTGACCGCCTTTTCAAAAAAAAAAAAAAAACGCCGGAATCACTAGAAACCTCGGCTTTGGATAGTGGTTTTCACCATGATTTGTTTTCTCGGCACCTGCTCAGGCCGTAAGAAGAGAGCGAGAAAGTGCGCGCGTCGAGACCGGCCGTGCTGGGAGATTTTTTTTTCCGGTAGCGGAGACACCCACAGCGAGCCGCTGCCGGCCTCGAAGACAGCGCGCACGTGAACGGGCGAACCAACCGGCCGGAAAGAGCAGCAGCGGGAAAGGGAACTTTTCGTCTGGGCGTCTTTCCTCCTCTAGCATGCGTGTAGTTTGCGTGCTCGACGCTAGGAGTAGCGACGGTCTCTGCCCGACAGAAAACCGGTTCATGTATACGCGGTAGGGTCGGGCTGGTCAGCCCGACATCTGGCGCACCCCGACCCGACCCGCAACGTCGGGCTCCATGTATACGAGGCTATGGAATACGACGCAAGAATGACGGCTAAGGTGGAAAGAATAGTTTCTCAAGCGACGCGCACATCCACGAAACCATTCAGCGCCTTGCGCCAAGGCGCACTTTCCCGTTTGCGAGACATAGAGCTATTAAGAAGGGAACGCAGCACACTTGCCAAAACTTTCTGGCGCAAGAGGCTAAGCATCTGAAAGTAAAGCAAACACATATAACGGAGCTCTCGCACGGTGCCACCACGCAGGGAAAGCCGGAAATTCGTGCGTTAAAGAAAGTATGGAGACAGCGCCTTTTCTTCCTATCGGGTTCCGCGGTATTTGCAAGGCGAATATATGGGCATTCTCATCAAAAGCCCATCTGTCAACAGGAACGGCCACGAAGGATAAGAGAGAGAGAGAGAGAAAGGTCCTTCGAGGAAAGCGTACGCCGGAGTCAAGGGGGCAAGTCTGCTGCTCACTGATGGGTTCCCCGGGGGTTTGCCTAATCTCCACGGGCAAAACTTCTCCCCTACGAGAGGCGGGAACACCAGAAACAAAAGGAAATCGACAGCTTAAGATCCAGGGCCGAGCTATAAGGCTGTAAGTAAAAAAGCGAAACAGCTACAGGGAGAAAAATCGCTGTCGTAAATCATGCAGGCACGACGGCCCGCGGCAAGCAACCAACGGTCGGTAAACGAGCGACGCGCTCCCTCACGTCCGTCCGCACTTCTTTGAGCTCAGGAAGACGGGCCAGCCCGAAGAGGACGCTCACGAAGGCGGGCGCCATCTTTGCTGTGGCAAACTTCGACACCTCGAGGGGAGGCTTTGCAAGTTTAGACGTTTTTAGAGGACACTGGCCTTTCAACGCGATAGCGTTAAGTGCCCCGTTATGCAGAAAATCCGGTGTCGGCGTTGTGAGCCATAAATAGGGTGGGATGGGGTAGGTGGCGCAGGCAGCCACCCACGCAGAAGCAACCTAGGTGGGCAGCGTCACGTGACCTTGTGGCGACGTCACAACCTACCCACCGGATTGTGAGCAAACTAATCATTCTGACAGGTGGTAGTTAAATCAATGGTTGATCGCGAGAGGTTGCTCGGGGAAAGCAACCTGGGTCGCCCAATCCCCGACAGGTGGCGGCACCTGCCATCGCAGGCCAGTGCCGCATCGCTTAACCGCAGCAGCCAGCAGTGCTATGAGGTCGCCCAGCGTTCTATGAAGCTAATGTAGAGAATGACCAATACTGCATATATGGGCGTTAACCCATTAACGCTACGACTTTACACCCTTAAGGCGGAGTTTGAGTGTCTTCTCCAATTTTTCTTTTTACGCTTCTTTTCTTGCTTTTGTTTTTCTTCCAATTTGTACGTCCCCTGTCTTCCTGTAGAAAGTAGCATGACTCAGTAAAGCCCCACTGCTACCATCGCCTAGACAGGACTACTTTCGTTGCGAAAAAGTACGGAAAATTGAGCGACTTTTTGTACACCTGTTGCAATGAATTCCAAGGCAGTAACCCCTCCGGTAACCTGGTTCTTTCTCCATGCAGTGCATGCAGCCCTTGCGATGGAAACGAGCCGCCAAGTCATGACATTAGAAGGCACAAACGGTATCCGATGGCGCAACCTACAGTAAGCTGCTCCTTTAGCTCAAAGCGTTTCATCACGTTCGCAATCGCCAGGGCGGTTCAAGTGCTCTCTCATTTTTCTCTTTTAGTGGTTTTAAGCACTTATTCTAGCAGAATGCTTCCGAATAACACAAAGTTTGCCGGCGCAAGTAAGTTCGTTCAAACTCTGCTCACAACCATGCTGACGAAACCTGCATCAAAAGCAGCCATTGCAACGCAAAAATTCATACGAGCAGTTCGTAGGCAAAACTCGTTATGTGCTAACGCCCACACTCTTTAAGTATGCATCAGGACGCCTAACATTTCGCTATGAGTTGCGCAGCTGTGCTGGGGTCGAGAGTGTGGAGAAATAGGTTGCAGGAGACGCACGAAATGGTTGAAGAGTGTGCCAAAATGGGCCCGAGTGAGCACTGTGTTGACGATAACAGCAAACTGGATCTTTCGCACAGTGTTCCAACTGTCTGGATTCTGTAGCACGTATGTGGTCGTTTACGATCGTGGCTGGAGAGCGTGTCGGTGAGTAGAACGTGACGTTACAAGTTTGATTACAGGATGCAAGAAAACACGCATGGCATCATCCAATTAACTACACGAGTGAAAATACTGTTGTTAGCAGACGAAACCTTCGAAAAGAGTAAATCAAGCTACAATTAACTATCAGATTGATGATACTGTTGTAAGTAGCAAAAACTTTTGGAAAGAGTAATTCAGACGCGGAGCCAGCTCTTGATGTAGTGATCTAATGAGGCTAGCTCTTGATCTAATGAACTCTCCGCCTCTGTGGTCCTTTCGACGAAGAGCTCACAGCGATCGAAGACCAGCGTGAAACACCGGTAAGTGCATATTTCTCTTTTACATATGTCCTGCCGGCTGGGATATATACAAAAAAATCTAGCAGAAATGTGTGCAGCGCGCACGCCATGCGCACATTGCGTCCCTCTAGATATGACCATTTGATGGCCAAAAAAGGTTGAGAAGCCAACAGTCTGACTTTCCGCCCCCTTTTGTACAACCGCATACTAAACTTACGCGAATCACAGCCATGGGAATTTTACCTGCGACTGAAACAACCGAGCGAGTCCGCTCTGCACACCCGCAGTTCCACGTCCTTCTCCGTCGCTGGGCGACCGCTGGGCTCGGGGAGAGAGCGGTTCCCCTCCGTACACGACATTCGGGGAGGACACCGCGAGCGGCAGCAGGAGCGCAGGGCGGACTCACGCACGCACGGTCCCTTCGCACACGCACCGGCACGGGAACTACTCGCGTCCACATATGCAGGCGCACAAACGCGTCGGATCCCTCATATTTTATGCATGCACGGAGCGAGAGCCCCAGCGCTTCCCTGTCCCGTAGGACGCGTTTTTGGACGCTCTTGTATCCGAAACCCGTCCCCGCCTCGGCACCGTTTTCTTCCGCACCAGTTCCAGCCGGGAGAGACACATCCCTTCCCGCCCCGCTACTCGCCGGTGGTGGTGGTTCCGCAAAAAACTTGTCCTTTCGTGGTTCCGTGGTAGGCCGCCCATGCATCTCGGTGCGGCGGGGAAGGACGGCGCGCCGATTCTACGCGTCCGCTCCCACAGTCGCGCTACAGACGCGGTCGCCGCGAAATCCTTCACGTCGCAGCGCGCGCACCGCGGGTACGCGCGCGGCGCGCGCGTCGAAGCGGAGGAGCGAGGGCTGCGGCCGAGCGTCTTTCTTCGCTCGACGAGAGGAGGCGCGAATTGAGTCGCCACCGGGGGATTCCGCGACCGACGAGCAACGACGAAAGGAAAAAAACTCCGGAGGTAAGAGCGAAAGAAGTGCACCGGAGGTGTGTACTTCGCCGAGCAGATACACGGAGGTCACACAGCCCGTCGTGGCGCGGTGATCGATACACGGACGCAGCCCGGCGCCGCTACGAGGACGACGTCCCGGATGACAGCTGGACAGCCGCCGAGCTGTTATACGATACACCGCGGCGACGTTGCAGCGACGACGCACTGGAAGAGACACGCGCGTATAATGCCGGCGACACGAAAAGGTATAACACTGTCTCCCCACTCCCTCTCCTGCGCACGAAAGAACGGGACGAGGGCCATGAATAATTCCTTCTCGCCGAGCTGTCACGACGGCTGGCCGCGCGGGGCTCAGAGCGCGGAGACAGCGCTTGTCATCGCCGTACACGAAGCGGCGCATTGTTCCTGCCGCTAGGTGCGTGTGTCACTGACCTATGAATCACTCGAGAGAGAATCGCCGCAGTGCTCAGACACGACAGCTGGGCCGCCGCTGCTTCCGTGGTCCCCTCGCCGCCGATGGGAATCCAGAGCGCGCTGGGCACCGATCACCAATTGCGGGCAGCACGCGCGTCGAAAGTGTGGCAGCCCCAGTCTCTTCAGCGCGCGCCAGCGTGAAAGGGATCTTTCTGCTCGCCCAAAATGCATCCACAGCAAACTACCATACGGACCCTAGTTAGTTGTGCCGCCACGACAGTAGACAGAACAGTTGAAACGAACTGTGAGCACATATGTATAATCGCTGCTCGACCACAATGCACATCGCTCTGCTTAGGCGGGAACATCACGAAAAAGACCATTTGCCATCTTTTGTTCCCAGATAGGACCAAGTGAAAAATAATAGGCAATATTGCAAGAAAAGGAGAGAGGTCTCCAAATAGTCTAGTTTCCGGGGAGAAGGACTGCTTCTTCAAAATGTGCTCTATGAAAAGAATGACCCACTCTTAGACGGCTATACACTTAATAAGTCATGCAGCTGTTTCAAGTGGAAAAAGAAAAAATGGGAGCACGTGCAGGAACTGACCTGACACTAATACCATTGAGGTTTGAGTGAAGCATTAAATTGTCAAATAGTTTAGGTGGGCGACGTGCAAGTAGAGAGACATAGCTTCAGAAAACGAAAAGTTTTCATTGCAGAAGTGGACATGTGAAGGATATAACAGCTCTCACTTTGTAGAAGCTCTCGTGTTGTTTTTTTTTTCATGTATTTTCGCAATTGCCTGTGTTTCGCCAGGCCTCCCCGCGTTGCACCTCATTCACTAATCGAGCGGTAGCACTTGCAGCATTCGGTATTTAGACAGCTTTCCTGTCTCCATCACGAAGAGGCTCGCTGTCCGAAAAGTGCCGCCATATTACAATATACTATTGTGGCTCTTTTATAAAAATTCAGCAGAGACACTTAAGACTGCTTACATGTGAGAATGCGGAAGCCTAAAAGTCATGCTGTGCTGAAGAATGACTATGAGCCGTGACTGACTACGAGTCATGACTTTCTTAGGTCATAGTACGTTACGTTTCGTCATTCATGTCTGCACATGTTCTCTTACATGTGTTGTGACATCGAACACCGGTATTCTGACATCCTCCGAATTTCGTGCCATAGGCGGCGGACGGCAGACGCCGACTTTTGTGCTGATGAGACATATAACCATTTCGCAATGAACTTCTTAAAACAGCTATACTTCGCGTACACGATACGACGTAAGCAAACCTCTAACCCCCGCCTACCACACTGTAAACGAACATATCACAAAACGTTTACAAACTTGGTTAAAAGCAATGAATTTCGGATAAAGGCCGCGTCTGTGTGACTTTCGCACATACTTTTGCAGAGCAGTGGGGGTGATGTTCATATCGTTTCGCCTCTTCTTAATGACGGTGTCGCACGGACTTCCGCACATGTCAGAAGGATGGTAAGACAGGCACTGGCAAAAGAAGCTATGTGTACCACGTATAGCATTTCTATATAGGGAATCTCTCTCTCTCGCAAAATTACGCAAAAACTAGTCTTATGTATAGACTGTATAGGCATTCTGTGCTACGCCTATAGCTCAGCACGTTTCTGATAGCACATTTTTAACGAAGGCTGGAGGCTGGAATTTTGCCAGCGGTCGCAGAGAAATGGCAGCCATAATTACAGGTGAGAGAGCTTGGCGTTTTCCGGCTCTTTCACGAATTTAACGTTCTCCAGAGAAGAAAATAATGTATCGAGGGCAGCACAAGCTCAATCATGCGTGCAAGTTTTGCGAAATTACTGCGATATGGTACAGAAAGCCCACCAGCTCGTGAAACCTTTTCAATTGATTCTTGCGCTACGCACACACTATTTCAGTTTTCCAGACAGTCGACAAACTAAATCAATCGCCGGAGAAGGCAATTTAAGTTCTCTTGAATCACATCGTAGATATTACGTATTGAAGGCAATCTCTCTTCTCCCGAAACGGCCAGCGACTCAACAGCCGACAACGATTTTCTTTTTCAATGTCGTTCGTTTCTTATCGAGCCTTTTTTTTTTATTCAGAAGAGCTGCGTGTACATAATTGAGTTTCCCACTGTCGATGCCAGACTAATTTCGTCCGATCCGTCCGCCTTCCTTGCCTTGTTTCGACAAAACCAGCACGGGTGGTCACGCGAAATCGAACAGAGGGAAGAAAACCAGTTTCTTATAAACTTCGGACGGCACCACGAATAAAAGGCTTGCCGTTTTTTTTTTTCTGGGCGCTGAAATGGGGACAGCGCCCAAAACCAAACGTTTTTGCAGTTAATGTATGTAAAGTTGGCAACGAATTTTATGCCGAAGGCACGCAGACAAAGTAATTGCGGCATGACACATTGAAAGCAAAAAATAAACGCTAGTCACAAAGCGATTTCTAGTCATTTATAGCTACATGTGAATCTGAACATGCATGCGCTCAGTACTAGTACTGACCTCTAACAATTCGTTTCACATGCATACTACATCGCTCCTTTACAACAGCGCTGACCAGCACAGACTGCGTGGAGAAGCGCGAATTCTGGTTAGTAAAGAACAATGGCGGAAAAATTTTGCGCCCCTTCCCCCTATGTCTAATGGGGGGGGGTTTAATACCCTCCTTGACCCCCTCTCTAGGTACGCCAACGCTGACGCATCATCTGGAGGTCACAGGATTGTGTATAGATGCAATGGCGTCTTAGACAGCGTGCTTGCGCGAGTTTACAGGTTTATTATGACGCAGAGGAGCTCTATCAGGTGTGTTCGTGTATTATCTAATCGTGCGCTGTGCGCGCTGCTCCACTATTCCCGTGGCCCTCCACCCTGCTTTGTTTGGCATTGTTCCAACAGAAAAGCAACAGAAAAGCGGGCAGAAACTACATGGTGGCAGGTAGCAAGGAAATTCCAACCGTTATCGCCGCCCAGATCGGAATTCCGTCGAAGGCGGGGCTGGCCGCCTCCCGCTCTCATCAACTGGGAAGCGCTGGAGAGGAGGGGGGTGAGGGGGGGGGAGAGGAGGGGATGCCCCACGAACGGCCTCCTGGCTTCTTCCTCCCGCGCTAATGGAGCAGCTCTGGCAGCAGAGCCGCCTGTCGTTAGAATATTCAGTCGTTCTCGTCGCTGCGTTTAAAAATCACGGGAAAACTGCGCGCCGCTGCGACCCTGTTAGTATATTGGTTTGGTTTATTCGGGTTTAACGTCCCAAAGCAACTAAGGCTATGAGGGACGCCGTAGTGGAGGGCTCCGGAAATTTCGACCACCTGGGGTTCCTTAACGTGCACTGACATCGCACAGTACACAGGCCTCTAGAATTTCGCCTTCATCGAAATTCAGCCACCGCGGCCGGGATCGAACCCGCGTCTTTCGGGTCAGAAGCCGAGCGCCGTAACCGCTGAGCCACCACGGCGGGGCTGTTAGTATATTGATTAATGCTCAGATACGCGTTTCATGGGGAACAGCCGTGTTTGCTGAGAATCGTTACGAATGGCAGGCCACGAACCTGACTGTGCGCTCTCATGCTCCGAAACGTGTGACTCAACTAGATTAAAAGGGGGAAAAAAAGAAAGAAAGGTAAGGAAATCGGTAAAGGTAAAGAGAGAGGGAGGTAGTAGTATTCCTGCCGTTGCTGACATGCAGTGTACCACCGAGTTCCCATGTAGTACATAGACTTCACGAAAGCGACGTTTCTTTCCGACAGATCGGGCCAAGGCGCAATCCTTGCGCACACCACAGTTTCGGAAGCTGAAGATGGCGCTAGCCAATCAGCAACCGCATTCGCAAGGACGCTCGCCCACACGAGTGGTTCCTGATTGGTAGGCGCGTGCTTGTCATATCAAATGTGTTGCGGATGACCAGCACGAGCGCGCCTGGACAGTCACGCACTGCTCTTGCGGGTGAACGGCTTTTCCGAGCTGCGTTGCTGGCTGGCACCAAGCTGTGCCTTCAGCAGCGCTGCACGGATTTAATGAGCACACAACGGCGCTGGCATGCCATGTAGCGAGACGGCGTCCGGGAAAACTTCCATCCCCGCTTTTCAGTCCGCAAAGAAGAGGAAGAAAAGGCCGGCATCGACCAGCATGCACCGGTGCAGCATCGTATTCACCGAGCAGGGCGCGATCGAAGCAGCGCACCGCTGATTCGTGGCCGCATTCGTCGCACGGCCGATGGCACCGCTCGCGGCAATGACGCGCGCGCAAGAGCGAGGAGGGACTCGCGGGGGACGCGTGCTCTTCCCTGACGCGGGAAGAGACGGGACTAGAAGAAGCTCCTTTTTTTTTTTTGCGGGGAATGCGTTGGCTGGAATGCAGCTCGAGTTGGCGCCCGGGGAGAGTTGTCGCGGCCGCGCGCGAGCGCGCCTCCCGTCGGAATGCGATGCGGCCGGGAGACAAAACAGGAGAGCGCACGCCGCGACGGCAGAGCGGCGAAGTGGGCGTTTCGGGCACGCCAGCGAATGCGCTTTCCACCTCTGCGTGCGGGAATTCATAACCACTCCGCGCACGGCAGCCGAGAGAAGAAAGTGCGGCCAGCGACGATCAACAGCGCGAGTAATGGAGGAGCGATCGACTGCGTCGGCTGACAATGAGCCTCGCTTTGGGCGTGTTCCGGCTGAACATGGACACTACCGTCACGTTGTGTCAGACTCAACATGCATCCGCGCACCTGACGACTTTGTACGCACAGCACAGCTGGAATGCGGACTCAGCAGCAGCCCACACAACACTTAGTTTCTAAGTAGTTGCATATGTTTGGTCAACAGCCTCGCTATACTGTGGCGCCCCACTGTACGGCTGGACAGCAAACGACCTGGCTACTCTTGACAAAAGGTGTACAGTGACGTTGCTTACCGGAAGAGCGGGGGGGGGGGGGGGTGGGGGGGGTGAAGCCTTTGCTTTTTCTTTTGAAGCGAATGAACCTACTGAACACCGTGGGCGACACGTGCGCTTCTCAGGCAGTGCATTGCCGAGCAATCCTGCCTAAGCGTATATATTCGGCTGCTGATCCGAAAGACACGTGTTCGATCCCGGCCGCGGTGGTCTCATTTCGATGGACGCGAAATGTTTGAAGCCCGTGTACTGTGCGATGTCAGTGCACGTTAAAGAAGCTTAGGTAGCCAAATTATCCGCAGCCCTGCACTACAGCGTCCCTCATAGCCTCAGTCGCTTTGTGACGTTAAAGTCTATAAAACCAAAACCAAACCTTTTTGATGAATCATTGTATCTGGAGGTTAATTTTCTTGGTTTAAGACAAAAGAAAAGATAAAGATATTTCGAAACGAGTTTTTCCAATTCCATTCTAGCCATAAAAGGTCATAATCCTTGAGATCTACGCCGCAGCTATAGCTGGTTATTGAGCAAGAGACACTCGACTGTATCTGTAGAGCAACAAGAGTGCGGAAACCTGCGGTCTCACAAAAATTAGAATGGACGAGAAAAAGAATTGAAAAGAAAGGTACAGCGGGATCGTTGTAAAAAATAGCGCAGCTGAGTGTTTTAAGCCATTACTTTGCGAATTCACGCGCGGACCGTGTCTACTAGCTTTGCGCCTTCGGCTCGCAGGCTGCTATCACCCGCTTCAGAGCATTGTACAGCCATGCGAAAGTGATACGTAGCAGTCAGCTAGGGGTCCCGGTTGGGACCCGTAGACCCGCGCGCAGACTGCGGACTATTTCGGAGCTTCAGACTACCTCGAAAGCAAGGAACTGTCTTTCATTGCTTTCGCTTTCGGCAGTGTCGAGCAGCGTGTATTAAGTGGGCTCTGCAGTTCTAGAGAAAGGTGGTGAAAATGACAAAGGAATTATTCTCGCGTCACACTCTATAGCTGGTCTCTAATAAGTCCAGAGTAAGCATGCTAAAAATTAGAGGTTCCACCCTGCGGGCTTATATTCATCATTTGCATGCTACAGTTTGTTACTACTATACCAAACAGTGCCTGGGCCTTCGATAAACTTACAAAACACAGTTCTTGATAAGCGCTTGCTCCTTTCACAGCTCTGACTGCAGTGAGCAGTGTGTTAGCAAGCAAGGGATACACGTCCACTTCTTACAACCAGGTAAAGTAATTCCTATATGAAGACGACTAGGAAAAAACATACTTACACTTGCCTAAGCGTGGCGAGTATACATGAATGTAGCTTGCCTGTGCACAAGAACGCAGGACTCAAGAACAAGACGATTACTAAAGTTGGACTTACAGCTACAAGGCAGGAGCACCTTTCCTTGCGGTTAATGGACAATGCTAAGAGGCTGAGCCTGCTCAGGTTTCTGGAAAAGAACAGCCTCCAGGGCCCACTTTACCTTATCGAAAGCCTCTTCCTGTACTACATGGCTAGTCTTCGAATTCAGAAAAAAATAAAAGCTCACCCCTTGCCGTCGCGTCTTTAGCGCTCGCTTAATTGCTTTTTGTCCCACCATATATAAATAAATCAACTTTCATATACGTTTTTATATCATGTCCATGCGCTTAACTCCGACAATATCACTTTTTATGGAAACACAACACTAAATACGACCAGGTCTGCATTAATTACAGGTGCATACTCGCGTGAACAAGACAGCGAAATAAATTGTACATGACTTGTGACTACAAATGTCACATATATACATATGCCACATATGACTGCAGATTATATCACATATGTAATGGAAAATTTGTTTTCTATTTCAAGTCATATTCATCGAAAAAAAAAACGAAAATTGTGTTCTGAAATAAACACCAACAAAAATTTGCCCAATTTTCGAACAATAATAACCGAAAAGCTCCCCTCACCCGCTTTGCAAACAACAATAACCGAAAAGCTCCCCCCCCCCCCCCCCCCCCCCCTCCATTGAACCTCAGCGTTACAGGTTACATCAAGGACGAGAAAAGGACTACGCCAGTGCGACAGACAGTTTTTCGTCACAAACAAGAAAAACCAGCCAAGGTTGCAGCTCAGTTCCGTGTATCCGCAAGTTTCATTTAACAAGGGGAGCAGACATTGGACGCGCGCCACTCGCAGCAACACGAGGACTACTGCTCGTATTCGACTAATGTGATGTCATCTTCCTTTCTTCACAACAATAGCGGGCACTGGCGACATATTACCTAGCAGAAACACGAAAGGAATACTGACGCATCATGAACACTAAACATGCGGAGGAATTTAGAAAAGCGCAAGAAATAGCCGAGAGAGGGGGCTCTCTAAGAGGAACAATTTGCTCGTATCTATGACAAAATATAGAACGATTCAGTTAAACCAACGCCCCGCAAGAAAATGTAATGCTCGCCGCGGGCTTCTAATGAATGGAGAATCTCTAGCTCCAAGAAACAGAAGAAAACGCACCCGGCTTCTATGGTGCTCATCGCGTCACCCCATGAAAGCTCGCGAAAATTAACGAAAGCAAAGCAAAGTGCGAGCCCAAGAGAAAGAAGAACAGCCGTCTTCCCGAGACACCGGGGCCTTCCCCGCAGTGGCACCGTCACGAAGACGAACGGAAGAAGCGACTAACCTTGGAGGCCGCACGGCCACATCTTGACTGCGACGTTTCCAAATCCAGACAGCCGAGCGGAGGGAGCACCCAGGGCACAGCGAGCGAAGCTCTCCCGCCAGGAAGGAAGGAAAAGCAGCTCGGCCGAGCGGGCAGTGACAAACTGAAGAACGCCGCCGCCGCCTCTACGCCCTCCGAGCGCGGCGCCCCCCCCTCGCCGCCGTGCCGGGGGCCCGTCCGATCTTGCCCGCTCCGCTGTCCGGGCGGGCTGGGACGTGCGCGGCTTCGGCTCGATCCTGGCGGCCAGTCCGGGGCGAAACAGCGAGCTAATGAACTTAAAAGGCGGCCCTGCTCGCTTCGAGGGAAGTAGAAAGGGGGGGGGGGGGGGGGGGGGGGCACTCTGCGAGAGAAGAAGACGCGGTGGATTGCCCGCGAGCAGTGGGACACCACCTCCCGCAGACGCGCGGCAAAGGAAAAACCAATTGAGAGGGGACGGCTGTCTCGCAGCTGGAGCTCTGGACGGTCGGTCGCGGGCTGGTGGACGAACGCTGGACCCACAGGGCAGCGTGGACGCTCCCTTCCAGGTTTTGTACTTGTTTCGTACGTTTCTCAGGTTCCAAGTAAACTTAACGAGCGAAGAATGTCAGCCGACATGACGCGACCTCTTCCGGCTGATAAGGTTCCTGAGCAGAGAGAGTGGGCGCCAGAGTGAAGAGCATAGATTTGTATTTATTTTTTTTAGGGCCGGAAAACGAGAGAAGACTGCGAAAGTGAAACAGGAGAAACCCCAAATTAGTTTATTTTACTGGCTTTCCTTTTCCACGCTGAAATGGCAATGATGGTTACGTGTCTTTTTAATCACCGAATAACTCTTCTTTAGTTCTTTTCAAATGTGCATGATGAAAAGACTGCCCTGTGATTCCAATTGCTCGCATCGCAGCTATGTCACTAGCAAGTACAGTACGCAAATGATACGTGTCCACGCCAAATGGAATTACAAAACCTCCTTGGGAGCGAGGCAGGAGAGAGGAGTAAGCTTCTTTTGGCATTTCAATAGTCGGATACAACTCGAGAACAAAGCGGCTTTTCTCCGTCAAAGGACCGCATTCCAGCCAATGGCGTCGGGCGATTCTCATGAGCTTGCTATTCTGACAATGCAGGGAGTGGCAGATCAGAGGGAATAGTATGTTTCATCTATGGTAAGAGATATTAGCCGCCTCCCTGCATTGTCACGCTAGCACGATCATGAGAATCGGCAGACGCCATTGGCTGGAAGGGGTCCTTAGTCGAGGAAAAGCCAGTGGTATCCGAATATAACAACTTCGATATTTAGTGAACAGCACGCAGTAAGCACTGAGAACAGTATACGTGAGTGAGGTACCTTAATTCGCCTTTGTGCTTCCAGATGAACCCCTGTATCGGTTTAGTAACACCCAGTGGACAAAAGCGTCACTTTCGGGACGATATAAACGCCGTGCTGTAACAGAGGAAGCAACGGAGAAAAACTCGAGAAAATACGGCCCTTCTCCGCGTCTAAAAATCGACATCAGGACGAGCTGCGTGCGCAAACATCGCGTCGCTCCCGCGCGTCGGTGTGAAATAACGGCCCTCACAGCTGCTCGTGCACCGCGGAAGGCGGAGAGAAGTAGTTATCGCGTCAGCAGCGAGCATAAAAGCGGCAGCGAAACGCCCAGTTTAATGGTCATGCATCAAGCGAAACGACGACGCGCGAGCCGCTGAGGAGGCCCTGTTTACGCGCGGCGCGAAGAAAAAAGATCGCCTTTCACGGAGCCGCTAAGAGCGCGCACCACACACGAGGCGCGCGCACAGCGAAGCCAATCTCAATTTCAGCCTCGTCAGAGCAGCGGCGCCGCCGAGACGGCTAGCACCCCGCCGACCGACTTATGTAGTACAGCCAAAGAAGTAAAAGACCACGGTGGTGACGGTGGTTGAGGTGGGGGGCAGAAGACTGCTATGGAGGAGTCAGCGGGTTGGGGGTGTCTTCGTTTTTCTTTCCGCGCCCTCCCCATCCCGCAGAGTCTCCCGGTGTCTCCCGCTTCGGGATGGGGAGACGCCGTTTGCATACCAGTGGAGTCGACCGAACGCTTTCGGAGTTCGTGGGCTGACTGCTCGCTTCCCCGACCTCCTCTGCTGACTTGGTGCAAAGGGAGAGAAACGGCGGCCGTCAGATGCTCAAAATCTCGAGAACGCGCCTCCTCAGTTGTGGAAGCACCCACAGAAACCACAATCACAGCGCCACCAGCCTTTCTTCCTCTCGGGCGTCCCCTTCAAGCCCCCCTCCTTGTCGGATCTTCGGGGAACCCGCAGGAGGGCGACAGTTCCTTCGGAACAGCAGCGGCCCCCGAGCTCGGTTTTTGCGTTGTTGTTTCGATGCTCTTGGTCTCCGACCCTCCGAAGCATCGCGGTGCACGGAAGCTTTTTCCCAAGGTCGCTTTATGCGTTTTGTTTTTCTTCTTGCCGACGCGCACGTGTTCCACTGGGAGGCGCTCAGTCAGCGACACCGTGCAGCAACTCTAGAGTTTCCGGTGCTACGAGGCTGAGTGTTGGGGCACTTGGAACCACGACCACAGCAAATGGCCCAGTCTCACGTGTGCGAGAAGACGGTGAGAATTTGTTGAGGACTTACCTGTCACCATAAAAACAAAAAAGTGCCTGTGATTCATAAGCGGGAACGAGTCTAGGAAAACAAGAAAAAAGTACTGAAAAGAATATTTAGTTGACAAGTGACTTCGACCTCGTGTTCTTAAATGACGAAAAAAATACTGGAAAGATGCAAGAGAAATAAACTGTAAGCAGCAGGACATTCGAAAACTCCGTAAGAGCGCGTCATAAGTTAACATACTTAAGGCGTTTAATCAAGCCATAGCCGGACACAACTCGAGGAGGCAGCAGTAAATGTCCCTCAAAGGAGGCCTTCCAAGCAATGGCGCCGACCTATTGCCGTGACTTCGCAGTCAATCGCCTTGCACCTGAGAAGCCACCCGCGATACCACAATAGCAGGTGCAAAGGGGTTGGCCGCGACGCCACGACAATAGGTCGGCGTCATCGGTTGGACAGTCTTTTGTCGCTGCTTTCTTTTGTATCTGAGTATAAAAGCAACGCGCGCACGCTTCGAGGCTACAAAAACACCCCAATTTTCTGCTGGCGGAAAAGTGGCGCCTCTAGAATAGGAGAAGAGAGGCCGGGACATTCGAGAATAAGTTAGCCAAAGACTCGCCGCCGAAACAGCTGAAGACCACCGTGCAAAAATATAAGCACGTAAAAAAAAGGAAAGCTCGAAACGTTTCGTGTTCCGAGAACCAGGGGTACAAGACTAACATACGCCCTCCACTTCCCTGCCAAGAGCTTTTTGCAATTCCGGACAAAAGCCGAGACAAAAGATCGTGGGTGGTACTACCCAGCGCCGGCCGCGCAGAAGCGACGCGAGAGGTGCGCGCATTGTGGCGTCTTCCTCGTCGCTGCGCGCACCCAGAGGAGGAATTTGTCAAGGCGCGAGCGATGAGTCACACGGCGCGTCGGCCTTTGTCGCGGCCTGAGGAGTCGGCCCTGCGCCGCGGGGCGCACACGGACAACGGTCGGCGGGGACCACCCCGAAGCCCTGTGCTGCGCAGCGCGCGCAACCTGCCGAGTCCATTCGTCAAGCATCCCGACGGCGGCGTCGAGACCTCTCTACTTTAGCCGAAAGTGAGGAGAGAAAGAGGAAAAGACGGTGGCGCCACGGCAGCCGTAGTGGCCACGGGGCGCTTCCTCGCGTCTCAATGAGAGCGGCGACGTGGGTGCACACTCTTATAAAAACGGCCTATAGACCGTGTATAGACTTCTTGCAGACTCTAATGCATTCCTATTTCCATTACAAAACCGGTGTGTACCCAGCGCAACTGGGGATCAAACCTAGCACCTCCCGAATTCGAGGCGAATGCTCTACCACAAGACCATCGCTTCGGTCTTCCTATAGATGCTTCCTTTTGTCTACTCATAGTCTAGAAAAAAATTATACTAAAAGTATACTGCCATAAATCTATATATTGTCTATAGAGTTTGTGTTGAATGTCGACTAGTCTATAGAGTTTGTCTGCAGAAAGTTTATAGATCTTATAGAGAATTCCTATGGCAAGTCTATAGACTAAAAAAAAAATTGTAAGGGATGCATACACCACATGCACTTTGCCCTCGCCCAAATCCGCCTTCCTTCCCTCGTCGGAAAGTAGTTAGAGAGCGTGTCAACCGGCGAACAGACGTTCCGATTCGTGGTCGAAATCGTTTTTTTTTTTCCTTTATGAGGGCTTACGTACTAAAGCGACTCAGGCTATGAGGGATGCCAATGTGAAGGGCTCCAAAAATTTCGGCCACCTGGGGTTCTTTAACGTGCACTGACACCGCAAAGTACACGGAGCTCTAGCATTTCGCCTCCATCGAAATTCGACTGCCGCGGCCGGGATCGAACCCGCGTCTTTCAGGTCAGCAGCCAAGCGCCACGACAACTGAGCCACCGCGGCGGCTGGTCGAAATTGCGTTCACCAGGAAAGTTTCGCGGTAAGTTCAACGCCATTTTTTTTAAAGTGTTGGTGCTATTGATCGTAATCGAAGGAGGCAAAAACAACGCTCGTCGAAGATTATGTAAACACTTGCAAAAAAAAAAAAAAGAAATAACACGCTTAATACGCATTCATGCAGAAGGCGTACGGGGCAAATTAAGCGAACAAAAAGAACCCAGACACTCGCGCAATTGCGAGGACGGAAATATTGAACAAGAAAAACAGAAATCCAAACGCGAACAAGGCAACAGTGCCGAAGGAAAACGAAATGAAAACGGGAAGTATAGAGGAAGTGCAAACGCAAATAGAACAAGAAAAAGCACAGTGAGCACGTGGGGGAAATGTGGCGAGGGCAAGGGGGCTCTGCGCTAAATATTCAAAGTATGCCTTGGGGCATAAATCAATGAGCAAATACTGCGAAGTACCACACCTTGATGAATATCGAATGAGCAGAACTCGACGGTGCTGGCCGCCGCCCCGAACTGCTGCTTCTGCTGTCATGGCCGCCGAGCGCACCTGATTCTCCCGTCTCTTCCACCGACGCGTTATTCTGGTCCGCATCTTCTTCACGCGTTGCTTGCAGCGCGCGTGTCAGTGCGCTTTTGTGCGTTTTCGTCTGGGATGGATGCCGGCAGGTTTTCGATTGTCTTGGCTGGAGCTCAACGGTTCGAATTTGTTCGCTCGTTGGAATCCACCGCACTTTCTTGACTCCCTTTCTTTTCCCGATTTGGTCAGTTCTTTTTTAAAGAACGACAACAACAACAAAAATAACAATAATCGGGGATACGCATCGGCGCCAACAAAAGTGCCTTCCGTGACAGACGTCAATGCATAAACACACAGGACACGCGCCCTTACACAAGTGCCAGGAGTTCACGAACCGAAAAGTGAGGAAACCGAAAGAACTAAGCATACCCAAAGAAAGCGCGTTAAAGAAAGATAGAAAAGAAACAGCGTCGGATGGATGGGTGGCGTAGGGGGAAGGAAGGGAGGGGGGTGGGGGCGGTTAAGCGGAACTTAAAGCCACAGAAGAGGAAGGCGTAGCAACAAACATTCCTTTTTTTAACGTATTGAATCGCACTGCACAGTCTAATTTATTCAAGACTCCACTCTTTTTCTCATTCCACCGCCAAACCACCTAGTGCATTTGCGCTTCTCACGGGTGCGCCGCTACACGAACATTTTTTTTATGTTCGTGACAAGAATAACAATAAAAAAAACTGCGCGACATTTATGAAGAGGAGGCAAAAAACAAAATGAGACAAGCAACTTTCGTCACGGCACACAGCAGTGAATGCAACGCAACGTCGACGGACAGCGGCGTGTGCGTACGGTGCGAGGCGCGCAGCTCCGAGAGCGGGGAGGCGGGGGAGCCGGCACCGTGCGGCATCGTCGGCGCATAGTTTACCCTGGACGAGTGCACTCTCCTTCGTGCGCGCGGAGGAGAACTCGCCGACGGCGAACAAAAGAAGTCGGCGCGGCCATTCTTGAAATATTCAACCTAATCTATGCAGTTGTCGGGAGCGACGTTATAACAAAAGAGCACCGAACAGGAGCGACAGAAAAAGGGGGAGAGGGAATCGTACTGCTCTGGGTGCACGGCGCAGGCAAAAGTTGGGGAGCAATAAACTGATAAATGATGGAAGAAAACAGGTGCAAAAGAATGGGAAAAGGAGGAAGGACGAACAGGCGCCGAAAATAAGCCTTGCGGCCGCACGTCGACGGATTTGCATTAAAATATTCTTCCAGCCGCCGCCGCACTGCGGCCGCGGCTGCAGAGACGGGCGAAGAAACAATCGGAGGCAAAAGAGAGAAGAACCGCGCGCGCGCGCATGTTCGCCGCACGAATTCACCCCCTCAACGCGAAGGGTGAAAAAGCAGAAGAGAACCGAATGCTTCGCTCACGGCGTTGTTGGCGATGGAGTGGAGTAGCAGACAGGAATTCTGGCGTGGCAGTTTGCTTACCTGCAAGAAGAGAATAAAAAAAACGGAAAGCAGGGTAAGTTATAGGCAGCCGCTTCAAAGGGAAAATATAAACGAGAGACAAAGCACGCTAGCGCCCGCCTTTAGAAAAGTTGCTTTCAACGCCCTCTCTCGCTCTCTCAACAAAATGAGCTTATTGTTCCTATTCCGCGGTATTGCAGCTCGCTCCCGAAAAGTGGTTTCGACACAGGAGAAGCCATTAAATATATTTTGTAGCAATGCGACATTGCGAGCAGTCACAGTACGTCGGCACTTCTCGACAAGCCTTTTGTCAAGATTAACCAGCCGACGTTGGGATTGGCCTGAACAGTTTTCGGGTCGCGCTCTGCTTCTGAAACGCTGTGTGGGCTTCTTTTCTGAATGTCGCAACTTTACTATTTTTTTAAATATTTAAACACAGCACAGTGTCGCGGCTTGCTCGTCGTGACGTTCATGGGCGGCAGAGCGATAAGGGACGCAAAGGTGAGACGGGCAGCGCAGAGCAGAAAGATGCAACTGTATTCACACATTCACAGGGCGTTTCTAAAAGAACCGAGCAGGTCGAAGACGTCGACGAGCGAGTAGGCCTCGCACCTCGGGTCTCGCGCCCACACTCGGGTGTTCGCCACGCTGTGCGCACAGAGCAGATGATAGCGCAGACGCTGCACAGCGCAATGTATACGGAGTATACCTCGTATTGCGCTGTGCAGCGTCTGCGCTATCATCTGTTCTGCTGTACACCTGCTGTATACAGCAGGTTTTAATTTCCCTTCGGAGGCCACAAAAATTGGTAGGGGGGCGGGGTCATCAGTATGCAACCCTGGGAATAACAGCGTGGACCTTAAAGACCCCAACACACACAGCTTTGAATAGACTTCAGAAACATTCTGAAGCAAGGCAAACATAACGTACCAAGAGGTCCATCGATCTGTTCATATTTTCCACCGACATCAGTTGGTAACATCGCCCCATCCACTGAAGACGGTGAAAAGACTTCGCTCACCAGCAAACAATTCATCGCATACTGATCTGAGCTCGGCATTCATAGGAAGCGCCAGAAGAGGCCCGTTATACCGGATCTTATTTATTGCTTTGAACACAGAGCTTGCTAAACTCGTGTCCAAACGCCGCTCACATTATGAGAGGGATTTATTATTCCTGCTTTAGTCTGCTATTCAGCACGTCAACATTATTAGTAGTGACATTTCAAGAGCGTTTTTTTATCAGACAGGAGTTCCACTACGGTCCTACGTGAGCAGAAAAGTGCATAGACAGATAGCGACGAAATCCAGACCCAGCTAAAGCAGTACTCGTGAGCTGCGCCTTCAATTGAATGGACCGGTCACGGCGGCTGCATTTAACGCATACTGCTCGGAAAGCCTGGGGACGAGGACGCCTAACGAGAATCCTCCTCTCACGCGCTATCTCAAAATATATGTGAACGAGCGTCACGCCAGAGGAAATAAGATATGAGGACAGGAGGCCAAAATAGACCTTAAGGAAGAAAAAAACGCAACCTTTGGAGGAAACGGAAAAGAAACGAGAAACACGTGCCCGTCCCCGGGGACGAAGGGAGCCGCGGTCGCGACCCGCGGCCGTGTGGCTCCCAGACCCCGTTTCCGCTCGACACACGCGAGGGGGCGACACAGGCGGGCATTTCCGGTTCCTGCAGTGTGGCCGCTTCTCGTTTCGGTTTTACTCGTTCGGAGCCAGGGCGGCAGTGTCGGGGGGAGACCTCCAGAGAGGTTCGCCACCGCGTGATGGATGAAGTCGAGACGGCTCGTGCCGCTCCCCTCGGCGCCCTGGCCTACTCGGGGTCTTGGCTGGCGCTCTCAGACCCCGGCGCAGACCAGCGAAGCAGCGCCAAGGCACCCCCTGACGCCCCCATCCTGTCGGCTCCAGCGCGCGAGTCTTTAGCCCCCAGTTTCTTACGTGATGCAGTCGAATTTCTCCTGACGCGTGGCGAGGGGGTAGGTGATTCCAGAGGGTACCAGATGAAGAAAGAGAAGCGGGATAGTGAATCCGGATGTACAAAAAAAAAAAGAGAACGAGAACGAGAAACAACGCAGCGGTAAGGAGTAGCGAAAGAGAAGAAAAATAAAGGAAAATGAAGAAGATGGTGCGGGGTCGGGTTCAGCTCGAAGCGCCAAAGGGGGACAGCGGAGAGGAGAACTGGCACATATCAAGTAACCCAAGCCTAAGTACAACCCGAAGACTTCATCCAGCAGAGATAAAAACTAAGACCCATAAACTAGAAAAAAAAAAAGCATCGACGTAAAAATGAAACAGAAAAGAGAGTGCAGGCATTAGAAGGAGACGTTTCCTCCCAACAGCTGCAGATTTTCAACGCGCACAACGCAGTTTGCTTGGCTCGGCTCGACCGCCTCTCAAACGGGAGCTGTCGCGCCCCGGCCTTCGTCGCTGTCTTCTGGTGGTGTTTATGTTCTGCTTTCGCCCCTCGGCTGCGGGAGGGGACAGCTGCGGTGCGCGGCGTCATCGGACGGCGCGCTGACAGGCCGACGACGGGCGGCTCGAGATTCATGAACCGGTACACGGCACCGTCACGTTCGTCCCTGCTCGCCGACGGACACGGTGGACTGCGCACAGTCGGACCCCTTATACCTCGGGATGCTTCAACTGCCCCAATGGCCTTTATGCCTCCCGACAGCTGAATGAAACGAACGCTTTACAGTTAGCAAATCTGAACAATGCCAACCTATAACGCAATGAATAAAGCAACGGGACATGCCTAAGCTAGAAAACAGTATTCGGAGGTCCCTCTTTCGAGGTTAGAACTCTCTTTGTCTCTACCAGTTCTGCTCTCGTTTGGTGCGAGCGCCACGGGATTCTCGTTAAGCACTATTTGATGCTACCTTCATGATTACATCATTGCAACTGGTCGCTTACCCTGTTAACTCCATATAAAATTCCACCGCATGTCCAAAAAGCGTATTTTATTCCGGGTATATCTAATTTATTTATTTATTAAAAAAATTAACAATTCATATATAATTTGCAATTTCAATCATTCTACTATTTTACTTAGTATTTTACTTAGTTTTTTTTTTCCCGCACATATACCTCCTTGGCATTCACCACCATACCTTGGCCAATCCCCCGCATGGGTATGTGCCATTTTCACGTGGAGAAGAAGAAGAATGAATCAGTGAGAGAGTCGAAGAAAGAATGATTTAGCAGCATATGAGTACGAGAGTGGATGGATGGTTGAGAGATCGAGTTCCTGGCAGGCATTTGAGAAAGTTGGAATATATGCGTGAATGGACACGCTACTGGCGCCCTCTTCAGAGTCGTATTTTAAAGCGAAAGCACTACTTAACCAGGTCAAACCCAACCAACAATCTAGTGGCATGGATGACCTTGAGGTTGACCTTGGCCAACCGGCATAAATAAAATAAATGCTGCCGCAACTGGGTTTCCAACCCGCGGCTGCGCGAAGATATCAGCTTCGCTGGCCACTGCACGCGAGCACTATGCTATCTTCAATTTTCTAATGTGATATTTACCCCACGAGGTTATGCATATACAGAAAGGGGTATATTTCGATCACGTCTATTGCTAAACTACAACTCACTATCGCGCTGTGCATTGCACTTCGTCGTCTCCATAAACTTCCATCTTTGCGCGAAACCTTTCACACGCCCGCTCGGTTTAACTAAAACTCCGCCATTTTTTTCCTCGTGTTGAATTATATCTGAGGAATGCATATCTTTGGGTGCGTCGAGAATATCTACCTCCTTCAGGCCAGCTCTAAATATGCATAAAGCGGGGCTATATTGGCATGAGCCTGCAGAGGAAAGACTGTTCGCAGAAAGTGAGCGAGCTGCGCGGGAATGCAAATTAATTTAATTAATTTATACGATACTGTCACTCCCAGCAGTGATCGTAACAAGGATGACAGTGAAAATGTACAATGACATACAAATCTGACAAAGAGCCAGGGTTCAGAGTACCCCTCATTACGTTCGTCGAGTTATACATCAGTAATATAAATGTTAAGAACTAGAACAGAAAAGATATTGTCACGTTGTAGTGACGGCAGTCCAGCGGTCAGGAAGACACCAGCCAGTCTTGGAAACGAAGCTCTTTATTTGGGCTGACTTGCGCCCGCAAAATAACTGAATCACTCGGAGGCGGCGTAAGCAACAAACGTGCTCGTCGGTCGTCGAACTACGAATGCCCGCTGCTCGTGGCATCGTTCAATTTAAAGCCGGCTAGGAAACTTCGAGATAACAGGTCGAGATCATCTAGAGTAATCTAGAAACACGTAGGCGAAGCTGTTCATGGCTGTGAACAATCGAGATTAGTCCGGTCGCTTCTCGCGTCAGGAACAAAAATGATAACAGCCCTTTCCTGCAGCCTTGAGCGTGAACGAACAAACACTACAATGATACGTGGCAATATGACAAAAATTGGGCTTAAACAATTACAATGCAGACATGCAAAACCAAAGCAAGAAGAAAATAGTAAAGACCAAATAAATGATTATTGGGAGGAAAGTAGTTAGATTTCAATGAGGGCGATAAAAGTATGCGATGATGAGCAACTAGCAAATACACATGTTTAAAGTGCTCCATTTGCGTACAGTCTGCGGAAAATACAAATGCTTGAAAGTGCCACTGTCCAAGAATATAAATTCGTTTAATGTACGCGCGTGAAGTTAAAACGTGTTGGCCTCGGCTGGGATTTCGATATGAACCTTTAAGCATCAAATTTTATAGTGCAGGCTCTCGATAAACGAGACAAACCTGACTGCCGACAGGAGGACGGCACCGAGCTGAGCCAATACGTCGTCACGGCGCGCACGTCGACAGTATCGTTTTTATTTTTGATCGCCTAATTAACTGATTGCGCAGCTGCCCACCATCCACTATGTCATCACATACTAGCTTAAAAATGAAGGAAAGGTGGACCTCCACGAAACTATAACGCCGAAATTAACAAGAACGGTATGAAAAGAATTGCGGGGAAACACGAAAAAGAAGATGGATACAGCGGCGCTTAACAACGCCATCAGCCATAAACACAGCCCGCGCGTACGAGGCAGGGGCGAACAGGTTGTCACGTAGGGAGGCAGCAAAATCAAGCGGAAAAAAAAAAAAAAAACAAACCAGCGTCGCACCGTCGAATGAGAAAACAAACACGCTGACATAAGCGATGAAACGAGGTTGGCGGAGGAGAGAGAGAGAGAGAGAGAGAGAGAGAGAGAGAGACGGTTTTAAACAGCGCCCGGGAGCGAGGACGAGGAGGCCGCGGGACAAGACGGAAAACGACGCAACCGAGGCAACAAAAGCGCGCGGCTGCGTCCCTCCGAGCCGAGTAAATTGCGAGGAATAAAATGCGAACAGCGGCAGCAGTCTGCGCGAAGCCATACGCGGTGGAGCGGCGGCGGGCGCTCGCCGACAGCGGTAACTCGCACCGAGTGCTGCAGCCTGTCCGGGGGAGGCTCCCAGTTCCCTGATTACAACCATCCATCAGGACCGGCGAGGGAAAGACGGTGGAGGAACAGAAAAAATAATAAAAAAGAAAACTCGGGAGCGCCAGCGCGCACTGTACACATGGGCCGGTCTCTGCATTAAATGGAAACAGTCTCCAAGGAAGAAAATGCAGCTGTGAAGCGAAACAATGAGATAGCGGAGGCGTCGCTCACCTGGCTCCGAGTCCGCGCGCGCAAGAAGAGAAAGAGTGAATACAATCAGCTGGCGGCCTACCGAGCCGTCGTTCCTCCACGTGTTTGCTATACTGCGTCTCCCCGGTGCCAACACCTAGCTGCTCTTCCGCCGGCTTCTTCGTTGATTGAGCTCCGCCGCGGAATGGGCGCAGGAGAGTGAATGTACGCAGAACCGGTGGGTTCACAGATGCCACCGTATGCGCTGCAGGCGGTTCATGTGGCAGAATAACTCACGCAGTGCAAGCACACACGCACAAAAAAAAAACAAAGGATGTGCAGCGCAAACTGCACTTTGAATGAGCGCGTACTGGCTCTGCGGTATACTGCTGAAGTGCAGTGCAGCTTCCAAAGCCGGAACAAGGAACATAGCCTCACTGTACGACAGCTCTATGGTGTGAGGAAAGTGTTGTGCTGCTGCACTGCACCAGACAAGGAAGGATGCATAACAGAGCTGTGAGACATTATAAAAGTATTTTAGAGCCAAGACGTACTACACACAAGAAAGAAGGCAAAAACGGGCGCTTTACTGCATGCAACTGATGCTTTAGGATGCATAAAACACGAAATTGAGTTCTCTTCCCGAACTAGGCAGTGCTGCTGCATGTTTGAAGCTGCTGAACGGTGTAGGAAGGCAGTCGCTGTGAAGTGCTCCGAAGCAACTCCGATCACCAGAATCCTTGATCGAGATAGCGGTATCTTAGCACTCTGCATCCGTCGGAATTCCACCTTGGTCCTCGAACTCTTTCTCACTTGCCTCCTAAGGGGTGCTCAGTGACCATGATCTCAGGGGGACAAAACTATCGTATGCCGTGCGCGCGTTAGCGAGCATAGGAATGGGACGAGCTATATGTCCTGAAGAAGCGGGAATGGTCTTAATCGTTTGCAAAGATTCCGCCTCCACCGAGGTCCGAAAATTATCAAATAACGCCACGACTCATGCAAGCCCCACTTACAGTCTTCAGCAATCTCTTCGATGACCTGAAACAATGGGAAACGAGCGCCTTGTACTCGCGCACATCTCATATCGTACACGTTGCAACCTTCGATCGCTGAAATCCGATATATGCAGCATTTGAACGAATACCACACACGGAAGCGCTGTCACGCCTGCCAGTGCTGCGCACTTAGCGCAGAACACTCGGGATAGAAACAAGGATGAGGATCGTATTGCCGCTTCCGATAACGCTCCCGCCTGATACGCTGCGACACGTCAGCAGAACGGCCGATCAGCTGCAATTCGCAAGAGCTCTGTGAGCACGCTCGTGTTCTTGTGTTTCGTCGGCACAGTGACGAAACCCGAAAGACGTGGGTTTCAATCCTGGCCACGGCGGTCGAATTTCTATGGAGGCGAAATTCTAGAGGCCCTTGTACTGTGCGATGTCAGTGCACGTTAAAGAACGCCAGGTGGTCGAAATTTGCGGAGCCCTGCCGTGGTAGCTCAGTGGTTACGGCGCTCGGCTGCTGACCCGAAAGACGCGGGTTCGATCCCGGCTGCGGCGGCTGAATTTCTTGAAGGCGAAATTCTAGAGGCCCGTGTGCTGTGCGATGTCAGTGCATGTTAAAGAACCCCAGGTGGTCGAAATTTCCGGAGCCCTTCACTACGGCGTCTCTCATAGCCTCAGTCGCTTTGGGACGTTAAACCTCAACAAACCAAACCTTCACAACGGCGTCCCTCAAAGCCTAAGTCACTTTGGGACGTTAAACCCCAATAAAACCATAAAAATAAAATCCGGTGCCTTTGATAATGATACGAACGTAACAAAATGTACAGTTGTAGCCGTAAGCGACGCAGTGATGACCCATTGGCGCGTTTGGCCTACAGTCCCACGTTTTACAGCTGTGTATAAAAAAAAAAATCTGTTACAGCCGGCGTGGTCGCTTCGGTGGACGTGGTTATTGCAACGCGTGTCTATTCTTTCAGTCTTTCGTCTAACATCTTTCAATTCTCCTCTGTCTGCACGCGGCAGCGAATGTGGCTTTCCTGCAAGTGGACGCCACCAACACGTATCTGAAATCGCGATTGAGGTTATACGCATGAGGTTATACCAGTTATGCGCCTTTCCTTTCCTCGAAATTATTGGAGTCTACAACTACGTGAACGCCAGCGCCAATGAACTCAATGAACGCCGGCGGCCTATTGCTCCAGTGCCACGCTTCTGCCGTAACTTATTCAACGCCAACGCAAGCAGCGCAGATCTCTGTCACTACACCGCCACGTAGCTCAAAGCACGATCGAGGTGTCCGCTGATCAGGGAGCCAGTTAGGCTCGTTTCCCTTCCTTTCGTGACATTCGTGCGCAGATGGAAGTTGATGAAGACGACGACGTCCAATGTACATGCGCCTTGGCCAATCCCTCGCAGTGGGTATGTGCCATTAAGCCTGAGGACATCATCATCATCATCAGAGTGTGTTGCAGGTAGCACACTCTGATGATGATGAGTTGGCGAAAGGACAGAGTTGGGTTACCTTTATATCAGCGCAGAATGAAATCAAATTTTTGCTAGAATTTTTTTTTATATGTGGCGCTTACCGTCCCGCAGCTACATGTAGACTGTGAGGGACGCCTTTGTGAATGGCTTCAGATTTTCAACCAGCTGGCGTCCTTTAATAGGGTTATGTTTCGAAAAGCACACTTTGTAAGCATGTCACATTATAATGCAATTTTCAATAAATTAGTAGCTATGCTGCATGATATTGGATTGTAATCAAGCAAAGTATTTGGACGGTTGGAGTTATGAAAAACTAAACACGACTGATCAACGATAAAGTCCTCACCTGATATGCGAGGGCTTCTAAAGGCAAAAAAAAAAAAAAAAAACTCCTATACGGATTTGTGAAAAACAGCGGCCCTCAAGGTGGGAGGGTAGAGAAAGGGATAAATTATTCCTGCACTGCAGCGAGACGGACTGCGTGTCAAGAGTCGGGCGAGCCGCGGTCCGGCCGGGGAGGTTTTCAAGAGCTCGCATTCGTCCAAATCACGGGTGCTCGCGCAGCCAACGCGGAAGAGTCGCCGCGAATGCACGATTGAATGAGGCGGAGGGGCAGACAGCTGCCGCAATCCTCAGGGGAAGGCCTCACCTGGGTCATAAGTGCGCGTCATGCAGGAGGAGGAAGCGGAGAGGGAAGAGGGGTTGGGGGGGGGGGGGGGGGGGACGTGCGCAAAAGCCCATGTCCACCGTCTGCTCATTGGCGTCTATAATTAACCCCCCGGCCAGGACTTTCTGGCAGGCCAACACGCTCTGTCCAGGACGATTGAATTATCCACTGAATTATGATCGAATCTGCCGGCGCACGAAACACGCTTTCCCCACACGCCCATCGTTTCCACCGTGCAGCGGCGTCTCCTCCGCCCCTCCCCTCCACCTCTTCGAAGCGTGAATGCGCGCGCGCGCTCTAGGAGCGCTTCGCGCACGGAGTGGACGTGCACTTAAAACGCCGTAGACGGCGGCTACGGCGCAGTCCTTATGTGAATGCGAGGCGAGATGGTTGCAGTGTGTTTGGCACCGGCGCAAACTGCAATTTACAGGCGCGCATGTTACAAGCTCCGGAAACACTTAACAAAGGCAAACGCAGAACAGGATGAAAGTGCGAACCGCCACATGATTGCGTTGACATGAACGGTGCTCGTGCCGGTGAAGCGAAAGGCTATTAAGAGGCAAAAGAAGCGGAAGCGAAATATGTATATGAAAAAGCACGAAAACAAAGCTAGTAGAGACCAGTGAAACAAGGAAATTTAAGTTATTGAACTGGTTGGCTTGTGGGCTCCAGATATGCCACCATACAAACTTTATCAGCTTGGAAAGTATTAGGAGCTGCCTGGCGAAGCAGAAGGTCGGCTGTCTAGCACGCGAGGTGCTTGGGGCTATGAACACTTCGAGGTTAAAATGCCGCTGTGTAGGCGCAGAAAACGATCTCGGGCGCAGCCCCCTTAAGCGACAGGCGGAGCTGTCGTGTGTGTTCCCTATTACCTAGACCGATAGGCAGTGAGAACAGGTTTTGTACTTGCTTGCACCTGAACAGAGCCACACGATTTGGCTCGTTACTTGGCACAGCTCTTTGAAGGCTCGGTTTCTGGCGCTGAACTTTTCTGCGTCTTATGGTTACCGGACCACTCACTGTCGTGCCTGGAAACAACATAGAAAGGCCGAAGGGATTCAGAACTTGACAAGTGCTTGCCAAGTGCTTGGCAGGGCTGCGCATTGAACAAGTAAAAGCTGAATTGTGTGCAGTGCGATGAAATACCCCCGGGTGGTCAAAATTATTACGGAACCCTCCACTACGGCACCTCTTCCCCTCTTCTTTCGCTCCCACCTTCCTCCCTTCCCTCATGGCACGGTTGAGGTGTCCACCGAGAAGAGATTTATCGCGCCTTTCATTTCCTAATAGCCAATCATTTTTTTAATTATGGCCGGCCTGCGTCGGTCAGAAATAAAGGAAAAGGAAGCCCGCAATCCGGTCCTCAAATTTTTTGAATAAAATGGGGTGCTGCGCACAAAAAGACACGGACAAGAAGATAACACAACAAGCGCAGACTCGCGACTGTTGTGTTATCTCCTTGTCCGTGTCTTTTACAATACATCTTTATTTCCAGAAAACAACTGGATGGTCTCTTTGGCTAAAAGCTACACAAAAGCTTGACGAGGCCCAAGAGACCATTAAAAGGCAGCAGCGTAATGTGCGCAGAACCCCCTTTTATTTACCATGATTGACCGACTAGCCCAACAACGTACGCTCTTAAATTTTTTGAAATTGGACTCTTCTGTCGTCCTTTGCTTTCTGTACGACTCCTCGTCGACGTATATAGCTCACTGCTCACCAAAGCAAAAAAATCGCTCCCCTAAGCTAGAATCTATTTTGCCACGTTTTGCGCCTGGTGAGAGCGATTAAGTGTAGCAAGGACATCTTAATTTATTAACGAATTAGAAATTTTACTGCTTTATTACAGATATTCCGGACGCCCTAGCTGGGCCGGCCGATCCGCTCTTCCTGAAGGAACTCCGCGAAGGAGGGTGCTCTAAAGGAGCGCAGTGACACGGAGCGCACAAACGCTCAGCTACGGCCTGTCCCGTGGCGGCACCGGTGCGCACATCCCTCCGACGCGCAGCATACGGCATCTGGATGCAGCCGTCACTGGGAACGAACGCACTTTAAGGGATGATTCAGCCGAGCGTCGCAAAAGCAGGCGCTCACGCGGCGTCGACCTGCGTGCCTGTTCGGTGGCCGCGGGAAAATTAAAACAGTCCCCGGGTACGAGCTGGGCGGAGTCGTGGCGTGCGCACGCAGATGCATCTATTAAGCCAGCTCGGCGAGTGCACGACACTGTGCGTACGCGTAGGCCGCACGCGCGCGCCTTGCCCGCCTGCGGCCACTTAATCACCGGGCGAGCCCTTGACTTTTCTTGCTCTTATTTGCTTTCCCTAATTAAAGCAAACAGAGCCCGCCACTAAAGGCACACGGCCGGATAGCCGAAGCGAATTCCCGGTGAGAGAGTGAACGGGGCAGGAGGTGCAGCGCTTGGCCACCGATCCTCTCGCTGGAAGCCCAGTTCGAGCGGACGAAATTCCTCTTCCGTAGGTGCAGACACTGAAACGCTGGTGAGCATGTTTCTGCCGCACGGTAAGTAAGTTGCGAAGCCAAACCTTGTTTCCCGGGTGCTCTGCAATGCATACCCCCCCCCCCCCCCCTTCCCCCCTCATTTCTTCTCACTGCTTCTGCGCACAAAGCCTGCTCTTAGTAATAAAAGTTGAGGCTAACGCTGATTTATGGCTTAGTTTATGGGGTTTAACCTCCCAAAGCAACTCTGGCTCTCAGGGACGCCGCAGTAGAATGCTTCGAATATTTTCGACCGTTCTTTAACGTGCACTGACGTAGCGCATAGTGAAGGGCTCCGGAAATTTCAGCCACCTGGTATTCTTTAACATTATTCTTTGGCATACACGGGCATCTGCATTTCACCTCCATCGAAATGCGAGCGTCGCGGTCGGAATCGAACCCGCGCCTTTCGGGTCAGCAACCGGGCACTATAACTGCGGTGCCACTGCAGTGGCTTTGAGGCTCATGCTTCTGCAGTGCCGCCCAGCAAGAAATTGCGCAGGCGGTAAACAGACCAGCCCATTCGCGAGTTTGAGATGACAGCTGCTGATTTTCGTGCAACTGCACGCATGTGCCATATGGCGCCGAAGCACGGTGTCAAAAATGCACGCAAGGGTGACACGGAGCTGGAGTAAGGCTAAGTATAAGTAACCAGCCAGACTGCCCAGGCGGTGGAAGAGGGCAGAAAAGAGCGGTTACCATCATCCCGCCCGAAAAAATAAAAGCTTAACCAATGCCTTCGAGAGACGCACTGGAACCTTAGAGTAAAAACAAGCTTCATTTGAGCAGACAACAGGTAATATACGGACAGATTTGATTCGTTGCGCACTAACGAAAAGAACGTGAAAAAAACCCAACAGATTTAACATAACTTCGCCGCAATATACATGCAGGATGAAAGGATCGTTTTTAATAAGAAGTGACAAAATCAGAAAATAGGCTACCTCTAGTTCTATGCAAGCGTCGAAGCTATTCGTAGCTATTTGAAAACATCTCTCTGGGCGCGTTCTTATGCTCCCATCTACGAATGAAGCGACCGTTAGACTAGAGGTAAATATTATGCTCCTTTTTTTTCTTTTTTTTATTTTGCTGCTTTATTCCTAGCATTGCTTTTCTGTTCGCACTGCCGGACCAAAACTTAGAGAGCGACAAACATAAAAACTATTTCTATCGCTAAATATTACAAGGACTTATTTTTAGTTCTTCGTTTGCAGCTTTATTCCTAGCATTGTTTTTCTGTTTGCACTGTCGGACCAAAACTTAGAGAGCGACAAACATAAAAACTATTTCTATCGCTAAATATTACAAGGACTTATTTTTAGTTCTTCGTTTGCAGCTTTATTCCTAGCATTGTTTTTCTGTTTGCACTGTCGGACCAAAACTTAGAGAGCGACAAACATAAAATCTATTTCTATCGCTAAATATTACAAGGACTTATTTTTAGTTCTTCGTTTGCAGCTTTATTCCTAGCATTGTTTTTCTGTTTGCACTGTCGGACCAAAACTTAGAGAGCGACAAACATAAAATCTATTTCTATCGCTAAATATTACAAGGACTTATTTTTAGTTCTTCGTTTGCAGCTTTATTCCTAGCATTGTTTTTCTGTTTGCACTGTCGGACCAAAACTTAGAGAGCGACAAACATAAAATCTATTTCTATCGCTAAATATTACAAGGACTTATTTTTAGTTCTTCGTTTGCAGCTTTATTCCTAGCATTGTTTTTCTGTTTGCACTGTCGGACCAAAACTTAGAGAGCGACAAACATAAAATCTATTTCTATCGCTAAATATTACAAGGACTTATTTTTAGTTCTTCGTTTGCAGCTTTATTCCTAGCATTGTTTTTCTGTTTGCACTGTCGGACCAAAACTTAGAGAGCGACAAACATAAAATCTATTTCTATCGCTAAATATTACAAGGACTTATTTTTAGTTCTTCGTTTGCAGCTTTATTCCTAGCATTGTTTTTCTGTTTGCACTGTCGGACCAAAACTTAGAGAGCGACAAACATAAAATCTATTTCTATCGCTAAATATTACAAGGACTTATTTTTAGTTCTTCGTTTGCAGCTTTATTCCTAGCATTGTTTTTCTGTTTGCACTGTCGGACCAAAACTTAGAGAGCGACAAACATAAAATCTATTTCTATCGCTAAATATTACAAGGACTTATTTTTAGTTCTTCGTTTGCAGCTTTATTCCTAGCATTGTTTTTCTGTTTGCACTGTCGGACCAAAACTTAGAGAGCGACAAACATAAAATCTATTTCTATCGCTAAATATTACAAGGACTTATTTTTAGTTCTTCGTTTGCAGCTTTATTCCTAGCATTGTTTTTCTGTTTGCACTGTCGGACCAAAACTTAGAGAGCGACAAACATAAAATCTATTTCTATCGCTAAATATTACAAGGACTTATTTTTAGTTCTTCGTTTGCAGCTTTATTCCTAGCATTGTTTTTCTGTTTGCACTGTCGGACCAAAACTTAGAGAGCGACAAACATAAAATCTATTTCTATCGCTAAATATTACAAGGACTTATTTTTAGTTCTTCGTTTGCAGCTTTATTCCTAGCATTGTTTTTCTGTTTGCACTGTCGGACCAAAACTTAGAGAGCGACAAACATAAAATCTATTTCTATCGCTAAATATTACAAGGACTTATTTTTAGTTCTTCGTTTGCAGCTTTATTCCTAGCATTGTTTTTCTGTTTGCACTGCCGGACCAAAACTTAGAGAGCGACAAACATAAAAACTATTTCTATCGCTAAATATTACAAGGACTTATTTTTAGTTCTTCGTTTGCAGCTTTATTCCTAGCATTGTTTTTCTGTTTGCACTGTCGGACCAAAACTTAGAGAGCGACAAACATAAAAACTATTTCTATCGCTAAATATTACAAGGACTTATTTTTAGTTCTTCGTTTGCAGCTTTATTCCTAGCATTGTTTTTCTGTTTGCACTGTCGGACCAAAACTTAGAGAGCGACAAACATAAAAACTATTTCTATCGCTAAATATTACAAGGACTTATTTTTAGTTCTTCGTTTGCAGCTTTATTCCTAGCATTGTTTTTCTGTTTGCACTGTCGGACCAAAACTTAGAGAGCGACAAACATAAAAACTATTTCTATCGCTAAATATTACAAGGACTTATTTTTAGTTCTTCGTTTGCAGCTTTATTCCTAGCATTGTTTTTCTGTTTGCACTGTCGGACCAAAACTTAGAGAGCGACAAACATAAAAACTATTTCTATCGCTAAATATTACAAGGACTTATTTTTAGTTCTTCGTTTGCAGCTTTATTCCTAGCATTGTTTTTCTGTTTGCACTGTCGGACCAAAACTTAGAGAGCGACAAACATAAAAACTATTTCTATCGCTAAATATTACAAGGACTTATTTTTAGTTCTTCGTTTGCAGCTTTATTCCTAGCATTGTTTTTCTGTTCGCACTGCCGGACCAAAACTTAGAGAGCGACAAACATAAAATCTATTTCTATCGCTAAATATTACAAGGACTTATTTTTAGTTCTTCGTTTGCAGCTTTATTCCTAGCATTGTTTTTCTGTTTGCACTGTCGGACCAAAACTTGCATAGAAACAAACATAAGATCTACTTTATCGATGCAGACTCTGGCGTCAGATTGAACAATGCATACCAGAACGAGCAAAGTGAGAAAAAAGTACGGCTTCCGGGAAGCAAAAAGATCTCGCCAATGCGTCGATTATGGATACCTTAGCCATTTTATAGCTTTTTTTTTTGCACACGCGTCGACATCCACTCGCGCGGAAAGGTTCAATTCGAGCTTCATTTTCAAGCTTTCATCTTCTACGCACGATATAAAACACTACATAGAGAATCCTTTCATCGCCGCCTTACTTTGTTTTTCCGGATAGGTCATTAACGTCCTACGCGTCTGGTCAGTAATTAATCTTCACTGAAAAATGTTCGCAGCGGCTCTTAAACGGCGACACTTTGATAACGGCATGTGGGAGCTTTATTATCTGCCACATTTCTTGTCTCTTCTGAAGTAGCAAATGAAAAAAAAAAAAAAAACGAAAGAGAACAACGAAAGGGAAGGCACACCAAAGGCCGCTCCTCCTCGAGGCATGTCCACTCGAATAAGCACCAAATGACTACTAGTTATAACTTCTAACCGACAGGTTAAGAGCGTCTGCTCCCAAGAACAAATCTCGAGCAGTAAAAAGTGCGCAACCGAGTTTTGCACTCGATTCACGATAAAACCAATTAAATATTGCAAAACAAAATGGAAATTTGGAGGGCTAAAAGTCGTTCTTTCTTTCGAAAGCCCATGGCGAGGTAATGCACATAAAACGCCAACCATTCAGGTGTCGCAAGGCTCATTATTTTCAGCCCTCCTTGTTTTCGTATTGATGTTTTCGATATTTGAATGGTCTTCTCGTGAATCAAGTACAGAGCTCGGTTGCGTGTTTTTACTGCTCGAGATTTGTTCTTATGAGCAAAAACTCTTAATTTAACCTGTTTGCTGACAGTTAGAAATAGAAGTCATTTGATGTCTATTAGGTAAGGTACTTGATTACTTGATGACAACTAGTTGGAGGTACGGCGTACTTTTTCGTCTTACAACATCGCGCATCTCCAATTCTGACTACAGCTCATATTTCTTCCTCGGCACGCATAATTAAAGTCTGTTCAGTTTAAAAGGTCACAAAACTCAGAAACGAATACAACGAAGCTGCGATTTGGGGTGTGTGTAGTTCTGATTTCTAAACTTGGCAATAGGTGAGCCATTTCCTTACCGATTTTTAAACAGCGAATACAGGAAGACACTCTGCGCATGTACACGTTGGGGTGTATATTTTAGAATTAATTATTGTCCGATAGGTGTCTTTCTTTTTTATGTTCACACAGTATTGGTCCATTTTGTGTCGTTCTACCGGTGTCGAGCCAGCTGTAACTGAAGGTTTGCAGAAGAGCTCAGCGAGCAGGGTGAGCGGATGACCAAGATAAGGCACAGTGGATAACTTGGCCCGCGCTCGGTTTACCCCAGAGCGATGGGGCACCAAAGGCCGATATAAGAGACGAAGGATGGAATCATAAATAGCAAACGTGACAGGCACATCAGCACGCGCGCCAGAATTCAAACTGGCTACTTTTTTAATGACAAAAAAGTACCGTCCCGACACCAGTGGCTCTTTTCGTCAACCTTGCGGAGACTGCAAGCTAGCGAAATCCGGGCTGAAACCACTGTACACGCGGAAGATTCCGCATCGTCATCGCTCGTCACGAGTTGGCGGGCCTGTCACCGGCCTTCTTCAGCCACGTTGTAGGGCTCCCGTTCGAGAGGAGAGGGCGCGTGCGCTGCTCGAAAAACTCGGGACGGCAACACCCAGAGGATCAGCGTGAGGCGACGTCGCGAGCGAGCGGACCCTAACTTCATTAGCGACGATTCCTCCCCCGGTAGAGGCGCGATCGCTCGCCCGGGGCTGCCTTCGCCACTCGGGCCAGCGCCAAGCGTCGCTCTCCTCGAGTCGCTGAAACGCGCGCTCCGGTCCGAGCTGCGAGCGAGGAAATCTAGTTCCCGTGTCCGGCCTGAGCGGCCGCTGTTAACGCCGGCCATTTGTCCTGCCGCGTGAAGGAAGCGACGTGGCCGCCAGGCTGCAGTGAACCCTTGCGAGCAGCCAGCGTTCGCCGGGCGATGTGCGCTCCCTCTTACGACGAATGAACTGGCGGAGCGAACGAAGAGAGCTGGGGGAACGGATTATATTACTGTACAGAAACCGGCAGCCAGGCGCATAGCTTTGATTCGTACACATCCGCGTGTTGTGTGGATTCTTCAGGGTATACACGAGATCACACTTGAGTGAAGGGAGCCACAACTGTGGTTCCGTATTTATACCGCATTAAACTAGTAAAGATCAAAGGCAACGACACACTTTACGGAGCTTACAGCTAAAAACAGTGGCAAAGAGTGCGGCAGCATACGAATTTGATACACCTTAAATCGGTTGTAACCAATTTACCGTGTTAGGCTAGAAAAAAAAAGCAAGGAAACTTTTGGTATAGATGTCAGGGCTGTTTAAATGAACGAGAACAATCCTTACCAACTAAATCGGCAGCACAACGAAAAATAACTGGGAACACAGTGAATGTTATTTGCCAAAAAACGATAAAACGATCCCGTTTTACAGCTCATTGAAGAACCCCATTTAATCGAAATCAGGCTGGAGCCAGCCACTACCACGAGCCTTGTAATAAGAGTTGTTTTGGCGCGTAGAATAATCCATTCATAACGTTGACCGTTTTCGATAATTTTCCCTTGCCAGAATGTAGAGCACTAGACTACAGATGCATGTTTCTCCACCCGGCCAATCCACCCTTTTTCAAGACGAAGCGTTCTCTTCGTGCTGTTCGAAAACAGAATACAACTATACACCGCAGGGTTTAGAGCTTCACTGCTCAAGTCCGCGTCGTTCACGGCGCAGGTCTCAATTTCGTTTCACTTTGCTTTGGTGCTACAGCATGGGGTGAGCGCTATCAACCCAGAGAATGTACAGCCTTTGTCAAAAGTAAGGAGTCCAATAAGTCCGCTTCAAAGCTATGGAATGGGGCTCCTGGAGCATGCGCGAAAGTCTAAACTCGCGATGTGAAGAGGGGAGGAGTTCCTCTCGGCTCCGAAAGATTTGGAGCGCTGGCAATGAAGGAGGCACAAACCACGACCGAGAAGCGAACGCATATGACTCGGAACTTGTGACAAAGGCTGAACATTCTTGCAGCATCGCTGAGAAAAACTGCTGCGAAGCAAGCATTGTCGCCAAATACTGGTGTGGAGCGGGGGGGGGGGGGGGGGGGGGACGCAAAACAAACCCCCGAAACCGAGGCGTCGCTGGGCACCGCCGCGCATCCATAACCTTCCTACGCTGCAGACCTGACAGAGGCGCTCGCCACGCCCAGAAGCCCCGCGCATTTCCGTGATGACGAGGCCTCGGCACGCACACATTTCGGAAGCCGTGCGCGCAGGCAGGCCCGTGAGGGGGAAAAAAAACACAGGTAAATAAACGCGAGTCTCCGGCTGCGCGCTTCCAACCCAACTCGCGATAAGCCAACGGCGGGCTCGGGACGTGACTGTAGTTCTGTCCGCACTGAGCATCGCGAGAGAGAAGCAGACAGGCGAGGCCTCGCACCGTTGACTCAGTGCCAAGGCGATGACGTAGATTAGGTTAATCCGTAGGGCGCGCGCGCACACACACTCACCGCACGCGCGTGACGCGCGACATCTATTGGCGACGGCCTGCTCTACGGGGAGAAACGCCGGGGAGCCGAGTAACGAGGCCCTGAATAATTTACGCCACTGTGTCCCCCTCCTCGAATGGAACAAGGGCGGCCCCAAACTGGACCGAGCTGGGCCACGAAACGCTTGATGCAAACACACACACAAGCACGTGCGGAAACATTTATGAAATCGGCCGTCCCGCACCGGAGGGACGAGAGACCAGCGCGCCACGACGCTTTCTCTTCTACAAACCCAATTTGCCAGTTATTTATTCGACTCCCCTATAGCTTCCCCCCTGTTACTTAGCCGGGGCAAGTGCACGCCGGAAATTTGACCGTCGGGGGCCGGACGCACCCTCAAATTTAGTCGAGAACCGGCGGTGTCGACACTGCGCTGTGCCACAGCCTCTGAACGATTCTGTTCTAAAATAAGAGAAATAAAACCAATAGCGAAAGTAACCGCCCAGCGAGTCACAAGCGTGAGTTCATCTGTAAGTGTAATCTCCGAAAAATGCGCTTTGTATATCATGTCCTATCCCTGTATTTGCACATAGTGTATATTGCTGCTCTACCCCGATGCTTACTTACCATCGCTCCACCCTTTCTTTCCCTCTCCCTGTCCTCACCCTATCATTTTATTCCCGCTAGCCGCAGCTCATGTGCTTCAGATTTCGATGGCAGGTGTCGCGCCTAGACACATCTTTGCCTTTTATTTTTATTAATAAGTAGCCACTAACAATAACGTAGCATGTCCAAGGCCAGATGTGTTTCAGCGGCATGTCTTTGGCAGTACTCATTATCGGTTTTCGTTGCTTTGGGTAAACCGGGGAAAAAAAATGGCTGAGGCTTAGCTAAGGTTAAGCCTAGTCAGATGCGAAGCATATTGATGGCTAGGCTTGGTAATACATGGGTTTCCTTGGTTGAATACTTGGTTAATTTAGTACAAACACTAGAAGCCTTCGTCGTGGGGGAAGACAATGGCATGGCTACAGCGGAACGCCGACTAACCCCGAGACGCGCGTTGGGTGGGCGCCTGGATTGCCACGGAAGCCGCGTCCGCCTGCCCAGTGGAGCGAGCGTTTCACCTACACCGAGTGTGAACGCGCGTTCGAAATGCGCGGGAGTGTGACGTCACCATACCACGTGATTCACGCGGCCTGCAACCGCAGCGACGGCACAGGTTGGAGCCCCGTCTCTCATCTGTCGTGACGTCATTGTGTCACGTGGTGTGACGTCATGCGTCACGTGATTTGGAGGCGCACAACCACAGCGACGGCACGAGGTGCGCCCCCGTTTCTCCACTGCCGTGACGTCAGCGTGTCACGTGGTGTGGCATCATCGTGTCACGTGATTTGGAGGCGCATAACCACGGTGAAGGGCTGAAGTGGTAGCTAAAGTAGTATGCTTCGCATAAAAAATGTCGGTACACTCGTTCGGTGAGCACAAGTACAGCAGTATAGGCACCCTGCACCCGCCAGGCACCACCACCGTCGAGGCTGCGTTCAGCTCCCCCGCGCGGCCAGTTCCTCGTCCCTGTCAGGAAGGCTCGCCCCGCGACAGCGATGGGATGGCATCTGCTAGCGGCTGCCGCTGTTCGTAGAGGCGGGATTTCGACCTATGCATTCATGAGGCTGAAAAATTCTTTCGAGGAGCGAATGTCAGGAAAGGAACGAAGCTTTTTGAAGCAGGCCATGTACACAATGTGAAAGAGGTGGTGTCGTGCGACGGGAGCGAATCTAGCTCCCCGGTGCATTGCGCAGACAAGCATCACTGCGCCACCGAAAACGATCAAATCAACGCTAAGAAATATTTCTATCTAATACCTGTCAGCGCTGCACCCACTCAATTTTTTTTTTTTTATGTAGCTATCTTCCCGTAGACAGCGTGTAGCCGCCAGCTGCAGTTGCAAGGCAGGCAAATGTAAACACGCTGCTGCCGTTGCCGTGTTTTTGGAGCGGTGTGAAACGCTCTCCAAAACGAGCCACCTGCAAGCCGGGGGTGTTCCTGCATTTAGAAAGGCTTACCCTGAACTTTTAAAGGCGGCCAGGCGGCATAGCATTGAAGGTAATTAGAAAACTGCAGTTTCTGAGCGAACGGCGCAAACCTGACTTCATAACATTCTCGTTTGTCGCACCTCCGGTGTTCGATGTGGAATACCCTGTCCAAACTACGCCTTGAAATGATGTGCCAATTGCGTAATCTGCCACTCATATTTTCTCTTTTTTCAGCAACTGCCAGGCCATTATCGCTACAACACGTGCGTCAGTATTTTGGTGATATGAAATGTGGTGGTGGTAGTGGTTTATTTAAAAAAAAAAAAGTGAAGCAAAACAGTGTTGCCAGCCGCGGCAATTGCTATCTAATATCTTAAGTACCCGAGCTGCAGCCGGCGGAAATGAAAGGGAAAGGGAGAAGATAGTGAGGAGAAGTATAGACGGGAGCGACAGCTAGAAAGGATAGGGGAGAGCTTTGTACACTATTTACAAAATATAAAAGTAATCAAGTTCGCGCCGCTCGCGCGCTAATGTCCAAACATTGTCCGAAAATAAGTGCGCGCGAGCGGCCACTGCGCACAAACACAAAAGATGTAAACTCTATGTACGGCCTTTGTCAAAAGTTTGGAGCCCAGGGGGTTTGCTTCTTAAGCACACTGTCTGGTTCGTAATGCATCTCCAGCGCTTCAAATTTGCTGAAGGTAAGAAGACTTTTGGTCCTGCCTCCTCCAATGGGTAGGACTACCACGAATGTTACAGGAGTTCCACTGCGAGGCTTAGAAGCAAACCCCCTGGGCTCTAAACTTTTGACAAAGACTGTACATAGCCGCGCGCACACATAGCTTCCTGTCTCGGGCTAAATGAACGATCTTTTGCAAGCAGAAGGGAATGCGAGCTGCGGCGAAGCGCATGGGCGCACTGAAACTCCTGCGGAAAACAAAGCTTTTTGACTGGGATTCTGCAAAAAAGGAGTATCCTGGCTATTTCATGCAGGATTCTTGCAGAAAGCTTGTGCTCAAAAAGCAGAATTTCATTGCAAGGTTTGTTTAATTTATACGCATTTAGTACAAGTGCCCTGATTCTTCGACATTAGGATTTATGGTTATTGTACAAAATTATCACCCAGTCGTTCAAACGTGGAGGCAAAGATTTATCAGGAGCATGTTGCCGTTGCCCCTGAAAACGTGCCTTTACTGTCGAAAAAGACGCTGGACGACACGGCGCAGTGGAAGCGAGCAAGGATTCCGCGCATAGCTGAAACTAAGGTAAACGATTCTTTGCAGCGCAAAATTTGGGCTTCTTCCTCTGGTGTGACTGCGGGCGAGTTTCGGCGTGCCTTTTTGAGCCCACATATTGTTGACAGCCAGTCAATGACCGAAAATCGTGGGTGCAAGAAAAGGGAAGGGTTCCCAGACCATTAGCATTCCTCCGAGTCTGCTGAATTTTCCATGAGTCAAAAACCTGTCTAGGAGGTAATGCATGAGTCAAGTAAGCGTCTTCCGCATGGGTTTGACCAATGTTTGACCAGAAACCGCGCGCGCGTGTTGTCCGTCGCGAAGGGTGGGCCGTCTCCCAATGTCGCGTTGGAAATCCATAAAACCTTGTCCGAGGCGAATTTTTATATGTATTATTGCATCCTACAACACAGCAATGTGTCCTGCTGTTGTTATGTGCCATTTTGAGCTCGGGAAGGAGGCGCACAACTGCTTCACGACGGCGCGTGCAACACAGCGAGAGCTGTGAGGCTGCCCCCGCCTTCCTGACAGGGACGCGCGCGCCGCCGGCAGTGGCGCGCGCGTCGCGCGGGGTGCCTATTCGGTCATTCCAGCTCCTATAGGTGGCGCGGCGGCAGTACGACATGGCGGACGAGGCGGTGATGGTGCCGCTGCTAAGGCGTGCGCACAGTAGAAGCAAAGCTGTTTCTTGATATTGTGGCATCTTTCATTCGAGATTTAGCGCCTAAAAAAGCGCAGTAACCTATTAATATCAGCCCCTTCTTGAATTTCGCTGCATTACAGGCTCGAAATAAATTTTTATCTATATGAGCATGGAACTGCTATTTGGCAAGTGCCGCAAAAACTTCGTCTACGTTGAAACTTGCAAACTGAGCAGAGTAACGTGCGACAAACACTTTGAACTGCAATTTTTTGCGCTTTCACTTTCTTGTTCTTTCGGCACATTTCTGTGCGGTGATCGCAGTCAATATGGGGGTAATGGCCTGACTTTTTTTCGCAATTTTGGTCCCTTTCGGCGCTCACTCGAATGCGGAATTCTACACTCTAGGCTTTAAGCTGGTGCCTGAAGAATTTAATGACTCAAGACAACCTGACGTTATATTTGGTGCTTACACGAGTGCAGCCTTTAGCCGCATAAATGCGGCAGTGTAGTTATTGCGCGCTGATCCTATAAGGACACAATTAAGAAAAAAAATCACCAGTTCGTAATACTGGGCACGGTCCGCGGCGTCCGGGGCTACTCCACTTAAGGCCGATTCACACGACGGACCGTTCGCCCGCGGCCCGCGCACTACGTGTGCATACGTCAGCACTTTGAGGGGCGCGCTGTCGGCCGCCATCCATCCATGCATCCAGCGCGCCTCTCAAAGTGCTGACGTATGCACACGTAGTGCGCGGGCCGCGGGCGAACGGTCCGTCGTGTGAATCGGCCTTTAAGGCCGATTCACACGACGGACCGTTCGCCCGCGGCCCGCGCACTACGTGTTCATGCGTCAGCACTTTGAGAGGCGCTCTGCCGGCCGCGGCCTCTCACGGCCGGCAGCGCGCCTCTAAATGTGTTGACGCATGAACACGTAGTGCGCGGGCCGCGGGCGAACGGTCCGTCGTGTGAATCGGCCTTAAATTGCAACAGTGATCAAAATATACTTTTGAATATTTTTCTGTATCAAACAAGCCAGCAACATCAAGATCCTTGAGCCCACAATTTTAACTTGTGATTAGCTGCTTGTTTAGATAAAAAGAAAAGTTTTACCAGTGGTCTACATTTTCTCACGAAGGAATTGTGTTTGGCGGTCTTGCATGTGGGCGGAGCATAACTGCAGATTGAGTTGTATCCGACTATATAGTTTATCTGCAGTGTATGCTGGGCACATATGCGGTGATGATAGAAAAGGAAATGTATACTGTTGTTTGAAGCGGCAGCCAGAGGACCATTTCAGCTTCATAACACAGTCGAAATGAACGCTCAACTAGTGGGAGAAAAGAGCTGTGATCGAGTCAGCAGACGACATTTTCGAAGAAACGTTTGCTGTTATCCAGCCACTTTGCACATTATATCCGAGAAATGAAGTTTTTGTCATTTATATCTCAATTTAGCAATCACGTTGTGGCCATGTTTAATTTAGACCAGAATGGACTGAAGCTTCATGAAAAATCTTTGTTTGCTGGAAGCGGCCGTCTTAAAATATAACCAGTATGCTTCATGTCAGCTCAGTGTGTAAACACTGCACTGCTTTCATGTAGCTGTAATACGCTACGTTGGTCACATAAACAAAACTTTGAACAGGAATGCATTGACGACACGGTGTCGTGGCTTCAACTAAGTACGTCGTTGGGGAACAGACCGGACATGGGGCTGAAACATGTAACCAACCTGCCGAATATATTTAATCACTGCTTTTTTAACAGTTTACGTGTTGGCAGAAACAAGATGTTTGCTGTTTCGAACATTCGCACATCGTAGAGTAACAGAATATACTCATTTTTGACGCGTATCTTACGCTTCAAACCACTGCGATTGCACGCGCCGCGCAGAGGGATCACCGGCTCGCTGCTTCAGGAAGAGGCCGCGTGGCGCCGCCACCGTCGCTGGAACGACCGAATACTGCCTGCGAAGTTGCTCACGAAGCATATGCAGCAGCCGGCTTTCAGGAGGTTTCTGAAGGTAACACTGAGCGAAATTTGAGTGGTCTCGCGATAGCTCGACCACCTTTCTTGCATGTTGTGCTCCCGATGAACGGTAGTACGCCTCAACACCCCAAGCCCCCTACATTGTTTCTTGCAGTTTTCTATCTCGTGTTCTCTCGCTGCACACGAGATGGCACTGAGAGCAACATGACTGCGCTTTTCCTCTCTTCAGAGCGCATTCTTCTTCCTCCTTTGCATGCCCCCTCGCTCAATACTTTTTAACATGCCCTCTACTAAGTCACGAACAGTACTTTTCTGTGCACATGACTACCGAAGCAACACAAACCATGGTGGTTGTTGTACGCACTTTGCCTGCCCAGGTCTTTCGCCTGTAGAAGACTTTGCACTGCGGCACGGATTTCGAAGTTTTAACAAAATGGTTTGTAACGAAATAGTGGACATCACGAAGGAAGGTGAACTCATCCTGATGGCTCCGGCGACCACTCACATTCGTGCCTAAAATCGAAGAAATGCTTTGCTACCAACGAACAGAACGGACCATTCTTCGCACACATTAATCCTGTTCGCGTTCCTCGTTCGCTTTGAAACGGTAGTGCAACGTCGCCGACCGACACTCATTCAGTGAGGAATGGAGAGCTACAGCGCCTTACAGGAAGTCAAGAAGAATGCAGTTACTGTGCATGGGCACGAAACCTTACATTTATTTTCGTCGCCTGCGCTGAATGCAAGAGCCCGATAGCATTTAATCAGGAACGTGACCTTACCCGCCGCGGTGGCTCAGTGGTAAGGCGCTCGTCTACCGAGCCGGAGTACCCGGGTTCGAACCCGACCACGGCGGCAGCGTTTCGATGGAGGCGAAACGCAAGAGGCGCCCGTGTGCTGTGCGATGTCAGTGCACGTTAAAGATCCCCAGGTGGTGGAAATTATTCCGGAGACCTCTACTACGGCACCTCTTTCTCTCTTTCTTCTTTCACTCCCACCTTCCTCTCTTCCCTTACGGCGCGGTTCGGCTGTCTGCCGAGATATGCGAGACAGATACTGCGCTATTTCCTTTCCTCAAGAACCAATTTACCAATTTATCTTTTCACCGCCCGACACGTTGCCATGCTGGCACCTGTTTACACGTTTCGAGTGGTGTCACTCCGGTGTGTGCTAACTATAGTCAAGGGTATATGTCAGCATGTCGAAGTGACCGTTAAAACCAAGACACACGAAAACATTTTCTTTTTCGTTTCGGCGGTGACCAGCAGCGCGGTATAAAGGCCAGATTTTGAGAGCCTCTTTTCCCTCTAAATGCGCCGTGCTGAGAGGCATCGTTCAAACGGTGCAACGAACCTGAGGTGAACAAACTCCACAACGCTGTTCCGAATGTATTCCTTAGATGAAGCAGGCTTTTCCGACTATAATACGCGAAAACGTCCGGTGTCAACGCCTCCCCAGTCCACTGGCGTGAAGCAATAGCAGCAACAACCTAATGGCACTTCCAGCAGCTCCGATCAACAACCGTGCGCTGCAGCCATAGACGAAGGCGGCAGAGCCGGAGGGAAAGGTGCGCGAGCGCAGTGCGAGGCCCCTTGTCAGCAGGGCGCAGCAAAGCACCCGCAAAGAACCGCAAGAGCGCACGCCAGCGAAGCGATGATGAATTCCCGACCCCGTCCAATCAACGGCTCGAGTGCTCGACACGACCGGCAACACCGAGACAGGGTCGTTGCCGACATCTCTGCGTAATGAAGGCGGCGAACTGACGCCCAAGACGAGGAAGGAGACAGAGAAGAAGAAAAGACTCGCTGCGCCAAACAAAGCGCGCCGCTGCCACCGGCAACAGAAGAAGACGCGGGGAGGGCGGCACGACGAATAAAACATCAGCAACAGCAACGTTAGCGGCCGCGACCCCCTCTCCTCTCGGCGTCAAGAGCCGCGCAGATTATTTCCATGTCAACCGTTCGCAAAACCTTTCGCCGTGTTTTGCCGGGAAATGAAAGCAGCGGAGGCGTGGAAGAGCTCGAACAGCGGAGCAAGAGAAAGGGCCCGGCACGGAGGGGACACCTTGATAGGGGGCCCCGTCAGGAGCGGCTGCGGCGCCGCCTGACGACCGCCAGAGGTCCGGACAAGGCTCGCCAAATGAAATGGACCTTGGCGTGCCGAGAGGCGGTACAGTGACGCCACGCTGGCGTGCGGCGAGGGAAGGGAAGGGACTGGCGTACGCGAGGACGGGTTGTTGACGCAGCTGCGCTTTTGCTTATCCGACCGTGCAAGGTGAAACGGAGTGAGAGACATACATTCAGAGCTGTCGCAGGTAACAATTATAGAAATTAAGCGGCGTATTAGCATCGACTAAACGTCTCGCACGAAGGAGCCGTAGGTGCGCAGGGTTAGTGGGAGTAGGAGTCATTTCAGAAATTTACAAAACTGCTGCCATTTGCATGTGTGCGAAAGCCACACCGTTACACCCGCGTCACCTACTGGAAATTATCGCAAAAGCATTCGCAGTCCGCTATTATACCACAGCCTTTGATGACTTAGACGCAGCTTTAATTATTTTTTAGTAAATACATCCAAATTAACAAAGAATCCAATGGAGATTGCATAACTGGCAGTGCGGAAAACCAGTGCTAGCACGCATGCGATACACCGACAGAAAGATCCAGTGCGTACGGAATGTCCACACGAAGTCTATGCTCCCTTCTCCCCTCCTTCCGATCATACACCACGTGAAATGAGTACAAAATGCCTTTGTTTGGAGAAAACGACTGCAAGGCGCAAGGCACAAGCTGTGTGCACAGGGTTGTCCCATGATCACGACTCCATGCAGTGGCATCGGTTGACCGTTTTCTACCTCCCTTGTCCTCTGCCACTCTCCTTCTGGTCATCCTTGGAAGCACAGACGCTTTCTGTCGATGACGACACATACCCTTTGCCCGGGAACCTTCACATTGACAGCCAGCTCTGTAAAATTGGCAACATTTACACTTGCGGCGTAGCACGAAATCTTTCCACGCATACATTCCGCGCACAGTTTCTGCGTCCATTTCGCGGCACGTAGTTCGTGATCAGCGCGGGCTAGTTTGAGCTCTCAATTGTGTGCGCGATACAGAGAAGCCTTATCCAGCGGAGTAGTGCAGCCTTCTCTGTCCATGGCGGGATAGAATGACGCAAGCACTGCGGCAACCGCGCTGTGCTGTCCGACGATGGCGCGACACTAGCGCGCCGTGTGCTTGCCACACGAACTCTTCCATCGTTGCGACAAGAGCGCGCTCATAGCGGCCGATCCCCGAAGCAGCACATTACGGACAGCATTCCATACGACGTTTCAGGACGTAAGACTCGCAGCAACTTCTGCAAAAGTGTATTGAACCTGGGTTATATCTGCCACTACCCGCTCTTCAGATGCGCAGTCTGATATTGACGAACCTTGCGAACGCAAGTTACGACTTCTAAGGCTTTTGAATTGCTATGTAGAGTCTTTGATCGGAGAGAAACCGAATGGGCAAGAGTCCAACGAACACCGCGTGTAATTAGCGGTGTAAGCAACTGCAAAATTACAAAGACGGCAGTCGAATACGCCTGCCACGTTGCGAGTTAGCGCAGCGGTCGTCTTCCTGAGCTCCCGCGGCAGCGCTCGGAACTGTCAAACCGCGAGGACACAGTCCTGACCCCTTTCCACATCTTCAAATTGGCTACAGGATGGCAAATACCCTACAGCAAGGCCCAAAAATGCACGGAACACGTCAGGAACGACACGCGTGCATCGCGACTAAAAGGAGGGGGAGGTGGAGGAGGAGGAAAAAAAAACTTTTGAAAGCACGCCGACAAAGGCACGCAGCACGCTAGCAAGGCGTTCAAACGTTGATGTTACGAGGCGCGCGGGTCACAGCAAGACATCTTGCACTAAGTCATGCAAGATGTCTCCGACGATAGTCCCATTGTTACCTAACATTGAATAGCCTCTGCGTATTTAAAGGCGTACTTTCATGCTCAACCTTAGCAAAAGGATTAATCTAGTGAGTACCTTAATTAAGCTGCAGGAGAACACGACACTCACCCACTATACGAAGCATCCGAACGCCGAGCGTTCGCTAACGGTTCCTTCTACGTCAGTGCTCGGATATTTGTTTTGCTATACGTTCAAAGTCAAGAATCCCTAGCGCGTATTCTTATGCGCCAGATTAAAAGGTGAGCGTGTCTCCGCATAACATTACGGGGCTAATGGGACTAGGAGGTTACTTACACCGAGGCACAAGTGCCGCCGTCGTTAATGCGGCGTACAGAAATGAAGTACCCAAGGAGCGCGCCAAGCAGCAGCAAGGAAAATCTAGGAAGCTCAAAGGCGGGTGCGCGCACGTTAAAATTTGCGTAATGTTTCTCAGTCGGCGCGTTCAGATTTTATTCATGCAGAGCGACGGAAAGAAAACTTGCAACGCTAAGGGAGACAGAAACGGGAATAAAAAAAGAAACGAACACAAAAAGATGACTCGATCGTCTATCGCTAATGACGCGTGCCGCTCATTAAGGAAGATGGGAAATAGGGAGAGAGAGAGCGAAAAGGCAAAGCTGCTGACTTTTTATAACCGAGGGCTCCACGCGAGCCCCAGAGTGGATCACAGCGCTTAGATTAAAATGCAAATGCGAATAATGTCGGCGGCGCCTTGGACAACGCATTGGCCGAAAGGGGCGTTTAACTTGAGCCGGCACAGAGTTGCGTATGCGAAGATATTTTCATGCATACGCAAACAGGCATGCACCTGTGTACGCGCCACGAAAGGGATACGCTTATGGGAACAGTCGAGAGACGCCCAAAAGCGCGCAACACGTACAAACGCAAGAGCCAGACGCTTTTACGATGTTCAGCTTTCATTCCACGGATGCAGTATTTTTTATGCAAAGCATATTAACGTAGGTTTCGGGCCTTCGCGCGACGCCCGGCGGTGGCCACCATTGACCTTCAAGTGACCTTGAAGTAGGTCACGTGACATGACGTCACGTGATGACGTCACACCGGCTGCAGATGGGGCCTCATATCGCGCCGTCGGACGTCGCCCGGCGGAGGCCTCCACGCTTCGGTTAGCGCCGTCGCGCGCGACGCGGTGGCGGCGCCACCATCGCTGCATCACGTGATATGTGACGTCACGCCAGGGATGAGGCGGCGCGCGCCCGCCGTCGCGTCAGTCTCTGTGCCCGCAACCGCGCCAGCGTCTGCGCCGGGCGTGTATGCGGTCAAGATGGCTCCAAACGCTAAGGACATGCTTCGCATCCACTGGGCTTAACCTTGATAAGCCTCCAATTTTTTTTTTTCAAGCTGTCACGCCAAGCTCGGAATCAATGGAAGATCTGAAATCGCCGTGACAGGACCCGTGAAAAGTGGTTGAGCATTGCGTGTGTGTATACAGCTACAGCTAATCATAGGAAAACGATATGCTCGAACGGCAGTTATACCCTAAAAAAGAAGCGTTTTACTGTTCTGTCAACGTGTTTGGTTTCCTTTGAACGTTTAAGTATATTTCGTCGAGAGTTTTTGTGGCGGTTAAAGCGAATAGGCTGAGAATAAAAATTAGCACAGAGGCCACTAGCAGGAGGACTTAAAAAAGAAGCCGCGTACGTTAAGGGACACGAAGGGCGTCTAAAGTCTGTTGCAGAACACTTTGCACCCTGAGGGTATACACTGATCCGCTAGCGCAAATAAAAAGGGCATAGTACCGGGTTCAGAGGTGGGGGGGGTGGGGGCGTCGAGTTGAAAAGATCTTTGAAGTTTCACGTAAAGCTGTTGAAGTAGTAGGATTGAACTCAAGCTTGAACTCTGAAATTATTTGAGCGTGTGCAGTGGTGTTTTAGCACAAAATAACTAATTCACGAGCTCTAACCGGCTCACTGAGTAAGTGTGAAGCTTGACCTTGAGGGTGACCTTGGCCAATTATAAATAAATAAAACATTGCCGCGAATGGGATTCGAACCCGCGGCGGCGCGAACAGGTCAGCTTCGCTGACCACTGCACCAGAGCACTATCGCCGCAGCCGATCACGCCAGGTCCTGAACTGTAACATCCTCTCGCGCTGTCCATGGTACATCATCGTCTTCATTAACTAATAATACTATCGAGCTAGTATACACACTCGCCCTGAGCACTTCGTATCGTCGTCTTCATCAACTAATACTATTATCGAACTAATGTCGCTATGCGTACCGACGACCCAGCAAAGCAATACCATGAGCCAACCATGAGCCAACCATGAGCCAACCATGCTAAACACATGCTTTCGCACGTCTACTCGATTAAACTACGTTAAAACTCCAATTTTTTTTTTTATAACAAACAACATCTTTATGAAACGTCTTGGAGTGTTCCACCTGCGACTCGCGTTGGGCCCCACGCAAGTCCCAACCCGAAAACTACGTCGCGGGGATTGTCAAGAGACCTACCCTCTTCCCCTTCACTCATGACATGAGACAGAGTGCACTCATATCTCTATAAAAGAGAGGGTAAATTCTGAGTGCCGGATATAAGACGTCTTTATCAGCGCGGAGAAGACCGCGTTGGACGCCACGCGCACGTCGCCTCAGTGGCGGCAGCATCCTCCGCCTGGCGTCCCAGCATCTCGCTCTTACGCCATTCCTGCAGAATTGCCCAGTTCTTGCGCGCCGCCTCCTTTCGTTCATTTCCCGTCATGCCACTCCTCCGCCCTTTCGTCCTTCCACTTTCGCTCTCTTGCGGTAGCGCCTGCAACCGGGCGACTTAAAGCGTCAAAAATATTTCACGGGATTAGAGCCGCGCGGCGCGGCCCCCCCAACCGTCATCTATCACGATTACAAACGGAGACCGGGGGCCGCGACGCTCTCCCCCGCAGCGCCCCGACCGCCTCCTCGCAAAGAACCTCTCGCGGGTTTCCTTTAGAGGGGCGATCCTCGCGTCCGAGGCGCTCACCACACGCGCACATGCCGCTTTGCGGTTGCATTCGGCTGAATACGATAACCCGTTCTTGAGGTGAACACACGCGGCTGCGGCGTGCAGTGTCCGGCGTAGCTTTTCCTATATTTTTTTAAAGCAGTTTTAAAGCAGTTTAAAAGTTTCCTCTCTTCCGTGGAAGCTGAGAGCGGTAGGCCTCGGGTAGCGCAGGCAATGAGAGCAATCGTCGGCCAAATATCAGCCAATTATTCATCGAAGTTCTGAGTACTCTGGATCTCTCTCTCTCTCTCTCTCTGAATAAAAACTAAAAGACGTTCCTCTCTTCTCGTACAAGAAGATAGGCCTACCATTGCATTTTATTTTTAAAGGACTAAAAGAAGGTCTCTGAGGCAACAGAAGCCAGCAGTAAATATGACTATTGTGCGGATTGCGCGCATACCGACGTATATCTGCCAGGTCGCAGACCTACGCCGCAAACAGCCGATTTTAAATAATATCTGAGTGTCGCTACGATGAAGCAATTTTCGTTTGAACAATTGCGAAGCTAATCCCACCAGTAGCTAACAACAAGAAGAGAGCCGAGTCGGGCTGGTTGGTTCATGTTGAATGGTACGACGAAACAGCGCTGACGGACGGGACGGAAGAAGACGAGATGTCGAGACGAGATGAAGACGCATGCGTCTGTCTCGTCTTCTTCCGTCCCGTCCGTCAGCGCTGTTTAGTCATACCATTCAATTAACAACAACGTCAACCTTTCAACAGAAGAGGAGTGCAAGAGAGGTGAGCTGTTGAACGAAGCGCGAAGCCAGGTTAAGAAGTCCGCTGCTCTGGAAGCGTTTTAAAATGTTGAAAATCATCGCGGACACGGCGAAAGTTTAGATTTACGCACATTTCACACCGTCACTTTTTGAAAGGGAGAGAAGTGGAAGACGAAAAATCGGGATCTTTTTTGTTTATTAATTTAACCACATCTCAAGCACTCGGACCTGTTTTCATACAGGCGCTCTTTCTATTATTCCGCCACATTGACCTAAAGGCGGCGCAATGAGTGGAGCCTGGCGTTCACCGAGACAGACATCGTGCCAAGCAAATTAAGGACGCTGCACATGTCGACTGCATCAGCGTGTGAAGCTAGAAGCCATCATACAGACAGCAGCACAGCACGAGCACAGCCTCGGATGAATTAAGACGCGGAACTTGAAGTGGGAAAAGAAGCCAGTCCTTCCCGTCGCAACAGCCCTGTCCAAAGATCACTGTCAGCGGTGTGACCTCATATAGCTGGCCCACCATGCGGCTATCCGAAAGAGGTCGTTTCGTGACCTCAATGCTTCTCCCACTATCTTATATTTGCCGCTCCTGACGAAGCTCAACACTCCAGCGCCTAAGAGCCCTCGCGCTGTCAACGGGATTCTTGTTTTCCCAGCCGACAATAGTCGAACCCACCCGCTCCACGCCTCGCCTCGCCTCAGTTTGCTTCGTCGATAACCAGGGTTATCGGCTCATAAACGCGCAGAATTCGCCCAGTAGTCTGTCTCACTTTCCGAAGGCCAGCCAACCTTTATCAGCAAGCTCCCCGTTGAAGATTAGAAAACGTGGCGAACACGCGTATTACCCGTTGCTTCTTGAAGGCAAACCCGCTAAGCCTAGGTGGAAATGAAAGTCTTCGGCTCCTGAGGTGCGCAATTAATTAATATGAGGCGTACATACTTTTCTTCTTGTTCTTTCGCAGTCAAAAATTAAATCTTAATCGACAGAACGTTTCATTATCTTTTTTTTTATGCACAGCTTCCTTGGCTAAGCTGCTCCTTGCGTAAGGTTTGCTTTCTTTTCCTTTCTTTTTTACAGCTCGAGCATTCCACACCTCCCTATAGCCTCCGCTAAGTTCGCTTATAATGGATTCAATTACTCTGGAGGGTACGCGGAAAGCGATGTTTTTAATAAAATCGTATTTTTTTTCTTCGCTCCAATCTCCCCCGGAGGCCTGCCTCGCTCTCGTAGAGGTCCGCGCTGTTCTTCAAGGGCTACTCTTTCATTTCCCGCTATTTCATTTTTGTTCCTCGAGACACCCCAGGAAATAACTATCGTAATATGAACGCGAAGAGGATCCCCTTGGCTTCTTGCGTTCTTTTTTAGACGGCGCCGCTCCTTTCACTCAGGCGAGGCCCTCCACCTTTAATGGGCCACCCACCCATTCTGCACTTTATGGTGCGTCTGCGATTCTCTGCACGGGCACGCCTCCAGCCACCCTCCCTCCTCCTCCGCCTGCTTTGAAATAGCCCCCACTTTTGTTTGTAAAAGTGGCACTCTTTCTGTAGCCACGAACGTTTAAAAGGCAGCTCGGGGGTTTTTTGAAGATTCTGAGTTGATAATCGCATCATATGATCCAGAATCCTTTCTATTCGTCACAACGAATGGTTACTCTTAACAAGGAAAACAATTTTAAATCCGCAACACAGTCGACCAGAACTTGGCTCCTTGGACCGCGGTAGGGGTAATTCGTCGGTAATATTTGCGGTGTAGCAAAGACGGCAAAAAAAGAAAAAGAAAAAACGGTAGAAGAGTTGTGACGGTTAAAAATAGCGACTGCAAGCAATGAATTCATTTTGGAAATGCTCGAAACAACTGAACACGAGCATGCTATGTCTTATTCACGAAGTCGGGAGAAGGTAGGGAAATATGGAAGATGTGTGCGTGACGTCTCGAGCGCACTGCTGTCCTCCTGAATGGAGGACACAAAAACGGTAAACATCAGATGCATGAGTGATCTGGCGGAAGTTATCAGGACGGAGAGATGAACCTACAGTAAATGTTTTGTAAAAACATGTGGTCCTCGATCGGACAGAAACAAAGGGATATTCACTTTGCAAAATCTTTTTCTACATTTTTACACATTTTCCACTTAGCGACAAGGCTGCAAATAGAGTCCACTGAATTGCTTCCTTATAGGATCCCATCACGGCTATCAAATTATTCCGAAAGTTTGGTTTGGTTTATAGGGTTTAACGTTCCAAAGCGACTCAGGCTATGAGAGACGCCGTAGTGAAGGGCTCCGGAAATTTCGACCACCTGGGGTTCTTTAACGTGCACTCACATATCGCACAGTACACGGGCCTCTAGAATTTATCCTCCAAAGAAATTCCAGCCGTCGCGGCCGGGATCGAACCCGCGTCTTTCGGGTCAGCAGCCGAGCACCATAACCACTGAGCCACCGCGGCGGTCACTATTATTCCGAAAGTCCGTCATTTATGAAAGATATATGATACTAGGCACTTGCTTAAGAGGCCGAGGTTGATGTAGTTTCTGGCTTTAGGTGGGACTACGCGAATACAGCCGAAAATTGCTCAGCCGCAGTGAAAGTTAATGTGTATACAAACGTCACATTTATGCCGCGCCATCATCATTCGCGTCGCCATTGGTGTCCGTTGTCAAAATACGTCAAAGACAAAGGAAGCAACTGCTGCCGTTGCTGCAAATGTTCCCATAGCGCGCGCGCCTCGCCTATGCCCGCAATGCCCAGCATGCATCTCGGTCTAAAATGAGCAAGCACTGCTGACCTCTAACCGCCTGCGCCTGCAAAGGAAAGAGGGTGATAAAACAAAAATCGAAGCAGCTGGCCAGCTTAAGAGACCTAACAGAGCCGACAGTCAAAAAAACAAGGAAAAGGGGGGGGGGGGGGGGGTACCCAGGGTTCCGTGTTCAGAAAATACCGTCCAAACACTGAACGGGACATATGGGTTTGAGCCAAGGATCCAGGAACTTTCCTCAAAATAAAGCTATTTAAAAGCAGCAGATGTACCACACTATACAGTGTTTGGACAGTGTTTAATTACTCCGTCCGTAATTAGTCGACTCTCTCAGCGGCGCAGTGTCTTCTGCGCCATCTGAAGACTTTGCCGAAGATACAAGGAGGGAAAAATAAAAGAGCGGAAAGGCTATCTCTAAACACGAAGATAGATCTTTCATCGGAGCGCGCGAATTAGAGACGCGTAAGCACACAGATATAATTAGAGCACGGAGCACAGAAACATCACGAAGCAGCATCAGCAGAAGAAGAAAGAAGACGAAGAGAACTGAAAAGCGGGACCTATCAGGAGCTTCTTCGCGCACGCAGAAAAGAGTGGGGTATGGAAAAAGTCATCTGCTAGAAAAAGAAAGCACACGGACCGAAGGGAACCTGGCAGCACGAGGCCGAAATGAAAGCGGAAGCAACATTTGTAGCGACACGTTCGTTACCTCTTGCCCTATCCATCAAGACACGGCTCATTAAATCCCAATGTCGGGCAAATGGGAACACCAGCGCAAGAAGCACCACTGACTGCGCGCTCGAGAACAGAGAGAAGAAGAACACGTTCGCTGGCAAAAGTATGCGACGCAGGAAACTGCGAACGAAACTCTTGTTTGGGATGGAGAGGGAGAAGAAGAGAAGAAAGGGAAGCCCGCTGAAATAAAGACGCAGAGAACGATGGACTCTTTGCCAGCCGGAAAGAAAATCGAGGCTTCGGCGCCGGGGCGCAGAGAGGGTACGCGAGCAGACACATCGATACGGCTGCAGCGATCACGGGGGGTAATCAGGCATTTATTCCTTCCTGATGGTGCACACAGTGGCCAGACATCTTCTCGCGGGGCGGCCCGTGAGTGAACGAAGAAGTTATAGTGCGAGGGACGCCGGTCACTGGGAGCGGCGTCGTCACCGCCGACGTGCGAGCCATGCAAGCGGAACCGTTGCCTCCTGACTGTGGCGCCATTCGCGGGAACGGATGGAGAAGCATGAAGTTCGATGGCTCCGGCAAGGCCGGTCTGGGGATCGCGTTCCCGTCGAGAATGACCGCGGCTCCGGACACACTGCATGCGAGTACACCGGGTGTTTCAAATTACTGGATACAGAGATTTCTTTTAAAGGACGCGAAGGACTGTCGACTGTCTTTCAAAGCTTTCGACTGTCTTGATCATAACATACTTCTTGAAAAACTCACTTCATATGACATCCGCGGAAAACCTCATGCTTTACTTAAGTCGTATCTCAGCAATAGAAGCCAGTCTGTCTGCATTAAGAACGAACAGTCATCCTTACTTCCAATATTTTGTGGAGTACCACAAGGAAGTGTATTAGTTCCGCTTCTGTTCAACTTGTTTATAAATGACATAATTCATATTGACAACAGTGTTCAGTTCATCATATACGCTGATGATAGTAGTGTCCTTATTTCTGGAAACGATCCCAATGATCTTGTGCTACATTGTAATGATGTACTTGAAAAATTGTCTGTTTGGTCCCAGTCAAATCGCATGAAAATAAACGCTCAGAAAACGAAAGCTATTTTATTTCGAGCCCGTAATAAGAAATTGATTCTTGAAAGGTGCCTAATGATTCGTGGCAAAAGTATTGACCTTGTGGAAGCTCATAAAATTCTTGGTGTGTATTTTTCTTGCCATTTGAGTTGGGACGCTCATATACACTATGTTGCAAACAAGATTTCTTCAGTGACTGGAGCCGTATCTCGATGTCGTGCTTTCTTGCCCCAAAAGGTTAAACTTCAACTATATAATGCATTATTTGCCCCGCACATGAGCTACTGTAGTTTAGTGTGGGCAAGCACGACAAGAGCAAATACTGACAAAATAATAGTTCTTCAAAAAAGGTACATTCGTAAAATAGCTAACATTGACCGTCAGTCTACAACAAGACATTTATTTGCAGAATATAATATTGTTAGCTTTGACCATCACTATGAACATCGCTTGTTGCATGTTTTCTATTTTTCTCAACATGACACTCAAAGTTTCCTTCTTGCTCTAGCGCTGCTGCAGCCTAGAGCTACTTCTTTAACTCGAATTTACCAACCCTGGTTCGTTCCATTTTTTCGCACTCAGTACAAACTGTAATCATTAAAACACAACCTACCAGTCTCGCTAAATAAACTCAAACAAGTAACCTTCAAATCGCCAAAGCAACTACGAATACACTTTTCACAGTTGTAAATGAGAGTATGATTGCAATGACAAATATTCTACCATGTCTCTATTTCCTTGTACATTTTTGTTCATAGCGTTGTGAATATTTTGTTGTGCTGCTCGGAACCGACGTCTGATGTTGCCTTTGTAAACGGCTCCAGGGCCCAGTCAAGTTGCTGGCTGCAACTTTTAGCCCTGGAGACTGTCCAGTATTCTGGTAAATAAATATGAATTGAATTGAATTAAATATTTTGGTGCAGTCTGCGCTGGTGGATTAGTGCGGCAAAGCGAACATTATTTACACGATAAAGTTCAGTTTAAAGACAAATAAATAATTTTCACCAGCTAACAAACTTCTTGATTTCTGCTTTTAGGGCGCAAAAATATATTGCGAAATTGAACTCCGATCACATTAAGGACGAGCGCAGTTTTTAAAATTTCGGAATCGGCAATGTGGTTCCAGATATCAAACGTAAAAAATACGCTTTTGAAAACTGGTCAGGTTGGCTTTCCTACGTTGATCATTGATCGATTAGCGTCGCCTCTAATTCCTAATGCAAGACACTCTTATGCAGTTAAAGATTTTATGACGCAGAAGATGTCGACGTTCTGTCGTTGTCGACACCAAAGCAAGCGAGGTCCACTGATGAATGCGCGACGCGAAAAAGCCAACCCCGAGAAGCGTTTGAAGGCATTTTTTTTTCGCTGTCTATCTCGAACCTTGTTCCGGAATTCGAAATTTTAAGCAGTGGGCTCAAATTTCATGTTGACGGCTTTCACTTTGCAATGCTGTATATTGCATAGAACCAAAAGCAAAACCTTGATTAGTTAATTTCAGTTAATTATTCATCCCTTACTTTCTTCATAGCATATAAATAATACCCGCATTTCCGTACGGTTAAAATGCATAGACACCACCGACGTATCTTACCCGAATTTTAAATGAAGAATATGTACAGAATAACTTAGAACACCCCGTTGTATGAACTCTGCTAAGTCGGTGGACGTGGTAAGCGTGGTTGTGTAGCGTCGAGACTGAAGTAAACGTGTATCGCCTGTTTGAGTTTGTCACGCAATCTGGCCTATTCTCCATGCCTTTCAATAGAGGACCAACGACAACGACGACAACGACGACGACTACAACAACAACGACTACAACAACAACAACAACAACGACTACAACAACAACAACAACAACGACTACAACAACAACAACAACAACGACTACAACAACAACAACAACAACAACAACAACAACAACAACAACAACAACAACAACAACAACAACAACAACAACAACAACAACAACAACAACAACAACAACAACAACAACAACAACAACAACAACAACGGGCCACCGTGTCCACCAGAGTTTAGCGTCCCGTACCACATAGCCATTTTCGGCTAGTGATTCTATTGGATGCAAACAATTCAATCTGCAAAACAAAAATTGAAATAAAATGTTGAGTCGATGCGAATCAACTTGTAGAGCATGCAAATAACATGCTCATTCAAGCCTATTGCATCCTCAACACCCACCTCCGATCGCACGTCGATGCTAGAGGAAACAGCAGCCGTCGAGTCGCCTGAGAAAGGCGAAAAGGAATCTGATTGGAGCAGAATCGGAACGACAAAGTTGGTCCAGCCTCGGATCCCTGTTTTTGAGGATAAGTGGCCCGCTGGGGTTACTCGCAAACTGAAAGGGGCAAATGGCATCTTGACGCGATACACGCCCTAAAGAACGCGAACAAAAGAAGTCGAGAACAAAGCGGCTGCTGAATCTCCCGCGCACAGAGAAGCTCCCAACGAGGTCCGACGTTTGAAACTGCGGCAAAGAACGGAGGAGCAAGAGAAACGAAGAAGTGACACGCGGAGTTTTAATTGGGACCGTTTAGTCTCTGGCGAAGATATGCTCGCCACGTCGCAGCGGCAACCGAAAACTACAAAAGCGGAAACGAAGAAAGACGCCGGGGCAAGAACGTCGGTACAACCGGAAGCGATCGCAGGTACAGCTCAAACCGAGTGGCAGCGGCGACCCTGGAGTGCCGAGCGCCACTCCAAAGGCGAGCGCGCAGAATAAAAGCGGGACCTCGCCTTTCATGCGAGCGCTCGGGCCGCCGCCTCCACCCCCGCTGACGTGCATTATAAATAGAAGCAGCAGCAGAGGAGGTCCGGGCGAAAGGGGTGCAGCAGATTAAACAAAACCAAAGGGGACAGAGATGATGTGCGCGAGAGACGTCGTGAATGGTGAATATCTGAAGAACTCGGTGCCAGCTGCTCCCTGGGCCTGGGAGGGTGTAGTGTGAAAGGGAACGCGTTAAAAAAAGATGAAATGCGGCGCTGCGCAAGCAAGACTGTGAAGCAGCTTTGAAAGGGGATGCTAGTCGAGGAGCAAAGCCCCGCTTGCAATGTATGCTAACTGCGTTACTCCCCCCAGTTGCTTTTCTTATACTTGCCGGCAAGTTACAGTCGATCTAATAAAGCCACGAAAGTTTTTTTTCTTGCACGCAAAACCAGGTGCTGCTCCAGGCCATCAAGAACGAAACTATGTCGTTGGACCTTAAGAAACGTAACGAGTCTATTCTCGATTACTGAAAGCGCTGAAAGTGAAAGCACTGAACAGGGAATGTTGCATTCAGTTACTCCTTTGAAGCGATTCAGGCAAGCGATTCAGGCCAGCGCTTCTGCTGAGTTTTTTTTTTTTAAACCCATCCTCCAAGCATCATGTTACGGTGCTGAATCAAGAAGCTGATTTTGAAAACCTACACGGCGAACTGGTAGCTTTTCATGAGAAAGTGCTATACCTAGTTGGGGTTTATTCGTATCAAGCAAATTCAGCATCTTTCTTATTGCAAATATGATCGTTTTTTATGCTAACTAGGTAACGCAGTAACAGACATTACTCAAAACTGTAAGCTTCGTCGCATATCTTCCGCCATTTTCAAGAAGAAAGATTTTGCCACCAGCGATAGTATTTTTTTTTTCTGAATTCCAAACCTCGAGTTCATCCTCGAAACGAAAAATGGTTGCACGATTCCTCGAATGTTCCAGAAATCCTTGTATTTAGACCCTAAAATTCTGCTTGAAAGATTTCTCTTAGGTGTTGAGAAAAGCGAATAAGTTTCTGGGACTGCAAAATAAAATGAAATTGCACACAAGCGTGTTTACCAAGCCCTCTGCAAAAGTATACTCTGTTATACTGTTTTAAAGTACTGACTTCTTTCTCAATTACCAGCGACGTTCTCAGTGAAGTGAACGAGCTTCAGCTATTTCAACTCGGCGTTTTCTGCGTTCTTGTGGACACACTGTCAAGCGCACACCCAATCACATCTAATGCATTTAGCAGGCTTCCTGAAAAGCACATTATAGGCTTCTCCACGGCATTCCCGTACATAAAAGGTTTTCATTTTTTTGCTGCGGCGCAGCGAAATAAGCGAAAAAAAAAAAAAAGTCGCGTTTCCTGGAAATACGCGGAATACGGCGCACAATCAGAACGAAGAACAAAACGCACCGAGGGAGGCGTTCGAAAAATAGCGCGCGCTCTCAAAAGCGCGCATTCACAGCGGATACTGCCATCCGGTCTGCGACACGGGGAAGAAAATAATTGAGAAGGACGTTTCCAGGCACCCATTCGAGCTCGCGCGTCAAGAAGCAGCGATGAATAAGGACTCTCCGCCCTCGCACGGGTTTAGAGGCAAGGGGAAGCCGCATGGGTGCGTGGTGCAAAAAGAAGAGACAATCCGAGAGAAAAAAAAAAAGGAGAAATGCATTAAATAAAAGAGCAAAAAAAAAAGGGCGAGTCACTTTCAAAGGGAAAGAGAAGAGAGTTGTTTGTATTTTTAGACTGGCCGCGATGACAGCGGCCGCACTGCAGCGCGAGAGCTCGTGTTGCGCTCCGAACGCCACCTGGGAGGCCCGAGAGGGAGGACGTTTCGGCTACACCGCTCGGTTGAGACGCGGCCATCGGGCTGAGACGACGCAGTGAGGAGCTTTCCGCACGCCGGTAGCCGCAAACAGGGTCGTGCACAGCTGCGACCACACGGGGAAATGTACACGTGAATCGGGCACCAGAAAGTATCACCGCCCGTATACGTTGTGAAAGGAAAAAGAGGAACAGTGAGAGCGAGGTAAGATTCAGTCCCTATTATTAGAGTGCCGTCCCCAGCTGCATCACTCTGCGCGAGCATCCCCAAAAGACTTAAAAGCTACAGCTGTACCCCGGCGACGATGGCACGTAGGGGGTAGCGGCATCATGCAGCGAGTGTGCTGGTGACAGACTAGAATAGAATTTTTTTTCTGCGAGCCAAGTGACGCGTCCATGTACTGTGCGAGAAGACTGTTTTGCTTGCATTTCTAGGGATGAGTGAAATGCTCAAATGGACTGGAATTGTGCGTGTTAGCTCCGTAGAAAAGTTGCTACGAACGCTGTACTCAAGTGCGCAGCGACAAGGTAGGGCGGCAAGCCGTGGCCTAGTGTCGCACAGGTCACTGCGAATCACTAGCAATATGCGTACTCACTACTCGCTATAAACTTACAAGTAAAGCCGCCATACATAGCTCGAGATTTGCGTTCAAAAATCGAGGAGGGCCCGTTACGAAGCTTGCCCACGTTAAAAGTTTTTTTTTTTAGAGAAAATTACAGCCGCTTACCCTCAGCATACTATGAGTGATCAGCGCTGTAGTCCGATAGAACTCAAGAAAAAAGCGGCAAATGCCCGCTTGCATGAAAATGCAGGCAGCGCGACAATGCAAGGAGGGGACTATGTCCGATCATTAAGAACCGACCGACGCCATTGGCTGGAAGGGTGTCCTTTGTCGGGGAGGAAAAGCCGCTTCGTTCTTTAGTTGTAGCCGACTGTAGGTGCGAATTTGGTAGGCACGTTAAAAGGGATTAGCTGCGACGTCATGACATAGGTCGACGCCATTGGTTTGAGGGCCTCTTTTGAGGGGGCGCTTGCTGCTTCGTTCGTGAGTTGTGTCTGACTCAAGAAATGATGAAAACAATGACGAATCCACGCTACGTACAACCAAACAAAAACAGCCGCAGTAGCCAATAAATGACGATAGGTGGCTTCTCGGCTGAGAAGAAGCAGACACTCTGCATCACGGTCTGGGTCAGCGCCTGTGGTTCAGATCCGGTTGCCCATGTTGGCTTTCGTCAGAGGGGGGAGACCAGGGAATAGTGGCCGCGCCACTGAACCGGCCGCTTTGTACTATCAGCAACAAATGAAACGCGAAGAAGACAACTGAAGCGGGAAACACCAAAATCAGAAGGAAGGTCAGTACTGGTGGTGAGTAATTTCACTTCGATGAACCAAGTCTGCCCTTTACTGGTGTTAATCCCGCTCATATTACCTCTGCAGAGGCTAATGTGCAAGGTTTTTGTGTGAGAATTTTTGTCCTGCTGCTGGAGTTTTACTTGTTGCTGATAGCACATGTGTATGTATAGTTTATCTTTCTCCATGCAGACGGGCCATCCGGACGGAACGACGACGACACCGACGACGACACGGGACCGAGGCAATTGGGCTATAACAGCTAGCGCTGTAAGTTTAAATACTAGGAGTCCTGCGTCTGTTCATTGTTTAGTCCCAAGCTAGGGCGTCGTGGCTCGCGAGAAATGAGAAGATAAAATGACATCAACACGCATCGCGGTATGTGTTGATGCTGGTAACCCGATCTTCGCCGTGAATGCAGAGCCTTCGAAGGCCAGCTCGGCGAACCGCTTCCTTTTGCGTATACGTTAGGCCGCACACCATTCGGACGGAAAATTTAGCTATGTTCCCCTTAGGTTCTTCGGCGTGTTGTCCAACCGGTCCGTCATCATGTTACCTTCCATTTTGCCGTAGTTCCCGGACGATGTCATTTTGAGTGCGCCTAGAACGGGAGCTGGAAGCATTTCATACTTGGAAAAAAAAAAAAAAACCGTTCAACATATACTGTGTGGTCCCATTCAACTATAGACGGATACAACTCAAGAACGAAGCGGCAGATGCCCCTCAAAGGCGGCCCTTCAGCCAATTGCTTCAATGGATTTTCATGAGGCCGCGGTTAATTCGATTATGCCGCGGTTATTCCCCTTTCGTCTGCCACCCTCAGCAATCCCATGCTAGCAGACCCAAGGGGGTCGGTCGAGGGGGAAAATCGGTCGACGCCATTGGCTGGAGAGACTTCTTTTGAGGAATACTTTTCCACTTCGTATTTGAGTTGTGCCCGATTATAGAACCCAACTAATACCTTCAAAGGAGATGGTCGAGAGCGCCATGCTGGTAGGAATTTCACCGACATAGGACGGAAAGAGAGAAGAGAGGGAGAGGGAGGGGAGAGACTATAGCAAGAGGCGCGAAACGAGAGGCTCGCCCAGCAAAAGACGAGGCGAAGAGAGCCGTAGCTGAGTTATTGCCGCGCCGACAACACTGAGCGTTTTCACAGACTGCGGTCCCGGCCTCCCCTCCTCGGCCTCAGCCAGGAAGGCGGCAGAGCCCACCGGAGACTGGAGATGCCGCTTTACGACCGCGTAAAAGGATTCCGCAAACCCGATACGGAGTCTGGACATATACAATGTATTGTCTTCAGTGCTCGGGCTTTTTTTTTTTTTGCTCATTTTGTTTAACAGAGTGTCGTTACACTCCGAATATGAAGTACTTAAAGAAACAAGATCGTGTAGAGTAGGAGCACAGGAACGAGCAGACAAGAAGAAAAGTAAACTTAGTGCAACGTATTGTTTCTAATGCCATGGCTTGCCTATTCCTGCAATCTGTTTAGTATATCTCCTCGTGCGGTGACTCTCCATGACCAATTTGTTTCACGCAATTGCTGCGGATCACGGATCTTTTTTTAAACTAGGCGCTCGTCTTAGTTTAATCTGTTCTTACAGTCCTAATTTCGCTTTTTCCCACTTTTTTTTTTTTTCAAACTGTTCAGCTGCCGTTGCATAACTTTTCCGCGATATGTTTTACATCATCGCCACAGACCACCAACAGGATGCAGGCCCACCAGCGATGCATGCCGGGAAAGGTGCCTTTGCGCCGTGAGCCGAAGGGAGACAGCGACCGAGCGTTCAGATGCGGCCAGTACAGCGCACAACACGGGCGATAAGGGAAGGCACGTCCGAAGATCAATACGTTGCTTAGACCATGCAGTTTATAGCCGGCCGCCGTTTTCTTCCGGGAGGGCCCAAGGCAAATCCCGGCCGTCCCCGAGAGCCGCGCCAATCGAGGCGGCAGCAGCAGGGCGCCCGCAGGTCCGGCCAGGGCTCGAACCAAAGACGCCGCTGCGTGATTACCGCTGGGAACCGGGGAGGGCTGGGTGGGGAAGGGGCCGTTGTTTGACCAGCTTTGAGTTTCCCGCGCCAAGTTCGCGATAAGCGCGTGTCTTCCGATCTCAAAAACGCGCTCGCTCGAGAACACGCGATCTCCCGGGAGCGGTGCGAATTAATTGGATTCTTGGAGGGGTGACACGGGAGCCCGTGGCGGAGGCGGCGAGGCCCCGTCCAAAGGAAGTGCCGGCGACACCGTTCTCCACCCTTTCCCTCAACCGTCCAAGACTTGATGCGGACCCGGAGCGCAGCTCGTGCAGAGGCGAACAAAGGCTTAGCATCCCTTTATGTGGACAGAGGGTCGTGTTTTGACAGAGTAGCAGAATGTAGGGCTTTATGACAGGTTTATTTACGAAAGAAAAATGCTGAAGGGAAGAAAAAAAACCCCTTTATTTGTAGACTGGAGGAATAAAGAAACGCGCGGAACAGGGCATGTATTGGTTCAAAGCAGGAAGAGCTTAGATAAGCAAGATTAGTAAAAACGTGCCAGACTAAGACCTCAGCATTTGACACCGCGCGTCTATTCGTCACGAAGCCAACTTTTCCTGCTAATATCAAGCACACAGTTTTCTTGCATTTGAGACCATTTGCGTTCTCGACAACAGATACGTATAACCCGTCAACTATCGGCTGACAGCAGAAAAGTACCGTTCTTTTGTGCCTTAAAACCTTAAAATGCACCTGATTAGCACAACTACGCGAAAAATAGAAAGCTGGGACAAAAAGAAAAATGTGAAGAAACCAAGAACGAACAACGCAGGAGTAATGCTTGTTTGTGGTTTGTTGTGCCGTCTCTTATTTATGTCTGTCTTTGTTTTTGCCGCGAATGCTTGATATTATAAGCCTAACCAACGGTCAGAAGCAACCGTTCTGTTGTATGAGGTCAGCGTGTATTGCTTCACAACTTAAGCTTAGTGTTAGGCTGATTAACTTCTGATTAAAAAACTGAACGAGAAAAGCTCACGAACGACCTCAGCTTGTAAAAGATACAACGTTCACACTCAGCGGCATAATTACGAGGAACGCCAGTGGCGTACACAGAGATATCAACACAGCAATGTATTGCTCCCATGCGCGCAGGAGTGAACGCACCGCGCGACTTGGAGTAGAGGAAGAAGATATCGAGGCGGTTCAGCCTTCAGAACCCTGCGCTACGCGCTATTTGCAATCTGCCTATCGGTCGGGACGACGGCGAAGCAGAAAATATAACGAGCATCATTGTCTATCGCCGCTAATGGATGCATGCGTGCGCGGGAGTGTGGAGTTCGCTATATAGGAAATGCGTCCTCCGGGCGCGCGCGTGATGGATATGCCCCCGGCGCGCAGACGCGTCCATTCGCAGAGTGGCTGCACGCAGATTCCGCCAGTGGCGGCGGCGCCCTGATGAGCTCGCCGAGGTGTGCCGCGGCTGCTGCTGCTGCTGCTGCGTAGCCGCCTATCTCTGGTCCCGGGAAAGGGGGAATAAGCGGGGCGCGCCGGCGAAACGTGGCGTGCCTCCTATCGGCGCTTAGCTATTCATACAGGCGAATGGCGGCTAATAAGAGGCACACACAGAGGGGGGGGGGGGGGGGCACCGCGCAATGAATGGGCGGGAGCCAGCGGACGGACGCGTCCGGCGGCGATAACGATACACCGGCCGGCGGCTGGGGTCAGCCACGGCTGAAGAGCTGCAGAGCCCGCCAGCGCGCTCTCGCTTTCATTTAGGGCGGCCTTCTGCCCGCTTGCGTCCCTCTCTCCACCGCGAAATGCAAATGAAATATTGATTGCCCGCTCGGTGCCGCCGCCGCCGGTGCTGCGGGCACGCTTGAGACATCGATTTCGGGCGGCAAAAGAGGGCGGGTCAGCGAGGACCGTTCTTGCTCGGCCGCGGGCAGAAAACGACACCGGCCGGGGGAGCTAGCTCTGGCCACATAACAGGGCACTGCACGGGACACACCGCTCGCGACTTGATACAGGGCTACAGCCAGTGAGCGGATGATGATTCCGGAAGCTTGGTTCGTGCGAGGGAAGAGGAAATGGAGCATTGTCTGAGTTGTCACGAAAGCTTGAGTCCAAAGTGTGTCCACAAGGCGAAGACTGCATTATCGGATGTGAAAGACACTGCAGCAGGCTTTCTTGAGCACACGCTTGGAAGTACAGGATTGGTCAAAAGTTCCCAGGCCACAGGGCCAACTTTTAAACGGTATATCCTGACACTTAAGATGTCGGTTAAGCTATGAAGGTTCTCAGACGTTATAACAATATTTCTACTCTCTACAGATATGCTGAGCTTCGGGGATACCATAACTGCCTTACTATACTGCTCAAAAGAATACCCTGTGGCCTGGGAACTTTTGACCGACCCTGCCCATGGTGCGTCAAATGTTCCCGAACCATAGGACTTTTTTTGAGCCGCAGAGTGGAGCATTTGCGAATAGATGTTAAAGAAGTATTACTCTCATCTCTGAGAGCCTAGGTAACCTCATAGGTGTATTTAGTGCTTGAGTAAACTCTTGAAAATCAGACCCCATGGCTGGAAACTTTTCACATTCCAGAGCTGTACATGCGCCAGGCAGCATTCAAAGAAGTAGGTTGCTGGTTGTGGTTTCGTAAGGTGCCGCAAAAAAGATGGAAAACAAATTACAGATGTCCATTTAAATTCCTGGGAGTACATTCTGACAAAGCATTAAAAATGCACTCCAGAAACTGCAAAAATAAAATGCGTTTGGTGTGGACGCCACGCAAGGCTTCAAGTGCCCGAAGTACGCTTACCATTTCGCCTGCTACTACCATTTGTTATATATAACAGAAAAAAATACAGCAAATTTAAAAACTAGGAGAGAGAAAGAGAGAAAAGTAGGAAAGAGGCTGTAGAGTACCAAAGGCGAGATTAAACGAAAAAAAAAAATTAATGAACAGTTCCGGATCTCCCACGCAGACGAGAACGCGTTCATTCAGCCGTTCCTCCCGGCATCTCATTAAAACGGAACCACGAGTTCTTTAATCTTCCTTTGAGCGGCCACGACCACGCAAATATAGAAAAAAAAAACGGTGGGGGATGGAATGAGCTTGGAATACAAAGGCGGTCGCAGTCTTTCTCCCGTTTATATGCTTGCGGGGCGATCTGAAGGCGGCCAGATTACCAGCGAGAAGAAAAACTGCGCGGCGCACTACCTCTCCGTTTCTTCACACTTCCTAAAGACGGGGGCAGTCTCTCCCCCTCCCCCTCTCTCTTTTTCCTCCGCACTTGCTCGTCTCGAGTCGCAACCCAGTCGCAATTTCCCCCCACGGTATATCGTCCGGACCTAACAACGCCGATCGTTTGCAAGGGGATCCCGTGTGTGCGCGCGCGCGCCATAACCGTTAAGCCGAAATTATGTACACCATCTCGCACTCTCCCCGGCCGCCCAAGCCGCCCCCCCCCCCCCCCACCTACCCCCCACCCCTTGAGGAGCGTGGCAGACAATCCACGCCGACCACCAGGTTACGTACGCGCGGGAGGGGAGAAAACAGAATAAAGCGAGATCCACGCAAAAACGGTAAGAGACGACCGCAGGCTTTGTTGCGCACGCATGAAAGCTCGGAAAGAGAGCAAAGTAAAGCCGAGAGGTCGTAAAAAGAAGCGGAGGGCGAAAAAAAAAACAGCAGCGCCCGGTGGAGAGAATGGGCCCATTACGGCGAAAACCTGGACTTTTTTTTCTTCTCGTTTCTCCCATTGGTCTGCAGCAGAGCGCGCGAAGAAAGAGAGGGGGCAATTATGAGGGCCTTCATTAACGACTGCTTACAGACACGCCGGGAGAGAGATCACGTGGCACTGCTCGTTCGAGCCGCGTCCGGTAGAGGGCGCACGAGGGGGAAACATTCACGTCGCGCGCCACTCACTCGACGGTGCGGTAAATTGCAAGTTACACGGACAGACTATACGCCGACAACGCTATGCGGCGGACCAGTTTGCGCCCTGCCCTCGCGAGACGAAGTCAGTCTGTATGCTGGCTACCTCCCATATGTTTTCGGTGAAGCTTGACACTTTGCGCAACTTTAGTAACCATTAAGTGTTTGTCGTTATCCTAACTGTGCTATTCATGTGTTTGGTTGTACAGTTTATACTTCAGCGCAGTTATAAGCGAGAATAATAGAATCAGTGAGATAAAAAAAAGAAAAAAGAAAAACAGATGAAAACGATTATTGTCGTGGCTGCTGAAATTGAACCGCATCGATTATTCATACAATTCTTGAATATAATAATTCTATCTCTCTCTCCTGTCTATATGTTTACAAAACTTCGTGTTATGTTTTATTTCTGTCATTCCTCTATTACTTGTTTCTCTTATTCGCCTTCATATTCGCCCTAGCTCATATAGAAAATATGAATCGCATAACCTAGCTGCGCGCGGCCACCCCTACAAATTATTATTGCGTTCCTCTTGCCGTCATACTGCTTGTCGCTGAATCAATGAAAATTGAATAGAGCCGCATAACTTATTGAATGCATTCAGCAGACTATAGATTGCTTCACGCTCAATACATAGTCAACTGAGTAGAAGGCATTGCATTTATGGTGAATGCATTTTGTTGCACAACAATTCACACCGCTGGTATACGAAGCGCTTTGCCACTAGGAGGCTCAAGACAAAGCTGATTATCGGTACTGAAGGCACAACGCTTAAGTAACATTTATAGAATATTGACTGGCATCAAAATACTGTTATGGCGAGGAAAAGAAAAAAAAAACTTTCCAGACCAGCGGAAGTCCACTTTAAGCACCGACTTCAAGAACTACATTTTATTTCTTTTTTCCACTGCTCCAGCAGTAAATACGCGCTTCTCCTAACGGAACATTCCGGTGAGACGTCTACCGTCTACCTTTATGCGAACCACAAATAGCTTACCTGGCTCCAAAGTGCTTTCAGAAATTGGTGCCCATTGACAACCTTCCACCAAGACTTGCTGGTGGTCATTATACGTGCTTTAGCACTAAGTTTGAATGGCCTGAGTGTCTTCTAGCATGTTTTGTTGTAGATTGTAATTCGCTCTTCAAGACTTTGTTGTTCGCCGCTGAGGTCTTGAATGGGACGCCGAACGGCCGTCTGATCGACGCTGCCGTGTTATTAAAAAAAAACAAAACAAAAAACAAACGGGAATGATGCTGGCCTGCATTGTTGTGTAGTGCACACGAAGAAGTGCTGCCGCCAAGTAAGGGCCGAAAAGTGAGTGAAATACTGGTGTGAAAACCCTACAATATACTTCTGCATTAAAAAAAAGACAAACAGGAAAATGCTACTTGCCATTTTGTCTCTTAGCACAGGACCGCTTGAATATAGAGGCATGAAACAGCTTACCTGGAAAGCAAATAGTAAATAGAAATGAATCGCTGAACGCATCTGAAGGATGTATCACGATGCAAATTTGCTATAGTAAAAGCAGCGTGTTAAACACTGACTGAAAACACACGCCCCGCGCTGGAGCATTACGCGTGGCACCGGCCTCTGAGCGCTCGCTATACGCGCTGCTCTTGCTGCGTTGCACCAATCAGATCGACATTCTATTGCGGTAAGTGGTTTCTATTGCTTCGAGAAGCAAAGCTCGAAACGTCAAGCTCACACGAAAATACATACATTACGCACTGACGAAAGCCATACGAACAACGACGCACGCACGCGCACGCACACACACACACACACAGCTAGTAAAAGTGGACAGGCAGAACTACGTTGCACTGCTCACGAACAATACGTATCATTACACTTGTCTTTCAGGCGTGCAAAAGGTGCCATCTTTGCTAGAGGTAAGCACGCTGCGCTTACCGCTTGTTATGCTTTTCGGAGACTTATTTGCATCTAGAGAAAGATAAGGATGACGCAGAGTCCCGTCACGCAGGTCATCCTGGCAGCCGAAGAGGGCTGGCGACCGCAGCGCCACCGATCCACCAGCCCGCTTTTCCCCCGATCTTTAGGCGAAAACGGCACATTGTCCGACTACAACGCCCGCAAGTGATTTTTTTCAGTGCTGATTCAGTGCAGCAGTCCATGTATCTTCAAAAGATGCACCAGTCTGGAACAGACTGCATGGTACACTTTTCGGTCTTCTGAATCAGCGATGATACTGTCAGTAAATAGGGGAAGTGAAGAAAAAAAAATCACAGGGCCGGATTCCATTCTGTATAGCAATGCGCTAGAATTAGCAGCTGTTGGTGCCTTTACCAGAAACGACGTCACCTCCGGGCTGGCAACGCCACTTTTCCAGCCAATGGCAGTGTTCTGGTGGGATGACGTCACTTCCCTACAGCCAATGAGAATGCTCCGGTCTGGTAATGCCACTTCCCTCAAGCCAATGGGCGAACTAATGACTGACGACGCATTTTGGCCCCATGTGGGCTTTCATCGCAAGAAAAAAAAAAAAGACAACGACTGGACACGTCGACCAATGTGTGATATTTTTCCACCTATCTTCTCGTACTCACTTTGTCCGCGACCCTTAAATAAAAAAAGAAAATCCACATATCTCCCATGAAAACCCACGTCTGGGCACCCCACACTCGCGCTGCATAACGTATGCACACACTGTCGCGCAGTGACAACCAACGACGCGCCGCGAACGATAATTGCCTCGGGATTAAGGCCTGAGTCACGTCGACAAGATCGGAGCCGCGACTCGCTGTGAGTCACACCCGCAAGAACAATGGAAGTAACATGAAGCCCGGCAAAGACCCTAGAAACAACAGAAAAAGAAAGAACCCTGGATTAAAGGATGGGAAGGATGTTGTCCTCCCTCAAATTATCCGCGGGGATAATCCGCTGCGGTGAGCCGGGCACCGTATCCCGGATCATGCACGGTTCGTAGATTCAAGTTAAACCACGAGCCTTCTGAATTTTTATTTTTTTATGTTAACGCTACTGCATTTTCCCTAATGCTCTCGCCTTCTTTTCTTGCCAACAAAATTTCAGTATTTCTTTCGCCTCTCTTATGCCTATAGCGTTACTCAGATTATATTTTATACAGCGCTACGTGACTCAAGTTTGCGAGTGATTACTTGCTTGCAATAAGCCACCATATTCATGCCGAGAGAGTAAGTAAGCAAGCATCTGCGTGCAGCAAGCGCATTTCTGAAAGAAAAAATAAAAAATCCTAGACAGTTTTCTTTCTTCTCTGCAATCATTATGAGAAAAATCGCTAACCTAATTCGTCCTACTGGCTTAGTTTAGCAGTATTCTACGTGAGATCATCATCGTAGTACTCCTTTATGAGGTTCGTATTTTTTTCCCTACACGCTAGATAATCACGACGTGAACCTCGCTTGCACCAGTGGGTGGCATACACAGAACAAATCGCCAGTGTTCGAACGTTTAGAGTGCGGATAATGGAGAGTGCGTCCGGAGAATTTGGAGCAAAATGGCTAACGATGCTCGAGATATTATTGGCTCGCCAGTCTGCGAGACGTCTGTTTGCCGTAGCTCAGCGGAGCCGCCAGCGATCGCCCAGTCCCTTTCATCTGCCCAGACCCTCGCGGGCGTATTAGGCAAAAGTTTCGCCGCATAGGTTTCCATGCACCGATGAGCTGTTCTTACGAGTCCGTCGCTCAGCGTATAGTTTTTAAAAACAAAAACCCGTCACAGTTTACAATTCACACTGATTGTAAACTGCGCATTAAATCAAAGAACTTGAAAACCCAACTATCTAGAACTACGCACTTTATCAGGACACTTTTATTGCGATCTAAGAGATAGATCTCCGTCAGCTATTTCGAACACGTTGTAGGCTCTAATACGTGCGACAGAGCGTCACGACTTGCAGTACATGGTTACTAGACACTCATATGCAAAAGTCAGAGACCGTTATGACCGGCCACTCAACTTGCAGTATGCAGTCATTAATAGCGTCCTAAGCTGTTACGTGGCATGGGTGCATTAGAATAAAGGTGCTTAAATCGTAAAAATTACTAGCAACGTCTCAAAAACGCGAAAGAGATAATTCGCGAAAGAGCCAGAGGAATAAAATGCGGTTCGTTACCACTAAGCAACAGCAATTACAGCAGTTAATAAATAATAACCTACGCAGGCATTCATATTCGACTACGATCCTTCCGTTTTGCACGTGCAGTTTCTCTGGCTCTTTCGGCTTTCGTTCCATGCCGACAGCACATTTTACAGCTAAAAATGCTTGTTTACATCACCAGAATACTACCCTGAAGAGAGAAAATGCTCTTTGATGTCGAGAAAAATCTGGTGGATCTAACAAAAAATTCAGTACAACAGTGCATGTATGTCACCTGTTCGCACGAGAATGCACAAGAATGTAAACTAAGCGCCAATCAATCAACATGTCCAAGCGCAACATCAAAACTTTCAACCGTCCGGACTCCTCCCGGGCATACATGCGTTAATACATTCCTATCGCTATTCATAACAATGTTCCCAGCGGTGTATTCCACGGAGCTTAAAAGGAAGCGACAAAACAAACGGCGAAAATTGGCTTAATCTCTTTTTCCCGTATTTCCAAGGTCCAACTCAAGACGACGCGTATATACACGAAGAACGAGAAAAGAACGAGAAAGAACGTTCGCTCGGCGCGAAATCAGAGCGTCTCTCCCGGAGCGACTCGCCGACGGCAGCGCGCGCGCGAGAAATGTCAGCGAGAGAAAGAGAGGAAGGATAGAAAGGGGGGCTCTTCGACTTCTTAGAACCTCGGGAAGACAACGAAAACGACAAACGCGCTGCTCGAACGAAAACAGCACGAAAACGACAAACGCCCAGCCGCGGTGCGGTGCGGTACGTGCCTTCAAACGACGCGCTCTCATCATCCGCACCCATTAGAGGAAAAATCCAGTTTTCACGCAGTCATGCAGAGGAAAGTAAAAACGAAGGACGACGGGAGACGAAGTAAAAATGGGCGGCAACCTAATAATGACCTAGCCCGGTCGGCGGAGGAAGAAGATGGAGGACGAAAAGCCATAGCGGAGACACTGAGGGAAAGAGAAAGGAACCTTCGCCAACAATACGCGCGGGCGTGGAGACGAAGCGCGTCAGGTCGATTCCTATAAGCCTCCTTTCCCGGCGGCGATTTTTAAAAACGAAACGAAGGGCGCGCGCGGCCGCATGGCCTAAGAAGTGACGCGCTGCTTGACAAAAGGGAAAAGGGAAAGCAAAAATATATCAGAACAAAAGGAAGCAGGGATGCGGGGAGTTGAACACCGGTTCTGGAACACACGCACATTATGGGGCTGATAACTGAACACGCGATTAAGGAAACGAGACTCCCAAAGACCGAATTACTGCATCCAAAGACGGAGGAGTTAAGAAGAAAGAAGTTGGGGGAAAAAAGAAGAAAACCGACAAAGAGCCCGCTTACTAGGGCTCGGAAGTTCCTCGTGACGAAGACAAATGAAAAATTCAGTAGCGCGACTCGGAGCCCGCACGCCTGCACTTCCAGGGGAAGGAAGGGCGGTGCACTCGCGCACACGGCGCGATAATGACTTCTCCGCTAAATTACCTCCTAATTATGTACCAAACTCGCGTTCTCTCGAAGAAGGGGCCGCGCACACGTAGGTCGAGAGATGCAACGACCGCCAAGGAGCCGTCGACTGGGCCGCAGTCTTGTTCGGCACTCGCCGCGCGTGTATTTGCGGCAGGGGCTAACTAACCGCTGGAGAGTTGTCCAGACCGAGCGAGGTAGGTGAACAGTCATTAAGGATCGAAGTTGTGCAAAGGAGGACGGTATCCAGGAAAGGGACAGGTCAGGCGCCCCACTCCATTTCCTCGCTCATTAAAGCGAGCGGACATATCAAAGAAAACAAATGCACGCCCAGTGTTGCGGCCACACCAGGAGCACAGCAACAGCGGATACACTCCAGTACATCAGTCGGAAATGTTGAACTGACACGGAGGCAGACCAAACCTGTATACACCTTTCCACTGTTTACAGTTCGATTGAACACGCGTGCATGTAGGATATCTGTCAAAACAAAACGCTTCTGGCAAAGTCCAGTGGAAATACGGCTGCGCTCAAAGAGGCAAATATAAAAAGATTTATAGTAGCGGTACCTCATGCCCACTGTTGAACCCCCGCTTCTCAAAGCAGGTAAATCTGAGCCAATACCCTCCTCTCCATTCAAATTGCACACTCCTGATTCACTCCTCACGACTCCTTGAGACGAAGGAAGGAAACATTCGCGCGAAAAGAAGCCCGCCGGGATACAAGGTGAACGCGCCACAGGATACGTATAATATAAGGATTCCTTCCCGGATTGATTATTTTTGAATCTCGCGCCCTTCGCCATTGTCTAAAGTGACACCATGCCCTCGGCTTCAGCCAATAACGAAGATGGTTTGGTTAACGGTGGTTTAACGTCCCAAAGCGACTCAGGTATGAGGGACGCCGTAGTGGAGGGCTCCGGAAATTTCGACCACATGGGGTTCTTTAACGTGCACTGAAATCGCACAGTACACGGGCCTCTGGAATTTCGCCTCCATCGAAATTCGACCGCCGCGGCCGGGATCGAACCCGCATCTTTCACAATAACGAAGAGTGAACGCAGGCGTAGCCTGGCTTCAGCCAATACTGAAGAGCGGGAAAATCATAAATGGCACGAAACCGATTGCGAAATCACTTGTGAAATCGCTCGAAAACAGCCCAGTAGTCGTTCATGTATGGAAAGATGAGACCAAGCGACTTCAGCGCAAACGACCATGCGCGGTATTAATGGCCTGTCGCTAACATAGAATGGAACCACGCATTGAAACAAGTATAAGGCACTTTGCTGCAACCTTAGGGCCGTTTCACATGCATGCGATTCTCGCCTGCGACGCTGCGAATTCTGTCGGTCTGCGACTGGGGAGGGCCGTCGGTCTAGCCGCAGACGGCCTGCGACCAAGTTCCGTCCGGGTGGAATTCAGTCGCAGCGTCGGTGTGTTCGCTCTGCGACTGACCAATGGGCAGCGCCGAGACGGCGCGTGACGTGACGTCACGTGGAAGCTGTTGCCGCCAAGTTCCATTAACGTTGGTTGCCGCGGCCACGGCCGGTCTCCAGGCGCGCGAGCGAAAGAGCGCGCGCGTCGAGACCACCGTGGTCGAGACCGGCCGCGGCAACAGCTCCCACGTGACGTCAGTAACGCGCCGTCTCGGCGTGGGGTCACGTGGGAGCTGTTCCCGCGGCGTAAGCAAAACTGTTTATTCTAGTCAGAACATACGAAATATTGCCTTGCATCTAAAAACACGCTCGTCATAACATCATCAACACATTCCGTGCAGCGCTTCTGTCGCGTTTAATCGTGGGTTGCCTATGCGAACATCGAGCAATCTTGCGTGTCCCTCCGACCATAGAGCTAATATACCAACTGCCTCCGGCCGAATTCGCTGGGTACGCGTAGCATGTGAAAGCACTGTGCGAAAATCGCACTGCGGCGTCACCGACTAGGCAGACTATTTTCGTTCTAGTCGCAGCATGTGAAACGTCCCTTACGCACCGTAACAGGCGCGCAGAGACGAAACGAAAGAGCACTTGAATAATTCGCGACACGTCTGTTTCCTGTTTCAATTTCGCCAGGAGAAAAGTCTGTCTGCTCATATTACCCATAGTTATATACAGGTGTGCGGACTTGACAAGAGAACGTTTTGATGGCAAGACGCAAACCGTGCATGTTTGTCTTACTTCTTGTGCGTCTGATTGCTTTTGCTCCGGAATAAAGTAAAATATCTCACATTTCTCCCAACCGTGTTGGCTCAGTACGCACTACTTGGACATTGCACTACTCGACAGGTGTTGTACTCGGTGCACTTCGCCAAGAAATTCACCGAGCACAATACTGTGGCTTAGCACAAGGCAGACAGGCCCAGAGCGAAAGTGCGCAGGTCACAGCGTGCATAATCAAAGCGGCTGCCTTGTCCCATAGGTGCAGCAATGGGGGGTTTGCAGGTACCTGGTGGCGAAATGGAGGGCCCTTCGCTGGCGGTGTGCCGGAAGAGAACGCGAGGGGCACCCAGAGGGGCCGCAGCCAGTCACCACCCGCACACGCGGGGGTTCCGGAACGTTTGACGAAGGCGGTGCGCTGGCACACGCTTCTCCGAGGTGGAGATCAGCCACCAAGAAATGGTAAATGTGGCAGAATGTGAGCGAAATTAACGCAATACTGTACAATGCGGATTCTAAGCGACTGTGCCAACAACACGGATCTACGGGTAGGAATTTTAAGGAGTTTTGGAAGGTTAGTATGGGGCAGTGCGCCCCGAGATGCTTTACGACAGAGTGTTTCCAGCAGAACGAGTCAGGCAAGCGCGGGCCAAGGCGCACACAGATAAGCAAGCATCGAATGCAAATTAATGCAGCGCTATAGAGAATATATCTAAAAAGGAAACTATTTTCGTACTCGTTTCCCGCATCCCACCTCCCTTGTCTGTTTCGCGAAAAATTATACCAACGCCTAACATTTGTCTGCTGTTGTCAAGCGCGGCCACTTCAATACCACGCAGAAAAAGACACGGCGAATCAGCGCTACTGCTAGGTCGCTGCAACGACAGAAACGGCAACGATCATCGCGCCCGCGGAACGCGTGAAAGAAATCGAACGAAAGCGCGAACGGCTGCGAAACGTCTCTTGTCCAGTTCAACGGTGCGCGTCCGGGCGCCTTTCCCGTTCCTGTCCACGCAGCAGCTTAACCTGAAAGCACCTATCACTTAACCTCGGTCAGCCCCGAGCGCTGGACAGGCGGCACTTTGGGAGCGTAAGACGGAGCTGGGAAAGAAGAGGGAAGAGAGAGGAACGTGAAAGTGCCGCCCAGGGCGACCTATATACCTAGCAGCGTTGTTTTAACGGCCCAAACGTGAGAGCTTCCGAGCACCCCTCGCAAACACAGAAAAAACAAAAGAAGGAGAGGGAGACAGAGGAAAGAAATAACCCTGGGCGACGTCGACGTAGGGTTGAAAACGCGCGAGCGCTCGCTGCCCCTCAAGCCCGGCCGTTTTATAGCTCGCGCCACCGGATGTGCATTTTATTAGGCGCCTTCGGGGCAGCCCCGATCCCGGCCGCCGACCCGCTGGTCTGTGCGGTCGACGCACCGCATGCGATGCTCCCATTGGCTGCAGCGAGAGGAAACTCTTCGAGGAAGAGAAAAAACAAAATTATAGAAAAAAAAAACAAGGGCATTCGGACCTCGCCCAGACCGATGACGCCGGTGCTTACGGCACACGTCGCAGCTACGGCGGCAGCCGCGCGACCCCAACCTTGTGGCGGGTACGACCGCGGCGGAATATGACGCGCTATATGCTGTCGATTGACTGCTGCAGTAAAACGGAACTTTTTTTTTCCCCTTCTCGCGCTATTAAAGGCTGAGCTCGTATTACGACACAGTAATCGTGCCTGCCTTCCCGCTCACACGGAGCGATGAGTGTGAACGACGAGACAGTTTACAGGAGTTGAAAAGCATAACCTCCAAAATCAAGCAAATGCGGTTCTACAAAGAGTGAACGTTCATAACTGCTTTCGCCGTGTTTTAATTGCGTCACCAAGGGAGGTCCCAACGGTGGTCTTTTCTTTTTCTGCCAGTCGTTGTGTGTGCCTCGTCTCTCCTTTGTCCCCGTCTTTTTGGCTGGTTTTTTTTTTCTTAAGTATGTACCAACTAACCCAGATTTCAACTCTCCTGCAAGTCTTTTTCTACAGCCTAACCTTCCCGAAAAAAAAAAAAAACATACTGAAGCCGCTGAAGCTTGATTTTTTGACCGCCGCTGCCACCAAGAGTACGAATTATGCATATTTACTGATGTAAATTTACTCCGGAACTTCAGCAGCCTATCCTGCCTCTAAAAGGGGAGTGTGCTAGAGGACTGCTTACCCCCTTCGCACTATCCCATGTAGGCTTATTCGTGTTTAGAGTGTAGGTACAAGACTAAGGAACAGTGATGTGAAAGTAAAAATGGCTCGTAGATTTTTTTTCTCAAAACCCGAAGTTTCTTTTGTGATAACGTAAACGGTCAGAGGAATGTATAAGGACTTAACTGCAAGAGGTCACTTAGCCGAGCAGTCTTGGCTTGGTCACACTGCTGTTAATGCTGTTAAGTTGATATAAGATGCGTGCGCCCCAAAATGTACATTATGTACTCAACAGCGGTGCGTATTAAGTGTGTTATGATCATCATCTCGAACACTGCAAAGGCGACGGGGCTGAATTCCCGTCCTAAATTTCAGCAAAAAAGAATTCAAGTGGGCAACATCTGCATATATTATTTCATAGAACGCTAACGCCGCACGTTGTATTACTAAATAAGAGACTCCTATCAGCACGCAACATTGAAGCACCGCCTATCAACATTTTATAAAGCGTAATGTCGATGTTTGTGCTGTTGAAAGAATATAACCTCAGCGAAAATCAGTTTCTTTTAAAAAAATGCTTTTTCACCGAGCCGCCGTATTTAATATTCACAACGTCAACACAAGATGCACCTGAATATAGCTCCCTCGCCAACAAAGGCCTTCGCCGTCGCAGCAGCAGCTAATTTGCTTCCGCCTCGGCACAACTCCAAAAATACGTCGTGCTCCAGAGAGGCGGCTTCTCCTTGATATTTTCCGCAATGCGGCAAAGCCCGCTTCTTTTTCTTCCCGGGACCACTACTTGGCGTACGAGCCCACTGGCCCCCGGTCCCCCTTTCTGCGTCTCAAGGGCTGCGGACTGCGCCCTCCATCTTTTTGGGAAAAAACATTCTTTTCCATCGCCTCTCAAGCGCATCCGCAGGCCGGCGCTACGAATTGCGCTCGCGCTTTAAGGTGCCGAATAAAGTATTAAAAGAAAAAAGAAAACGGTTCCTCTTTCCCGAGCGGAGCGTATGGCGGCTCTGGAGGATCGTGGGCTGCATCGGTGATGGGGTCTCTTCCGAACGCGCCGAGACAGTTCCCGTGGACGTAACGCCGCGAGTTTAAGGACACGAGGCGCGAAAAACCAGGGCGATGAAGGAACGGAAAGAACGAACGCGCACTAGGAATGGCAGGACATTAGGCGGCTCGGCAATTGAGCCCAACACCATCCGTTCCCCGTTGAAATGCGGCACGGCCATGGAAGCCCGTCCGCTCTCTTCGCGAGCAGCGGGGAAAAAAAGGGGGGGGGGGAGGGAGGAGAGGAGGGGGAGCACTTCAATTGGACGGCGCACTCGGTGCTGGCCTGGCGGCTGCTGCTCCGCCGCCGCCACCACCGGCACCGCCACCTCCTCCTAAATTTAGAAGTTCCGCGGAGACTGCGCGTTTGGCGAGTTACAGGCTAACGAGATCGAGAGCGCACTCGCTGCCTCGTCGTGCCCGCCATCGCCGTCTTCGTAGGATGTGGATCCCCAGGGCAGTTCTTCAAACGGTCGCCTCATTCAATTTCGGTCTTGACGGGTATCAGGCTCAAATGCTCCAGACGCGAGTTAGGCGACGAGACGCGCGCGAAGGGGTGCACTCTGTGTGTGGAAGGGGGGCGGCTCAAGCCCGAGAGAGAACAGGGGGCACGTCGGCATTTCGACCCAAGGCGCGAGCACAGGATTAACTCGACGTGGATGCGACGGCCGCCTCCGACGCTCCTCGTCTCTCGCTCGCCCCGGCTGCGACACATCGTGGACAGGGGAAGCTCTGCGCCCTTAAATTGGTGCCGTCGCCCGGGCGGACACACGCATTCTATTCGCCCAGCCCCCTTTTTGCGCGCAGGCGACCCCGAAGGGCTGCGCAGAGCCGCCCTTCACCGCACGGCGCGACTGAGGCGAATTTCTCGCGTGCCAAGCACCTAACGGCGCGACGGGCACTGCGGCAATAGCGCGTAAGAGGGAAGCCACGGCTCGACTCACGTGACTTGTCTGGGAGACGCGACTCGGCGCAAAATAGGCCTCGCGCGTCTCGCTGTTCCCGCCGGGTGCGCTGTCCTGAAATTCGACAGCGTCCGGATGAAGGATGAGCGGGACTAATTCGTTTCGAGAGCGCGGGGGGGAGGAGGAGAAGGCGGCGCGGGTCCAGGCCGAGGGGGGAACAAAGCACGAGTGGAATTTCGAAAGCGAAGACGCCGCGCGCGCGCGAACTGCGGTGCTTAACGAGCTGATACGCGAGGCCGGCTGGAATAATCCGGCGCGCAGAGGGCGAATGGAAATGTCAGAGCGCGGGAGGCAGAAGAGCGCCCCGCGCGCACTTTTGGATTTGGACGGCAGTTTGGGAAACGGGAAAGCTCGTGGCGTCGATACGCCGCCGCTCTCCGCCTCGGGAGCCTTGTGGAGGCCCCGCATTCCACCCGCACTCGTGTCGCATGCCTGGCGCCGTTCGACGGCCAACGACGCCGTTTGTCAGCCGTTTCTAATGATTTTACGAGAAAGGTCTGTGTTGGCTGCGTTTGAGGAGCACAATACCGGTATACGCAGCGGATGCGCAACAACGATGCGAGAGCGCTGCAGTAGTGCAAAATGAACAAGATTTCGAAATTTCATAAACTGTGTCAGTTGCAGACAACACGATGGAAGCATACGCACTCTTTTATATCAGCGAATACTCAGCATGCCATTGAACAGGCCAGTTTCTTTATTTCGCACAGTGCACTCCTGTAGCCTAGTTTAAGCCGCAGCGGCCGGGTTTCAATGGAGGTCGCGACTTAAAATAACGTATGATTCTCGAGAAACTTTTTCACAAGAACACTGTGAGCGTTAGACAAGCACAGCACAGGGAACTAAAGCACTCTTCCCCCGAGCCGACAGCTTTTTGCTATCCTGGACAGAACTAACTGAATTCCCGATCCAAGTTTGAAACCCTGCCCGCATGAAGTGCGGCAGGGTTGGAAAGTTGCATGGAGGGGGGGGGGGGGGGGGGGGGGGTGGTCAGTTACTTTTGTCTTCGATAGTACAAAGCTGCCGGTTGGAGGGCAGGATCACTTCAGCCTTTTTTTTCTTTTTTGCTCCAAGTCTTCCACAGTGGAGGGAATGGGGCATGCGGAAGGGATGACGACGACACAGTGAAACCGGAGGAACTAGGCTAATACAGTTAGCGCTGTAAAATATACTCGCCCGTTAGAGCTGCAACTCGCTCACCGACGCGCCATCTCGGTTTTCAGGAATACTAATTTAGAGCGATGTACAAGTTTCAGTTTACGCTGTCCTCAGAAACGGTTCCAGTTACATGACACGTGAACCATCCGCACGCTTCGCTGCAAAATACAACGCAAACAAGCTAAAATTACTCTGCGTCTAGGAAAGCTTCGCGACTGCACCACAAAACAATACCAGACGCACATAAATCCAGTTTCTTGTGCCAGAACATCTGTTTTCATTGTTGGCGCGTTTTGCGAGAAACGAAGGCAAAGAAAAGAGCGCTATATACATCTCGATCATTGCAAACATCGCCGCACACGGGGCGCGCCCGTAATATACACACACAGTTGCTGCCTCCGATCCTTAGGCGTTCCTCCGCGCAGATCATTTATAACCAAAATTGAATCCCCGAGTTCCCCCCGAAAAACTCTCGCGTACCCCGGGCTGCAAGAGCTACAACAGCAGCTGCCCGCCGGCCCAAAGATTCCACCGCTCGACCGTGAACGCTGTCACTCAGCCGCCGCCACGCGGGGCCCGCGCCGGAGTCCAGGAATTCTTCGAGTTTCGCAACACAGGGGGAAGGAAGAGAAGAGGAAGGAAGAGAGGAGGAGGCTGCGCCAGGCGGTGCTCTCGATTCCTGATACCAATATATTACGGGGCGCTGCTCAGGCTATCGAGTCAAAGGACGGCACGCGCTGCGGGACTTGAGCCAAGGCGAATCGAGCAATGCGATCCGCCGCACGTGGCGCCCAATCTATACCGGCGGAGGAGGCGTTCCGCTTCCCCCAAATCCATCACAGGGGATTAACGCCGGATTAATTTGGGCCCCGACCCACCGCGCCTGCAAGGCGCCAGCAGCGCGAGAGCCATGGCTCAGCAGAAAGAAAGGAGAAGAAGAAAAGCGAAAATGCATCGGCAGCGGGTGCGGTACACGGCGGCCCAGCTCGGCAGCAAGCGCATGAGAAAAGATAGGAGAGCCAGGTGTAACATCGGCTATAGCGCTCGAGGCTGAAACTGAACGCCTATCAGCCTTTACACGTCTACCGGAAAGCGGTATAGGAGGAACCGCTATGTATTGCTCAAACGAGCACACCCTCTAACTCGCAAGGCATGACATCCGAATGCCAAAAACGAATGCATATGTGGCATGACAAATTGCCGCCCCTTTGCAGAGCAAAAGTGGCGGGGTGGTACCACAGTCGAGCATGTGAAGGCCTGCGTGATCAGTTATTCTCCTAGAGACTTGCGTTAAGTGTAAACAGTTGGTTACGCATAGCGCATTGGAAACCCCTTATCATTGTAACGGCGAGGTGCGTCGCAGTAAGTCAGGATGCTCGCATGAGCGATCGAACTTCGCCACCAAACACAAAGAAAACCAGCAAGCGAAAGCCCGAAAATAGAACGGTCACACCTACAAGAAACATGCCCGCGTGGTGGTAGCGGATTCCACCTACGCAAGGGGAATCGATGAGGCTCGTGCATGCCAGTAGGAAGGATACTACCGCAGACAGGCAAAAAAAGAAAAAAAAAAACAAATTGAAGCCCCAACCCTTCCTGGTTGGACAGCAGGCTCACTGTCAGGCACACCTATTTCTGGTGCAACCATGGGACTGCGGTGTAAGAAACATGAAAATAAAAGCAAGTAAGAGTGTCACCGCTTGCTTACACTATCACCCGGACAGCTATCATAAATCAGCTGCTATAATTAAGCCGACCGTGTGACGCAAGCAACGCCTCGTATCGGTTTCCACGAACGCAGCCCGCTGAGGCATAACAGGGTCCGGGCGGCCCTCTTCGCAAGCGAGTATTGTTCTGTTGTGTCCCAACCAATACCTTCGTGCTTTGTGATGCAATTACAGAAAACAGCCCTGTCTGGCCGCTGCCATAGGCTGTCTGCGAGCTTGGCTGCCGAGTGGTTTATTTTTCTTGGTGTTTTGTTTTCTCCTTTGTTCCACTTGTGAATGGTGTCTACACGAAAAGGACCGGCCATGTATAACAACTGCTCCCACCGTGTGTGGACGCCGATTAATTAGATCCCTCTGACGGCAGCTGAGCAGTCTCTTTCAGAATTATAAGGTTAATCTATGCACACGTTATTCTGAATGCTTTGTAGTTCTGTTTCGGTAAATGGCAAATAATCATTTAAGGGCACCATACGCCAAACGCAAAGCTTACGTGTCTGCTTTGTGGGGGAGAACTAAAAGGCTTTTAAGGCATTTTAACTTGAGAAATTTTCGGTGCGTGCAAGAAATGTATCCATGACACCAGGGCAGGTTAGAACGGAATGAAGTTTTAAAAATACGATAATTTTAAAGTTTCGCTTCCAGCCAACATATGTGCAACTAAACGACGCCTTTTCAAAGACAGGTGACAGCAGTGTATGCACAGTTCGCTTAGTTGTTGCAGGAAGGGTACACATGTCCCATCGAAAAGCTTCTATTGCCGAAAATTCCAAAGTATTCGCTTCCGAAATGCGTTTACAATGCCAACGATCGTGCAAAAAAAAAAAGCCTGTTGGCGTCCATTTGATTGAATTTTTGTGGCTGTTGAAGAAAAGCAGGTCCGTTAAACGACGAAGATTATTATTATTCAAAAAATAATAAGAAAACGTTGGTTGATTCATCTGTAGGACTTATTGCATTCCGAAAAGCTTAGTGGAGATCCCTGCGCGAGGAGTGCGCGGAAGAAGTGATATACTTCGCGGGATGAGAGCAGAGGTTGAACGCAAAATTCAGGGTTTGCGAGACGTAAACAAAAAACTACACGCTGCCGGAAAATAATACATTAGGGGAAGTATAACGCACTATGCCACACGGCGTAGCACGATAAATTCCTCCGTTGCTTCTATTGTGGCCATTTCTTACAGGCATGCTTGTTAAGTGCATAGAATGGCGGGGGAAAGATTTATGGTTACAACAGAATACAAGTCTACAACTGAAGCCGTGCTCCATGATGTTCGAACGATAGTTTCCTCACAACGCTTTATTGTAGTTTCTGGCAATCTGGTGTTCAAATTCGGCAAAGCGAGGTAGAGTTGTCTGCTCCGAAATTTCTGCACCAACGATTATTTTCGGACGATAACAGGTAAGACAACCCCATTGGCAAGCACTCCGTCTGACACAATGACGTCTGAGTGACTGGAATAGGAATAGGAAAACGCAAAAAAAAAAAAAAAACTTCCGAGCTTCTGGCTCAAAAATCAGTCGAATAATGCAATGCACGCACGTTGCCGTGTAGCACAGGTACGACTGTCAGACGCCGCTGAAAGCCGCTGATAAACGGGCCGATTTTGTCGGCGTAAGAACACGAAACGAGCGTGAAACATGGCGCGCCAGCGATGAGTCGCGAACCGCGCAACGCCTTTTGAAAGTCCACCGCCTACGCGCGAGGCCGTGTCCCCGGCGACCGGTTTACAACGACGCCGCGGTAGAGTCTTGAAAGACCGAGAGGCACGGCGTGGGCACAGGAGGAGTGACACGATTCAAAAGAAAACGAGCCCGACTGGTGCATCTGCGAGCGCCGCAAAACACAACGCCGACAAATTGGCAGTGCGTTGCGCGGTAAACACCACAGCCGACCCGCTGTAGCCGTGAGAGCGGGCTGGGCCCGACGTGCTGGTGACTGACAGGTCAGTGGGCCCATGGCCCGGTCGTCTTCAGACTGCTGGCTGCCATCCAGAAGGTTTATTTTCCGGCTCTTGCAACTAAATTTGCAGGGTTATACCTTGAGACCTTGATGTGCATGCTCGGTAGGCTGGAATTAGTCCGAGGGCTGTCTGAAAGAGGCGTCTCCTCGTGGCGGGGGCGGGGCGAGGGCTTGCACTAACTTCTTTTCGGGCCTTACATAGGCTGTTACACCATACACCCTTACAGGAATCGGTCCTGCTGGTCGTAGTTTACGGTGCCAGCGTACGTTCTGCTCTATTCCCGTGGTAAGTGCTGATCTCTTGACGACGGCTGTACCATTAACGTACTTTACTGTGAGAGCAGCCAAACAAGTTAGAAAACGAAAACTACACGAATCTTTATTGCGGAAAAGCGTTCGTACACCATCACACAATTTATACGCGGCCGGATTACAAGACGACCTATACACCATGAGATACCAAAAAAATCAGCATCATTCTTTCGACAATTACGAATGTACTTCGAATAGACAGAACATGTCTTCCTGGCACGCAGGATATCCAGCCATGATTTGCTTTACGGAGGGCTTCATATCGCGAGGGAGTAGAAATGAGCTCGACGCTCATCTAACCCGACACCGCCCTGTTGAAGCGGACCAAGGAAAGTTCCTTCCTCCGACAAGGAAAGAAGGGAAGGGGGGCCGCATGAAACAAGCGGGGATGCTTCCGCTCTTCGAGGCTGTCAACCCGGCCGGCGCGCCGAGCCGACTGGAAGGCTGCCATGTCACGAGCAACAACAACACCGCCAGCTACGCGGGCAACACGGCGCGGCGTCGGCGGCTGCCGAAGGCCGCACGGCCAGAAAGAAAAGCGCGCGTCGCAAAGTAGAAGAAGCTTCCGCGGATGGGGGCTGAGGAGGAGGAGGAGGCGAATATCAAAGCAGGCTTGAAACAAAGACTTTTTGTAGCTCCGAGCCCCCCTCGCGTCGTTGTCGCGCGTCGGAGGAGAAGCGAGCCTGAAAGAATTTTCCCGCTCGGGGCGAGAGGGCGGACGCCATCGATTTTCGGGTCCCGGGCGGGAGGAGCGGCCGCCGTCAGCCGGGGCTTCATTCTATCGCCGCCGCTGCCTGCAGCGCGAACCTGGGGCCCGAGATAAGAGAGCGCGCGGCGTCGGCCTCGGCGCGCCTTTTTCTTGCCGCGCCCGTTAGACGCCTTGCTCCTCTCTTTTCTTCTCGCTGCTGCCGTTGCGTGTATGCCCCCCTTCCACCCCCACACCCCTGCAGAAGCGTGGTGTGCACTCGCGACTCCGGCCGCGTCGCCTATTTCCTCCTCCGTGGCTTGTTTTCACGGCTGTCTTGGCGCTGTTGCGCGCCCTTCTCGCCGGTTCATCTCTCGGCGCCTCCGCGCTTTGTGCGCGTCTGAGGAGGAAGGAGGCTGCTTTGCCGCGGGGAGGTTATTGTCATAGCCGGCAGCGGTGACAACGCACCGCCGCCGCCCGCGGACGCCCGAGGAGTCATCGCGTGGGCGGCGACGCGCGCTATCAGCCCGGCGCCACGGGTCTTGAACTTGGCGCGCGCACGGCGGGTGAAAGCAATACGGCCCAGTACTGTGCCTTGGCCAACGCCCGGCTCTATACTATAGAGCGCGTTAATGTTCGCGTACCCACGTCGAGGCCTGCGAAACCTGTATCTGCTAGGGCGGGAAGCTTCGTAACAGTACTCTAGATCTATATAGCATATATAGCATGCATATATATATATATATATATATATATATATATATATATATATATATATATATATATATAGGATATATGTAGGATGTATATAGGATATATATAGGATATATATAGAACATATTTAGGATGTATATAAGATATATATAGGATATATATAGGCTCCTAAAAGAACTTCCAGGAAAACTAACGGAAACGATTTCCCGTGTTTGTGTCCTCCCACCCTTGGGTCGGACGAGCAAAAAAAATGATCCCGTCGTCTTCCAAAAAGTACGGATGGGCACTGCGCAGAACGGCGCCTTTGGCTTCGCCAATCTCAGCCGACGAAGACATTTAAGCTCAGCTATGAGAGCCAAACTTACCAACAAACGAAGGAAAGAAAAAAAAAACACCTACATCCATGGACACCGATGATTTCCAGGTAGAAACGGAAGGCTTAAAGTATTTCTTCGTTGACGCCTTTCCTTTTGTTTAGGTGAGCCGGGCGGGGAAATTCTTCGATCGCGGCGATAAGTGTCCTGAATTGCCTCAGGCACTCTGTCAAGAAGGCCAAGTAATTTAAAACGGGACCAGAAGCCAAGTCGGCGCTCCAGAAAGGGAGGAAAAAAAAAGAGGAAGGGCCTGATCCTTTTAGTAGCTGCATGGTCTACGAGATTACGATCTTCATTTCGCGGCGTCAGGATGTCGCAATAGCTGCACTGCGCCGGTTTAAACTTTCTTCTAGTCTCGCAGAAAAAAAAAAAAAAACAATCAAGAAAACATTGAAGAGAGCGAGCGGGTGAAAAGCTCATAAATAAGGCGCTCAAAGCAAAGGCGAAAACGCAAAGACACGCACAGAACACACGACGAAAAAAAAAAAAGAAACTGTTCATGAGCGGAAACACAAGTGGACAGGAAATGAAAAAAATAAAAAAAGCTCAAAGAACGCCGGGCCCGACGTGGGATCGGCGCCCGAGTGCTCATGAGGCAACAAAGCTCGAAGATGCGGGAACAGGAAATCTCATTCTGATATTTGGTTCAATCCATTTAACACGCTAGTCCCGCGCGGTGGCCCTGCGCAATGCGGCTCGTTTTACTGCCGGGCTCTGCGGCGATCAATGCGAAACGCCGTTCCACTGGCCTCTGTGCTCCCGGCCGCACTTTTTTTTTTTCTTCAACCCGTCTCTAGCGGACGTGAAGCGCTGCTCTGCCGTGCGCTATGTACAGGGTCTCCGGGAATGATGCTTCGCGAGAGCCGTGAGTTCAGCCATCATAACGGTGAATTAATTACGGCTTCAGTTTCCCAAATGCATCCTGCTTGCGAAGGATAACCACAGTTTTGCGGCCGTAAGCTTATGAGCATGGAAGTCTAATAAGGCCTACGATTTTTGTGAACGCGGTAAAAAAAAAAAAAAAAAAAATGAAGAACGGTCTGACGTAAACCGCGTTTTGAACCCAGGACGTCAAACGCATGGCTTGTGCTGCTTAAATTAAATTATGATTGATCGCGAGAGGTTACTTGGCAGAAGAAATAGGGTCGCACAAGCCCCACCGATGGCGGCACCTGCCATCGCAGGGCAGTGGCTTAACCGCTGCACCACTGCGCCAGGAGGGGCGTGAGGACTCCCAGGAATCTGTGAATGCAAAGTAGAAAATGACCGACCCCGCCTGACTCGGCATTAACTTATTAACGCTATCGCATCATACCCTTAAGGGGGAGCTCCAGTGTTCCCTCTGTTTCTTTACCGAAAAGAAAATTACCTGGGAACGCTGGCGGTATGAACGGTTTCATTTCAGAGCTTGCAGTGCAAGCAAGTCATACAAGGAAGAGTAACAATGATCAGCTACAGTACTGTAGGAACAGATGGAGGCTACTTCAGAAATATGGCCAACAGAGGGCACGAATTAGTAAATGCAGTATCTATTTTATCCAAGACAGATTTAATTCCATATATGCAGCCGTGTCTCTCTACTTAAAAGAGTGACACTCAGTGACTCTGCTCGCTGATACTCTGGCGTAGCATGCAAAGACGGAAAAGAAGCCGCGGTGAAGAAAGGCATTAACACCGTATCGCTGACAGGTCCCTAAAGAAACGACCGCAATTTCTTTCGGAGTTGATTTTCTTCCTCCCAGTAGAGTAGTGCGCGGAAAGCGTTCTTCAGAATTCCAAATTTTCCAGGCGCATGTTCTTTGTACTGTAGCGCTGGCGATCGAAGATACCACATTCAATGGGGGGGCATTTATTTTATGACCATTTTTGAGGCACCAGCAACGGCGCCATTTCAGTTTTACGACAGTAATAACACAAAGCGAGACACTCCCACAAAACAAAAATGAAAAACAGCCAAACTCTGCCGCTCGCGCATATACAAAAAAAGAAAAAAAGCCCTAGGCTGTTGATTAAGTCGCATCACACAAAACGACTTTCAGAGTGAAACACAGACCGGAGGCGTCTGCTCGCAGTCGAGTTAGTGGATTACGGTGAAGAGTAAACAGCGCGAAGCGGCGGACTGATGCGAATCAACGAAAAGCGCATGCACGCACACTGTACGCACTCCCTTATGCGGATTCAGATGTTAACGCTGAAGGCGGAAGATGAACTGGAAAAAGAAACAAAAACGGAGACGCGCGACTGGCCTCCCTCCGAGAAATAACGGCTTCCGGGTAAAGTGCACGCGTCAGCGCGCGGTCTTTCGCCGGAGCGTGAGGTGGTTTCCGAGTGCGCGTCCGCTGTATACGGTCTCGTCTTGTCGAGGAAGGCAGGCTGGGAGAGAGAGAGAGAGAAAGACACTCGCACAACAACAACTCGACTCGTCCCGAAGCGCGATATCGGACCCGGCGCAGAGTCGCGCCGCAGATCGACTTCGCATAATGAACATTGCTCAAGCGTCTCGCAGCTTAATCGCTCATCCGAGCACGAGGAGAGATGCGGAAGGGGAGGTGGAGAAGGGAGGAGGAGAAGTAACTGTCCGAGTCCGCGGCGCCTTATTCTTGACTGAGCAGAGTCAGCCAGCGGGAAAAAAGGTGGCGGTAGATTATGCAAATGAGCCGAGGCTGAAACGCCGAGCCGAGTAAGAAGAAGAAGATGGCGTTTGTTTATGAAGAGGCGCGCGACGGAATTTCAAGCGCCGCTGACTGCGGCGCGCGCGCTCTTGCTTTTTAAGCGCGTCCCGCGGTCTCGCGCCATGACAACGTGAGCTGGGTTGATAATTGCGAAGGCTCGCGTATCCAAGCGGAGCTGCCTGAAAAATGCTAAACGGGCGGGGAGGGCTGACGAGTGCGGAGCGCTAGGACGGTCTCTCACGTTCCAGCCGTCGCGCAGGGACGACAGAAGAGTGAAGCCGCGCGGAAAAAGAAGAAAGAACAAACGAAAAACTCGCAGGATGCCACCACGCCGCAGCGTAAAATGAAAAATAAAAATAAAACGGAGGGTGGGGTGGTGTTAATTCGCGGTATGCTCAGAGGCGGCGCGGACAGCACTAACTTTGTAGAGTGAAATGGTATCCGCGCAGAATCTAGTTTGAGACGTGAGCGTACAACTTTCCCCACATCGCGCGGGTGTCGGATGATCCACTGGTCGTTAAAATAATTGCGGCACGTAGTACATCCAGCGTTATCTTTCGGGGGACAGCCAGCTATATAGAAGCTAGGAAGTAGAGACAGAGGCTTTTTTTTTTCTTTACGGCCTCCGAGATCATGCGTAAACGCGCGCCCCTGTTTTCTTTGGCTCGCAGACGTCTTTTGCATATGCTCTCAGCAATAATTACGCTTGTGTCAACTGAACCTCGCCGAAAAGATCCGTCGCTGCAATCCGAGAGGCACGGCGCCGCAACCACGGGACCTGTGGGCTGACCAGGAGTGTGGGGAAGCGTCGCGCCCTCCGATAGAGGGCGCTCTTGCTTCTCCACTTCGTATTCCTGCTAGTGCATCTGGATCCAAGGCAACGATCTACTCCAGAGTGTTCATCGTTATTGGAACATTAGATTGTGATAAATAAATAAACACATAAGTAAGTAAATGAATGAAGGAGATCCTTAAGCTCCGCCTTAACGTTATGACACGATAGTGTAATGGGTCAATTCCCATATATGCAGAAGGTAATTCCCTACTTTCCATGCATAGATCCCTGGGGGTCCTCACAACCCTCCTGGGGCAGTGGTGCAGCGGTTAAGCGTTGCGCCACTGCCCTGCGATGGTAGGTGCGCCCACAGGTGGGCCTGGTGCGGCCCGGTTGCTCTTCCCGAGCGATCAATCATTAATTGAGTAACTGCCACCTGACACGGTGGGCAGTTTGCTTACTGCCCGGTGGGCAGGTTGTGATGACACCGCAAGGTCACGTGACCTAGGTGGCCCACCTGCCTCCTAGGCTGCACTCTAGGAACCGTCGGCCAGAGCCATGCCCATGATTTTTCGCTCACAGCGCCGGATTTTCTACGTAACGGGACCTTTAAATAAGTAAGTAAATAAATAAATAAATAAATTCTGCCGAGTCGTTCTGGGATACACAGCTGTCTCGTAAAAAAAGAAACAGTGTGCTAGAGGGGAAGCCTTCTACTTCCGCAAGACATGAAAAGAATGTTCAAGTAATCTTTCTGAGCGGCCGCCACTGACCTCGGCTCCCGGAAGAACTCCAGAGGGACTATCGCAAGACCCCATATATCTCCATCCGGCAGGTTTCCTTCTATTGTGTGCCAGTCGTGTTTGTTTCGCTGTAAGTGTCCATCACACGTCGCTACTCCCGTACTTCCGTTCGAGCGCCTTAATTTTTCCATCTTTTTCATTCCGGGCTGTCGTCCTACGGGCACACAAAGCTCGAGTGACAACACTCCCCTCGTTCCCCCCGCTTTCTTCGCCTCCTCTAGCTCGCTCGCCGTTTTTAACGCGCAGGGAGCCCGCTTTCAGGGGTGAAGAGTGCGCCGTCACACCGAAGCTGATGCGTGCGGTAATAATAATGATAAAAAAGAGAGAGGCCTCTCTGTTGGTCCAGGCGGTCGCCCCCGGTCCGTTGGTTTACAGAACGACGCGGATGAATGTCGCCGCCGTCTCTCGTCAAAGAAGCAAACGCGACCGCGCAGCCGCGGCTAGCTGTTTGCGGGAGCGCTTAGCTCGCCGCCTCGGCCGACGTCACTCAGTGCCGAGAGACGCGGCCGACATCGGCGGCCCCCTCCTCGGCGAGTATTTTTGGTCGGGAACGCGGAGATTAGTTTCCCTTCTCAGCGTGTTTTGAGAGAAAAAATAAAAATAAGCGCCTCGACTGAGTGCCGCGAACTGTGCCTCGACGCTCAGCCCTGGCCGCCCTGTCCCTGGCGAGAGTGCTCCCCCCCCCCCCCCCTTCCTCCCCCTTTCGAGGCTCTAGCTTGGCCTTCTTACGCGCTCAGGTTCTCCTACTCTTTGTCTGCACCGTCTGTTTTAATTCCTACATAGGTGCTCAGTATACGTGAAGCGCACAGTAAAGCCAAGTCCTCTCAGCGTTAGCGGAACGGTTTCTCGAACAGTCCTGCCCTTAGTGTGTGTGTGGAAATGAAACTGTCGCCAGATCTGTTTGCGTAGGGAAGCCAGTTGTCCTGGGAAGCGGATGAAAGAGAGCGAAGAGGAAATAGCATGGTCCTCTTGATTGGTATCAAAGTATCCACAGTTAGGGCCGTGTGCGCATAGAAAGAGAACTGAAATGGTAAGAAAAGATCAGACGCGCGTCACAGCTAAAGCATAAACGCCTCTTCTATATTAGCAAGGCGAGTGCAAGACATGCTTCCCACCGCCATGCCCACACATAGTTGTGAACAGCTGGGGTGAGGCTGTCACAAAGAGAGAAAAATAGTGCACGTTTCCTTCCAGAATTTTATACGATGGTGATGTTTTCATGTTTCGACGCGCTTCATAAAAAGGCAAATAGCCGATCCTCTTAAAAAAAATTCTTTAGACTGTGTATAGACTTCTGTCTATGAATTCTACAGACAGTCTATAGGCAATCTACAGATTTATGGCCACACATATTTAGGAGACTTTCTTCAATAGAATGTCTATAGGCTTTGAATAGACAAAAAGAAATGTTTATAGGAAGTCAATAGAGTCTATAAGAAGTCTATAGACTGCTTGTAGGCGCTTTTTATAATGGTCGGGCCAGACGACGGCACATGCAGGCCGTGCGTTTGGAGAATGAAGCTTTTAACAGCTCCGCGAGGTTGTCAGCGCTCTCTCTCTCCACAAGAAGAGAACAGACTAGTCGTGCATGGCTCCTGGCTTCCACCACCTTTCGGGACAGTGGTTGGAGAACTCCGGAAGCCGTCTCACAAGGATGGATCTCCATGGACAAATTGCGGTCGTTCCTGCAGCCGCGGCACTCAAATCCTTCTTGTACAGTCTTGCCCAAAAGCCCTCGGGCTAAACAGTATGTTTCTGAGCCGTACAGTGGCGCCCCCACGGCACCCTTATTACCAAAGTGCCTTTAAATATTTTAGGACGGGGGTTCTTCTCTCCTTACGCAGGTCTGAAGCTTGACGGATGCCTTTAATGCTCTACAACACGACTGAAAACAAATCCTATGGCCTGAAAACTTTTGACAAGGGCTGTACAACGCCCTCATCGCTACTTCTTTGCAGTGTGCTACGGCTGAGAAAACGTGTCAGCGTTAATCTGCCTTAACCGTGAGAGGGAGGAAATAGTTTTTGGCGCTGATACATGGAGTGTGCCGTGCGCTTAGCTCTGTCGTGCGGGGGCCCAAGGACCTACGTGTCCCAAACTCCCCTGTTCCAAATAAAGTTTTCACCACCATCTTTCTTCCTCTCCAGAAAATCAACTACCTGCGGTGAGCCTATATTCCGGGAGCTCCGATTGTAGAAAGGCGAATAACTTTCGAACGATTGCAAGCACGATACCTTGGCACAGAAGTACACAGTCACTGAATATTATCCATGACGCAGTGATTAGCGCAGCACGATACTGAGAATACACGACTAAGCTGCGCCAAGATCATGCATATGTTACAAGCAAAACAAGACAGTACGCGGAAACCACGCAGACGCTTAGTTAGAAACTGTAAACAGGAGCAGCCCAGAGTTGTGCAGCAAACCGGTTTCTATTCAACCTCCCAACTGTTCCTTTTCTCTGCGTCCTCTCAAGCAAAGGACGCCTGCGAATTCAATGTGATTTGAGCTGCACGAAGAACAAAAGCGTAAAATACAAAGGTAACAAAACAAGCAAAGACTGCAGACTATATTAAAAGATGCTGTCGGGCTAGTTGGTTCCTGCTTCCAGTAGGCCCTGTTTTCTTACTGTGCGCCGTCTTATGGCGCAGCTCTTCATGGTTTTTCAAAAATAGAAGAACTGTTAGCTAGACTCATCAATAAGACAACTTGTCTACAGTTAGTCGGATACCTTGGTGATTGCATGCCACTATAGTGATGCAAAACTATCGGAAAATTGACTATCGATGGTATCAATAGTTTTTTTTTTTGAAACTATCGATGGTGTAAAAAATCTATCGATAGTGCCACTATCGATAGTGTTGCTATCGATAGTGTTGCTATCGATAGTGTTGCTATCGATAGTACTATTAGCGATAGTACCGCTATCGATAGCAAGACTATCTATAGTAAAACTGTCGATGGTAAGACTAGAGCCAGTAACAATATTGATATTACGCATTTGTTGGCCAGCGATATAACCAAAACATTTGCGATACCTGACTGGTTTGACGGTCTCATGAGGCTTAATGTCCCAAAGAGACTCAAGCTATAAGGGATGCCGTAGTAGAGGTTTCCGGGTGAATTTCGACTAGCTGTGATTCTTTAACGTGCACTGGGACAGTTCGGAAAAATACCTGTAACTGCATCCGATGAAAGAGCAAGCGCTGGGACAGATCGGAAAAATACCTGGAACTGAATCCGATGAAAGAACAAACAGCAGAAGTTGTGCTGACTTGCTGACGTAACCGCTACAGAAATGCTTTTCGCACACATGCTTCGCAAGTAGGACATTCGCACGCTAACATCTTATCCAGCAACTTTACTAAGGGAACGTTTGCAGAGCACGGTGACGCGTAGGCCGCGAAAACGGGCGAGTCCTGTCAGTTATTCATACTATCACCTCCATACCACACACTCGGGAAACCAAGTTTAGGATGCAGTGTGTATGCGTGGTTGATTTTATAGTATCGATAGTACTATATATAACAAGTACTACCGATACTACTATCGACAGTACTATCGATAGCACGCTATCGATAGTACTATCCATCGTCTTTTTTACCATCGATAGTTCGATAGTGACTCAGCTATCGATAATATCGATAGTAATATCGATAGTTTTGCATCACTTATGCCACCGCCTGTGAGCTTTCAGCGCTTTCATTTTCTGGTCTTTTACGCGGTGAAAAGCGCCAGCATCTCTTCTTGTTATTGTTGTAACCGTACTTCGGACCACGTGGGCCCGATCAAGCCGCTACCGTGAACATTCATCGAGGCCTGCTGTTGTAACCGTAATTCGGACCACGTGGGCCCGATCAAGCCGCTATCGTGAACATTCATCGAGGCCTGCTGTTGTAGCCGTACTTCGGACCACGTGGCCCGATCAAACAGCTACCGTGAACAATCACCAAGGTCGACAACCCCGCGACGACCATGGGAAGTGGGATGTTTGGAATGCCCCTCCGAGCCTCAGCGGATTAGTGTAGCAAGAATGTCGAGGGCCATTGTCAGCAGAAACCCCAGCGACCACAGCGGAGATGACCACTATACACCTTTCCAACCTGGGCGCTGCCATATTGTTTCCGGCGGCGGAACCGGTTTCTAGCAGTCCAGAGAGGAGGCGTTTTGCCGCTTCCACCGTGCTAGCGGGAGGTGCCCGCTGCAGTCCAGGGAACAATATGGCAGCGCCCAGGGAGCCCTTTTTGGAAAGGTCTATAGACGCTTTACAGCGGCGTAGCATGGGGGCTGCCATCTTTGATCACGTGATCACGCCGCCATTACTCGCCTCCTGACCGCTCGGCGCGCGCCTCGTCGCGACGGCTGCTGCGTCTGATGTTTCGGTTCCGACAGGCAGTGTTTCGACTGATACGGTTGTAAAGGAGTGGGAAGACGACACTGTGGTTGGTCTGAAGCTTCGAAGGACATGTGAAAACCCTAATGTGTTCATTTTAGGCGTGAAAACGTGATCGGGCTTCATGTCGCGAAGAGCCGCTGAGCTATCCGCCTGTTCGAGGCAACGGGTGGATCGCCTGAATACCGCTGAAGGGTTTGATTAATATTTTTTATTGTTATTATCTAAAACAGCAAGGTTTAATGACCCTGCGGCTGCGCAGGTCGTTGTCGTATTGTGTACATGCATGCGGAGACTGCTCTAAAACGCTCACATATTACACATCCTACTCATTTGTTTACAACTTGTTAAAGGTGCTTAGGAAGCCTAAAATATTTTCTGTTGGTTTGCTAAATAAAGGAAGGCGACAAAAATAAATAAACAAACAAATGTTACCCAATCATGAAAGCAGTACCATGCATCAAGCAGCTTCACAAGTTTGCATACAATCGTTTACAAGGATTCCGCGATATAATTGTTATAACGCGCGCATGGCAGAGCGTTCACTACACGAAGTTCACAATTATGTAAGCCTCACATAGTATAAAATTGTGGTACCCTCCATGCTCGATATGCAGACATGAAAATGCTCGAGGTCTCGCTGGTTGTAAGTAATCAGCCGGAGTCACTTCTAGTGACTGTCTCGCATGGACCGCGAGGAAGTGACAACCGCAGAGCACAGCAGCCGTAACACAAATGCTTTATTCGGATTGTGGTCCACAAAAAGCACGCGACTTGGAGCGAAGTTCAACACTAGCACCAAGACGGTGTGTAATACACGAACTGACGGTAAGCGTTGTCCGCTCGCACGGCTATGCACTGCACAATATGCACTAGTGGTATAGGAGCGTAATTCGTTTTTTTTCTGTGTGTGACGTTTCGGTGGCGGGACAGCTTGTTCATGCGGCTATGTTGCGCACTTAACCTCGCAGATTTTCCAAGATCGAGACCTTTCCTTCTATATTCGCTGTCTAGCGCTGGCGAACGTGTGTGTTGCGTTCGCCCGTTCGGAAAGGGTGGATGTCCAACGGGCGCGAACAGGGGCAGTACGTCCTTGTGCATTTCGGTTCCGTGAAGCTCGCAAACGATCGCATCCCGCCCCTTTAACTGTTTGTCGCACTTCTTTTAATCCACAACAGAGCATGTATTTTCTGTTTCCACATTTCCACTGCTGCGTCGCGTCATACACGCCGGCGACTTACGAGGCAAGTAATGACGCCGTGTTCCGAGCGCACCCGTGGCGCCCTCTGGTGTCAAACGGAAGAACTGCGCGCTGTAAACGGTCTATAGCGGCGACGAAGGCAGACGAGGCCCAGGAGCTTTTGTCCGAGCAACCACCGTGAATGCGGAGGCGACTTGGCGGCGCCGGTCACGCTGGCGGATAATTGAAGAATTCTGTGTCCCCGACTCGCGTTCTGGGAAATCGGCGGGGAGGCAAGTTCATTCCCCTGCTGGAAGACTTCGGGAGGTTCCTTTCCCGCTGGGCTGGTTGAGTCAGCATTCTCCCCCTCTCATCGACCCAGCTGCGTTAGAGTGGAAAAGCTCGCACCTGCCCAGCCGTGGGTGGTGACAAGAACGTCCCCTTCGGTCCATCGGATTGGACAGTGCTCGTCGACCATTATTCCCCAGCCAGGGATCTGGGGAAACCGGACGATATTTAACTCGGCCGTGAGTGTGGCCGAGAGAAGCCTGCTAGCTCCAGTCGACTACGGTTGACGAAGACGTTGCCCTTCCACTGAGAGCCATTCTCAGCCCCGCTCTATGTAAATAATGTAAATATGTGAATACAGTTTTTTCCTCCACTTCCCCTACTCCCCGTCTCCGGCCCACGTTTCCTTCCTCCTTCGGCACTGCGGCGGTACTCCTGGATCCGATGCCTGGTGGGACGCGCTTCTAGCATCGACAAATATATCAACTGGTTGGCAGCGGCGGGATCTTCCACGCTTGGTCCTGGCTTCAGCAATGGTGAGCGCTTGACTTTCTTTAAGAATCTGCCAGGCTTGATAACTCTGGAAATTTATCACTACCTGTAGATTGTTTTTCTGCACGTGCTCGCTTAAGCATTTCACGTAGCAGCTTGTATTGAAAGCCCTCGTTCGGAAGTTGCCATGGATTTGAGCAAGCTAAAGAAGCCAGAGTTGATGTTGCTGTGTGAAAAGCTGGGTATTGAGGCCAGGAAGAGTCACAGAAAGCCGCAGCTGATTGAGGCTATTAAGGAATGTGGTGCTAAGGAGGGAGACAAAATTTTGGAGACTTGGGAAGTCATTCAGGAGGGAATCAGGAACGCTAAGGAAGAGGCCGACAGGGTTGAAAGGGAACGCAAGGAGGAGGCCGACAGGATTGAAAAAGAACGCCTTTACCGCAAGGAAGCCGCTAAGAAGGAGGCTGACAGGATTGAAAAAGAACGCTTTTACCGCAAGGAAGCCGCTAAAAAGGAGGCCGACAGGGTTGAAAAAGAATGGCAGGAGCAATGCCGTAGGAGACTCGCTGAGCTCGAGGAACTACGAAAACGAGAACAGCAGGAGCTCATACGTACTACTCAGTTTCTCAGACGGAAAAGGGCCCGAGATCGGTTGCGGACTTTTCAGAGAGGCGAGAGCTTCAGAACGTTCCTCGCGAGTTTTGAACAGATATGTGCGGAAGAGGAACTAGATCAGGGCGAATGGTCAATGATGTTGCTGGCCATCCTTCCTTGCGATGTCAGCGCCGTATTAGCGCGACTGTCCGATGAGGATGCCAGCAACTACGACAAAGCAAAAAGTGCCCTCTTCCGACACTTCAGAATTCGTGTACAGACCGAGTCTAAAATCCGAAGTGATAGCAGCGAGCAGCGCCCCCATCAGTGCGTCAGCGACCAGCCAAAGAGCCCCGCTTGGTCAGCTACGCACATTGTAGTTGCTCAGAAGAACAGTGACAGTCGGGAAATTGATGTGATAATCTGCGGCACAGAGCGTCGTTGTCTGCCACCTGACAGCGACTGTGGCGCTCCAAGCCAGAGCGCGGCGTTAGATGAAAAGCGCGATGCCGCGCAGATTTTCCTTGCAACCCAGATAGGCGTAGGCGCAGCGCAAAAAGGTAGTCCTCCAGAAAGCAGTCGCGCGCTGAAAGTGGCAACTGCAAGTTCTATTGTAAGCGAGGAATGCGCCTCAGCGCTGCCTCGAAACAATGATCAGTTCAACGATCAGGGAACGACAGCCGCTCGCGACCAAACACCCGAAAATGAGTTATGCTCCACTGAAACCAGCGTGTCTTTGCCCATTGCCTGCGTCGCGATCGAGAGCCCGCTCGGGGTGCGTCTGACCGAGGCAGCCGTCTCCCAAAACCTGCCTAAGCAGCATCCCTCGATTTTCTCGAATCGCTTGGATATGCTGCCCCAAGAAAAAGGCCTTTGTTTTGGAGATAGCGCTGCGCAGGTCCTTACCATTTCGAAGGCTCATGAGGTCGCGGCGCTAGCAGAGCACGTGGTTGAAGAGGGCAAACCTCAACCTGTAAGCCCGAGGCCTGTAAATTCTCGCGGTGATGAGCCAGAGCAATCTCTAGTAAAGACTGTCGATGAGACGAACGCCGGCGACTTAAGCCGTGACGGCTCCGCGCTACCTAATGACGAGCCAGCCCAGGACTTACTCACTACTAGCACAGGGGTAAAGAGTACCGATAGTAGTGCAGGCGATAGTGAGTCTTCCGAATCAGGCGCAAGTGATGACCTGGAGCTAGGTGAGGAATTGAATTCCAATCTTGTGTTACCCCACTCGGATGGCTTTCTCGAACTCCTTCGTGTGGACAGAGAAACGTTCACCGCTGAGCAAGAGAAAGACCAATCTCTAAGCAAGTTGAGTCCCCAAAGTGACGTAGGTGTGTCACGGGAGAAAATACCTTTCCAGCTCCGTTCTGGCCTGCTGTACCGCCAGTATAAGGATAGGAAGGGTATCCAAAACGACCAACTTACCGCCCGCGTCGCGATCGAGAGCCCGCTCGAGCTGCGTCTGACCGAGGCAGCCGTCTCCCAAGACCTGCCTATGCAGCATCCCTCGATTTTCCCAAATCGCTTGGATATGCTGCCCAAAGAAAAGGGCCTTAGTCTTGGAGATAACGCTGCGCAGGTCCTCACCGGTTCGAAGGCTCGAGAATTCGCAGCGCCAGCAGAGCACGCGGGTGAAGAGGGCAAACGTGGCCCTGTAACCTTTATAAACTCTCACGGTAGTGAGCCAGAGCAGGCTGGATCACAAATTGGAAATGAGGCGAACGCCGACGACTTAACCTGTGACGGTTCCGCGATGGCTAGTGACGCGCCCCGGAAACCAACAGCGAGGGTTTCCACAGAGCGGCAGCGTATAGAGGTGGCCAAACGCGGAATGTTAATGAAGGGGAAAGTGCGGCCCTTGTTAACTGCTCGACTGAAATCCGAACCGCGTAGCCGCCCCAATTTGGCACCTCGGTGCTCAAGAGTTAGCATCCGCCCCGTGGGAACACAAGCCAAGAGAACGCCACGCGCGAACCCAATCCGAGAGAGACGGATACGCTGGCACGGCATTCGCACCCGTTCGTTCCCTTCTCGCATTCTGCTTTCTGAGCGTCAGCCAAACTTCAGAACCGCGAGACTTGGACGAGGAACAGTTAAGGGTCCCAAGCTGAAATTCCTAGCCTTGTGTCCTGTTGCACCTGCTAGAGTAGCTATCGGACCGCGGCCGCGCAGGGGGCGGCTGAAAAATAGGAACCAGTAAATTCCCTGAGTCGCACCGCTGTTTGCGGGCGGGTTCGAGGAATAACCCGTTCTTGAGTTGAATGCTTGTCTCTTTTGTTCATTTAACTCTCCTGTACAGAAATGCAAGCTGAAATTCCTAGCATTATGTAATGTCTTATCTGCTAAAGCAGCTGTCGGACCACGGCCGCGCAAGGGGCGGATATGACGCATAATCTCATATTGAGTTTAATGCTTGTTTTTGTCTTTTGTTCATTACACTCTCCTATGCGAAATGAGAGTGAAATTTTGGAGCTTGGCATTGCGGGACTCAGTTTACATGCGTTGCAGTAAAGTGCGAGGTAATGGAAACGCTGATGGCCTCAGCCGAAGCTTTCCCGTGTAATGCCCTTTCATGACTCCCCAGACGTTATTCCGCTATGCAAATTTGTATTGTTCTTTTGCTTTAGCGAGAATCATTTTTGTCTGTTTGTATGTGTGTTCAGCAGCTCCACCTTCCCTTTGTGCTCTCACGGGCGGTGGCTTTCTGTGACATACACCGTGCTACGGCACCCCCCCAAAATTTTAGAAAATTTTTCCCTTTTGACTAATCAAGCTCTGTGTATTCTGGTTTGGTCAAACTTGGAAACTTTCGGAGGAGGACGTAAATTTCACGCGACAGCTCATTTTTTCTAAACAGACGTTGTCGACCGAAAACAGCTTGGCAGTTCTTAAAGTCGGTTTGGCGCTTTCTGCTGGTTGGGCTGTGTACCTTGCTGGTTGAGCTCGTTACAGCTGTCAACGAAGTAGGAAGAACCTTTGGGCCCAGCTGTGACCAAAAGCCGAACGGACACAACTCCAGGTCTCTGCGCGCAGCAGCGTTGGCTGCAACCACTACGAGACCTCTTCGGGCGGCGGACGTGCTGTTGTAACCGTACTTCGGACCACGTGGGCCCGATCAAGCCGCTACCGTGAACATTCATCGAGGCCTGCTGTTGTAGCCGTACTTCGGACCACGTGGCCCGATCAAACAGCTACCGTGAACAATCACCAAGGTCGACAACCCCGCGACGACCATGGGAAGTGGGATGTTTGGAATGCCCCTCCGAGCCTCAGCGGATTAGTGTAGCAAGAATGTCGAGGGCCATTGTCAGCAGAAACCCCAGCGACCACAGCGGAGATGACCACTATAGCGGCGACGAAGGCAGACGAGGCCCAGGAGCTTTTGTCCGAGCAACCACCGTGAATGCGGAGGCGACTTGGCGGCGCCGGTCACGCTGGCGGATAATTGAAGAATTCTGTGTCCCCGACTCGCGTTCTGGGAAATCGGCGGGGAGGCAAGTTCATTCCCCTGCTGGAAGACTTCGGGAGGTTCCTTTCCCGCTGGGCTGGTTGAGTCAGCATTCTCCCCCTCTCATCGACCCAGCTGCGTTAGAGTGGAAAAGCTCGCACCTGCCCAGCCGTGGGTGGTGACAAGAACGTCCCCTTCGGTCCATCGGATTGGACAGTGCTCGTCGACCATTATTCCCCAGCCAGGGATCTGGGGAAACCGGACGATATTTAACTCGGCCGTGAGTGTGGCCGAGAGAAGCCTGCTAGCTCCAGTCGACTACGGTTGACGAAGACGTTGCCCTTCCACTGAGAGCCATTCTCAGCCCCGCTCTATGTAAATAATGTAAATATGTGAATACAGTTTTTTCCTCCACTTCCCCTACTCCCCGTCTCCGGCCCACGTTTCCTTCCTCCTTCGGCACTGCGGCGGTACTCCTGGATCCGATGCCTGGTGGGACGCGCTTCTAGCATCGACAAATATATCATTATCATGTCAATCATAAAAAAAAGGCAACGTTGATTTCTGTGGCTACCCGTTTGCCAAGGCACGATACCTTCCGTCTGCAACAGTACTTTGTTGCGCTCAGTGAGCGACGCGTTCACAGAATTGGTATTAACCTCGTCGGAGTGTCATGTGCATAACGTCCTTGCCAATACTATATATAGAACGTTCTTTCCCTGACAGCCAGGCGCTCCGCGAACCAGCATCGAACGGTAAGCGCTGTCGGGCTCCCAAGAACGCAATTCAGATCAGCCGCCTGGCAGCTCGCATTCCCGAGCGCAGCCGCCCTCGGAGCGTTCGCCCGGCGCATTATGCCTCAATCAGCCGCATCCCGCGCGCTGCCCACTCAATCACGACCGGGCTCGGCCGAGTGCTCTCCCGTGCGTCTCGGCAGCCGCGCCGGCGATGGCCGAGCACGCAGAGGCGCTGATAATCGATCCATAACCGTAAAATGCGCTCTTCTAATCCCGCCTCCACGCACCGAGGAGTTTGCGTCACGCGCAGCCGGCGCCAGTGGTCACTGCGCGCCCGCATTTACGGCCCGGACACTGAGGGGGCCCGCACGCGTCCTCCTCCCGGAGGTTAAAAACAAGAAAGAGCTTTATCGATGTCACGCTGAGAGCTACAAGCATCTCGACAGAATCCGTGCGCGCGGGGAGATGGAGCACACTGCGAGGCGAGTGAAGAAAAAAAAACGGCAAAACTTTACAGCCCCTGTAGCACGCGTGTTTAGAATGACTGAAAGCTTGCGGCCGCTGTCCAGGTATATGCGGCCGGCTATAAAAAATACGACTTCCCTGCCGGCGGCGCAGAAGAGACGCGTCGCCGCTATGGGTGCGGCGTGCTCTATTCTCCCCCGGCGAAAGGTCGGGAGAAACGCGGCGCGACACGGCGGGGACGAACCAGAAGTGAGGAGGAAACGAGAACGGACATGCCGATGCAAGGTCGCCACGGCCGACGCTTGGGGGCCAGACCTTGTCGCGATAAGAGGAATGGCTCAGGAAGACTCGAAGGCGGACCTGGATAGCGCCTCCTTCTCCGGGCGCCCCCAGAGCGTCCTTCTTCCGCGCCGCGCAGATTTCTCGGAAGCAGCGGTCGCTTGAGAGAAGCAAACACGCCGCCCGAGAACGAACAGCAGAGAGAAGAGGCGCTCGAGTTTTGCGAAAGAGCGACCGCATGGGTGAGAAGCCTCGCGCACACGCGCCGAGGCTCGAGATGCCACCTGCGACAAGGCCTCGTACAAATTACGAGGGCCGGGCGAGAGAACGGAAGTCCCGATGCCGCGCATAATGTACCGAGGACAGGGAAGCTTCGCAGCCGTCACCGAGGCGTATCGCAGGTAGGGGACACTGACAGCGCAAGCCTCAGAAGGAATGTCGTCGCTGTGGTATAGCAGAAGGGACGGGGCACTGCTCGAGGAACACGGGCAACAGATACGAGCGGATAATCGCCGCATCACCTGAGCGAAGAAGTCTGCGCACGTCTTCTAGGCGACGTACCACGCGTACGCGACATCAGTTTTGAAGGCCCGTCTGCGCAGAGCACAACATCGATGCGAAATACAGTACGCGTCCATGCAGCCCATGTAGTTGCACACAATCAGGAGCTCATGCAACTTCCCTGGCATCATTTACGCGTCGCGGTAGCAACTTTCGAAAGTGATTTTCAGCAGGTTTCGCAGAAGAGCATGAAGCAGCGCATCCCCGCACACCACCGCTCCCAAGATTACTTCAAGTCGCGCATGCATTCTGCGCGCTAGAGAAGCCATGTTGACAGTCTCGATACTTCGAGACTGTCTTTCTTCCTTCCTCGATCCTTCGAGGCCGCCTCAAGCAGGACAATGTAATGAAATTTGCAAAAGCCTAGAATTGTGTTCGTACGGCGTTTCAGATCCTCTGCATTACACTTAACGGAGTACAAGTAATGAAACAACCTGTACACGGCCTTTGTCCAGAAGCGCTCGCGGGGGCGTGCGAAGGCTTTCTCCCGTAAGGGCGGGAGGGGGGGGGGGGGGGGGGGGGAGCACAATAAGTTTCCGGCGGAGACCCCCGAAGTCAGAGGCCGTTCCTCACGCGAGGAAAAACAGCCGGGGCCATTAACGAGACGTGGCGGTGCTCACTGGCGCTGGCCGCGCGCCTCGTTTTGGCGATTCCTACCTGAGTTATGTGGCACGAGGCGCGCCGGCCGGCGTTTCCCCGAGCAGCACTTACTCCACCGCTGCCTCCCCCAGCGAAAGACCCGAGTAACAACATTGGCCTTACTTTCTTCTACTGCCCCCGATGCCATTTATCTCCCCCGATGTGCGCCGCTACGGACTGCGTGGTTTCTCGTCCCTGTACTACTTATTTTATTTTTATTCATTTCCAGAATTATTCCTCCCCTGACGGGGAGCTTCTGCGTCTTCGAAGTTGAGAGTTGAGGCGAGCTAAAACACCAAGAATACGGCGTTCAGAGCAGCATACCAAGCTCATCATATAAGACCACGACAAATGGTCGCCGGCCGTGCGTCCAACAGCCGCCCCGGTGACAGAGAATGGTTCTAATCGTTATAGATGAACACGTAATGAATAAGGTCGAAGTGCTTATCCGCGTATAGAGAAGAGGGCCGAGGCAACTGAGACGTTTTCTTCGTGCAAGAGGGCGACGGCCACAAAACTAACGGCTTAACTCGATCTGGGCCACGGCGGCTCAAGATAAGAGCATTATGCTGTTTCGCGAAGGAGACAAGGAAAGTCGCGGCACAGGCGAGTGTCAAAGATGGACGGAGCATGATCCTACACGCGTGAAGTGCGTTCCCGAGGGAGCCTTCTCTGCTTAACCTCAAGAGTCTTCTTGAGGCGTAAGCGACGCTTATGTATAAATGTTGCACTCAAAAGGAGACGCTGCAGCGGCGATCTCATTAATTCTGATAATTCTTGAGATAAACTTCGTGTTTCCGCCCGCCAGGATTGCTATACGTCTGCGATTATCGAACTATCCAACGAACCCACTAAAGTGCTCTTTATAGGCATGACTGTCATCAACGAACCAAAGCTTCCAAACTTTGTGATCGACTTCAAAATCGAAGCAGAACGCGTGTCACATCCGGTCATTGGCCCCCGATCGGTGTCGCATTCACAGTATATACCTCCCTGACAATGGTATCGTGGAGGTACAGCCAACATAAAAAGTTTACGGGGCACACAAGGTTTCGAAAAAGTGACTTTGTCGCAGTTACTTCTTGTAACATGAAATCGAAACTTGCACGCTAAGCTTTAATGTGGACACACGGCACAGTGATTGCTATTTTCAGGCTGTTTTGTTTCTTATTGCGGCGATCGCGTGGCCGGTAAACGTTTGAAGCCGGCTGTACCTTCATGGCTTCCGGCCTTTGTTCCGTTATGCGCAGGCGGCGTTGCAAGCGTGTTCCCCGCCCACTGACTGTCGCCTCCGGCGTCGACCGCTGCCTGAGCACCTACTGGCCATCCGCATATGTTCACACAGCACAGCGTACAGCCATCCAGGCGCAGCCGCCGCCATTTCGCATGCGCTCGCATCGGCCGGCGCACTCCGTGATGGACGACGGGAGCGGCGGCGGCGAGCGCGTCCAGAGAAAAGCCGTCGGCGAATGACATACGAGGACGCCGCCAGGACGCCATAAATTACGCCGCAAAAAAATACTCGCGCACACGCACGGAGCGGGATTTGGCGTCCGGCTCGCAGCGGGGAGGCCCCTCCTCCTACGCGCCCTCGGCCGCCCGCTAATGCACTCTTAGCGGGCCCGGATCCATCATCGCGCTGGGACGCCCCGATAGCGGTCGCGATAATCACGACACGATAGCGGCACCGATGTCTGAAACAAAGCAGCCCAGTGTGTTTGAGGAGGCCACTGGACTGTGCCCCTCCAGCCCGGCCTACCGTTTCGTGAACTCCGGCTCACCGCACGACCCTCGCTGCAAGGCGCCCGCCATGTTGCCTCGCGCTCGGAGCAGCACGAGCGCACGACTCTGAGCCCCCCCTCGCGTCCGAACTCAGCAGGGCGCCGCCATGGGAAGCGGACCGCCGCTGGTGGGTCCTGGCAAGTGACCCGTTGCGGGCCACAGCAGTGACCCACTCGGGCGCGGCAGCTACACGTTCACCCTCAGAGCTCGCTTTCTTGTGCGTATCCGTCTGGTGCCCCGCCTCCCTCCAGGACGCTGAGCAACGCTCGAATCTATCCTCATATTCGGGATATATCTGGCCGCAAAATCGAGTTTATGAGTTGATTGGGAAATCAACAGGACTGCATTCTATCACGAGGAAATAAATATAAATCATATTCTTTGTGTCTTACTCTCAAACGAGTCAGTGAGCCAGCCACGAAATTCGGGAAGAAGTTGTGCAGTACGTCTACTTAGGAGAGGTAGTGACAGCAGATCCGAATCACGAGAGCGAAAGAACAGGAAGAATAAGAATGGGGTTGGCGCATTTGGCAGGTTCTCTCAGATCAAGAACGCCAGTTTACCAATATCCCCCAAGAGAAAAGTATACAACAGCTGTATCTTAACGGTACTCACCTATGGGGCAGAAATGTGGAGGCCAACGAAAAATGGATCAACTTAAGCTAAGAAGAGCGCACCGAACTATGATAGGTGTAACATTAAGAGACAGGAGGAGGGCAGAGTGGGTCAAGGATCAAACACGGCTTAAGGACATCCCAGTCGAAACCAAGAGGAAGAAATGGGCTCGTGCAGGGCACGTAATGCGAGGGCAAGATAACCGCTGGTCCATAAGGGTAACGGACTGGATTCCAAGGGAATGCAAGCGTAGCAGGGGTCGTCAGAAAGTTAGGTAGCCGGATGAGATTAAGAAGTTTGCGGGGATACGGTGGCCGCAACTGGCACAGGTACGGGATAACTGGAGTGATATGGGAGAGGCCTTCGTCATGCAGTTGGCGTAGTCAGGATGATGATGATGTGAAATTTCTTATTCGCTTCAATGGCGGGAAAATCCTCACTTGGACATTTCCTGCTGCTTGCCACTGGAGCGTAATGAAACAAAAAAAGACATGCAAGAGGTTCATGGCAGGAGGCATAAATTGTACTACAAGGACGACTTGCCAAGGCTGCCTCCGCGTGGCGTAGGTTACTCTCTCTCCACATTTCTTCCGAAAGAAGCCCTACATATGTCGCCTGCCCTGACTTCGAAGCAAAGTTCACCTTTCGTGCAAAAAGCGCTGCCGGAAAAAAAAATATTGGTAAATGCGTTGCGCTCTTCGTTGAACGCATTCACTAGCACTAGAACACTAGCACCAAATATTAATAACACTGCCTATATTAGAGTGTGTTTTCGGTGCACCAACACCGAGGCATTTTCCCTGGCACCCAGCGCAAACGCAGCGCGGGCCGTTCCCTTCGCAGCAAAGACCGGCAGGGCATCGCGTCGGACCCCCCGTGACGCTCGGAACCAGTTTCGAGCCGGCGGGTGGAGCGGCAGAAAGCTTTCACTTTTCGGCGACTCCGCAATTCGCGTAGGCGAAGGCGGCGCCAGCGGTCGGCGTCAAAGAACTGTACTTCCACAGCGTCTCGTCACTTCAAGGTTCTTACGAGTCTATAGAAAAAAAAAAATGAATAAAAGAAAGGAAATGAAAAACAGCGCCTAAGCGTTTGCGTGGAGGTGAACAACACTGGCCCTTGTACGGCGGCAGTGACCTACTGCGAACCCGTAGGAAGGAAGACAAAAAATTCAGGGGGGCACTTTGTTGAATTAAAGTAATTAAAGTACGGTAAGGCGAAAGCCTTTAGAGCGGTGTTGCTGCTTGTGTCATTGATGTGTGGTTACGATGTTAATTAAGTGCACAATGGTTTGTGAATCTTAAATGCTGGAGACTGTGGAGAGCGTTTGGGAGGCATCCGTGTGATTCGACGCCTTTCTGCAAATACTCTCCAGCGTCCTAGACAAGGAGAACTAGATATGCGTTGGCAGGAAGTAGTGTAGCTATAGCCCGCTCGGCTCCGGAACGGGAGGATGATGGTTCGAATCCCATCGTGCACAAAGAATTTTTTTTCTGGTGTGACTAGAAAGGCGTGACACCTCTACTGACAACCTTCTGCTGACAACCTTATGTCGACAACGATGAGGCATTAAAGGCTTTCGCCTTAAAACGTCAAATGCACTGTGTGCGCGAGCTGAAGTTTCGCACATTAACGAGCAGTCTGGAAATACTCCGTTTCGTAAGCCACGCAGTCCCGCGTGAATGCGACATGTAAGGCATTAACGTTTCCGCAGAGTCTCGGCCAGCAGGGTCCATCGCTGGTCACCGGCAACAAAACAAGAAAACCATGCACCATCGATTGACCAGAGAAACCAGTCTTCTACTTATATGCTCCAAGGCTGACAGGCTGCAGGCTGCGCCATGATCTTAGTTTTGATTATTAAGTGCGTCCGAAGGCCAAAACACCGGCGAGCTGTGAGCACAACAGTGCGTGCTCTGGAAGACCATGACTGGGGTTATAGGGAAGGTGGTCAGAACACAGAAAAAATGAAAAAAAAATAAAGAAACAAGGAAAGGAAGCAAGGAAAAGAGGAAGAAGGTAATGACAAGTGTCAACATGACTGAACATACTGCGTTCAGCATTACAACGCGTAGCTGCCTTTTGCTACCCCATGTACGTCGTGCCGCGCTATGTCCTTGAATGTTTTCCGACTGGCAGTGTCGCCTAAAAAAAAAAAAAAGTAGCCAGTGCTTCCACAAACAAATCATCCGAGCAGAGGTCGAAGGTGCAAGAGCGCGTTTTCAGGATGCGTCGGCGGCCCACGCTCATTCACCCCGCCCTTCCCATCGGCCTCGCGTACAGAAAGGCTTGAACCGTTCACGTCACTCGCCACGAGCCTGCACCCGAATGCAACCAGGAATCTGTTGAAGGAAACTGACGCTAGGCCGGTGACAATGCACGCGAACGGGCTGAGAGTTGACGGTGAGGACGTTTAAAGTCTCGTCTTGCACCCAGCGCTCTGCGCGGTTCGATTGCGTGGGCGGTGCACCTGTTTTTGACGTCCGACGTTCACAGGTGGCGCAACAAATGGCCAGACGCGTTGAATGGGCGCGCTCTCTGTCGACAGACCGCGGGGCACCGCCCGGTCGGCGCTTCGTGAGCGGTAAACACGCAGCAAAACAGGCACCCCCACCCCACAAAACGCAAGAGCGGCATTCCTGCCTAGGAGGGACAGGTACCCCGGCCGAGCATGCTTGGAGTAGTTCGGAACAGCGAGAGAGAGAGAGAGAGATGAAGAGGGGGGACGGCAGAAACTTAGCGGTTATGGAAAGGAGAAAAGTGGGGGCATGGGGAAGGCCGCATGTGCGTGTGCCCGGTCTCCAAGACGTTCCTATTCGCATGGAAAGGCGCGTGCGCCGGGATTTTATTTTGCTTGGTTCCACCGAGCGTGGCGAGAAGCTCGGCGATAAGATGGGAGCGGGGCCCTCGAGAAAAGGGCTACGCCCAGAAAGCCAACTTTAGCGGGGCAGGGGCGCGTAGCAGCACCCTGTAATCTGCCGTCTCTGGCGTCTTCATCGCTTCTTTTCTCTTCCTTCGAGTCCACGCGCTTTAGCTGACCAAGTTAGGTCTGTCGTGCGCGAAAGGAAAGAGAAAAAAAGGCCGGGGGAAAGCGTTCGATAGAGCTGTTATTTTCTGTCCCCCAGACAACAGCTGATTGCGCGCCGTGCCGCAGTGGGACGGGCTTCGATGGCGACGGCGGCGGCGGCAGACGCACGCCGCGACCGTGCTTCAACGAGGCACCGACGGCGTCGCTTGCGGCTGCGGAGGCGTCATCGCGCGCGGCTCGTATTTTACGCCCTCTGCGCGTCTCTCCGCGGTGGTCCTCTGGGGGGCCCCGGCACGCAGACGCGGTGGCGTGGCTCTGTTTTGCTTCTGCTCCGGCTTCGGGTGGCAAACGCTGTCCCCTCATCTAATAAGCGCCACTCGTTCGAGCGGGTAATGACTTCGGCGACGTCGTCTTTCTGGCCTCTGGAGAAGAGCGCAGACGCGCGGAGCAGCTGCTTAGGGGAGAAAAGTGTGCCTGCAGAAATTGCTAGAGGTGCAGGAATAGCAAGATGACAGATCAGTCGTGCTAATCAACCCGGCTCTATCATCGCTTATTGATGCTGAGCGAGGGCCATCAACGAAAAAAAAAAAAAAAACTCGTTTTGAGTGGCTGGCCTTCTCAAGAGGGTCACTTGTAACTGACAGAGGTATGACACAAATGCAAATATAAATACGAGAAATAACGATGCGATATTACAAACTTCCCTTTGTTGTCAACGCTTTATAACCAACGACGAATGTAGAACTTTCAGAGCAAAGAGTTAGACCGAGGAAACGTTCCCCAGTGTGTGGACCAATCTTCACCATACTCGTTCCAACTGCGGTGGAAAGACTCGCGAGTAGTCACTTCGCTCGCAACAGTCGTGACAGGAGCTTACAGCGGGACCTGCACAGCCATGCCCTGTTAATATTATCCCCGTTACCATGGATGACTCGAATTATGGAGAGTTTTTCTAGAGACCAAACTTATCAACACATTTACGCCTCATTATTATAGAAACCCGCCGACCGGACAATGTGCAAGGTGAAAATGCGCGGAGCCCATGCGGCTCGTGTATTTTCGTCGCGTTAATATGGATACCGATTTGGACAAAATCTCGACTGCCCCAGATTATTTCTTTCGTGCATTTTAAGGGCAGAATACCAGCGAAAAGCACAGCCAAAGCACAAATGCCTGAGTGGTGGCCATTTTTTTTTCTGGTTATATGTTTTGCAGCGCCAAGGTGCTTAGTCGACGCACCTTACTATTGTCCATATTACATGAATGGAGAATCTTCTGTTGTATACAAAGCCGCATTCAGCAGTTGTTCATTGTCAACCGACAGAGAACTGGTGTGACCAGCGGTTCATGGGTTATGAAAAAAAGTAATTAACGCCGTGAGGCAGCACAGGCGTCTCATGAACCACTAGACACTTCAATACTTCCTCACATTACTTCAAAGCTAATGAAGACCAGGATAATTCTATATACGGCATATCCGTTCAGATCTGGACATGTATGCCATATCTGGTTACACATATAAGGCATTTGGGCGGATATGAATGCACAAGATCTGTCTGCCGAAATTATGGTTGGTTGATTGGTTTATGGGGTTTAACGTCCCAAAGCGACTAAGGCTATGAGAGACGCCGTAGTGGAGGGCTCCGGAAATTTGGACCACCTGGGGTTCTTTAACGTGCACTGACATCGCACAGTACACGGGCCTCTAGAATTTCTCCTCCAAAGAAATTCTAGCCGCCGCAGCCGGGATCGAACCAGCGTCTTTTGGGTCAGCAGCCTAGCACCATAACCACTGAGCCACCGCGGCGGCTGTCTGCCGAAATTATGATATTTTTATATTTGGATGTTTTATACCAACCAAGACATTTTTGTCACGTTTAAGCAACGCTTCGTCGACTTGGGCGTTCCGTTAGCGCATGGAAACCGCAAAAAAAAAAAAAAAAAGAATATTCCCCAGGCAGTTTTGAGTAGCGGCTGCATCATTCTGACACAGCTAGACGTCACCGCCGCCGTAGTTGCCACACTCGCAAAGACAGCCATCAAGGGTGAAGTGGCGGCGTGGCCGGCAGCCAAGTGGCGGTGGCGTGGCTCAACCGCCTTGAGCGCTAATGACCCGCCAGCTGCCATTCGATATCAAGGTCGGCGGCCGAAAGCCCCAACGAGCAACTTGGGCGCCTGCAAACTTCGCTTCCCGTCAGTAGTCGGCGGCTGCGCCACGCTGATAGAGAGATGAAGGCGTTCGCGGAAGCAGCCGTGACCGGCAGCGTGCAGCGCGAGTTCTAATCGGCGCCCAGATCCGATTCCGGCCCACGGGCGCAGGACAACATCCGGCTGCAAATGAGATCCGCCGCGGCTCGAACCCTGATCCGGCCTCCGCCGCCGACACGATGAAACAGCCACGCAATGCCTGGCGCGCCCCCGGACGAGGCTCGCGCCGTAATGCGGTCCATTAGCGCGCGCGATATTGGCCGCCGCCGCTTTTAGCCCCGTTTCTCGGCTCTTGCTTCTCCGCGACGCTTTCCGGGCATTCGAAACTTGTCACCGCGGCCGAGCTCAGCGGGGCAGAACGCGTCAAGGCGGTCTCGCCATTCCCACCGAGTGGCGCGCTTATACGCGCAGTTGTTAGTGTTATTGGATTACGAGCCGCGCGGAACAGGGAAGCATTGCAGTGACGCAAGTGCGGTTTCCGGGAAGAGAACGCGACGGGCTGTTGAAACTGCAGAAGGGGAAAAAAAAAAAAAAATCCGCGCTCAGTTCCGGAACTGCGAAGCGAAAGAAGCCGGAGTGGAGGAGTCCCATCGCATTTGCGGAAGTGATGTCATCCCGTCATTAGACGCAGAAACGGAGCGGACGTTAGCACATTTCGTCCGGTTCAACAACTGCACTGGGGCGGCGACATATTGGGTAAGCGCCTAGCTTCCTAAAGGGGTGCGTGTTCTTTAAAATTTTGATTGTCTGATTTACAGCTTTGTCGAATACATCTGTATGCAGATTTCCCACTAGCAAAGCGTTGTGGCTAGATGCGCTGCTTACACTCGATAATGGAAATGCTTTAGAGGAGGCAGTACAGACACGAACAAGTACAACGAAAGGAACGAAAACAAGCTGGCAAGCGTCAACTGACCACAATTGCGAACTTTCGTTTGAAGCACTGTCGACAAGTGCAAGTAAGGCGGCAGCCCCTTCGCTTTCGAGTTCCTTGTTATCGCATACAAGTGCCGGCAAGGGGTAAACATAAGTCATGGCCCGGCCAGCGGCGCATTGGCGCTCCTTCAACAGAACAGGAGGCTCGGGCTTGGGCGGTCCTTCCCCGCGACCTTATCGCCTCATGCAATTCATAACAGCCCGGAGGCCCGGCCGCACGTCCTATCGCATCCTGTTTACGCATACGAATACGTGTCAGTCAAACACTCAGACAAATTGAACGAGAGACCCCGCAGGGAAATATGGCGAACGCAATCAAAATAAGCACGCACCAGATCAATAAGGAAAAAAAAAAGCGAACCGTAAAGTACGCGAGCCCAGAGGAAAGAGGGAGAGCGAAAAAAAGGAATGAGGAGGAGGGGACTGCGCTGGGCCGGTTATCAAAACATACGGAATCTTGTCGGGGCCTCACAAGGCGAATAAGGCGTCCGCCCAGAAACCGAAGGCGGCGGCAGATGCGCACGCCCGAGAGCTGCGTGGAAAAAGCAATAAAAAGAGAGAAAGAAGTCGAAACGAGAAGAGGAGAGACAGCGAATAACGAAGTCGAAACGAAAAAAAAAAAAAAAGGAAGCGCCAGCGAACAACGAAGGAAGGGCGAAGCGTACGACCGACCGAACGAGAAGAAAAATCAGCCCCGGCGCATTTCGACGCGCTCTATTGAGATTCCCAGTGGCACCCGCCCACATCCTGCCGTATTTCAAGGCGCCGGCGACGACGACTGACGCGCATGGTGAACCGACGCTGGCCCCTGCCACCGGAGTGCCGCAGTCGAAAAAAAAAAGGGGGGGGGGGGGGGGGGGGTTGTAAGAAGAGCGCCACTCGTCCTGCTCGGCGATTTTCTCGGCGCAACTTGGGCTCGAAGAGGTTCGAGGCGGCCAAAAAACGCTAGGCGGCCGGTCCGCGTATAAAGGGTGAAGCGATCCTTCGCGATGACATTCGGGTCTTTTCCCCGGGCCACCGGAAGAAGCCAGTGCTTTCCGTCGGGCGTCCCTACTGGTGCCCTCCTTTTCAACTTTCCGGCCGGGAAGCGTCTATACTCACGCACGGATACGAAAAAGCGCTCCCGGAAAGAGCGCGCAGCACGAAGCGCACAAAGGCGCAGCCAAGCGATGCCGGCTCCGAGAAGCACGAGTGCTTGCCAAATATTTTATAAGGCACGATGATGCGGGAACACGATGGGAGAGCCCGAGGCAAGATTTTGTTCAACGTCCGGTGAAACTAAGTGAGGAAAGCCTCTTGTCGGACTCCGGCGTAAGGATGCACGCTCGATGTGTGCACTGTTGGCTTGTTTCTAGTTGAATATTATGGACAGCCAAGGGCGTCCGCAGAACTTTTTGCAAGTGGGGGCGGGGGGGGGGGGGGGGGGGGGGGCAGAAAAACGTCACTATTTACGGTATAAACTAGGCACATGAAACAACAATTAGACAGCAAATTAGTGCTAGGCTTGGAGAATATACATTGAATTTCATTAATTAATAAACAATTAACATTAATAAGCAAAATGCGAAAAGTTACTATCTACTAAGCGTGCTAATCAAGCTGTGTGGTTGTTTTCTTCTAGTGCATACAAAATATCCGAAGTTCCCGGGGGGGGGGGGGGGGGGGGGGGCAGCAGCCGGCGGTCACCCATGCGTACAACTGCCGGTGTGACAAGAAGACGCGTTTATTGCGCATGACAGGCGCGCCACCGATGATGAGGGAGTAAACAGTCATACTTTTCTGCGTCTTGCATATCTGAAGATGCAATGGCATCGAAAGAAGCTACGAATAATCCAGATGCAGTCTGATTTGAGCGGTCGGCATTGGGCATTTCAAGCCCTCCCTCTTACCTGGAAGACAACACGCTCGGATGACCTGTCTCCCGTTTGGTGAGGAGCGCGGTCCATGCGGATGCAGTGACGGATGTCAGGTGGACCGAGGCGACCTTATCTGGACAAGGGATCTTAAGTGCAGGCGGCTTCCACTGGTCGGCCTGGACAGCTCGGAGCGAAGGCTATGACGAACACGGCCCGGGAAGTACATGCATTCCAAGAGCGCCGGGCACAGGTTCTCCAGCCGAGAAGCGAGCCGCTCGACGTCGTTCTCTCCCTCAGTTTTTTTTTTTTTTTTTTCCGTCGGGACAAGTCTTTGTGGCGCAACAAGGACAGCCCAGTCGCTGAGACGACACATTTGCTTTCCTGCTTGAACGCAGTTCGGCTCTCTCGCCATACAGACAAAGGCAAAGAGAATAAAATCCCACGCAAGCAGCGGATTCGAGCAGCGGTGAGCACGAAATGGCGGTGAATGCGTTGACAGCATTGCTCCGTGTACGCTACCATTCAAAGCACCTTCAAGGGCGTCACGGCGGTGTTACAGAACCAAATCAGTTTCAGGTGCATCTATGCGCATTCATTTAGGCGATTTCATTTCCTGGTCGTCGTCCCCCCGACCGGACGGGATTCCGTCATACTCTCGACTTCAGGCGCATCTGTGGTACTGCACGAGCATTCATTTCTTCTTTATGCGTTTACTCGGGCAACATGGCTTCTCGATGATTTTTCCGACATTACTGTTTGCACAGCTAAACGTGGCATATTTCGAGACAAGTTATTCGACCTCTATTCGACTGACATAACTTATCAATGTTTCACGTGTTTACGTTTGTCTGCGTTTAGTTTTCACTTTGATTTATTTACCTGTGCAGTCTTACTTATCCGAATGTATGAGTCTAAATGTAGTGTATTTGGAGCACATGTCACTGGTGCGCAATGCGACACCAAGCTATAGCGGTTAAGTCAGCATCAACGTAAGCGGTGTCACCGAAGTGAACGACTCATTCATGAGTGAGGGATGCATGCTCGCCAGCATTCTGCTACAGGCGGAGTCAGGAGACGCACTGCGTACGTCCGGTACGTAAACAAAAGTATAAAAGCAACAGCATGAACACCTTAAATGCCATTTCTGAACTTTTTCCGTTTCAGCTAGAAACCATGCCGTTAGACTTTCCGTCGTATAGTCCTACGGCTACATCCTTGTTGATGTTTTTTCGTCTTATTAATGAATTAGAATTGCACTTTATAGCGAAGTTTTAAGCTATTTCACTGGGGCATAATTAAATTCCGTCAAGTTTCTTTCCTTCACATCCCGTCGTTACGAAAACGCGGCGGCGCACTAAAAACAACTCCATCCAATTATTTTCCCCAGTAAACATTGACACTACTTCTTACTGTCTGAGTGGACGCTTGTCCCTCAGCAAAAGACACATGTACCGAAGAGAAAATTGGATTTAAAAATTTTGCCGCCAGTCCATTCGAATCCCGTAATGTCGTATATATACCGAAAAGGCCGGGTTGCCGCCATTTTGAAGCGAATGGTGCGGGCTGTAGCGTAGCCTCAGGGATCCGCACCAGAAAAGCGATGCTGACGTACGAATTTTACTTCCAAATTGGCCGGTGGAGGCGACACCTGTATGTTGCTTTTTGGCCTATGTTAGCTTATAAAAGGTCTGTTTTCGATGAGAATGGTATCTTTGTGATTACAACGAGGTAACCTATTGATACAATCCAACTTGTACGCAGTGCCCCTGTAAAGATGTGCAGGACACTTTTGCGCAAAATATTCTCGACCTCCGACCTCACTGAAATAAAATACACCGTTACTTACGCTAGCACGGAGCTGGAACACGCGTTACCATTTTTTTAGCTTGTCGCGCGGCTTATTATTTCACTAAAGCTATTCAGGCTTTTAGAGTGCTTTCATGTTTCAGTTTCTTACAAAAGACTTTCAGTGGACGACAGACCGAAGGCTCAGAAGCATGGATGCGTGCGGTAGAGTCGTCTGTTTGCGGCACACAACGCAGCTTTTCGAGTCAAGCGAAGAGGTGCGGAAAAATCCAGCACTTTGAGCACGCCGTTATATTTGAGACGCCGTGTCAACACAGCGTTGTGCGCCAAGTTTGTCAAGTGCACTGCGAACCCACTCCTTTCACGGGCGCCTGCTGACACTGGCGAGAAAGCCCGAGACTCTCCTTAGAAAAGAAGCGGGCAAAATAAACGCCCGCAGGGGTTGCGTCTATAGAACGCGGCAGGCACAAGTTCTGAACGCTATGAACATAGTCACACGTGCACCCTAGCTCACGGACATTTACTGAGACGGACGACCTTTCATGAGTGACCGACTCAAGGGTCACCGAGTAAAGACGTAGAGAAAGAAGGATTAGCGAATAACGTTAATCTGCTTCAAATCTGCGCGCCATTTATACTGAGTGAAATATCGGCCTTTTAAAACGGGCCGAGAGAGTCCAGCAGGTGGGGTGACGTGCTTCTGCCGAAGTGCGACGTGCGAGCAAGCCCATGCACCTTAGTCACCGAACGGCCTTATTTTCGGAGCGATGAAAAAGCAGTAAAAACAGCAGCAGCAACAACAACACAAGAAACGAGCCTTCGTCACAGATAAAGCAGAGTGGGTCCATTCGTAAAGCGTTAAGAGTGCGAGGTGCGAGAGGAAGGGGGAAGCTGCCGGAAGAAAAAAGCGCTTGCAGTAAAACTTCAGCACAGGTAAACAAAGTGCCAAAAGGAAGCACTGAAGGGCTTCGCTTGCTTGGTAGCTTGCGTGATGCAAGCAACTGGAATCTCGCGCGGACGCGGGGGCAGACGAAAGGGGGGAGAGGCGCAAACAAAGGGGAAGGACCCCGAAGACGGCCGGGACGGGAAGAAGAGAAGGTGGTCGGGAAAGCCCGGCCGCCGCTGCCGGCACCGCCTCCATAACCCAATAACAACTGAGCAATGGAGGCCCAAATTGCGTCTGAAGCGCGCGATGGTCGCCGACGCCGTCGCTCCCCAGTAGTCTGGGGGCCCAGCGAGCGCGCGCTCCGCTCGGAAGGGTAAATAAGCCAGGCACGTGCTCGGGCCGACGCCTCAGCGGCTGAAGTCGTCACTTCCATTTGCTGCTCAGCCTCTCACGCGGGGATACCGGCTTCGTCATTTGTTCTGCACTAGCCTCGCATCTTCTTCCCCACTCCCCCACCCTGGTCCCATTTTCCTTACCTCGCCCTCCTCCTCCTGTTTATTTTATTTATTTTTGCCTACGTGCCGCACAGGACCCGCGGACATGCAGCAGCACTCGAGCGGTGCGTACGCTCCGAAAGATGAAGTTGCCCGGCGCTGTTTTGCGTGGGCAAAATCTCGTTTGGCGCTGTGCTGGAAAGCCCGGCGTCCCCTTTCACGAAGCGCGATTAAGGCGAACGGGCGGAAGGCGAACGGGCGGAAGGCGAACTGAGAGGATGCGATTCCAAGGAGCCTGTCTGTTTCTGTATGCCAGCTAGAACGCGGATTTGTGTTAGAACTCTACGCTTTAGTGATGGACGTAAGAGGACGAGTCTTAGGTATTCGCTCCCACGAGATATTTTATTTGATGTAGTAAAGCGCGCGCGAACGAGTAATGCGCCGTGAGTGGTTGACATAGATGTGGTTAGAGAGGGACTGTGAGGCCAAAGCGCGGCAGCTCTGTTACCCCATTTGTGGGTGTCCTTTTGCGGAGGAGGAGCGTGGACTAGGACTGACTGAAACATGGGCTAGGCGAAAGGGGCGGACGACAGGGAAGAATCCGACAACACCGAGCCGGAAATCTCTTGGGAAATCGCGGTCTCCCATCTCCTTAGCTGATTTTTTTCTAAATATAACAGCGTTATTCTATTTCCGATGGAAAGCCGGCCATAATTCAGGCCAAGGACTGCACATCTTGCATGCAGGAGAGGCCCGCTGGAGCATGCACATGCCTTAAATAGTGACGAAAAGATGAATGTGCCAACGCTTTTATCTCGCTTTCAGACTTGGCGTTCAATGTGTGCGCGAGGAGAGGGCAGCTCATCGGCATGCAATCAGCAAACTGCGGTGTTATCTAACCTCGTCGAATGCTGCGTGGATTTAGGCCGCAGATATTTTATCCACGGCATTTGATTTTCCCTTGGCTTCTTCACGAAGCAGAGGGCTTTCGCATCCTCGACACCGCGACGAAGAAGCGATTCACAGCTGAGCGCGCATCTGCTGCCTGACAACTGCTGCCGAAGAAGAGACCGAAGCGAAGAAGAAAGCACCGGCCTCGCGGGGGCCCCTGAGCTTAACCGTGGAGTTGCTTAATTCGGCTCCGCCGCCCCCGAGCAGCCACGGCGGAGGAGCCCTCGCACCTCGAGCGCTCACCGCGCAGCGCTGCTGCTTTCGGGCAGCCGAGCCCCGCGATGCGCGAGTAATTCGCCGGCGCCTGCGCGTGCCTCGATAACCGGCAGTTCGCGACTGCCGTCTCGGGTTGGACGGCCCTTGAACGCGCCACTGGAGCCGTCAGTGCGGATCAGCGACAGTCGACTCAATTGAAACACCAGCGCGCCTCTCCTGGGCCTCCAGAGAACGGGATCCCGTCTTCCGCTTAGCGCGCGGGCGTCGGGTTCCATTCCTCCCTGCCGACATCGGCCTCGGCGGCGGCGGCGCGCGAAGACAGCCGCCTCCGTCCTTGTGCGCCGACGGGAACAGCGCCGGGCGCCATGTTTGTCCAAACAAACGCGTGCGCGGGATCAAGGCGCGCGCTTGTTCGGCGCGCCGATGCGATTCTCAGACCGACGGTTCTGCGGATCCAGCCTTATTACTGCGAGGCGAGCGTTCGGCAGTTGAGCGAAGACAGCTCTGCGGTTGGCGTTGGCACGAGCTCAGCATTGCTCACATCAAATGAGGCGAATCCCGTCAAGTTTGTGCGGCCTTCTAGTGTCAGCAGTAGCATTGGTCTTGCTGAGACCAAAGTTTGAACTGGACACTTTTTCTCAGCTAATGCTTTCCTGTGATTCTCTTGTTGCAACTTTCGGTAAAGTACTCTGTAGTTGCAACTGCAAGCGCACTGCACGAGACAGTCCCATAAAAACAAATAGAAATAACTAACGGACCACAGACTCACACACAAAAAACGCACCAAAGGGTTTGCTTCTGGGTCATGTGTGGCTCGTAATGTATCGAAAGAGTTTCAGATCTATTGAAGGTAAGGTGAACTCTGTTTCTCGCCCCTTGATTCAGCTATTCAGAAAGACGTACTAAGATGAATACCTACACTAGCATGATTCAGCTTGGTGATGGTCGACAACGAAAGAGGTCGAATGTCACAAACCAGGGAAAGCTCAGGGTAACGTTTTGGTACCCTTTCCCGCAGTTGGAGCGTTCCCGAGGCAGCCGACTTGCGTCTTACGGCTCGACACCAGTGGGAGTTTCCCTTTACGACATACTACGACAGCGAGGCCATTCACCACGAAGGAAGTCTCCGATACAAAAGTTGCCGTCGGAAAACCACAAGCTGTTTCATGTTGCAAGCAATAATTTCACTCGTCATTCAGTTAGACGTCATGCCTCGTAAGGGTTGTGTGCCTCAGCTGTCATTCAACATCTGCAGGATTCACTTTGCACAGTGCAAGAGAAACACATCCACGCGTATTTTTAATCAACCCCTCTCGGTGGATCTAAACGCTAACGGGGGCACAACGAACGATTGGTGCGGTGGTTCTTGTCCCGTGCTTCGAGGAACGGTCGCGTCAGCTACGCTGCTTTCAGCCTCCACGGCTGCGTAACATGCTTCGGCGACAAAGAGGAAAACGAAACCTTATCAAGACCGGGAGGCCGATACAATGTCACTTTTATGCATTCCCTCCAAGCGCCCATTTTGCAGTTCGAACTGTAAGTTCTCATTTTTTTTTTTTGCTTATGCTTTACTGTGATTCTCTGATTGAAACTTTTGGTAAATTGCTTCGTAATTGTTCGGAAACAGAGGATCTGTAGGGCTAGGAAGCTCGTCAAGCCTGTTGCAGCTTTTTTTCCCAACGCCTACCGCTCTTTGGAGTGAAAATAAGCATTGAATCGAACGCCGTCGCATAGGTTTGCGTTTGCGAATTCGCAGTAGACGTGCAGTTCCCTGCGTGACCCGCGTGAAGCCCTTTTTTCTATCCGGTTCGGTCGATTTGTTGCACTAGTTTATGCAAACACATGCCACCTTCGCGATCGTTTTATTTGCCCTACATACACCGGAAAATGAAGTTCACAATAAACGGCACTTCGAGATAAGTAACAGTGACACTGGAGCGCTCGCTACTGCAGCGCAGGTTCGAGGAGTAGTATACCCAAGCGCCATCAAAGGCGACGCTATCCGGTTACACGTTCCGCCGGGACATCACGCGAACGGCGCACGAGCAGCCGCGAATAACGCGGGCCCGGCTACCGGAACAAAGGCAGGAGAGGGTGACAATTAAGGGCGAGAGTAATAAATTGCGCCCAAAGAGGAGGAGGAGGAGGAGAATGACGACGGAACGATTTGTTCGCGTAAAGCGTCCGGCTGCACGGAGACAGAGACACGCCGCCTGAATCGAACGGCCCACATTCACTGCGACGCGACGGCACACAGCGACGGAAGGGCGAAACGAAAGCGGTTGTTATTCGGCCGCGCGCTACGCTGAATGCGCCACCACTCTGCTTGCTACACGGACAGCGAGGAAGATTGCATGTCGTGCTCCAGTAGAGTTAATTTTTTTTTCTTCAAATTTTGGCTGAAGCCACTGTTTGTGGGCCGCGAAAAAAGCGCCTGACGCAATCGAAAGACATTAAAACGACTGAGCGAGAAGTGCAGGCATCAAAACAAAGCGGAAACAGATCTTGAGGTATCTCTCGAAATAAAAAAAAAAAAAAAGAATTCTGGCTCCGTGCCTGGCGAACGTCACCAGGTATATTAAGCTGTCGCAAGAATTCGTCACTGCTGCCGTTGCATAGCTGCACGTGGATGTATGTACACAGATCCCTCCAGGGCGCTTCATTTAAACGCTGCGAAGGGAAAATCATAGCGAAAAAAAAAAAAACTAAATGGGTACGAAAGTCCAGAGGACTCCGCTTGTCCTTTTATCTCTCGTCTTTCACTCGGCTTTCGTTTTGAGCGCTATGATTTGTTCTCGACATGAGGACAACCAACTCGCCGATATGAGTTCCTTTCTCAAGTACGTACATATAACCTTGCGTCAAGCCATGCGTTATAAGTGATAACATTCTTGGATCTGTCAAAGCGCATGTCAAGAAAGATGGTGTGTAGATTTAGAGTATTAAAGCGCTTGTGGAATTGTTAACCGGTGACGAACGAAGCTTTCGTCGCCAATTTTAATCATCTTCAGGAACGAGCTGCTCAACGTCCACTGGTTCAAGCTCAGAAGTTCAATTACTCACCAAGTCTCCATAGTTTCTACAATGCCTTTCTTGTAAAGGTCACTGACAATGTGTGTTGTCAAAGTGGTTCCATAATCTCCTTGAACTTCAAATGCCACTGACCTAGCATGCACCCGGCCTATATTCTAGGAGATCATGAATGCTATCTTAGCTTCACAGCGCTGGACGCCTGTCGAACCTCGCGGACACTTTCTACCTTTCGTGCTAAATGGCGGGTAAAAGTAAATGCGCATAGATAATGGAGTTTGGGTTTCTACTGCAGCTTGACCGAGCAGACCGCGTAGTGATGAACAGAATGTGCATGGCTAGATTTTCTCGCGATATTTACCCAAGTGACCTACACGGTCGTACGCGATGTCGTTGTTTTGTCAGTTTTCTGAACCATGAAAGTCATCGGCAGTACGAAGCGAGTAGATCGGAAGTCCATCCTTCTTGGACAATCACTTTTGGTTTGGTTTGGTTTATGGGGTTTAACGTCCCAAAGCGACTAAGGCTATGAGAGACGCCGTAGTGGAGGGCTCCGGAAATTTCGACCACCTGGGGTTCTTTAACGTGCACTGACATCGCACAGTACACGGGCCTCGAATTTCTCCTCCAAAGAAATTCAGCCGCCGCGGCCGGGATCGAACCCGCGTCTTTCGGGCCAGCAGCCGAGCACCATAGCCACTGAGCCACCGCGGCGGCTGACGGACAATCACTTTTAATTGTGAAATAAATGCGGAACATTTTAAAACACTGTTATGCATATTGACAGCAATGGCTTAATCTTCCAATGCGTAGAAAAATCTGGCTTTATTGTTTGTCCTACTATCACAATGGGTAGTTAAGACCACCGTGAAAAACCAACGGGGTGTTTTTTTTTCTTTTACATCAACAACAACAAAAAAATCAGAAGAAAAGTACAAGCGTCAGAAGGAGAGATCTGCCTGCAGTTATATTGATTGTTATGGCACAATCTTACGATGTGCAGAAAAACTTGCCTTTATAAGCAACTACACATTGAAAAGAATGTGTTTGTCCAGGATATCTCGGGATGGAGTGGAAATTGGAAGTTATAAAGCCCCCGTTAGCACTAATGCTTCTGAACTACGAGAGGGGTTCAATACACCCGCAGCTGCGGCGTTAGGTGACGGAAGAGTTGGTCCTATCGGACTCCGCTTTGCCGAGCGCGGCCACTTGAGAGAGCCACGCGAGAATGGCAAAAACAAGAAAAGGAAATGCGGAAACAATGGTTGGGCGCGAAGGGGAAAGTACCGGCGACTTCAAAACAAACAGCACGCTGCAGTTAGAGAAAAAAGCGAATGGCAAAGAGAAAGACGTCGCAAGTACGGAAAGCAGGCCCGAGAATCGATCACAGACGGGACACGGCGTTGACCAACAGCTGTGGGTGGCCATTTGTATCATTACTGCACGTCGAAGGAAGGGGGCGAAGCAGAGGACACGGCGAGAGAAAGCGAGGGCGCGCACATCGTCCGCGAGGAGGAAGGCGGAAGAAAGGAAGCGTTGTGTGCAGCAGCGACGAAGCAGCGTCATCGCGGAGGAAGCTTTCATTGAGAGAGCCGGAGGAAGCCGCAGGACGGAAAACTGCGCGGCTTCGGAAAAAAGAAACGCGGAGGTGGCAGTCTCCCATCGCGGATCACCCCCCCTATTGTCACGAAGAGACTGCCAGGGTCGCCGCCCTCGCAGTGCGAACTATGGGAGCGAAATCGGCGAAAGTTTTGCTCTCAGTGCGAAACTTCTTGGGGGCGCACCTTACGCGTATTTTTAGTTAGGTTTATGGGGGTTTAAAGACCCAGTGCGGCTCAGGCTATGAGGGACGCCGTAGTGAAGGGCTCTGGAAATTTCGACCACCTGGGGTTCTTTAACGTGAACTGACATCGCACAGTACACGGGCCTCTGCAATTTTGCCTCCATCGAAATTCGACCGCCGCGGCCGGCATTGAACCCGCGTCTTTCGGGTCAGCAGCCGAGCGCCATAACCACTGAGCCCCCGTGGCGGCTTTGGGCAGATTTTTGTATATTTTGTACTTGTTCATAGTGTACATTGCCGCCATACTCCTATCCTTTCGTTCTTTCGCTCCTCCCTTCCTCTCCCCTCTTCCTGTCATCTCGCTGCCCTTCCACTCGCGATAGCCGCAGCTCAGGTGCTTCAGGTTTCGATGGCAGATGCAGCGGCTAGCAACATCTTTTCCTTCCATTGTTAATTTATCAATAAATCACTAATAATATGCGGTATCCTGCCCAACCGCTAAGAGAGGCGGTCAGTATGTGTCGTTCCTCCAAGCAGCGCGACTAGAACACAGAGAGTAAGGTGCGTATACGAGCGGACGGGCTGTATGCGAACCTATACGTGCATTTCTGTCGCGCTTTCAAGAATGAACGCCTGCCAACTTGCCCAGTTTTCAATTCTGAGCGCTGAGTGCGGCTAAACGATGCCACGAACGGCTCATCTGGGACACTGAAATTCGTCTAGTGCGGTTTCTGCAACACCGTGCTTCTGACACTGCGGTGTTCTACCTATGCGCCGCCTTTAGCTGTTCCGTTTCAGGCAGCTTCCCACAGCTTTTCAATTTCCCTGCGCGGAAAAGTTGGAATGAGCGCTTACTCGATTCTTCCTTTAAGCACAGAAGTCGAGTACTGTATACACAAAAAGGGCGTTGCCAAAGTGTTCATTTGCGTCCCTATAGCGAACACACAGGATTGGCCAAATGAGTGAATGATCGTACGCACCCGAGCACTTCAGCTGCCCAAAACCGACGGCGTGTTTAGTGCAAGGCTACTGTATTCCCCTCACCAAAGAAAGAAAGAAAGATTGAAAGAAAGAGAGAAGGAAACAAAGGAAAAAAGAAAGAAAGAGAGAAGGAAAGAAAAAAAAGAAAGAAAGAAAGACAGAAGGGAAGAAAAAAGAAAGAAAGAAAGGAAGAAAGAAGGAAAGAAAACGGACAGCGCCAGGTGCAGAACATGAACGTTTTCGGAAAGATACAGTTTACCGACCGTTTTATACTCTGGAACATTTCTGCCGTCAAAACGCAGTGGAAAGAGCTGGCGTCCGAGGTTCTAAACTGAGAGACAACAGCAGCCGGCATGTGCAGCTACGCTGATTGTGCAAGACAGGGGAAACTAATGATCGATACACCTACTTGCGCTTGTACCTTATTCTACGTAGCCATTGCGCATACGCCAGTGCCGCTGACAGTAAAATTTATATATAGGTCGCTTTTCCTGTCCTTCGAAGTTGGGCCATGCGTTGTAGTTTCGTTCTACCCATATACTGACAACACTGGCCTTATGCAAAAAAACAAAAGAGAAAAAAACTTTAAACCTTTTTTTATGACTACTTGAGATGTCTGTGCCCAAGTTCCAGGACCCCAGCGTATCATTTGATACTAATATGCTTACATTCTACTTTATTCTGCGCAATTGTCCTTGCGTCCCCTTTTCCTTCAATCCCGTCCTCTGCGTTTTGGTTAAAAGCCTTTTGGTTAAACCCGCTAGTGAAAAAAATACCAGCTTTTCATTCTTTTTTTTTTTTTTTTTTACCGGAAAGCCCAGTCTCTCTTGAGCACCGCTTTCATCTCCGAGAAGTCTGTCACACAAGAACTTTGGCGGAAGCGTTGAATACAGCGACGCCGCTCGACCCGGAACCTTGTTCCGCCTGCAGCGTGCGGCAAATCACTATATACACTCAGCAAATGTCGATTTCGTATCGCAGCCATGAATCGAAGACGGGACGCCCGACCGACCGACGTATCGCCTCTCGTTGCGAGAGCCCCCAATATCTCCACGCCCGCGGGGCGTCCATCAAGAGCTACGGTGGCCACAGCTCTCCGACGTTTCCGGCAGCCTGACCAACGCATCGTGCACACATCGCTGATCAGCTCTCTCCGTCCCGCCGGGGCGGCTTCGTATCTTTTCGCCGCTTCTTTCCACTATGGTCCTTACTTTTCCTTCCACGACTCAGCGGAGAAGGTTCTCGCGTCAGTTCATTTTCCGCGTGTCACTTCTGCGAGGCTGCAAACGAATGATGAGACGGCAAATCGCTTGACGAGCTTGACGCGGAAGCGCCGCGATGGAATGCGACGGTTCGTTCCTGCTCTCGTCCCGTTTCCCTCGTGAACTCAATATAGCCAAGGAATCATAACAGTCGCAAATGCAGGCCTTGCATCCCGGACACGGCACGCGCTGTCAAGGTTGTCTCTTCGGAGTGTTTCTGATCAGACGATCATCGAATGGAATCATTGGCATCAAATATCGCTACCGCATCTCACACCTAAATTTCAACACCTAATCCGCGGTTTGAATTACATCTAACTTAACCCACAGACCTAACGGTGTCGTCATTTCTTTCTTTCATTTTTTTTTTCTTTCTGATCTAAAGATGCGCCTGTTGTGACGATTCACTACGCACCCCAAGATTCTGTCACCATGCATTTCTTTAGTTTCAGCGATTTACCTGCATCTATCACTCTATCTTCTTGTGAAATGCTCGTGTTGTAACCTGAAATTTCTTCGCAAAATTAAGTAGAATGTTGTGGGCTTATCTTTTAGTTATTTGTTTTTGTTTCGTTTTTCAGTGCTATGTTGTGACTTATTTTTTTGCTGCCTCCCCTCACCCGCCTTAAGTAGCACCTTTTCAAAAGAAGGCCTCTTTAAGAGTATTTTGAATAAACAAATAAATTAGGCGCCGAACAAAGGTGCCCGCTACAAGCGGCCATCTTAGGGCAGCGTTTTCTGTGATGAGCATCCACCGCGGTGCGCGGAAAAGCCTGTGAGCGAGGATCACTGCAATCACCTGATGGAGGCATATTCAGTTGAATGACGTCATCAAGCAAGATGTATATATCATGCATTTGTGTCGATACACGATTAGATAAAAGTCGACGCTTGGGTTGTCTGCGTCTCTCCCTGTCTTCGCTCGCGTACGCTCGTACGTACGCTCTAACTGCAGGCCGAAAATAACACATAGAAAGGACCAGCATCGCCAGCGCTGTGCTGTTCCTTCGTAAATGCTCTTCTTGTTTTGTGGTAGGGTACGTCAAGCAGTGAGCCGGTTAGCCGCTCCCCTGACAGATGAAGCAGGATCATGACTTGTTCCATTTTTGTATGCTCGCGGTAATTAGTAGTGTAAGTAGTCCTAGTAGTAGCGGAGTGAGGCCGGAAGTATACTTTCGAACCAACCCGGCAGTGCTGATAGCTGTGACGTCACACGCACCAACGTTTTGCCCACTGTGAGGCAGACTAGCAGCGTTGTGCCTGAGAAGACAAGTGACTCCTGCGTAAGTGCCTCAGCACACCGATGCCTTTGCAAAGCAGCACACTGTTTAAGTGTTTATCGTAGACTGAGCTTACCTGGCATAAAACTATGGCATACTCTACCAGCATATTTCATTACAAATGTTTGTGAACAACTAGCGACTTTATAATTGTTGAAATGGGAATGAGCTCCAAAAGTAACCAGCAGAAGTTAACTGCCGGAAACGTAGGAAAATCGAGTGCTTAACCCCGCTAAAATCAGGTCTCTGTCTGATATGCCCTCTGCTCGGTCATAGGAATCTCTTTTGCACTGCCAGTTTTCGAAAAAAAAAAATAAAAAAACGCGTATCTAATATGCGGCCTGTTTGGCGGCGTATTAGCGTTAATGCTATAAACACGAAACTCTAGACGTCGAAACTACTTCACTCGTAAGGATTACAAGTGGGACGTTTTAAAAAAGTTCTTATCTCTAACCATTTAAAGCAGGTTTATTACTCCACTGAACAACAATGGCGGAGTAATACCTTATCTGTAATCGAAATCTCAATCTTTGCGTTAAAAAAGCACAACTGTGGATTTCCATTCGCCCTTCACACGAGTAGGAGTTTTCTGGGGCCCCCGGCAGAAATTAAAGGGTTCTAATGAAGGTTCGAAATGGGGCGGCCAAATCGATACATGGCCCCCAGCCCTTCAGAAGCGGGTGATCGAAGCAACAGCTTTGGAGAGCGCGCCACAGAGGAGGCGCACAATTAGGCCGTTGGCGACGCCTGCCGCGGCGCGGCTCTAATTTGCGCGATCGATCAATCGGCTATTCAAACGCAGATGACGTATGGGAGGTCATTTTCCCTCGCTCGCCGGCGTCCTGAACGAAATGCGCCCGGAAGCGCGTCGAATATCCTCCTGGACACGATCTCCCCGAACGGCCGCACATGCCTGTATACATGACGCGACAGGCGATGCACTCGCGCATGACCCGGCCGTCAATGGTATAAATAATAGTATTTATCATTGCCAACAGATAACAAATACAAAATACTACGCAACAGCCACAAAGGCTTCCGCGACTAGGTCCGGCAACACCAGAAACTTGCTGGGGCGGTGGTAATGCGCGGTTCCAAAATGTACACAAGCGCCTATATTGCAACAGACCTTCGCGCGCGTGCGACCTGTATATATTTATATTTGTCATGTATATATGTAAATAGATCTATTGTCAGTGTACTCCTCCCCCTGTCCTTTCTACTATCCCCTCCCCTCTTTCTTTTCACTTCTACACCCTGCCTGCTATCCTTTATTTCCGCTGCCCCAGCTCAGGTGCTTCCAGCAGCGATAGCAGATGCCGGGGTAGAAAAAATTCTTTTACCTTTTATATTCAATGCAAAATAAAAAAAAACACTACAATTGCAATCTCTGTTGCTAATAATAATAACAATGTAACAATAATGCACGAAACGAGGTGCGCGGGTCCGGCATGCTGTGGAAAGCTTGAGCCGAACACTGCCTTAAATCGTAGGTAATGTCGGTGCCGTGATTGCAGCAATGCTAGCAATGTAAATTGTAAGCGCGAAGCAGCTGTTCGATTACAGTCTCAAGATAAGATTCTTCTTAGATGGCCAGGCTCAAGTTGACTATGTCAGCAGTTTTACTTGGCTTCGAGAGTGCCACGTACTAAGCAAAGTATCGAAGCTGATGCGGTTCATCACAATCGCATTGGATAAGTTTTCATTTCAAAGCCTAACAGACATGCGCTTCACATGCTAATGCTATGTTTTTGCGCAGTAATGCAGCAAATTTGTGGTCTGAAGTAAACTTACAGCCCTATTGTTACGTTTTAGTATTTCATGATGCCCTCCCCCAAAGTTTGTTTCTCGTGCGAGTGGAAGCACAGGGTCGCATTGAACTACTCGCGCATGACAGAAGTAACGGCCGGCGTGCTCTAACATGAATTAAGTGGCGATAGACAGGCGCTTATTTTGTGTCTCTTCCTTTTTTTTTCCGGGTAATTCGGGCAGAGCAGGTAGCGATCGAACCTGCATCCTTGAAATGAATTATCCGAAAAACTGCACAGCTGTGTCCTATAAATTCAGAACCTGCATCGAACGTGTTCTGACTAATGGTAAACGCAACGTTAAAAGAGAAACAAAGCCTCTGAGAATCCCTTACACCCTGATCGCAAAGGAAATTCGAAGGCGAACGTGTTTTGAAAACATTCATTCTGTTTATTTTTTGTCTCATATTTATCATGTGTTATTCAAATTAATTCATGTGCAGTAACTTAACTGGCCTTAAAGCAAGCCGGGTGAGCTTCTTGCTCTGTGAAACCGCCGATATTAATCCATGAAGAAAAGGTTGCGAACCCTGAACCTCGCAGTTGGCAGTATCCCCTCATCAACCTCTCGGCGGTGCCGCGGATAACGGGCCGCTCACCTGATCTGGTGGCTGACGCGGACCCTCCTCAAGTGAGTGGCGATGGACCCGTTGCCGGTGGGGCGACGACCTCGCTCAAATCCGATGGAAGGGCTCCGGCGGGGTCCCTCTCGGTCGCCCGGTCACGGATAGCGAGTCACCACCACGACACGAGCGCGCACTCTCAACTCCGGGTCCGTCTTTCGGCGAAGGGGCGGGGCTCGTCACCACAATTTGGGAAGGAAAGAAAGCGGCGAGTCGCGCAGGAACGAGGGCGCACCACTACGCCCACCGGCTAGCGGCTGGATGCGTCGTCCACTCGACCGACATGGTGTCCCGGCGTTGAGCGGCGTGAAGGCGATCGGGCGACACCGGCCGACGCGACAACTCTGGGGCGACTGGAGAGCGCGTCCCCGCGCTGCTGCGATGCGAGCGGCGGCTGCTGCGCTTCTTGTTTTCGCCTGCCCCGACGCGCGCGCTCGTGGCTCCGCGTGCGGCCGAAATCCGCATCGATACCGCACCACAACGCATGCGTGCTTCTCCGCCGCCGCCGCCGCCGCGTGGGCGTCCGCGGCGCCACGGTCGTGCGTGCTCTTCCTCCTCCTTACGACTACTCCTCGCGGAGGGAAGGAGAGGAGAGAGGAAGAGAGGAAGGGGGGAGCGTTCGACCCCTAACCCGCCGCCGCCCTCTCCGGCAGGGAGCGCTTCGGCGCATCGCGTCCCGCGCGAGCGCGACTCGAGCCGCAGTTGTCGCCTGCTGTTCTTACAGCGCGCCGACAAAGGAAGGAGGACTGGTAGGTCACAAAGAAATACTGGGAGCCTGCTCGGTTCTCAGGCTTCATCAGAAGAGGGTAGACGCAGCGGGGACGGGGGCTGCCGATACATGTGACGGAAGAAATAGATGGCTAGTGACACAAAATTGGCTGGGCGAATGATCTTTTTCTCGGAGTAGTGTATAAATATATTCCGGCTACGCCGGCCTTGCTTGTAGCTTTCGTCTCTAATAAGAAATAAGCATCTGAGGTCGAGGGCTGTTTTCGCGTGGCGTGTGAGACTTGGAATAAAAAGACAAACCGCCCCAGGAGGGCGAAACTTGTTTTTGTTTGGCGCGTCATATCTAGCACACTCGCGATGCCTTTTTTGTTGTTGTTTGCAATGCGTTTTCACAACTTTTATGCAAGATGGCCTAGCTTACTTAGATGAAACGAATTCCATCTGTGCATTTATACAGCCCATACCCAATTAGAATGCGTCTTGCGTATCGATTACCCTTGTGAGCAGTGGCATGCTCACGGATGCTCATTAATCTTCATAAATGACTAGTCAAAGACAAATTAGTCATTATTTTTAAGATAGGCGAAGATCCACAGTAATGATTATTAATAACTGTGAAGGCAGCTTTGCGCGGGCTTGGGAGACTATGGCGCAATATTTCTTTGTGCCACGCAATTTGATTAACGACAGCATTGTGCGCATCGTTTATTTGCGTTGGTGCTAAGTGTAAATGCGAAACAAAAAATAATGCACTTGTAAACGTTGGGAAAATATATTAAGCAAACATGCCAGTTCCAAAAATAGTGCGAACTTGGCACATCAAGCAGCAAGTCGTTAAATTTAACAAGGGAACGAAATAGTATATCAAAAAGCTCCTATATGCGTCCGGCCTCCGAGGCAAACTTGATTAGGAAAACGTTGCGTGAACGTTCGGTAATGAGAAAGCTCTGTGGCACCGGTACTAATTGGAACCGTGAGCGGCGCACGGTCTCCCGCTATAAGTCAGAAGTAAATGCTAGGCGCCGCGACGCATTAGTTTCTCATTAGACCGCGCGCAGTCACGCAACAACGGTGCCGATATCGGCACCGAAGCAGCATGTAAACGGTCTCCCGCCTGGTCTCTCTCGGTGCCCGCATTAGTGTTGCCCCAGTAAATTTCCGCTTCATCAGCGCTATAACGCACAAGTTTCATTGGCTGCCAACGAAACAACAAAGAAAAGGCCCCGAGAAGACAGACAATGCGAGCGACATCTGCTCCTCGTAGCACAGACTACGCCGCGCCTTTCTCCCCCCGGCGAGCGGCTCAAATCCGGCTTCGTCGGGGGCCATTCTTTTGCGCAGACCAGCGGGGAGGATCGGGGGTTAAGTAAGAAAAAAAAAAGTGTTTTTTCGCCGAAGAAAAAAAAAAAAAAAACACACGGAGACAACCACAGAGCGAGAGGTGAGAGCAAGCCGGCGACCTCAGACCATGGTTTCTCACCCCTCTGTACTTCACACCACATTGCATTCCCAGCCCGAGCCGGCAGCGGTCGCACAATGGAAGGATATGCAAAGCGACAGCAAGGCAACAAAGAGGCCGGGATAAAATCCATCCAGCGTGAAGTGCGGGCAGCGTTGGCGTGTGCGGCGTCCCCTCCTCCTCCTCCTCCCCACACCTCCACTTCGCACCCGGCAAACAAGGGGCTGGAGAGCCGGAGGCCGCTGCTGCTTGGCTTTGACGGCCGCCTTTTGATGGTTATCGTCCTTCAGTTTACCACGCACCGAGGGGATACCCCACCCGCGCCAACCGGTCGTTCTTCTTTTTTTTTTCTTGTAATTTAGTTTCCTGGCTTTCAGGCAGACCTGCACTCAGGAAGGTGTTAACTGACGTCCAACGACGTTTTCGTGGTAAGGCCGCATCAGATAACGCACCAAGCGCACTAGCAAGAACGTGCCAGATCAGAGGGGAATAGCAAACAGTTTTGCAAGGCGAATGAGTTGCTCTCAGTGATTTTTAAACGCTCGGGGTGCGAGACTTCTTGCGAATAACTTTGTGGTGCTGATCGCTTAAGGTGGAGTACTGTTTCTTCCACACACACACACACACACACACACACACACACACACACACACACACACACACACACACACACACACACACACACACACACACACACACACACACACACACACACACACACACACACACACACACACACACACACGCACACACACACACACACACACGCACACACACACACACACACACACACACAAACAAAAAGCAATGCTACTCTAGGTTCTCTCATAGAAGCTGGAAGCGGTGGGCTAGCGGACTTTATTAAAAGTTGTCGAGTTAGTTGGTTCGTTAATTGACGCCAAGTAACTGCTGCGCGAAAGAGAAAACGACAGCGAAGAACCACTCATTGCACATGCAAATCACGAGAAACCATATCTAGATCAGAGATCATATCAGAGGTAGAGCACCGGACGCGTAATTCGGAGGTCGTGGGTTCGGATCCCACCGGCGGCAGTGGTTGTTTTTTCTTCTGCTTTTCTAATCAATTAGGTTTAAGCGATAACATGTTTAGTAATATTCTAAATTGATCAACACCACAAAATAAATAAATTAATTAAAAAAAAATCCCCTGTGCCCCTTGGTTTCTGTGGCTGTTGGCTTCTTTCATATTTATAACGAGCCCCTCATTCCCCTTCCCTTGTTTGCTTAATTGCTTAGCGAGGGCCTCGGTTCTGGCAGCCTTGACTCCATAGGAAGCATAAGAGGGTTCTCACGCAGCTTCCACCCTCTCCGTTCGATGACGTTCTACGTCACTACCTGCGGTAACTCAGGACGTTCTACGTCCGCCGCTTATGAACGTGGGTGGCGCTGATGAACACTCTCAAGGTTAGGTTACTTGTAAACATAAATACCCCCGAAAACAGAAGATTTGACAGCCGTCGCCGTAGCTCAGAGGTAGAGCACCGGACGCGTAATTCGGAGGTCGTGGGTTCGGATCCCACCGGCGGCAGTGGTTGTTTTTTCTTCTGCTTTTCTAATCAATTAGGTTTAAGCGATAACATGTTTAGTAATATTCTAAATTGATCAACACCACAAAATAAATAAATTAATTAAAAAAAAATCCCCTGTGCCCCTTGGTTTCTGTGGCTGTTGGCTTCTTTCATATTTATAACGAGCCCCTCATTCCCCTTCCCTTGTTTGCTTCATATCTAGATATGTCAGACCAACTCGCCCCCCAGTTCATGTTGTACGAGAAACCAGCAGTCTGTACCTTCTGCAGATATAATACCTGCGCAGTTCTTGCTTTCACAAAAACAGAGCCTGCGAAATGTACCCGATTAATTATATTATATTGACGCTGTTTTCTTTTTATTTTGGACTAGTAACTATGTTTTCTAGGCTCTGAAGGTCTGCCTGTCATTCGCTGATATGTGCGAACCGCAACCATTTTCTTTTCAGGTTATTTGCCCCTTTATTTTCAAGCTTGGCATTGCTTTCTTACCCATTCACTCTATTGAGAAACACGCGGCGTTGCGAAAGACGAGTGGTAATGAATATAGGCGTCAACTATTTAGAGGAAATGGTCACAATATTTTGTTTAAGAGGTTTAACGACCGAAAGGGACTCAAGCTATGAGGGGCGCCATATTGGAGTGCTCCGGATGATTTCTACCGCCTGGGGTTCTTTAAAGTGCACTGACATGGCACAGTGCACGGGCCTCTAGTATTTCACCTCCATCGAAATGCGACCTCCGCTGCCGGGTTCAGGAAGGGCATTATTGAAGGAATAAAAAATTTCCACGTGTTTAAGCTCCGCTGCAGCGCGACACTAAGCGAAATCTGATGCCGTGTTGCTGCCTATACTCTGCTAGTGGCTAATACCAGGCTTGGTGTAATATAACGATGCCATACCGAATCGATTGCATTTTCGAATTTCCCGCTTTTCGTCATTGGCTGAAACGACGACATGCCCAAGGCTTCAGTCAATAAGATAGAGCGAACGAGGGCCGTGGCGTCATTTTAGCCAATGTAGAAAGGCGGAAAATTAAAAAAAAAATAGCATGGAATCGGTTGCAGCGTCGTTGAATTATACCGGCTCTGCAATGCAGTCTAAGACCTACAGAATTCGTGGCAACCTGGCATCCACAACGAGAAAATGGGGACGTGTTCAGCACTGGTTACGTCACCAACACGTGGCCGGATGTATATGGTCTAGGCTGTCGATCGTGAATTCACCAGGATGGTCCCGTATGAAATATTTCGCTGTAAAACCAGATCGACTATAGAAATGATATGGAGTCATGCTTTCTGCCCTACTGGGCTTCGGGCGGAGTCGATCATCTCTCGGTAGAATACCCTGGCAACATGCAAACCTTCCAAGGCTCGGTGTAGAGAGATGAGGTACAGCTCGTATATTAAAAAAAAAAAGAAGGAGCTACGATTTCAAGCCCCCAGTTGGCGCAATGTGTTTCGCAAAAAATATCGGCCTGCAGTGCGTACGCTCACCCGCGGCAAGCCATATCAATTAGCTTGGCTCTATCAGTGGAGGAATGCATGGATTTGACGGCTACATTTTCACCTCTCTTTGTCGGCAGATTTTTGTGCGTCCTTCCACAGCACGTCGAAGGGTAAAAGTTTGAGTGACGCGCGTCGTAGCAACTGTCGTCGCCAAAGCGACGACGACGGCTACTTAATTCTACAACACATACTCCCATTACCCTCCGTTCATTCAACTAGCATGCAGGTCACTAAAGTTTACGCAAAGGGAACTTGATCACATAATAGTTAGGAAACTTGATCATGTAATAGTAAGCTCGCCATTAGTGCGACATGAAAAACAACAAAATATTTAAAAATGCGCGAATTTCGCAAGCAGCGAAGCACTAGATGGCAAGCAAAGATAGATATAATACGAAAGATAGATTTTAAACGCTTATGTATGCACTGTACCTCCCGGCCGCTGATGCCAATTAACTTTCGCCGATTAATGCGGTAAGCCGGTAAACTTAGATCTAGTAACTCCTCTCATCGTGTGCTTTAATGGATGGATGGAAAATTTTATTATGCAAGTGAGTTTGCACCCTGTGATAGTTCTTGTGTGTCTGGTTGGCTCACCGCGGGCATAAAATTTAGATAAATATGCTTGGCCAGCTCTGTAGTAGACCAACCTCACATGGAACGCGAGAGACTATTCGGAAACTAAATTAAATTTAAAACAAACGTTTGCGCCGAGACGCCAATAAGAAGCCAGCATTCCAAGTAGGCATGCCTTACCCGCTATGCCATCGCAGTTGCCATGTTGGTGCTTAGATGAGATGTGAAGAAAAAATGCATAAAGATTTCTTCAGTGACAACCTTTCTTGTGTTGTACGTTGCGTCCGCATAGGATCAGACCATTGAACGGCAAACATGGGTTTCTGCAGATGGGGCAATACAAATGCAACGTGGATTAGACCGCAAAACTTTTCAATTTGCCGGATGTCAGCATTCTGAAGCACTTATAGAGAATGAAATTATTAGAGTGATTTCCGATGAATTCATACAGTAAAGCAGGCTAGTTGAAAACAGAATCCCATCAGATGGTACGCATGCGAGCTTGAATCGGTCTAGTGTTTGGTGCAGAGCACCAGGAAACTCTCTAGTAGATAGATGGGTTGCGTATATATGTGACGTTCACAAGCAAGAAAACGGGACAGGCGCAAACTAACAACTGGGGTTTATTCCAGGAAACAAATATTTGTGCATATGCTAGCCTGAACAGGCGCAAAAGGATATCAAAAGCAGAGAGGTGAAACAACAACAAAAAAAGCGGGTTTGCATCATCATGCTTTCGAGGAAACGTGCCTCCTTATGGTGAAGTCCTACTGACGTGATTAGAATTTAGGCCAAGCAAGGTAAACAGGGTCACATGGAATCCTGCCTGCAAGCAGCGGCGACCCTAGTCGACGACTGCGCGACCTACTGCAGACTCCAGTGCTAAATTTGAATTTGTGCACGTGCGTCCCTCCCCTCGGGACACAACTCCGTTTCACACTCCTCTCGGGACCGATGCGGGAGGCCGAGGAGATCCGCGTCCTTGGCCTCTTCGTACACCACCCTGGCCAAACTTCGAATGGTGGGAGACCAGGTGGGCCGCATGGTCTGCCGGGTCTCCAACAAGCGGGGCGGATTACGAAGCAAGGATGCACTGCGGCTTGCTTATGCTTTCGTAACGAGTAGAATCCTCTACGCAACTCCCTACTTGCACCTGCGCAAACACGATGATGACCAACTGGAGGTCATCCACCTTAAAGTCATCAAGCGGGCTCTCGATCTCCCGGTCGCCACGTCCAACCACAGTTCATGACAAAAATTTGTGGGCGCGAACAAACAAAAGACAGAGAAGAAACCACAGGACAAGCGCCTTCAGGAAAGGCGCTTGTCCTGTGGTTTCTTCTCTGTCCTTTGTTTGTTCGCGCCCCCAAATTTTCATCATGAACAACCTACAACTAGCCCAGCTTTCCATTCTGTCCAACCACAGATTTCTGGCCCTGGGCGTGGTGAACACCTTCCGAGAGCTTCGAAAAGCCAGCCCACTTAGTCAACCAACTTACCACTTAGTCAACCACTTAGTCAACCACTTAGTCAACAGTGGTCTTTTACAGACCACGTCCGTTCGCCGTCTCTTGGACCGACTGCACATCAAACACAACTACCGCACTGATGAAAGGGATGAATGAAGGAGTGAAAGAAGAAAGAGGAAAAGAGGTGCCGGAGTGGCGGGCCCAGGAATAATTTCGACCCCTTGGGCTTTTTTAACGTGTTCTGACATCGCACAGCACACAGGCGCCTTTTGCGTTCCGCCTCCATCGAAACGCGGCCGCCGCGGTTGTGTTCGAGCCCGGGTTCCCCGGCTCGGTAGACGAGCGGTAGCCTGAGCCACGACTGCACCTAATTTTTATGACTAGGCTTCAGGGTCATCGCTCCCTCCTGAGATTTTTTTTAGTGCGCTAGCGCTAATAGTGTCCATTTCCCGTATTTAGCCTTTGTTTTTTTTTTTTTTTGCCTGAAGCATGCTTTGTGACAGGCTGCTCACCTGCCCAACATGTTGTTGTTAACCTGCTCATATACACCTGGCCCATATAAACACCTGGCAGGTTGCCGACTGGCCATTGCTCACAGGGTTGAGGGCGAACTGCTCAGCGTGGCAGGCGGCAGTTCAATTAATGATTGGTCGCGATGGATTGCCCGGGAATAGCAGCATCTGGATCCCACAAGCCCCACCCATGGCAGCACCTGCCATCGCAGGACATCCCAGTGATGTATAGATGCAGAGTGAGAATTGCCCGTTCCGCATATATGGGTATTATCGCATTACCGCTATCCAAACAACTTCCCTTCTTTAGAGCGGTGGGAGGCTATACTGGCCAGCTCAGACTCGTTAATGCAAGTCCGGGCCACTCAGTGGGCTCACAAGGTCGCCGAGAGTCATGGGCTCGAAGCCACCTATTATAACGCCAACAAGGGCTCAGTACTGGCAATAAACGTTTTACAATCTAATTCAATCCATCCGTGAACAATGGATCCGAACAACGGAACCGATGTGAAAACCGAACTGCCAGCGCACATAATTCGCATTTGCCCAAGTTACGCAAATCAACCGCCATTCCCCCCCCCCCCCCCCCCCCCCATTATCTGACGAATCATGACACTCCTGCCCTCGCTAAACCACCGACGGTATAAAAGTGGCCGCCAACAACAACATAAAAGTGGGTCCAGAGAACGGAGGTAGAGCAGAGATAGAGAGATAGGTAGAGAGAGAGAGAGAGAGGCAGCGACCGAGCCTTCGTCGTTCATCTGAAGCGAGCTCCATCTCTAGAAGACTAGAAGAGCAAGTTGCTGGGCTAGTTGGTGCTGTTGCATCGTGGTGGAGCAGCGCAAAGGACGGGACACAAGAAACAAGGAAAGCGCCTGTGTACACAGCGCCTGTGTACGTCTTTCCTTGTTTCTTGTGTCCCGTCCTTTGCGCTGCTCCACCACGATGCTCTAGAAGACGTTATGCGGCGGCAGTGACATAGCCAGAAATATTTTTCGGGGGGTGTTATACGCCCCCGGTTAAAAAAAAGAAAGAGACATCCTGCGCCTAAGCAGTATCAGTCATTTTTCTGCTTTAATAAAGCCGAAGGGTTAGCTGTTTCGTTTACCGTAGTATTTGTATAAGAATACGAGTGCACGCAGGACTTCGAGGACTTGATTCGTAAAGAACATCTATTCCCTCACAAAAACACACTCGTACGAAAAATCGCAGCCATTTGCAATATTTCTGACATAATATAAAACAATACAAAATCTACCGCTCTACGATAAAGTCAGCAACTGCGAACGAATGACATTTGTCAAAACTTCTACCTCATGCATGTGAACTTGCGCCCGGTCGCAGAGTCGCTTTTTTTTTTTTTTAAAAAGCACTTTTTATTTTCGCTATAGTTTTTGATCATTTAAAGACAATGCAAAGGATGAAAAAGTAGGCTGACGTGAAAAGCTATGTTCAGTTGGGTGAATTGTGCATGCAATTAAAAGGAGTGCCATATGCCGTGAGATCACGAATAGGAGTGACTCTTTTCTGTAATAACTCCCGCTTCCTATAATAGAGAAACGACTTCGTACATCTGTCTTTTCGATAATAAACATTAGAGAACGCAGATGCACCAGAACATTCCTGAATAATTACTGACACACAAAAATAAGGGTGCTTCTGTTTTCTGCATGTAATGAAAGGTGAAATGTAATGTATTTTTTCAACTGCTTTTGTAGCTTAGAGAATGCGATGTTTGTCGCCAAGAGGGGAGACCTTGTCAGGCGTAGATTAAACGCCTTTTCCCTCGTCTTCCTTGGTCGAATATTCCTCTTTTAAACTTTCTTGCTCATGACGCATACCTGCTCTCTACCAAAAAATAAAGTGAATTTGAATTTGAACGGTCGGAGGAGGAAAAAGAGCGCTATTAAAATATGATCGCGGCAATGCATGAACCTTCTGTGAGTTCGTCTACAAGCTGGACATTACTTAAAATCGTCCGTTCACTCCCGTGACCTTAAAATCGTTAAGAATGGGGGGAGGAGGATGGCTATGCAGTGCTTTGAAAATTTCGGAGGGTGTTCTGACACTGAAACAGATCCCCCCCCCCCCTCCCCCCCGTGCTGCGTTGTCCCCATGTCGAACCTTTCTACTACAATCTCGTAACAAACTGTATATAAAGCCCATTTTGTTTGCTCCGCCGTCATCTTTCTTCGGCTGACCTGCTCTCGCCAGGGTGGCTCGGGGCGCGCGGACATCAAGGCACCCTATAGGTGCACGCAGCACCGACTTTCGGAAATCTCTGCTGCTTTGCTGTGGTGCCCGCAATGTAACAACAGTGAGGCGCCCAGTCGTGGCGTCGCTTCATTAGCACAGTTAGTGGTAAGAAATGGTGGTATTCCCAGGTATGTTAAATTGACCGACAGCTGACCAAAACGTGTCGTGTAATTATTGTGGAATTGAAAAAGACCTTGCCTCACATCGTAACAGCTGAGCACATAATTATCGAGGAAACCAAGATATATAATTGCCGCCGCTGTGGCGCAGTGGTTACGGCGCTAGGCTGCTTACCCGAAAGACAAGGGTTCGACCCCGGCCGCGGCGGTCGAATTTCGATGGAGGCGTAATTCCATAGAGGCCCGTGTACTGTGCGATGTCAGTGCACGTTAAAGAACTCCAGGCGGTCGAAATTTCTGGTGCCCTCCACTACGGCGTCCTTCATAGCGTAAGTCGCTTTGCGACGTAAACTCCTATTAACTATAAACCAAACCAAAATTTATAATTTTATTTTGTCATTGAAAATCGCATAAAACAGAGTAGAGCGCGACCTTGCAGAGGTGAAGCCCTGCCATTATCACTGTATCCCTTCACGTGGCCACTTCTGGGTAGAAATTGCTGATTTGTAATCGTTAAAAGCAGTGTTTTTTTTTTCCTTCCGGAGTGTTGGCATATTTTCTAATAGTTAACGCTGTCTCCAGGGCTCCCGTCGATACAAAGCAACGTTTTTTTCTCAACGCTGATGAAATGCTTTTAGCTTTTGCTCCTAGATGGCGCAAGAATTTAGCATTTCTTAGAAAAAGCGGTCAATACGATCGATCGAAACTTTTGTCGATGAGGCGCATGTCACTGCTAGCCGTAACTAGTTACGGGAGGGCTCGGGAAGAAAAACTCTTTTTCATTTTTTTTTATGTCAGGTAGAAAAAAAAAAACAGGACATGGTCTAGAGGTCCTGTAACTGGGGTTTATAACATTCTAGGGAATGCTGAAATTATGCTTAAAAAATAGAAGACGCAAAAAAGTGCGCTTAATTTAGTATTCTGTTTCAGCTCCAAAATAATTCGGGGCTGAGCCATTTCATGTTATTAACATTTCAGATGGTAAGAAGGGCCTCAACAAGAAATGTGGCGAGCTTCTGTTCTACATGAAAATATGGCAACATGTGAAAATACTTAAAATTGATTTTTTATAAGGTGCTTTTTCCTTACTAACTCACATGTGTTCCTAAAAAAGTGCTTCCTCAGGAAAGAAAATAAAAAACGTGGTAGCATTTTAACGTAGCCAAACTGAGGAGACGTGCGAAAGCATGCGTTTAGCCTGATTGACTAATGGTTTTGCTTTGCAAGGTCGTTGGTAGGCCTGGCGACGGATGATATTAGACAAATGTTAAGCTCTGATCAAGGTTTAGCTGATCGGAACTGTTCGCATCGCAGATGGAAGTCGATTAAGAAGACGAGGACGTGCAGTGCACAGCTCGAGAGTGTATTGCAGTTTAACACGAGGGGTGATCGGCTGCTGCGACAGCATGTTTTTTTTTCTTTCATGGTATTTATTCTACATGGTTATGTACAGAAAAGATATATATACAGGGTGTTTCACCTAAGACTTTCTGCAATTTTTAAAAATAAGCTATTTGAATTAGATGCGCGCTTTTTCTGGCATAGCATTGTCAGTGGTGTAGTACATCATAATGCAGCTAAGACGTGCTAACTAGCAGGCTTGTTAACCAATATTTAATAGTTAACTTTTAAACTATTACCGTTGGGCTCCTTAATTATTGAGAGGCATGCAGCCCACCGTAAGTAATGTCCATACCCGTTTTTAGAATTTCGAGAACGCGATTATCCTCGGCGCTGTGGCCCAACAAATTTCGCCTACATCGCGCCAAAATACATGCGGTTTGAGAAGCTTGCAGGCAAAGCAACCTCTCCAGTGCACGTAACTCGTCGAAATAGCCAAAATTTGTTGGGCCACAGCGCCGAGGATAATCGCGTTCTCGAAATTCTAAAAACAGATATGGACATCACTTACGGTGGGCTACATGCCTCTCAATAATTAAGGAGCCCAACGGTAATAGTTTAAAAGTTAACTATTAAATATTGGTTAACAAGCCTGCTAGTTAGCACGTCTTAGCTGCATTATGATGTACTACACCACTGACAATGCTATGCCAGAAAAAGCGCGCATCTAATTCAAATAGCTTATTTTTAAAAATTGCAGAAAGTCTTAGGTGAAACACCCTGTATATATATATGTGTGTGTGTGTGTGTGTGTGTGTGCGCACACACACACACACACACACACACACACACACACACACACACACACACACACACACACACACACACACACACACACACACACACACACACGCACACACACACACACACACACACGCACACGCACACACACACACACACGCACGCACGCACAAAAAAATTACAGAGCACCTAGGTAGGCGCTGCGTGGCACAAACGTGATAGAAAACGTAAGAGAACTAAAAGGCTGGCAAGGATATACAGCGCATCAGGAGAGGAAACCAATCCGGTAACAAGTCTATTTCTTTGTAAATGTTCGTTACCGACAGCAATATTGGGCCCTTACGCAGTGGAAAGCGAAATTGATCAGTTGAGTGCGGCCGCGGGTTCGAAACCCAGTTGCGGCTATATTTATTTTCTCTGCACAGGCAGTTGCTATGCTTGATTTTTTCAAGGTCACCTTCAAGGTCAAGCTTCACACAAACTCGGGGAGCCGGTTAGAGCTCGTGAAGTAGTGCTTTCGCACTAAAACAAATAGCTTGTAGTTCTTTTTGGTCTTCGCAACACACTGCACTTTTTGCTTCTTATTTAAAAAAATATCACAATCGCTAAGCGCCAAGCGGAGGTATAAGGAATAACAAAGTGCGATTAAATCAAAATTATCTCCTGCATCGCAACGTGCGCAGACACGACGTAAGAGATTCTTTAATTTTTTACGCTTTTTTGCCGAACATCGTGCGCTTAACGAATGCAGTTGACGGCAGCTGGAATGCGAAGCTTCAAAGCTCGAAGGCTTTAAGCCAGTATCGGTTCTTAGCAACAAAGTTGTCTCGCAGGTGCATATCGTTCGTGTCAGGGCCTCATCAAGCGTCTTCTGGCACGCTAGTATAATTGGCTCAACAGACGTTTCTAAACTGTACTCTGATAAGCTTTTTTGTCTGATTTCTTCTTTTCCTTGGTGGGGTCAGCTTTTGAGGCGCACTCGTGGATTTCACAACTTCCCTAGATTAACTTCCTGAGAGACTCCAACCAGATGGGATAGTTGAAACACCTTTGTGTAGAGGCTGAACAGATGAACCCCTGGTGGCCACTTTTCGCATCTTTCGGGGATTCTCCGCATGCTCCTTTTTTGCGTCACTATGGCAATGAGTGCAGACACAGGTATCCACCATCGATACCACACGCCGCCAAGTGGTAGGCTTTGGAAAGCTCAAGTACGACGCAATAGTGCATATATGTGAACAAGGATCAATGAAAAAGTATATTCTCCGTGAATTTCGGGTGTACGTGGATATAATTTATCTACATATTCTAGTTTTGAGTATCTTTTCAATATTTCCAAATATTTCGAAAAAAAAAACTTCAATTTCCTCGATTTTTTCCGGCCATAAGATTTCTACAAAGTTTACATCTCTAGTCGTAGCGGCTCTGGGTGTGGAAACTTAAATGGTCGCTACTCTAGACTAAAAGTGTCTTATCACTGTCCGACGGGTGATATTTATATTAGCTTTCAGTACGTCACTTTTGCCGGCGTGAAATCGCCATCGCGCTCACTGATCAGTTTCCAGCATTGTGATACACGAAAATCACAGCATCCACAGTTTAGAAAAATTTTTGGTAGAAATCTTCTGTACTGTTTCTAACAAAATCGTTGCGGAATCGAGCCCTTCAGTTATGAGTTGTGCGGAAAGAATTGGGTGCTTAGAGTTGAGTTGTCGTTTCAGGACTGCCAGCTTAGAGTGATTAACATACACTTTATGAATTATAAACTGAGGCAAAGCGCAAGTATTGAGTGTGTAAATACACATCATTCGTAAGCTTTATATTCTGAGACAGAGATTGTTTTGCATTTATTGTGCTAGATTTCGGTTAGCAGCGATTAAGATGTGCTGAGGTGATATGTGAGTGATGTAGTGAGCGCTTGACTATAGTATGATATGACCACCGAAGTGGTTTTGGCCGGCTCGAATGACGGAGGGCTTTTGTACGCCTGACAACAGCACAAACTACCAAAGCGATATATGCGCGACTCTCTCACGACCTTACGGCCAGCACACTCTAGCGGTATGACGGCAGTATGACGTTGTTGTGAAGTTTTTCTGCGTCATCCGAAGGGACTGCCTTTCCGGTTTTCTTTCCGCTAGATTCTGAGATCCGGATAGCGCGTACGCGCACCGTTTTTCTCAGAATGGGCGAGTCTGATGTATTAGAATCCCCAAATAAGGTAACATGCCAAACGAGCAGGAAATGACGACACAGAGGAAAAAAAAAAACTTAGAGGGCGGGGTGGGGAGAGGGGGGGGGGGGGGGTTGCCAAGTCGCTATTGTAACTTTTGGCTGCAAGAATAAATACAAGTTTTGAGACCATGTCACGCAAAAATCCGCAGAAGCATTGGCGTGCGTTTGCGGAAATATTCGCCGGAAGCATGCCGAAAAAGGCCGGAAGAGCAAGCCATGAGAAAATCTTGTCACCCGAGACGGGGTGCAAAGCGACTTCTACATTTACATCGAAAGTTGGCTTTCGCAGGCTGACTGACTCAGGACGCGCTCCGTCCATACTTTTTTCTCTGCCGAAGATCATAAGACGCGGAGCCCCACGCATACCACTCGGGCATCGCAAAGTGTATGGTTCACCGGAAACGAAATTCCGACAGTTAAATTTTGGTTCAAGCTATTCTACGCATTGCGTATTTTAGAGACTGCGCAAAAAAATGTAACTGCCGAATTTGAAACACAAAATCTCAATTCTGCATTAAACGACCCCCCTTTCCTCCTCTCTCACACATAACGGATTGTTTTGTAGAAAAAGCTTTAACAGAACAAGTGGTTTCAGTCGCCTACAAAACATAAGTAAAGCAATTATACCAGGACAAAGGCCTATTACACAGGGTATCTCAGAACATCCCTGTCAATCAAATAAATTTTAGAGCCAAAGCTCTACTTCACGACCAAAGATGCATCAACCGGGCCTTCGCTGAAACCTTGACCTTGAATGAATGAATAAATAAATACATATTGCCGCCACTGGGAATCGAACCCGCGGTAGTGCGAACAGATGAGCTTCGTCAGCCATTGCACGAGAGCACTGTGCTATCACGCTTTTTTTTAGCATGGTATTTATTACAGTGATGGTATGTCTTATGCGTTGCAATGATCGCCGCAGCCGATCATTGCAACGCAACAACACACTCTGCAAACTGCAACACAAACTGCAACACACTCTGGCTATGTGCATTGCACTTCGTCATATTCATCAAATTCCATCTGCGGCGCGGACAGATCAAATCCGCTTAACTTCGATCAGAGCTTAACCTGAGTCTAATATCGTCGCCAGATGCGCCGACGACCCAGCAAAGCGAAAACATGAGCCAACCAGGCTAAACACATGCTTTCACACGTCTACTCGGTTTAATTACGTTACAGTCCCACCAATTTTTTTTCCTTCTTATATCTTATAGCTAATGAACAGGCGTTTCGAAGCCACAATGTTCCAAACCAAGATAGCTAAACTTGGTGCATGCTTATAGAGAGCAGCCACTTAGTCACGCCCCCCCCCCCCCCCCCCCTTTTTTTTTTCCCATCCTCCTAACAGCTTCTCACATGTCCTGGCGCCAGCAAATGTCGTGCTGAGGAATGCGACCGCAACTGGCCCACGATGAAACAAGCGCTGAATGGCTTGTGAGGGAACGGGACCGAGAGAGAGCGATAGAGCGCACAGGGGAGGGGAAAGAAGGTGGCGGCCGGGTGTGTCTGCTTATTCTGGGGCCGCGAGAGAAGCGCCATAATCTATATCACTCCCAGCGGAACCCGGCGGCAGCGGCGCCGACTCCTCGAGGGCCGGCGCGGCATCGAGCTGCGAGCGAACAGCGGCGCGCAAAGAGCGGCTGGGACCCTCCGGAAAAACTCGGAACCAAGGAAGAGGCAGCGCCTGCGAACGTTCCCAGAGCTTTCTTTTGTTTTCGCTTTTGGCCGTTTTTGTGGCCGAGTTTTTCCTTTTCGTCTTCCTGCGGTTGCCATCGAAGAGTGGCGGCGCCTTCTCCTCGAGTGGCCACTGGGTTAAAACGAGCCCGGGACCCCGGCAGGCCAGTTGCCCACAAGTGGAAGAGTGAGAGAGAGGGCGAGGAAGAAAAATAGGCGGCGGAGAGTGAAGTCCTTGAAAGGAGGAACTCGGTGAGAGAGATTCCCAAGTTGGGGAGTTTTACTCGACGACCGCGGTCTTGACGTGGAGAACCAGGAGTGAGTACTCGTTGAGTGATATGCTCTGCACCGAAGAGGCCCCACAGGCAAAGCCAGGGGCAGCGGGCGGGGAGTGGCCCGATCCGAAAGGTCGTGGCTTCTTCCGTCCCTTTTGAGCCTGTTTTCCTTGCTGGGTTCCGCAAATGTCTTTTTACTGTCTGTTTTTATTTTCTAGACCCACTTTCGCTCGCTAGAGGCGATGAAAGCTGTGGGCGGCGAACCGTAGAGGTGGAGGCAGGTCTGACGTCTGCCGCAAGAGAAGAAACACGGCTTCAGGGCGGGGTGTGCTATACCCCCGTCTGAAAACGCTTCATTGAAAGTGCATAGAAACTTAAACTCTCCACTGGAACAGCCTCATAATCTGGACATTAAATTCGTGCTATTGACAATTAGAGATAATTAAATGTCATAAAAGAACTAGAAGGTACATAATCGGGCATTAACTTGTAGTGACAAGAAGAGAGCAAAAAAACTTCACTGGGTGATTGTGATACTCGGTAATCCTATTTATCAGCGGAGCTGCTGATGTATTTTGATTTTGAGATAGACTGAGGTAAACAATTTCAGAGAGGTATCCCCAAACGTACAGTCTCTGAGGTGCCGCTGGGAAGCCTTTGCTCCAACCACATTGTTTACTAGATTTGCTTTGCGGTTAGCTTCTGTCGCGGCCGCATAAGGTTGGGTCTTCTCGCCTGCGGCGCGTAGCATCTACATCGGCCGCGCGAACGGCTGGAGCCGAGCTTTAGTTTCGGCGGCGCACACCACTGGATCCTGGCGCTGGCGGCGTTGGGCGGCGCAGTGGCTTGGGCGGCGCAGCGGCGGTAGACGAAGCACTTGTACCGGCGAATCGTTCACTGCGCATATCCTAAGTGAGGAGCCATCACGTACGAGCGGAAACATTGCTTTAGAAGCAAGCAAGCCCAGCATTCTGTAGCGTGAGCTACATTGGCCACAGTCTCGCCGTTTCGCGTGCTCCTTCCGTCGACCATACTGCGCATGCGCGAGGAGTGAGTGACGTCACTGCGCACAGCTGGCGCGGCTCGCCGCTGCTGCCGCCGGCGCAGAGCCACGTGACGTCACTGCTCACGCTGCGTATATCCTGGCATAGCAGAACTAAGCCACTGCCAACTTTTTTTTGAAATCGATTATATTTGTGAGGCAACTGCGGAATATTGTAAGACTCAGCTATGAACGCATTATGGGAATGATCTAAAATTCCGATCCATAGCAAAAAAACTTGCTTTGAAAGATTTTCCTGCGCTCGCACCGAGTATAGTTAAAACTGGCATAGAAAACCAATGGGGTGCGTTTTCGACAATAATTGTGAGGCGCAGCTATAGAATATTGTAAAATACTCTTGTATAATACTCTTAGATGGGAGTGGTCTGATGTTCCGATCCGTAACAAAATCTTCCTTTAAAAGGTTGCCCTGCGCTCATAGCAAGTAACTGAGATTGGCATAGAAAACCAGTAGGGCTTATTTTTGACACTAAATTGCAGAAAACTATACAAGCGACCCGAGGAAGGATGTACGAATATATGGACATTTATGGTGCAATGTTGCAATATGAGAAACAATTGCGTTTATAAACAACTTCCCGTTGAAAAATGCGCTTGTCAATAATTTCCGCTGTTCCATCGTCAGTTGCAATATCTGTGGCGCAAGAAAATACAAAACCAAGGAGTCAAATAAGGTCGTACGCAGCCCTAGAACTTCAAATCTTGTGTATTGCTAAGAATTTTGAGCTGGAACATAGAACATTTGTTTCAACTAATGGGCCGCGCGTTTACTAAGACTCATTACTTCGAAAGAAACAGATACCCGCAACTTAGAACGGGAATTTTTTGTTTTCATTACAATAGAAACATTCCTTTCATGTTGACAAAATAAAAAGACATGCTTTCCGTGTTTTGTGTTCGTGTCCATAAAAAATAAACAAAAGAACATTACTGCGATGCGCGTGGATCAATAAAAGCCATCGCGATTAGTGAGAGGAATATTTTATGATGCATTGTAATATTATCAATTGCGCCATGGCTCCAACCTATGCGTGCAGCAATCTGGTGCAACATGGGCGAAGCTGACTATGAATAACGTTGCTTGCTAGAAGCGCCTAAGAAGCACAATCGGTGGTACGCATCTTTACGAAGCCCCTGTCGCACTAACGTGGCCAACGTCTGTCTACTCACGCGACACCAAACGGAATTTCTTCCTTTCAATCGCCCATCAAAGCAGCGTTTTTGGGCAAATAATCAAAATTTCCTGACACAGCTTCCTAATGCTCTTCAGATTGCTGAGCTCTACGTGACGTCGCACTTTTCTGACGCCTGTCGTTTATTGACAAACAAGTGAGGTCGACCACACCGTTTGCCTGTCAACTGTACCCTTCAATCAATCAATCAATCAATCAATCAATCAATCAATCAATCAATCAATCAATCAATCAATCAATCAATCAATCAATCAATCAATCAATCAATCAATCAATCAATCAATCAATCAATCAATCAATCAATCAATCAATCAATCAATCAGACGCTCGAGGCGTCTGCGCCGAGGAAAGAAATAGTTCGCACTGAGGACCAACTGAAGTTGGCCCAGCTGCATAAATAGGCTATTGCTTTCTAATGAAAAAGAGCCTACTTTTGTAGCGAGAGCTACACTACACTACCCAGTCAAGCATTTCGCCGTCAGCCTGGGAGGCTGATAGTGCGCATGCGCTAAACCAGAGCAGGTGCGCGGCGCATGACGTCAGAGTTCGCCGCCGCCGCCGCGCCAGGAGCGCGCCGGCCCGACCGCCGCCGCGCGTGAATGAGCGGCGGAGACGCCTGAGCGAAGAGAAGAACGTCTTGCCAAGCGGAGATGCCAAGGTAGCTCTCCCTACGCATATCCTGGCATAACTGAGCTAAGCCACTGCCAATTTTAAGCATGAAATGCTTTTAGCTCCCGTTGTCGGCAGTGTGGTGACGTCACGCCGAGACCGAGATCCACTCATCCGGGCACTCAAATCCACTCATCCGGGCACTGAATTCCAGTTATCCGGGCACTGAAATCCACTCATCCGGGCACTGAATTCCAGTCATCCGGGCACTGAAATCCACTCATCCGGGCACTGAATTCCAGTCATCCGGGCTCTGAAACGAGAACATCCGGGCACCGTACGAGACTTAACGAGAATTAACGAGACTCTCTAAGCCCTCCTACGCGACCGGCATGCAAGCGCCGGTTGGTCTCCAAACGAGACAAAAAATAACTGCTGCCAGTGCCTTCTCAATGTTTATCAAGATATCAGTGGAGCTGTGGGTTTGATAATGCACGGAATTATAATTTCCGATTTCTAATAACTCGTGCAAAAAGCACATAAATGCCACGTTACACTTCGTTGTCATACGTGATCCGGGGGAGAAGCGCTGCGTTCAAAGGGCAAGGCATCGCGCCGAACGGGTGGTGGCGTTCCTCCCTTCCATTACGGCGCGGTTCGGGTGTCCACCGAGATGACATTAGGCCCGTAAACATTTCATGCTTACTCTACTCTCGGTTACGGGAGAGGCAGAGAATTTTTTTTTAAGCATGAAATGCTTTTAGCCCCCGTTGTCGGCAGTGTGGTGACGTCACGCCGAGACCGAGAGCCATCATCCGGGCATTGAAATCCACTAATCCGGGCACTGAATTCCAGTCATCCGGTCTCTGAAACGAGAACAAGCGGGCACCGTACGAGACTTGACGAGATTTAACGAGACTCTGTAAGCCCTCCTACGCGACCGGCATGCAAGCGCCGGTTGGTCTCCAAAGGAGTCACAAAAAATAACTGCTGCCAGTGCCTTCTCAATGTTTATCAAGACATCAGTCGCTGTGCGTTTGATAATGCACGGAATTATAATTTCCGATTTCTAATAACTCGTGCAAAAAGCACATAAATGCCACGATACACTTCGTTGTCATACGTGATCTCTTAGGGGCTTCGCGCATCGAAGCAAAGCCGCGCAGGCGCACAGGGGCCCGGGGGATAAGCGCTGCGTTCAAAGGGCAAGGCATCGCGCCGAACGGGTGGTCGCGTTCCTCCCTTCCATTACGGTGCGGTTCGGGTGTCCACCGAGATGGCAGAAAATTACTGCGCCATTTCCTTTCCTCAAAAAACCTTGCATTCAAATGGCAAGGCATCGCGCTGAACGGGTGGTGGCGTTCCTCCCTTCCTGTACGGTGCGGTTCGGGTGTCCACCGAGATGACATTAGGCCCGTAAACATTTCATGCTTACTCTACTCTCGGTTACGGGAGAGGAAGAGATTTTTTACTGCTGGGATGAGCTAGGAAAAATAAACATATTAGATACACGCAATCGCCACCACAGGTCGTTCCGTGTTTTTTTTTCGCGGATCCGAGAGGTTAGTTTACGCCGCCATTTTGTTGCAAACTGCGATCACAGAGTCCTTTTTGGTAATGAAGTCCAAGTTTGAATCGAGTGGCGGGAAAATTTTGAAGTACAATTTTCTCAACGATTAAAAGCTCCTTTTGCTGCTGAACAAACATCAGCATGGAAAGAAAGAACCATAAAATCCATTTTTACCAGGAGCAAATATTGTGTTCCCACAGTGCACTGTTAGCTGCCGCTGAAATTCGTAATAAAGTGCGGTAACCGGGCTGTCTGTTTATTTCGAAAGCCGCAATAAGACGCCTTCCTCAGTCACACGAGTCGCACTGCGGCCGCCGCTAGGTCGCGCTCGCGGTGGCGCTGAGGCGATGCTCGGCGTCGGGGCGTCGCAGCCGCGGCTGACTTTGAGGACTCCCAGAAGGCGCATTCCCCGTCGCTCGGGGGCCTCTTCTGCTAAGGCGCGGCGCCGACGGGAGCGCAGGGGCGAATTAAACTCTATTCTTCCTTCTTATTTTCGCGCACTGCGGCCTGCATCTATGGCTGCCCCTGTCAGCCTGTCTTGCGGGCTTAATTCCGAGCGCGCATAACATTTCCCCGAAGCACCGCGTGAACGAGGTGTTCGCAAATTCTTGGCATTTGCTGCCACTACGCCTTATTCATCCATTTGTATTTGTTGCTGTTTCTGGCTTTCCCCCGAGCGAACGCTACTCGCTGTCAGCTAATGCGAAATCGGATTTACAAGAGCCCGTGTTCCATCTGTTTGATACTTTCTCGACTATTTTTACTTTATAGCAAGCTCCAGATACGAGTTCGTACAAAGACGAAGGGTTCTGCGTCCCGTACTTACCACACAATGGGAAGCCCTCAAGCAAAACTGTCGGAATTAGATGTTCTTTGGACATGGTACGGACGTCGGTGAAAAAGAAGACAGGCGCTAAAACACGACAGGAAATTCAGTCATGTGTATCAATATCTTCCTGAACTGCCGCCATTCTAGCTATTGCCAGCAGAGTCCTTATGCTTTTATTCTTACGGGTGGTTATGTAGCACTCGTTTTGTTGCTCATGTTTGGACTTAGGAGCATCGTGGTTATTGCGGAAGACGTTCTGGCTGCGGTGCTAGATGTGACAGTGTTGATCTGAAGATCAGAGCAGTGAGTCCCGGCAGTAGACTATGAGCCCTAGCGCGTCTTGTATACAACTGGTAGTCGGTTCTGCATATATTTGCACAAGTGTTGAGGTGTTGTAGAAGCATACAGGGAGTGAAATTCAGCAGGGTATGAAGTAAAAATTGAGGTTAAGTGCGTACACAGACTCTTGGCCACTATTCCTTAAAAACAAGTACAAAATTTTATCTTGGCTCTGGTCATAGTTTATGATGAGCTGAAGTACTAAGGATATAAGCTGCAAGTTATTTTAGTATAGTTTACAGTGTCATCATAAGCATTGCGCTTGATACCCTACCAAAGCCACAAGTTGCCTTCGCTTCCTGCTGAGAAGGAAGCTCCGGTCGGCGACAGCAGATGCCTCGCATCACTTACGAAAGAGAGGGAAAGGTACAGTTGGGCACGGCAGATTGCGCGCCATGCGGGGCTCTCAACGGGGCTTTTGGTACATTTTTAGGCGCGTTAAGAAATTCTTTCACCACTTTTCCTTAAAAAAAGAAAGTAAACGAACTGGATACTAATTCATTAACATACAGAAGGGTAATGTATTGTGAGAAAATCGAACACAAATAAAAATACCCTGCAATAAGTCGTCTTGACCCACCCTTGCATTCTAAAGCCTAAAACCCAGCTTTTCTTAGCACAAGAGGACGGGCTGAGGCGTATGGCGGATACCGAGAGAGCTTCACGAGAAAGCGCGGAGCATATGCGACACGCTCGTGTTAGGGTCGGTAGTCACAAGTGGCTCTCAATGCAAGGCACATCCTCAGCCCCAGCCTCAAAACTTGTTGCCGCTTTCAGCATTTTTGCGCTTTGGGGTGAGTAAACAAATAATAAAAAGAAAGTAGCGGTCGTCTCTAAAGCCGAGGAAGAGAACGAAAAGCGTGCCAGAGTAGACCAATGAGATGCCTCCACAGAAGAGGGTGCGGGGGTCGTACTAAGGGAGATGCGAGGGCGACACGAGTGGCCAGGGAGGGCCCATCCATTCAGCGCCGTGAGGACGTGCATTGAAGGAGCAGCTTTCGGGGCAGGAGTACGGGACGACGCGAAGAACGGACAGCAGCAATCCGATTTCGGCGGCGACAAAGAGGGACCGGGGAGAAGCCCTCCCTCCCAAGTCCCCGGAGTTTTTCGGGCGCTTTGTTGTTCGCGCGCAGCGTCCTACTCGCTCAAGCCAGCGGGGACGGATGACGCGACGACGCTTGCGTGAACGGGAATTTCGGGCGCGTCGGCCGAGATCGAGACGGCAGCGCCGAGATGGAAGACGCAGAAACCGGAGAGACTTGGGTGCCAGAGCGAAAGCAAGGCGAGCGTGAAGAGCCGCAGACGCGTTGGGTTTCGGTCCCGGGCTTACCAGATGACGGAGAGCGAACATCAGAGAAGGCCAAGAGCGGAGCTGCCAAGAAGCTGGGGGTGAGGGTACCAGATTAGTTCGTTGCCCGAAAGCTGTAGCACGTGCATTCAATACGCTTTAGCACATACACACAGTACCGAGGAAAACTTATGGAGCTCAGTCTGCTGTTGCGTGCAACAGATAACTGAGGATTTTCACATCAGAAGTGCAGAAATTGCAGAGTTGGGTGGTCGTTTTGAAGCCGTGACGACGAGGGGAATATGCACGAATGTGTGTTCGCGCTCAGCTTGTGCATCCTCTACTCGTCATCGTTTCTAGCAATATTACTTCGTAATTCTGGATAAAGTTGTAATAACCGTCCATTGATCTCCTGAATCCGTTCCACTCAAGTCGGTCCGTAGACCAAATTTTCTTTCGTAATAATCGCTAGCTGGTAGGCTACTGCTGCGTCTTCAAGCTGCGATATCTCCAGCTCTACCACGCAAGGGCTTTAGAACTCCCGAAGTGCAGCTAAAAAAATACAGTGCTGTTTGATGTTCGAATCTTTAGAAGTGGACAGCTAAAGCAATGTCAGCGCAAGCCACTGAGGTGACAGAGTGCTTTTGTGTGCTTCGTCGCACCTGCTGAGCCGGACAGGGCACATCAGAAACGCTACAGGAACTATTGACACAACTGCGGCAATTAATTGCAATCAGCTGTTTTCTTCATTACAGGTTAACGCACAGCCTATACGACAGCTACAAGAGTAGTGATGCGCAGGCTGCGTTTAAGAACATTCTCTTACATGTCGAAATCTTAAATTCTCTCTCTTTTGGAGATTTTCATAATTTCGTTTTTCAAAACACATCCGGCAACTGTAAAGTCAGAAATGTTTCGGCATGAACAGTGTGTTGAAAAATAGTATAAGCAACGCGTCCCGTACATTTGAGTAGGGTTATTTAATTAGTTTTGAAACATAGCTTGATTTTTAGCTGTAACACCAGCTTCCAGAGAGGATTGCTCTGAGATCAAGAGTATAGAACAAAGAACTCACACAGGCATTGGATTTAAATTGCTATACTGTCTGAATAATGCAAACGCGTGTCAACAAAGAATCAAACAGGAGAGAAAACATTTCGCACAGCCAAAAAGCACGAAGTCTATATCTCTAACCTACAAAAAGACTGGTTTAAAGCGCTTTGAATACGTGGCCCACAACGCCACTGGTCTACGGCCTAAAGCCATTTGGTTACTGCTGGTTTAAATAAAAAAAGAAGCCTCGGATGCCGTTTACAAACTCTGCACATAGCGGCGCAAGTGTTTTATCTGTGCGACTCTCTTACCTTCTTATATCTGTGTTCTATATCTCTCTTCCCCGAATGCGGGGGAGTCAACTGGACATATGTCTGGGCAACCTACCTGGCATTTCTTTGCACCTTTTCACTATCTCTCTACCTCTCTTGCATTCCTTGCATGACAGCCCCATTGAAGGTGTCATCCTAACGCAGTTTTTTCTTAGGGAAGTTGTTTTCTACGGTATAACAGCTAATCTGTTTGATGATTGGAATGACTGACATTTACCGCCGATATCCAAGTTGAGGGTGAAAATCGGGGTTAGAGCATGCGGATAGTTCCATGATGCCTCCATCACTGTCCCACCTGCGACGATGACCTCCTGCTTGTCTAACACGTACCTCTCCGCACACGGTCCCGGTGTACAGATGAAACCCCATGGTGCATTCACTTCACGTGGGTGTCTTGCAAAACATCTGCTGTTGCAGTTTTTCTCTGCAAGCCAGCCAGAATCTCGGATGGGAGTGACTTGGCGGTGAGCGTCAAGGGTCTAGGAAGACAAGGACGTGTTCGTACATTCGGCACAGGTGCACTCGTTAGAGAGACCGCTGCTGCGGCGACCAAGAGGAAACTCACCGAGTGATGGAGTCCACCGGTTGTAATCCACTGGTTGCAGTCCACCGGTTGTAATCTACAGTTCCAGCTTTGTGCGTGCGCGTGTCCACGCTTGCGCAGTGTTTATCTCTGTCTGTCTCGATAACCTTCTTCTATTTCCGTGTCTTCCTTTTTTGTTGCCTTTAATCTTTCTTTTTAATTCAGGCTGGAACACCGACACGGTGCCCACCCGTTACAAAGGTTCTAGCCATGACACCACCACCACCATCATGCAGAGTACCTCACGTTTTGGGAAACAGCGAAAGTGGTCTCTTCGTATGGTCTCAGTTATCAGAGAAGGCGGCTGATTCGCATATCCTGTTCTTTTACAGTTGCGCCCGGTTAATATAGACACTTTCGTTCCGTAGCAAAACTGTCCATAGAGCGAGTCGTTCGTAAGAAATATTGGTGATAAAAAGCAATATTTATTTAAGACAGATCATTTAGTTACTTGCAATTAAGGTCTGCTTCTGTGCATAGGGGCTTGAAAGACAAATCAGACAATCTTGGTAGCCCAAAGTGCAGTACGCTCGTCGTCATCTCCCCTAAATATACTGCAGTGTAGCTCATGCATGGTGGACCATAAGGCGCATGATGGGGACTCATGGAGTGATGCCCTATCCCTTACTCCGACAGTTCCCAGCACTCAGACGGGTAGTACACATCTGTACTTAGTCGACTTCTGGCTTTTGAACGTCCCTGTCGCAGAAGATGCTGAAAAAGCGTTTGTGAACTGTGAATTGTAAACTCCTGTTCTCTTGCGAGACTGTTGAACATTACTTTGGTTTTCTGCATGTTAGCTTTAAGACACCGTTCTGCTCTGCCTGCCTAACTCATTGATCATGCTTTGCAGCTCATGTCGTGAATGCCTTAGCAAGGCAACGCAGCACCGAATCGCGAATAACGTAGGTATCCTTCATTAACTCTTATCCCCAACTATTCCCATTTCAGGCCTCGGAACACCTCCTGTAAGAAAGAGGTAAATAGCATCGGCGAGATCGTATCTTCCTGCTTGACACCTTTCCGTATTGGAATTTTATTGCTGACTTTATGAAGGACTATGGTAGCTGTGCAGTCGTTATAAATATCTTCCAGCATTTTCGCATAAGACTCTTCTACACCCTGATTCCGCAGTGCCTGCATGACAGCTGAGCCGGATGATTTCTCGTAATCAGTGAACGCTATATAGGGTTGGTTATATTCTGCGCTTTTCTCTGTCACCTGGTTGATAGTGTGAATATGGTGTATTTCGAGTAACCTTTACGAAAGCCTGCCTGATCATTTGGAATATTAAGGAAAGGTTACGTATCGTTTCCATGTTTGTTCCACGGATCGTTTTCATATAAAGGAGACGAGAATACATGAGAAAACATTGCTCCTCATAGAGATTGTCCATCATTCAAGTCGTACATAATAATGTGGTACATATTAAGGGGACATGGCTGTATATTTAAACCACCTATCGGTGATGCTCAGTGCTCGTGATCAGCAGACTCTCGTGATCTTTTCAGAAATTTTCGACAGCCCAGCTTGGGAACAGCAAATGGAGTTTAGGTGTGGGGTTCCTTTTTCAACGTTATTTTCGCTACAAATGCACCATTTAGAGAGTAGGCGGCGAGGCTCCGAACAGCGGGCTACAGTTTGAACAGCGGATTCAAACTCAAAACCCCGCCAAAACGACTGAGTGCTTGGAAGGATCAGTTTTGGGGAAAACCCATGCTTTGGCGCAAAAATTTATTGCTGCACGAATGTTATGTTGGCACGAAAAAGCACGAACGCAGATGTACGCGCTGTGAGACGACGCTCGATCACAAAAAAAGTCAGCCATTCATTAAGGCTGCGGAGAGGCGACTGCACTGAAACTTCAGGAGTCCACAGAAATAAGCTCTTTTCGGGAAGCGGTAATAACAACACTGATATGCATTTCGCTTTGGTGCACTTTCTCGGTGGCCACACTGCTACATATTCGGGATTCGTTAGCTATAGGTTCCCGCGAGGTTCGGATGAGTTTTACGCCGCAAAAGTGTGCGCCATGGACGAACGCGTGCGCGCGCGCTTTGTTCAGCTCTGCTGCCACGCTAACCATGACAAACGACATCGGGTGCCGTGCCGATCAGGCGGGGAAGCGCACTGCAGCGGACTAATGGGTGTACCACGGTGGCGGCAGAGGGGGAGGCTGCGAAATCACGCCTCTCTAAGCGCGCCCGCCGGCTAATCGATTGCCGTTGTGCAAAATGTTTGCGAAAACCGACGGAGGATATATATACGGCCCGCGAAGCCGTCTTTTACTACTAGAAGCGCTGTGTCACCGTTAGTGCATTTTCAAGAACGAGCTTTGTCGAACTTGCTAATGAATTGGGTGCGGGAAAGTGTGTTCATAGGGAATGCTCGTGCCAGCCATTCTGGATTACTTTTTTATTCGTAAATTTAAAATTTGTGATTTCATTTTTTTTATACGCAATATTTCAAGTGCTAAGCATTTAGGTTTGTGCATTATATATCAGGAGGGCGAGGGGCAAGAATTATGTTATGATGCAGCATGTAGCAAACATCACAAGAGCCTTCATGAGTGACCCTCTCGAAAAAAAACGTGCTAGAAAACAGCGTACACCGTATTCTGCTCTGGAGCCCTGCCGCGGCAAAACCTCCCCTGAATAGCGCACTAATGTGCTTGACCTGAACAACCCTGACTTTATCTGACGTTATGTAACGCAATTGAAATCTGAAAAGACGCACTCTGATCCCTCATTCAGTTGCGAAATGGTTGAGTTTTACCTAAGCATTGTAAAGGAGAACTGCGCGAGAAAGCCAGTGTACAGAGCAGAGACCACAAAACACAAGCGCTGCGTAGTCTCTTCCCGAAGCGGTGGCCTTGTGGTAGAGCATCCGCCTAACATTCGGGAGGTACTGCGTTCGATCCCCAGTACTGCCGGTTACACACCGCTTTTATAAGGGCTACAATATTTCCGCTGGACAGGTGCTCGGCTCTTCTGGGGTGAAATGCTTGGAAAAGGGCCTTTGGCCACCTCACTCTCTCTCGATGGAAAACCTATCGACCAGGGACCGAAATCCGCCTTGTGCGGTAAAGCTCACTGTGCCCCTTTTTCTGAAGAGGTGCCTGTTCGAGGCTCACAAAGTGGTGGGACTTCAAGGCGCAGGCTCCTGTCCCAACCCTGGGAAGCCGATCACCAGGCCGGGGCGGGCTTGCACCCATTTGAGGAAATCGGTGGGTGTCCGGCAGGCAGTGGGAGTCGAACCCACCACCTCCCGAAGCCGAGGCGAGGGCCCATACGTCTACAGACAGAGAAGAGACCACACACCACTAGCGCTGTTTGGTCTCTTCTCTGTCCTCTGGTCTTTTTCGCTCTGTTCACTTTGAAAACGCTGTCAAATCAACTCGCCCATGCAGCTTGCAATCCTCACTTGACCTATCCAAGCTAAACTCACGATTGTATGAAAGTTTACGCGTACAACTAACGCGACCCCTTTCAGCCTCGAACGCTGCATGTAAGGTATACTATTCTCCGTTCTGGTACGGTGTAAAGGGTTAGCTGTCGCTGCATGCCGAAGAGAAGTCACTTGAGGTGCAGCCCACACCGTCATCTGTATACTGGCCAAACAGTTAAAAATTAGTGTTTTCCCACTAATTATGCTCTGTTTAATTCGAGATGGGGGCTGAAATTAATCACGTTGTGAAAATTTAACAGCTATGAGAGTTAGTAAGTAGCGGCGTGTACGCACGCATATTTTATGTGGGAACTACGAGACCACGCACGCACACGCTTAGAGAGAAATACTATGAGTGACAGCTGTCAAATCCTGCGAGCCTGAAATTGACATACGAGCTCACACTGCACTTAACGTAAATATTACAACACATTTTATTTGTCTTTCCAAGAAAGGTGTTCGATTAATTTCTCCTGTGTGATGTTATAGGTTGCACATCCAACGAATGTTGCTCTTAATACGAGTACAGGAAGCCCTGTCAAGCCGTCCGAGTGGAGAATTTCTTATGCTGCCATGTGTAGCAATCCAGACACATCTATTTACTTAGCCGAAATGTGCAACAATAGATCGTTCAAAAAATACAGCCCTGCTTTCCAAAGTCCACGTCTCAGGTATGAGTCTTAGTAACGTGCAAAAATCTGGCAGTAATACATGAAGATTCACTGTCTCATCTAAGACTGAGAAGCCGTCTGTTTTGTATAATACGTATGGCAGGTGCAGAAAGGCGACCTCGTTTATTGAGCTTCACATGCGGAGGGTGTGCCTTCTTGCGGCTGCGTACGCGTCACTTTCATACAACCCTGAGTGCATGACTGTTTTAATTCGTTATTTTTCGAAAAGTTTTTACTGCGGTTGCTCAGGTTAACACATTTCTCTGCGGTCTCCTAATCAGGAGAGGGCCATAAGTCAGGATTTGCGCTGGCCGGAAGGGAGGACGAAAGGGAGAAGAATATTTCAGAAAAACTCGAGACTCCGCATGAATCCCATCTTTGTATGATCTTGAGCCTCCCAATATTTCAGAAATGAAAAGAGATTGCCTCCCGCGGAAGCCGGCGCGAACACCTTTACTTTTGACTACGACGCTGCACTTTTCGGTGGGCGCCCTTTTCCAGGTCTTCGTTTCTCCACTATCTTAGGGCGGTAGATGCGCAACTCCACTACCCCGCACGCCGAGTACAGCTCATTCCAGATTTATTATGCGCTCGGAGTGATATTAAAGAAGGCCTTCGCAGGTTCGTGGCTGAGCTGCTCTCAAGGCTTTTGCAGCGAAAGCGAAACGCGAATACAGCGAATGCGGCTCCTGCTGGCGTCAGCGCTGTGTAGAAGAGCGTTTTTCGCGTTGCTTTTTGTGCGCGGTACGCAATGTTTCATAATCAGCGTGCATCCTCATGAATCCGGAAGCGGTGAATTGAGTAGGCTCAGCGAGCGGTTGCATCACCACCGCGAGAGCCAGCTCGGTCCCGGCCGAGGCCGAGCGCGAAATGAAGGATTTTAGGGACGCCACGCCATAGCGGCTGCAAAACTGACACGCGTGCATGTGGCGGTTGCCGAACAACTCCGATCATTAAACGAGGGCTGCGCTGCCCGCCTGACACTGGCAGTGGGAACTCCTATTGCACCGCTTTGCTATTTATTTTTGCGGAAAGCTGTCTGTAGTTGAGCTTTTTGTTGAGTGGAGGACAAGATTAGGAAATAGCGCGTAGGCACAGACAAAAGAGGGGACACGACACGTAGTGCCTATTCTCGTGTCACGTGTCTACGCGCAATCATATTACTGCTGGAATATGTTCGGCGGGTGCCTTTTAGGCTCCTGCGGAACGTCGCATAGGGGCTCTTTTTTTTTTTTTTTTGAGGAAATGAAATGGTGGCAGCACCTGTCTCACATCTCGGCGGACACCTGTACTGCGCCCTAAGGGAAGATATAAAGAAGGGAGTGAAAGAAAAAAGAGAGAAAAAGGTGCCGTAGTATAGGGAGCTGCTGGAGCCAGCGACGCTTGCACACTATCGCTACATTCGTTCAACAGTGAGAGCTTAGTTGCTGTAGCGAGCGAATGATTAGAATGCGTGAATTTTTTTCTCGATCCCCACGCAATTTCAAGCTTTAATATGTAAATGCGATGACGCTACCACGGATAGCTATCAGACCATTTCACGACCTGGCATTCAATCATTGCAATGATGAACAATAAAAAAAATATCAGCTGTAGTTATTAGGAACCCGCGAATAATTGTGCTTGCACCCATTCAGTCAGCCTCTAATATTGGCTTGGGAAGAGGCTCATCGTATTCAACGCACTGCTCCTAATTACCTCGCATTTTTTTTCTTCTTGAGCACAGAGAGGTCGCCAAGTTCTTTGGCTTGACTTTCGTCTGCGGTTACCTCCAAGCCCTGGTGTTTCAAAGATGAGAAAAGGTGTTGGGGGGAAGCGCCATTCACTGTCTGCATATATGCGGCTGTGCAGTGCTATCCACGCGATAGACTTTCTGCAGTACTTACACCGCAGTTGTCAGCTGTCGACGTAGTATGTCATAGACGGAAACTGTCCCTTTAGTAAAGCACTTCTGCGGTAAGCCCTACAGACGCAGCAATGGCTGTGGCACGTCATCCCTCCGAAAAATGGCAAGAAAACCTAGGGGAGTTGATAATTGAGGAACAGCTGTCTGAGGGACCTCCTCGAATGTCATCAACATCGACATGCGAGTGATGCACGCTAACATTATCTTAATTCATAAGAAAGGAGACGTCAAGGACATGAAGAATTACAGACCGATCAGCTTGTTGTTTGTTGCCTACAAGGTATTTACTAAGGTGATCGCTAATAGGGTCAGGACAACCTTAGACTTCAATCAACCAAATGATCAGGCAGGCTTTCGTAAAGAATACTCGACAATAGACAGTATTCACGCAATCAGTCAGGTGATAGAGAAATGCGCAGAATATAACCAGCCCCTATATATAGCGTTCATTGATTACGAGAAAGCATTCGACTCAGTAAAAACCTCCGGAGTCATGCAGGCATTGCGGAATCAGGGTGTGGAAGAGTGTTATGTGAAAATATTGGAAGATATTTATAACGATTGCACAGCTACCATAGTTCTCCATAAAGTCAGCAATGAAATTCCAATAAGGAAAGGTGTCAGGCAGGGAGACACGATCTCGCCTATGCTGTTCACTGCCTGTTTAAAAGAGGTATTCGGGGCCTGAATTGGGAACAGTTGGGGATAAGAGTTAATGGAGAATACCTAATTTGCGATTCGCTCATGACATTGCCTTGCAAAGTCACTCAGACATGAACTGGAAAGCATGATCAATGAATTAGACAGGCAGAGCAGAACGGTGGGGCTAAAAATTAACATGCCGAAAACCAAAGTAATCTTCAACAACCTAGCAAGGGAACACCAGTTCGCAATTGGTTGCCAGGTGCTGGAAGTAGTAAGAGAGTATGTCTATTTAGGGCAGGTAGTGACAGCTGATCCCGATCATGAGAGGGAAATAACTAGAAGAATAAGAATGGGGTGGAGCGCATATGGCAGGTTCTCTCAGATCATGAATGGCATGTTACCAATATCCATAAAGAGAAAAGCATACAGCAGCTGTATCTTACCGGTACTCACCTATGGGGCAGAAACATGGAGGCTAACAAACAGGGCTGAGCTTAAGTTAAGGACAACGCAGCGAGCTATGGAAAGAAAAATGATAGGTGTGACGTTAAGAGATCGGAAGCGGGCGGAGTGGGTGAGGGAACAAACGCGGGTTAATGACATCCTAGCCGAAATCAAGAGGAAGAAGTTGGCTTGGGTAGGGCATGTAATGCGAAGGCAAGATAACCGCTGGTCCTTAAGGGTAACGGAGTGGATTCCGAGAGAAGGCAAGCGTAGCAGGGGGCGGCAAAAAGTTGGGTGGGCGGATGAGATTATGAAATTTGCGGGAATACGGTGGCCCCAACTGGCGAAGGACAGGGTTAATTGGATTGACATGGGAGAGGCCTTTGCCCTGCAGTGGGCGTAGTCAGGCTGATGATGATGAATAAAAGATCAAAAGATGCAAAATTGCAGAAAATAAATTATTTATACGTACCGCATGATCACTCAACATTACAGGCTAGAAAGGCTAATCTTCCCACCTCCCCATAAGAACCTAACCAAAGAACAGGAGGTACTGTGGAGACAACTCCAAACTAAAACTCTCTCTAGCACCGCTGTCCTAAGCCATGTATACACGGATAGATTTAAACCAGTGCAGCAAATGAAGCGGCAAAGTCACCGTAGACCACATCTTCTGGGACTGTCCGACAGATCCCCCCCAAAAAAAATTGACTGCGGTTTAGCTCTGGTTAAACCTGGAGGATTGCGAAAGCAACATCTGCGCGTAGCCATCTATTGCTGCGTGAGCTACATTGCCCACAGTCTCGCAGTTTCGCGTGCTCTTGCACTATCACACTGCGCATGCGCGAGGAGCAATTGACGTCACTACGCACAGCTGGCGTGCCGGCGGCCCCGGCACGCTAGCTGTGCACCGCTACTGCGCATCGGAGAGGAGAGAGAGGCGACGGAGAGCACGCGGCAGCGGCGGTGGCCCCGGCATGCTAGCTATGCGCCGCTACTGCGGATCAGGGTTGCCAGGTCCTAAATTTTAAAAGTAGCCACAAAAAGCAGAAAAGTAGCCAAAAAAGTAGCCAACCAGCTACCGAAGTGTCAAAAGTAGCCAAAAATAGCGCCAAGGTTGCAGAAAAGCGTCACCAGAAGCATAAAGTGTGCAAGAAATATATTAATTTTTGTAGGACGCAGGGTAACTGTGAATGCGAATAACTGAAGTACAAAAGTATCGCGAATCAAATGAAAGGAAATACATAAACACCATGGCACAGAACCACGGAAATGCAAGAGGTTGTGGGAAAAGTAATCAGAACAGATTTTCTTCGTTTCAGAGGAGAAATAATTGGTGTTTCTAAGCCACAGCCATGACAATTTTAATTCCCATATATATGTATATGTATATATGGCATGTGTGGCATTGTTTTTTGCATGAAATTTCTTCGCTGCTCTATAAACAAGGGTTTGATTTGATGCGCCTGTTTCTTTTTCCGTTTCTCTCATGAGACCTTTTTTCAGCTTTATATTGCAAAAACAGACTGATCGCCACATGCAGTTCACATGGTCTAACCGCATAGAAAGCGCAGCCTTGGTCAAGTTTTTTTCAGGTCACATGGCTCCCTTTTCAGCCGTATACTGGGAAACTTATGGCTCTCGGGATATCGCTGTACGATACGAAGAGCCCTCGTCATCGCATTTCAAAACCTTTTGCTCTTCCCCGTTCCCCACTAATCGACTAAAAGGAAACCGTATTTGTCCTGAAAAGTTTTAACTACGACTGCAATTCTCAGCATCATCAAATTGGATGTCGGGCTAGCATGTGCAGCCGATCAACGCGATTTGAACCAGTATCCAACTGAGAAAACAAGGTATATCAGCTAAGCAGCAATTCACAACCTTATTTAGCTGAAGCGCATTGAGTGAATGGAGATGAGACATTGCTTATTGCTGGTTCTAAGGAAACCTACATATCAGCTGGCGGAATCTCGCCTGGGAGAACAAAGGAGCCAGTGAACACAGGAGCGAGAAAGAGAGAGAAATGGACGGAAAGGCAAAGGGGAAAAAAAGAAAAAAGAGCGGCAATGAAATGAGTTTTCTAAGTGTCCAGCGACCACCATGTCACGGGGACAGAGGGCGCGCACTCGCGCAGGAAGTCTAGGACATGATTACAGGTAAAATTTCTGCAAAAGGGCTCGCACTGCAGAATAACGGTGTTCACCTGCGACATTCTGACGCACTCATGCAAAGATGCATGGACCACTGGCGGAAAAAGAGGCCCATTATACAGTCCTAACTTCGATTTCAAAAGTAGCCAAAAAGTAGCCAAGTAGCCAAGTTCAAATTTTTGTCGCCACGCTGTCCTAAAAGTAGCCAATTTGGCGCAAAGTAGCCAAACCTGGCAACCCTGCTGCGGATGCGCAACTGGCGAGCGCGGCGGCGGCACCTCTGAGTCACCCGCGCAGCGAGGGCGGCGGCGCGGCACCATGTGAGGTGACTGCTCCTCACGCATGCGCAGTATAGCCGTTCCTCGGCACCGCGAAATGGCTCGGCGAATAGCGTAGTGTAGCTTTCGCAACAAAATCGCTTCAGAGGGTCGCGCACCCGGGCCTGTGGGAGACTTTGCTGTCCAGCTCCGACCTGGAAACCCAAGTACAGGTAGTGACAAGAGCCCAAGAGATCGCCGCCAGTCTCTACTGACGGCCACCGAGCAAAATCAACTCAACTATAATCCATTTGTTACTCGAGCCGATAATAAAAGTTTTCCAATCCAAAAGTGTGGTGAGGGGAGAAAGTTCACCGAAGAAGGCTACAAGCTGAAGTGGGCATGCGTGCCTCTATCCGCTGGAGCGAGTACCAGTTGAGTAGGTAGCGAGGCAACGTAAAAATAAGCTTTTTTCCGCTAAGCCCCATTCTTCTGTTTGTGACGCTTCATTCGGCCATACAAACTTTATAACAATTGGGTATCAGGAAAGGAAAGGCGCAGTAATTGTCTCACTCTAGGTGGACATCTCAACCACGCCGTAAGGCAAGGAATGAACAGGAGCGCCAGAAGAGAGAGAGAGGCGCAGTAGCGGAGTGCCTCAGACTAATTTCTAACACGTAATTTTTTTTTCCTCGTGCGCTGACAACCCGCAGCGGAAAGTCATTTTGCACCTCGTCTCAGCGGAAACGCTGTCGCTGATACTGGGATTGGATCCCGCATCCTAGAGCTCTTGCAGCGGAGGGCGTACAAACACATTTAAAAGGGCCCTGAAATGATTTTGAATGGAATATTCTCATTGAACACATCTATTCAGGTGGTCTTTGTGTGTATTCGAGTCAAATTTGAAAGCTCTGCGTAGACCCTATAATGTAGAAATAAATTAAAAAATTCGCTGCACCCAATAGCTCGCAACCGATTACGGTGACACCCCACCGCCGCGTCCCCTACCCCGATGACGTCAGTGGGTAGTCTAGTCAAGCAGCAATTTTTAAAAATGATTTATAAATTATAGGGTACACGCAGAGCTTTCAAACTTCGCCGAAATACCCGCAATGACCACCTCCACAGGTTTGCTCACTAGAATATGCCTATTGAAATAATTTCGGGGTCCCTTTAATTCCTAAGCGGGAAACAACTTGCGCTCAGAGATGCTCAAGAAATCACTATGTAAAGTGTACACGTTTACCTTCCATGGGCTCTCAAGGAGTGGGTAGATGTGATCCTGTAAGAACCGCCCTTGAATGCTGGCCGACGCCTGCGCTCAGCGGGTCTCGTTGCGAAAGTTCGCGCTGTCGTGTGTGGCTGCGTCGTAACAGCCTGGCGAAATATTTTGCTCTCATGGGAAGGTGCCGCAGGCAAAGACAGAGGCTGTCCTTTCAGTAACGAAACAAAATGGCCTCGGAAGACGCAGTAACGAAGCATCGTTTGGCACGATGCAAGTAGTGAGTTGCTATACCGGGACTCTACCAGTCTTTTCAATGGGCCCTCTGGCCTGGTGCTCGGCTGAGACGGGAGTGACACGCTTGGGAACTCTGCCACTCGGTGCCCTGCACTAAACAATGTGGCCGCAACGTACAAGCAGACCATGACCCCTTGTGCTGTGCTCGTTGCCTTCTTTGATAATTTGCATGAATATGACAAAAATAATAAAGGAAGGAATGCATATCCAGTGAACACAAAATAACTGACGTCGTTGTAGCGCCGCCCGTAAATTTAACACGAATGCTGAAGCGCGTGGCTTGTACTTACATTAACGCCACGAAGCGTTGGCTGCTGTTCGGAGACCAAGCGCGAAGACAGGTTTTTTTTTTTTTTTTCGGGAGGACCACGTCGTAATTTCTTGCATCGGGGGGTGGTGGGAGGGGTGATATAGCTTGGTTTAGGAGGGCTGAGCCCACCCCTCTGGGGCTTCCTCTTGGATACGCGCCTGTCAGAGACCATGCTGCACGTTGTGTTCCGGCGGCTGATAGCATGGCCTCTGACCCAGCGGCCAACGCTTCGCGGCGCTAATGCCAGTCGAATCTACGCGCTACAGCATTAGCGTAAAGTTTGAGGGCGGTGGTGCATATTTACCGTGAGAAGAATGCGTCGATAAATTGATAAATCCGCAAACAAATTTCTAGGGCCAGCAATGCAGGATGACTAGGAGCAGTTCTTTGCGTTGGGAACACGCGGAACCGGAGGCCGTGCAAAGTTGAGACGTCAGGGAGCCTTGCATGCTGCCGCAGAAGCTGAACCGGAGACGCGGGGCCGGGGCGAGGCCCATTTCACGGAGGGGTGACTCCGTTCAAGGTGAGCCTACAGGGGCTAAGTTCGCCGGTGATTTTCCGGTCGTCGGTGCTCTCCACAAATAGGATAAAACCTTGAAGGAGTGCGCCCACAACCTCCGGCGACACGCGGGGAAGATTAAGGGGGAGCACGAATTCCCACACGCACATCGCCCTTCCTTTTTCTCTTCCCTGCTACCTAGTTTGCTGTATTGCGCATGCTCAAAGCTTCCGAGCGTGTTAGTAAACTGTTGAGTGAGGATCCTTTGGATTTGTGTTTGCGTGTACAAGAAATCACGCACGTTTGACGCATGCGTGCGCGTATAGTTGCATCCTGCCCACAGCTCTGTGTTTTCGTTTAATGCCACTAATAAGACAAAAGAAAAGAAGTACTTTGTACAGCGAGTAACTTCAAGTTTCGATGCAGTACACTATTGCGGAAGTGCAAAAAAATTGGCAGTGGCTTAGCTGAGCTATGCCAGGATATACGTAGCGAGAGCTACCTTGGCGTCTCCGCTTGGCAAGACGTTCTTCTCTTTCCTCACGCGTCTCCGCCGCCCATTCACGCGCGGCGCCGGCGGGCGTGGTCTGGCCGGCGCGGCTCCTCGCGCGGCGGCGGCGGTGAACTATGACGTCATACGCCGCGCACCTGCTGCTCCTCTCTGGTTTCGCGCATGCGCACTGTCGGCCTCCCAGGCTCACGGCGGAATGCTCGACTGGGTAGGACAGTGTAGCTCTCGCTACAAAAAGCAAAGGGTTTCGCGGAGACGCACGCAGACAGTTCGCCCAGGTCGCAATCGCCTCGTCAAAGTAGTACCGCGATTCTCTTGGCGGAGCCTTGCCCAAACAGTCGCATGCTTGATTGCGTCGCATTACAGAGATGCAGGAACCGGGGCCCTTGGAAAGGACAAAAAGACACCGCTTCATTACAGCTATATTTCTTCACACACATGCTGGCTTCGGAGTAGCAACAGTGTGCGGTCGTCCTTCCCCGTAGTCCCCGTTCATTGGGCTTTTAAGCACCTCTTTCTTGTTACGAGTCCGAATCTTTATATTTTTAATGCGATTGCACTTCGGTTGTCGTTTTGCAAAAACTACCGGGTTTTTCCGCAGCAATATCCCCTGATTGGGCAGTTTGGAGATGATGTCATCAAGGGTTACATGAGCCCAGAGGAATCAATCAGAGAGCAACATCACCGTCACAAATTTGGCACTTGGCCTACCCTGGCTCACTACAATAATTAGAAAATGGCCCACCCACGAAATTTAATAGTTGACCCCCTCCCAGAAATTGGCACTCGACCCAATTGCAAAACCTGGCAGTTGGCCCACTCAAAATATTTGCCATTTGGCCCGCTCCCAATGTTTGCGAGTTGGCACACTTCAAAAATTTAGTAGCTGGCCCAAAATTTTTCTACTTGGCCAAAGCCCAAAATCTGGCAGCTGACATATCCCCAAAAGTTGACCATTAGCCCACCCGAAATTTTGGCAGCTGGTCCACCCCCAAAACTTATAAGATGGCACACCCCAGTATCTAGCAGTTGGCCCACGACCGAAATTTGGCGGTTGGCCCACCTCCCAATATTTGGCAGTTGGCCCGTTTAACATTTGTTTGTTGTGTGTAGTGGTGGATTTGCAGTTTTGCGCGAAAACGTGGTGTGATGTGAACAGGAACGGAAAACTTTGTTTCAGGCAGTTTTGGCGGGAAAAGGTGGCGTGATATGAGAATAGCTGGAAAATCTGGATTCAGCTCTTCTTGGCTGGAAACGAAGGTATATGTGCGGCGGTGGGGCGCCGAGCGCCCGTCTACCAAGAGCTCACGGATAGGGTATTTCTCTGCTGCCTGTGGGTATCTCTCTGAAGTGGTTCTTTGTGTGTTTGTCTACATAAAATAGTGGTGGCGAAAGGTACAAACCCGTACGCGGCGGCCGCGTTTCGACGGAGGCGAAAATGCGAATGCACCCGTGCGCTGTGCGATGCCAGGTAACGCTGAAGATCCCTAGGTGGTCGAAATTATTCCCGAGCCCTCAACTACGGCACCTCTTTCTTCCTTTCTTCTTCCAATCCCTCCTTTATCCCTTCTTCTTACGGCTTTTAACCCTTCCTTTACAACTATCGCCCATTGCAGTGACAAAAGAACGACTCGAAAAATGTCCTCGAAACTTCCTCACGCGTTCCGAGCCAACACACCAAGGTAACCTAATATTACGAGGAAAACCAGGACAGCAGCAAAAGCAAAACGCACGCGAGATGTCAATGTGTGACATGTCGAATATTGCAAGAGTAGTTCTAAAGCGAACGCATTTCTTGGATATATCGGCGTGTCATGTACTCAAAACATGTTCGCAGCAGTTGTGACGTTCTCAGAAGAGGTAGCAACATCAAACGAGTGGTTGTAATGTAAAGAGTATGATGTGAGGATGCTGCGCAAAAAAAACAACAACAAAATATGTCGATAGGATGATTAGTTAATTAATTAGAGCCAAAAATGTCAAGGAGTGAGAATAAAGTTTGAAATGAATTAAAATGTATTTGATGAGTGATAATTAATCGAACAAGAAGTTAAATTTACATACATTAGTTGGTTAACTAATTATTTAATTGGTTAACTAATAGACTGGCGCGAAGTTCTGAATATACATGATGCTAACAACGCCTACAATGTTTTTTTAGATACCTTCAAAAGATTGTACAATGCTCATTTTCCTGTTAAACGACGCAAAAAGAGTAGAAAAATTCGAAAGCCATGGGTTACACATGAACTGTACCAAGAAATGAGAGCAAAAGATAAGCTCTACAGACAGTTTTTAAACACCCGCAACGCTGATGATTTGACCGTCTTTAAAAGGTATCGGAACCAGCTAACGAACAAGCTGCGCACTGCCCGTAAAGAGTACTTCTCGCGTTTTTTGGACGACAAAAATGTGCCGAGTGAGTTGCTCTGGGACAAATTAAACACGCTACGGCGTCGCTATAACCAACGTAGCTGCATTTCTAAACTAACAATTAATGGCAAAGTTTTGCATGAGGAGGAACTGGCTGATGCTTTCAATAAATTCCTTACAAGTATGAGTACTCCACGCAGTTCCTCAAATGCATGTCGGTATATCAGCACGCGGAATGAAAAATCAATATTTCTACAGCCGGTGAATGAACAGAAAGTAATTTCAACCATAAAAAATTTAAAAAACAGCACCAGTAGGGATATCGACGAAATTCAAATAAAACCAGTAAAGTATGTCGCAGATGTCATAGCACCAATTCTAATGCATGTCTTTAATAAATGTCTGACGACATCGACATTTCCGGTGAAAATGCCAACTGAAAAAGTAGTAATGCTTTTTAAAAAGGGAAGCCGAAATGAATTGGGCAATTACCGTCCGATGTCTATCTTACCTATATTTTCTAAGCCTCTTGAAAAAATAATTCACTGTAGGCTTGTAAGTTTTCCTGACCACTGCGAATTAATAACGAAACACCAGTTTGGGTTTAGGAAGAATATGTCTACTGAATTAGCTCTGCTTCACTAGAAAGAGTATATTTTAACGCTGTTTGAAAGCAAGGCAATAGTAGTCGGCCTATTTGTCAATTTTTCCAAGGCATTCGACTTGGTGAATCATGATGTTCTGCTGCAGAAGTTGGACTTTTACGGTATACGAGGATGTGGATTACAGTTATTACAATCAAATTTATCCCATCGATGTCAAGTAGTTCAAATAAACAACTCGCGATCACCAGTCCTGCCACTGCTTTGTGGTGTCCCACAGGGCTGCATATTGGGCCCCTTGCTATTTAACCTGTATATCAATGACATTGTTAACATTAACCAGAACGCCAAATTTATTATATATGCAGATGATACTAGCATATTTTTTTCTGGTAATCACATCGATAAACTCATCACTAATTGTAACGACACCATAGTCCAACTGCAGCAATGGTCCTCATCCAATTACATGAAGATTAACGAAAATAAAACAAAAGCAGTTGTCTTCCGGCCGAAAAATAAACCTGTTCCTCCTCATGCTGATATTGTTTTAAACTCTCATCCTGTTGACATTGTTGACCATTTCAAATGTATTGGTGTGATATTCATTGCCAATATGTCCTGGGAATCTCATGTGAATTTTGTATTAGTGAAACTTGCTCGAATAACCGGTGTAGTTGGCCGTCTCCGATATATGCTTTCTACTAAAACAAAAATATTTGTCTATAATTCTCTTTTCTGTTCACACGTCAACTACTGCCACCTTGTGTGGGGCACAACTACATTCTCTAACAAACAAAAAATATTCCATATGCAAAAACGGTATCTACGTCACGTGTACAATGCTGGCTACAACGCAACCACTGCAGAATTTTTTCACAGTGCTCATGTTATCACAGCCCACAAGCTATACCGTTACCGTTTGAGTGCTCGGTTTAAATATGAAGTGAAAAAAAATATTCATAGCCTGGATGCCTTGGTACATTTAGAAGGAAATGCTAAATGTTATCAGACTAGACATGGAGAAAACTGGAAGGTTGCTGTACCACGCTTGAATTCTGGTATGGAGCGATTGTGTTATTCTCTGCCATCTCTGTTAAACTACTATCAGTCACTGAATTTTGATTTATTTAGTTGTTCCACTGTTAAACTTAGAGACATGTTTGCCGATTGACTAATCTGATTTCATCTATTCTGATGTTTGTTTTACCTAGCTCAGGACTTTTTTCCTTTGTTCTGCACTGATGAAGTGTCTTGATTTGTTTATTGTTTTTTGATTATCTGGTGCTGTCTACACGCTGCCTTATATATGAGGCTGCGGACTCGTAAAGTTGCCAAGTGACAGCTTTTTTTCTGTAGCCCTCCATCTGTAGCACCGATGGAAATAAAGATTTGATTTGATTTGATTTGATTTGATTAGCAAAACCATTGGACGGTTGAATAGGCTGGACGGGTATATAGTAAGCGGACGGGAAAGCAACCATGGCACCAAATTTGAAAAACCAAAATGGTTGATTGAGGTGAAAGAAGGGATAATCAGAGTAAATAAATACATCTTTAATTAAAGCGTAAGATAATTACGCTAATTCAGTACCTAAGTTAATTAACAAACAAAAATAAAATGACAGAGACAAAGAGGGGCGACGAGTGCCGAGGAGGCGTCAATGCTTTCGCATTCTCTCAGTGCGGGTCGTCGCAGTGATCTCAAATTTTATTTCGTTTTTACGTCAGCCAAGATCCAAAAAGAGCCCCAAGAGAAGGACGGCTGTTGCGATGCCGACATGAACGTTAAGCATGGGACCTAGCTTTTCTCGTCTCGGAGGAGCGCTTCCGGCTAGACATGCGCCGCGCCTCTAGTGCCCGCCTGTTCTAAAAAAAAAAACAAGAAAAAATGAATAGCTTCAAACGACTACAATTGTTAGCGCGTCTTGCTAAGCAGCACAATACGTTACACATAAAGTTTTTATATCATACTTTTACCTCTGCTGGTGCTGCGCACGAAAATTGAATAAGCCTGGTGCGTGAGCTATCACACTCTCTTGTTACTGTGTTAAGGGGCTCACGTTGTGAAATAAAGCAATACGGAAGTAAAGAGGAGCATAGAAGCAGAAGCAAGGCGAAGAGCAATCCATGCGCCGGAACAGATTCTGACACGGGGTCTGGCGCGGCGCAATAAATGAGCAACCGCGCGCGCCAGAGCCACGTTCCGCATCACGCGCGCTTATCGTGTTTTGGTTGTGCATACTCTTCACTATGGGAGACCACCTAGCGGAGCATGCAGGCCCAGCACTTTCTTTCACTGCGTATCTTCCTGTATCTTGCTTGGCTCTTAGTCCAGCATCGTCCACCGTATGCAAAGAACATGAGATGGAGCTGCTTGGAAAGGAGCCGCGGTGGATATTTTTCTCTTCCAAGATAATGGCAAGAAAAGAGCGATGCTGAGGCCAAACGTCGGTTATTAACACGAGAATCTCCGACTAGGCAGCCGAAGGGTAGACCTCTCACACGGGCGAAGGGCAGCTCACTTCAATGCAAATACATTTCATGCGAGCAACCTAACGCGACCAAGAGGGAGCAAGATCGGCGGACAGCAGTGAGAGAGAAAGAGAGACGACGCTGAAGAAGTCCTGTGATTCAAAACGTGTCTCCGGGCACACACAGCTCTCTGACGTACGACGCAATCACGAGCGGGACTCTTTGCACGTTCCTCTTCTGCTGCTCCGTCTTTACTGAGACGTCATTTTCGTTGCGCTTACTTGTTTTTGACGGCGTGTTCTCTCGGCTGTGCTGAGACGAGTGCTTTTCTCTATAGCTGGATTCTATCTTCGTGCGTCTCCCTTTTCCTGCATCTGTGTCGCGTTTTTTTTCTTCTCGTGCATTCCTCCCCACTAATGTGATGGGGCGGAGGCCGGTGTTTTCGCTTTTCTGCAGGCACTCCGCAGGCCTCGCTCTTATCTCGACGCTCCCTATTCGCCAACGAGCGGCCGGAGCAAAGCACCCAGAGAGAAAGGAGAAATGATCGATGACTTTCCAGTTTTCTCGGGCCTAATGTGAACTTCAGGGGCGGAAGGAGAAGGGAGGGACGAGAGCCAAGGAAAGGAAGCAAATTCACGGAGGATTCAACGCTGCGACGAGGATTCCAGACAGTACAGAAGAGCTCTGAGCACGATGTATATCACTAAAGAAAGGGAGAAGAAAAAAAGAAAAGAAAGAGCACGGTAGTTATTCTGCGCTGAAACAGCGATGGTAGCCGAACCTTTCTTTAAACACGCTCTTTAGGGCTAAAAGTAAGGTGCGGTCAAGACAAAGGAAGACATACAAAAAAAGAAATGAGGAGGGAGAGGTTAGGAGACGAAACAGAAAGGAAAGAAGAAGTACTTTTAAGTGGGATTTTGTGGTGATTACATTCTACAGGAAGCGTATGGGGGGCGACGTCTTTCAGGGTGCAATGCAGCGCACTATAGCTATATCCACTGAGACCTATGAGCGTTGGCGCTGTAATGTCAGCCGCTTCTCAGAAGGCGTGTTTTCGCATGTCATGTTCTTAAAACGAAACGGTAAACAACTGCATACATTTCTTGTTCTGGATACAATTTGACTGTTTGGCTTATAGGTGGGTTTCGCTGTTATATTTATTACAAAATATGTATTTATTACATAGAAATTTGGAGCTGAAATTGGACGTCACTAAGATTTAAAGCGATGACGTAGGTGATGGCGTCCAGACTACTATGGACTCTGTGATCGCTGAGTGGAAGTGTATGGCGGTGTAGTTTAGATTCAGAGATCCGCATTCAAACAATGATATTTCCGCGAAGCTTGATACTTTTGTTCTTTCATGATGAATGCAGCAGCTTTCAGCATGAACAAACAATAGTGTAAATTTTCGTAGCATTGAAGCATCCCTCCGGACGCTTCACTTAATGGGGCGTGAGCTTCCAGGAGTTCGCTATCACCGTCGTCTAGAATTCTGGACGCAAGCACAGTGATGCAGACTGTCAATCTCGAGCTCGGGGTAGGGCATATTTTTCCTGCTTGTTCTTTTTAGTCCCAATAGAATCTATGTCTGTCCGGAGCCCCTGTCGACAAGCCGCGGGAAGAGGACGAGGAGGACGCCCTTTTGGGGCTGTTAAGCACTGGAGACTTCGCACTACTCCAACGGTCGTACCACGACCTACAGCGTCTCGGGAAGGCAAGGATTCTTCACCCCTAGCAGTCTGAAAGCGTGTTTTGCTCTTTCTGCCAGCTAAATGGCATCTTCGTGAAGGATAACTTCGTCTCTAGCAAGACAGCGTACTTCATGGTCCTTCCGGACAGCTTCACACGACGAACCAGCTACTGGCCATCTGGTTTACTCGAGCCGTACGCAGAATTCAAGATAAATACTACTGGACACGATTGTCTGCCGATTGTCTGCCGACGACGAAAGACGCGTCAGATCAAGCCAGCTGGATTATTGAAGCCCACACCACCATCGTGCAAGCCATTTTAGCAGAGTTGAGTGGTTTTCTCCGCCAGCGGACAGAACGATCAGTAAGAAAGAGGAGGTTATGTGGGGAAAATGACAGACGGGGGTTTTCACCAACCCAATACTCTACAGCAAGTCGCATCCTGAAATCTTCTGGTCAAAGTGCAATTTTTGCGACGAGGCAGCAACTTTGGTCCACATGATGTGGACATGTCGGACTAAGTACGATAGCTTGCGCACACTAGAATCCCGCGAGGCTTTGCTCTGCAGCCCAGACCCTAACGTCCAGCAGGACATCATCGGTCAAGCCTTTGCTGCCGCTGTGTCCCAAGGTATTCCGGCCGTCGGTGGAGATGGACTTCTCTCCTGGCGTTCATTGGCAGGTGTTTCAGTATTATTGTTTCTCTCTCTCTCTACTCCGCCCCTTTACAGGGGCGGCCTTTAAAGAGAGTGCCTTTAACGTGTAGGGTCTGCACGACGACCGGCCCCCCTGATGTGAGATTAAACCTTTTCATACTAAGACCTGCCTCGAGTCACTGCCTGTGCGTACCCGCGCAGAGGAATCGCCCACAAACGCAACACTTAATTCCCTTTTAGGGACCTACTACTCTAACATGCCTGTTTTATAAAAATAAATTAGTTTTCGGCGTGAGAGCTGAGTGTTGCGAAAAAGCATGGCTGAATATTTGACTTTGAGTGTGTTTCTAGTGAAGCAAATAAATTCAACTGCTTTACAGCAAAAAAATAAATAGAGAGCATACAAAATGGAGCTAAGCAATCTTACCAGTGGAATAATACTCGACTACAAAAAAGTCAGTTTTTGAACTACACTGCTATGCCAAGCAGACTTTTTCTTTACCGGACTACTGTTAATTTATCTGGTATGTGAACTTCAAGCAATCGGTAATGGCTCGCCGTCGTACAGTTTCCCTATTTTATCGTTCGCTCTCATCATACATGAGCGCAAAGAACAAAATGTACTATTGGGGACCAAAGTTTGCGGGACACGAATTCTTGGAAAAACGTTTAATGCAGCTCCACCTCGCTACTCAGTCGGCTGATATTGTTACCAGAGGAAGGAGCATTCAGGCCTTTAATACCTTCATACGATACCAGGTGACTGGGTAGTGAGGTGGAGTTGCAATAAATGTTTTCCCCAGAGCTCGCGCCCCCAAAAGGTTCGTCTTCGATAGCACTTGCGTATTAGCTTACCAAGATGACAAGGTTCTGTTTGGCCCTTCAAGCAGCTTTGTGACGTTCACATACTAAAATTTTATTTGAAAAGTTGTGGCTGAACAGAATTTACTTGAAATGCTCCGCAAGAAGATTCTGTCATTTAGGCCAGGGGTAGAGACAAGAAGACATCACGTGAAAGAGAATCGCTATATGGTAATAAAGATTAATTTTAACTACTATTATTTAACTCGTAAATGCTTTTTCTACCCTTACAAAATAATATTTTAATTTTGTTTATATAATGAAAAATAAGTTCAAATTTTCATCAGCAAAGAGAGCACATTCCAACTCGCTCCATTTCTTTGAGCCAGAAGTGGAAGCATGTTTTGTGCATCTTATCACACTCGTGATTCTGATCCTGCGCTTAACGCAAAACCAAACCCACCCTCATGAACTGCACTGCTGTGGTGAAAAAGGTACTTCACGACATTTTGATGTTCTATACAATAATCGTTCATTTATTTTTTTACTCCCAACACTGTTCAGTACACGTCTTGCGACACCGCGCTGAGACGAGAGCGACTTGGAGGCTAGTTAAGCAAATGTTTACGAGAAAGAACCGAGCTTGGGCAGCCTTCTTGAAGCGGGTGTACCTGGGGGTCAAGTGCCGAGCTCTATTGCCTCGTGCGCCGTAAAAGAGCTGCCACACCCCCCTCCCTTTTTGCGTGACTGCTCAGGCCGGAGAAGCATGAAAAAACAAACGCGCTCCTTCCCGCCGCTCGCGCTTCCATTAGGCATCATTACCCGTGTTGGTCGTCCACGACGAAGGATTAGGAAAAGGGGGGAGGGGGAGGGTGGGGAGAGGCTGAGCGAAATTGAATAAGAAGGGACAACGACGTCGGCGGCGCTGAATTTCACCCGGCACACGCCCCTGCAGTGAGTGTCTCCGGCCAACAAGTCGGCTACGGGGGTCCCGATCACTATTAGGGCTAATGCAACCTGGCAATCGAAAGCCAGACGCCGTTTAGCGGGTGGAGGCCGAGACCGGGGGAAGGGGGCGTCGCCGGGGCGCAGCACTTGTGACAGCGGATTATGTATGGCACGATTTAAAAATAATGCGAAGAGGCAAGCTAGCGGTTGCGCTGCTTACTGGTCGCATGACTGAACGACGACTGAACGACGAGCAAACGCAGCGGAAGCTTTTAGGAGAACGGCGCCCACGGAACAACGGCTTTTAAAAGTTACTACGCGCTCTTACGCATTTAGGGAGCAAGCAGGAAACGAACACATTCTGTCTTTTTGTGTATTAAGTCAAGAAATACATCTCTACGCAGGTGCTGAATCATGCGAAATATTCATACCCTGCAAAGTGCGATGGAATGAGCAGCCCGTGAAAGGTTCCGACAGTTTGAAAGAACTGTCGGTTTGTCTACAGCTGCCGCACACACAAAAAGGAAAAGAAAAGAATTAAGAGCTATCAACTAAGCCAAACGAGGATGTTGCCAGAAGAAATGAGGAGTGAAGAATGCCCCGTTATGGTTCAATGGATGAAAAGAGGAGGCGACGAGAAATGAAACGTCCCTTGCAACCGAAAACACCCCGAACAAGACAAGAAGGGAGACCTCTGCATTTTCCGTAGGGCAGTAGACCGGAAGCCACAGACCAAACGGGGCGGACACGCATGAACCCAGCGCCCCTTCATGCGGCCTCTCAGCAATGCGCTTCCTGATCCCGAAACGCACGGGAACCGGTGCTAAGGCAGGGCATGACGCCAACCGCTTAACAAGGCTAAGCAACAGCCTCCCCACAAACAGCAAAGGTCTCGCAAGAGCATACCAAATGAAACACAACACAGGTGGAGGGGGTTCAAGCAACTGGCAGAAGAACCAAAGGCAAACACAGCGGATACACCAAATGAAAAGGCGCTGATCGTGATCTCTATTCCCTCGACGCCAGCATTTATTGACCCCCGAAACACTTTTACAGCCACGGATACACTTTCTCCGGATCAAGTCGGCTAGTAGTAATCCACGCCCCTCGCACTGCAGCGGTCTCGGGCCTACCACCGGCCGGGTCGTCGTGACCTGCCTCTCCGGCGAACCGTGGCTTCGACCTTTAGCGCCAGTACCCTCTTTCCTGCTCGACCCGTGCTGCCTTTCCTATCGGCACACAATGAATTACTTTCCGTTCCGACCCCGCGGCTTTGAGCTCCTGAGCACCGTTACGCCAAGGAATAGAAAGGGACCCAGTTCACCTTGGCCCGAGATCAGTTGGGTTCGCAAAGAGTATTTTTATGTGGATGCGGAAAAGGTCTTCAAGCGGCAAGCAAGCAAAAGGGAAAAACTGCCCTCATGCTGTTGGCTCCGCGGTACGTGCGAGTCATGCTAGGCCCGAAAACTTGCCACAGGGTCGGTCTTGCGACGAAGCCACCACTACGATGCCGTGGAATAGACATGCTTCTGCCCCTTGGTGTTATTGATGGGCATAGAAAATTAATTGGACATTGATTTTGTGTTACCGCCTAGTCGGCGCTCGTCACACTTCCCTAAAAACGGCCGTACCCTGTTAATTTACAAGCCTTAATATGGAATACTCGTAATATGGACGTTTCTCTGGGGACGAAACTTCTTCAATGTATTTGCGCCAATTTAATATGAAGAATCGCTGTACGGACAATAGACAGAGCTGAATGAGGCCCATATATTTTTGTCAGGTTAATACCTACACCAATGTCAACAAAATCACCATTGCTCAACCAGAGCTTTCATCTCTTGTGTTTTGAGCGCAGGATCCATTCAAAGATAGTGTGAAAGTGAAAACGCCTGAGGGATGACTTTTTTGTGGGTTACTCTTTTCCACTGCTAAAGTACCCGTCGATCTGCCATACCATTTGTGGAATTGCATGAATGACTGCGAAAAAAACTCTCTGCAGCTTGTGCTACGTCGAAAGCAGCATCCAGGAACAGTGCGGTGGCTGATAACATATGTGCACTACCGGCTCATGGAATGTGAACAGTCTTACTAGGAGCTAATTAATTGCATCGCTAGACGCCGACACGCCTCTTAGGGACCACTAGGGGCTTCAGCCTGCACCGCATTTAGAAGGTAATGGTGATTAGAATAATGAATTTAAAGCTCACAATATATTTTTTTCACTATTCTACTTCACCGCCCATCACTATGCTAAGAAGAAAATCTCTAAAAAGCGGTTGAATTTTTTATGATTTTTACTTACGGAAGGCTCGCTCTGTGCACAGCTTTGCTCGGGAACCAAGTTGTCCATATTAGCAAGGCAGCAGTGTATATGTAACCTACCAGCGGGAAGACGCAAACAGGATCAGACAAGTCGTGCGGCTTCGGTGGCTTAAATGTTGCGTTTTGTCCAGAGCAGTGAAATTTACTGTATCTTAAATTGATAAATGTTAGAAAGGAGAAGAAAACGACTCCTGGCCCACAATAATATGAGAGAAAAAATTTCCTGGACCCTTTCTGTCAAGGTAATGCGACTTCAAGCTCAACCTTCTCACTTTCGGTTTTTCAGCTCCATCTGCCATATTCGCCGAAGTAGAAAAACTAGCCAGATGTATTGTGCCCCGCTTTTGCGTCACGCTTATATGTATAAACCAGCAGATTTTTTAGTTTAGTGCGTTCGTCACCACGCGCGACTGGTTAAATTCTGTTACTCCATACGTCAGCTGCGGTGCGCACGTCATCCCCGTGGCTACCCATACCCAGAAATTCTTGGCACGCGCCCTTTTTCAACGGAAATTGTTCACGAGCGCCCTTTTTTTCCCACGTATCCTAAGTTTGCGCAATAACAATCAATATATCCGCAGGATTACCCTCTGGATGCTTGTAGTTTTCTGCTTTTCTTTGTTAAAAACGCATCGCGTTGATTTTGTATAGCAGTTTTCACTACTAAGTGCAAGCGCAAGACGAACTTTAAATGCTACGCATCGGAAGATTCGACCATTCCCATCAATATGTTCATAACAATATCTTACCATATTCCGCAGCTGCCTCACAATCTTTGTCAAAAACGCATTCCTTTGGTTTTCAAGGGCAGTCTTAACTACTATGCGCAAGGGCAGGAAAAAAATTTAAAAGCAAGATTTTGCCATACATAGCAGGGTTTACGATTTCCTTCAATTTGCTCATGCCATTATTTTAACATATTCCACAGTTGGCTGAATCAGAAAGCATGTCCAAGAAAGCAGGACTTTTTTTGTGACACGCTTATATTGCCGCTTGCGCTTCGGCCGCGTATACAGCTCCCGACTTCGGCATCGCTGAGCCTGTGCCCGGGCGGTGCGTTTAGCAGCTGCTTATGCCTCACTCATTGCAGTCGATGAACTGGCCGTATGTATTGAGCGAGGATTTGATTCGTGCTCACATACAACTGCTTGACGCCGCGACGTCACGAAGATGCGGTGACGCTGATTTCGGTAGCGACTTTTATACGGTAGGCGAAACCTGTTTTGCCTACCGTTTCAGAACAGGTTTCGCCTGACCGTGCTTACCGCAGCTGGCGCACGTACCGCAGCTGACGCACGTACCGCAGCTGACGCACGTACCGCAGCTGGCGCACATACCCGAAGCAGTCATTTCGCGCTCGTAGCTTCCATTACTCCTAAAATACGTTGTATAGCGGAGCATACAGCACAGACGATTCAGCAGTTGACATGTATGTGAATTGTCATTTCCGCGGGCTAGGAATGAAGCACGCAAATTCATGCTGAGGCGCAGATCGCATCACCGACTGTGAACCTGCGCCATTTAGATGAGAGAAACAGATTTGAAGGTATAGTTAAGAAGCGTAACACTGTGTACGATGATTGCGCAAAAAATGTTGCTTCAATGCAGCTTATACATTTGTTCACGCCTTTCTTGGACACCGGCTACAATTAAGAGATTATACATTTAATCCCAGTGTTAAGTATGCTCGATCATTTTTCGGTCGCACTGTGGCATTTTTTGCCTTAGGGGCTTTTGAACAATTAAATAATTATAAAAAACAAGAACGCTGCAGTGTGGTTACATCGCTGATAGCTCTCAAAAATGCGGCGTTGGTAAAGAGACGCAAAATCCAAAAAGGCCATGCTTCGCCCTGTGTTTTTGCGCATTTCGAAAACTTTCTATGTTAAGATTCTATTACACGCAGGTATACAATAAAAAAAATGGAAAGAGAGAGATAACCTGATTTTGGTCGAGCGACAGAGCGTCTGAAAGTGCAGCAGTTTGTCGAGAGAAAGAAGAAAGCGTGGCGCTGTTCCGACCTTTCACATCTGCTCGCACCCTCGCGCCAGAGGGCTTGGTCCAATGGTTTCTCCATTAACGTTACTAGTGGTACGAGTCTGGGAAAGGGCGAAATGGAGCCCCTCGCTATCGAAGCGTCCCGGCCCCGCCTCGGCAATAATCTGGCACGGCCGACATAGTCGCGCGAATCCTCAGGAGAAATGCGTCGCTCCACTGCGTCCTGCGGCGGCTGCGCGCGCGAGAGAGACGATCAGCGCTGCGGCCGCTGTCAGCGCGCCTCGCTCGCTCGTACATAAAGAGCTCGCGATGTGGGCCGCTCCCTCCCTTCTTCTTCGCCCCTATCGATCCCGAGGTCAACGCGCTAATCAGCTTAAACAGAAAGTGTCCGAGTAACAGCCCCTCCCCCCGTTTTCCCATGACTAAATTGTGTTTGTTGATTGAGCAACTTTTCTCGCCCTCTGACCCACAGTCATCGAGCACTTTTGCCAAAGGCTACGAGGCACCCCCTGCTGGACCCCCGCTATGCTTCCTCATTGCGCGCTCTGTCCTTTTATTTCCCACGTTTTGTGGATATCCTCCTCACGTGTCCCACTTTCCTTCCATTGTTTTTATATTCTTCGGACCGCGGTTGGCGTACGTGGATGAGAGCTGGCCTGGCCACGGCGTGTCGGCGTTAATGAATCGGATCGATCCCCTCGGTTCACGTGAGCGGCTGCGAACGCGGAGGGCTGGAGTAGAGGTGGCGGACGCCTTCATTAGGCGCTGGCATCGCTCGTAAACAAAAGACCTACGCAACGACGCGTGTGCGCTCTGGCCCAGCGCTGGCGCAAACTTTCACAGCTCGGATGGCTCGTGAAGTACCCGTCTGTACTGTGTGCACACGCGCAGCTCTGCTAAGTCGTAAATACTTCTTCATGAAGAGGCAATTTGCCATTCCAGCTTAAGCAGTAATGCCTTACGGACATATCTTTCCTACGCAGGGTGCCAGTTCATTCCAGATTATTTCCATATTGACCCCTGTTGAAGTTCGGAAAAATACAACCTCCTTGCCTCTTGTTTCTTCCTGAACTCCGTAGAGAGTGCAGGAAAATGGTTTTAACTTGACTCGCGGTTAAAAAAATGGGTGCTCTGTTTGGGATTCTACCAGTGCATATTTGATACCTGCTCAGCGTCGCCAAATCTCTTATCGGTGAGGCTACCACAGGACACTCCCGCGTGATGCACTGCCGAAAAGCGCAATTTTCGCAATTGCCTTTAGAGAAAACAAAGGGGCACCACGGAACAACTCTCCACGGGAAACCCGACATGTCCGAGAGTCATGTTTGGCTCAGCAGTGCTCGGTCGAAAACGTGTTTTCGGCTTCTCAAGCATAGCAGTGCCGCATTTCTGTGAACTGTGCTCAAGGTCAGTTATTTTAAGAATCCGTTTTTCCTTACTGTAAAACAGTTACTGCGAGCAAATGTGTGGTATCAGGCGCATGTGGAAGTCCCCTGCACTTTCCAATCTAGTTCTTCAAGTCGGCGAAATGAATTTGGAACAGTTGGGGATAAAAGTTAATGGAGAATGCCTTAGTAATCTCCGATTCGCTGATGACATAGCCTAGCTGAGTAACTCAGCGGACTAATTACAAAATCTCATAAAGAACTTATATAGCAGACCGGTGGGCCTACATATTAATACGAAATAATCTAAAGTAGTGCTAAATTGCCTCGGTAGGGCACAGCAGTCTACGACAGGCGGTGAAGAATTGCAAGTTCTCAGGCAATATATCTGCGCAGTGCAGGCTTTGACCGCTTACCGGGGCCACGAGAGGGAAATAACTAGTCGAATAAGAATGTGGAGGAGCGCATTTGGCAGGCAGTCTTTGGTAATGAAGAGCACCTCACTGGTACCACTCAAGAAGAAAGCATTCAACAATTGTATCTTGCCAACACTGATCTTGGAGGCGGAAACTTGAGGACAGGGCAGCTAGCTATGGAAGAAAAGTGGCAGTTTAACGTTAAGAGAAAAGAAGATAGTATAGTGGTTTCGAGAACAAACGTAAATTAATGATGATGATTATCATCATCAGCCTGACTACGCCCACTGCAGGGCAGAGGCCTCTCCCATGTCTCTCCAATCAACCCTGTCCTTTGCCAGTTGCCGCCACCGTATCCCCGCAAACTTCTTAATCTCATCTACCCACCCAACTTTCTGCTGCAGCCTGCTACGCTTGCCTTCTATTGGAATCCACTCCGTTATCCTTAAGGACGGAGTTGATTAATAATATCCTAGTTGAAAACAAGAAGAAATAGGCATGGGTAAACATGTAATCTTATTGCGGTAACGGAGTGCGTTCGAAGAGAAATCAAGTGCGGCAGAGGGCGGCAGAGGGCGGCAGAAAGTCAGGTGGGCAGATGATATAAGGAGGTTCACCCGGATAAGGTGGTCGCAGCTGCACAGGAAAGGGTTGATTGGAGGGATACGTGATCAATCTTTGTCCTGTAGTGGAAATATTTAAGTTGATGGGATTAATGGTGAGGATGGCGGAAGTTAGCAAAACCTATCTAGAAAGCTTGCTTCGAGAAATATCACTTTACAATTTAGTCAGTATTTTCGACCACTTACTAGACAAGCCCGACATGAAGTCACTACTTGATGGCATTGCGGCAGTGGACGAACGTTCGCAACACATGCGTTCCCTCCAGGTAGTCTTTAGAAGCGTTATGTCGGGCGCAGCTTTGGAATCGGTGAAAATAGACCACTGCTAAGGGCGCGGTAATTCGACAACTGCATCACTCTGCCATCAGTGCAGGACATGGCATTATCTACCAATGGCTACCGGGACACAGCGGCAGAGACGGCCATCACCGCGCGGATGAGGTCGCGCGAAGTGCGCACCAGTACAGTGATTTTGTGTCGATACCCTATTTGAGATCGGACGCAGCGGGCAGGCTTCGAGCACTTGCGCGGGACATCACGACTGCCGCGTGGAATTCCGGCCAATGTGCCAATTCACATTTAAAATCCTTGGACCCAGATCTGAAGCTCCTGCTTGCATCCGGCCTACCACGACGTGCAGAAACTTTAATGTGTCGCCTCTGGCTTGGCGTAGCTTTCACCAACCATTGCTCTTTCTTAATCGGAATGGCTGATAGCCCTGCATGTGCCATCTGCGGGTATGACGAGACTATATCCCACACTCTTTGTGACTGCCCTGCCTACAGTGCCGAAAGGTAGTCTCTCAGCCGTGTGCTGGAGCGTTTGGATCCACGCCCACTGACGGAAATGAAGATTCTCGGCCACCATGGCTGCGGCAATCGTCGGCGGTGAAGGCCTCCAAGGCACTGCTCCGCTTCTTGCGAACTTCTGGCCTGCATGATAGGCTGCGACTTTAACGAACGCTGGCTTTCCATGTGACCAATTTTCTGCTACTCTCCTTTCTCTTTCATTTCTTTTTTATCCCCCCCCCCCCCCCCCCCCCCCCCCCCCCCCCCCACTCGTATAGGGTAGCAAACCGATTATTCTTCGGTTAACCTCCCTGCCTTTCCTCTTATTCCTTCTTCCTTGTCGGGCGCAGTCTGCGAGAGCAAGCCGGGCGCTGAACGCGAAGGCAATGAAGTGGCTCACACTTCGAAAGGGGTTTCTTGCGAACGGGACGCCGAATACGAAACCAAGCATCGAGAACGCCATTGAGAGCACACTGAACTCTGTGTCACTGGTGTTTGTGCACGGGAAAACAATGAGCCTTTGTTTCGTCGAATATGCTCTTCACATAACCTTTATGCCTAATTTCTTTTGAAATAAGAGATAGCGTGAGATTTTTGTTGTCGAATTTAGTTTAGTTATCCTGTCATGTAAACTAAGCCCATTCTGAGATAATGACAAGTGGAGGGGAGGGAGGTTGCTTATTGGAAGGACGCCTTACTCGAAACAGTTGTTATTGTGCACTGAGCTTCTCCAGAATTAGGGACGTTGCTTTATTCCAGACTGCATTGTCTGCGAACTGTCTGCATTTGCAGTATACTCGAGAGTTTAGAATGACATAATCGCACTGACCATAGTTTTTCCTTATCCTGAATGCCACAGTTGTAATATCTTTTTCGGCATGCAAACATCGAGTTATCTTCGTTCAGAAACGTTGGGTAAGCCATTTCGTGTTGTCTTTCGTCCACATTCCTTCGTAATGCAGTGTTCTCAGGGTCTTCCGGTGGGGCTCCGTTCACAGAAGCGCTAGTGGCCCCGTTTTCGGCCACACTATGCAGTGCTCACATTGCAACATTCTATCTCTGTGTCGTAACAGCGAGCAGGAACACCTTGCGGCAGGCATCCACCCTTGGCCACTAGAACTCGGATAAGCGCACGCGATTCGGACGCCGGCGGACGAAGTGTAGTCCAGATGGGCGGAGACGGAGCAGCGGCCAGCGGGGCAGAAGCTCAAACACGGTACCCATGAAACTTTGCCGGGCGTTGCGTCAGAGTCGGCAAACACGGCAAACCGAGCGCGCAAAACCTTCGGTGCCGGAGACCAAAGGAGGACTCCAGTTTACCCTGCCTGCCAAGCGCCGTGTAACCAGTGATGAAGCGGAACGGCGCTGCTCCCTCATCCGAAACGATAGAAAGAAGCTGCAGGATAAAAACCAGGGCGCGCTGCGCATCGTGTGAACACGCAGAGAAGTGCAAACAGCGGTGAGCAGTTGCCTCGGCACCTCCTCTCCTCCCTCCCAAGTTGACCCTCCCGCCTTTCCGGCGTCCCCCGCTCGCGAGCCCCCTGTTCCTCTGCGTGGACCATCCGGTGCCTTAGCAGGGGCGAAGACAATGGTAATGACGCCAGCCATGAATTAATAACGGGCTCTCCTCCCTCGCTGGGGTCCGCTCCCCCCAAAGACTGCAGCAGCCGGTGGGGATCCCGAGACCGGGCCGGAAATGAGCATCCGGAATCACTGCATTCAACTTTTAAAACGCGCTCCTTCCGTTCTCCCGGACTCGCGTGCCCGTCCGGAAGATGGAAGGGCGCTCTGCGTATAGCTCTCTGTCCAGAAAGACAAAGAACGCGGCAAAAAAAAAAAAAAGGCAAGAAAGAGCCATGCGAAAAGTGCAAGCTTCGTATATCGGACGTTGGTGCGGGCGGCGTCGCTTTGAAAGCGATCTCCGCAGAGCGCAGCCGCTTCTCGCCTAGGGCGCCACTTTTTGCGCGACCGCCCGGTGCGGCGGCGTCGCTGTGGGACCGGCGCGTTTTACAAATGGGAGCCGAATTGAAGAGGGAGGAAGCGTTTGGGACCTCGGGGTGCACTAGTCGCATTTGTCATGAACGAATCCCCTCTGCCGGGTCTCCTGTTGCCTCGTGAAAGCGGAGGATTTGAGCACGCGGCCTACCTATTGCGTGCTCTGTGCCGGGGTTAGGTTTGAGAAACTGCAATGCCCTCCGCAACCAACGAACACAATTGATGCCACCCGCGTCGGACTCGTGCACGTCACGTGTCTACGCATGAGGACTTGGTGCGGTTTTGCGTGGTTGTGCCACTACATGATGCCCTATCGCATATGCAGTGAACGACCACGTGCTGTTACGGTGCCATGCGGTGACTTAAATTCTGATAAAAAGTCGCAGCAGTTCCCATTTTCGCGCCGGTAATTTTCTCATCATGGCGAACCAACCTGGGAGGCTAAATCATGTAAGATCGTGTAGGCAACGCCCATAAAATGTGGTCGATACGTAAGCTTTCACATCATTTGACGCCAACATGCACCAGTGCGTTTGTTTGTTTGTTTGGTTGGTTGGTTTATGTTGTTTAACGTCCCAAAGCGACTAAGGCTATGAGAGACGCCGTAGTGGAGGGCTCCGGAAATTTCGACCACCTGGGGTTCTTTAGCGTGCACTGACATCTCACAGTACACGGGCCTCTAGAATTTCTCCTCCAAAGAAATTCAGCCGCCGCGGCCGGGATCGAACCCGCGACTTTCGGGTCAGCAGCCGAGCACCATAACCACTGAGCCACCGCGGCGGCCCCGTTTGTTTGGGGCTCGGCGACCAATGGGATAATCTGATAGGCGTACTTAGAGTTCTGCTAGTTCATCGTTCTGAGCTCATAAATCTTCAAGCTTTCCGCACTCATATCAGAAGACTCATTTATCTCGTGGTCGTTTACATGGAGAAACATTTGAACTATCGATTGAAGGACTATAACAGTGAATGTGAAGTAGATATATGCGCAAAACCCGAACGAAAGTTGCACAATGCCGCTACGCGAAAACCGAAAGCATATACTTTTTAATAAGCTTGCATTTTATTATCACCCAATAAATGCTTGCCGTAGTGGGATGGATTTACGTTCGAAAATGATCTTTCAGAATTTAGTGAACAGCGTAAAGTATTCTGTGACGGAATTATGGAAGCTATCCAGTACTTTTATCCGTCAAGATGTTTGGTTGTGCCTGCGTGCAGCCGATCACCTGGGCATATTGTCGATGACGTAGCATACTAAAGCCCGAGTAGAAGGCTCCTTTTGCCTTGTAACCTGTGAATCAAGCATGAAAGTCATGTGGGAATTTCAGTCTCCCCTGCCTTTATCACCTGCTTTCTAGTATTTTCTTGTCCCGTACAATTTCTTCCATAAGTATAGTTTCGAGGATCTAAAAAAAAAAAAAAAGAGTGCACTGCCAGTGAATGTTGGTAATATTTCGAGCCGGGGAAAATGAATTCACTTCGAAACAACTAAGTTGAAACGTACGGCGAGCGGCTGGCCTTACCCCAGTGACGCCGTCTTGGTAGCTCAGTGGTTATGGAACTCGGGTGCTGACTCTAAAAACGCGGGTTCGGTCCCGGCCACGGCGGTCGAATTTCGACAGAGGCGAAATTCTGGAGGCCCGTGTGCGATGTCAGTGCACGTTAAAGAACCCCAGGTGGTCGAAATTTCGGGAGCCCTTCACTACGGCGTAGCCTGAGCTGCTTTAGGACGTTCAACCCCCCAAAACCAAATCTCTCCCGAGTGTTCCTAGCAATCCAGCCACCAGTAGTGCGGCCGTCACTTTGCACGACACCTATTGTGCGGGTCCGCTGGAACAGGCCATCTGGGCGACGAGTAATGCCGGGGTGGAACCGAACGGCTTGGCTAGAGACGGCGTGAATGAAAAAAAAAAAATCAGACTCGTAAGCCGTGAACCAGCTTTTTACCTGCGTAAAAAAGGGGCCGATCCATGCGGCTCAGGGAAATCGTCTCGTTCCACGGCAACTCGCTTTGGATGTATGAGGCCCACTGCAACGTAGTTGTGAAGCAGCAACTACCGACGGAATGGCTTCGACGGAGAATTCGGCTCGCTTGCTTGCGGCGAATGTCCGGAAAGTCCGCGGTCAACAATTTTCATTTCATTTTCCCGCTTTTATTTATGCACCGAAATGTACAATAAGACAACAAAAAAGCCGTTCTACGAAAGCTTGAGGAGTCCATGGCTTCAGTTACACTGGCAGTGGAAGCACAAAGACATGCCAAAAGGAGTTAACACCTTATGCTATCAAAAATTAATTGCACCAGACTATTAGCTTATGAGAACATAGGCGCACACACGCACACACGCGTACACACAAGCAAGAAATATCATCCAAGGCTGTACACCATATTTTGAAAGGCTCTTCAAACTTAGATAAGATTATTTTCACAGAATCTATGCCTAACCTAGTGTAATCATTTAGGAGTCTTGGTACGCACTGGCCCTGGCAAAGTGGAGCCCGATAAAATGAGAAAAGTCGTCCACATTTATTGAAAGAGCGCCGCGAAACTGGGTGAAGAAGCGGCGAACAGTTGAACGACGCCTCGTTGAACAGCGCCCAAACCCCTCTATAGCATTCAACGTGGGAGCGCCAGACAGCTTGCCCGCCACCCCCTCCCTTATACCGTACCCCATATACCTCCTCATGGGAAGCTGTTTTGTCAAGCTCTAGGCTAAGCTGTCATCACTCACCTTTTCTAAACATAAAATTTTTGCTCACCCCCACTACCTTAGTGAGAGAGTGAGGAAACGTTTAATGCGCAGAAGAAATGGCAGTTAGTTAGGTGGGTGTACATTCCAGGAGCCCGTTGGATTTTGCCGCCGCTCTCACCCGGTTCGACACCTACAGCTGGCTCTGCAGTTGTTTTGAGCGTCGTGTCTAAAACCGCTGACCACTTCTTCGCCTTCCGAACCCTGGACCGCATGGACGCACTGCAGGACTTTGTACTACAAAAAGACGGTTTCTATCTACAGCTGCCGACTGTAAGCCTTACTGCAAGGAGTTTTGAATTTCGGCTCTAATCATACTTCACTGTTTTGCTTGGCTGCGCTTCATGACGCTGCGTGGGTGCGTAGGAATTGTGTAATTTTGCACTTTAACACAAATTGGAGCGCGGAAAAACTCTTCAGGCATTTCGGGCTCTCTTTCGCTTTTCAAGTAGCGCAGGTCTAGACCGGCGCCTGTGGCCACAGTGCAGTGATCACGTGCTTGCATATACTAACACCACTCTCGTCCACACATCGTTACTCCCCTCTGCTGCTCGCCCCAGCGAAGGGCAGCCGGTCAGAGAGCCAGAGAAGAGGTGGATCTCCTTGCCTTTGTTTGAAAATTCTCTGCAACTCTGCAACGAGGAGGCAAGTAGAGCCGCAGTGGCGTATTTAACATGCAGGTATAAATGTCATTTAGTTCGCAGACCTGAAGATATCGCACTGTTTGACGAGGACCATAAGTTGGGCAAGAAAAAGAAAAAAGAAAGAAGACAACTAGAATAATGGAAAGGAGGATTTAAAAGCTAAGCGGTGAGCAGAGCCCCTGTTGAACTTTTTGTGAACATTTTTACTCTCTTTTAAGAACTGAAACGAACATAAACTCGACATGCAATAAAAGATAGCGCATCTTTCGATACTGTCGTGCGAAAACTTCAGTTCTGTCGCACACTCTCACTTCTGTCATGCTTTTAACGCTTTGAAGATGAGGGAAGTTGTTGTTAGGCTATTTGGTCAGCGTTGCGTGATCGAAATGTCAGTTAAGGAGGTGGCGAATAAGATTGTTTCAGCAGAATTATCTGCACAATGAATACGCCTGCAGCAGTGCCTAACCGTTCGTAAAAAACGAAAAATATGTTCCTTAGCTTCCAAGAGCAGGTCTTTTTAGCCTATAATCACATCGTCGCAAGGGCGTACATTGTCGCGCGCGCAGTTTGCACACAAAAGTTCACGCATGTGACGGGACACCAGAGAGCGAAGGAAACCAAGGAAAAAAAAAAAAAAACGGCACCCATTTCGTTGACTACAAATCCCTGATACCGTCATGCGAACCGCCTGAATCGCTAAGACTACTCTCTTTCAGTCCTCCTCTCAGTTCGCCATTCTTGCTTATTGGAATGCGCCGTTCGTAACCTTTTATTCACCGAAACTTCTCGCGAAAAACTAATTCCCCTGCGCCCCGGCGCCAAAGCTTAGGCAGGATTAAACCTGATACCGCACCAGAGGCGAGAGCACGAGTGGGACGATGTCGCTCTCCACCATGAAAGCACGGCGGTGGTGGCGCCTCCATTCAGGCTTTCGCACCGGGGTCTCCGGTTTTATTTCGCTCGAACAGCTTGCCTTGGTCGCCCACTTCGCAGCGTCACCGCCTACGCAGCCCTCGGAACTCTCGCCGAAAATCTCCCGCATTTCCGTCGGAAATGGTAGTCAACAACTGAAATCCTAGTGCGAGGCGCATTTTTTATTTTGTTTTATTTTGACCTAAATGTAGTACAAACCCGCTGCTGCGAAGCCAGCGGAGACTGGAAAAACTTCTGTAATCTGTAATGAAACCGACAAACGCGCGAACGGCTTTTGCAAAGCGCAGGTTCATCGTCCATCAGAAAAGACGACTATTTCGCATTGAAGTGTTTTGCAAGGAAAAGAATTCTAGGGCCCAGAAAATATGATCGCTAGATCATCTTCATCCACGACCCACAAGCCCTCAGAGCACTATGTGCGGACGCGTACATATTATCCCGTTTTGATACGTTTCCTTTATTTATTCCTGGTAGCTACAAGTTTCAGACCCTCCTCGTCGTCGATAGCCTCTTTCGCGTACATGTGTGATAGCCTCCGCTCTTCGGTGGGTAGCGATCACTGGGCCTTCTTCGCCCTTAATAGGCGTACATAAAAACTACCATCGCCGAGGTACCACACATACAATAGGAACCTGAGCAGGAATTTTCCATGAGTTCAGCATCTGCATTTTCTTCCCGATTTTTTTCTTCTGTATCAGCTTTAACTAAAAAAAAAGACAGGAGCAAATCAGATCAATCAAATGACTTGTGACTGGCTGTGGATGTAACCAGGCTGATGACGATGATGATGATGATGATAGAAGACAATGAAATCCTCTCCTGTAACGACTGGACTTTACCGAATAGGTGGAGAAAAACAAAAGCAGCTTCGTGTAAACAACGCTGTGGGCGAAGGAACTAATAGCCGTCCATTTCTGGTTCAGGTTGCAAACTGGCCACTTAATTGGCCTGAAAATCAACAACTGATAGGATCAGAGGTTCCTTAAAATTTCTAATAGCGAAACTTCGTTGCTTGTCTCAGCTGCACGAGACATATTACATAATAAATATGAGACAACAACTTATACGTGAGATTTCTGACATTCTATTTCATAAATCCGACTGCATAAAATGTCGCATCCTTGAAATTACGCCAAAGCTGTGTATTTTATTCGTTTGTGCCACAAGGCGAACAGGTAAATGTATAATATGCTCCACTGCTTTATTTGTATTGTCTTTGTGTATAATGGGGCTATTGTACTGAAAACAGAGTTAACTCTTCATTAAGACACCACAATGCTATAGTTGCACACAACTTAAACAAACAGTAGTTGTTAAGAATTGGCCATGGCCTTCAGCGTCAGTACTGTGGCACCCCTCTGCCCAATAACAAGAGTAAACGAAGAGATACTTTTAATGTTCGACAATATCAGGCGAGCAAGAAGAATTAAAATTCTTTAGCTCACAATTTCTTCTCGTGATTTCCTTCTTGTTTAGGTTACAGAAAAATCTGTAACAACGTACTACTTTTTTTTTTGTCGCCAAGGAATTCTGTGTGGCGGTCCTGAATGTGGGCAGAGCTTTATTGATTGAACACCTCAGCTGCATTAAACCATAAAAAATTGGAAGCAAGCGAAAGTAAGCTAATATTTCTCTTTTCACACTAAATGTTTTCCGTCTTCAAAACACCGCTTAAGTGAGTTCGTTTCGTTTCTTTTTGCTCACAGTATCAACAAAGAAAGTTTCTCTTCCAGCCCACATTTGCCGACCCAAAAGCTTTTCTATGCTTGTGCAATCGAAACATCTCGCTGAAGTAAGCGAAGTTTTCCACATTGACAAACCAGGCTTCATGTATACATCGAGCAGTGGAAAGAGTTAGCAGTGTACGACTGTTTGCTTTATCCTAAAAGCAATTCCGTCACACCGCAACGACGCGACAATTCCAGACATGTCCACAAACTCGTCATGGCGACCACGCGTGTGTTGCTGCCACGATTTCCTTATAGTCTCGCAGGGCTAAATGCTTGTTTACAGGACTGGGAGAAAACTGTATGCAGGCGCTTTTAGTTTAGTGTGGTCGTGAGGAGTTTTTTTTTTTTATCTGGCTTATTCAAGCAAACAGAGGGCAGGGAATGCGGCAGCATACGAGCGACGATGATTCAAGGGCTTGCCTGGTGTTAGGGCTCCTCGCCTTGAGCCTGCGGAGCGTCACCGCGGTAGGGTGCGGTTAAATAAACCGGGATAAGGTGAGAAACTACAAAGGAGAAGGAACGGCCTTTTTTCACCCGCTGTTTTCCCAAAAGACAGATATCGGAAAGCGGCCCGTGGCGAAGAGCCCCGATAAGTGCACGCAGACCTCGAGCCCGAGCTCTCGTGTGCAGGAATCCTCGCAGGAGCCGAATGCGGATGTGGAGGAGGGGGCGTATACTTACCCTTATGCTCTGAATCGGGATCCCGGCATCCATTTCGAAGATTTAAGGTTTTCCTCGGCGCGTCTGCGGCGACGGGTGCGGTGGCTCGCAGGGCCAATTCTTTCCCTGTCGGCGTCTATTTCTCTCCACTTGCGGCATCCGCACAATTCTTCTCGAGCCCCGGTTGTTTTGTAAGGGCGATGCACTGCCGCAGAAAAGCGCACACCCCGCGTGGGCGCTGCCGTCACTCCTTTGCTCGGAAAGATTGGCTGCGAGGTCGAGATGAACGCTCGTAGTTTGTGGATCACAGAGTGCGTTTCGATGTCGGCTTTCACCGTCCAACGTAGTAAACCTGATTTGATTTCGTCTTTCTACCTGTCGTATTCCCCAACTCCTTGTAGGCATCGGGTCCATGTCTTAAGTCTGAAGCTTTTTTTTTGGTCCTGACTCTTATTTTGCGGTTTACAGCAATACATCCCCCTACTCCCTAACTCTTCCTTTTGAAAAAAAATAAATGTTTTCACTACTACTACTACTACAGCAATACAAGTGCGTTACAGTTTTGTAAAGTTTTTTCCTTGGTTCGCGAGCGGCGCTTTTATGTTATTGAATGGGCAGGTAATCGGCCGGCAAAAGACGTGGTTCATTTTTATGGAAAGACGGAGTGATTTCTTTTTTGTGAGAACGCGGCTATTTATATCAGGGAAGTGCGCTCTGAAGCGTGCACCTAGTCCTCGATGTATCTGCAGCGAGGGATGGCATGCGATTTTTCCCGGTAAATGCTGCACATCATTCTGCAAAGGGCTTGTTTACAAGCGAAAAACATGGAAAGCCTAAAGTGGTCATTCGGAGATCCTGCAGAAAATTGTGGCGTGTCTCGACCCTGTTGAAAATAACAGGGTAGAAGACGTGTTTTTTTTTTTCTCAGCACAACATGCAAGAGCAGTCTGACTAATGGTTATAGGAATGGAATGCTTGAGGATGGTAGGTTCTTGCCAGACACAATGCAGCTGATGTCGCTGAACTCTGAAAGACAAATCTTGAGATTGATGGAAATTTGTTTTTATTTGAAAATGTCCCACCAATTCGTTCAACAATCCGTAGCATTAGTATATTCTGATAACACATTTTATATTTAAGAACTCTGACTGCGCGCCTCTCCATAGTACATACTCTTCAGCCGTCAAGGTGAAAGGAATGCGTGACGCTACGCTGTGTTGTCCTGTGTTGTCTCTCGGTGCTGCTTGGAGGCATAATGCTTTAGAGAGAATGTTATTTTTTATAGGTTTCTAAGCAGGGTACTAGATCCTCATGGTGTCATTAGCTGTCATGAGTTCCATGCAAAGCAATTGTAGTTCGTTAATTAGCATCTAAACAATTTTCCTTTGCTGTTTTTTTTAACGTAAGTGCTAAAGCTGCCGTTCTGCAGAAACTCTGACGTGGGCGTTGTGAGCAGAAAGCAGGTGGCTAGCCTGCCGCCTAGGTCATGTGCCCTTGTGGCACGGTGACAACCTGTCCATTGTGGCAGGGGGCAGGTTGGTTGCGATTGTCAGCAAACTGCCTACCATGGCAGGTGGCAGTTAAATTAACGACTGGTCGCGAGAGGTTACTGTGGGAGAGCAACCTAGGTCACAAAAGCCACACCGGTGGCTGTGTTTGAAACAGCCATCCTGCCGGGGCAGTGGCACATCGCTTAACCGTTGCACCACTGCATCAGGAGAGGAGGATGAATGTTAAGTGGAGATCGACCGTGCCTGTGAAGTGATATGCAAAGCGGACCCCAGGACGCTGAGGGGACCCATTACGATACTGTGTCACACCCTTAAAGCGGAGCTTGAGCGTCCCCAGACGTAAATTTTTAAAATCTCCAGATCGCAGCCAAGCTTGCGATTTGGAGAGGCTGCTTCACCGCAAGCGTTAAAAGGTAGAGGAGCAGCCGTTCCTCAGGAGCTTGACATGAGGAGAAAGCATAATACCGCAATATGCGTGGCGAGTGCCCTGAAGCCCTCCAACAGCGCCGGCCTTCATCATGCCTTGTTTGAAGATTGCCTCGGAGAAAGAGAGATTTAACTACCTTGAAACACATTATGAGATACAGCTATTCGCTTTGCGAAGTCGCTGCGACAGTCAAAAAATGTTGCTCCCGTCGCAAGCGGCCTTCAAGTGGAGCTGCTTTAACATGGACCCCAAGGACCACTCTCGAAACGTCCGCATGCATTTCCTCCTCCGCCACCTAGCCCAAGTATGGTTCCCTTGTCCGCTGTGGACCTAGGATAAGCACTCAAGTGGATCCTCAGCGGAACCACTCGTCAATGAACTCGACATCGTCTCTACTTTTTCATACAGCTCAGACGAAGGCGTTCTTGAACACAGAGTACTATGTTCGCCGTAGTGAGGCCTGCATATCACTCCAGAGCCTGCCAACGGCGTATCTATGAAGACATCCCGGCCCACTGCGGCCACACCACAGAGTGCAGCCTGCTTGTTCTCAAGGCCGGCGGCGGTCTTTGCTCATCTGGTCATTGAACAGAATTTTGATGTCCTTATTGTCAGGACTGAACCACTTTTTGGAAATTCCGCTATAGTGAAGGATTCCAATTTATATAGGCTGTAGAAAAATCACGGGATTTTTTTTTTTGCCGCCTTTAAAATGGTGAGTAACAGGGTTAAATGCAGAGATATAGTGTTGTAGTCAGGCTGATGACGATGATTTTAGAAACAACGCGCACGGAGTTCCGGTTAAGTGAAGGTAGCTATGACACAACGTAAAAAAAAAAGAGAGAAAAACTTTCGAGGTTGAAAATAATTTAATTATGCGCCAAAAAGGCGCACACAGCATTTGACGACCAATTCTTGATTGCATAGCTAGTCAGATCATTTGTTTTGAAGTGTGTCGCATTATCTGTTAAACCGTCATCCTCCCTCTGCCGAGGCCACTTATGGTACTTATCAACAGGGAACAGCAACCACTCAGAGTTGGCTACTATTCGCGCATGCGCCTGAACTGCAGTGCAAAGCACCGACATTGGTCTTGTTTGTTTGCTTAGGTCTCATTTATCTAAAACGCGCAGTGATTCCGCATGGACTTTCTCCGTTCGGACAGCATAGATACTTTTGTTACATGATCCTACCAATGGTAAGCTTTGCGCAGAGGCCGCAGCGGTTTTAGGTCTACTATTATGAGTAAACTCTAATCCTGAACGGCTGCCATACGAACATTTCTCAGCTTCCTGCAGAGAAAACTCCGCAATACATGCGGTTATTCGACAAGAATCTGGTTACTTTGGAGGCTACGCCTACCCAGTACATGAGTGGCTTCAGCGAGAAATTCGCTATCGTGTCAATAAATACTATTGACACGATATTTACGATAATTTTATTCCAGCTTACTTGTCATGTTATTTGTTACTCTGGCTTATCTTGATAACAACATCTCTTATCTTGCTCGTAGTTATGCTTGTTTTGCTTCATGTCCCCCTCCCTCTCTCTTATGTAATGGCTTATTGGGTCTTTAGCGTACTTCAATAATAATATAATATAATTAATTAATTAATTAATTAATTAAACAAATAAATAATTATTAAATAAATAAATAAATAAATAAATAAATAAACAAATAAATAAATAAATAAATAAATAATAAATAACACACAGCCGCTATTCTGTGATAATGACTTGAAGCCCTATACTGTGCCGCTTTATTGGAGCTCGAAATGAATAAAAATGGTGCTTTTTTACTTCGCTATGCACTCTTTGAACTACACGCATTGCGACGCACATGCAGGAATGTACGCCATTCGGCATGCGCTCGAACGGTGTTTAATATCCTTGAGCCGCACCCGTCGTCCTACTCTCGTCATCTAGCGTAATATCAACATTTTCATCATTATCGTCTGAAATGTAAATGTAAGTGATACGCTAAATGGGGATACCTGGCCACAGCTGGCAAAGGACAGGGTTGATTGGAGAGTCATGGGAGAAGCTCCTGCCCTTTAGTCGGCGTAGTCAGGCTGGTAAGGATGATGTTGCTGCTGATGCTAGATCTGAAGCTTCGTAGTACGCGATCTGCTTTTCCTCGCCATAAAGGCAATAGCTTTCAACTCGCAGCGCAGTGCTACAGTGTTTTTTCCTTTCCTCAGATTTTCCCCCAACCCCCTCTCCACGTCGTCGAACGAGATCGCCATGGTGTCCTTATCGGGACTGTGGATGGAGCCATAATTAGCGCTGGGAAGAAGTGCTCTTCTGTGCCAACGACCATCCCTATTATGCCGACACGAAATGCTCTGTCTGTCGACCACGCGACAGGAAATTAGTTTTCCGTGGTCCTCGGCCTTATAATCACCCCTCCACCGGCGTAGGAAGCGTCGCGTTTGAGTCTACAAATACATCACGCATCGGAAGTGAATCACTTCCAATGAAGTAAAGTTGATAACTTTAATCGCAGCTCTGCTACAAGGAGATTTAACTCAATTACACAGATCTGTGGCAAACCGATAAGGTAATATATAAAGACTTCAAGCGCGAAAACTGACATCCATTTTTTCTCCTTTATATTTCTTCAGCAATAACACTGTAAGCGCTCCAGCCTACCGAGTGTTACATGTGCTCCAGAACTCTCTCGACGAACTCAGGAAGCGATGACGTCCAGTGAACAATATTCAACCTTCTTGAGGAGGCACGAAGTAAGCCTTGTTTATTCACAGCGCCGAGAGGACTCAGTGAGGAGGTCGGCCTCTCCTTCGCCTTCTCCTCTACCTTCTGGCCTTGTGTGATGTAGGTGCAGCATCGTCGCCCGAGTGATTTCCAAAGGATCCGCCCTGTTTACGCTGGCCTCACGCTGTCAACGAGTCCACTAATGAAGTTAGCTACGCCCATTTAAAAGACGGTGGGATTGTCTTGCCTGCTTTGCTGTGCTGGCAAACAGTAGCATTAACTCGTCTTTCTTTTCAGGTAACGCGATGACGTGCACCAGATATGACACGGAAACTTATGACTGCTACTCTGGCTTGATTTATTGGAAAGGCTCTATTTTCTGTCGACGGCTGAAGAGATTCTCTATGCTGGATGTTCATGTTTGATGCCAATAAAAAGCACGCGACAGAGACAAAGTAGACAAAAATGACTTTGTTTAGAGCTTTTCATTCAAGAAAACGAAAACACCGTTATATACATGGTCTGTTCTGAAAGTAGTAGGACTCACTTTTTTAAACTAATTTTATTGAAGAGAATAGTACAAACTATTAAAATTTTTCAAGGTAGCACCCTTCCGCACCTACACGCTGCTGCCAATGAGTTTTACAGTTTTCGTACGCCTCCAGGAACGCCTGGACCGGAATGCTGTTTAGCTCCCTTGTCATGACCTGTTGAACCACCTCTACCGATCCGGGATGTTCCCCCTTGAGCGTCGATTTTATTCTCGGGAATAGAAAAAAGTCTGGCGGGGCCAAGTCGAGGCTGTAGGGGGGCTGAGGCAGCGTTGCCGCCTTGTGCTGGGCAAAAAATCGGGGTCCTCATTCACATGATGAAGAAGATCCTACCGGTTGGCCTTTTCCTCCTCTGACAACACTCCCGGCACCAACTTCGCGCACGCTATCCTCATGGATAAGTTTTCTGTCACGATCTCAAAAACTTGGCTTTGAGGAATGCTCAAGTCATCAGCAATCATTCTGATACTCATTCTGCGATCACTGTTGTGGGTTTCTACGTGGACACAGGCCACCACCCACCGCGGGTTCGAGCTTCGCGCGAGCCAAGGGCCCCGATCAGCCGTCACCACACACACACTGGGACACCGTTGCAGTGCACTCAACCTCCGCTGGGAGGAGAGCGATTCACCGCAAAGAAATAGGCCTCCAATCTCACAAAGGAGAAGTTTATTCACGCCGTCCATCAGCAGTACACACACACTCAATCGTCACCCCGTCCCGGGGGGCGCGCGAGGAGCAAGGCTCCGCTGCGCGCACGAAGCGACACGAGTAATGCGCACCGCTAGCACGCCGCTGCAGGAGAATGTCCCCGCGGCAGTGCTGTGATCTCTCTCTCGTGTCGACCGTTGGGCCGGTTGCGAGAGAGAGTGGGCATTCAACGCAAGGTACGCCTGTCAGAGGTCGCTGGACCCCGCTGGACAGGCTCGAGCCGCCGCAGGTCAGAGGACACGTGCGGGCGAGCTCGAGTAAGCACTGATCCGAACGGCAAAGGCCGGCACGGACAAAACAGTAGCGTACGCACCTTATGCTGTCTCGGAGGGATCTCTCTCTGGGCCCCGCTCGGACGGTCGCGCCGTGCGCGGCCGCCCGTAGCGGGTCCCGATTTCCCGCCAAAAGGCGCCAATGGCAAAGGCCGTTGGGGAGCCGGGGCGGAGCTGTGGCCAAATGACAGTGATTAGTCACCTAGCCGCCTCTCCACCGCCTGAGGCGGGAGCAAGGGAAAGAGGAGAAACAACGCAGGAAGCCGCCACTGCCGCGCAAAGGCAACGGCGGAAAGCCAGGATTCCCACATCCCCCTCTCCTTAAATGCCCTCCTACCCATCGGCAAAGCACGCGGCCAAAATAAAGAAATCAATACACAAAAAAAAAGCTACACTTCAGTTCCAAAAATAAAGAAATGAATGCACACAAAAAAAACTAGCTACACTTCAGTTCTAAAATAAATAAATGAATACACAAAAAAAAGAAACTAGCTACACTTCAGTTCCAGCCAGAACAATGTAAAAAAAAAAACAAAGGAAAAACAAGGCAAACAACACTTGCATACGCTTCAGTAAATCAAAACAGCTTGCAGATTATATACACGGTACACAAGAAGATGTGAATACAACTGTACAGCTATGTTACAGGTGGATGCCAGCCTCAAAGTTCGATGGCGCGGCCCTGTGGGCCGGTCGGCGACTCACCGCTCGCAGACTTCAAGTTGAACAGGTTGGGAGGGCCGACGACTGATGGCGGTCTTCTTTCCGTTGATGTAGGGTGCGTTGATGACGACGGGGCCGCGGCAGAGCACTGACCTCGCGCCCTTGGACACGACATCACGTTCGGGCACAAGAGAGTTAGTGCACCCCCTTCACGCCGGCTTAAACGGGCGCAGATGTTCGGCGGCGTCCTGGTGTGTAACCTTGGCCACTGCGAGGGGTCCTTCTCATCCTCGCGCTCACGCAGAAGCACAGCGGCACAACTCACAGGCGTCGCCTCGGCTCATGGTTACGCGCACACACAGCCACAGCCACAAACACGCATACACCGGCACGTGCGCGGACGCTGGTCGGCGACAACGACCCCCCCATCAGAAGCGTCCAGAGGCGCCGCGGCGAGGGTCAAAGGGTGCACTTTCCGCCCCCCATCGCCCCAAACGCCCCGCCAACTTCCCCTCCATACGGGCCGCACAACACTCGCACCGCGACACACGGCTCCTTAACGAGCCCACCACCCACAGTCGGGCCGGAAATGAGAAAAGGCTCGCTGTACAAACGACACCTAATCCAATCTATTCCTTCTAGAAGATAAGAGCAAGCACGAGCGGGCTGAAGTTTGCCTATGTACATCTGGGTACGTTAGAACGAAAACAGACGTACAAGCGGGGAAACGAAAGTGGCTAGAAACTGACTCAAACAAAACAAATAAATAAACTGATAAACACACAAGGCTGGAACTGAGCATGCTGCAAAAACAAAAAAAAAATAACACACCGTGCTTCGCCTGGGTAGGGCCTGACGAGAAAGCTCGCCAGCTAGCTGAGGCTGCGTGCCTTCGGTTGCGGAAGAGTCCGCCGTCCGGCATCAATCACGCCGGTGACCGTCGCCTCAGATTGTACCGTGTTGTGCCATAGAGATGGTCCCGTTGCGCTCGCCACCCGTTTCGTGACTGAGCGTTGCCAGCTCTCTTAGCGGTAGCGAAGACTCCGAGTCAGGCGTCGGTGAGACTAAGAAAACGCTTTATGCATTATGTACAGGGCATAATATAGTTCAACATCGGCACGGGGGCCGAGAGCTATACAACGCGACTGTTCTCGCACAGCGACGATCAGCGAGACACCAGCACGTCACACCATCCGACTCCACTCGTGAGCAGCACTCGACTCACGGTGGGTCGGACTCTCGGTCACTCGGTCACACACCTCCAAGCTGCAGCGTTGGGGCTTTTATAGCCTGAGGAACGGTGGCCCCTCAGAACTGGCCAATCCAAAGGCAGCACTCGACGGCAGTCCGAAAGGACCAATCAGCGATCGCGCGGGCCAACCGCTTCAAATTTTGCCGCGCGCGGTGGCGTCCGGGAGAGAAGGAATCTGGCGCCTCGCTGTCTGGCCTCTTGCGACAGGTCCAGGCGTGTTGCTTGCAGATGCTTCTCCTAGGACTCCGCTGCCGTACGGCGCAGCATCGTGGCTTGTCAGGGAGCGTTAGGGCGCGTGCCTTTCGGCGCAGCACCAGGGCTTGTCAAAAGGGACGCTCGCAGGAGAAAGTTAGCGGCCGGCAGAATTGGAATCCGGGCGGATTTCCCGGCATGACAGCATCCCCGCCATCAGATAAGGCGCCGGGAAGACGAGCTGCTTCCACGTGGCTCGGATGCCAGGCGCGCATCTTCGTCAGGCTCTTCCAAGTTCACGTCCAGTCCAGGTAACTTCACGAGCACCAGGTCCCACTCGCAGGCCAGGAGCTCTGTTGACCTCGTTGTCGCCAAGGCACCTCGACCAGCTTCGCTGAGGTCGTTCCGATCCCCTTGCTTCTCGCCACTGGTCATGGTTGGTCGTTCTGCAGACTACAAAACCGACCGGCAAAAGGCAACACCCAACACAAGCAAGTGCCCTCTGTCTCCCATCAAACACCAGACGAAGCCATAATCCAAATTAACCTAACTAAATTGATGTCCCCATTTATTCCCGCTGCAACAAGAGGCATGTGTACGATCTGGTACACAAGGTTCAAACAACCATTTTGCAAAGTATCAACACATCAAAATAGCAGGAGCACTTAATGATCAACAATAATAATGAAAATAAGATTGGTCCCCTTGAAATCATTTGGACCGAAAACACACTACTGAGGAAGCAAATGAGGTCATTCATTTTTGCCCCTTTCTTCCTTCGAACATGATAGTTTGCTGCAAAGCGAGAGAAGGTAAGTAACGAGGAGGTCACTGAAAGAAGCGAGGCCTAGAATGCACGACTTAGAGCATCGGCGTTCGCGTTCAACCTTCCCTTCTTATAGCGGACAACCATATTGTGCTGCTGGAGGGTCATGCTCCACCTCAGCAAACGGCCGCTTTTAGACGACATGTTACTTAACCAGGTTAGAGGGAAATGGTCCGTTTCCACAACAAACTTAGAACCGGAGACATAACAAGCCAGCTTCTGAACTGCCCACACAAGGCAGGCGCACTCTTTTTCAGAGGTGCTGTATGCCTCTTCCCTGCAACTTAGTTTTCGACTCAAATACAAAATTGGTCGTTCATGACCACTAGCATCTTCTTGGCATAGCACCGCTCCCATTCCGCGATCACTCGCGTCACATTGAATGATGAAACCTTTCGAAAAGTCTGGCGCCGTTAGAACCGGCTTATGGCTCAATGCTTGTTTTAACATTTGGAACGCATTTTCTTTCTTCGAGTCCCACGTCACCTTAACGGGCTCCGATTTTCGAAGCGCGTCTGTTAGCGGGCTGGCAAGGTCAGAGTAGTCTCTCACATAGTGTTGGTAATATCCAGCTAAACCTAAAAAAGCCCTTATATCCGTCTTAGTGGTTGGCCGGGGATAGTTTACAATAGCGGCTACCTTGATGTCGGAAGGTCTACGCCGGCCGCGCCCCACCACATGGCCCAAATAAGTCACCTCACCGCAACCTAGGTGACATTTAGCTGGTTTCACAGTGAGGCCTGCCTCTTTCAACCTGCACAATACAACTCGCAAGTGCTCGAGATGTTCTTCCCAAGTGTCCGAAAAGATGGCAACATCGTCGAGGTATGGCAATGCAAACTCGCCCAAACCATGAAGCACTCTGTCCATCAGGCTAGAGAAACAATACGGCGCGTTTTTAAGTCCGAAGCTCAGCATGAGTGGGCGGAAGGTTCCGAACGGGGAAACGAACGCGGCGCAACGGCTAGCCCGTTCCGTAAGGGGTACTTGCCAATAGCCTCGCACGAGGTCTAGCGTAGATATATAATTTGACTTCGACACCGTCTCCACTCTTTCTTCTAGGTTCGGTATCGGATATGTCTGATCTCGGGTGATCGCGTTCAGACGCCGATAATCGACGCATGGCCTCGGATCCTTTCCCGGAACCTGGACAAGTATCAGGGGCGATGTGTAGTCGCTCTCACTTGGCACTATAACCCCCAAGTCACGCATGCGCTGAATCTCCTCAGCCATGATTTTTTTCTGCACGGTTGAACAACGATACGGTTTACTGCGGATCGGTTGCTCAGATGTTAGCTCGATGTCGTGCTCTAAGACCGTGGTCTTTCCGGGACGGTTCGAAAAAACCTCCTTAAACTCGGAAACTATTCCCTTTAAATCCTCCTTTTGGGTGGTACTTAGACGCGCGTCCAAAGTCAGCTGTTCCGACATTAGCTCTAAACCACAATCTTTCATGTCAGCTGTCGTCAGGATTTCCGCCCCTTCCTCATCGGCAGCATTTATCGTCATGCTTACAATCGCGTGACGCTGAATGTAGGGCTTCATCAAGTTGCTGTGATAAATTTTGTTGGGCCGTCTCCCTAATTTCACTTCGTAGTTGGTATCGGAAAGCTTCGATACAACCTTCGCGGGTCCTTCCCAGTGAACCTCGAGCTTGTTTTTCTTCGACGGACGCAGCAACATCACTTGACTACCCACTTCGAAGGTGCGTTTTTTTGCTGACTTGTCGTAATATCCCTTTGACAAGATTTGCGCCGCCTTCATGTGCCTCTCTACAATATCTTTTGTTTTCCCGAGCCTCTGAAGAAGGTCGAGGACGTAGGAGACTACATTTGGGTCGTCATCACTGCCTTCCCAAGACTCTCGCAACATGCGCAGCGGAGTTCTAAGGCTTCGGCCATACACGAGCTCCGCGGGGCTAAAGCCTGTGCTCTCATGGGGAGCAGACCTCAAGGCGAACATAGCGGCGGGAATGCAGGCCTCCCAGTCACAGTGACGCTCAAAGCACAGGGCTCTCAATATGCGCTTCAGCACCGAATGCATTCGCTCTACTGGATTAGATTGCGGGTGATGGATAGAACTGTGCACCACTTTAATGCCGCATCTTTCCAAAAAGGTAGAAGTTAGGCAGCTGGTGAAGACGCTGCCATTGTCGCACTGGATCTCAGAAGGGAACCCGACGCGTGCGAACATTGAGAGCAGAGCGTCCACGACCTGGGAAGAATTTAGCTCCTTAAGTGGTACCGCCTCCGGGAACTTGGTCGCGACGCACAGGGCCGTCAGAACATACCTACACCCGTTCGTTGATTCTGGCAGAGGACCTACAATATCAATTACCAGTCGCCGAAAAGGTTCTGTTATGACTGGCACTAACTTCATCGGCGCCTTCCACTTGTCAGTGGATTTGCCCACTCTCTGGCAGGTCTCGCAAGATCGCACGAATTGTTCGACATCCTTCCAACAATACGGCCAATAAAACTCCTGAGCCAATCTAGCCTTGGTCTTTTTTAAGCCAAGATGCCCTGCCCACGCATTTTCGTGCGCGAGTTCCAGTAACTGACAGCGATATTTTCGAGGGATCAAAATCTGCTCATATTTGCGTCCCTGCTTATCGGTGTAGCAGCGATACAATAAGCCAGATCTCTCGTAAAATGAAACCCTCTTTTTCTCCACTCCCAGTTTGACGCTCTTCATCAGATCGGCTATTGAGCAGTCTTGCTGCTGCTCGCGAATGAGCGTTTCCTTTTCAACTGCGGCCAGCTCCTGCCAGCCGGCAGAAACCGGAGCGAGTATGGAGCCCGCGTCGCCTAACTGCGGCGTCGTGTCTAGATCGCGGCTAGCAGTGCACGTATCACTCTCAGTCTCGTCCAAACCACGCTCTCCCAAGCCAGTCTCCGAGCTCTGCATCTCCCGTGTCTGCCCGCCACTCAAGTTACCCTGATCGCTCCGCGTGCCGCACCGCTGTTCGTTCACCGACTCAAAGTCCAGTTCCCTCGACAGTTGGCGCGCTTTGGATCGCGTGAGGGCCATGTACGCCACGTCGGCAAAGAATGATTTGCCCTGATCCTTCAGCATCTGCTCCGAGCTATTTGAGAACAGGTAGGGAAAGTGCTCCGGAAGGGCGGCAGACACAGCGGCTTCTGTGTTAAGTTTTCCAAACTCTCCTTCAATGATGACCGCTGCGATCGGTAAGCAGACACTCTCATCCTCGGCCACTTGCCGTATCCAAGCGCATTCTCCTGTAAAGTCACTAGAGGAGACGAAAGACGGGTGGACGACGTCCATAGTTGCTGCCGAGTCCCGAAGTGCTCTGCACTTCTTGCCGTTTACTTTAATTTCCTGCATGTATGGCTCCAACAGTCGCATGTTTTTGTTTGTTTCCCGTATTGTTGCAAAAGCAACTTTCTCTTGGCAGTTCGCCGCGATGTGCCCTTGCTTTTTGCAGTTGTAGCAGATTAACGGCTTCCGTTTTTCAAAAGAACGCGTCGCATCGTTTCGCTGCTTGGGACCATCGCTAGCATTCTGAGATGCATTCTGCCCTTCCTTCGCAGTTTCTTTGGTAAGGGACTCGTCTTTCCGAAACTCGCGACGCTTGATTTGCTTCCGTTCGTCGGGCTTCCTTGAAAACCCGTCTCTCTTATCTGCTTTTTCTACACGCACTGCCCTGCTGTGCAAGCTGCGGCGGAGGTAATACTCTCCAGCTAATTCTGCTGCCTTGTCTAGCTTAACCTCCTTTAGCCTATCTTGCAGCCAGAGCTTGACATCCTCATCAATGCAACGGTAGAACTGTTCTAACGCGATGCATTCGACGACTTTATCGCGGTCGTCGTAAACCTCTTCGCCTTTCAGCCATTCAACCAGGTCGGCTTTTAGACGAAACGCGAAGTCAACATGTGACTCCCTGCCCTTCTGTGCATACCGGAACCTCTGCCGGAAAGCTTCGGGCGACAGTTTGTACTTTCGCAATAGCGCCTCCTTCACATCACTGTAGCTCTCAAACGCCTCTTTCGATAAGCAAGTTATCACGTCACATGCCTCCCCGGGAAGCAAGGCTAACAGATTCTGTGCCCAGAGGGATCGCTCAATGTCATTCCGTTCGCACACATGCTCAAATTTAACGAGGTATTTAGCCATATCCTCGCCGACTACAAAGGGCGGCAGTTGGTCGCGTATTTTTGGAGCGTTAGAGGGAACCGTCGTAGAAGCAAGACTGGGCGCTGGCGAGGTTTTTCGGAGCTCCAGCTCTTTCATTTTAACCTCGTGCTCTCTAAGCGCCTGGCGCTCCCGCATCTCCTCCTCGCGACGTTCATTTTCTCTCTTTTCCTCCCGTTCACGCCTTTCATTTATATCAGCCCAGGCCTCTTCGGCCTCCTCAGCCGTCACGTCCGCAGTCCTCATGACCTCAAGGATCGCTTTCTTTCTTTTTGTTGAGCCCAAATCAATGCCCAACTCCTCACAAATTTGGAGAAGTTCTTTAACCTTGTAACTCTCCATCGTTCACACTGCCTCTTGCTGTTTGCCCTTTTAGAAACTACTTGCCGTACACTACTATATCGCTACTAGTTCGGTACGCGCAAGAATTTCACACACTGCCTTGTTTACCCCTTCAGCATCCCTTGGTTTTCAAAACACTCTTCCTAGGCTTGAAACACACAAGGTTAACGCAATGCTACACCAATTCTTTCTCTAAGCTACTATAACCTGTGTTAGAGAAAGTCTGGCGTTTGAGGAAAACTTCAGGCACTCACCGCGCCGAGGTAGCTGATGTCGGTCGATCCCATAGCTGCCATCCAATGTTGTGCCATAGAGATGGTCCCGTTGCGCTCGCCACCCGTTTCGTGACTGAGCGTTGCCAGCTCTCTTAGCGGTAGCGAAGACTCCGAGTCAGGCGTCGGTGAGACTAAGAAAACGCTTTATACATTATGTACAGGGCATAATATAGTTCAACATCGGCACGGGGGCCGAGAGCTATACAACGCGACTGTTCTCGCACAGCGACGATCAGCGAGACACCAGCACGTCACACCATCCGACTCCACTCGTGAGCAGCACTCGACTCACGGTGGGTCGGACTCTCGGTCACTCGGTCACACACCTCCAAGCTGCAGCGTTGGGGCTTTTATAGCCTGAGGAACGGTGGCCCCTCAGAACTGGCCAATCCAAAGGCAGCACTCGACGGCAGTCCGAAAGGACCAATCAGCGATCGCGCGGGCCAACCGCTTCAAATTTTGCCGCGCGCGGTGGCGTCCGGGAGAGAAGGAATCTGGCGCCTCGCTGTCTGGCCTCTTGCGACAGGTCCAGGCGTGTTGCTTGCAGATGCTTCTCCTAGGACTCCGCTGCCGTACGGCGCAGCATCGTGGCTTGTCAGGGAGCGTTAGGGCGCGTGCCTTTCGGCGCAGCACCAGGGCTTGTCAAAAGGGACGCTCGCAGGAGAAAGTTAGCGGCCGGCAGAATTGGAATCCGGGCGGATTTCCCGGCATGACAACCGGTGCTCCGTACGCTTGCGTTCCGCAGCACCAGTTGTGCATTTGCGCTTGCCTTTGATACCAATGGGTACCGGCGCAAGCTCGTCAGACCGTGACGCGTAGGCCTTCAGGTCTATGAACCCCTGCTTGCTCCTGGGGAAAGGCCCCATCAAATCGCAGGTGGCCATCTGCCACGGACGCACACTGTCAAACGGTTTCATCATTCCAGGCGGCTTGCCGCCCCGTGACTTCACCGCTTGACAGACATGGCAGGAACGGCAATAGCGGAAAATGTCACGCTTCATGCCAGGCCACGTCACCGAATGGCTCAGTTTTGCAAACTTTGGAGCCACTCAAATGACCGGCCGGTGGTTCGTCATGAGAGAATCTCAACAGTGCGCCTCTCAGACTTTTGGGGATAACCACCTAGAACGGGTCGATGGACTCGTCATCGGTGGCTATGTATTTCAGCACGAGCCCATCATGGTCCAGCAAATATGAATCCCCGGGGTTCGCCGCGACACACGCTGGCTTCTGCCCCCCTGCGCCCGCTACAATACAAGTAGCGTCACGGCACTCCGTCTCCCTGAGACCGTCGCTCACCTCGCGACAAAAGGGGTCATTTTGCTGGGCTTTCAGTAGTTCTTACGGCTGAAAACGATTCCAGTCATCCCAGAGGGGAGCATGGTCTCGTCCCCACTCAGGTTTGCAGCCAAAATTTCCGTTCGCGTCGGCAACTCCGAGGCGCTCACGAAGAGCTTTGCCTCTCGTCCGCTTTGCGAAGCGCTGCTTGCCTGATTAGCGGAATGGGTTAACCCGTTTTCGGGCTCCCCCTCCTTGCCGCCCGGCGGCTCGTCCGCTGTTTCGCCCCCTCCGCCTACAGGCGTCAAGGCGCCGCTGGCGAGTGGGGCACGGGATAGCGCGTCAGCTACCACGTTTGTGCTCCCCTTTCGACACTGCACGGAAAAGTCGTAATGCTGTATCAGGAGAGCCCAGCGCGCCAGCCGACCCGCAGGCTCGCGGAGCCGCATCAGCCAACTGAGCGCACTGCACCCCTGCCTCAGTGGAGGCTTGGGCGGGCTGCACGAACGAGGGAGGCAAGGCTCCTAGTTCGATGAGCGGCGTGGTTTCCACAGGGAACCGGGCCAGCGCCTCGCCGTTCCCAGAGCAGAATTGACTGCTTGCGGGGCACGGCTGCTGCTGTTCGAAACTGCCGGTTGCGGCAGCGTGACACGAACTGCTTTCGCACTGGGCGGAAAGCGTGCACAGCTGAGGCATGTGACCAGCGGATGCACCGCAGGGTGCTTCCGATACAGCTCCAATGGGAGCCACGTGGTCAACATTTTGGGTTGTGTCACCGTAAACCCCAATGGGGGCCGCGGCCAACCACGGTGTCTAGCTATTCGAAGGAACAGCAGCCAGCGGATCAAACGACGCTACAACTCCGTAGGGAGCCGACATGTAGCTGCCGAGTGCCGCGCTGGGGGTGGTAGACACGGTGCGCAAGCGTGATCGTCAAGGCGACCTGCTCGGCTAATGTGCCATCAAAGGCGTAAGCGCCAATGACTTAGCACGTTGGGCGCCAGTTGTGGGTTTCTAAGTGGACACAGGCCACCACCCACCGCGGGTTCGAGCTTCGCGCGAGCCAAGGGCCCCGATCAGCCGTCACCACACACACACTGGGACACCGATGCGGTGCACTCAACCTCCGCTGGGAGGAGAGCGATTCGCCGCAAAGAAATAAGCCTCCAAGTTCACAAAGGAGACGTTTATTCACATCGTCCTCCAGCTGATACACACACACTCAATAGTCACCCCGTCCCGGGGGCGCGCGAGGAGCAAGGCTCCGCTGCGCGCACGAAGCGACTCGAGTAATGCGCACCGCTAGCACGCCGCTGCAGGAGAATGTCCCCGCGGCAGTGCTGTGATCTCTCTCTCGTGTCGACCGTTGGGCCGGTTGCGAGAGAGAGTGGGCATTCAACGCAAGGTACGCCTGTCAGAGGTCGCTGGACCCCGCTGGACAGGCTCGAGCCGCTGCAGGTCAGAGGACACGTGCGGGCGAGCTCGAGTAAGCACTGGTCCGAACGGCAAAGGCCGGCACGGACAAACAGTAACGTACGCACCTTACGCTGTCTCGGAGGGATCTCTCTCTCTGGGCCCCGCTCGGACGGTCGCGCAGTGCGCGGCCACCAAAGCGGGTCCCGGAATTCCCGCCAAAAGGCGCCAATGGCAAAGGCCATTGGGGAGCCGGGGCGGAGCTGAGGCCAAATGACAGTGATTAGTCACCCAGCCGCCTCTCCACCGCCTGAGGCGGGAGCAAGGGAAAGAGGAGAAACGACGCGGTAGGCCGGCACAGCCGCGCAAAGGCGACGGCGGAAAGCCAGATTCCCACACTGTTAAGTAAATGTTTCACTCGCTACACATTTTCGTTGGTCTTGCTGGTCGAAGGGCGTCTGGAGCGGTCGTCTTCCTCCACTCTTTCCTTGCCTTCTCGGAACAGCTTGTGCCACTCAAAAAACACCTAATCTACCCATGGAAGCGTCACTGTAGGCCTCCTTAATCATGTTGTGAGTCTCTTTGCCCGTTTTACCAAGATTTACTCAAAATTTGATCGCGTATCGCTGATCCAGTAAACGCACGATGATTCTGCGTGACGAGACGTTTCGACAGGGGTTCACAGTACAAGCGACCTCCTCTCTTCAACGGCCGAGAGCCGACTGCCCATTTTCCCCAGCATTCCCAATATCTCCCTTCAACGATCCTGCACGCGCAGACCACCTCTCGTCCGCCCGTTCGCCCAGGAAAAAACCAGTCCTACTACTTTCAGAACAGACCCTGTATATATATAAAAAAAGAAATATTACTCAATATTTACGGCATTCTGCCTAAATCGTTGAACTCAGCACGAACTGTGTGATCCGGTGCAAGGTGTGGTTTTACGTCTGCTCAAAATGTTACATTAATAGCACCACATCACATACAGCTTTCGCGAGGAGGGGGCGGGCTGACGATTTGCGCAGATAGGATGGAGAAATTTTTTGAACAGTGCGCATCAGTTAAACTATTTTATTACAGTTCGAACACGCGCAGGCGTTTAACGAATTCAGTGCGTAAATGGCGTAGACAGTGAGTCCCAATTAAAACACAACGCGTCCGCACATCTGGATCGTGGTCACCCTGTCGGCGTTACTTATTGTTGTACCACTCAAGATACGGCGCGCATTTCTGCTCAGCCATCCTCCGCTTTGCGCGAACGCAAGCGTGTCGAGCCACGAGACGCCATTACCTGACAGGTAGGAATCCTGCGACGTCACTGCACATTGCCCGGTTCACCGTTCGACTCTAACCTCATCGTGCTTACCCGGTTCACTGTTCAGTTCATACCTCATCGTGAGTTTGACATAGCCTCCTAGTATTAGGGGGCTGCGGTTGAGACGGTCGCAGGAGCGAAAACTATGTGACCGTCTCTCAAAAGGTCAAACAAACGCCGTGTCCAGCTTCGTATACGGACGCCACTTGCCAGAATTTTCGTGCATTGTTACAATAGCCATTTACATAAGTTATAGCGTAAATGGGCCCCTATCCTTTCTGCCCGTCTCCTCATCATTTTCATTTCATTTCTCCAGTCTGTCCGCTAGCCCTTTATTTCCGCTTCCCGTGCTTCCCGTAGCGATGTCAGATGACGGGGCTAGCAAAAATTTTTTACTTCCTTTTATTGCTATTTTTAAATAAATAACTACTACTGTTACAATAGCCTGGTGCTGTAAAAATTGTTATGGACAGAGAAAGGCTGTCGCAACGCAAAACAGAAGTTTTTCCAATCTGCGTGACTCAGTATAGGTGAGTTCGTATTGACGCTGCATTTTTTTTTTTGGAGGCGGTTAACAGACCAACCTTTTTGGTCGAAGTTATGCAAGTGGAGTAGAGAGAGGTGTTCGGCCAATCAGCTTTTGTGATGTAAGATACGGGAAGTAATGACATAACTGCACGTCAGGATCTCGTACCCAATTTGAGCTTACCGGCCAAAAGGCAACATTATTCTTAGCGGATGGTGCAATCGTCGGAATTCCTGTGGCGGATATGGTGATCCCATCGCCAGGCTATGTGACGTGTTTGCCCAGGCTGCTCTATGACGCCATAATTGGCAATGTCCCGAACAAACCGGATTCATTCTTCGTCAATTCCGCAGCCTCTTCGGATGAAGAGACTGCACATGCCATGATAGGAATGATTCATGCTCCTGTCGCAGTTGTGGCGGCGAACGTGTCGGACCGTAGCGAGGTCCCACTCACAGTGCACTCCGCGTGTCTTGGACGGTGAACAAATGTCCTGGCACGGGTAAATAGCCCACATATTTCATTTTAGTCCTGGCGTTCTTTTCCTGTCATACCAAGCGTGCCCTGATAGAATAATGGAGCAAGCAATGGTACCGAAGTGCTGGCGCACCATCCGCCTGTCCATCCGTCCGTCCGTCCGTCTGCCTGCCTGCCTGCCTGCCTGCCTGCCTGCCTGCCTGCCTGCCTGCCTGCCTGCCCGCCCGCCTGCCTGCCCGCCTGCCCGCCTGCCCGCCTGCCCGCCTGCCCGCCCGCCTGCCCGCCTGCCCGCCTGCCCGCCTGCCTGCCTGCCTGCCTGCCTGCCCGTCCGTCCGTCCGTCCGTCCGTCCGTCCGTCCGTCCGTCCGTCCGTCCGTCCGTCCGTCCGTCCGTCTGTCTGTCTGTCTGTCTGTCTGTCTGTCTGTCTGTCTGTCTGTCTGTCTGTCTGTCTGTCTGTCTGTCTGTCTGTCTGTCTGTCTGTCTGTCTGTCTGTCCGTCCGTCCGTCCGTCCGTCTGTCTGTCTGTCTGTCTGTCTGTCTGTCTGTCTGTCTGTCTGTCTGTCTGTCTGTCTGTCTGTCTGTCTGTCTGTCTGTCTGTCTGCCTGTCCGTCCGTCCGTCCGTCCGTCCGTCCGTCCGTCCGTCCGTCCGTCCGTCCGTCCGTCCGTCCGTCCGTCCGTCTGTCTGTCTGTCTGTCTGTCTGTCTGTCTGTCTGTCTGTCTGTCTGTCTGTCTGTCTGTCTGTCTGTCTGTCAGAGAGGAGGAGGAGGAGGGCTGTCGCTATTAGTTTTGTAGGAGTGCTGCGGAGTATGGGTGTCGGAAACGCCCCCGCTGCCATGTGATTCTTCGGCATGCTTGCTTGTGAAAAAGAAAGCAATATAAACTTTATGCCGCGAATTTTCAACATCGTGGCTTCTATATGGCTGCACCACGTAAGATTTTGATTTGGAGTATTCGTAGCAGGTGCACTACTAGTGACAGTATATAAGAGAGCTAGCTGGCTCTAAACTGGTATCACAATGTAGCCCCCGTGCAAACTGGCACCGCGAGTACCGTTTTTTGTACGTTTTGACGAAAAAGAGAGAACTTCCCTGGAAGTCACTCTGTACTGTGTCACGAATTTAGAAAGAAAAGGCTCTCCACTATGATCTATTACTGATTCATTTGCTAAGGTTCTGTGGTAAATAATATTCACCTATTCGCGCACCAAACGCGTCACGTAACCGCTTACATCTTCTTTTGTTTAACAAAATTCCTCTGGTTATAATGCTGATACTAGATAAAGGAGTCTTTAGCACGCAAAAATGCTCAACTTACTGAAGTTTCTCAGTTTATAGTCTGGTAACGCGAATTTCAAGAATGTAGGAGTTTCCAAACCGCGCTGAATGATTCTGTGTGGACTCCAACAATAATTTCGCTTGCCAAGAAGGTGAAAAATTCAGCCCTAACAAAGAAAAAAAATGCCCAGGTAAAGCTAGCGGAATTCCGAACGCACACAAAGCTCATACCTACGCGCAGTGCTTCCCTAACGTAGCCAAGCAGACACAAGGTGTAGGCAGCAGCAATAGAGACGCCGTGCCAATATTTTTCTTGGCAGTGTGACACAAGAGCTTGCGAAAATTTCCCGACAAGACTCTATCCTCATCCCACGTCTTTTTAGTGCTTTATTTATGCAAGCTCAACTGCAATAGTGATCAAAAGAAAGCGAAAAGAGAAGGTTCAAGTGCAAAGTGGGACAGCACCAGCTACGCGTGCAGTGGTAAGAAACAAGAACAGCTTTTTATTGTTTTCGAGCTCTGTCCGCGGAAGAAAGAAAGATTTGCACACGCTGCTTGGAAATTCCATCAGTTATGCTAATGCACTCAAGCCGCGTTATACCCGCGACTTACGGCAGCAAAGCGACTATCTACACGTAGCGGCTCCTTCTCCTTCTACGCCTCTTTCTTCTGTTCGTGCGCTTCTTCCGAGGGACACTTCCTCACAAACAGGGCTGCTTTCATGCATACAAAATGCGTGGACCCAAAAGGAGAGTCCAGGAGAAGGTGACTGGGACGGGCGCACAAAGGAGCGTCCCACTTGTATCCCCGTAGAGGAGGGGAAAATGATGGAACGGAGGAAAAGAAAAAAAAAACACCATCTTCGGGAGTAACCTTCCCGGAAGTGATTGCAAACACAGGCAGCTTTTCCAATATTTATTTTAGAGCACCGACGACGAATAAGTACTAGCTAAACATCTATTAAAATCAGGCAAGCTTAAAAGTTCATAAAAGCGTTTGCGAATCAATCAAGGGGCAGGAATCAGAGCCAGCCGAGTCGAAGCAGCTCCGGAAGCAGCAGCGAAACGCCGCAGAAAAAGGGGCGCCCGGCGGTCCGGGCGCTGTTCGTTTCGAGAGGGAGGCTGCGCGAGTGCAGCAGGGTTGCGCCACGTTCGCTCCTATGAACGCAGCCGTAAGCAATATGCAAAACACGCTCATTCATGGCGGGCCTCGACACACATCATAGAGAGGAAGGGGAATGGAAATGCCTCAGCGAGAAAGTCGAGAGGGCCTAGGGACTAGCTAGACGGTGGAGCCTTTTGAAAGGAGCCTCTTGAGTGACACTCCGAAGTTCTCCTTTGAGAGCCGTTCGGAGCGGTAATATAAACGGGCCGGCAGCGGAGTTGCTTGAGAAGGATGGTTCTTGGTGCACCACCAAAGGAATTCTCGCAGCCTGTGACTCGATTATACGCCGGCACTTTCTGAGCTCCTCCTGCTCAGTTTCTTATTTTTTTCTTCTTTTTTTTCCCCTGTATGCTGGACACCGACCCTGTGGCGTCGCCGCGACTGTCATCTCGGGATGCGCTCCGAGTCCTGTATGCATGGCAGTACCTCTCGCCCTGACCACGGCGTCGGGTTTCGTTAGGAGGCAGTGTGGCGGCATTGCATTTAAGACACGAAGAGAAGCCGTAGCATGCATGCTTCAGATAGGTAACTGCAGCGCGCAGCGTTCTGGACACTTCGCGACGGGCTTATTAGACGGCTGCACTTTGAAAAACCTATCACCGGAAGATGAAGCAGCCGTAAAGGCGAAAAAAAAAAAGAAACTGGAGGGGGACACTTGCGCTCCATGTTAAGGGTATGACGCAATAGCGTCGATAGGTTAATACCATATATGCGGAACTGGTCATTCTTTAATTTTTATTCACAGATCGCTGGGAATCCTCATACCACTCCTGGCACAGTGGTGCAGAGCTGTCTTGCGATGGCAGGTGCTGCAACCTGTGGGGCTGGTACGCCCCAAGTTGCTCTTTGCGAGCGACCTCTCGTGTCCAATCATTACTTAACTGCCACCCGCCACTGTGGGCACGTTGTCATGACGCTACAAGGTCACGTGACCTAGGTTGGCCACCTAGGTGGCCGGAGTGGCTGGTTCCTCTGGCCGCTCCGGCTGCGAGGGTTCAAACGGTCGCCAGCGCCGACGCCGGGCAATTTTTTCCAACATGGTGCTACTAATGGCCTCACGTTAAAAAGTCGCGACAGCAACAAAACACCACTGCCTCAAGAGAAGCGATGCTACTTCCGACGGGGCTACAGTGGCATGTCGGCTTGTCGGAAAAGGCAACGCTGACAAGGCGTGAGAAAATCATGGCACAGTAAGGTAAAAGGAAATGAATAACTGCGTCGGCGTGCGACAGTACTGGGTGTTGTGTGCAATTTTTGGCCGGCATTGTGTCGAAAGCAGCAGCGTGCAGGTTTTTTTGGGTTACTAAGGTCCTTCTAGGTGGATTTTTACAAGCGGGTCTAGGCGAAGGAACGTAGATATACGAACTGAAAATCGGAAAATTGCAGCTATAATGTAGTTACTTTGTATAACATAAATGCAAAGCAACTGACCTCAGTGCAAGATCGAAACGGGAGAAAGCCAAAGAATATGCGGCAAAAAAATATAATTAGTTTGCGCTTCACAAAAAAACCCTGCGCCTCATGGGTGGTCTAGTCTGGCTCATCACATGAATGCTTTTCCAACAATATTTTGCTTAGGCAGGAAACACTTGCGGAACCGGGCTAAGGAATGCACTTGTCTATGAAATAATGGACTAATCTCAAGTATAACAGTTTGCACCCAGTACATGTCGCGAGCGGTGGGAATTCTCCAGCGGCAGAACACTACTGTGTTCCAAATTGCTTTTGCGATGTTTTCTACTTTGGCCAGCTGCACTGAGAGGGCGCTGAAAGTTTTGGTAAAGTGTGTCACTTGGTGCAACCCACGTTGTGCAGTATCTTCGTCTAGGCGCGAAAGCTTTTCTTCAGAAAATATAACGTCGAAGTGAATTAGAATAAAATGGCATAGCATTTCATACTTACCCCGCACTGTTAACAAGGCTAAGACAGCAATGCATTTGGAAATATGGTGCCGCTGTACTCGTTTTAAAAACAAGTGGTTGAATCCCGGAGCTTAGTCCAAAGGTTCAAGTTTTATTAGCGAGAAATAATCTTTTTTTTTTTTTCTGTGAGATGTGGGTCGGGTTTAGTTGGCAAGAATTTTCGGAGTCAAGTTGTTGCAAAGAGCGCGCGTAGTTCACTTACCAAACTGTTGCGAACATGGAGAGCTCATCCCCAAAAATACCCCAAAGAAAGGACCCATTCTTTGAATGCATTATACTATTAAGAATAATAATAGGCCGCAAATACAAAACTGTAGCATGAACATAAAGTCATTTAACTCTGTCGCATATTGAGGTGTATGAGCTATTGAAAAGGAGATACTTTAGTTTTCGCTTCGAGCCCATTATTGAGCTGTATTAAATGCCCTGAGAGTTCGGGTGCCAGATGGCACTCTGGCGAGGAGAAACTTGCTTTCAAACTACAAAAGAAGCATTTAATTCTTGCACAAAAAGAATCTGGAACTTTACACATTTAAAATAAACAGATGTACGCTAGAATGAGAAACAGGCTTCAGTTTTCGAGCTCCTAGAATTCGAAGCCACTTTTCGGTTGGCTTTTGTGCGTTGGAGAAAAAGACTACACCATGCACGCAAGACAAAACGTGCTAAGTGCCAAAAACAAGAGCTCCTCGGTTTCTTACGAGCGCATATATTAAGAAGTGTCACTGTTTTCGTTGCTTTTTGATTTCTTCTTTCGAAGACACGCTATAACCTCGGCGGGCGCCGGCGAAATTCAAGGGAGAGAGAATCGAAGCGAAAGGTTTCCCCTCTCTCACAGGCGCCTTTCTTCTCGCCAAACGACCACGCTGTAAAGTCCAGATGATGTCAAGGCGCGGCTGGAATGAGGGAATTAAAAACAGCCGCACGGAAGTTGGCGCAGAGAGTGCAGGATTGGGTGCGGAAGTGGCGCCAATTCCGCGCCAGACGCGTGCCCCTCCACCTTCGTGCTGGAACCCGCGCTGTGGGCGCGAAGAGTTGAGAAGAAAAGTTGTCGGGGCTTCCGAAAGCAATAGCCGCGCGTCTTTTACGAGGCCCAAATGAAATAAAAACACCCAAGGCGACTTAAAAGATAAGCGCTCAGTGAGAACCAATCAGACAGCTGGTATTTTTATGACGCCGACTGTTTGAACCTTATGGATACGGCCCAAACCAGGAAATTAGAAGATGATACTAACTCAAGCGCTGCTAGAGCATTTAACGTTTCGACGCAAACTACGTCTACGTTATGATAAAGTCCGGAGTTTTAATGTGAAAGCATTTCTAGGCTATGTTGGTGGGGTCGTGTCACGAAAACGTGTGCGCAAAACGTGTTCGCCGCAGTTGTGACATTCTCTGAAGAGGTAGCATCACAGGAGTGTTGTAATCAAAAGAGGATGATGTGAGGATGCTGCGCAAAAAAATTTATGTCGATAGGATGATAAGTTAATAAATTAGAGCCAGAAAATTCGCAAAAACGTCGTGTTAGCGCGGACGTCGGTAAAGCGAGTGGACGGGAAAACAGCCGTGGACGGTAAAATAGTGAAAAAATAGAAAAAAGTGAAATAATGTTTGAAATTAATTGAAACGTATTTGATGAGTGATAATTAACCGAACAAAAAGTTTAATTGTCATAGATTAACTAGTTAATTAATTATCACGAAAAACCCTTGGACAGTTGAACAGGCTGGACGAAAATATAGCATGTGGACGGGAAAGCAACCACGGCGCCAGTTTTGAAAAACCAGAATGGCTGATTGAGATAAAAGAAGGTATAATCGGCGTAAATAAACCGATCTTTAATTAAAGCGCCAGATAATTACGACAATTAAGTAGTTAATAATAAATAAAAAATGATAAAAAGAGGCAAAGAGAAGTGACGAGTGGCGAGGAGGCATCACTGTTTTCGCATTCCCCAATGCAGGTCACCCGGAGTGATCTCTAATTTTTTTTTCCTTTTAAGCCCATGTTTAACATATTGCTGAGATATCTTTATGAGAATTTTAACCAGTGTGCCTGAGAGCGTGGATCTGGGGATGAGAAGAAATGTAGAGCAGCGACACAAATTTGGTACGAAGGAGATCATTTCACCTCAGCGCTTTCCCTGAGCCCGATCCAAGGTTTAGGATTTCGCTTGACACTCGCCTCTACCTAGTTGACAATGGGCCACCCTGTAAGCGACGTATTATACTGGTTTCTAAGAGTATAGAGCTGTCGTATCGAAAGCAGCCCGCTTTACGAGAAACAACAAAACAAAAGCTCTCTGGCGTGATGAGTAAGTGGCTACGGCACTGAGCTGCTGGGAAACACAAGGGATTGTTAGTTCGGTTACCGTTAACGCGGGCAATATTTTAATCTCAGCGAAATAACGGTAATAACAAAATTACGTGCCATTAAATTACAGAAAGTTGTAGGTAAATGAAGACGCTGATATCCAGAGGCTTCGAATTCGGATTCCGATGCAGAAGTTTGCTTCTTCAGGCGGCAGTACTCCGATTCTTAAAAGGCAGCGCTCGTAACAAATGATTGGCATGATATAATTTTTCTTTTTCTCGTCCATCAAACTAGGAATTTTCAGCTTTAAAACTTAGCCATATGACGGCTTGAGACAATTTTAAATGTTCATTTGACTAATGAGAGCTGTCAGTCAAATTTGTGTGCCGTACGATGCCAGCACAAACGTGGTGTTCAAGTATTCAGATTTTTTCTGCCCAAACGACCGAATAAATGAGTCACAAGAATTAGGTTTGTTCTGTTTGAAGACATGAAACTGTGCAGGAAACTGCTGTGGAATATTATTAGACAGTTCGGGGCTTATTGCAGGTTGACGCTAGCAACAGCGTCGCCAGTAGCAAATGTATTTCGCTATACATATCTTCGGAATCGGTGGTCATCTCCATGGTCTCAGGCAATGCAAATGAGGGACAAAGATAGCTACTGCGGGTGATTATGCGACATTGACTTTTCGGAAAGGGTTGCAAAAGATCTCCTGCTCACATGTATCATAGCATTCTCAATTCCACGTGTCCCCAACGTAGTGTTTTGCAAGCCTGTCTGACAAAGCGATGAAAATCATGCCATTGCGCAGCAGCAGCTATATTCACCTGCTCTGCACAGTAATACACAGGGCCATTAAGAAATTCAGTCCTCCAAGCATGCCGAAAGAGCCCTCTGTGAAAGGCGATCGAACATGAATGTCCAGCCAATAGTACCGTACGCTAAATTTAGGCTGTAGGAAGCTACGACTAGGATCGATTTCCTCTGTTTCGCACGAAGAATACAAGTGATCGCTTGGTTTATCAAGTTCTTCATAAGGACACTAGACGAAGTGGCTAAAAACACTCGCATTACGGACTCACGGTAGCCACCTGCGTTACCGGCGTGACTACGCGCATGCGCAGCATGAACTGGGCAGCGGTCATAAATCGCGAAGTGTCCATATTTTTCAGAGATTAAGAGAATAAATAGCACCCTTTCGGACCATGGCCGGGTATACCGACATGCGTGAAGACTGCTTCATCACTGGTCCACAAAATTTGCGACTGTAACCTTCCTATGAATGCCCTATCCTTTATTACCCTGCCCTGTAAAGAAGGATTAACCTTAAAGGGAGTTTAAATGGCTGATATCGCTCTTTAAACTCCGAGCGATGAATAATTTACTCCACCAAAGCCAACGAACAGTGACGACAGAGGTAAAGACAACAAGCGTGCTGACTAACTTTTCCTCCCCGCTTTCTATCTGTCGTCCTTCTTCGCTGCGCTAATCAACTAGCTGAAACAGGTAAATGGACGTAGGCGAGCAGCAGTCGGAATTTTCCCGGGCAGGGCAGTGAACTCGGTGCTACGAGAGACAAAAGCAGATTGTCGAAAATGTTGCAAGGCGTGGCCTTGTAACCGCAGTTGCAGACTAAATAATGTTCTCGACGTTCACGCAGCACAAACTTAAGGATATGTGGGCAATAATACCGCAGGTGGAGATTGCGATGTTCAAGGTATCGAGGCTCTAGGACGGAACGAAGAGGTTGAGAGGAACATGGCAACTATAAATCGGGAGGACAAGAAGCTAGGCTCCAAGAAGGGCTTTCAAGTGGCAGGAACAAACACAAAGGTGCTGGGAGCAGGCGTTGGCCGTTTTCGACGAGGTGACATCCATTTGAATGGAAGGATGGGGGCAGAGATCGGCTGGCGTGTCGCGCAGCAGTTTTTTTCAGGTCCATTGTGGCGAAGTTTATGGAGGCGAAATACAAAGGACGCCCGTGTTCTGTGCGATGTCAACGCAGTTTAAAGAACACCAGGTAGACGAAATTAATCCGGAGCCCTCCACTACAGCTTCCCGCAAAGCCCACGTGGCGCTTCGGGACTTTAAACTCCGCAGTTTGCGATTTACTATTTTAGAGCGTTAGCTGTTGCTAGCTCGTTCCACAGCTTTGCGCTGTCGTCGTCGGCGTCCGCAGCGTCAACTGCCTCGGTTGGAAGGTGGCAAAGTGGGGAAAGTGAAATTCAGAGGAGAGGAGGGAAAGAGAAGGGGAAGAGGCGATGGGTGGCCTAGTGGCTTGGGCGTCCACTTCGGCTGCGGGAGGCAGTTGGTTAAAAACCCAGTGCAGAGCCTCACTGCAGTCCTGGGTGAGTTCGAATTCAACTACGGCTGTTTGACTTTGAGAAAGAAAAAAATAAAACAGAACATGTGTAGAAAAATTTTATGCGGTCGCGCCACAGCTAACACGGAAACATTTTCGTTAACCATGGTAAACATCATGTGATATTGTTTTGCTTTTCTTACTGATGCGAGGAAGCCTATAAGGATCCTAATCCTTTCCCTTGAAGAAGATTCCTCGAAGGGGAACTTCGAAGCCACCGTTTTATGTCTTTCCCTGCTGTGGATTCGAAGATGAATATCAAGAACGATTAAGAGACGTTTCTTTTCTTGCAACTTGCAGTCATTTTCAGCTTTCAGTTGGGATATTGCACGTATACAAATCCCGGATCCAGATCTTTAGGAACTGAATGCATCTACAAGCATTCGGTGGCAGATTCACCCCTCTCAGCTTACATGAGCGAGTTTGCTGCTATGTGCTGATGTGTTCTTGCTGTCATGACAGTCAGTAGGGAAAATTTGTACCTCTGGTATGGTTTCGAGTTCAGGTGAATGTACTTTACATCTCATAATTTCCCAGCCACGACATAGAAAAGTCAATGCAAACCCCGCTCGTATATTAAGTACAAATTTATTGCATGCGTTTACTGGTTGCTGTCATTGACGATTTTTCTATTTAATGTTTTTTTTTTGCGGGGTTGGAAGGGGGTGGGGCGTGGGGTCTGTTTTAAGCTGCTCTTAAACAATCGAGTTTGCCTTCGAGACTTTTGAAAAGTAGTCGGACGTGTTCAGAGCAGACATACGTTTCACAGACCACTGCTGTCGCTTGAGTGACACCATCCTCCCCGTATCCATTGTATGGAGTCTTACCACTGTGTCGACAAGGCTCTAATGATTTTTTGGTGGCTATTATTTTCCTCTTACATTTCTTTTGGGATGATGCAAATTTTACTCAGTAGTGCAAATTCGTCAGTCAAGCGATACCTGGAAAAAGGCGAAGAGGTAGGAGAGTACTTCTCCCTTCCTGCTTTTACGAAGTAATACTTTGGTATGAGATAGTTGCTTCATGGCTAAACTCGATTATTAGCATGGCATAAAGGGACAGGGAAAAGCAAGGTCCCACTGTTTTCATGTGCCTTCCCTGTCTGTCTCATTTGCGCCGTCCTCAGAATAAACTTTAGCCGATTTTTATTGCGTCAGCGTTAGTGCAGCTTCAAACAAAAGATAAAAACCATTACAGCTTCAAAATAAAACAGCATAGTCGTTGCTCAAAGACAATAGGCCCAAGACATGCTTCATTTGCAAGCGGCACCGTTGGAAACGAGGCACTTGCGCACACGCTCAAGTTAGGGCACGAACGATTCACAAAACGAAGATCAAAGAAAAAGAAATCAGAAAGCAACAAATATGCAAGCATCAACTCGAAACAGGGAGCATGTGAACGAGCTTCAGAGTGTGCGTTTGTCAAGAGCTGCTCTGCGAGAGCGGAGGTGCGCGGAAGAAGGGGCGCGAGGGCCGCGCACATGCCGGTGAGTGCGCACACTGGATTAGTCGCGGAGGAGGCGACGCATGGCGGCGGCCGGCTGCAGGTTGGGCCGTGCCAGATAAGGGAATCCAACCGCGAGAGCTTGTCGTTACCGCGTTCGCGAGCGGCCGCCTCCCGCTGCCTTCGTTGTTTGGTTTTTATTTTATTTCTTTGCTTGTTTCCCGAAAGGGAACAGCATGTTGTGCGCTCCGGAGCTTCATTTTCAGCTTTCGAGCCTGATTTGTTTTCTTCGCCATGAGCTTCGCACGCTTCGCTCTTGTTTTTCGGTACCCGCCCCGTTAGTTTTCTTGTGCTTCCTCGAGAGCGCCCGTCCATCTCTAAGCCTCGCCGAGAGCGCACGGTCTCTTTTGGTTGTTGCTGGGGTGTGTTTCGCACCGCAGGGCTGCCGAGACACGGACGCGTTAAAAGATTCACAGGGCGGATCGCGGCGAATTGAAAGCGCGCCGACGACGAGGCAGGCAGCAGCGGGGCCGACGGGGGCAACACGGGTGTCTTCTCTTCACCCTCGCCACCACTCCCCCGCTTGCGGGAAAACCCGCTACGCCCACTTGGTGCCGCGTTTTGTCTGTCTGTGCTTTCTGGGTGTGTTTCGCCCTTAGTCGTTTCCATAGGTTGGGTGCCGTCTGGAACAAAAAAAAAAAAGAAAATCAATGAACGTTGGTAGGTTTTACTGTATTTAAACTGAGCAGGCATGCGAAAGCATGTGTTTAGCCGGTTTAGCTAAGAGAAGGCAAGTGTAGCAGGGGGCGCCATAAAGTTAGGTTAGATTAAGTTAGAAAGATTAGGTAGATTAGGTTAGAAAGTTAGATTAAGAAGTTTGTGGGGTTTCGGGGGCCGCAGGTGGCAAAGGACAGCGTTAATTGGAGAGACATGGGAGAGGCCTTTGCCCTGCAGTCGGCGTAGTAAGGCTGATGATGATAAAGATGCTCATGATTTTGCTTTGCTGGGTAGTTGGCACGTCTGGCGACGATATTAGACTCAGGTTAAGCTCTGATTGAGGTTAAGGTGATCTGATCTATTAACGGCGCGGATGGGATTTGTTGAAGACGACGATGTGCAATGCACAGCGCGAGAGTGTGTTGCAGTTTAACATGCGGCGTGATCGGCTGCAGCGATAGCACAACGTGGCGTCCATGATGTGCTCCTGTAGAGCGTCTTCAGGGGGCCGCACGCGGTGCTGCAGCTTGTCGGCACACGTCACGACGCACTCCTCCGTTGTATGGCCGAAACGCCGGCAGTCGTCACACCGCGGCGTACGACAGTGCCGACGAATGCGTCCAACCCGGCTGCAACGTAAACACAGAGGTGGTCTGCCCGGAATTAGAACAAGGCTCTGAATGCCACACACAGTCAGCTGATGTGGAACGTCGCTAACCTCGACTCTTTCAGCAAGAGACAGGACGACATCACGGCTTAGAGTTCTCATCTGCTCCATGTCTGAAACTTTCCAATTTTCCGCCGAAATAGGTGTCACCTTCCCGTACGCATGGAGTGCCTCACGGATGAAGCAATCTTCCAAGCGCTCGGGAAGCCACTAAAGCTTCAGCGTCACCTCCTTCGGTTCCGGGTCAACAACAATACAGCGGCGGCTCTTCACCAAGAGGTCACCGCACGACACGAGCTTTTCTTTTGATAGCGCCGATTTGCAAGTAATCATACAGACGTCAGACATCCGGAATGGTCCGATAGAACCAATTTTTTTGAGGTACATGACGTTTCGCAGTGAGTCTCTGAAATTCTGTGCCCTGTACGGGCGCCCGGCAAGGTCTGCATGCAGGAAAACGGAGTCTGTCACCAGCTTACCGCTTGGGAGTCGGGGCAGAACGATACGGTAGTCATTACTGCCAGCAAAAGCCTGAGCAGCACCTCGGCCAGAGGCCGGTTGAACCTTTTGTGCGCAGTTGTTGTTGTTGTGGCCTTTGACAGAATGGCACATACCCACACTGGGGGATCGGCCAAGAATCGTGAGGTAAAGGTTGGTTGGTTGGTTGGTTGGCCTCAAGTAGAAGGTAAAGGTTGGAGGAACACGTCCGCTTCGAACAACGTCTTCTTCTTTCTCAAAACCGTGTAAATAAATACCATGAAAGAAAAAAAATGCAGCGATAATACAGTGCTCTCGTGCACGAGCCAGCCCAGCTGATCTGTTCACCCCACCGCGGTTTGTAATCTCAGTCGCGGCAATCTTTATTTTATTGATTTGTTATTCATTCAATGTCAAGGCTTCAGTGACGGCCCAGCTTTTGCAGCTTGGGTCGTGAAGGCCAGAAGGGTCGTGAAGGGTCATGAAGGCCAGAAAGAAGGCCAGAAACCTCCCAGGATGCGAGCTGGACGGCGCAGGGTCCTTTCCGAAACTATGCCCTATCAAGCGACAAATGTTTCGTTAGAAGTGAAAACTGCGCAGCTATATGCTTCGACACCTGAATTTCAAAAACGAACGAAACAGTCGCAGCAGAATGCCCCAGATATCACGAAGTATAGTTTTCCAGTTGGCGCCTTACTATGCGAACAACTTTTAAAATAATCCTGACAAGAAATTTAAGTTCACATGTATGTATAGATTACTGCATTCTAACGTTATAGATGCAAGTCTCACTTAGAACTGACGTCTTAAGCTAGAAAAGGTTGAAACAAATGAAATGCCGGTGTTGTCATCGTCAAAAAACTTCATGGTAAACTCGCATCGTCACATTTTTTTGCGCCAATTCCAAAGGCAAGACTGCACTGCCATTCACTTAAACGTGATAATCATGGAGTCCGTTTGGCTTAGACGTTACCGTATTGAATCAAATGGTGGGAATAAATTTAAATGCTACTTTCACAGAAATAATTGGTGCCTCTTTTGCTGCAGGACAATAACCGACGTAGCCTGAAGGAGCCTAAGATTCGGTTTCACTAAAAATGAAAATCGGGTGGCTTTGATCTGAATGCCTTATTAAGCATGCGTTTCGTATGGTCCCTGACACATGGGCTTCCTGATACACCGAACTGTGTGTTAAGGCCTGAATGCTCACTGCGGAGCAGGTGTCTACTAGAATGCGTACTTTCGCTGCAATCCCACAAGTAAAAATACACGTAGGAATTATACACGTGCTCTTGCAGTTCTTGTGTGCACCAGAGTCGATCTATTGGTAGCATCAGCAAACTACACAGCGAACTGCGGGAAAGGAGACACGCTATAACGACCAGCCCTGTGCGCAGACGGTAGCACGCTCTGGACGATGGGGGTATTCCTCGGACCAGACCAACATGTCCTACAATAAGCCATAGATATTAGCACCACCGATTTAGCATGCACGGGGTTCCCTTGCTCTGCGACCGAATCATGACTCTTGCATCCGAAACCCCTATCCCAGGGCCCTCCCATACAACTACACATGTATGGAGACCCAGTGCCCATTGTATCTCAGGTCTGGATCCTGAGCCTCCTAATCAAAAACACACTGAACGCTGGGGCAATGATACATGAACCTAAATATCGAAGCTACAAGTGGTCCAAACAAGGAAAACCATAGCATTTGAGCAGTTTTATTGCGAAAGCAATACTGCGCTAGGTTTTGAGCCTTTAGCGTCGTCCCAGCGGTTCCACGTTTGACCTTTAGCTTGACCTTTGTTGTGACGTCACGCCAGACAGAGAGAAAACTGGGGCCCAACTCAGCTCGTCGCTGCTGTCCCAGCGGATCCACGCCGCGCCGCGCAGCAGCTGCGCGCCGCTGCCGAGAATAAAAAAAGAAATAAACAAATGTGAAAAAGTAGAAAAGAAAAAATGAACAAAAAGAAATAAAAAATCTGTCCGTCCGCCCGTGCACCCTTCCGTCCGTGCACCCTTCCGTCCGTGCACCCTTCCGTCCGTGCACCCTTCCGTCCGTCCGTCCGTGCACCCTTCCGTCCGTCCGTGCGTCCGTCCATCCATCCATCCATCCATCCATCCATCCATCCATCCATCCATCCATCCATCCATCCATCCATCCATCCATCCATCCATCCATCCATCCATCCATCCATCCATCCATCCATCCATCCATCCATCCATCCATCCATCCATCCATCCATCCATCCATCCATCCATCCATCCATCCATCCGTCCATCCATCCATCCGTCCATCCATCCATCCATCCGTCCATCCATCCATCCGTCCATCCATCCATCCGTACATCCATCCATCCGTCCATCCGTCCATCCGTCCATCCGTCCATCCGTCCATCCGTCCATCCGTCCATCCGTCCGTACATCCATCCATCCAGCGGTTATCCGCCACCTCGGCCGCCGGCTTTGGCCGCGTAGCTCGGAGCTTCTAGACAATCATCCGTTAGCGTCAGCCGCTCGTTTTGGCGACCGAGGCACGCATAAATCTTCCAGCACGTGGGGGCCCTCGTGTGGTGAGTATAATGCCATGTAAAACAAATGGGCAAAACTTTTATAAACATAAGCTTTACTAAGAGCACTACCAAGACACACCACCAGCCAAATCAGGCGCAGCCAGGGCTATTGCTTTCGCAACTTACCGGGCTTAGCCAAGCTAAGCCGCTGCCAATTTTTTTTTCATTGGCCTATAAAGAATGCATGCGGAGTGCTTTGGCATCAACGTAGTAAGCGTGTAAGCACTGTTTTGATATCATCGCGCTGAGTTCCTTCAAATCTGTGCCCTTCCTGTCCCCCTTTTCACTCTCTTAAATCAATTTCTTACTGTGTGGTTTACGTGCATCTAAATAAGACAGCGCCTTTCCTTTTCTCACAAAAACTCGCCATATGTCACTCCCAAAGCCTTCACAATTACCCGTCCCACACGTGTTTCCAGTAAGTCACACGATTCTCCACGAAGCTGCTTTAATGACCAAGACTCCGCATTTTTACTACACTACTACCAATAAATTCCGCTTACCGAATTTACATGCTTAAAATTAAAGGAGAACAGAAAGCTGAATTATGCGCAGTAGCAGAAAAGAAAAAGGTGAGCACGTGCTCAAATATTTTAATAACGTATATTGTTCTTGCCACCACGGCTGTGTGAAAAGGTGATTGTATCCCGAACATCGCTGCTAAAACCAAGCTCTTGTACAATTGCACGACAGGTAGACAGTAGAAACACCTTCGCCGAGAAAAAACGGGCTCCCGTTTTTCTCCTGATTTTTCTACTTCGGGTTTGCTGAAGGTATATCCCGTTGCTTTGCTCCAAGCGCCAGGAGTGGACGATTAAACACGCAAAAAGGTGGCGCGAAGCTCGCGCTCTGTCACTGCCCGCACGCTACACCGCGGCGGCTGGTGCTTCCTCGCCGGCCATGATTCATTAACGAGGCTTTGCAGCGCAGCGCCGAGTTGCTGGCGCTAATGGTTATGGGGTATTAATTATAATGGCTTGTACGCGGCCACGAGATGTGGCGCAGTATTTTTCTGCTTCGTGTTCGGGTTCCAGCCTACGTGCCTCGGCTCGGCCGCGCAGAGGAAGCGACACGCTGCTCGCTGTGCACCGTCTGCGCTCGTGCACGATGGCCCCCGGCTGATAAGGCCCCGGCTCTGGCCCGGGAGCCAAATTGAGTTCGCTCTTCAGACGAGCGGCCGCAGAAGCAACACATGCATGGCAGGGGGCGTTTCTGCCGCTCTACAAATAGAACTAATCACTCTGGTCTCCATTTATTTGTTTTAAAGAGAAACAACAAAGTAGAACAGTTGAGGACGAAGACAGCGCGGCGCAGTGCTGTGTCGGAGGTTAAAAAAAAAGCATGGCGGAGAATCTGACCGGGACTCACCAACGATTGAGCTAATTAGTGTTGTTGAACTCGAGTGCGGCTCGTCTTGCTTTTCGCAGCGATGGAAAAGGGAAGTGAAGGCGGAAAAAGGATCATCTGAGCTTGTCATACGAGAACTTTTTTCTGGCTTCAGTTCTGAAGAAGGGCGTTCTGCGTATGAGCGCTGACGGAAAGCCTGAGTGTAGTGCGCGGGTTGCCGTTGCGGAAGAAGAGAGAAACCAGTCACTATATAAAAAATAAAAATAAAAAATAAAATATAAAAATGTACTTGGCTAACTGTGAAGCATGACGTCGTGAAGCCTCATAATGACGACAGCAACGAAACGTACGTCATGAGCTCGCCTTTCAGATGACACCCAGTTCTTTCTGAATAATTGGTTGTGTGTAGGCCGTGGTCCATCCGGAGTTAAGTAGTGAGAAAAATCGGCCGAGGTTGTCTTTCGAAATTTAGTTCGAAAAAAAATCCACCTTTCCCAGCTGATGAAATAATTCTAAGCGAAATAATTCTCAAACAACAGAGTCAGAGAGTAGACATGAAAAGGGCACTAATTTAGTTTACATTATTGCTAAAAACACTATTCACAGGTGGTTGAATCAGATACATAGATACGTAAAAACACGTCTGCGCACTTCGAGTTGGACATCACCATAGCATGTAGCTTCCAAGATAATGGCGGATCGACTACCGCACGGACCATGTACTGGCAGTAGATTTGGAACACCAACTTCAGACTGCAGTCGCCTCGCCCTACGAACCCTTGCACCGTTTCACACTGCGGGAATTCCTCCGGCAGTTCTGTTTTTTTAGCTGGGGTAAACTATTAGAACGCGGAATCAGGGCGAGTCGTCCATGGATCGAAAGTCGTCGCGGATTTTCCTTTGCATGGTCTAGAATCACTTGTTTTTCAGCATATCGTGTACTATACTGTAAAGGATGCCACGAACTGCACCATCAAGTCCTCGTGTACCACTTTCATTAAGCTGTCCACGATTCCGTATATCTTCCGAGTGGTGCCTGATTCAGCTGATCTGGCAAGGCGAGTCTTCACATCAAGGAAAGGCCGGTTCACGGTTAGTATAACCGTTCAGCCATAATCAAAAGTTTACAGCACACCTGTGCTTGGGACCATAGTTTGTTATAGCTCTTCCTCACTGCCCATCGCCTGGTATTGCTACCAAAAGGTAGAGCAGACACGTCCCTCATACCTTAACACATTTCAGACCATTAGAACAAGTGACTGCCCCAAAATAATTTTTAAAGCGAAAGATTTACTACTCGCACTTTTATCCTTTGCCGTGGCGGGGCGGTGCCACCATTGACCTTTAGTTGACCTCTGTGTGTCGTCATGTGTGACATCACGCCGAAGAGAAGGGCGACCGACTTGCGCCGTCGCAAGCCGCGGCGGTGCCACCACCGGCGCCTAACTCCTGCACTCTCCGCTAGGAGCGCAACAGGTGTTGTGACGTCACGCCGAAGAGAAGGGCGACCGACTCGCGCCGTCACAAGCCGCGGCGGTGTCACCACCGGCGCCTAACTCCTGCGATCTCCGCTAGGAGCGCGATTGTGGCGTTACGCTTAGGGTGCCTCGATCAGGGGGGTAAAGCTGAGCTAGCAAAGCGGTCCACGCATGTAAGTCGCCATCTTGGACGCCATCTTACAGCACACTGCTGTGGCCAGCACAGTTTTTTCTCGCAAAGCCAGGGATGGGTGAAGTTTGAACTTGATTTCGGGAAACTGCGGCAGAGAAAATAATTATATGTCAGTTTTACGCGTATTTTCAATGTTTTAAACACATTTTGTGATTTTTAGCATACTGATTGTGGTCATTTCTTTTAATATCGGACGATTGTGAACATGTTCACTAGTAAAGTGAGCAAACGCTCTCGGAGTTTCGGTTTTAAACTTCTGGTTTCGAATCTGATTTCAAGTTGCTTAAGCTATGGGATCAAGGCACTTAATTCAAGGAGCTGCATACGACAAGGAGTCACTCGCGCTCTCGTGCACCGCGATGCCACCTTCGTGCGTTGGTGCATGACGAAAGCTCCAAAAAGATCGAGCATTTCGCATAATTTGTGAATAAACGTGGGAAGTGATACATAAGCACATTTCGCAAACTGCAAAGCGTTCAACAAAAATCTCCCGCTCTCGGAACTCTCTTTAAAGGCGGATGACACCAAGCAACCAAGCGAATGATTTCTTGTGCAACAGCGCAACGGCACAAGAAATAATGTCTGACCAACGTGCCCATCAGTTATTGTTGTACAAGCGAATGAACCCTGCTGCCGTTTTCTTTTTCACGGTATTCGGCTTTCTTGCATAATGTATCACCAACTCGCCCGCTTAACTATCCTGTTGAATTTCTTAACGCCATTGCCTCAATCTGCTTGACAGAGTACGCATTGGTGCTACTTGTAAAGGATGTAGGTGTTATTGCTTAAACGCGTTTTTATAACGTTTTTCAGCACTAATGCGCGCGGTAATTAAAGGTAGCACTGTTGAAATGAACGGCCGCGCAATGACAACGGCACAAGAAGGACAACACATGCGTACTCTACCAACTGTTTATTAGACGGAAAAGAGGCACACTTATGACCCTCAGCTCAAGCATGTGACACAGCGCATTATCGCTCCGAACAGAGCCAGTGACAGGAAATCGGCATGAAAAGTAGACAGCATACATGTAATCGCAGGACCCTTTTTATTCCGTGCGTATAAAGTACTAGCGGCACTAGCTTCTCATAAATAGGTTTTGAAACGAAACAGAGAAATAAAAAAAAGAACTCAGCAAAAACGTAGTGCCATACGTTAGAAGCAAAAGCACACACACAAAATCACCACAACAACCAACCAAGCACCCACAATTTCGTGCGCACAATGCTAGACATGAAACGAAAGTTCCTCGAGCGGTACATGCTGTTTCATACATTTCTACCTCCACCTTGTTTCAATCGTTCGTAATGAAGCTCTGAGCGTTGCGTTGCTGCGTACGAAAAATCCCATTACGAGCTCGTCCCGCGCCAGAAAAACACGGCACCGTCTTCCTCGGCGAAGGAGAAAGATAAAAAAAAAAAAGGTGAGAGGCCCGCGGTACTCTAACAAACCTTCGACATTTAATATAACAAAACGCTGAACATTCAAAACAAACCAGGCAGAGCAGTTGCTCCATTTACCTTGGGCATTCGTTTCCTTTGCGAATTGTGTTCGTCCTTTGGGGGCCAAAGCAAATTTCCGACGTTTATTTGCACTCGACAACAGAGGCCATGCAAAATCCCGTGCGCCCTACAGACGAAATACACTCCAAGCGCGTCACAGTCGCGGTACTTGCCTTCAAATACCAATTCAGAAGTCACAAGCCACCTATATGAAATTACGGTCGGTATGCGACACTGCATACCATTGAAAATGATCCAAATGCGACGATTTTCCCGTTGCTTACAGCAATTTAGAGCAGTCGAGAGCTACTCGGCATACCGCCATCTTCCCACGGACTACGTTGGCAGGTTCCAACCCCGTTCTTTGTCCAGATTTAGCAAGAGTCTAAACAGCTGGCAACGCACACAAACCGCTGTGTCATGGCGGCGTTCATGCGTTGCCCACTGGAACGCATGGGCTCAATGGGCAGCTTTCCCTCTAGAGTTGGTTATATTAACTCTATGGCCTCGATGCCACCCCCGCTTTTCAGGGTGGGGACAGCCTTTGTATCACCCTGCGCCGCCTCTCGGCGCCATGTTGGTTCTTTCCGGCCGGCCGTCGACCTGAACGGACTTGCGTGCGTGCGTTCTGTTTCACTGTCCTGGTGGCGTTGTGGAGCGATAGCTCGTGTTTTGTGTAGCGCCTTGTGATGTGCGTGCTTGTTAACAAAACATGACTGGCTGTTGTGTCCCTCTGTGCACTGGATCGAGCGTGAAAGGGCAACATCTATCTGCGATGGCTTAACACTCCTGAAAAACCAGCCGAGTGTTACGCTAGCAAGACTGTAGCGGTACGAGTCTACAGTAAGGCAAGCACATTTTAACCACATAACCTTCCCGAGAGCTTATAATCTTGTTTCTTATTATGAATTTGTAATCATATTTATGTAACTAGAAGAAAAATGACACGTTGCAGGAGTAGGCTGACAGAAGTGCCTATTGAAGAGGAAAAAAATTACTAAGAACATTTTTCAGCAATCAGACACAATTTATTCACAACGTTAAGTAATAATTTCGCTTTATAAGCTCTCAGGAAGGTTATCTGGTTAAAATGTGCTTGCCTTACTGTAGGCTCGTATCTGTCGTACCTCGTAGGCTCGTAGGCTTACTGTAGGCTCGTAGGCTCGTACCTGTGTTACTAGCGTAACACTCGACCTCGCATATTTTCGTTGTGTCCGTCGGTGCCCAGTTGTCGCGTTTTACTTGCGGCAACTTCCCTGAGAGCTTATAAAGTGAAATTACTACTTAATATTGTAAACAAATTGTGTTTGATTGATGAAAAATGTTCTTAGTAATTGTTTACTCAGCTAAAACAATACGTCCAAGATGGCAAAAATTTAAGTTATCCAAGCAGACAAGTGCTGGACTTTGTCTTTCAGTGTGAGAGGGCTTTCCAGTCATTTGCTGAAGCTCAAGATCTGACCCGTCTGAGAACGCCTTTGAAAGCACCGAAGAAAACCGATGTTGCCTCCACAAAGATGTGTTTGGAAAACTTTTTGAGCGCTTTGTCTCAAAGCGCATCTATCGCATCTATCTGCGATGGCTTAACGCTCCTGAAAAACCAGCCGAGTAAGGCAAGCACATTTTAGCCTGATAACCTTCCTGAGAGCTTATAAAGTGAAATGACTCCTTAATATTGCAAATAAATTGTGTTTGATTGCTGAAAACTGTTCTTAGTAATTTTTTTCCTCTTCAATAGGCACTTTAACTGCTGTCGGCCTACTTATGCAACGTGTCATTTTTCTTCTAGTGACATAAATATGATTAGAAATCTACAATAAGAAACAAAATTATTATTAAAAGTGCTGCGAACACTAAATTCCATCCAAGTGTAATAATAATTGTAATAATAATGCCAGTGATGCTTGTGGGAAGCATACGAGTGAAAAATGTTCACAAAAAAGGGGGAACCTCGCAAGAAAATATTGCCACCTTTAGGTTACGGTACACGGGACATGTGTCGCACACCCTCTTTGGAAACCAACATTTTTATGTAAGCAGACTGTTAACCAGACGGCAGGGAAGAAAATGTATGGTTACATCACGGTGGTATTGGCTTTACACGCCCGTACCCTTCTCTCTGACCGATAGATAAACTGCCGCCGCAACACACCCATTCGAAAGAACCAAGATGGCGCCGAAAGGAGTGGGTGTCCCTACCCTGAAAAGCGGCGCTGGCATCGAGGCACCCTAGTTAGTTACGCTGAAGAGATTAGGCTCGACTCACGTCGCTAGAAAGCAGTAGCTGTGCCAACCACCAGCGGCTTAACATTGCTTCGCGATCTCGCGCCGTCCGTGTGCGACGGCGGTGCACATGAACGGCGGCCTGACTGGATTGGATTGTACTGGACTGGATTGGGTTGGATTAGAATAGATTAGATTAGATTACATTGGATTGGATTGGATTGCACTGGATTGGATTGGATTGTATAACAGATGCATCGCCACAAGTCTAACCACAAGCACCACCGCCAGCTACACTACCAGCTGAACCATGGCGTAGGTACGGATATTGCTTTCGCAATTACCGGGCTTAACCAAGCTAAGCCACAGCGAATTTTTTTTTCATGACCACTCACGTTCTTTTTGATCACCATAGGACCTAGAAGCCGGCGTTTTTGGTTTCAACCGTTTCCCACTTACTTTTATTTACCGGCGGGTGTCTATCGGTGTTTTTTGATTAAAACCTGAAAGTCTAAGTGTGTCTCATGAGAAAAGAAAAAGTGCACTAACCCCATCCCCATCGGTAGAAAAAAAAGAGTATGGCTGTGTCGTTTAAATCCCCATACGCTTGTGGATCTGAAAAAAAAAAAATTAGAATCGGTTCAAGAAAAGACCGTCCGTTGCTAATGCGAGAGCACTACTTCACAGAAATCCTGGAAAAGCCGATGGGTGCCTGAACCTTTGACCCTTGGCCTTTGAGATGAAATGACCTTGGCCGAATTTGATTGCCGATGAACCTGCGTGTGCTCGGTTGGTGCTGCGTGTGCTCGGTTGCTCGGTTGCTCGGTTGGAAGACTGGCTGACCTCCGAAAGTGTGGTTGGCCCACACCTAAAATTTGGGTGGCCCGCTCCCGAAAATCAGAAAATTGGGTTGACTGAAGTTCGGAATCGACTTAGGACAGCCCCAAAATTGGCTTAGACCCTCCCCGAAGTTTGGGTGAGCCGCCCCCGAAACTTTCGGGGGCGGCTCACCCAAACTGTTCGGAACCGTGTTTTCCCACAATATTTCGTGCTTAACATTGCTAAACTGCTAGCATTTTTTTTATTTAACCGATTTGGCAAATATCTTTCACCTTCTTATCGTCTTGCTGATATGAAGTTCACTACACATTCCTCACGTAGTGTTGTTTAATGTTCTTGCACACAGCCGCTAACTATCCGCGATTTCAGTCCAATGGCAACTACTTCAGAATTTCTAAACCGTCATCATTAGTAAACTATAGTTCCAGACAAAATGACTTGAGATGAGCGGTAAGAGCGAGAAGTTATTGAAAGTGCATCCGGAGTGAAGATTTTTTTCTTGAGTGCCTGGAAATTGGGCCACGACTTTGTTATGCTGAATTTTTATATATTAGCTCACTTCTTAGTATTGCATCAGGTGTTAGAAGTAGAACTGCTTGATACAATGCCCATTACAGGGAGAAACAAAAATCTATGTGGGGGATGCATCGTAAACATCTAGGCAGACATCTAGCTAGAAGCCGGTTAGCTTCTGTGAAACCATCATCTCCACTAGTTCTCAATAAGGCGTCTTCTCGCTCTTTCTGCAGAAGGCAGCTGGCATTATAAGCATCGCTAAAAAGAGAAGCAACAAGAGCGAGTAATAGAAATACCACGACTCCGAATCAGGCCACTTAGAACCAGAGATAAACCCAAAGAATTGTTAGGAGTGTGTAAAGCGGATGTTTGAGTGTTAGCTGTGATGTGAGAGCAATGAAAATTTATAGTTTCTGTTTAAACTGATCACTTCCTTTCCGACGGTCCACTGCGCGTGCGCTAACACTCATCGCCTTGGGTACTCTGCTTCTTCTGCACAGTCTCGCCGGCTTTCTCATGAAACATGCGTTGTCAATAAAGCCGCAGCAACGTCTTAGGCGGGCTTCAAAGTTCGTCGAGTGAGCCGCCGCCGCCAGAGTTCCCGTCAAAACATAGACACCCTGTGCGCACAATGGCACGCAGCATCGTGCGATGCTAAGGACTGTGCTGCGGACGGCGCCGACACCGCTATAACTACAGAACAACCTGAGCGCTAAGGCCCTCAAAACATTATTCTATGTATCTGAAGAGGCATTTTACTGATGCCGAAGAGACCACAGGCTCATGAAGCAGCTACGGCGGGTCGGGCCTGAACAACCAACGGGTGCGGATAGCTAAAGCAGGAGACTCGTGCGCGGACGATCGCTGGTGACGAAAAAGCGTGGCTGGTGTTTCGCCTTTATTTCTTTCCTTACAATGTGCACTGAGGATGGCCCCGCCAAAGCTGACGACGGCGCAGAAAACGAAATAAAAAGTGCTCACGCTCTAAATTCTTGTGCAGGGCCAGCCTCACAGCTCCGACTCCTCAGAGTGACTGACTCGGAACAGGTGTGACAGAAAGAGCAAGGGACTACAAGAAGAAACAGCCAGCCAAGAAAAGGAAATATAAAGAGAAAACCGGCGTTTGACTGCAGCGTACCAGCTCTTGCTTCCTGAAAGACTACCCTCGCGTCTCGCCAAAAGAGAAGGCAATCAATAAGGGCCGACTGCAGAGTGTATTCTAGCGTGGCGCTATGGTGCCCGGTGAAAAAGCACGCTGCAAACAAACGGTGGTGGCGTCACAACTGGCCATTGCGTCAGACAAAGCGGTTTTCTTTCTTCGCAAGAGAGTCCAATGAAAACATCGGCTACAGGGGCCTGTGACAAATCGCTCGGCCAGCCCTGTGTCACTTAAGAGGAGTTGCCTCCGGTACAGCCAGAAGCGGGCGGGAGCGCCGCCTCATGGACAGATCGCTTTAATTGTGCGCCCCGCAATCGATTGCGCGCAGGAAGCACTGGCTGCAGATGGCTTTTGCGTGAGTCACATGCGCAAGCGTCCACTGCCGCCTCCCGCCGCTGTAGTCTGCATGTAGGATTGTTCTATGTACATGACTTTGCAACTTTGCGCACATTGCTTTCTTCTTGACTCGTCTACGCCTGAATCCACTCTGTACCTGTCAATGTCCCGGTCAGGAAGGCACAAACTATGCCCAGACTCTTAGTCGAAATTCTTGTTGGCCCCACAGAAGAAAGCTCCGCGAGCATATCTGAAGCTGCAGATTGTCACAATATCGAGCAGTACACGAGATACGGGTGACATTTGTAAGTCGTGTCCTTGACCAAAAGCTGCGTCGATACATCCGCGAATGTTTAGGCTGCCGCGCCCTGCTTTCGAAGTCGTTCCGTTCATTGAGGCAATGCGTCTCGGCTGGCCGATAGGAGAACAAGTGTACGCGCTGCCCGTCCTGGACACGGTTGGACATGGACCCGGCGGCCTCGCGCATACCACGGCGGGGTGATGTTTCAGAGTAATAGATAAGATCGCCCACTCGATCCAGCAGCTAGAGCAGCAATAGAGGCGTTACGCCGCGACCAGGGCTGGGCGGCGCCAAATGGAAGAGCAGCGGGAAAGGGGGGACGACGGCCAGACCGATCGCGCAGTTCTGCCGCAGGCCGCCGCTTCCGGAAGATAAAGTGTTTCGGGGGCCACGGCTAAAGGCTCGTGCGGACTGGTCTCTGTTTTATAGCATGGAGGGTCATGGGGTCACGTGACGGGTATCGCGAGCAACAAATGGCCATTAAGGGGACGTAGGTCGTTTATTGCCTCGCGAGGTCCCTTCGCCTTCACGAAACCCGCCGGTCAATTTTCCTGACGCTGGGCGATATTCTGTGCCAGAGAGCGGAGCAGGAAGCATTTCTACCGACCCCGAAAACTAAATTCAACGCTGACGAAGGCGCGCATACTTTGCTTGCGACTACATGCGCTGGAATGGTAGTTGAAGGGAAGTTCCTTGAAGGGCCAAGTCCGTGCGGCCTGAAGTTAATTGGTGCTCTTCAGCTTGGTTCAGTCATATTCTTAAGTCAGTCAGCATCGATCGTATTGAAAGCCGCATCGTTTGTGATCCTGTTTTTTTCGGTTTAAAAGTCGAGGCACGCGAAGTAAAGATTTAGAGCAGCTATGTGTACGTTTGTATACTGGCTGAACTTGTTCTGTCTGTCTCTCACAGCATTTTTTGAGCAGCTTTAGCACTTTCTCGCTAAATGCTTCAAGTTGATTAAGCACATTTCGTGAAGCACTCTGAAAACGGCATTCGTAACCTCGTTGACTAAACAAAGCTGTGGATATATGTCCCGCGTTTTCGTAATGAGAGACAGCATTCGGGACAGGACAAAAAGAAAAAAACAATCGACGCTTTGAATTGCTTTTGTCAATCAATCGTCCTGGTATGAGGCACCCTATCCGTATAGCTATTTGTGTTCCCGGTAGCGAGCTGGCGTAGAAGTGGTTTAGATTAGCGGCAGTTCGGTTAGTCTTGCAGGGTGGTTGTCTGGATGGTTATCGTCTGGAGATGAAGATTTTCTGAAACGTTGCGTTCAGGTGCCATTGTCTCTGTTTATACCCTGCACATTTCGCCCATGGCGGCCTGAAAGTTCTCGTTCATAGCATTTGAAGCTATGCAACCTTTTTTGTACTTAGTTCTGGTGCTATTCTGACAATCCGACGTTCTCTGCTTACAGATATAAACCGCCTCACAATCGGGACATTATATTTTGTAGAATAGCTTGGGGCACTGGTTCGGGGCAGCCTGGTATCTGATATTTATTACCTTTCCACGCAGGTTACTCGTACACTTTTCCGCAATACGCACATTGCTTTCTCGAAATGCGCCCACCTTGACACGAAAAAAGATACGGACATCGTCAGAGACACGTATACGACATATGGAGCTCCATACGAGTTTTATTAATATCCACCATAAATCGCTGGCCGGGCATTCCGCAGTCTGTGCGCTGCCGCTCGTCGGTCTTCGGTGCGCCACCTGCGGGAGTTTGTGAAGGCTGCAGTTTCTGCGACCCATACATCATGCATTACTGTTAATATTGGCTTTCACGATGGGCTTCATATGTGTGCTAGTGGCGTCGCGCAGCTGAAGGATTCATAACGTTTTCCCCTTCCGAATAATGCACCAACTAGCCCACATCAAGATACCGCCGTCCAAGACCTCGCTTAATCGTGGTATGCACGATTCAAAAAGGTTGAGAATTGGGCGAGTTGGTACGAATTCATAGTGCTGTGGCACCACAAGGACAAGGACGTATGCGGAGTGACGACAACACAAGCGCTCTAAGGAAGTTGAAAAAGCCGGGTTACTTGAAATAATCTTAAAACATTAAAAAGAGCCCGTTGTACAAGAAATAAAGTTAAAAAGGATTGAGAATTGGGCGAGTTGGGCGAGAATTCAGCGCTTCGTCCTTGTCCTTTTGGTGACGCAGCACTATGAATGCACGATTCATTGCCTTCATTGCACTTGGTTCTGGCTTATGAATTGCGGCGTGCGCCTGCTTAACTGCCTTGGTGAATTTCTGAACAGTCTTCTTTGATTCCTTTTCCCACGGTCAAGATCGTTCGAGATTACATTTAGCTAAAGGCGAACGAAGTCGCGTAACTGGAGGAAGAAAACCACTACACTAGTACTGAACGAAGTTTTGTTTTATTCGGGTTTGGTCAGTGAGCATTCCTGCCAAATTATCCTAGGCATAAAGCTTCACTCAGAACAGGCGGCTTTCCATCAAGAGCCATACGCCATCTCGTGCTGAGTATTAGATTTCGCATAACTGGTTCGAAAGATAATGACTTATTCCGGCTTCATCGCGTGCTTCCATATTCGGTCCCTGGCCTGGATGCGTAACGGATAAAAAAAAGGTCGCCTGGCCCGCGCCATGCCTTGTTAATATGGGCAATGAGATTAATAAAAACAACAATCATTCACCTGTCCTCGTTAATAACCTCGCTACATTGCATTCATTTCCTTTTTTATAGAAACAAAGCGAGGCACAGGTGGCCATGAAGTTGTTATTGCCCTAAAGATCGATCGGCAAAATTTAACATTCATGGACACGTATTTGTCATCGTAAAAATACTACTTTGCGTATTTTTATAGGAGTCGCAATCTGTATTTCATCATTAGTCAGTATAACTGGCTGGGCAGGTGTTCCGAATTCCGTATGCTGCCGCTCGCCTGTCTTAGGTGTGGCCTGCGCGGCAGTTTGTCAAGGTTGTTTCCGTGACCCCTTCATCATGCATTACTGCTAATATGGGCTCTCAGGAAAGGCTCGATATGTGTACTAGTGGCTTCGCGAAGTTTGCAGGATTCATAATGTTTCCAGGAGCGGATCGATGTACTTGGTCTCGTCCAGGCGAGCTGACGCTCCGAAGTGGAGCGACCAACAGGAGGTCGGGCATTTATACGCGTCGGCAGAACTCTTGCGCGTAGGTAGTGAAATAATGGGCCGGAAAACTACTTCCCGTCGGCATGAGGGACAACATTTTTCTACCGAGCACACCCGTACGACTTAGTGTTACACGTACAGACGCACGTGAATGCAGTCTGTGTGTTAAGCCGCTCGGGGATGAAAGTTGCCGACCCCGCAACATGTCAGCGGAGTTGTCAGCGTCGGTGCGTCCGGCGGCGGTGGCGGACGAGGAACGGTCGGAAAGGGGCTACTGGCCCGCAGAAAGGATGTCTGCCCTGCTTCGACCGTGTCGCCATGCAAAAATTATTGAGCGTTGATGCGATCAGGAGCGGCCGCTGGCCACTGCGTAAATCTCTCATGAGGCCAGCTGCGTCGCCGACGCCGGACGGTAGGTGACTGAACTGTGCACTATGTGCAGAACCACGTGTCCCTGTAACCGCGGAAAGCGGTCCGCTTGCAGGCTCGTTGCTTTACCCCAGCTGAGATTGTTAGGACTTGCTTCACGCCATCTGCTGTGTCGTCTACGAGTCTAAGTACCGAAGCATTCGACTCACCGTGAAAAACTGAATGTGATTGGAGCCGGGTGACATCAGGAAGAATTGTGGCTCGCGACTGCAGAAAAAAGTAAAAAAGTAGTGAAATATTGCATCGCTGAAGGTTTGCTGCCAGCCGCTAGGAGAGAAGAGAAAAGGAGAAACTATTTTCTTGTCAAGTGCGTCACGTCTGACGCCACCCAGTATACGTCAAAGTAGTGCCGGTTGGCTTTCCTGAATCTTCTGTTCATTCTCGCCTTCAGGGCCTCCGGTTATCGATACAAATCGCCCGCCAGCGACCGTTGCTTTCATCAGTAAAGAAGCACTATTTACGGCGAAAGCCATGATTGGGGCCCCATCCCGAGTGGTCATATAATTGAAGCCCGCTGTAGGTGTAGAAATACGCAAAGGGCAAGCTCTGCAGATGCCAAACTAAGAGAGAAAAAAAGTTATGGCGATACGAAACAAAAAGAAGAACAAGAGGGAAAAGAGAGAAAGAAGAGAAGACGGGGAGGGGGAGAAAATGGAAGGACATCACGGCTGTTAAACATTTTAAGTAAGCGGCAGCTAAGTTTAGCCAGTATTTTAACAGCTCACTTTTCCTGCTTCTACTTTGTCCAGAAGTCGGTACTAGTTGCAAAAAGTAATTCGCAAATAATCAGACGGTTCCTTTCGCAGCTTCGCATCTACGTTCTTCTCAGTATTGCCTCTTGAGATAAAGGGGTCTGAAGTAGAGCAAAACCAGTTCACTACGTCGTACGATGACGATGCAAGGAGAAAATCGAGAGGAGATTATGCCAGCAGCACCTGAAGAAGCGTCCCCATTCTGTGTTTAAAGGACACGACGGTCGTACCATGCAGCTTGCCCGCGTCGTAGTTAAGGGCACGCTAGTAACAACGCGGTAAACAATGGTGCCGCTGGCAAAAATGAAAGAGAACTCGCCTCACTGGAAATAGAGTTATTTCTTAGGGAAAGACTCTGTAGCCGGGCGGAGTAGGAAGTCGAGGCGGCTGCAGCTGGCACCAGACAGGACTAAATGAAATTCAACGGGCGATGTCCTTGGCCGGCAGTGTGTCTTCTAGCTGATGATGATAACGTACTCAGTACTACTGTCGTAAGACTGCATTTGTCTTTCTTATATCAGAGTACTCTTAAGCATGAGACGTTTTCTGCAGTGTATTCATAATGTCTATTTAGAGCATGCACAATATCTTGCTCTCATCAAGACCCACAGAATTACTGCTACAGTTGCTTTGATAGCTTTCTTTGTTCGGAATCACTCCTTTCCCCCATCCGCCAGTATCATTTTTCAATATTTCTTAGAGCGTAGAATCACGTCACGTGATCATCATGATACGTGACACGAATAGTGTCTATGGGAAAACTGAAACTAGGCAGTTTTGTTGAATAAAATATATTTTTTTTTGTTGAGGGGGACTATGGTTTGCGCGAGATGGCCACTGAAGCTCCAAAGAATTCTGCATTTAGTCGCTGTTTTCGGTATACCCGATTCAGTTGATTACGAGAAAGCATTTGACTCAGTGGAAACCTCAGCTGTCATGCAGGCATTGCGGAATCAGGGTGAAGAAGAGTGTTATGTGAAAATATTGGAAGATATTTATAACGATTGCACAGCTACTATAGTTCTCCATAAAGTCAGCAATAAAATTCCAATACGGAAAGGTGTCAGGCAGGGAGACACGATCTCGCCAATGCTCTTCACTGCCTGCTTACAGGAGGTATTCCGGGGACTGGAATGGGAACAGTTGGGGATAAGAATTAATGGAGAATACCTGAGTAATTTGCGATTCGCTGGTGACATTGCCTTGCTAAGCCACTCAGGACAATAACTGCAAAGCATGATCAATCAGTTAGACATGCAGAGCAGAACGGTGGAGCTAAGAATTAACATGCAGAAAACCAAAATAATGTTCAACAGCCTAGCAAGGGAACAGCAGTTCGCAATTGGTATTGAGGTGCTGGAAGTAGTAAGAGAATATGTCTACTTAGGGCAGGTAGTGACCGCAGATCCGGATCATGAGAGGGAAATAACTAGAAGAATAAGAATGGGGTGCAGTGCATATGGCAGATTCTCTCAAATCATGTATGGTAGTTTATCAATATCCCTCAAGAGAAAAGTATACAACAGCTGTATCCTACCGGTACTCACCTATGGGGCAGAAACGTGGAGGGTAACAAAGAGGGTTCAGCTTAAGTTAAGAACAACGCAGCGAGCTATGGAAAGGAAAATGATAGGTGTAACGTTAAGAGATCGGAAGAGGGCGGAGTGGGTGAGGGAACAAACGCGGGTTAATGACATCTTAGTTGAAATCAAGAGGAAGAAATGGGCTTGGGCAGGGCATGTAATGCGAAGGCAAGATAACCGCTGTTCCTTAAGGGTAACGGAGTGGATTCCAAGAGAAAGCAAACGTAGCAGGGGACGGCAGGAAGTTAGGTGGGCGGATGAGATTAAGAAGTTTGCGGGGATACAGTGGCGGCAACTGACAAAGGACAGGGTTAATTGGAGAGACATGGGAGAGGCCTTTGCCCTCCAGTGGGTGTAGTCAGGCTGATGATGATGATGATGATTCAGTGCACACACTAGGCTGCAGCAACATCGCTATAGAGTGCCTGATATGCTTCCTTGATCAGGGCCCCCTCGGGGTTTCCGCATTACACTGCGAAGGGGCGCAAAACGAATAATGAAAAATCTGACGCTTGGACATTTTATGTAAAAATGAATGAAGTAACAAAAGACAGTTAGCCAGGTTTACCTCTATTTTGGTGTGACCATAGAGACGTTTCTTATGAAGAGAAATGAACGGTCCTAGTGTAGGAACATGCCCAAAGTCTGCAACATTTAAGGTACATCTGAACTGCAAACGAGGCGCGGCTCAGATCTCACTTAAGAAAATCAGTGTTAGAAAAAAAGAGAAATAATACTTCAAGAGGAAACTTGTTTCGGTACTTTTATCTTTTGGGAAATATCACGTTATAGCGAGAGGTCCTGAAGAAAGCCAAATGCCTTCGGTAGCACAAAAGCTACACAGAAAAGACCGCATGCCGTTGCGTTTATACGGCTGTTCCCGAAAAACGACTGGCTCAAAATGAGAAGCCATCGATTTTCTTTCAAAGGGACAATCCCAAAGATACAACAGAGAAAAAGAAGACACCGAAATTATGCGTGTGCGCTTCCAATCTAATAGAATTGATAGAAACGGACAGTCCAAAGACGGCGTCACTTCAGGTTCTTTGTTACTAACATCTTTGATTTCTCTGTTTACCCCGAATTTTATTTCCACTCTCCTTTACTCGGGAAAAAAAATCTGATGAGACTGACTTGATAAATGGAGTAGGTTGAAGCTGCGTGGACTAGGGCAGAGATACGACGACAGCAAGCTGCGCACGATAAGAGATACAGGCAGCGTTGAGGCGGAAAGGTAGCCTTGGAAAATTAACATCATAATGGAGGGTGTAGAGCCAGTTTTCTCCGCTTCTCGTCCAAAGAGACCCTGGGGCGGGAACGGCTGCCGAGTAAATGCGAGCCTCGCGGCGACATAATCGAGCCGGCTGCCGGGGCGGAGGCGTAGGCTCTTCAGCCGTCTTGTTGACATAGCGAAAAAACTGCCTTCTTTCAGAAACGTTAGGAAGCAGCGGGCCCGTTGTAACGAGAGAAGGGAGCTAACAAAGCACCGTCGAACGTCGGAGACGCTCCTGACACGATAGGAAACTCTGCTGCTGCAGAGTACATCCACATTCAGTGTGCGAAAGTGAAGCGACGGAATGAGACGCAAAAGCACGCGTCTGACAGCGGAGGCCGGACTGCAAAGCAACAAAATAGAAACAAACATAAATGCATCGAAAAAATTGATGACAAAAGGAAGAGAAAAGTTTGAACTGCGGAAGTTTTTTTTTTTTTTAAATCAGAAAGCCTTAAAAGCCGACAGAAGAAGGCCTTGTACGCCTGCGCCTTCTCTCCGAGCCTTTTCCTTCGCAGTCTCTGCCGGCAGCCACTCCGGTTGGATCTTTAGCGCGGGATTGTGTCAGTCGTCGTACGTGCATGTTCTGTCAAGCGTCGAGCCTGACAGGAGAGTCTGAGAGGGTCGCAGAAAGACAGACAGGAACACAGCGAAGCTGTTTTGGACGCCTGCCGGTCTTAAGCTAAGCCTTGAGACATGGTTTGACTTCGTGCTTTTTTTCGAATAACGAATTAAGACAAAAAAAAAAAAAACCTGAAGCCTCTTTTGCCATCATGCACAATCTAGCTGACAGGCAGCGCTTAAACGACAAGAGTCCTTGTCTAAATGTTTCCTTGGGGACAAGAAAAAAAAAGAGAAAAAGCGCGAGTGAAGCACCTAGTCAGACGACAACAAATTAAGGTGCTTATGCTTAAAATTCACACATTTTAAATTTAGAAGGCTGCATTATTTGCCAACGTGGTCTTTTGGGCATCTTCGCTGCTCTTCCAGCTTAATTTATGCGCACTTTCTTGAACGATCTGATAAAATAGGGCTGAAGGTGCAAACCATTGAAAGCCTGAACGCGTACCTATGTCAAGAACTGCAAGGATTGATAAACGGATGCATTAACCTCGTATGTCGCCTAGCATGTCAAGCCTGAGAAAGAGAGAGAGAGAGACTCTTTAATGAAGAGCAGAGAATTTAGCCGGCGTTTAAAAATCGCTGGCATGCTACTCTGCGTAGGGAGGGGAATTTGGGAGATAAAGACAGAAAGAGAGCAGAGTGGAAGAGGTAAAAAAAAAACGAAGATAAAATGCGGCCATGAAATGGGTACTAAGGATGCAATGGCTAGTTTTGATGTAATCTATGGAGTGATGGAGTGCATAGTCCGTCAAATGAGCTGACGAAGTTCACTGCATGAAGAATGCATGAAGGTGACATGCTAGTGAATTTAAAGCTTATCGAGATGTCCAATGTCTTTTAAATATGTGAATAGAAAAGTCATTGCAAGTCTCTGTTGCCTAAGGCAGGCTAAGGGACCTAAAACTTTGTCTATTGTAAGGGGCACTGAGCAGAGCTTCTGCATGCAATGTTCATAGTACGCACGCTCGTTAGCATATGCAGGGCACTCAAGCAAGATATGCTCCACAGTTTCTATCGCGGCACAGTTGTCACAGTGCGGACTGTCCATTTGTCTAAAACGGTATCGTAAGCCGTTTGTATATGCAGCATTAAGACGAAGTCGATGATAAAGTGTTTCCAGATGTCGAGGAATTCTGGGTGAGAGTCTTGATCTAAGATGTGGGTCAATTGAGTGAAGAAATTGGTACTGATATGTCGGCAAACTCCAAAGCCGATACATTTCTTCGGAAGCAAAACTTTTGGCCACCTGGGACGCATCAGATTTCGTAAAAAAAGTTCTATGTATCTCCGATGTTGATGGCCCTTACGGGCCGCTTCATCTGCTTTTTCATTAGCCTGAATGCCACAGTGAGCAGGTACCCACTGAAATGTTATGCAGTGGCCTGCGGCAATAGCTAAATGATGTAGATATCCGATGTCCAGGGAAACTGGCTGGTGATTCGTTTTCTTCAGCAGGTTGGCCAGGATCTGGAGAGATGCTTTCGAATCAGTGAAGATAACCCAACGGTCGGCGGTTCGGCGCAGGTTGTAAGAAACAGCTTCCTTAATGCCGTGAAGCTCAGCTGTCGTAGAGGATGTCCTCCGCTGCAGCCGGTAAGAAAGGGCATGTCAAGCCTGTACGCTTACAGCTAGCCCTGGAAACTGCAAAACTTCCGTTCGTGCGAACAATATCCTAGTCTGGTTGGTTTGGTTTATGGGGTTTAACGCCCCAAAGCGACTAAGGCTATGAGAGACGCCGTAGTGAAGGTCTCCGGAAATTTCGACCTGCTGGGGTTCTTTAAAGTGCACTGACATCGCACAGTACATGGGCCTCTAGAATTTCGCCTCCATCGAAATTCGACCGTCGCGGCAGGGATCGAACCCGCGTCTTTCGGGGCAGCAGTCGAGCACCGTAACCACTGAGCCACCGCGGCGGCTTCAATATCCTAGTCAATACACAAGTAGAAATCACGTAGAAACGAAGAACTCCCCATGGAAGCAGGTGAAAGAGCATTTCTCCATAACATCCATAAACAAATTTTAGTACAGTCTTTGCCAAAAGTAACCAGGCTGCATAGTTTACTTCTCAGTCGTATGTTCCCTTACAAAAATGGGCGTTGAGTTTCTGGTGTCATGTTCATGCATTCCTTGTGACACATTAGAAAGTCACGACGAAGTCAGGTATTCATGTCTTTCGACAATAAAAACTCAGCAGAGACTCTTTTTCGTTAACACAGAAGATTTCCTTATGTCATCGGCCATCAGACACTCAAGTGACTTTTCTCGCCGTTAACCCCCATGCAGAATTGATTGATTGAAAACATCTTTATTTATTCAGTATTTTCAGAACATGTGGGTGGGCCGCCTAGTCCGGTAGTCCATTGGCTGCTGCTGCTGCGGTGGCCCTCCCCACCAGCCAGTGCTGACGGTCAGGATCATCGCTGAGCAGAATAGCCTCCCACTGCTCCTCCGAGGGGTTGGGAATGGGGTCAAGTAAGGGATTAAATTGGCATGCCCACACCATATGGTAGAGGTTAGCTACCTCTCCACAGTGTGGGCACTGCGGAGAGTATAGTGTAGGGTACTACAGGTCTAATTTAGCTGGTGTTGGGTATGTGTTGGTTTGTAGTCTCCTAAGGGTGTTCTCTTCTAACTTATTGAGGGATTTGTGTGGTGTTGGGTACTCCTTTCTGGTTGTTCTGTACGGCGCGAGATTGTCAGTATACACTGCTAAACCTATCAGGTAACGGTACAAAGATGTGGGAAGCACAATGGCTCTCACAACTCAATAGGCTCGCACTCACAACACCCGGCAGAGAACTGCTCGAGAAGATCCATGTTAATCAGCCCTATACAATTGACCAAAGGGAAGAGGTCCCACGCGATGTAAGAAGACGCATCAACGTGCACCCCATTCCGCGGAATATGCATCCCGCATATAACATCGAGAGGAGGAAGGCAAGAGGGGAAGCCCTGCAGAAGAAATGGGACAAGCAGACTAACACCCTTTACGTGGACGCAGCAGGACCACAGAATGGAGTCATGACTATTGTAGTCTCAACGCCTTCAGGGTCGATGGTGAACTGCACCTCGGTGAAAACATCTAACCCCACTCACGCAGAGGAGGCAGCTATTGCATTAGCTGTAGCATATAACCCCAACGCCGTTGTGCTCACTGATTCCCAGAACGCCTGTCGCAACTTCAATTACGGATTAATTCATAAGTCAGGGTTGTCATTGCTGACTAAGCATCCACCCAACCAAGCCTCAATCATCTGGTTTCCCGGTCACCTGGAACTACCAGGAGGAAACGAAGCCGCTCACAGGCATGCCCGAGCTCTTCTATACCGGGCGTCTCCCCCTGATGACCCCCATGCAGAAATATGCCACAACAGATTCAGATGTTATTTCACACCAATTTCTCTCATGCCATTGCCTTTGTGGTACGGCCAAAGGCATGCATGAAATAAATGCAGCAAGCGCCGGAGGCACTAAGAGGGAAGGGGGTTCATGGGGGGGGGGGGGGGGGATATAATTTACGCTTTTATGACTGTGTCGGCACTCTAGAAAGAGAGAGGTTGTTTACTGGTCAGTGAAGATTTTTTGAAAAAAAAAAATATGCTTGTCGACAGCTATTGAAACATTACGCGGAAAATTCGATTTTTTTTTTGCTCTTTAGTGTCCAGATTAGTGGTCGTTACGAGGCTATCCTTACGGGCATGAACGACCTGAACTGCGGAAGGAGAATCTACGGCTACGTCAAAGCCTTCCTCTCAAATAGAACGGCAACGATTGGCCTGGGGGAGCTCAGATCAGACAAATTTCTTACTCCAAATAAAGGAACACCTCAAAGATCGGTCATCTCCCCTACGCTCTTCAACATAGCCATGATTGGCTTGGCAAAACAGTTAAAAGCAATCGACGGCATACACCATGCCATGTATGCCGACGACATCACCATCTGGGTCAACACAGGCTCGCTCGGAGAGAAAGAAGAGAAATTACAAAAGGCAGCCACCTGCGTAGAGAACTACGTCAGAGAAAGAGGGCTAGCATGCTCCACCGAGAAATCAGAGCTCCTAAGAGTTTGGAGAGGAAAACAAAATCGCACAGTCCCCACTAGCGACGACTTAAAGTTGAACGTCTACCTCGACGGGAAGTCGATACCGGAAAAAACACTCATCAGAATCTTGGGGATGTGGATACAGTCAAACCAACGCTGCACTCACACTCTCGCCCTACTCAAAGCATCCACTCTACAAGTGGCCCGCATGATCACGCGCATCTCACACAGACGTCATGGCATGCGAGAGGAGGACACACTTAAGTTGGTCAGAAGCCTGGTAGTCAGCCGAGTGACATACAGCCTCCCCTACTATAATCCCATCAAGAGTGAGGTACAACAGGCGGACGTGATTCTACGCAAAGCCTACAAAACCGCACTCCACCTTCCTCACAGCACTTCAACTGAAAAGCTCCTAGCCCTAGGACTACACAACACTTTCGATGAATTGAGAGAGGCACAACTAGTCTCCCAACTGCGCAGACTACAACAGACCCCATCTGGCAGGGAGCTCCTAAAGAAACTGGGCCGCGCCGATCAAATTCAAGAAATACAGAGGACAGAAACAATTCCGGACGAATATCGCAACACACTAAAAGTAACGCCAATACCCCGGAACATGGATCCCAACCTACACAAAGCACGCAGAGAGGCAAGGGCTGAATACCTACAAAAGACATTAGCACCCCAAGAAACGACGGTATACGTGGACGCAGCCACATACACCAGAACAGCGGGGCAGCACAACAGCAATGCGGTAACAACGGTGATTGACTCAACCCTACGCGAGATCACCAGCGCATCACTACAAGACTGTACGATAGTCGAGGCTGAGGAAGCGGCCGTCGCTCTAGCGGCAGCGGAGGGCTATCGGTCTAAACGGTCTCTAAAAATCCTTACAGACTCACAAACAGCATGCCGCAACTACCTACGCGGCAGAATAGGGCACAGAGCGCTCCGCATACTCCGCTCTGGGGGCCACATAACACAACGACAAACAAACGAAGAACCAATCAGGCATACGATAGTATGGACGCCGGGACATACGGGAGTAACAGGGAACCAAGAGGCGGACAGGATAGCTCGAGGGTACACTTATTACCGAGCATCCAACGTAGGCGACCTCGAGGGGAACGAACCTGTACCCCAAGATTATTCGGCGATTCTAAATTATTACAAGGGCTGCAGAAAGCGGTATCCACCACCGGACAACTCCCTTAGCAGAGAGGACTCTGTCGCGTGGAGACAGCTACAGACGGGCTCCTACCCGAACCTACACGTACTCAACAAAATATATCCAACACAATACAATGACAAATGCCCTTGGTGCCAAGAACCCCCCACGCTGTACCACATAACGTGGGCATGCCAGAGGATAAGCGTGGTACCAGTGATAACAAACCCGAGTGCGGAGCAATGGGAGGGAGTGCTCTCCAGCGATCGTCGGGTCGACCAAGAAGGTCTGATTCGGCGAGCAAAACTGGCAGCAGCATCCAGCGGAGCCCTGGACTAAGGGCAACCGACCTTTGAGCAAGATGGACGAAGCCATCTCAAAACCGCCGAACACAATCCGAATCTAGAGCTAATAAAGTTTTCACTCACTCACTCGTTACCTGTGATCATTATTCAATGCGATGAACGTACCGCGCGGTGGCGTTAATACGAGTGACCAAAAAACGTGCTACCCGCAAGGGTGAAAGGAAGAACTTTTCTTTTTTTCTGCAAAGTGCAAAATATAGGTTTGAAGACACTGATACAGCAACGAACAACTTAATATCAAAGGCTGGCTCAGTCGCAGGCTCCATATATAGTGCGTCACGTCGAAAGCGTAAGCGCGCGCTGTTTTCAATATAACTCCGAACAGTGCAGAAAGGAACGCAACAAGAAAAAAAAAACAAGTGACAAGCATGCGATGTACCAGCGTACAAGATAAAAAATTCAGGGGGCACTTTGACTGTCTAAAGTGCGTAGAGGCGAAAGCGTTTTCCGCACCACTTTCAGTGCTTCTGTGGCACTGGTGGCGTCACATGTAATTGAGTACTAATTACTAAGTTATGACAAATCACTAATTAATGGTTAATCACTGATTAATGCCTGAATGCTAATTAACTGCTAATTAACCTTAAGCTTAAGCTTCGCCTTTAGGAGTGGAACGCGACAACGTGTTGTAGCGCTGCCAGGGAGTCCACGGAACGCCTCCACCCGTTCGGCGCGATGCCTTGCCGTTTCAACGCAACGGTTTTTGAGGAAAGGAAATGGCGCAGTAAATCTCTGTCATCTCGGTGGACACCTGAACCGCACCGTAGAGGAACGGAGGAAGTGGGAGTGAAAGAAGAAAGACGAAGATGGCCCGTTATGAAGAGAATGAAAATTTTATTTGAGGAAAGAAAATTACGCAGTAACTGTCTCACATATCTCGGTGGACACCCGTCAAAATTCAGGGGGGGGGGGGTGCACTTTTTTGACCTAAAGTGTGGTCACTGATGTGTGGTTAAGATGTTAAGCTTCGCCTCTAAGAGTGGAACGCGAGAGCGTCTTGCAACGCTGCCAGGGAGTCCATAGAACGCCATCGCCCATTCGGTTCTACGCCTCGTCCGTCGGTAAATTGGTTTTTGAGGAAAGGAAATGTATTTCTCTCTCATATCTCGGTGGACACCTAAACCTCGCCGGAAGGGAAGGGAGGAGGATGGCAGTGAGCGAAGGCACCGTATTCACTAGACGTGCCTTTGTTCATTCCAAACCATCGAGCTGGCATGGCGGAGTGGATAGCATGCTCGTGTCGCACTCCGAAGACCGGGGTTCGATTCCCGAGCTCGACCAATTTCTTACTAGGTTTTATTTATTTATATGGCCTGACTAGAGAAGTTAATTAGGCTAATTGGGTAATTAAGCAATTAACTAAGCTCAGTCCCACTTACTTGGAGCATCACTATATGGTCCCTTCAATTGGTTGCATGGTTACTAGCCAAAGTACAATTGGCCCCGTTTGAAATTGGCGCACTGTGACGTCACGACCGTTTCGACCAACTGAAAAGCGTGACATTCTCTGTGGACAACTGCTGCTTACAACGATGAGACATTAAAGGCTTTCGCCTTAAAAAAGAAGACAGCGCAGTCTCTCGATCTTCAGTCACCTCCTCATGTGTGTTTACAACATTCAAACGTTTAGCTGGATTAGAAAGATGTGAGTCGCTAACATGCTCGCAGGTTTTGAAGCTACCTAGCGCATTATTCGAGTAATTTGTGCCCCGGAGTGCAGTTTTGCACAACGCTGGGGTCTGTACCAAGGATTAGGAGCGCTAAGACAGTAAAACGGACAGCTGTCGCTCTGAGGCTTGTAGTTTCCCAAGCGGTTTGATACGGCCAATGCGCTGTATGTCAAGGCTCAGAATACGTTGGCACTTCCAACAGGCCTGAAAGGTCCTTATGAACAACGTTGTTTTCCCGTGCGAGCATGTAGATGCTCGCAATGGAAAGAACAAGAAACAACTGTGGCTGCGCATATCATGCCACATAACCTGGCTTGTTAACGTTGGTGGCGTGGTGTAGTGGTTGGCGTGGTAAGATGAGTCTGAGTCTGAGGTCAGCGGTTCGAATCCTCGTGAAGGCCAGCAGTTTTTTGTTTTTGCTCCACTTTTTTTTATTTTGGCTCTTATTTTGCATTAGTGATCCCCATATTTGGATCAGGTTTTGCAACGGCAGGTAGGACACGAGAGAGTCAAGAAAAAATCATCAGAAAAGCATACATTAAGAACCCACTAGAACCACGGTGGCCAATTTGTTTTAGAAAGCCATTAGGAATTCATTAGGAAAATCACCAGAAAGTCATGAGAAAGGCATAAGATCCTAATGTCAAAAGTCACTAGACTTTCTAAAGAAAGTCATTAGATTTTTTCTTAAGGGTTAAAGCTGTTATGCCAGCCATCAAGCTCTAAATATCTGTATAGCAAGAAGAAACCCTGCCCTCACCTTCAAAAAACTTTTTGATCTTTAGGGAAGCCGTAAGATCTCTAGTATACAAATGAGAAGCAAACCATGCAGCCTGGTTACTTTTGGAAAAGCCTGCATATCTATAGTGCTCTTGCTTTTCAAAACTGGTCGTCGTTGTTCAAGAAACGCTATATAAGCCTCACAATCACTTCCTTAGTTACTACCATTCTCACGGCACATGGATACAAGACTCGCCTTAGCACTGTTTCGTTCTTAAGTTGTTTCAACTCTCTATTCTTTCAGTGAGCCCTGTGGCGAAAGCTGTTTAGAAGCATACCTAGAGCACTAAATCTTGGCTCGTCATTCAGCCCCTCGGCAATCTCTACTCTTAGTTTTAATTCTCTATTCTATCTGTCCCTACCACATAAATTGAGTGTAAGTGAATAACGTTGCTATTTGCGTGATAACTACTCAGGAGGTGAAGAAGCGTACGTTGTGTCAACTGTCGAGGTCTTTGCGGTACCCGTTGCGACCGAGTGAGCCGAAGTTCGCACCCCACCACAGCTGTTCTGCCTCTGCTCGACGCGAATGCCTCGGGTTTCTGTGGCGACGAGCATTTGCGAACTCGCATTGCGTACTTAGACCCACGGAAGAGTGGTCGCCAGCATCAAACCATACACTCTTCCTTGCATAGCTATGAAGCGAGGCCGTGAAACCATTGAATCCGTTTTCTGTAGTCTGATAGAAGCCAGGAACGAAGTGGTAAATGCCCCTCAAGGGTGCTTGCCCGCCGCGTTGGCTCAGTGGTTATGGTGCTCGGCTGCTGACCCGAAATATGCGGGTTCGATCCCGGCCGTTAAGGCTGAATTTCGATGGAGGCGAAATTATAGAGGCCCGTGTACTGTGCGACGTCAGTGCATGTTAAAGAACCCCAGGTGGTCGAAATTTCCGGAGCCCTTCACTACGGCGTCCCTCATAGCCTGAGTCGCTTTGGGACGTTAAGCCCCATAAACCTAACCAAACCAAACCTCAAAGGTGCCCTCCAGCCAATGGCGTCGACCAATTCTCCTCACGTCGTGGTTAACCTCCTTGCATCTGCTATCGTGACACTGCAGAGGTTTGCAGAAGAAAGGGGACTAATCACGGCCTAATTAACGGCGGCGTCATGAAAATCGGTTGACTGCATTGGTTGGAGGGTTTCTTCTGAAGAACGTCTGGCTCTTTTCTTGAGACCCCATCTTGGCACGATAAGTGCGCGGCAGCCGGCGAAGCTCGTCGAGGCAGCGTGAAAGCGGCCGGCAGCTAAGAAGACCCCGCGCTGCCTTTTCAATCTTGTGGCAGCGTTGAACGGAGGTGTAGCTGCTTCGGTGTACCGTATATATAGCTATGGGCTTGACTTTAAGCTTCAAAAAGAAAAAAAAACTGATAAACGTAGGCTGGTTCAAATTTTTGAAATTCGGTTTTAACTGGAAGACCTCAGTGTTCTTGACATGACCACTGCTCCTAGCCAAGCTATCTAATAGGTGTCGCTCACCAGGAGTGCGGTGAGGTGATGACCCGTTAGATTAAATAGCACGGTTCCATTTTTTGAGATATCGCTCCGTCAGATTACATACCTCGCATCCCATTGTCATCAAATGTCGTCTGCGACCGTAGTGGTTCTCACTGTCGTCACCCGCCTACGGCAGTTGCTTGGTAAAGAAGGTGTCTTAATAGCATGTAAGGACACCCGAATCCATGCACAAGAGTCACGAAAAGATGTCATGTTCTGCGGTATTAAAGTGAAAATTTCAATGCTGTCGTCAGCACGCAGACCACGTGATGGCCTGCCCTCTTGCTCAAAACCCCAGCGATAGCAAAACAACCCGCGTTTTAGAATTCAACTCCCACTTGTGTTTTTATTCACTAATTTTATCACTTGAGTTACTTTTTTATTGGTGAGAGCATTTATTTCTGCATTTTGTGCTTTACCAGTAATTAAAGATATGTGCTTTAAGAAATGGTATGCGCAGGCTTACAAAGGAGCCGAAATAATCTTTGAGTGAGTTTTGATATTGCAGGAAAACCACAATTTTGATCGAAGAAAGAAAAAAAAACGGTAATATATTCTTGAGAAGGAATATCTGCGAAAAACGTTCCCCAAAATTTTCAAAAATAAAAAAGAAAAACAAAGCACAACGCCTACGTGTAGCGAAGTTTCCGATGAGTCTGCCTCAGGGTTGAGGTGGGCAGTGCCCGAGAGGACACGGAGGAAAGGTGAGATGGATAATACAGAGGACCACACTCAGCCCACACTTGTATATATGGGTGGTGCGACCCACGGAAGGTTGTTATCTAGCCTACTGAACGGTGGGCTATGAAGTTGGAAGTTCAAGTCGCAGCTTGAATAGTTGAATAGTTGCAAGTACAGCCACGGGAGGAAAAAAAAAACAGCACTAGACAAAACAGAATGCATCAGAAGAGTGCTTATAAAACGACACAGCGACAAAACGGCGCCCGGAAAAATATTAAGACGGAAGAAGAGTCCAGGAAAAACGGCACAACGATAAACAGCGTACCACAGCAGCTTGCTTGAAGAGTGCGTGTGGCAGAACTTGTAGTTATGCTACTTGTTCACTCGCTTGGCTTCAATGATCTAGTTTTTTCTTTACTATCTGTTAGTAGATTAGGTTGTCTTAAGTACGACAGCGCAAACTCACCTTTAGGCATCGTAGAGTACCTCAAATCTTATGTTCAGTGCGTAAACATCAGACTTCACTACGACTGCGGATACTCGACGATAATAAACGAGAAATAACGTTGCTGTCGCAGTACATATTAGCTAACGAAAATTTACCCAGCGAGGTGGGTTGCCTAGGCTAGCTAAAGCGAAAAAATAAAAGCAGGTGGAGGTCCGGGCCAATTTCATTTCTGTCACCCATATTCTGCTTGCATAACAAAGAAAAAAAACTAGATCATAAAAGCCAAGCAACCGTGGACTGGATAACCAAAGGTTGTGCCATATACGCACCCCTCAAGTAAAGCTCCCATGTACTGCGATGCGCTGTTTCGTCGGACTGTTTTTTTTTTTGCTTATGCTCTTCTGTCGTCGTGGTGCTTTTTCCGTGTGCTGTTTAGTCACTCTGATGTTTTTTGCAGCCTGCTGTTTTGAGGCATGCTGTTTTGTCCTGCACCCTTCTGTCAAGACGCCTGGCGCAATGCCTTAAGTCTAGCGCATTGAGAACTTAAGCCTATCGAAATGAGATGCGAGGTTGCTAGTTGCTCATGCAGTGATGCTGTCATCTATTCGTTGATGCTCCTTCCCATCTGGACTAAATAGACCGGTGCGTAACATGACAGCGGGATCCTATAAACAACCCCTTAGGCACATGTCATGAACTTACTGTGAGGCTTAACAAGAGAATACCATTTTGTGTTCGCGTCAGTTCTTTTCGATTTTAATTCAATGCATAAGGCTAGAAGTTTTTGAGGCTCTGAAATTACATCTGGCACTTCGTGCCTTTCCCCCACTTTTTTTTTTTTAGCCTGTGTGACAGAGTAAGCACGTTAAGCAAAACAACAGGTCTGTTATCCCTTCGTTTTTCATTTTCACCTTTCCCTTAAGACGGTCATGAGCGCCTTTCAAGCAACCAACATCAACAATGAGTTTGAGTACAGAACTGCCTTTAGCCGTGCGGGCTGCAAGGTAATGCTTTCATGAACCATGTAGTCTCATGACTTCTTCAGCGCGTGCTCGAAGCACTCAGCCGCAATGCTGGGTTTTCTCTTCTTTGAATATGCTGAGTCACATGAAAACAAGCTGTTTTCGCTTCTTGCTTGGTATTCCAAGTCCAAATCGCAACCGATTTTAATTTCGAGGTCTCGCATTTACTTATGAAGCCATCTCTGACAATTGCCTTCAATTCCTTGACCTTGCCTTTGAAATCACTTGCATGCACCCTACTTCTCTTAGGCGAGCGTCTCGCTATTTCTGCCTCGAAACTTCACATCACGAACTTCGTCACGCGCACTGGCCGCGGAGTAAGACGCAGCCAGGATCTCAGCGGCGAACGCAGTGACGCGATAACCCGACGGAAGTTTAGGAAACTCCTCCGGCTTCCTTCCAGCTCTTGTGCGCGCAACGCAAGGCATTCGTGCAACTCGGGAGGCTTCAACCGCGAGCGGAGGGGAGGCACCCGTAGTACCGACATAGCTCCCTTGAATGGGGTTGGTGCGGAGCCGTTCATTAGGGGAAAATCCGAGAGGGGACTCAACATAATGGCGCTGAGGAAGAAAGAGAGGGACAAGGAGCCGACGATGGAGGCCTCTTGTTATACAAGCGGAGGAGGTCTCGCTCATAACATAGAAAACGTCGATGTCGTTCAGAGCGTCGTTCATGGAGAAAACGGCAGAGCTCGCTGCGCGTTCGTGGCGGCATCCGGGGCGGGTTGAATAACCGGAATGGCATTGTTTCTTTACGAAGTTGAAAGGTGTCGCACGCTAGCCACCTGGGTGGGGCTATGTAAAATGTGAGTGTATTACAGCAGCAGCAGCCAAAGGCCCGTTTCCCGGTTGTGCGGTGTCGTTGTCAGCGTCGTAACACGAAGGAATGCGAGGAAGAAAAAAGTGAGGGAAACAGACTGCAGCAAGTGGAGCGTGCCAGGCAGACTGGTTCTCTCATTGCGCCTATCACACCAGATGAGCTTGACAGTGCGGGGCCCGTGAACACACGCGGACGCATGACCGTCAATGACGCATGCCCATCATACACCCCTACCTCCCCACACCCCTACCATCTCACGCCCCTGCTCTACATCCTGCTCAGCATCAAGTTTTCGTACCAACCCAGCTGGCGCTGAAATTTGCATTACCGAAAGGGTAAACGTCTAATAAATGAGTACATTATTTATTTATCAGTTAAATGTACATTAAAGTTTCTTCTGCGATTCTATTATACCACGAGGGAACGTGTAATCGATTCTAGCATTCCTTCAAAGCACATGCGTCTAGTCAACCGGGAGTGAGTTTTTCGACCGAATCCCACCTGGGCAAGCACTCTGTGTGTGGTGGTTCCAGAACAATAGAGAAAGAAAAAGAAAAAAAAAACAAGTAGGAATTCATACAGAAGCACGCCACACTTTCGAGCGCGCCCGGTCTCCGTTGAGACCAACGTAATTCGTCGAGACGCACTACGACGGAGGGGCCGTTTAGCGTAGGCTCAGTCAGGGAGCTATCAGCATAAAAAAAAAAATTAAAAGTAATCGCTCTACGTTGTTTTGTTTGCCTGCGACAGCGATGGAAATCAGTGCACCGGAATGTTTGACAATGGTGCCCCTAGACTGCGATCACATACATGTATGTTAGACTTCGTACCTACTGATATACTTGATGGCGCGCTGTTCACGGCAGACGCGTGGCAACAACTGATAATAACGTTTTTGGCTCTAAATGCATCTTTAATCGTATTTTAAAGTCAGCTACAAGTATTTCGCGCCCTTTGCTTTCTGCAACAACGTCTGAACAGCACTCTGTGGAACGGAACACTATATCAAAAGGTTGTTATAGCGTTTTGACAATTTTGTGGAACTGTAAGTACTTGTACCATAAAAGAGAAGAGCTGCAACTTGCTCAAAACTTTGCGGTCATATCTTGTTTGAGCGCATTTGAGGGCAGTTATGGCAAGAGTGCGTACAAATATTCGTTGCATGCAAATAGAGAAGAGATACCTACTTTGTCCGTCCTTGTCATCTTTCCTCAAGGGCTCTTCGTAGTATCCGTCCGACTCTATCGTCTCGTAGATTCTGCTGTCGCAGTCACTTGAACCCGGCATTGCTTTACAGTTTCCAGTGATGTGGGCCTGAAGAGTTACTGTAAAAAAAGGGCTACGTAAGGACATGCTCGCGTGGATTGACCCAAACATGCAAAAGTGCAAGCATTTTGCTAAGAGAAAGTTTCTTTTCGAAAACATTCTAAGATCCAGTGAACTTCAAATGAAGCGCTCGAGTATCTACCACGGCAACTTTTATGTTTTGTCGAGATGCGTGATGAAAAGGAGAAATCTCCACTGCGGTGAAAGGAATAAGAAACACTGGGAGCAGAGAAGGGCCACTTTTACTGCCGCCATTTGCACTGAGAGTGTTTTCTGGCCGTTGTCATAGCTTAGCCACGGCGGTGCTCTTAGCGTTACGATCGGCCGTAAAGACGAAAGAGGGCGCGATTGACTGCGTACGGCAAACATCCCCGGCAGAGACGAAGCGACGAGCGCCGCGAAGAGAAATGCCCGGCCATAGCTCCCAAGCACAGTCGTTCAGAAGCCGTGCATTCGCAGTGGAGCCGCGGAAGATCGGCGAGACTACCGAGGGCACCTTCCCGAATTAACCGGTGGCACTCTAGGGAACACAAAACGCGCTTTGCAATGGCCTAAAACTGCCATCGGCTGTATGCGACGGGATCCTTTAATTGCTCGCGCAAAAGAGTGCGCCACGGGGCAGCGTGCAGTAATGGCGCTTTTGCCCGGCTGGTTCACCCACTGTCCCCCGCACGCTCGTTACGTTCGTCTTCATCTGGGGCCGAACAGAGCCGGCAGGGGACGCCCCCTTCTCGGGAGGCACGCACCGGGAGAGGCACGTGCTCGCAGCAAGTCTTTTGTTTTCTCAGCCGTACTCGATGGCCAAGAAAAGTTAGTCCGAGGAAAGAGGCTGCGCAATCAGCTTTAGCGTAGACACCGCCTCGAGTGCGAGCGAGTGCCCGAGGTTGTCTTTTGTGACCTGCTCTACCGTGAAAGAGGAACCGTGGGCCGATAAACTCCGAGTGGGGCGTGAGCGTGGCCCTTGTGTGTGTTCTATGCACCGGTGTGTCCTTTATTTCTCTGCACTTATTTCTGGCCCGCCTCGTGCTTCTTTCGCGAACAGTCCTCGACAGGAGTGAACAATAGGTGCGGGCGCCGTAGATGATGAGGAGAACGGCGCCTTTGTGAGGATGCCTAAGCAAACAGACAGTTCCGACGATGGCAGAAGCGAAAGGGGGGGGGGAGATAAGCTTGCGATACTTTCTGCTCGGCACTCAGTTGCGTCAGTTTCCTGCTATAGTGCGAATAAGCTGCAGAAAGCTTTTCAATCTGGAAACACCTGAGTGTAAAAGGCGCGAGAATAGAGTATGTCATGTAACAGACCAGAAGGGCGCAGAAAGACTTTTAATGCGAAATCATTAAATGGCTCATCGACAATGAAACACAGTGTCTTTGACCAGCAGCAGTGGTTCGAAAGCTCCCTAATGACGTCGCCATGGTCTCACGTGACGTCAGCAGTAGACCATAACATAGTGACGTCTACATCAAAGAAAAACAAAATTTCATCCGAAAGGGCGGGGAGTTGAGCCAAGGACTTCCTGACTGCATTGCGAGAACGCAGTCAATATGCCACAAAGGTGAACCTAGTGTATGCCTTTTCTTACGACTGCGCGCTAATGAGTAGGTATGTGTCATCAGAGAGGGAGAAATATCGAATGAACCTCGTAACACAGCTCACGATGAGACAGTGCTTTCCCATTCAAAGCACGTAAGTATAGTCAGCGCCCTCTGTAATATTTGGGCAGCAAAGATGGCGCTTTTGTAGCAGTTGGAATTAGGCTTAAGAGTGCTGTAGACGAAAGCGGGCCCACACTTTAATCTAAACTATTGACTTGCACTGAATAGACCAGCACCTCATTGGAAGAAACTAGTTAAGAGGAAGACACGAGTCCGTGGAGGGTGAAACAGGAGAGCCCAGAGAAAGAGTGCAAAAATCGCTGACATGCTGCGTTGTGTCAGGGAGGGACGGTTAAAAGAGAAAGGCTATAGCGCAGCTGAGTGTACAAAAAGTAAAAAAAATGATAACGTGCAAAAAAAACGCGGCCGACTATTGGGATGTATACATAAGAAATGGGGATGCAAAAAATTTTGAAGTTAAAATTTGTATACATTTGTATTTGTATACAAGAAGGCAAAGAGGAAGTTGGACACCCGATGCTGCTGCGAGGAGCCTGACAAGGGGCCTGAAAAAGCATTGTCAGTGGCATATTACGAAAGGATCGAGGAATCAGCGTCGTCAGACGCATGCGGACATGATGCTACTTAGAGAGGACGCTGCCCATTCGTGCAGCAATACGAAGAGAAGACGGCGCCGCAGCGACTGATATGGCGAAGCCAGCGCCAATATTAGCGCACCGTTTTTTTGGGAGAAAGATCGGGGGATACGCGCGCACCTATATCGCCTTTCCCGGTGCGCGCCTGTTTGTTCGCGTTCCGGTACGCCCTTCGGACGATTCTCGGGGCGCGCTGCTCGCTAAGCCTAACGAGGATGGCACACAGCACGACTGCGACGGAGACGACTATCACACTACACAAACAGGGCGTTCTTGCTGGGGATCCGGGCCGAGCTCTCGTGCGCCGGCCCAACGTGGCTGCTCCTGAGAACGCTTGAGACAGAGTCTGGGGCTGCGAACCGTGACAACCATGCGGGTGAGTTTTTGGTAACGAATACTCTAAACACTCAAGCGCGCTCTAGGGCTCTGGAGAGGTTAGGGAAGAACAAACACTACTGTTCTGGGATGCTGCGTTTCCGTTCAAAACACGGTTATTTCACGGATGGTGAACAAACAGCGGCCAGGATGCTGCTGCACGCGGAGAGAGCAAACACTGCTCGTCTTGGTTTCAACACCCGAAAGGAATTTTTCGAAGAGAATTGTATAGATTTAGTACGGGAAACTAAATGAAAATAAATAGACACACAATGACATTTACATATTGTTTCTCTTCTTCATTCATATTTGTCATATCTAAATCATTTCGTTGAGAAAAATCACGCTATTATTGAGGACAGTGAATAAATTTCTTTGTGGAACGACGTCGTCCTCTTTTCGAGGGTGCGAGTGTGTGTACGTGTATAGACCAAAACCGATCTATGACGCAAGCAAGAAGCGGTGGCTCTGCTATCAACTTCGCTGCCGTTGCTATGGAAGTTACAGTTCGGGGCACGGCCCATGGTAATGAGTGGTAAATAAACCTTGTCAAAGTAGTTTTCTGATATCACAGTGCACGAATGAGGCCGTTCCTTGAATACAAAAAGCCGAGTACACCCTATAGAAAATAATGTGAAGGTATGGAACGTCATTTAAAAGGTGACGCATCTTTAAAAGAGCGTAATATAAGCGTACCGGAGTGACACCAGGGGAGGGGGAGATGGAGTGCTGCGAGGAGGATCGACCCATAACTAAACGTTCCAAAATAAATTTCTCATCACAAAGCATACCTGAAGGCGGCCGTGCGTAAACCCAGCCACGCAAATTTAAAAAGAGCACAAAAAGCATGCAACGTCGTTTCCAAGCTGAGAATTTTTAAAACGTGATGATAAATATTTGTTGTGATTGTTGTGAACCGCATGCGCTACTGACACGTGTCGGGCTTATCTTATATGAGGTCCACCGACCAAGCCATCTGTTATCGGCAGTGGTCCCGGTGACGTCACTAGCCCAGAGGCTATAAAAACTACTAACCGTCAATAAAGCTCGTTCCTTCTTCTTCGCCAGACATGCCCCTTACAAACTTGTGGTGCTCAGTTAGGTGAGATGGGCGCTTCTACAAGCTTCTCGGGTAGTTTGACATACTGTCGCTTGCACTATATTTCTTTGCAAATACAGCCTTCAGACTCGAGAGCCTGGGCAGTTTTTCATGAAAGGTAGTTCTGAAACGGCACAATAAGCGACCGCGCACCGCAAAAGACGACAGTGACGACGGTACAACCGGCTGGTTTCGGCGTCTGCGATCCCCCTTCCATTGTAACCACGGTGTTGGTCTATGCGTATACTCCGTTTCATACATCCTTGGTCCCGGCTCAGGACCTATTGAACGCCTAACATAAAGGCTGTTAATAAAAAGTGTCACACCACCACCACCACCACCACCGTTTCATACATAGCAGGTAACGCTGTGGAGGCTACAGAAATAGTGCGTCCTTGAAACCATATTACTCCACCATGTATCATTTGTCCTTCTCGAATCCTCAGTGAGTTTTTGGACGAAAAAAAAGAGCGATATAAAGTCAAGCAGCAACACTGAAAATTATGATCGAAGCTGTGAAGCGCTCGGTACCTGGACACTTTGCCTGTAATTTTCACAGAGTGTAAACTACTTTTTAGGCGCGGATGGAGTAAGGGCGACTTGCCCTGCAAGTCGCGTATCAGACAGCCAAAGCCATTCTTACTGCTTGAAGTCTCGATGAGTTTGGGGACGATAATGTGGCAAAAGGTAAATTGAAGTCTAGGAAATTGTCCTTCATGGCACTCAAGATCTGTCGCAACGAAATACGCTTGCGTCCACTTTGGTTGTAGGGCGGACTACTTTTTGGATGCGGACTTAGCCCGCGCGAACAGGCACGCTAGCTTTGGCAGCGTTGCCTGCTATGTATAAAACGGGGTATATGTACAGATTGCTTTCAATAAAATTAATTGAAAGTCACAACTCATCCTTTGAATTTTTTTTTGGTTGGTACGTTATTTTTGTTCACCGTTTTCTCTCAATCTTCAAAACTTCTGTCAAATAACATTGATAACTATGCAAAAAACATCCAGCAGTGCTTCACATTGTGATGTAATTGTACTCGGCGCATGGAATAAATTTTCAGAGATGTTTGAAGTAATCAGATTTAACTCTTTTTTTTTTGCAGTGCGGAATCACATCTATATTGGAAATGCTTATAAATCGTAAACAATTATAAGTTTCTGCAGTAAATGCCAAAAGCTTTTTCGAAAGAGAAAAGAAGTTAGCTAGGATTCCATTTGGCGGTTTATAATAAACAGAAAATGCACCATAGTAGTAAATACAAATGCCCGAAAGTCTGCAGTTCACAGTTCAGCGAACATGACTGCACGATACAAGACATAAAACCCGAGATAAAGTATTCGGTAGCTGTTTTTTTTGTTGTTGTTGAGTGAACGAACGTTTATGTGCCGCATTTCAATGAATCTGCATAATTACTTGCGACAGGAATGGTTAAGTCGTGTGCCAATGAGATTGTATTTGCCGTCACCTGAATCCGATGATCTTTATAATACTGCCAGCCTTAATTCGAAAACTGTTTATGCGTGATTGACACTTAACAATCTGCAAAGAATTACAGCCCAGACAAAAGAAGTAATTTTTAGGCCGGAATATAAGCAAATAAAGAGCAATCATATTAAATTTCTACACAAAAGTGAAACGATCAAAATAGTAAGTAGAGTTCAAACAATTGTAGTTTCCTTTACCTAAACCACGCTTCTGGATACACACATCAAATTGGGTTTAGGTAAGCTATCTCGTGTTGTTGGTATGATGGCGTGGCACAGAGCTTTATTTCTTTTCAAGATGAGGGATATTACTTGCATTACGCTCTCTTTTCCGCCCCTGTAATCTTGTCTCGTGGGATGAGGCCCGATCACCGCTGCAGATCTCGAGAAAACCCATTTTCTTTCAACAAAAACTTGTTCAGGCGCTATTTAATGTTCTTTGTGTTTCTTATACTTCTGAGTTATTTATAAAAGCGAATCTAAAAACTGGGTTCATTCTTTATAATTGCCATTTAGGTCTAGCCTTCAAACGGGAGGTGAAAGGAAACCTGTAGTTTCTTTAGCAGTAGTCTAATATTGGTGAAATAAAGCTTTCATATTCCATACGCCGCACGGAACAGCGCAAGGTTGTCACTGTGCGGGTAAATTATTCTACACAGAATATATCATTACTGTCATCTCTTTTGAATTTGCTTTAGAAGTCAGGTATTTATTTAGAAAAAAAAATTCTGTACGAGCACTACGCGAGTATTTTATCGATCGGTGTTCTCGAGACAAAAGGGAATTGTATTGTCTTGCGCGTTTTTTTTCTCGATCCTACGAATGTTTAATGTAAATTTGAACTACTGTACTTAAATCTGTGCGGTTGCTGCCTCTCTTGTACTGGAGGCTACGAGCTTCAGTAAAGTCGAGTCTCTTACCCGCAGTCTTCTTCATCACAGATGGAGTTAGTCAGTATTGTTACTATTACAACTGCGAACTGAAATATCATTACAAGAGCATTTCCGCGGCGGGTTTTTATTAAAATAAAGCAACATGCCCAGCAGTGAGCCGTCACAACCGCCGGACAACCGCGGCTGGTTTTGGCTTTAGTTGCTGTACTGAGCCAAAAGTTTCCAACGCAGCCTCATGTTCTCCTATTCAGTTACTGCGCGGCCATTTCTTGGAGAGTTCCTGGACAGAAAACCAGGTGATTCGGCGAGCGCTTGGTGCCCAGGTCTTTGGTACATGGAGGTAAAATCGACCGTGTAGCGGAAGGGATTCTAACCTCGACCGCAGTGACGTCAACAATGGCTTCCCGCTTTCAAGAGACCTCGATCGCAGCGCCACCGGAAACGGGTGGTGTCATCAACGTTCTGGCTGTCCAGTGGTTTCAAGCAGTCGCATTTTTGGCACCTAAATCACTGTAGACCTGCTGGCTGCATAACGAAAATAAATATTTCGTTGAGTTATGCTCCAGGCAGGCGACACAAAGCAAGCTGACAATTCTGTTTGCAGATGAACTCGGTAACAACGGAAACAAGGTCAAGGATGGGTGACTGCAGCGCCACCGCTTCGTTCGCCATTGGCGGGGACTGGCGCACGATGCGTACTCTCTAAACGCGAATGCGCCTAAATGGGAGTAAATAGGGAGTGAGCCGTCCTCTAACTCACTCTCTTTCATAAAAGGGAGGGCGCTAGAAGGCGGCTTATTCCCTTTTTACTCTCTTCTTTTTGCAGTGTAATTCCGGCCCGTGCGCTGCACTGCTATTTCTACTAGACTACATTTGCCGTGTGAAGCGTGGTTGGCCAATGCATCGCAAACACGATGGCTCAAGGAGGGCGCCGTTTATCGCAAAAAAATTGATTACGAACAAATAAACAGGAGTCACAAATTTCGCCAAATATTTTCTAGCCAAGTTGAAGGTGCGTAAAAATGTCCCGGCGTAACTTTCCGGCTGTCGCAGTGTCGTTGTTTTGACCGCCACTATTTTTTATCTTGTTCTCTTTCAACGATTCGGGGGCTTTTAGCGGTTTGTTAGCCTTGCGACGCGGTTGTGCGCCACCAGAAGTGGGACGGCGAACAGCGAAAATCCATCAGATACGAGTGGTTTCGTGTGGAGATTGTATATCGCGGCAGGAGCTTTACAAACGTCGACACGTCAGCTTGAATAACCGAGAGAGGAAAAAATAGGGAGCAGCGAAAAGCGGACAAAGCGACCATACATGCGAGGGCCGGGAAAACAGCCGCACAGGGCACATAAATGTTAGAGCGGCGCAGCGTACAACAGACAAACGCGACGAAGGCAGCTTTGCACTTGAACCTCGTCAGCTGCAACCTCGGATAGGGTGAGCGAAAGCAAAGAGATGGAAAGCGGAGAGAGAGACAGAGAGAGAGAGAGAGAGAGGAAGCATTCGAGAACGGAAGGGGAAGCGCGCGTGTAACCGCCTCTGACAGCAACACAGCAGGAAATGAAATTTATGGCGCCATTAAAATACTTCCCCTCCGCTCTCACCACCGGCGGTGCGAGGCGGACCCCCCCCCCCCCCCCCCCTTTTTTTTTTGCGGCTCCCAGTGAAGACGTGCTCGTGCTCTCAGACCTTGCGATTAAGCGCTGGGTGATGCCCAGAGGACTGTGTACCCGTACGAGGCTCTATGGCGAGAGCTGGATGCTTGATGACGGGCATCTGAGTCGCGCAAATTTAGCTTAACTTCGAATAGCTGCTGAGGAGAGCGCGATTCTTTCCGTTTCCTTCTGATTATCAGGCCTTGTGCTGTCCTAATTCTCCGCGTTCATTACAACTATTGTTGTTTGGAGACGTGCACGCGTTGATTGGAGCTTCTAATGCATAGCTCCGCTTCGTCAACATGTCTGCAGTATTTGCTGCAAACGTTCTTATCGCAGTCTCCGTCGTTTTCAACTACCTGGAGGAACGCACGGCAGCGCACCTTCGAGCCCACATGCATTATCTTTCAACCTCGAACAAGGCAGAGATTTCCTCAACCTTTCCGGACATCCAGTAGTCCACCTGCTCCTTCTTCAATCTGCTCCCCCACGGAAAAGCCTCCCGCGTCTTCATCACCCGTCGTGACGGTGACTTGGCGATGACAGCTGCCTCTCCCGTTTCCCCGCTACTCGTCAGCGACCGGAAATTCTTGGCATCCAACCTGAACAGTAGCCTTAGCCCTCAAAAGCATCGCACGCTTTATGGGGCTGATGTTGCTGACATGTCAGCCGGAATTTTTCTCGAGAACTTGTTTTTCGCGATCGGGAACGGGGTCCATAGCAAGTCTAATGCATACGAAGCGACGGCTGATAAAAGATGCCTGCAACGCCCGGAAGACGGTAGCTTTCCCTTCGGCTGTTGCTAAAGCGCTCCGTTCGCTGTCATCAACCACGAAGTCTGCGGTTACGTAAGTTTTATGCGAAACATATTACTAGAGCTACACTACAGCCCGTCGAGCGCGGCGGTGGAGCTACCATTGACCTTTAGCGTGACCACGTGACACCACGTGACAACATGACGTCACAGCAGAGGAGAGATGGGCTGCCGGCTCGCGCGGTCGGGCGCGGTGGTGGAGGCTCCACATCAGAGGCGTGGTGGCTGACCACGTGACAACATGACGTCACAGCAGAGGAGAGATGGGCTGCTGGCTCGCGCGGTCGGCCGCGGCGGTGGAGGCTCCACATCAGAGGCGCTGCAGCTGACCACGTGACGCTACAGCAGCGGTATAAAGCTGAGCTTGCCTCGCTCTCCGGGCACTTACGAGGCGGCCAGGTGTTGGGATTAGTGCACTGCATGGGCTCGGGCCGGCCCGAAAGCCCGGCCCGCGGGCCGGGCCGGGAACTGATTTGTTTTGCCGGGCCTGGGCCGGGCCCGGGCCTGAAGTTGCGGGCCCGGGCCGGGCTCGGGCTTAAAGCTGCGGACCCGGGTAGGGCTTGGGTCCGTACAAAAACGGCTGGTGTCCGACTATTCATTCACTATTGCAGAGTGAAGTACACAACTGCGGCATTGGAGCAGCGACACGGATGAGCTATGGGTTATAGTACTCGCTGAGAAAAAAACTAAGTTTTATTCATTGACTTATTTATTTCCTTACTTCTGCGCCACGGTGGCTTAGTGGTCAAAGCGCTTGATTACTGAGCCAGGGAACCAGGGTTTGCTCCTAGTCTCGGCGGCCGCATTTCTATTTAGACGGCAAACATGACAGCCATGTACTTTGCAGTATCATTACTCGTTGAAGAAATTCAGGTGGTCGAATGATCCGGAGCCCTCTCTCTCACTGCGTGACTTCCCTTGGGCCCTTAAGCCCCAAAACCGTAGCTTTTATTTTATAGCTATATTTTTCTCACGTGAGAAAATTCACAAACTAAAACGCGTTTGCTTTTCTTTTTGATCAGCTGACCGGACGTCTCGTCAATGAAATAGCCACAAAAGCTCGCGAAAGTTTGTAAATCTCATCTCATAACTGCATCTATCCCTCCTCGCTTATTCAGCCTGGTTGTCATCAGAAGTGTTTTGCCCTGAAAGTTATCACGTGGTTCGCGCGTTATCTTCTGCTCCACCAGTAACAGTAAAATTCAACCGGTCTTAACTGGCCATTGATCATTCGTCATCCCAAAACATACCTCGACACTATCAGAAATGCATTCGGGAAGAACATATTAGTTTAGGACGCTTATAGTCTTCAAAACACACACCGTCAAATGCTCAAGCCTTTTAGCTTTTCGTTTCTGTTGAAAGGCGACTAGTTCGGCTATGACTTCAACCTGTGAGACCGCGTTCACTAAAAAAAATGTCATCCTACTGCTTGCTAGGGAGCTTTAATGTTTATACTTCGCGGGCGGAATCATGGGGGAACGCAAAGTAGTCTATAACGCGCGTATGCAGCCATTTTTATTTGGCTCTCGGAACTTCCGAGTTTATCTTTGCGCACCTACACGAGATCACTGTCCAAAAGTCGGGCCTGGCGAGGCCTACTCTTAATCACTTCCTTCTGGGTTAAAAAAAAAAATCAGCTTTCTGCAAGCCAAACTGTGGTTTCAGAACCTTTGTCAGCCAGTTCCTTATCGGTTTAGTAGCAGTCTACTTGCTCAGAGTGAGCAGTAAATCTCAAGCGTTACTGTGAAACGGGCCGGGCCGAGGCTGGGCCGGGCTTCACTCCGGGATTCGCGGGCCGGGCCGGGCTCACTAGGGCGATAATTTAGCGGGCCTGGGCCGGGCCCGGGCTTGAAGCCGCGGGCCTGGGCCGGGCTCGGGCTTCAGGTCTCGGGCCCGGGCCGGGCTTGGGCCTCAAATTGAGGCCCGTGCAGTGCTCTAGTTGGGATGCCGCCTAGAAGCAGGGCTGATTTGAACGAGAAGCGAAAGCTTCAGCGTGCCACAGAGACCGATGAAGAGCGGGATGAACGTCTGGCTAAGCGGCGTGCTCAATATGCGGCTCGGCGACAACGTTCTTTCCATGGGTGCCAAGAATGCTGTTGTAGCCGGTGCTGGGGCAGCGGTTGTACACTCTGCATTGAATTCACCGATGATCCCGTATATAGCTGCCACGGCAATCCTTGCTACACTTCTAGTGGTTGTATTAAAATTACCAAGTATTCAACCAAGGAAAGCCATGTATTACGAAGCCTAGCCATCAATATGCTTCGCATCTGACTAGGCTTAACCTTAGCTAAGCCTCAGCCATTTTTTTTGGTAATTAGTTCACCAGAAAGTGCCGAGTTTAAAAAAAAAAAAAGCGTCGGGGGAAGCTTTTCCAGCTTCGAATCCAAATCTCTAAGCAATAACTGCATCTTTCCCAGCCGGACATGTGACAAGAAAGCTCGAAATACCGAATTATAGAATTTTGCTGACAAAAAACTTGATAGGGCTCTCCTCAGTGTCCCCTTAAAGGCTGTCTCGGCCAGAATTTGCATGCCCGCTACTACTACTGTTAAGCATTTACAAAGTACTACTACTACTACCACTACCACTACTACCACTACCACCACTACCACCACTACCACTACTACTACTACCGCTACTACTACTACTACTACTACTACTACTACTACTACTACTACTACTACTACTACTACTACTACTACTACGGTGTTAAGTGTAGGAGAAATACGAAGTGTTTTGTCTTATCACATTCACATAAATCGGAGCCGCCAGAACAAAGTTGGTTGCTTTTCAAAGAAATTTCTAGCGTAAATTCAAGTCAACCTTTGGAGACGACCTTTTTGCATCCGTAAACAAACGATACATTTTGCCGTCAATGGAGTTAAAATACCATTTCTATATTTCTCGGTGTATACTAAACGAAAACCCGTTGGGGAAACGAAATGAGCTCAGTTATCCAGCCGTCGGTGAAATCGCAAACAGGTGAAATTTTTCCGCACATGGCCAAAATTATTTCAAAGACTGAACTTTGCTTTTGCCAACTTCGATGGGATCGTTTCTCAAGAGGTGCAGCATCACGCTATCCCTGTAGCGAACAACAACGCGCCACGTGGGAGGAGACCTCCTAACTTCGCTTTTCTTACCGACGTTTTTATTGGCGGGTTGCTTCTCCTGTGCCATTATTAATCGTTCCGACCTCTCCGCCCTCCTCGCCCTGAAACTGGGTGATTGGTGTAAAAATAAAACAACTGCTTGCCTTTTATGAAAACGTCCATTGTTCGGTTCTAAGTTCCAGATAGTGATTGTTTGCTCTTCTCTATTTTTTTTCGTGTTTCCTGCTTTCGGATGCCGCGATACAAGCCTGAATACATACAAAGCCCTTCACCAGTTCTGAAGGCAGATATCGACCGGACAGAAAGCACTGGCTTCCTAAAAGTGCTAAGCATGATGGAAGCCAAAAGCCAAAGTTGGCTTCCATCATGTATGCCGTAACGAACACCTCTTTTCCCTTCACTTGTATGCTTGGAGGTGTTAAGCGTTATACATCTTGTCCCACCTGTGTGGCTCAGTGAAAACCTATATAGGCGCGCATATTGCCACCGTACGAACCAATCAGTGGCGCCGTACCGCGGCCGAACTGTTTTACCTGGAACCTGCCATGCCTTGGGCATTCGAGGTGCTCGAAGACTGTCTTCTTCTTCGTTCGAGTTCCCTGCTGTGTGGCACGCCCATCTCGTCTAATTAAAACCTGGGCTGTGTTCTTCAACCGTTTGTCGGTGACAGTATGATGCAGAACATTCTAAAAGTGCATAATGAAAAGAAAGTCGCAGAGGGTGGAGCATGGACAGGTTGCACATTCTAAGCAGAAAGGAGTGTACACTGGAGGACAACTCCAGTGTACACCGTTTACTCTCCTTTTACTCCCATATAGGTGTATTCTTGTTTAGAGTGCACTGACAACGAGAGAAAAGAACGCCAAGCTACAGGCACTAATGCTAGGTGTTTCCACTCTCAACTTAGGTGTTCAGGGTGTAGTACGCAACTCGCACCTTGGCTAACGCTTTCAGGTCTGTCCGCCTCGGCTCCGCACGAGGCAGGGAGAAGGATCTGAAAGCGGCTGTCCCGTGCTTGACGTTTTTATAATTTACTGCACCGTCCGGCGGTGCCCGCTTGCAGTGCGGCTTACTTCCCGGTCGAGTGTGTCCCGAGGCATGGCGGCCACAGAATGGAGCGGCTGTCACTCTTGATTGCGATTTATTGCGTTTCAGCGCTACGCTTTCAGACGCCGACAGAGCAAGGGAAAAGAAAGAAAAAAAATCGGGAGAAAATCAAATTAAACTAAAAAGACTGCTCCCGTTCCCTTTGCTTGTCCCTACTACCACGCCCGTGCTGAAAAATACAACATTCACGTGTGGAAGGACTGCTTTATTTCAGCACTTAGCGCCTAACGCGGCTTGCAGACAGCGCTCCGTCGGCTGCGCATGCAGCAGTCTACCTGGGCAAACGAAGGCTTTATTGCCTCTCCCGTTGCTCCCCATTCGGGAGTGCAGGCGAGACTTCCTAGGCGCTCAGGAAGTGAGAGGAATCTTCACAAAAGAGCACAAACGAAACGCGCAAAAAAGCACTGGAGTTTCTGACAGCATGAGCGAACAGAGGCTAGAAATGCGTCGGTACTTTGCTGAAAGGTTGGCTGGCACGACAATCGTGAAGTAGCGCCATTCAATAATAATAAAAAAGAAGACCTCTGAAGGGTTTCAGGAAAATAGGAGAAATGATTTATTTGTCAGGCCTTGTTTCAAGCACCATCTCTTCACATCACCACCGCGTACTCCGGTCGGCACCTCCCTGCCACCCAACAAGTAACTGGATTGATGCCCCTCCTTCTGGTTAGCCAAGACAAAGCGAGAACATTGAACGGAAGAAAGGTTTCCTGCCACTTTTCACACGCGTCGCTCGGATGCAGCTCGAAAGTAGTCCCTCCACAGCTCTCCGCGTTTCCCGTGGCATAGCGTGTTTAGATTTTCTTTCGCTTATTTCGAGCCGGTTTTCTCAGTGACAGCGTTTTACAGCCTTCTCAGGTGTTTGGCATGTTGAGTCAGGGTGTGGTTGAACTCCGAATGTCCCCGGCAGCGTCACTCATTAATCCACTGATTGTCAGTCTGATTACTTCATAGCAGAACAAAAAGAACACCGTACACAAAGGTAGACGGGACAAGCGCTTGTACAGGCTATATATATGCGCTGCGTGCTGTGTATTGCTCTATGCAGTCTTTAATCATGAACCAACTGGCACCAAATGAAACGCAGCTGAAATTTCTTCCACCGTGGGCCGTTTTCAACGTAATCCTTCTTCAATCTTTCGGTATTCATACATGGATTTATTTATTTATTTATTTATTTATTTATTTATTTATTTATTTATTTATTTATTTATTTATTTATTTATTTATTTATTTATTTATTTATTTATTTATTTATTTATTTATTTCAAGTTACCCTCTTGGCCCAGAGGGCATTACAGAGGAAGAGTGATGCAGTGAAAAAAAAAACAGTGCAACATACCTAACAAACAGTTCGAAAGAATGTAACAGAGACAAAAAAATTAACAGACGCTAATGTTATGACACAGTATTTCGGGAAAGCGGGATAAATAATAAAAAAACGACATATACAAAAAGACAGCCAAAACTGAATACAGGCATGAACAGGGGATTATCTCCGGGGCTCGGGGGGTAACAATCTAAAAACTAAACAGAAAGCACTGACATTGTATGAGAAACATAACTAATGAGTGGCAACACTCGTTAATGTTGGTCGCTAAAAATGGAGAAGAAAGTAGAGAACAATATGAAACTACATAAAACACTCAACAATATAACTGAAAACTTTCAAACTAAAGGAGTTAGAACAAAAAAAAAAACTTCTATGCTTTGTAATGTAAGCATAAGTTTTTCTTGAAAACTTCCACACTTTTTATAAGGACTAACGCGGCAGGCAGACGATTCCACTCTGTTGCTGTTTTAGGAATTAATGAATACTGATAGGATGTAGTGCGGAAGTGGGGGATACCTACTTTGCACGGATTATCGATGCGCGACGATACATATGTGGGTGATGTGATCAGTGCATTTTTTAGAATTAGATTGGTGTGGTAAATTTTGAAGAAAAGGCACAAACGGGAAATTTTCCTGCGCAGCGACAAGGGTGCTAATGATAAAGTTTCCTTCATGAGTGTTACGCTTGATAAACGACCATAGTCACCGGAAATAAAACGTGTGGAGCGATTTTGGACTGCTTCAAGGGCATTGGTTAATCCGTCGGTATGTGGGTCCCATACTGATGAGGCATATTCCAGTTTAGAGCGAAGAAGTGTTTTATAAAGAATTAGTTTCACAGATGACGGTGCCATAGAAAAATTGCGTTTAATATAGCCTAGCATGCGGTTAGCGTTTGCGATAATAGAAATAATGTGTTCATTCCAGGTCAGGTTTGATGTTAGAATAACGCCGAGGTACTTATAAGATCTTACTGATGTTAGCGAAGCATAATTAAGAAAGTAAGAGGGAGGGCGTACAATTCCGCGGCGTGAAAAACGCATTACTTTACATTTTGTCGTGTTAAGTGTCATATTCCATGTTCGGCACCAATCGAAAATAACATTAACATCACCTTGAAGTACAGCTATATCGTTAGTGGTCTTTATTGCCCGGTAGACGACACAATCATCAGCAAACAGTTTGACTGAAGAGTTAAGATTGTTTGGGAGATCGTTAATGTAGATGAGAAATAAAAGAGGGCCGAGCACGGACCCCTGTGGGACACCTGAAGTTACAGGAAGTGATGACGACATGTAACCATTAGCGCGCACGAACTGGGAGCGGTCAGTTAAAAAGCATTCAATCCAGGCTAGTACATTCGGGTCAATATTAAGTTTACTCAGTTTATAAAGAAGAAGTCTATGAGACACTTTATCAAAAGCTCGCCGAAAATACAAATATATGCAATCAATGTCGAACCCTTCATCAAGTAAATAATGAATTTCGTTTGTAAACGCAACTAATTGAGTTTCGCATGAGAAATATTGTTCCGTCTACCCTGATGTGCTTTAGCCTGTGCATTGCGCAATGAAGAAATCGCTTTTTAATCATGGACCTGTTAGCCCCAAAGCAAGAGGTGCTGAAGGAATTTTCAGTGGAACGGCCAACAGAAGCGCCAAGTGCGCAGGTTGTCCGAAATGGCAGATGCTTTGCCGTCATCTCATCTGAAGATTGAGGTGCCTATAGCGTTGATGGCGCTAATACGCAGAGAAAATTTCTCGCGGTTGCTTGATATAGAAGCTACAAGCACGAAGTGAAGACTTAATGACCCGCGTGTTTCGCGTGTGATTTTGTGAGAGCAGCATGCTCATGTAACCTGTCGAATCTCTGAAAACATCACTGAGCACAGCAAGGGCAAAGTGTGCACAGTGTGCTGTGTAGTTTGCTATAGCACAGTGTATAGAGCGCACTGAATGGAGCTACTTTACGGTGCGCTGTGAGTGTATGGCGCATTCTGCGCAGTTGATAGTTGTGCAGACAATGGGGGCGTTTCCTGCAGCGGGAGACGCTTGTCACAGTGCATGCAGTGATACGGAGACCAAGGCGCTTTTACTTGAGAGTGCATGATGGTGGCAATTCTTAATCGAGCAGCGTTTCGTGTAGTCGGGGCAAGCTCGGGCTTTCCTTCGCCGCGGTCCGACGGCGCTCAACGCGAGAGCGGTCGCCGCGCTCTGCTAACGGCGCATTACCGTGGGGCGGGGATGAATTTTTTAAACCGATGCCGCGTAATTGGGCTTCTGTCGTCGCCGCACTGCTTATACATACACTCGCTCTGCAGAAGTCCGCTCACACGCCCCAGTCGTCTCGTTGTGGTGCCCGGCGAAAATTAAGGCGATAATTGGGCACCGTGTTCACGCCCACATGAAACACGTCGGGAATAGCTTGCGGTTGTCAAATACGAGGGAAGGTAGAGTTAAAAATAAAGAGAGCACAGCTCGAGGCATTTATGTTTTTTTTTTATGAGAAGGAAATTGCGTCTCATCAAGCGCATACACGGCTCGACTTAACGCAAAAAGAGACGTTCAACTCCGTAATTAAAGATCCAGCTAAGCGAGGCGATGTTTTGTTCGTTGCACGCAGTATATACAACATTCATCAGTCTTTAAATAACTGTCATCGGTAGAAAATTCAGTCATGGCACAAGAGCGTCAGAGAACCGCTTGCGTTCGCAACAGCATAATAATCGCAAAAAGAGGTATGCCACTGCTGTGCGGTAACGCCAGTATTCAAGACATGTGTAGTCAGTATACTGCACATTCGTACTCACTAATGTTCAATGAGGCCGGCAACTCGATAGCTTTGACCAGCACATTCTGCTGTCATGGGTAAAGTATATTTCTCTGCGATTTCGGTGAATCAATTGGCGCGATATGCTATTAGGGATCTGAATCAATCAATCAATCAATCAATCAATCAATCAATCAATCAATCAATCAATCAATCAATCAATCAATCAATCAATCAATCAATCAATCAATCAATCAATCAATCAATCAATCAATCAATCAATCAATCAATCAATCAATCAATCAATCAATCAATCAATCAATCAATCAATCAATCAATCAATCAATCAATCAATCAATCAATCAATCAATCAAAACATTTTGGGCAGCGTGAAGCATTCTATAAAGGAAAATTAAGAAGCGGGTCCCTAGCTGATGGCTCAACTGGACCATACGTGAGGACAGTATGAGAAGAATGAAACAAAACGCTCAACAACAGCCGTTCTAACAATGAAGGGACGTGAGAAATGGTTATGCGCCGCAGGAAGTTGTCCATATGGCCATAGGCAGCGTCAAACAAGCCACAGCTGTGCACTGCAGCTTCTCTTTTCGATAAGAAAGGCATAGAATTCGGCATGAACTTCCTCGTGTAGAGAACCGTGTCTGCCGCGCACGTTTTAGGTCATGCTGAACGCGCCTGTGAATATGGGCGCTGCGGAAACACCCTGCGACAAGCCTTGCCATGTAGACTTCCATCGCTGCGAACGCAATCGAGGCGCACAAGTTAGATTTCGGTGGCTGTAGGCAGATAAGTAATCGGCTCGCGTTGCGCGCCGGCCGGCGGCACAGGACGTCGGCTTGGTCCGAGCGCAATCGATCTCGAGCTGTCCTTGTCATATCGCTTCTGGGCGTATTGACGAGAGACGCCGGCGACAGAGTCTCGGACAGAGCTCTCTGGGTATCCTGAAAGCCGGCGCAAAAGTTCTCCGCTCTTGAAGGACGGCGACAACTCCCCCTCTTGCGCCAGGTGGCCGGCGAGAAAGAGCGACGCGGTTATTGGGTTCCCAGTCTACCGCTTCCCGAAGGGAGGAAAAAAAAAATGTGCAAGAGGACTGCCCAAGTAACAGAGGAAAAAAATTACGTCATTCATCAAACGCAGGGAGAAAATATTGCTTTTATTGGAGATTTAAGGGTCCTCCTTCGGCCATCTCCCTCCAGGCCTGCGCTGGAGCTTAATAACGCCTGCCCATCAAGTGTTCGCCATCTCCGTCGTCGAGATCATCTTGTGACGGAGCTGCTGGCTATTACTTTTGCGAGTGGCATTCATATCGACGCTCGCTTTGAGACACATTCGGCCTGTAGCTTGCCTAGACAGCCGCGTTATTTATTGGGATCTTCACTTATTAAACGCGTAAGTGGGCCTGATTTCTCCTGGTGGCCTGGAGTCTCAGCGAGAGCAGCCCGCAACGGTAGATCCACGTGCGGTCAGCCTCTCTTTCCGCTGGCGTGCTTTGTTGCCGGTGAACCACTTGTGAAGCAGCTGAGACTGCGATGCCTACATAGCTATGAGCGACCATCAGATGCGCATGACAGCTGCGGGTAGTAAATTTCACCCAGAATAAGTAAATCAGTAATGACCGGCAACGCAATACACTCATCTTCATAGCAGTTAATCCCGTGCGTAGGTGCGTATTGCATATTTCAGAGTAGTTAGCTAATGGCGCCGATAGCTGCTCCCGGAAGCGAGGAAAAAGTGAAGCGCTGTCAACGAAACGCGCCGCGTCGTAATGGATATTAAAGATAAGAAACCCACACCCGGTTCGGCAGTGGGCGCAGCCGTGCACGCACTCAGCATTGCGCTTGGCTTCTGCGCCCGCAGTTCGTTGCCGCTGGCACGGCGGCACGCCAAAGGGCTTATCCGAGGTCGCCCTGGCGGGGTGCAGACCCTGCGCCAAAGAGAAGCATGGACGTGCGCGCGTTCACTTCTGGGTGAATGCGTCAGGCGAGGCTATAGGAACGTGCTGCAAAATATGTACGCCGCTAGCCTAGCAGATCAAATAGATGTGGCGGCCAGTAGCTTAACGAACGGAAGCCACTAAGGGAATTTAACCTCGGCCCTCGGAAAGATGACATCTGAGTACACGAGAACTCAGCCATAAGAACACTTGGTAGAGATGCGGCTTATTTGCAGGCATGAGTTACTTTGCAGGTTATTTGTGGGCGAGATCGCCGAGGGACCGGGAAAAATCTATCCGAAGTAGCTGCATAAAGCTTTGACAGATCACCGAAATCTGTCTAGCCAGTCGTCAGCTCGTAGCTATATAAGTACTGACGCCGACGCGGATGCTGTTGCGATAGAAGTTACTGACGGCGGCAAACTCGGGGAGATTAGTCAAGCCGTAAAGTTTCGGATGACATTATTGATGTCAAGGTATTGAGGCAAAGATGTGCATGTGATCGACTTCCTGAGGTGATTTGTGGGCTTCAGTGCTTAAAGGAGGTGGACAAGCATTGAGTGCTCTTGCGACGCTCAAAAAGAGCGTACTGACACAGTTGACAGAAAGCGTTTAGAAAATCGAAAGCTTTTCCAAGAGACAATTTTAAAGATCGTTACCTCTTACTACTTACGTTTGCAATGGACGCGTCTGTCTGCAGTGAAGGTCAGATTGACCAATACAGTTACCACGTAGTGACCACTCTATATCACGCAGCAACGGTGGGCGCGTATAGCCTCAACTGGTGCCTATAGTTTCGATCCGTTGTATATGTGCCAGTATAGCAGCCATCGAAGTGGGACCCCTTCCTCTGGAACCATCATTTGCATCAAATTTGGGGGCCACCCATTTGACGCAGGATGGTCCAAGTGGTGTCAAATGAATTTGCATGCTCCTGGGGATAAAATTACTTATTGAGATGAAGCCCAAAATATGTGACGAATTCGCACCGACGATCTTTCCTCCCCCAAACCCTGCATTTGGTCGTCTCCACGTTTGCTGAAGACCAAATATTAACCTCGAAATCTATCTACTCTGGCTCTGCCGTCACCTTTATGGGCTGCAACAAAAAGCAGGTGATAGAAGCACTTCACGTATTTCTTGTGCCAACCACGAGGTTAAAATCATCTCAAATGTAACCACGGGCATATAACGCATAGAAAATAAAGGAAATGTGAAACAAAAGGAAGGAAAAATCTCTGCCCCTCCCGTAACCGAGAGCAGAGTAAGCATAAAATGCTTACGGGCATCACACATTAGTTGTAGATGGCACTAGTCAAAATCTTGAAATGGGTCTAGTGTTTAACGCACCACACCACACCACACCACACCACACCACACCCACCACACCACACCACACCACACCACGCCACACCACACCCACCACACCACACCACACCACACCACACCACACCACACCACACCACACCACGCCACACCACACCACACCACACCACACCACACCACACCACACCACACCACACCACACCACACCACACCACACCACACCACACATACTGTGCACTGGTCCATGTGGACGCAATCGTTTCCTGTGAGTGTCTGGGGAATCTCTCCCGCCCTGCCTCGTCAGCTGTATCCGGTTTCTGTCAGGCTCCATTGCTTGGCTTAAACAGCCGTGACGGTGGCGGCATTGAAATGCAGGACGATGCAGAAGCGTACGCGGACACGACGAGACGCAAGCCTGACAAGAATGTATATGCAGCGCGTTCGAATAATCCGCGAGCGTGTATACATCTGCCTGCCAAAGGGGGAAACGTCATGAGCTGAAGGCCCAGCGGCCGGTCTTTTACATGCGTGAGTGTGGGACCGCGGCACCATCCTTGGGAACGGCGCGGAAGCAGTTTTTCCGCCCAAAGCTCTTCTCGCCCTGGAGCTCCCCTCTTGCTCTAAGCGGCCTCTCTCTTAGAGAGTCTCGTTGAATCTCGTACAGTGCCCGGATGCTCTCGTTTCAGCTCCCGGATGTGTGGAATTCAGGGCCCAGATGAGTGGAATTCAGTGCCCGGATGTTGGCTCTCGGTCTCGGCGTGACGTCACCACACTGCCGACAACGGGAGCTAAAAGCATTTCATGCTTAAAAGAAACACAAGAAGTTACTCTCGTCAGGGCTTTGAAATACCTTCCTGTAGTAAAAGTAGTATGTTAGCCACTGCGGTTGAAAGAAGCTCTATCCAATCCTGACACAATTAAATTTAGAGCTCGGTGAAGTGTAATTTCCGCGACAGCGCCCGGTGTCAGCATCTCAGTGCATCCCGAGGCATTCTCGACATACCGCAGCTGCCAGGGTGGATGGACGCGCAACAGATCTTGCGGAGCGCTTGCGGCACTGGAACCAAGTGCGTGCCAGTCAGCCAACCGCCACAAGCAATACAGCGTAAAGCTTTCGCAGTCAATAAAAGCAGCGACTATATAGCCGCCCGTCCACGTCCGATTCAATCAAGATGTCCGGGGAGCTCACCGCGGTGCGAGCCGAGGCACCTCATCGCCTGCTGCCCCAATCAGGCAGGACTGAAGCGGCCATTTTCAGCTGACTCACTCCTGCCGTTTCCCCCTACTCGCTCTTGCTACGTAACGCATGCCTAATGGTGGGGACAGCGGCATCAGAGTTCCTCGTGGCATCCCGTGCTCTTTCCGGCCTTCGCCGTCTGCGTCGTATCCAATCATGGCGAGCCTATATTCGAAAGTCCCCGCATTCACCGCCGCACTCCCAGCCGTCTTCTCGATTCCTGGGGCGATTCCGGTAGGGGCCACCGCATCCCCGCGGCTGTTTTCTGCATTTTGCCGCAATGACGTAAAATAACCCATCTAGGCAATGGGCTGCTCGACGTATACGGTTGTCTTGCATCTGGAGTGTGAGCACGCACAATATAAAGGACAAAGAAAATGCGAACATTCACTGCGCTGTTGAGCAGTTCGGCTATTGCAGCTAAGAGGCTACCGAAAGGCGTGAGAATGTCAGGATATCTCGTTTTTGTGAGTCTCGATCGCATGTCGTTAGTAAATTCTCACTGACCTCATCGATACAGTTCTATATTCGAATATAAATTTTAAATATAGTATATTTATTTTTTTATTAAATATTCTGTTTGTCAAAAGCAGTAATTATACCGGAATATCAGAAAATAAAGAAGCCGCAGAGACGTATTGAATGGTCCCGATTACCTCAGATGCACAACGACGTGACGCTGGTGCGGCGAAATTCGAATGACATGTCTACGCAAATAACTGCAAGGATCAATGCTGCACAGAAAAATCACTATCTTTATGGAAGGCATACATAAAGAAAGCACCTTGTGCGACACAGAAATCTCTTCGCCGTACATTTTCTTATTCTCAAAACTATTGTCTGTGTATCTATTTCGTTAGGCATTCTTTTTTTATCGCATCATTCCGTCTTATCACTTAGGAATTTACATCCTTGAACCCGTGAAAAAATGCAACCTTGTATCAATGCCACAGCCGCAGGAATAGCGACTTAGAAAGACATTGTTCTTCGTCGGAAACAGCACATCTTGAGAACAGCCCGTGTCACCGCTACCTCTTTCCTCGTCAGCGTTTTTTCCTTCCTCCCATTTCACCCCTCGGCTGTTCGCGTTATAATTGATGTTCCCTCCGCTGCCCATTAATGGAATGCCTCACGCCAACGTCAGGAGAGAAACGCGGCGGAAACACGCGGGCTTCCCTTTCACCTCCTCGCCTCCCCTGCTCTAGCCCCGGGTGCAGTTCAAACCTGCAGCGACGGGACGAGCCGAAACGGTGCACCATCGATCGTAAACCGCGCCGATGTTGGGGCTTGCCCTGGGAATGAGCATGCACGTAGTGCGGGCACGCGCACGGGGGAAAAATAAAAGTGAAGCGAATAAAGTTTCTTTAATAACCCGCCATATGCCGCTTTTCCTCAGTTATAGCCATCTGACTCATAGGCCGGTTTTGGTTGCCGCGAATCAAACAGCACTCCTTCTTTCCTACATCCGGCCTCTTTCGCGCTCTTTTCGTTGTTTTTGCTTCGCCAGATATATATATATATATATAGAGAACGTAAAGGAGGCTTCAACAGTGGGGTACATCGTCCCGAAAATTCGGGAACCGGACCAGAGAACAGCTCCCCGGCCCGCACATTTCTGACTCCCACCGTTATTTATCGCCTTGACGGAAGTGTGCCGCCGCGGATATCGGGATCGCCTAATCTCTCCGGAGTGCCATATAGGCAACAATTTGTTAGCCAGAAAGCTTGCCTCGCTCCGCATATCCACTACCCCCGGGCTCCTGCGACTCCACTTCCCTGCCGCTCTTCCGCACCAGCCTTCACTCCCTCCACTCCCTCGGCAAACATTATTTAGCCCAACCCGCAGTCACGTGGACACCAAAGAGCAGTCCGAATGGCGCCCTCAATCTTTTCCGTTGTAGTTTCGTGACGCCGCCGTGCATCTCAAGCGCCCCTCCGTCCTTCACGGTCCTCTTTGGGGAGGGGCGGAGGCCAAAAGGGAAGCGGAAGGGAAGAGAAGGGAGGGTTGTCCCTTGCGCCCACCCTTTTGTCCCCCAGCCCACGCAGTTGCCCACGGGGCTCTAAGCAGCGCGTTGGAGACCACTTAGACAGAGTGGGTAGGAAAAAAAAAATGAGGTCTCGTAAATTTTCACCCGGAAACGGAACTTCGGCAGAGGAAGAGGAGGGCGTGAGCTTGGAAGTGCTGCGTTTTCTCAGTTTATTTCGTTGTCTTAATGAACGGTGCGCTCGTACTCTTTCATTTCTTTTCTTTTCATTTTTAATTTTTTTTTAATTTCCTTTCTAAGCCACGCGCACTTGAGTGGTTAACTGTTTTGTCGATGCCTTTCTACGTTTTCGCGAAGCAGGAGCGCTGCAGATCGAAAAAGAAAAGAATAACATGCCTGCAATAGAAACGTTCATCTCTCCCATAGTACATATCTAGCACGCCGTACTTATAGACGTTATCTGCTAGTTTCTGACCGGAGCGCCTATATTAAATGCTAGTTTTAAGCTTCTTGCATATCGAAATAAGTACATCTATAACAGGGATTACTCAATGGCTATTGCTTATGGAGCCGTCTTACAGTGTCTGCACTGTTAGCGTGCGCCTTTGTTGTGAATTATTGCATTGCAATGGGATGAACTGCTGCTCGCGATGCCGGTCATCATGGCGAATACCGGCGCTTCCTCACTGCGCACCACGGATGCCATGTCCATGGATGTTGTTGAGCTCCGCCCTTACAAAATTACGTCATTCGTGGTCAGGAGTAGAATCCGTGAAAACGCGCTCAGCAGCACTACGCCCCGTCCGATGAATTTATGCGTCTTCATGTGCAGCCAGCGTTGGTTTGCTGAGATGGTCATGCATCTGCTTTCATTGGTTCTTTTGCTCCGGTCTGTGCAGCGTGTACTTTCTTCCTAGAGCGTATCCGCTTTAATGCCTTTCAGTGTGTCAGGTCAGTGTCCGCCGCCAAAGCACAGTTGTAGGTGCTCTGCACAGCTGCTAGGGTTTTCTCACGTAATACCGTCTGTAAACCGTGCTTTACACTGCGCACAACATATAAAAAAGAAGCTGAATAAAAAAAAGTATATATGCATGAGCAAACAAACTCACCGGCACTCACCTATGGGGCAGAAATGTGGAGGCTAACAAAGAGGGTTCAGTTTAAGTTAAGGACTACGCAGCGCGGTATGGAAAGAAAAATGATAGGTGTAACGTTAGAGGTCGGAAGCGGGCGGAGTGGGTGAGAAAATAAACGCGGGTTAATGACATCCTAGTTGAAATCAATAGGAAGAAGTGGGCTTGGGCAGGGCATGTAATGCGAAGGCAAGATAACCGCTGGTCCTTGAGGGTAACGGAGTGGATTCCAAGAGAAGACAAGCGTAGCAGGGGGCGGCAGAAAGTTAGGTGGGCGGATGAGATTAAGAAATTTGCGGGAATACGGTGGCCGCAACTGGTGAAGGACAGGGTTAATTGTAGAGACATGGGAGAGGCCTCTGCCCTGCTGTGGGCGTAGTCAGGCTGATGATGACGATGATGGTGAAATAAACTCTGCACAGGTTAGTTCACTCCTGCTTTTTGCCGTTCGACAAGACAAGAATAATCTGTATACAGCGCTAAAAGTCACAGATGCCCTGCAGCGTCAATGCGCCTGAGGGGGTTCGCGTCCTGCGATAATTTGCAAACACGACATTGTTGCAAACTGACCATAAATAAGTGCGAATAATGTTCAGCGCTAAAAATAAATGTCTCAAGCGTAGAGGCCTGGCTTTGTTTTTTAGCTTCAACATGCACAGGAAGCCCAGAGCGGAGCAAGGAAATTAACACAGTGCGCGTTCTTTGTTCATACTGAATGAGCGGCCGTGCTTCCCGTGTCAAGTTATTATGGTGGAAGTGCGGCGCATATGTGCAGGACTATAATGCACGCTTAGCGTCTTAGAATATATGTTAAGCGGAGCCTCCATAAAGCTGGCCGCAATGAAGCCTTGGTTTTTGATCCAAAGCGATAAAAGACAAAACTTAGGCAGCATACGAGCTACAAGAGCCACATCAGACATAATCGGACTAAAAAGAGGCTGCAGACAAGGTTGATATTGTGATATTACGCCTCGCTGAAGCATTTTGCCTGAGACTTTTGTTTATGGCAAGCGACTCAAGTTATGAAAGACGCCGTAGTCAAGGGCTGCGTAAATTTCGTCCACCTGGGGTTCTTCAACATGCACTTTTATAGCACAGTACACGAGCTTCTAGAATTTCGCCTCCATCTAAATTCGACCGCTGTGGCCGGAATCGAACCCGCGTCTTTCGGGTCAGCAGCCGAGCGCCGTAACCACTGAGCCACCGCGGCGGCCAACTTTCATCGGAGAGTTGTTAGTTTAATGCGAATCAGTTCTTGTGTGTCAAGTCTGGATACTGCGTCGACGTATCAGAAACGGCAATACGATCAAAGTCAATGAAATTTTCTTGACCCGGAGCATCCAATCAATGAGTTTTTTTTTTGCTCGCCGCCTTAACCTATTCAAGCATTTTTTCAGTGTCTCGTGGTAGAAGCTACCAAAAACTTCATTTGTGACGTTTCGCCAGTATGTTGCATTCCAGGAGTGTAGTGATTTGTTCGCCAACTACAGCTGTAAATAACGAGCGAAAATATATTTCTCCCGTAAAATTTCTTTAATAAATGAATTGGACGAAATAGCATCAGAAACACGGTGACGGCAGGAGGCAACTTCAGCCAGCACACACGGCTATTATTCCAGGAAGCGCTTGACGCTTAATGTGATACCTGTCCTAGCGTGACTGCAGCACATTAAATGACAGGCGTTCGTTCGATAGAGGCCTATTTTGTGGTGTGGCACGAAGGTAGAATGAAGGAACTGGACGAACGAACCGGCGGATAAGCTTAGTGGCTGCCGAGCTCATCGATGCCGCTGTAAAGCAGCAGTTCCGACCGCCACCACAGCTTCGAAGGTGTCGCCTTTCCTCGTCACAGCGAGAGTGCGATGAAAAGTGAAGCGCCGTGTTTACTCAGCGGCGCAGCTGAAATATATGTGCGGTTTGGAGACCCACGGGAAAGCGACGGGTGCAGGAGCGCGTGCAAAGCGCGAAGGAGGGTGGGTGGGGGGGATGAATCGCGGCGAGGCGGCGCCTTTCCATTAAGGGCGTGCACGTGATTGATTCGCGCGCGTCACGGGAACCGCGCTGGGCCCCTCCGCATTGGCCTGACTATCGCTCATCACGGAGTGGGTCGTGCCATCGAGAAACAAGACGCGGAAACCGCGATAAGCAGCCCGCCCCCGTTTCACCGCTGGCGCTAAAGCGCAAACTGAATGACGTGCGTAGTAATGCATGGCCAAAGTGGTGAGAAATCGTGGACTGCGTCGAACATGCACGGTCGAGTCGCGTCTTTTCAAAAGCGGTGGCTTGGGTGTAAAAACCCTGATGCTCCTACTCTACTGGCTGCGTTCGCTCAAGGCATTTCGGTTTGTTTATGGTTGGTGGTTCGTGGAGGTTTAACGTCCCAAAGCGACTCAGGCTATGAGGACGCCGTAATGAACGGCTTCAGAAATTTCCGTCACCTGGGGTTCTTACGTGCACTGGCATCGCACAGTACACGGGCTTCTAAAATCTCGCCTCCATCAAAATTCGACCACCGCGGACGGGATCGAACCCACGTCTTTCGAGTCAGCAGCCGAACGCCATAACCACTGAGCCCCCGCGGCGGCTCCCGCGGCATTTCTTCAATATCATCACCACATATTCTCATCTTTATTCTAGTTGCTTTTGTTGACTTTCACAGCAGTATTTTTCATTGAAATTTAGGTCGCTCGACGCGAAGTAGTGCGTACATATCAGAAAAGGAATGCAGATATAGCAAAAATCGTCTGAGCAATTAAAAGCGCAAGAAGCAATGCTCTGTGTTTGTTAAAGTTCAGGTTATTCCCTTTCTTATGTTACTAAAGAAGGGGATATCTAACTTTATGTAGTCAGTCTTCCTCCCGACATGACATTCTTCAATTTCTTAACCCATCTTTTCAAACCTTCTATTGAAGTTGCATGACAAGTCACTCATTGGAGTGGCAATGTAAAACTGCATGTGACATAGAAAACGAAAGGGCACTAACCAGGGTGTATCTGGGGCTTCATTTCGGTCTGAAGCGTGTGCAAAATGCGGGGTTCTAGTCGGGCATGTGATTGCCATTTATAAATGTTGTAAAACTGTGGTTGATTCCGTTTCGGTTGAATGGAACTGCTGCTTACTTCTTATTTAAGCTAAATATTCATCGTGGTCACAGTAGGTGGACACTGACAGCAGCGAACAGTAAACTGATATTATAGGAGAGTCGAAGACATCAGCGTAAATTCCAGTGAAACTGAGGACGCAGCACAAATTGCGTGTGCACCAAAGAGTGCACAAGTTTTTGCTGAGCGCACGGACAGTCCTATGTGCTGAACAAATTCGAGCTACGCTGATGTTTGCTGTGGGTGGTAGGTGCGCGAAGCACCTGCGTGCTGGAAGTAATACCCCCTCACCGCATGGCTGAAGCTCTGACAGCCACTCAAGGGCTGGACGCTTGCTTCACAAGAAAGATATTGTTACGTTGCCCGAAAGGTTAGTCACAAGCAAGGGCGACCGGAGCGCAGAGCGAACAACACAGGAGACACCGAACACTAGCGCGCGCACACCAGTCAGGCACTTCCTTCTCATCGTCTTCTGTGAATATCCGTTGCATGGCCCCCCGTCCGGAAAAACACCGTCACGGTGTACTGGATGATGTTGAGGGGCATGGCGAGAGGTAGGGTTTCAGGCGAGAGACGTGGACGATATCACGTTGAAGGTGGCGGGAGGAAGCGTGCTGGAAGGCCGGAGCGATCTCGTACGTGACAGCGGTTACCTGGCGCAGGACACGGTACGGGCCAACATAACGGGACAGAAGTTTTTCGGAGAGGCCGACGCGGCGAGATGGGGACCAAAGCAAGACGAGGGAGCCAGGAGAGAAAGAGACTGTGCGGTGACGGCGGTTGTAGAACTCCTGCTGGGAGGACTGCGAGGCGAGAAGTCGGGAGCGTGCAAGTTGACGGGCGTAGTCAGCACGGGCAATGGCGTCTTGGGCGTATTCAGAGGACGGAGCAGCAGGAGTAGGCAGTAGCGTGTCCAAAGGCAATTGGGGCTCGCGGCCGTATAAAAGGTAAAAAGGGGAGTAACCGGCAGTATCATGGCGGGAGGAGTTGTATGCGAAGGTAACATACGGGAGAGCGAGGTCCCAGTCGCGGTGATCGGGGGAAACGTACATAGCGAGCATATCGGTCAGAGTGCGGATGAGACGCTCAGTAAGTCCGTTTGTCTGCGGGTGATAGGCGGTGGTGAGCTTGTGCTTAGTAGAGCAGGACCGAAGAATGTCGTAGACAACCTTGGACAGAAAGCAGCGGCCGCGGTCTGTAAGAAGTTGGCGGGGAGCACCATGGTGCAATATGAGGTCGTATAGCAAAAAGTCCGCAACATCTGTAGCTGTACTGGTTGGCAGTGCCCGCGTGATCGCATAACGGGTGGCGTAGTCCGTGGCAACTGCAACCCATCTGTTGCCGGAGGTGGACTCTGGATACGGACCCAGAAGATCCAAGCCGACGCGATGGAAAGGTTCTGGGGGCACGTCAATAGGTTGAAGTGTGCCAGCTGGGAGAGCAGCAGGGCTTTTACGGCGCTGGCACTCATCACAGGCTGCAACATAGCGGCGTACGGAGCGGAACAGGCCGGGCCAAAAGAAGCTACGTCGCGCGCGGTCGTATGTACGCGATACACCCAAGTGGCCAGCAGTGGGGAGATCATGGAGTTCATGAAGGATAGCAGGACGAAGGTGCTTGGGGACAACTAGTAGAAGGTTGGGGCCATCCGGATTGAGGCTGCGGCGATACAAGATTCCGTCAGAGAGCACAAAGCGCCGCATCGAGGGATCAGACGGTGTGGAATTGAGGCGGTCGATAATTGAGCGCAAATCGTCATCGCGGCGCTGTTCTTCTCCCATGTTGGCAAGGACAGAGATAGAAAACAGGTCGGCTTCGGTGGCAGGGCCAAACAAGTCACACTGGCCAATGGGGTAGCGGGAGAGGCAGTCGGCATCTTGGTGTAACCTGCCAGACTTGTAAGTCACGGTGTAATCATACTCTTGCAGACGCAATGCCCATCTCCCAAGCCGCCCTGCAGGGTCCTTCAGAGAGGAGAGCCAACATAGCGCATGGTGGTCGGTTTTAACCGTAAAAGGGCGGCCGTATAAATAAGGACGGAATTTGCCAACTGCCCAGACAAGGGCTAAGCACTCACGTTCTGTTATGGAGTAATTGCGCTCGGGCGCAGAAAGAAGGCGGCTGGCATAGGCGATGACACGGTCCAGACCGGATTGTCGCTGAGACAGCACAGCGCCGATGCCGTAGCCACTGGCGTCAGTACGGACTTCAGTGGGGGCCTAAACATCAAAGTGCGCCAAAACTGGTGTGGTGGTCAGCTTGGCGATCAAAGTGGAGAAGGCACGTTCTTGGTCAGGTCCCCAGACGAAGGTGGCGTCTTTCTTCAATAGGTCGGTGAGGGGACGGGCGAGGTCGGCGAAGCCCTGAATGAATCGACGGAAGTACGAGCAGAGCCCCAAGAAGCTTCGGACGTCGTGGCAAGATCGGGGAAGGGGAAAGTCTTTCACGGCCCGGATCTTATCGGGATCAGGGTGAACCCCCTGGAAATCAACGATATGGCCCAAAATAGTGATCTGACGTCTCGCGAAACGGCACTTCGAGGAGTTAAGCTGTAGGCCGGCACGACGAAAGAGGGAAAGAATCTGGGAAAGGTCTTCGAGGTGGGATGAAAATGTAGGCGAAAATACAACGACGTCGTCCAGATAACACAGGCACGTGGTCCACTTAAATCCCTGCAAAAGGGCGTCCATCATGCGCTCAAATGTGGCTGGCGCGTTGCATAGGCCAAAAGGCATTACTTTGAACTGATATAGGCCATCAGGGGTCACAAAAGCGGTTTTCTCACGGTCCTTCTCATCGACGGCAATTTGCCAGTAGCCGGAACGAAGATCTATAGAGGAGAAGAATTTGGCTCCGTGTAGGCAGTCAAGGGCGTCGTCAATACGCGGCAGAGGATAGACGTCTTTTTTAGTTATCTTATTGAGGTGTCGATAATCAATGCAAAACCGCCAGGAGCCGTCCTTTTTCTTCACTAGTACCACTGGAGAGGCCCAGGGACTGTGGGATGGTTCGATTATGTGCTTGGCAAGCATTTTTGTGACCTCGTTGTTTATGACCTTGCGCTCAGGTGGGAGACACGGTAGGGCCTGCGGCGAATTGGATGGGCATCGCCGGTGTCAATGCGGTGCGTCACAGCGAGAGTTTGGCCCAGTGAGGTGTTGTAGAGGTCAAAAATGTCGGAGAACGACTGGAGAAGGTCACGAAGCTGAGAAGTTTGGTCGGGGCGGAGATCTGTGGGCATCATGGTCGTGAATGCGTCCGAGGTCAGCGGAGTGGACCGCGGTGGGTCTGGGGGGTCGCGATTAGGAGAGGCATCTAATGGAGCCACAGGGCACTGGGCGAGTGGGGACAACGTAGCGACGCACATGCCGGCTGGAAGCAGCTGTGAGGAGAAGCCGAAGTTCAAGAAAGGTAGAGACAGGTTGTTGGCTGTGACGGTGGCGATGGTATGGGGCAGGGCAACACTGCGGGTCAGTGCGAGGTCAAGGACTGGCGCAACGATGTAGTCACCATCGGGAACAGGGCGAGAAGGTGTGAGGGAAACGAAAGATAAGGCTTGAGGGGGCAGGTGGGCATAGTCGGGGCAGGTCAACCGGAGCGACGAGTCGATGGGGTCAGGATCGAGTTGGGGAAGCTCAAGGTGAAGGACACCCTGCGAGCAGTCAATGAGGGCAGAATGATCCGACAAAAAGTCTAAACCGAGAATGAGGTCATGGGCGCATGTGGTAAGGACGGTGAACTGAACCGGCGTACTGTGGTCTCCGATGGTCACGCGAGCGGTGCACAGTCCCTCGACAGCAGGCATGGCACCATCCGCGACGCGCACACGGGACGTTGCAGGCGTAAGGACTTTGCGTAGGCGACGGCGGAGGTCAGCACTCATCACGGAAATATGGGCACCGGTGTCAATAAGGGCGCGCACAGGAACACCGTCAACTGTAACGTCTAGCAGATTGGGTCGAGTCGTCAGTAGAGGGTTTGAGGTCCGGGTCGTTGATGCAGCGTCACCTCCGGGAGCTGCATCACTTAGTTTTCCCGATGAGAGGGGCGGTAGGACGCAGCAGTCGAAACACGAGGCGACTGTGGTGAGCGTGAGCGGCGGGCTAGCGGCGAAGGCGAACGGGAGGACTGTCGTGGAGGTTGATCGGCGGCCTCAGACGTCTCGGATGGGCGGCGGGGTGAAAAGCGGCGAGTGTAGTTTGAACGGTAGTAGGAGGCGTCTCGCGGGGGTGACGTCCAGGGGCTGCGGCAGTGGCGGGCAATGTGGCCGACCCGAGAGCATTGAAAACAGATTGGGCGGTCGTCTGGCGTGCGCCACTCATTCGGATCGCGGTAACGCCGTGGTGAATAATAGCTGGGACGGAAAGGGACTGTAGGTGGTTGCTGTGGTGACGAGTTTCCGATGGCGCACAAAGCCGGAGGGAGGTTGAGGTGGGCGAGTTCTTGCCGCACAACAGCCTGAATAAGCGACACGGAAGGCAGTGGGTCATTAGGTGTGGTCGATGATGTTACCACAGGGGCTAGGGCTTCGAGTTCACGGCGAACAATTCTTGTCACTGTGTCGGTGACAGGAGGAGACTCTGAGGGCACTTGAGTTTGAAGTCGTTGGTCCTGACAAGAAGATGTAGCGGCTGTGTTTGGAAGTCGGGAAAACTGTTGAGAAATGCGACGGCTTTTGACTTGTTCGAATCGACGGCACTCCTTGATAATGCTGTCAACAGTTGTGCAGTCTTTGCAAACGAGCAGATGAAAGGCATCGTCAGCAATGCCTTTCAGCACGTGGCCCACCTTGTCGGACTCGGTCATGGTGGCATCGACTTTGTGGGAAAGTGCCAATACGTCCTGTATATAGGTCACGTAACTTTCCGTCGACGACTGCGCACGAGAAGCAAGCTGTTTTTTCGCAGTGGTCTGCCTATCGTCAGGTCTTCCGAAGAGTGCTCGCAATTTCTCTTTGAATATATCCCAACTGGTAAGTTCTTCTTCGTTGGTTTCAAACCACACCCTCGCCGTTCCATTCAGATAGAAAATGACGTTAGCAAGCATTAACGTGTGATCCCACCGGTTATATGCGCTTACTCTTTCGTAAAGGCTTAACCAGTCTTCGACATCGGTGCCGTCGTTTCCCGAAAAAGTACCGGGGTCACGGGACGAAGCCATGACCACGAAAGGAGCAGCAGAAGTGGTCGGCGACTCGCTGGGTGGGGCCATGATGGTAGTAGCGCCGGTTTGACGACCGCTTCGGAGCTCCGTGGTACTGGGGACGATACCCGACACGCTCCACCAAAGATGTTACGTTGCCCGAAAGGTTAGTCACAAGCAAGGGCGACCGGAGCGCAGAGCGAACAACACAGGAGACACCGAACACTAGCGCGCGCACACCAGTCAGGCACTTCCTTCTCATCGTCTTCTGTGAATATCCGTTGCAATATATTTATTTATTTATTACAAATACCTCAAGGGCCCTCGGGTGAGGGCTTTACATGAGGGGTGACATTACGCACATATTCTCTGACTTGGCACCTTACGCACATATTGTTATATGCAGCGCAGAGGAACTGTATAGCTCTGCAGACACCTGCACGTTACTGTACTGTTTTCAACGAGAGACTTTTACTGAAGAGTAAATGGTAGCATAGTAAAAGCTCACCTCACTACCCACTGCATGCTCGTTTATTTTCTTGTATCTTAACTACAGGGCATTTCATTCAAATTCTTTCTCGGCCAACAGGTCTTTAAGCTAAAAAATCAGTTGTCAGGCGATTAAAATTTGCTCGTCCTATACAGTTGCGTTTGGTGCAGACGGTGTTATGGTTGATACGTAGCAAATTTTGTGCTGCTGCCGCACCAATTAAGTAATCTTAAGATGTAGATGTAGTCTGTTTGCTGACTATCGTTGCCGATTCATTTAAGTGAATTATGGCAGTGAAGTAAAGGTTCGAACCTACAGAACTCGTCAAAGCCAGGAAAGCAACGAACGCGTAAAGAAGCCGAACTGCTGCACGAATTGGAACTGAAGGGCTTTCGATGCAGCTGGCCATAAGCTCGCACTCATGAAGCACCCCGTGTCAGCATTTTAAGTTTCAGCGTTTGGCTACATACAATTATTGTCTTTTATTGTTCACTTTTTATTTAAAATAACAAAGATAAATGTTTTGCGGAGGTATAGAGATGAGCATTTTTACAAATGACTTTTGCAGGAAAAAACTAACAAAGGACACTGCATCTGCACATAAATGATGTTGCCAGAGAAGGTTAACTAAAAGGGGAAAAATGGATTATAGGAAATCGCGCCTTTTTAAAACTATCAAGAACACAAAAGGTGGATGTCGGTGACGCGCGTGTGTGCGTGCGTGTATGTGCAATGTGTAAATGCGCGTGTCTACGCAAAGAGAGAATGATGGGATATCGTTTCAAACTCGTGCCCGAGCAGCACAGCTCATCGGCTCAATATTGGAAACGTATCGGCAAAGGTCGATCCTACATGGGGCCGATTACTGAGTGGCTGACAGAAATCTCTCTAGGAATATGAATTGGAGAAGTTCTGTGCTGGTTATCATTCGGATGAAAAATTTTGAAACTGTTCGGAAAGGTTCCGCTTCGTGTCCGTTTCGAGGTTCGGACTGTTTTTTTGGCGGGAATTACGGCGCCTTGTTCGGTCTCAGGCCCCGGTTCATGACCGGCCGCATATTCGCCGCTGTTTGCGGATGATGTTCGCCTAAATTTGCCGTGAAAAAGAGCTGAAAGCCTTTCGTGCCTAAAATAATGTCTGCATACTGCACGGGGTGGAGGCTCGCGCATGCGAGTGCCATTCCTCATTCGCCCGACAAGTGGCATATTGGTCTTTTCAGTTTGAAGCGTTGCGCAAAAATATGCCTGCTCTTGTCCGCTTTTGTTCGCTAATCACGTGGCTGAGTCGCCCTGTGGTTGTAAACGGTTAAATCTGAAATAAATGCAAAAAAGGAAACCCTCGTGGCTTAATCGCCAGCCTTCGGGCTCAGCGCTGGCGGACCACTCTGAGGGGAATCTGGTACGTAGGTTCACTGCACTTCTTCATTTTTTCTTTTGCATTTGACTGGAATTTTTGTTACGTACAGAAAAGCTCTGGGAACTAACCGTATGAAACTTCGTGTGTTAAGAAAAAAATGGCAGGACTGTTACGAGGGGGTAACGCGAATGTTCGAGCGTTAACTGTGGTGTTACAGTATATAATTTTTCACAGGCATGTTTTTTTTTTCTCCTGAAGTCAGACAGCCTGAGGTGAATCTGGACTTACCCAGGACTGAAGTGATATTCTTAAGGAAACCTCTTTCGAAAGGTCATTTACAGAAGTGACACTTATTCTGTACGTCTGTTAAGAAAGTCTGGTCAGCGCGTCCTAATTTGAACCTCTGTGTGAACACTGCAAAACGAACCACCTTTGTAGGCTGGGGTGTTCCAAACTGGGATTGCCCCCGAAAGGGGGCAGCGGAGTTTGCGGAGTGTCTTGAATGCTCACACCCCCAGACGGGTGGTGGACTGGGGGACGCTTGTGCCCATTCTTGTCTGTCTGCGGGGTTCGAACCAACGACCTTTCACAGCCTAGGCGGACTTGCCCAGGACAGATGTGATTTTCTGAAGGGAACATCTTTCGAAAGATCATTTACAGAAGTGACAGTTATTCTGTACGTCCGTTAATACAGGCTGGTTAGAGCTTACTAACTTGAACCCCTGTTTGAACACCGTAACACGAACCACTTATGAAGGCTGAGGTGTTCCAAACTAGGTTTGCCTCCGAAAAGGTGCAGCGGGGTTTGCGAAGTGTCTTCGTTTTCTGCATGTCCCAATCGGCTGCTGCTGAAAGACGCTTATGTACTTACCCTTCTTTACAAATCGACGTTTACCGAAAACTGAGTTCAATTGTTTATACGTGAAAGCAAGCATTCACGAGTGCTGAAACTATAAACCATTCCAGGGGCTTTTGCCGAAGACGGGTAAAGCAAGGAGAAAGAACGTGCTGGAAGCGCGCGCGCTCTGTCGCCACAGTTCCGCACGCATTGCAGAGTGGTTTGGCCAGTCGCGGAAATCCCGCGTTTGAAGCGCGAAGCGCTCGAACTAATGAGGCAGTGATTGGACCATCAAGCGGACGGCTGGTTCCGGCCGAATTGAACAACCTGGAGGACAGGTGAACGGCAGGGAATCGTCCCTGTGTGAACACCACCAATTAGCGAGGTTGCCGTAACGAGCTGCGTGAGCATTCGCGACTCAATCTCTGCTTCGACCCCTCTCCACCTCCCTCTCCATGATGTCCAGCCATGCTTGTCCGTTTTCTTTTTTTTTTCTGCTGTTTTGCCTTCGGTGGAGGACGCCGGCTTTCATCGCGGCAGCTCTTAGTGACCAACGTGCGAGGAGAGAGACGTGTGTGTGTGTGGGGGGGGGGGGGGGTGGAGGGGTGAGGGGGTGTAGGTGTAGGGACGTGGAAGCCCTTCAGGACAGAGATGAGTCGGCAAGGTATAAAGCCAAGGAACAAGAAGAAAAACAGAACGTTTTGCAGCGAGTCACCGCGCAACGCAGATGTGAGAGAAAAAGCTCATCCAGACAAGCTTCGATTAGTGGCCAACCGCGTGACGGTCCAGAATTAACACGCGCGGGAATCCATATTGTTCAGGGCTAGGTTGCTCGCGGGCGCCGCCACGCGTCGCTGGTGCTTGCTTTAGTGCACGGACTGCGCTGGTCCGGACACGGTCGAGCTCTCCTGAGAACTTTGACAACAAATTGGGTGGCACTAATTAATGTTATGTGTGAACGTTAGGCTGTTATTACTTTAAGCGGTAGTATCCAGAATACTTTGTCTAAAGGGGTTCTCTGGATATTCAGTTGAGTTCAGAACAAAAACGACAACGGAGAGGCCTGAGTTCCTACATGATGATAAAGGTTTTATTGAGTTATGCACCTTCCCTCCCTGGTTCCTAATGTGTCTATTGAAATTAATTTAAGATATCAAAAATCTGATAGCCCCTCTAAATTTGGATTGTTAGGAATTGCCTCAAAATTAAGTTTGAAAGATTACTCTAGTATTATAATCTCTCATCAATATGCTTGAACAGCGCAACATTTGCATGCTTTTGTGATTTGTGTTTTTGTGGGGCGAACATTATGTGGCTGCATGCTCGCGCTGACTTCACGATGCAGCGTGAGGTGACCGGCGCCGATCACGTAGGTGACCGACGCTGGTCTTGTTGGTGGCGCTGCTCACACTCGGATGGCTTGATACTCGAGAGGACGTCATGGTGTAGGGCCATATGACGTGTGTTGACTACACGGGGTCAGGTGACGACATGTTACCCTCGCGTCAATTCACCATCAGAGGGTCACCCCTACTGCCGTAGGCAGCTCAAGCGAGGAATGGGGCTTGATCACTGATGTAAAATATACATTTATAATAGGCATAGAAACTTTCGACAAGGAAACAACTCCGTTTGCACGTGGAAATGAAAATTCTGCTTTGTGACAAATGCTGTCAATGTCCATGCAAATATCCTTCAGGACAATGAATTTTGGCACTAAATGGGAGGGCGCTTTGTGGATTGGGTTGGCTGGTGCAGACTAGAGCATAATAAAAAAAATATGGACAAGCTGGGCTAATGAACCCCGCCCCCTCGTTCCCCCTTCCGGACGGAGCGGCCGCTGTCGCTGACGGGTTCACACTGCGCGAGGTTTTGCTTTGAGAGGTGAAGTTGGCCATATTTGCACATGCTCGGGAAAACCACGGCAGCCTAAACACGAAAGCCCAAGGGTCAGGGATCAGGGCTTAGCGCCGTTGTGGAGGTAAATACAAATATTTTCCTTTCCCATCACAACAAATCTGCAAAATATGTGTTACGCTCAGTCAATAAACGCGCTGCCATGTTGACCAATCCTAGCCCAGCCTGTAGCCTGTTGGGATCTCATAAATGTTTCACAGGCGGGCAAACAATGCATCACGCGATATGTTTTCCAGCATTGTGTTATAGTTTCACTGGTTTATTGTCTCCAGAGGAGCGCCAATGTAGGCGCTTCTGCATGCCACACTACAGTGGCTATGAGTACCATGATCCTTGTGTATCAAGAGCCCACCATTCTGAAATTAAACGCCAACTCGCCTTGCGTCCCAAGTACTAGAAGGCGCTTAGAACCATCCTGTCGGATGGGCCACATAGGGGGGAAGCACGGGGTGTATATTGCTCGCGTAAAGAGCGGGAACTGTGAGCTATTATCTAGAAAATGTTTATAGGGCGTAGTTCCCCTCCCCATAACAAAGCGTGCATATCATGGCACACAATGGGTGCAGCCTAAGGAGCGCGTGTTTCGAGAACGAGATAAAAGGTTCCGATGACGGGTCCCGCCGACCGGGCGGCGCACTCAGATAACAGCCGGCTGTACTCACACTTATCCTCGTCTCTGAGAGTGGCGAGCCGAATAATTAGCCCTACTGATAAATTACCGAAGGGGCTCGGCTCGTGAAGTTCCATGCTCGTTTACCAAAACCACTTTGGGGCACTCGCGCGCTTGCAAACAAAGGAACGCCATTTGTTCAGCGGCGACATTCGTGAAGCGAAGAATGGAGCGGACAGAATGGAAGCGCGCAGAAGTTTCCAGGGGCAACAGTTACCGCAGTGATTCGGAGGACTTTTATCCGAGTAAGAATACTGTCATCAGGCGAAAGATCGTTTGTATGCCCAGGCAGTGTTTTTCGAAAGTTAGCAGGGAAGAGTGCGAAATAAGCTGAAGGTACGTGGACTAGAAAACCATCCCAGACGTCAGACGAAATGCTAACACAGGCGAGGTGGTAATAAATGGTGAAACAAAAAGCGCGAAAATACGACGAGCATTACACAATAGACAACACGACATCGAAAGCGTTCACTTTCAAGCGGCTTATGCGGGAAATAAGGAAGTAAAATAAACGCAGAATAAGTGGTTTTGAGATCAGCTCTTACGAACTGTAGTTCTTTTCGTTTTGTACTCGTTGTCTTCGCGCTGTTCACTCCATTGGCACATTTCGTGAAAGAAGGAAAAGAAAAGGGATTAAAATTTGCATCTGTGGCCAAGAGGAGCCGTAAGAGACCCTCTGTTCAGAATCAGTTTTCGAAATATATGATCTATGTTTGTCTTTCTAGAACAAAACAAATGTGAAAAAGACATATGACAAGTTGTAATTGCCTCATCTGAAGAGGTTTGCCATCATCGACTTTGAATTAATCGATGCCGCTTCAAGTTTTTTCTGCGTTCACCTTTGTAAATTGCGGTTACGCTGTCTTTATTTTTTATTGAAAAAAGTTGGAGTTGGGTAGGCAGGAGGGCTTCTCTTAAACAGGGATAGCTTATCGACCATGAATGGCGAATGTAAAGAATTACAATGGCGAAAAACTACGCTACACTACGTAGCAATCATAATTACATTCCTTAGTTATTGTTCTCTCAGGCGCTAAAAAAATTTAAAGAGGGGTAATTAGAAAATATTGTATTTATTTATCGACTTATTTCTGTGCCTGTAATTCTAAAAGGAGAAAGAAAAAGGAAGAGTATGGAGACAGAAAAAGAACGCGTAAAGTTTTAAATGCAGTCCTCAAATTAAATGCACATCATCTTCAATAGCGGTCTAAAAATGGCCACTGTCAGAGATATTGCGATAAAAAGCATATTAATGTCGCTAAAAGGAACACGTGCACAAAATTGTGATCAAAGCCAGGTGACACATATGAATGCTCGCATTTCATTTTGTTTTACATGCATTGGAAGTACATCATTTTTGGCTGTTGATTGAAATGACAAAGCTTGGTGAATTTAGTAAATACTTCTGCTTCAGTGAACTCAGCTAGCTGAAGCACTCACTCACTCACTCACTCACTCACTCACTCGCTCACTCGCTCGCTCACTCACTCACTCACTCACTCACTCACTCACTCACTCACTCACTCACTCACTCACTCACTCACTCACCCACTCACTCACTCACTCACTCACTCACTCACTCACTCACTCACTCACTCACTCACTCACTCACTCACTCACTCACTCACTCACTCACTCACTCACTCACTCACTCACTCACTCACTCACTCACTCACTCACTCACTCACTCACTCACTCACTCACTCACTCACTCACTCACTCACTCACTCACTCACTCACTCACTCACTCACTCACTCACTCACTCACTCACTCACTCACTCACTCACTCACTCACTCACTCACTCACTCACTCACTCACTCACTCACTCACTCACTCACTCACTCACTCACTCACTCACTCACTCACTCACTCACTCACTCACTCACTCACTCACTCACTCACTGTACTCTACTCGCTCACTTACTCTTTCACTCACTAGGCGTGCTACCCCTTAAATACGCACATGCACGCAAAACGTACGGATGCGCTCAAGACCGGGTCAGGTAAACAACACCAAGAGATGGCTTGCAAACCATCCGGAAGGGAAGGTAAACGACAACAAGCTTTCAGAAATGTTTTCCTCAGCGCAAAACGGCAGCGGAGACTGCGCACTCTATGCTTTCGGGAGTTGCGCAGAAGTGGTCATTCAGTGAATCAATCTTGGGAAGCGGGCTTGCCTACGCGCGTTGCCACCGCTGCAACTCTGAAGGGCTGCTCAAGGGGCAGCCGAGGGGGCGGCAGAGATAAAGAAAAGTTAGCGAATGGCCGAGCTGGATGTGCTGCCTTTGCTGCCACTCCACGAAAATACGTGAGGGCCATAAATCACCAGGCCGCTAGCTTGGCGCTGCCAACAGACTTTCGAAAGAACAAAATTGGAGATAAAAAAAGGCACGGCAGTGTAGGAATAAATTGACATGGCTCGAGGTTCTGCGCGGCGGACGAGGTTAGAGGAATAAAAAAAAAAGAAATACCCTGAGGGAAGTCGGCCGTTGGTTCGTTGGCCAGTCTTGCGGATGGAAACGAATGACCGCCATAACAGCAACACGGGCAAGATGCGCGCGCTGCTTGCAATAGCTTGAAGTTTTAGATGTTCTCATAGAGCACTGAAATACTTCCATGCTTCAAATGGTAAACTGCGTGTATTTTGTACACAAAACAGAACTTCAAGTGCACTGCCAGTTGTGATTCCTGTTTTTGTTAGAATGAAAAGGAATGAATTGTACGTTTTACACGGCTCAGCGGGCAAGTGCAAGCATTCTTTCATGCATGTTGGGCATTAAATTTTACTGTACGGCCAAAGGTTGTGGAGCCTCAACCTTGACGCCTCCTAGTGGAAAGCTTCGCACCTCAGACACGGAGCAAATCTATGCACTTGCCGCACCCTCCCTCCTCCTTTCTCTTCATGTCGATTGAGAACCACGTTCTCGTAATAGTTTTTACATTTTCTTATCGTGCCACACCGCATGATATAGATCTTAGATATAGTTGGTTATTATGTTTATGGAATTTAACGTCCCAAAGCGACCCAGGCTACGAGAGACGCAGTAGTGAAGGGCTCCGGAAATTTCGGCCACCAGGGGCTCTTTAACGTGCACTGACATCGCACAGTACACGGGCATCTAGCATGTCGCCTCCATCGAAATTCGAGCGCCGCGGCCAGGGTCGAACCCGCGTCTTTCGGGTCAGCAGCCGAGCACCATAACCACTGAGGCACCGCGGCGGCAAAATATTAGATATAGATATAGATCTTAGATATAGATATAGGTCATGCCAAAAATATAGCCTTTCTGGGGTGGTTTAGTGCCGTAATTTTCTATACACAGCCTGCGCCCAATTTATTGTAAACAGTGCTCAATTTCTGCTTTAAAAATTAATTTACTATAATTTCCACGCTCGGTACAGAGTCCGTAGAGCAAGATGTGCAACCAGCGCTGTTGCAGACCTCTATTATCAGAAAACGTCGTAATCGATTAAGCGTTGGGAATTTCATATTATACTGGGCGATATTGAAAAAAAAAAGTTACTGTATATTCTGCCTGCACTGGAGATAATTAAGAAAAGCGTAAAATTTCATTTTTAGGCTCTCTATAGGCCGCGGACTGTACTGAAAAGTTACGGTACATAGGCTGGCGAGCATGGGATATAGCACTGCTAAGCATTCTCAAGACCATGCTACAGTAAATAAATGAATAATAGCTTGTGATGCTGAAGTGATTACAGCTGCTGCCATGGTTCAATCAGCAGAGCATGTCTCGTGACATGAGGAGGTCATGGGCTCCGTTTTCACTGATATCATGCTGGCTTTTCTTGTACTGTAAAGTTATCTCAGATATAAATTATTGCGTATTTACTTTTTTTCTCTAAATAACAACAAAAAGTAGGTACATTCCGGTTTGCTTTTCTTTTCACTCCTGTCCTGCTGCGGGTCTTCATGGTGGGGCTCGATATAAGAGCCCTTCCTCAGTGTTTTACAAAAAGCCACACAGTGCTAATTCCGAAAACTACGGATGAAGGAAAACTGCGCTCCGTAGAAGGTTACAGGCCCATTACATTGGCAAATCTGGATTACAAAATTTTTGCTAAAGTCTTGTCAAATCGCCTGCAATTCGCAATGTCGATACTCACTGGATCTCACCAAATGTGCGGTTTGAGAGGCCGTTCCATTCAAAGTAATGCTCACACTGCGCGTACAATTCTAGGATATTCCTAGCGCTCGAGGTGTTCGTCTCTCGTCTCTTGTGTCCTCGTCTTTTGCTGCGCTACAGTGTATTAGAACTATGTACCAACAAGCCCAAAAAGCCAGCCTACTGAATATTCCTATAGCTGTCATGAGCAGCTTGGTCTTCTTCAGATCGACCTTGCGAAAGGATTTGACCGCGTTCGCCATTCATTTCTGTTTTCACTTCTAGAGCGAGCAAACGTGGGTTCTACTGTACTTGAGGGGGTGCAACTTTGCCACAGCAACTATTCAACACGATTAATCATTTATGGCCAGCTCTGGAACCCTGAGCCAATCCGCTCTTCCGTGAAGCAAGGTTGTCCGATGTCTCCTCTGCTTTTTGCTCTTTACCTGGAACCGCTTTGTTTGAGTGTTTGCGTAACAGTAACATCCATGCGTTCCCTGTTTTGAGTATTGAAGTCAAATTTGCTAGCATATGCTGATTATCTTGCATTTTTCTGCATTGACAAGACCAGAACTGATGATGTGTTGTCCACGATAGATCGATTTGGCATCGTTTCTGATGCTGAAATGAATCGCTCCAACAGTTCTGACCTATGGTTTGGTTCATGGGGCACAACTCCGCCCCTGTATGCTGGAATAGAATGGTCTTCTGTGCCTCCTAAATATCTTGGTGTTCCATTTCATGCCGACAAATCAAGTGCGCATTGCTGGAGAGAGCGAGTTCCGGCCGTGTAGCGTTATGCTCAGACGTTTATACCGCATCGGCTTTCAATTTTTAGTCGAGCCCAGGCTTGCAACACATTTCTGGCAACAAGGATTTATTATGTACTCCAGGTCATTCACTGCGCGAGACATTATATACAGCGTTTCCATCGTATATTTGCGACGTTTATTTGGAGCCCATGCGGCATGATAACCTTTTCAGGCCTGTTTGTGCAGGAGGACTGGGCCTAGAGCACCTGTATGTGAGACAGTTAGTTGCCCGTTTCTTCTTTTTTCGTGATTGTTCCCATCCGATTATTAGCGCATTCTTGCAGGTTAACTTCATGACTCTTCCGAATTTAGTAGTTTCTTCCAATTTTAATGAACGCCCCCGCTTACTAGGCTTTATGCAGGAAGTTTATGCCTCCGTGCGTTTTTTGACTGTTCGGTTTTCAAATGAGTACTTATATTCTGTTTCGCGCAAAAATTTGTACAGGGATTGATATCGACGCTCTTCCCGCCCCCACTGTATCGTTCTGTCTACTTTGGACTCATGGGTCATGATGTTGTAAAGCGAGTGCGTAAAATGCCAATTTCTCCTTGCGCCAAAACATTTTTCTATAAATTACACACCGAAACTCAACCTGTCAACACGTGGCTCGATAGAAAAAGCATTTTTGTGTCTTCTGCAAAGTGTCGCTTGTGCAATGTGCCTGAAACAATTGAACATTGTTTTATAGACTGCGCAGACGCGATTTTGTTTTGGGATGTGTTGCAGAGGACGCTACAGAAAGATTTCCTCCGAAATTCCTACAGTGTGCGCTACCTTGTTGTTTCCCAACCTGACTCGAAACCCAATGATATAATTCTTCTCATTGGATTTTATAGCCTTTGGAAAACGCGCATGCAAGACCGCAACGTTGAATCTGTCGTTTCGCCCAGAATTCATTTTAGCCGAATGTTGCTGCAGGTAACGGACATTTACAAAGAATTCGACTTTTTACCGGATTGGTTTCCTATCCTGATGCGCTGTATATCCTTACCGGCCTTTTGGTTCTGATATGTTTGCTATCATGTTTGTGCCATGTAGCACCTACCTAGGTTCTATGTAAATAAATTTTTTTGTGTGTGTATACACACGCACACATATGTATATATATCCTTTCTGTACAAAACCATGTAAATAAATACCATGAAAGAAATAAAAAAGGTGGCATGACGGAGTGGTTAGCGTGCTCGGCTCGCACTCCAGAGAACCTGGTTCGATTCCCGAACTCGACTTACTCGGTTTTATTTATTTTTCTGGTCTGACTAGAAAGGTTATTTAGGCTAGTTGTTTAATTAACTAACTGAACTCGGTACCACTTACTTGGAGCATCTCTATACCACCTCTTTAATTGGTTGCATGGTTACTAGCCAAAGTACAATTGGTCCGGTTTGAAATTCGCGCACTGTGAATTCACGACCATTTCGACGAATTGAAAAGCGTGACATTTATGTCGAAAACTCTTGCTTACAACGATGAGGCATTAAAGGCTTCCGCCTTAAAATGGCTCTACTATTCGATTTTTTGTTTGTTCTGAAAGGAAGTAAGGTATGGAGCTGACAAAATATTCCATGTGAAGCTGAATAATTGTGTGCCACGCAGAATAAACGTTAGCCACAATTACAATTTAGATAACTTTTCTGACTGGCACTTCATCACCTGCTCCCATCAGTACTCTCTTATGGAGGGGTATATAAGGATGAAGCTGAGGTAAAGCACCATTGTTCCATGCAGTTTATGTGAAGTTCCTATATACGTATAAATATAAACCAAAAGCCGGTCGCAATATATGGTTCCAGGAATAAAGAGTGAGCTCTGTTGCCTGCAATTGTTGAAGGTGAAACAGATGTATACCCCACGAATTGCATTGGTGTGGCCCTTCCGAAGTACTAGGAACGCATACAAGTAATGCTTTAAAAACTTTTATGTGCAGTGGTAGTGCTCAAGACTGTCCGACAAGATATCTATGGGGAAGCTATGAAATTTAACACAACAATACTCAATGAACTTTCAAATGGATTTGAGTGCTTAGTATACAATACATCTAAATGCACCCTCAAAGCTGCTTCAACGGAGAAACAACTCAATTACAACGTGATTTGTCCACACTGATCAATAACGTTTTAATTATTTTTCAAAAAAATTTTGCATAGGTATGTTTTGATATGTCTTTAGTTAAAAAGATCGACTGCAAATCGGGAGTAAGTATAAGTAGATTTTAGCGAACAATACCATAGAGATTACGAAAATATAAACATCATCAGAACTCAGTACAGATCACGCACTTCAAACGCTAGGATACCGAATGCGTAAATTTTAAATCACACTAATATTACGGAAACATTATACCAAGTAGCCTCAGTTGCCTATTCCAGGAAATCTTTTAAACCTTATGCTTCTCATGTAATTGTTCTTGTTGCTGTGCTGGAATCTATTCTTATTGCTCATATTCTTTCTTTGAATTCAAAAATATTTCTTTGTGCATACAATTGTAATGAACAGCAGTCATTTCTGTACATTGTACTTAGATATTTTTTTGAAATTATGTTTCCAAGTGTGCTTTATTTTTATCGCGTTCATTCAAAATGCGTGTGTTTGTTTGAGTGGGAAACCTCTGGCGCATGTTTTTTTTTTTTTTTTAGCGCTGGAAGTTCATCGATTTGAAACTAGGAAGGCTGCTCTTAAATCTTCTTTGTAGAAAACAATAAAGTACACCAGTACCTCAGATGGCGCTTTCAGAAACTAATGCTTCAGTATACGCCGGTTTGTAACGCGGTGTACGCAGTTTTGGGCCATCACAACCATGATGGCTTTTATTTGTGCACTGCATAATGCCCTTTTAGAAATTTAAAAAACTATCTAACATGAGATTTTGCGATCTGAGCTTGAAGTTTCCGCGAAAGATTCTTTTGTGGCTCTGATAATGCGATTGAAAAACGCGATTGAAATAGAAAAAAATCAGTTTTTCCTTCAAACTCGCAATCTTGCTCAGCTTTCTTTTCTTTTGGTTGTTGTTACTGGTGGAATTTTGTTGTTAATAGCACTTTTTGTTTTCTACAATTTCATCTCACTTGAATGTCCACGCCTTCTCTTTGCCGTTCAAGAGCTTAAATTGCTAAATTCAATTGCATCAGCACTCGCGACTGCTTTGGTTAATTAGCGAAGCAAGAAAGAGGGTGCCAACAAAAGAAGCGAAGACCGGCTGCTAGAAACACGCGTAAGTTTTTATAGCAGCACACGCCTGGTATATTTTTTCTCCAGACCGTCCCTCCACGCCGCAACTGCTTTCACTCGCTTTTTTTTTCTTTGCGAACTTGCCATTAGTGCTTTTTTGTTTTCTTTTTACCTTATTGTTCTTCTCTTCGCTCTTCTGGCGATCGTCATTTTGAACAGTGAGCAATTGAGTTTTTAATCAGTCATGCGCTAACGTTCCATCGCTTCCCCAGCCCGAGAGGAAAGATCGTTCCCATGTATTGAACGCTATTAACCTCTGTCATTTTTTTATTGGTTTCATCTAGGCTATAAAGCAATTTGTCTTATTTAATTTTATTTTAGAGTGTGACGCTTCGCTTGGTCCTCTGCATCACTCGACTTGCGTATAAAGGATGATGACCATGAATTTTTATGGCGCAAGGGCATCTGTGGCCAAAGAGCGCCATGGCACAAGGTTCCCTCTTCTACTCAAGGTGGGGTCCAAGACTCATTTCCCAAGCATTTCACCCTAAGAAAGCTGAGCACCAGGAAAGGGAAAGCTTGAACCCATTGTGTCACTGGTGGGTACCTGGCAACCACCGTTTATAAAGCTTTTGAAAAGGAATCTATAAACGATGCCGGCAACCGTGGGGATCGAACTCCGCACCTCCCGCATGCGAGGCGGAGGCTCGAACGAGTACCGTTGCGGTTGCGGTTAAAGGATGCAGCGAAGGTCATTGAACGTGCATAAAATAAAGAGAGTTTCACCCAAGATTTTCAGCAATATTTAAAAGTAGGATGTCTTTTTTGAGTCAGAACGGCGCCTTTTTCGGCACATAGCTTTCTCAGCAGTGAAGCGCATCAGAATACACCTGTGGAGGGCTAAAATGTGTTAAGCTGGTTAATTAATATTGAATAGTTAACTTTTTAACTATTACGGTTAGTCTTCTTTTTTATTGAAAGGCGTGTAGCCTACCGTAAGTAATATCCATTTCAGTTTTTATAATTTCTAAAACTCATTTATGTTCGGGGCTGTGGCCGCCCAGATTTTGGCCATTTCGATGAGTTACGCGCACTGGATGGGTTGCTTCGCCTGGAAGCTTTTAAAATGCGTGCGTATTTTGGCGTGATGTAACTAAAACCTGTTGCGCTGCAGCACCGAAAGTAACTGCGTTTTCATAATTCTAAAAACGGATATGGATATTGCTTATGGTGGGCTACACGCCTTTCAATAAACAATATGGCTAACAGTAATAGTGGAAACGTTTACTACTCCTTATTAGTTATCCAGCCTACTAGTTAGCACGTCAGCAGTATTCTGATGTGGCTTAACACTGACAATTTTAAGTCCCCCCAGAAAACCCTCTTCTAACTCAAAAAGCCTATTTTTAAAAATTGCAGGACATCTTCGGTGAAACACCCGGTATAAAAAGTCTCATACTCTTCGCGTAAAAGTCTCGCTTTGCTATTATCTGACACCTTTCGGCGAAAAGTGGTGAGAAAAATGAGCACAGAACATTTGTCGCTCACAACAATGCTGAGAAGCACAACGCTAGATGTTCCACGCAGAGCAATCGAAGGGTTGATGACTAAGTGCTGCATTTAAGACATCTCTTGAACTGCTATGGCCGCTATTTAACCTGAAAAACTACCAAGAAAACGACAAAAAAAAAAAACGAAAAACGACTAATAAAAGTACGTTGAGACTAGTATGCCTGATTTTTTTCGGGCAGCTCTGTGGACATGGGCGTTCCCATCACTGTAGATGGCAGTACACGTTAACAAATATTTGGTTCCTGCCACAGAGGCAACGCTGAATCACTTTTCCGGAACGTCGGGTCACGCGCGAACGGCATCCAGGCAGCCAAGGCTACCACCCAAGCCATTCATAAACGGAAAGTGCCTACACCTTTTAGTGCCAGAGCACTCATACGCTCGCCAACACCGACCAAGAATCTTGTCATCGTACGTACAGTACGGTCCATTGTTAAAGGGAACATACGATCGCGTGGCCTCTGCGCTTCGCGAAGCCATGTTGCCTAGATGTCGCGAGAATGGACGCCATCAGGCACATGCGCGAAAAGCCCAGCTTACTTGCTTACTGCGCATGCAATTTGTGCCGTCAATTCTCGCGCGTTCTGGGCGACAGCGCTTCACGAAGCGATGAAGCCACGCGATCGCATGTTCCCTTTAACAGTGGACCGTACTTTACGTACTATCTTGTGTCCTTACGTAGACACCCGAGCTACTAGCAGAGCTTACCCGAGTTACTCGGGCAAGCTCGGGTAAGTTGGGAGGATCGTCGCGCCAGCTGTACGAGAGGTCGCTAGGGGAGAGAAACATGGGTCACCCAATTCGTGCGGGTGGCTGTGATAGAAACAGCCACCTGCCAGTGCAGTGGCGCATCCCTTAACCGCTGCGCCACTGCGCTGATAGTGGTATGAGGACTGGCCGCTATCTATGAGTGTTAGGTAGAGACTGATCAAATTCTGCATATATGGGCATTAACCGACTAAACATATCGTGTCATACCCTTAAGGCGGAGCTCAAGTGTCCCCTCCAATTGAAGAATGAACGCCTGCTTTCGCACGTCTACTCGGTTTAACTGCGTCAAACCGCTAGCAGTTCTTTTTATTTAATTTATGTCGAAGTGCGAATTCATTTGTTTTGTGGTTTATGGGGGTTTAACGTCCAAAAGCGACTCAGGCTCTGAGGGACACCGTAGTGGAGGACTCCGAACATTTCGACCACCTGAGGTTCTTTAACGTACACTGGCATCGCATAGTACACAGCCCTCTAGAATTTCGCTTCCATCGAAAGTCGACTGCCGCGGCCTGGATCAAGCCCTCATTTTTAGGTCAGCAGCCGAGCGCCATAACCACTGAGACACCGCGCCAGCAAAAGCGCCAATTCGTGAAAGAAAAAAAGATCCGTTGAGCTCGGCCGAAACGAACGACTGCAAAGTTAATAGAACTTTTGTTGCGATCTTGCCTGTTCGTAACGTTCTTTTGTCTCAAGCAACTTTTGGCTGCACACCTGCAGTTCGTAGCAGGCAAAGCTGTGCACAATAGCAGTTCTGTAAAAGCACCTTGTTTATGTGTAAGGTACTTGTGGCTCACAGGCGGCTTTACTGGCACAGTAAGCCGTACTCATAGGTCTTTTTTCGCAGGAAAGAGTCTCGAGGGTGAAGTTTGAGGCTAAAGTGCGCTGGCTTTTGGGATAACAAGGAGAATATTTTGTTATTTTGGCCAGCTTAAGAGTAGGCGGCAAGAATCGGAAGGAAAGAATTCCTTTTTTACATAAAAAGAAGGAAAATGGAGGCAGATGAGTCTAGCGCTAGCTAAGCGTAGACCTCTCACAGCCACCCCGTGGGCGGAGTCAGTTTGATCGAGCCCTTATCCAGCCGTGCCGCGACTCGGGTGGCACAGTGTTCATCGGTTTCGGTATGCGCTGCGAACTGCACGCACACGCGGCAGGGAGTGCCAAGCCACCCGACAGCGACCACCACGTACTGGAGCGTGCATCGGGCTTTTTGCAAATCAGGCTTGAATATTCGCCCGTCGCGTTCCCTCCTGTTTGCCCGTCAACATGCGGCGACAGCGCGGAGGGAATCAATGGAAGGCACCTGGCGCTTCTCTGTGACGTCGCCCCGGCTTGCTCATCCCGCAGAGAAAGTCTGTGTCTTGCACGGAAATACATTAATGGGATCGGCTCCTATTCGTGGGCTACAAAGCTGGCAATAAAGTTAAGTTAATGTTAAAGCTTTGCATCTCTCGAAATGCCGTGGAGCAATGCCTCTTCTTCCCAAAAGCTACGTGGAGTAGAGGGAGTGCTACAGTGCCGGAGAGACATTAAAAATGTGCTTCTTTTCATAAAACCACAAAAAATACAGAGGAGACAAACTGCGTATGTGCTTTTAAGGAGAGAGCATTACTTAAGAACTCATGTTTTTTCCGTCCTTTTTAATGACACACCGGCTCATTTGCATACAGCAATAAAGCCACAAATTCATTAGGCTTACCATTATTCGCCAAAAGGCAAAGAAGTTTCGTGGCCTGTGAGCTGCGTGGTTGCCTCGAAGTCTGAGGATTCTTGGTTCAATTAATCGCACTTTCGGAACAGGTCTTTTTTCTCTGCTGATGACATCACTGCTGGGTTTTCTGGACCATTTTTCCTGGAAGCCGTGTTGCGTTGATGATGAGTCATATGAGGGTTCCACCTTAATAAATTAATGGGGTGTTTACACTGAAGCGCGACACGGTGATGCTGCGGGTAGAGCAGGACCCGTAACTTCTTATGTGGCGTTTGTAGACGTTACTGTGACCGCTGTCATTGTGTTTACGTAGCCACAATGACTCTCTGCAACTGACGCGATTTCCACAAGTTTTCTTCCTCGAGAGCTTATTTCTCACGTAAAAACAAAATTGACAGCCCGGTTGCCAATGTGCAACGTGAGGTTCAGTGACAGCTGTTAAGGTGATTGTTTTTTGCGACATGTTTAGGTAGATAATATTTGAGCGACTTGACACGTGTATAGTTGTAGGGCACTATTTTTAGTTTTCCGCACACAATCGCTTTTCGACTAGCTCTCCTCTTCAGTTCTAGGCGGACGGCGCCGCTGGCAACCTCCTCCTCGGGTGGACGTTTCGCAGCAGCTGCTGCTGGTGAACCGGGCTAAATTCATCAGTTCTCACCATATTCTCCTTCCCTTTTCTACATTAAGCACCCTCCGGATGCTTCCATGAGTCCTGTGGTAGCCATTCTCCAGTTACGCATTCCTACGCTCTCGTCATACCCGCCTGCTTCCACGGTATCTACCCACACTTCGGTTGGCGAGGCAACCACCCTCCGCTTGCGCTTTATGCCCTCGCAGTACCTTCCTCCTTCCAAGCTCACCACACTCAGGTTAAGTTTTCCTATGGTCTCCCGATACCCTGCTCCTTCCGCGGTAACCGTCCTCCAGTTAGCGACTTCTCTTCTCTCGACACAATCTTCTCCTTCCTCGGTGACGACCTTCCGGGCGGTTCCTGTGGAAGCTACAAAAGCCACGAGCCATGTCTCCTACGTTTTCACCGTACCCCGTCCTTCCACGGTAACCCTCCTTCTACTTCCAGGGTAATCACCCCCGGGGCAGTTCCCGTGGCAAACACCCGCAGGTCACGCCTTCTTACGTTCTCGCCATAATGACCTCCTTCCACGGTAACCATAATCTGATTGGGGATCCCTTCCTTGTCGCTACACCCCCCTCCTTCCACTGTGACAACCATCCTGACGGTTCCCCATGGTAACCACCTTCGGTTACGTCTTCCGATGCTCTCACCGTACCCTCCTGTTTCTAAGGTAACTGCCCTCTGACTGGTTTTCCTGGTAATCCACTAATCGGGTGCACCTTTTTACGTCCTCGCCCTGCCCTCCTCTTTCCATGGTCACCATCCTCCAGCTGGGAATTTTTACGCTTTCGAAATACCCTGCTGCATTCAAGGTAACCGCCATCCAGATGGTTCCAGTGGTAACCACTCACCGGTTACACATTACCCTACTCGCTCTATACCTTCCGATCGGTTCCTGTGGCAAAGCACCCTCTAATTACTCCGACGACTACTACGACATACTACTACTACGACGCGAAACCGAGGAACGGGCGCTTAACAGCTGTTGCTGTAATACAGAACAAAACACCTAGCTATCCTTATCTGTTTGACGAAATGTTAGAAAATAAAACGAAAAATAATTCACCGCCTGGGATATTGCATGAGCTCTTATCTATAGGATGGGTGATCTTGTTATAATTAGTCTGATACTCATAGCTGAACCTGACTCGGCATATGGGCATACGTTTGTCTGCAAGCAGTAGCATTTCCTAGGCTGCCACAATAAATCGTCAGGATAGAAGATTTAATAGTGCCAAAATGCACTGCGAGAAACTTCGTCTAAGCAGGTGGAGCGGTCTCGACGAATTGAGCTTGGCTGCGCACTCGCGATGACGCTTTAGAACCCCGAAACTGCGGGACGGCACGAACATGCGACTGTAGGAAACCTGAAAATGCCCCACACGCGCGCTTTGCGGAGAAAAGTTGGGGCTTCAAAAACGAGAGTGGTCTTCGGCGGTAAGCCTCTTAGCGGATTACAAAGAGTGTTGTTTCGAACACGCGAAACAACGTCGAGCGAACACAACCGTCCTTATCCGCGGGACAGATGCAAACCGGCAGCGCGCTCGGATCGGACGAGAAGAGGGGTCGCCATTTTAGTATCGGTCCGCCGATCAATGCCACCCAACGCCCAGCAAGGGAAGCGCTGAACAAAAACCCATTATGAAATTAGCCGCGGACGAAGCCGCATCCCCCGGCAGCGAGGGATGCAGCGTGCAGCAGAGACCGGAGCCGCGTACTGAACCAATGTGGCGCCCGGAAGCGTGAAATCGCGTTCGCGCCAACGGCGGCGCCAAGCACTCTGCTGCAGCGCTTTCGGAACAAAGAAGCAAAGGCTGCCCGGGTGCGGCGGTCTTAGGAAGAGGGGGGCCGAAAGAAATATAAACAATGATGGTACGACCGGGTGTGGAAAAATAGAAAAAGAAGCAGTTGCGAATACGCTCCTGCCACCGCACATGTCGACAATGGCCGTGCTCATAAATCAGGAAGGTTATCGCCCCGTCTAAAACTGCGCCGGGAAAGTGGAATGAGGCGGGACAAAAGGCGCCGGAAAAAAAGGCACCGGGCTCAGCTCTGCGGAGGGGGTGGGCATCGGACGAACCGATTGTGGATAACATAAGGCTCCGAGGTATACCCCACTAACCAAACGCTCGCGATTTATTGTTTTCAAGTTTAATGGTTCACTGTCAAACGAAAAAAACACAGCAGCCACGATAGAATCGATTCACTCCTTTAAAATATTAATAGCGCAGCTTACGAGACGAACAGCGCCAAATCCAGTTAGCCACAATTTCGCTAATGCCGCTTCTGTATCTGCTTGTAAAGCGTGCTTTTTGTTTAACTTCGCGTTGTGTGGCAAAGCCAATCTAAAATTTATATTAGAGCATTTAAATCATTATTAGTTTCTCTCAGAGCATTCTGTACCCTCTGTAAACTCCAGCAACATTTGCGTGGGTTCAGATAATTCCACTAAAACAATCTGTCACGGATTCCGACTATTGCGGCATATTTATCGCGTCTCAGTCAGGTCGCGTCTCAGTTAGGTGGGCGGATGAGATTAAGAAGTTTGCGGGGATACAGTGGCGGCAACTGACAAAGGACAGGGTTAATTGGAGAGACATGGGAGAGGCCTTTGCCCTGCAGTGGGTGTAGTCAGGCTGATGCTGATGATGATGATGATGCTACGACTGCTAATCCAATGCCTTTGATGAAAAGAAACGAATTTTTTTCTAAAGCGTTAGCCTCTTTTAGCGGCGAAATGGAGAAAAAAATTAACACATGTGATACTGCCGGCAGGCCACACACCTGCCGATCTTTGAAAGAGAGGCGGCGCGTTCTATCGCAAACAAGGCAGTCAGGCTGCACTAAGCGTACCTCCAATATTTAGCAAAGATACTGGTGCGTGAAAGCACACGAGCTTGCGCGTCCGCTTCCATACTGCTTGTTCCTAGCCCTTCTAAACGCATGCTTAAGTTTGAGCAACGAAGGAGTCTTATTGGAAAGAAGAAATTAGTTGCCGCAGGAGGCGCAGTGTCCTGGCCAATCTTTTTATATTTTGTCCTAATCACCTGTCCGCCACTGGTAATGCCTTTGGTATCCTGTATGAAATTGGCGAGTGAGTCGCTAAATGACATATCTTAAAAAATATTGTAAAGAGAAATAGCTACAAGTTCGTACCAAGGGCGACTACGCCGCTTTTGATAACAACTTTAATGGTCCTCCAGAGAACGAAGTCATCCTGAGTGTTCTGTATTAGGAAGATTCCTTGGTTGCCATGTCAGAACTGCAACTCCCGTAGAGGAGCATTATTTGATGAAACGATAAAGGCAGAACTTTACACGAGGACGCTGTTCCTGCCGTGATATTTTGCACAAGCTTTCAGCGTCATAGTCTAGTGAACTGGTTTCTTGAGCAAAGTTATCGTTTTTTTTTTTTGTGCCAATGGACACTTTCCAAGAAAGAAAACGTCTGGGAAATTTATATTGCACCACCCTATAAGATGAAGTCCATTATCAATGAAAGGAGGAGGAGAAGGAAAGGTGGCGAGCATAATCAGGACAAGAAACCAGGTTGCTACCCGGCGCATCATTCTGAATGGAATGAGGGGACAAAGGAAGGAGAGGAGGATGTCGCGAAAAATGCGGTTCACTTTTCAAGTTACAATTACTTTCTTGCGTAAGACGTCACAGTGCCCAGGTATTGTGTAGACTTGCAGGCTATTTTTAAAGCGCGTCTACTTCGTACTGAGAATTTCATATCAAAGGCAATTTCCTCCACATCCACATTTCAGCTAACATCGCCTAATCAAGGAATCGAAACGGGGAGTACTGGACCGAGCCCAAACCACGGCAGGGTAGATGGGCGGGGAAGTAGTGCGGTAATAATGAAGATTGTTACGTGGTGAACCTGGCGGAGAAGCTTTGAGGCATTCCGTGCTGAAAGGTTCCACGTTAGTATCGATGACCTGAGGTTTCTAACTCTGCAGCATTAGTGCCCCCCATGTCAGAAAAGTCCGGCGTCGGTGTTAGGGGTCGGATGACACCTCGCAGCCGAAGCTGCCGCGGCAACTCCTAGGTCACGTGACCATATGACGTCATCACAGCCTGCCCACAGAATTGTGAGCGAACTGGCCACTGTGGCAGTGACAGTTAAATTAATGATTGGTCACGAGAGGTCGCCTGGGAAGAGCAACCTTGGGCTCACAAGCCCCACCAGTGGCAGCACCTACCATCGCACGGCAGTGGCACATTGCTTAACCGCTGCACCACTGCGCCAGGAGTGGTATGAGGACTCCTAGTCTAGAAAAAGTAAGCAGCTGAGGTAGAGAAATGCAGGACGAACAATGACACACGCTATGAAGCAGTCAAGGGATGTTTAAGAATTCAAGTGGTCTGACTACATCGAGCGTCAGAGTAATATTTCCGGTTAAGAAATCATATCAAAGCACAGTGATAATACTCTCGTATAGGTGGTCGGTCATATCAAGCACATTTTGCGAAGATACGTGTGTCAATTTCCGACATTTTGGCTTCATCAAGCCGTATCAGGTAGGCACATTGGGTTAAAAATCGATGATAGTTAAAAGTATAAACAGCTGCAACCTTCCCCTAAACATTCTTGAGAGAAAAAAAAAAAACAAACCAGCGAAGGACGGAGCTGACTGCGGCCATCAGCCGCAATTTCCATGCGTATCCTGTTACAGACCCAATTAGCCCAACAGCATAGTACAGCAGGACCTTTCGTCGCTTTCTGTTTGCTGCGATAGTGGAGATGTTTTACTGCCTGTCTAAAAGATCAGCCATCCCGTGCCGCGGGGCAGAGTGGCAGCTTTGCGCTAAAGGCAGCCGCGTGAGCTAATTAACTGCATCCACCCCAGCTCATCCCCCGCTAACTTATATCCAGCAATTAGGCTTAACCTCTATTACAGCTCCTATATACGTATGCCGTCAGGGCTGCTTAATGGAATGGTAAGAGGAACAAAAACATGTGCAATCGCGTTACGGATAATGCTTCTTTCGGTCTTATGTTCGGCGTAACTTCGATGACACTTGTTGATAAGAACGTGATCCGTGTAGGGGATAGGAAACCTGAAGCATCTGGGGTCGCTTGCAGACGTCGAACGGTTAATGGCCAAACTTTTGCCCACTGAGATTGTCTTCAGTGAGCTCCTCACACTCCGTGTTTGGGCGGCGTGAACTGAAAGCTGAGTCTTGCTTTCACTTTCTGGGTGGACGACCTGACCATTACGTTTTAGAGAAGTTGGCAGCTTGGCTTGGGAGCTCTTTTTTTGGAAGAGTATTAAATTAAGCGAATTAGCAATCCAGGCCTATGAAGCATGGTACGACACAACACACCATCAAGGCACTTTTTTTTTTTTCTGGGCACTACGCTTTACCCCCGAATGAAACCAAAGTTTACAAAAGGATTGAATATTATTTCTTGCCGTTACTGCCTCTTTGCATCCTGTGTGCAACTGTCATTTTTTTTCCTGTCGTCTCAAATGAGGGACGCAAAGCTGCGCTCTTTAACCGTGTATGGTTATGCAGTTACTCACCGAGGCGCCTTGGTTGTTGTTCCCCACTGTCTTTTTATGACAGTCTTAACTCTTCGATGCGGTCGATGGAGACACTTTAAAAGAAAAACTTCGCTACATATGAGAAGAATTGACCATCGGCTTCAATATTTTCATCACAGTTTCTCACAATCTTCCAATTTTTAAAACTTTCGTGCGAGAATGTTGGGAATGAAAGAAGCACATCTCAGTAAAGAACAAGTTTTATATAGGCCTAAAGAATTCGCTTTGCCTAATGGCAAAAGAAAGGGAAATACTTTGGTTCCCGGGGTTTGTTCCTAGGGAGCTTATGACGCAAGGAGGGCGAAAAGCAGCAGTAGAGTATCGTGAGGTTATGCCCTAAAGAGAGCCTGTAATGTTTCAGGCCTCATGTCAGGCCGAACGCACTGACCAACAGTTACGGTCGGCTGAGTTATGTCCCTCTGGAACAGGGCTGTCAGGCATTAGTTTAATCAGCGGAAATAGTCCCGAAGAGGGACAGAGAAAAAGTGATGCGGGCCCCAACGACGGAGCGTCGATAGATGCGGCAGGGAAAAGAGGAGTGAGTCCCGGATAAGGCTAATCATCCCAGGCGGCGACCCCTATCCATTGCGCCTAGCCGGCAACTACAAATATAGTCCGTGGTTGGTCGTGCCGTTGGCTGGGCGCCCTACGCGGGACACCCGAGACCGTGCTTGTTGCACCGTGAGTCATGGGGCACGCTCTCATTTTCAGCCCCCCCGTCGACAGCACCCCTTCTTCCCTTCACAGGCCTGCCTCTGCTACAGCGCCCCCTTTTTCCTGAAGTGGTGGCCCGCTTTCATTTCTTTATGTGTGGGCGGTGCGCTCCCTACGCGGATATATTGTCCCCCAGGCCCCGTCCTTACAGCGGCGCCCGCAGCGACAGCCTAACAGCCCCCGCTTTCTCTCGCGGGTCGCGTTTATGACGCTCGGAGGTCCGGTGTCTCTCCTTGTGTCCCGTCCGGGACTGACGTCGCGTGTAAACCCCTCTTTGCGGAGCCACCCTTCCTGCGCGTCCACCCTCACGTCCCCCTTGCCGTGTCTGCCTGCGCTGCACCCTTCCGCCGTGCTGAGCAGCATTGTAGTAGGTTGTTAGCGTGCTAAGAGCTGCTTTTTCTTCGGCTCAGGCAGTTCGGAAACAGCGTTGATGCAGCGGGCGCAATCTATATCTTACTTGATACAAACGTGTTGTTTTGTTATGAGTAGAATGCGTCAACAGAAAGTTCTTCTCGCTAAGAGAGAAAATTGGGCTTAGAGCCTGCACAAAGATTCATTGGATCAGTGTATTTAAGGAAAAAAAAACACACAAATTTATGTGGATGCGCTGAGGTGGATGCTATTTAGTAATTGCTTCTTAAATAACAAAAACGTCAATCAAGCGGTCTTTCTACACAAGTGGGAGATATGCAGAGTTATTTTTACAGAGCCTACTGTTTTGCTGTTTGCAAGTGATATCTAACACTGAATTCCAATAAGTGTTAAACTATATTTAAGGACTTCAAAGCATCCGTAGGAATCAATACCATCGCACATAAACACGCAGTGGAGTGAAGAGGTGACATTGCTTTTCATGTGGACTTACAGAATATCACAATTTTCTCTCTAGGGGACATTCGAAAGCATACAGCCAACAGCCCAAAACGCAGGAAAAGGTATGTGAATCAGTTTATATATATTTATTTATTTATTTACTTACCAGGTACTACCGATCTCAGTGCGAGGCTGCAGTAAGCTGTTTTTTCCATAAAGTAGTTACAACATCCGACAGGCCGTTTTTCAAAATAATGGATGCGCGAAGTGCGAATAGAAATTTGTTGGGGACAAAGCTAAAAGAACAGAGCAATAAATATACAGTACCCAGCGCCTCAGAACAAAACTAAGGATCGGCGACTAATCAGTAAAGGCAGAGGCAGAATTAAGGAAAGAGAGCAAAGCCGTGAAGCAGTGTCCACACATGACAAAACTAGGGGCACCATTCACAGCAGTGTCTTAAACGCTGAGTCATGAGCGAACAATGGTGATGTGACATACGCTTGAGTAATGGCTACAAAAATTGAGCAGAATATCTGTGGCATGAGATGAAACAAGGTGGCAATTAAAGAACTGCTAAACTTGCTATCGCATTCACTCAGGGATGAGAAAAACATCAGCGAGAAGGCCATACCAACTACGCTTTGTACGAGAAAAGAATGATTTCTGGGACCGAGTTATTTAGCACTGTGCGATATCAGTGCACGTTAAAGAACCCCAGGTGGTCGAAATTTCCGGAGCCCTTCACTACGGCGTCCCTCATAGCCTGAGTTGCTTTGGGACGTTAAACCCCAATAAACCAAATCAAACAAGAATCCACTAAATTTTTGTTATGGTGTGAATGAGTCATTCATAGATTCACAGGTGCGACGAACGAGTCTTTATTTGTTCATAGGTTATTGTTGTAACCCTACATTACCAGATACTAAGTGTTTGAACAAATTAAAAGGCACAATTTAGAATCCAGGTCCCAAAGTTCGGATTGAAGTTCGCCACCACTTCCACACTATGTTCGCCTTAGTTTACAGAGAATGAGAACACGGTGCTTGATTATGGGGGAAAAAATTGGTGCTTTGCACTTATGGAAGTGAAGAAGTCGGTGCGTAGTCTAGTCCTGCTGTTTCCATAGGCTATCAGTGACATCCTTCGTTCTCTCCCTGTCTGAAGCATGTGCCCCGTTAACTTATTTTTTCATCACTGTACAGGTCATGAAAACATAACATGTTTGCGGGCTTGCAGCTTCGACTGCCACTTTGAACCTTTTCAACTTCGCATCTACACTTATAATATTGACGAATTAAATGTTTTCTACGTTTAACACGTAGCAGACCCCGTCAAAAAACTCTGCCTAAACTCTGGTGACTTAGTCCGGAACATGATACACGTTGTCGGGAAATCTGGAACATTGAGAGATGCAGAACAAACTACGGAAAGCAAATGATTAAACATAAACTGCCAGAAATATTGAATATTTGTTATAGACACACCGTACATCCCGAAAACGCATCAAAGCAGGACCTAAGATTTTTTTTTTCGTGCTCAAGTGTGTTTACTTGAAGATCATTTCTACCTTCATCCTACTGTTCCTGAATTGATTTTTTTTTCTCCTTTCTTGGATCTTGTGCTCTTTTTGTTGTGGCTTGAAGTCTGCTATTTTCCATGCGTAAATATGCATTTGTAGTTTTGTGTATGTCTAGAGTTTTGTGTATGTCTTTGAAATGTATTCTGTTGTCCGCTGATTTCTGCCTTGATGGAAGCAATCATGTATTTGATATGGGGGGGCGGGAACCAGTCAAGCTTTCCAGCTTTTTTTCCCTAACCTCCCCCATCATGTTGATGGAAATAAAGGCTATTATTACTATTATTATTATGTTCTAATCGATTCTCCAAACAGGGAGAGAGAGAGAGAGAGAGAGAGAGAGAGAGAGAGACTGTAATGAATACAGGAATTATTCAAGCAAGGCCAAGGTGTACTCCGAGTCAAAACTCTTTCGTATGAATTCATCGATAAGTGCTCTTTGAACAAACACGGACAAAATCAGCGAGACAGTGTTACCTAATGCGAATGCGAAGGTAAGATAACCGCTGGTCCTCAAGGGTAACGGAGTGGATTCCAAGAGAAGGCAAGCGTAGCAGGGGGCGGCAGAAAGCTAGGTGAGCGGATGAGATTAAAAAGTTTGCGGGGATACGGTGGCCGCAACTGGCGAATGACAGGGCCAGTTGGAGATACATGGGAGAGGCCTTTGCCCTGCAGTGAGCGTAGTCAGGCTGATGATAATGATGATGTTACCCTCAGCCGAATCATTTCGCCCTGCGGATCGGCATTCGCATCTCGACATTCCGTTAGACACATGCGTTCCATGCCATCAGGAGGCTTTCTGCCAGTGCACGGAAATGACATCTCGGTTTGATTCGCAAACCGATGCTGCGATTGGAGAATGTCAGGGTGAGCCAAGGACTACCAGTGCCCTTGAATATGCGGCATTTTTGTGATAATTCATTGAGCCATGATTAAAACTGCAGCGCTAAATATCAGCATGCGCAATGAAGACGACATAGAACGAGAGACAAAGGAAAATGAAAATAAGTGCTTGGTCCTGCGTCGTTTTTAGTTAGGCTGGCGCCGCCGCATGACAACATAGCAAACAATAAAGCACGCTTTACAGGCACAATCAATCCAAGGAGATGCGAAACTTCTGTGACGGCGCTTTAAGCGCTAATCTCCACCTTTTCGCCGAATTCGTAACATACGTTCCATTATTAAACAACTAGTTTCCATAGAAACAAAGTTTAGCAGGTTACATCAACACACAATGCACGAAGAGAATTCGTAGTTATCGAATATGAACTTCATCACTCTTCGCAATACAGCTTTTATTGTAAGTAATCACGCCTGCATGGCTTCGCATGTGATAGAAAAACCTGACTGGTTAATCTTTGTTTGAAGAAATGTCTGGCAGAACAAAAGCGAAGCGAATATTCGGGGACTTTTTGTCGACTTTAGCCTCATTCAGAGATAAAAGCCATAAGGTCTGCACAAGTTTTGTATTTTAGTCGACCAACTCAAAACAGAGATAAACTTCTTTGATGCACGACTTCGCATGCACCTGTACATTGCACATGCCAGCAATAAACAGGACCGCTGGCATGCCGTACAAGTGAAACCCAGCTGCTTGTTGGTAAAACGTTGCTTGAACTCGTGTTTTGCGTAGAGACACTTTCAGTGAAGAAGCAGTGCAACTTGTCACACTGCGAAAACGCTGGTTAGGGTGGCCAAAGCCTCCGAGGGTGCGTGGGAAGCACCCCATGGGGTGGAAGAGGAGGAAAGAGGGAGGCGGCACTGATAGCGAGGGGTGAGGGTGATAAAGAGGAAAAAAGGCACGGCAGGCGCTAGCTGCGCTGATAGCGATCGGCGAGGATTGCTCTCCTCGCTTGCTACGACGAGAGGCATGAGGGTCGCTTCAAGTATGCAATGTTCGAGATTGAAAAACTTTTAGGTGATCCTCGGTGGAGCCCTTGAATGGGTTAGCGGCTGAACGTTTGTTATATTTCAGGTTACCGAGGTGGTACAATCAGGTTCTTGATATCCCTGGTCAACACACTAAGTTCGTTACATCCGAGGTCCACACACGAAAGTTCTTTCCGAGGTGTCATACATAGGTTCGTTATATTCGATACAGAAGACGAAAATTAGTTTGATACGAGGTCAACACAGGAAGGTTCGCTTTGTTTTTCCTCCAGCGTTGAAATGCACTAGTTGGTGAACATGCAGTTGCCAAGCTGCTCCGTTCGAATGAAAGCTGCCATGGTGATTCTTCAAGCGTTCGCTTTGCACACAGCGGCAATCAGCACCCAGTGGGCAAGGATTGCTCGGTCCCTACGAAGATGGAGTCGTAATTATAACCGAACCAATTATCTTAAGTACGAAGTCGCAGCGCGCGAGGGTACTGAAACGACAGAAATGAAGCGATTTCAAAATATTTGCTGAGTAGCATTCATACGTTGTACTTGTTCTTGGCACTAAAAACTAAGAAATGAAACCATGTTTCTCATATGAGAGTACCATTTGGCGATGCCCCAGATACTAGCTCCAACATGGCAGGTGATGATGGAAGGAAAACGCATGTCGTTGCTCGCGCGAGGCGACCCTGCAACGGCAAGTCACGTGGCAGTCCGTGTATGTCTTTATCTCGCCCTTTCAAAACAGACAGGGCACATTACATACAGAGTCGCATGTTCTTTGAGCCATGCAACGGCGAAAACACGCAGACCGCCAGAGAGGAGAGAAAAATACGAGGCTTGAATTCGGTACAAAACGGCGCGAGGAGCAGAGCCTGCCCATGACAGCAAATAACAATCGGCTTTGACCGACTCCGTTACCCTCCCTTCACTGCAGCCAAGCGCCACGATGCTCTGTACTGTAAAGTGGGAGGAGGATTGGCGCAGGTGTTTTCTTGTTGGCTTCCCGCACATGTACCGTGCAGGTAAGCTCGGAACCGTTTCGTTCCCACCCGTTTGCTGCAGATGTAGACTAGGGAAGAACTTTATGCCAGAGTTGGAGCCATGTCTGGAGTTAAACTCTCGAGAAGACGCTGCAAATCCTCTGTACCTCGTTTTCAGTTTTTCTTTCCTCTTTTTGGCAAAGCTCTTGCGTTTCTGCCCTCCGTGTGAAGTGTTTTGAAAACTAGGCGTGGAAGGCGACCACCTGCTGCGTAGGAATAGTCTGAAATACATTTCTTTGAAGTGGGCAGCTCAGTGCTCGGTTCCCGATCTTCTAGCCGCTACACGTAGCTTTCAAAGTTGGTTTGCTAAGTTAACGGGTTCGTCATCTTGTTTATACGAGAAATAACTAATCCTTAGTCATGGTGTGTGCATAAAAAACTAGTTTTTTGTTTCTATCTTAGAGACAGCATGCGTTCGTTTGTGTGTTGTGCACCTGGGCGATCTGTGCAAACTGCCATCTGTGAACGGGTGCAAGAGGCAGCAGGCATTAAAATCTATTGTAAGTGTTGGTAGAGTTCTAATGTAATTTTATCATGTGACAGGCAAAAATTAACATCTGGATTTTAATTTGAGCTTTTGAAACTTCGTGGTACTAACAGCGTGGTGTACATACACCTAGTAAACTACAGGAAGCTTTCATAAATTCGAGATTTTTCTTTATATTAAGGTGCGCGCTTTGGTGTAATAAGGCTTAAAAAGTAGTTAGTTCTTGCACACCTAAGTGCATGATTGGTCAACTGGGAGATGGCGCCATCAGAGCCACGTGATCCCAGAGGAACCAATCAGATATCACTGCAAAATTTGCAGTTAAGAATGATTGGCCAAGAGAGGTCAGGTGACCATGCGACGTCATCATAACTTGGCGACCATGGCACGTGGCAACCCGCCCGCTGGGTTGTGAGTTACCCGCCCCCGTGGCTCGTGGTAATGAAATTAACTGAAATATATTCAATGCAGTCGCCACCTGTCCACCGTGGCATTGCGCATGAGCCTTACGGGAGCTTAAAGGTGCACCGAAGAGGAATCTGAACTCGTCTTTTTGCCGTGGGAACTCAATCTGCACGTTCCGAGCATTCTCAGAAACTTCGATTTTTTGCCCTGTGTGGCTGATTTTCCTAATTAAATCAAATTAACGTCCGGCTCCCGCCTTTCTTTTTAATTCTCCCTCGTACGGTGGGCGGAGTCGACCAACGCGTGGAGTGCCTTTCAGCCAGTCCCGCGGCGGCTTGCCGCTCTGCCATCGGCGGAGTAATACGTAGTAGTCCGTAGAAGCAAATAGTCCGCGCGTATTTTTATTTCTGCGGGCTTATTTTATCTGCGAATGAAACTATTTATTCACGGAAACCTAAAAAACAAAATAAAGCGAAAGCAAAACCTCCACGGAGCTGGCTGCAAGGCACTCCACGCGTTGGTCGACTCCGCCCACTGTACAAGGGAGAATTCAAAAAAGAAGGCGGGAGCCGGACGTTAATTCGATTTAATTAGGAAAATCAGCCACACAGGGCAATAAATCGAAGTTTCTAAGAATGCTCGGAACGTGTAGATCGAGTTCCCGCGGCAAAAAGACGAGTTCAGATTCCTCTTCAGTGCACCTTTAACCACTGCACCACTGCACGAGGAGTGGCATGAGGACTCCTAATGATCTACGAAGGTAAAGTAGAGAATGACCAATTGCGCATATACGGACATAACCCGTGAACGCTATTGCGTCATACCCTTAAGGCGAAGCTTAAGTGTCCGATTTCTCCGACATTTGCCTGAAGCCTGCTTGACTTTGAGAACAAAAATTCGAAACGAAGCCGAAGTGCAGCGGACCTAATTAGCATTTGCCTTGACCGCGCTAAAGCAGTCTCAATATTTTTTTACTGTTCTTTAAAATCGGGGGCACTTTTTGCTTGTATAGATGCATAAGCAGATGCTTCTACGAACAATCTGGTACAGATTTGTCGCATGGCCTTGGCGCATAAATAAAAAAGAGGAGAATTCTTCTGCTTGCAGAAGTGAATAAGCATAGGTAGTTGCAAGGGGACTTAGCGGACTGTGTTCCTGACTTCCTTCAATGCTGCGCTAGGCGCTAAGATGCATGCCGCACAACGTTTACTGAAAGAAATGAGAAATGAACAATTCCGATTACGCACAAAAGCATTTTTGAACGGGAAAGAACTTACGAACGCAATTTTTAATATATTGTAAGATTTTGTTATAACAATCAATATATCCGCAGATCTCCCGTGGACAGGGTTCTATTTTTTTTGTTATTAACGTTTTTGATACCCTGATACCCTTTGGTTTTTGATGGAATTTTCAGCTGTTCGATGGGAGCGATTGAAAATATTTAAGAGAGATCTTGCTACACATCGAAAGAATGGACCATTACCTTCAATATTTCCATAACAGCACCTTACATTTGTCCAATATTCAAAATTTTTGTCCAACAATGTAGGGTATCAGAGGAACGCGGTTCTTTTCAGGGACTCTAGCCTCGCAACGAAATCGATCACGCCTCCTTGAGGGTATCTCCTGACACCTCTTCCGGGCCGCGGTCAAGCCCGCTGCGGCAGGTGGGTCATTACGTGACCAGCGGCTGCCGCCACGCTGCGCCGCTAATGAGCGCCGAATCGCCGGCCAGGGGAGCGTCGCAAGCGCAAAAGCAAGGCCGCTACCGGCGCAGTCTCCCCTCGCGCGACACACTTGTGACTAGCGTGGGCTTCGCCAGGGTTTGAATGGCGCTCTCGACGTCGGCGAAAAAGAGACGCTCTGAAACAAGCCCCGCGACACAAAGCCCGGGTTCTAACTTTGCCTCAGTTTAACGAGGCCACATCTCTAACGAGCGCCGGTCACGGCTATAGGCCCGCTCGCTACTGTGTGCGCTGCACAGTGCCTGACGTGGGGCGAGTCGCATACGTCTCGCGATGGTTTCATGACACCTATGCTGAATGGACAAAATGTTTCGTAGGACTCAGTGTGGTCTCAGGGCGTCTAATTAATCTCGCAGTGACGAATCCTAAGAAAAGCATTGCGCCTTTCATAAAACACGCAAGATTATTCAAAAGCGGGAACACTACCAGTAATAATACGCCTTTTCCCGCCGCGCATGTCCTTCCATAAACCTCGAGCGGCTTGCCAGCAGATTACCAAAAAATGAAAAGAACTGCCTCTGTGAAAAGGGAGGATTACAAGAAGGGTGAATTAACGAGACGTTTGCCATGATGTGGTGAAAATTATTCAGCGCAGCAACAGAAAAATCTAATGTCCCTCCTAACCCCTTCCCCCCGCCCCTCATAAAAGAAAAATGAACGAACTAGAGTAAAAAGTGTTCGCCTTATTTTGTATGCGTTTCTAGAATGCTACCCTCATGCTCTGCAGCTAATGCGATGAAAAAGAAACTTAGTTTTACAAATCTTATCAAGTGTCACAAGCAGGGAAGCAGAATAAATTTCGAAGTGCTGATGGATTATTTTTTTTGGAAGGTGTTCACTCTTCCATCACTTTATCCGTGTAGAGAACCTATGCTGACGGCATAAGAGCCCCACATTTATACCGTTCTGCCCCTAAAAACGAGAAACGAGGTTGCCGATTGGATAGACTGCATTAGTGACAATACTGAGCCCCGCAGTACGGTTTTCTTCAAAATCCGGGTCTTGTTTGGAGGCGCTAAAAACTCCCTAGGCGTTTTTCTCTTACAAGTTTGCTTTTACGCGACAGCGTTAAGGCCCTGTTCTGCAGAAAAGCCAGCGTCGACGTTACCAAGAAATCCGGATTGCTTGGAAAAGTGGCTATTGCAAGAGGCTCCCATAGATGGCGCCCGCATCGGATCTTCAGCGATCGAAGCAACCGCGAGCAACGCGCCAAGCGCACGGCCCATCGGTCGCCGTCTTCCTCCTCCCTCTCATATAAACACGCAGCAGACGACGCTCACGTTACGAGCGTAGGCTCTCAAGCGTCTACGCAGCCGTTCCATTGCTGCATGCCCTGACCCTTGGGTTTCTAGTCAGACACGCTGCCGCTAGACAACGCAGGAACGTGTGCACGGCTCGGTGAAAGCAAGACTTAATATGTAGATAGTCTATCGTTTACACTGTCACATAGTGATTCTTACTGTGGAAGAGGAAACAATGTCTGTGTCTGCGTAGGCAAGAAAAACCGCTGTCCAGTCACATCCTATTGGTGGAGCTTGTCTCCCCATTTTTTTTTTTTTTTTGTGAGAAATGCTACAACCCTGCTCCGTGAAATGTGCAACGGCCAGTACCTAAAGAGTACCGTCCGACGGCACTTTTACGGAGGATCGCCGGCTGGCTGTTGGCCGAACTCACTTTTCGACCTGGTCAAATGTTTAGGGGAATCCCCCAAGGTGGAGTAAATTTGTAATAAGGGAGTAATAACTCATTGGCATCCAGCCAAGCGCAGCCATACGGCTACAAAGGAAAGCTATACAGCTTTCTCAGAAACTTTGTAGTTAAAGAAAAATTCGTCCTGGTCCGGGGTTCGAACCCGGGACCACCACTTCACCGGAGCAGTCTTTCTGCCAATTGAGCTAACCGGGACGGCAAGCTTATGGTAGGGCGAGAGCGAATTGATCAATAACTCGAATTACTCCACCTTGGGGGATTTACTCCACCTTGGGGGATTCCCCTAAACATTTGACCAATACTGTTCCCACTTCGAGTTATTGATCCATTCGCTCTCGCCCTACCATAAGCTTGCCGTCCCGGTTAGCTCAGATGGTAGAGCGACGGCTCCGGTGAAGCGGTGGTCCCGGGTTCGAACCCCGGACCAGGACGAATTTTTCTTTAACAACGAAGTTTCTGAGAAAGCAGTATAGCTTTCCTTTGTAGCCGTGTGGCTGCGCTTGGGTGGATGCCAATGAGTAATTACTGCCTTATTACTTTTCGACCTACGCTTCTTGGAAGCACTCTGTGTCGATTGCCTGAACTCCGAGTTACCAGTGTACCTGTTTTTCTTTACGAGAAAGTACAGCCCTGAATGTAAAGAAAAAAGACTTGAGCCTTGCATTAAACCGAGGAGGAACTGTTTACGCACTCTGTGATCAAAATGTTCTCTTGCTGCGTACGACCAAGCAATGGAAAGCTTTGCGGGGCGGCAATCTTCCGGAGGAAACTTCTGGAGCGAGTATACTGATTCTATGGATGCGACACGCCAGTGTTATAGGGCCCTACAACACTGGCCCATAACTCAAGGTCTTCGTCATGCGACAACGTTATCCTGTCCTCCAGATGCATTTTTGACATCTCCACTGGGGTTCCGCGGTCGCGACTAATATTGGAAGCGCTGATCGGCTTTTCTTATTACTATGTATATCACGCTATACTGCTGGAACCAAGCATTTCTTTAGAGCAGTGTTCTGACCACATTGTGGAAACCACGATTTATAAAAAGACGTGGCACACTATAGGAAAGCGGAATTGTCGACTGCGTACTGCGCCCAGTGTTTAGCCCTCCAATGTCAGTGCCGACCCTCACAACGCGTTTTGAAAGCCCTCTCCATCGTGCAGCAGACAGAGCCGGCAGGAAAGGAGGGTATCGACGGCGGAGGGGGTGAGGTGCGCGCACCGCGGACCGCCGCTTCTCTCCCTGCGCCGCGTGTGTTTATACAGGCCCAGCCTGGCGTGCGCGTTGTTCTGACCGAAGACCCGTCCGTGGGACCGCGGACGGCGCAATATGGAGTAATTAAGGCGATAGCCGTACAAAGGGCCGCTCCTGGACCACATTCATTATCAGCGCGCCGCGACGCGGTCAATCCATTACTGCTACTGCGCGTGGTTGAGAGGAGAGAGGAGAACTTCGCAGTGGGTACGCGAGCGCTGGAGTGCCTCGGGCATGTGTCGGGCCGCTTCGGGGAAAGTGCAGTTCTCTTCTCTTTTAGGGACTCCGGCGTACGGCAAAAAGTGTACGAGAATGAGCTGGAAGAGCGAGCTCAGCCATATAGCGGCGGGCGCACTCGAAGGTTACGAACAAACAAGAGAGGGGATGTTTTGGTGCTGACAAGCAAAAAAAAAATACAGAAAAATGCAAAAAATGTCTCACCGCCCTTGTTATAGAGACAAGGCATGTCTAGGTAAATCAAAACTGGGTGTGAGAATGTCAGCCTTTAAATATTTAATATGTGAGGAAATAAAAAGGAAGCCACTCTTGCAGATATTGATCTCCTGGCCGGATATTAACTCTTCAGCTGAAACCACCCATTAGAAGAGAAAATTATATTTGTAATGAGTCGTGATTGGCACAGGAAAGAGAAAAACCGGTGAGCAAGACGGCGCTTGTAGCAGGTTTCTAAATATACTCAGCTCGTCTCTTTTTCTAACTAAAGGTCTGTCATGGGTACATATTGTTGAGAAAGGACGCTTATTGCGTTCTCATTTACGACAAGATGACTATTCATGACTATTCGTTAAACGAAACAAGTGCTATAAAGTTAACTTATGGTCCAACAAAGCTGCACTCAGGGGACTGTTAAGTAATTTTGACTTAAGCATTGGCCATTTTTTATACAACAAAACACTAACATTTCGCGATGGCTAAATACCTGTTTAATTGAGAAGGTATAGATTTTACACGTCATTTTCATATGTCTGTTTTTAACCTTAATGTGACGTCCTGAATCCTTGATTACAGCTGTTATTATATCGTGTTTATCTTTAATATTACACTCACTGTTGTCATATTTGGCTTGTGCATTGTGTGTTTTTGCGCATTATGTCGTCAGTTCTGGTGCGATTTCTTCGCCTATGCGAGAAACAAGAGATGGCTCCGCTGTCGAGCAGCAGTCTCTTCTCACATGCCCATGGAAATAAAAAATTAAGGGCATAGATAGGAACTAATGAAAGCGCTATTTTCGTGCTACAACGTAAGACACGGTAGAGGAGGTTTCGACCGAATAGAATGCACACGTTGCTAGGCGTGTGTTCCGCGATCACTCTGGTATCTCTTTCGTCGGGACCCCAGGCGAACCGGCACCGAGGCGCTGACGACGCTGAGGATGTCATCCCCCACGCTCTGGCCCGACCGCAAGATAACCCTGGCGCCACGCGACGATATACCTGTCGCGAGGATGGGCCGGGTATCAGCTGGCATGCGCCGCGATGACCAACGGTGGCCCGCTGGGGTCCATTCCTTCCGTTGCCGCTGCTCCGGGAGGGAGGGAAGACAGATGCGACGGGCCAATATGTGTGAGTGAGTCTCGGCGTGCGTGTTTCGGGTCCGAATGGCGCCCGAGATAAGCACGACATCTGTTCGGATGGTCGAATGCATGAGCGAGCTCGCGGGAGATAGGGCTGCCCGTGGTTTCCCCTCGCAGAGCTGTCCGTTGAGATTCCACCTGGAGCGGGAAAGGATGGCAACGAAAGCTGCCGGGGCACCGAAACGATACCGAGAGGTCAATGCAATCCGCTTGCGTTTTTACAGAATGGTGGAACTCACGTACTTAGGTCCTTTGAAACAAACGGCGCTTCGGAACGGCATTATGATTTCATTAGTGTTGATTTGGTGAAGATTCATTAGTTTGGTATTTGATCCTTTGACGATGCGTATATAGCAGCTAAGTTCGACTTCATGACGTTCTGCGAAACGTAGACTCCTCACTTGTTTTGAATTTTGGTGAGGGACAAGAAAATCTGCGTGCCAAGTGTACATAGAGCTTTTCAAAGAGAACCAGAGAGAAAGAGAGAGAGAGAGAGAGAGAGAGAGAGGCGACACTGCACAAGGGAAAGCTGAGAAGTTTAAGAATGAAGCCGTTCTAAATAAGGCGCCCAGCCTAGCCTGAAGTTTCTCAGCTTTTCTGTAACTGGCGGGAAATTACTAGCGCTGCTTAGTTCTTGGTGCGTCCTTGGAAGGAACAACGTGTTCGCTGCGGCTATGGAACTTGCCATGCTGATATCGTCCCGTGGTGACTGTGGCACATGATGCGATGGAAAAAAAAAATAAATTTAAATTTTTTTTTTGGTTATCGCAAATTTTGTTTAATATCCTGAAGACTAAACGTCCACTTTGATAGTTTTGGGTCTGAGTGCTCGTTGTAGATTTCTCGCCCTTAAACAATTTTCTGTGCTATGCAAGGGAAACTGAGTACGCGTTGCAAAGGTCTCGAGACTTCCGGAACTGGCACATGAGTGCCAGAGGAGCTTCCACTGTGTAGGGACAGAAGGTGTTTCGCAAAAAGTTTCTGAACGTGGCCAACGTGAACTGAATTTGTCGCAGACAGAATCCCGCGCCTCCCTCTTGTGCTTCAGCGGTTGAGTTCTGCACCAACATTTTGTCTGATTTGATAGGACATGTTTTCGCAACAATAATCGAAGGATGCTTTTAGTTTAAAAACAGTGAGCTCCAAGTGTACACAAAGTAACAAGTCGAACTGCGAGTGTTTCGCCGTTCCTGCTACGCCAGAGAAATGTGCACAACGTAGCGAGATCCTTTACATATCACTGCGAAAAGAGTTTGATCCAACACAGATACAGCAGCCGCCATGCGAGCATTGCGTGGCATGAGCTTGAAAGTGTGGAACTAAATTTTCTAGAAAACATTTACAGTGACTTACAGTGGGACTATACCTGTCAAAAGGACGTCAGGCATATGGATGCAATCTGTCCGCTGCTATTTGTTGCATTTTTGCAATAGCTATTGAAAAAAATTCATGATGACTAGGCACTGGAGTGTAAGAATACACAAGTAGCCTTCGAATTATTGACGCACACAGAGTGAGCAAGAGAGGGCAAAACCTCAAGTTGCTTGCCAACGTTTCGACAAGACGACTTGTCTTCGTCTGGACACAGGTAAGTAACTCCAGAGGTGAATCACTGCCCATTGTTGAGAAACTGAACTTGCAAAGGACAAACTTCGGCTTAAAATTTAATACGATGAAAACAAAACGGCTGTTGAACAGTTTGGGAAAGGCACTACTGCTTACGAAAGGTTTTGTCATTTTAGATGTTGTGTGGGTCTGCATACGTCTATGACTGGTTATAATTTGTTCTCTATTTTCGGACTACTTTAAGCCTTTACTACACCGCAGGTGTACTACTTTAAGCGTCAAAAAGCCTATATTTAAATGCTATTGAAGAGTTCAGCTTAAAATGTTAGTATGTGCATGGCCACACAGATGTGAACGTTTCGGTAGATGGAATTTAAAGGAATTGCACAATGCGTTCTAACTTGCATCGTTTTATGGTTTTAATTGCTGTTATGACACCGTATCGGTCACGGACGACTGGGATTGAATACGCTTCTGTTTTCCCATTCTGTTAACTTTTGCTTCCCGTGACTCGCTGTAGCAGAACAGATGCTGGCAACTTCCGCGAGTATGAATAAAAAGACAGACATTACGCGACGTGTCAGGAGAAAGCGGAATAAAATAACGAGTTGCTAATCGGAATAATGGAAGATATTAGCGATGCGAAGAAAGAGAAGCTTCAGTAAACCGCTTTTGAAGTGCGACGCCGCCTCTCATATCTCAGGTCCGTTAGTTCGCACTAAGCAGATATATGTACAAAGGAAATTGAAGCAAAAGTGCGATCATGATCATAACAATGTAAATGCAGGCGGTGCTTGTCCTTCAATTTTTATTTACGATATTTATCGCAGTTCCGCAGCGAGCTTAGGCGAGAAAAATGATTGGTGTAACGTTAAGAGATCGGAAGCGGGCGGTGTAGGTGAGGGAACAAACGCGGATTAATGACATCCAAGTCGAAAAGAAGTGGAAGAAATGGGCTTGGGCAGGGCATGTAATGCGAAGACAAGATAACCGCTGGTCCTTAAGGGTAACGGAGTGGATTCCAAGAGAAGAGAATCGTCGCAGGGGGCGGCAGAAAGTTAGGTGGGCGGATGAGATTAAGAAGTTTGAGGGGAAAAGGTGGCCCAACTGGCCAAGGGAAGGGTTAATAGGAAATATACTGGGGAGGCCTTTACCCTGCCGTGGGCGTAGCTAGGTTGATGGTGATGATCATGATCGCAGTTCTAGAACGTTAGCTGTCCTTAGGTCATTTCTCAGTCTCGCGCTGTCATCGTCAGCGTACGTAGCGCCACCTGCTGCAGTTGGCAAGTAGAAAAGCGGAGAAAAATTCCTTCTCAGCTTTTAGAAGAGAGAGAAAAAGGAAGCGGGAAGAGAGCGGTGGTAGCTAGAGACGGGTGGCAAAGTGGAGAGAAGAAAATCCCCAATCTATTTTCAGGGAAGAGGAGCGAGGGAGAGAGGCGACAGGTAGCCCAGTAGCATAGCCGTCCACTTTGGCTGCGGGAGGTGGGTGGGTTGAACCTGACCGAAACACACTGCAGATTAGCACTGCAGTCCTGTGCAAGCCAAGATTCACCTTGGGCTGTCTCACTTTGAGAGAAAGAAAAACATGTGCGCGAAATATTCCTTGCTGTCACACTACAGCAAACGCTCAAACATTCGTAACCTCCCTGTCATTTTTTAATATAGGAGTGAGAAATCTATTTTCGGAGTGCTAGTGTAACAGTGGGCCCAGATCTGTTCTAGAACCACCATCAAGGCCGCACTTGATGGCTCCTTTTATCCCTGAAGAGTTATCGACTGGAACGGCCTTACCGACGACGTCACTGCCAACACCTGTCCATCCACATTTGCTGCGACCGTGGCGTCTCGTCTGTATATAGAAAAAAAATTATGATAATTATCAGCGTGCAATCTCACCCCTTATGTAGCACCCCGAAAGGAGTTTTAAGGTAGGAAAAAAAAACGAAAACAAGAAAGAACATTAGTTGCGCATTGTGTCCACACACAAACATTCGCATCCGGGCAATATCAAGAGAATTATATTTGAAGACGATGTGCAACGAAGCGGTGGCACACACAAGATAGAAGGAACTAAAAATACTGAGATTACTGCGGCGACCCACATAGGAGCAACGCGAAAGCAAAACGTCCCTATTCTATATCACCGTCCGTAGCTGTTCTGACGTCCATGTGCTATATCGACATGCATGGCTGTTTTGATGTCTAAGGTGATTTTTCCCGTTTAATGAATTAAACAGACCTCATCAACCAAATTTTTTCCGCGGCAACATTTTATCACACATTCTCTGTCACAATCACATTTTCACACATTTATCTTCAGAGAACGACGTAATCTTGTGGACAAATTTGCGGAAACTTTTTGCTGACGCGACAGAGCCATATTAATGCTTTCAAAGTAATATTTAGGCACTGCGACAGAAAGTCCTACGGCTCAAAGAGTGATCCCTGCGCGTCGTTCCGGCTTGCCTCGGTAGGACTCTGCAGCACGGTAATGGCGAGAGGTGGTAGGCCTGGTGGCGAACAGGTCGGCTGGCTGAACGACGGGCAGCTGAGCGAGTTTTTCTCGATGGCCGAATGGCGGTCGATGGCCAATCCTTGCGTCATGATGTGCGGCTGGAGCTTGTAAGCTGGGCTTGCACGCGCAGCTCGGAAAAAACGCGGCGCCGAGCAACCACCAAGGTCACGTACACGACCGCACGAACAACAAACTGCCACCAGCACGCTTGCAGGATCACTTACTTCTTCTTCTTCTACTTCTTCTTCTACTTCTTCTTCTACTTCTTCTTCTTTTTCTCAGTAAACATGGCACATACCCATGCGGTGGGATTAGCCAAGGTACGGTGGTGAACGCCAAGGAAGTATATGTGTGATAAAAAAAAGTGAGTAGAATAGTAGAATGACTGAAGCTAGAAAAATATACTAATTGGATCACGTACGCTTGCTCCTCTTCGTCGTCGCCGCCACAATCCACATCTGTGTTCTAACAACTTGTTTCTCATCGTGTTAGTGAGCCCTTGCAAAAACTTCTTAGGACTGTCTATCGGCTGTCCACAGACTTCTGCCTATAAAATCTATAGCCTTTCTGGAGTTAAATCTTATAGACGAGTATAAAGGCAAAAGAAATTCTATAGACAGTATACAGAAAATTTATAGATTTATGGCCATACACTTTTAGTAGACTTTTTGTGCAGACAGCATATAGACTATATATAGACAACAGGAAATATTTATAGGAAATATTTACAGGAAAGCTATAGAGCCTATAAGAAGTTTATAGATAGTCTATAGAGCATTTTTATAAGGGAGACACGGGTAGACAGATATTAGAAACACAGCAACTTATCATTTTATCTTTTTTCAGGAAGTTATGAGGCCTCTCTTGCATCCACTACAACAACGTATCTGGCATCCTCTAACCATAGAAGCGCGTTTAAAAGAACAATGGTTTCTAGGTAAGTGCCACTACAGCAACACTGCAGTCGGCACAAACCAGGCTGACCTGGTTGGCAAGAGTAGCATTCTCGGCATAGCTAAGATTTTCACCGCTTATGGAATGTTTCAGGAGATAAGCAGATGATCCGTTTGGCAACAGTAAAATACAAAATTATCGAAGACAGTGAGTGTCTGGCGTTGAAAACAATCGAGTGTGGAGAGATGGTAGAAGCACGAACCCAAGGTCTGGAGGTAATTGAGTTCCAGACGTGAACGCGAGCAAACCGCGTGCCGTGAAATAGACGACCTGACCCTAGGTGCCTCCCAGGGCGGCCATAGTCGGTGAGCGTGCGTATGTCCGCAGAACGTCGATCAATTAGATAGGGGTTCTGCACCCCCTCCACTCCTCCCTCGCAAGAGAGGTGTGATCGAGGCAGAACTCTCTCCTCACCGAAATCTGCTTACCTGACCTAAAACAAGACCGAGATGAAAACAGGCGTAAAGCAGGATTCAATAAAGCAAGAAATGAAGATATAGACACATAGGTCTGCACGGCTAAAAAAACAAAAATTGGCTCGGGAAAAAATACAACGCGTGCATGCTACACTGGCCAGGGGAGGAGACTGGTCCGGTGTGGCTTGAATTTGACCCAGGCTGCGCTGAAGTATTCCGAGCGTTTAGCTCAAGCCTTTATTCGTTTCTTTTTATGCCTCACTGAGCCCGCATTAAGGAAGCAGGCGGTCTAAAGGAAACACAAAGTGACGCAAAAAAGTGAATGAAAATGAACGACGAGAGAGAGTAATGACTGCCCACCCGGATCCAATCTGCGCCGCCAGGCTGCGCCATTAAAATGCAATAATGGCTTTTGAGCGAGGCTACTTTCCCATATTGGCGCGTTCGGGCGAGCCCAGAGGCGCCATCGCGGCCTCTGGGTGTTTTAAAAAATGTCCTCGTCCATGCCCCTCCTGCCCTCATTTCCTTTTCGCTTCATCTTTTTCTTCCTCTTTCTTTCCTCAGCCCGACCCAGTGGCCACGCGAGGGACGCGCCGCGGCTCCGGAGGGAGGAATATGCGCGAAATTGCTTCTTAACACCATTCCACAAGGACGTTGATTTGCTTCCTTTCTTGCTCGATTTTCACTTACAGCGTTGAATTCATCTTCACTGCCCCTTAGCTCCTCAGTGCGGAGCACACCGAGCAGCTGATGCTAACTTGTTTAACCTGCTGTAGGTCAGCACTGATCAGGCTCTGTAAACAAAGCAAAGGTGAATGGTTTGAAAAGGATGGTAGGGTATGGTGTGGTATGGTACGGCACGGAATTATGTGCCTGGAATGGTATGGGAAGGCTAAATTATAGAGAAATTGGTAAAGATTGTTGAAAAGTATTATAACGAGCTAAAAAGAACACAGATGACCAAAAAGAGCAAATGAAGACGGCTGGACTAGGAACTGAAAACTTTATTTGAAAAATAGGCCCCCGAATAACAGCCATGCCTGCACCAAGCCAGAGCAAGACAAATACAAGTGTGAAAGTGAAAAAACAAAATCAAATTGCTTTAACATCAGCGCTGCAGATGCTGAACTTACACAACAGTCTCAAAGCCTTTATCTAGAAGGCCTCATAGTTTCGCACACCTTACGCGTTTCTCCGCGGCGTAGAATGGTCACGGCATTGAAAAGTGGGATCCTTTTCCGGGTACATCTTCTACAGTGCAAGGCAAATCTACCGCCTTTATCTGCATCGATTCTCGCTGTACGCTTGCTTATTCTTTATATTTTTAATTTTTTTACAACGGAACAGGGTATAGTAGAATTAGACAGAATGGTTTATAACACTGCATTTTCTAATGTTTGGTTGTGTACTATTTATTTTCTCTCCGAGTGGAATGCGCGAGAAAAGATCTGAGAGCGTTGCTTGAGCTAAGAAAACCTGAAATTACACCTTGGCGCTCGGCGACTTTTCTTCCACAGTGCGGAGAGTCGGCGTTCCTGGCCTGGTGTGCAGACGCGTGTGCGTATGGGCTCCGGCCATTTCTGCTATTTTGACCGACTTTTGACCTTCCGCCGAATCTTATTGTGTCTCCCGAAGTTCACGAAGGTGCTCGGCACCTGCCCAGCCCAATTTCGGGACCGGCACTCCGTTTTTGTGACCTGCATGGACACTTGTTTCCACCGAGTCCAGCGCCAGCCTCGCTAAGCCTACCGCCGCTGGCGATAGGCTCTGCTTCGCAGCCGGGCCCAGTGCTTCGCCAAGCATGGACGTCGTCACCGTGGAGGGGGAGGATCTAGCCCCTCAAGTTTATATACCCACGGACTGGACCTACGTAGCCCGCTGCTACGAACGCGGCTCCGCCGCCGCTTCATCGAAATGCACTCCCAAGCCACCGATGACGGAGACGCCTTCCGCGTCCGCCCAGCATACCGCGTCCCAGCAGCTACCTCCCTCCACGTCACGTAAGCTACCTCGAGGTGCACCGTCACTGCCACGTCTCCCTCTTGAAGACTTTAAAGTCATCATTCGCCCTCGCGGGGGCCTCAATCTGCGTTCCTGGGGCGAGAACGCTCTTCGCAGAGCAATCACCTCAAGCCTTCGTCTGACTTACTCCGATACCGCAGAGGACCGCCTTCGGGTGAATTTCGTTCACAACACCCTCACCTTTAGCACCCCGAACCGGGACCGCGCCATCACTTACACGAAGCTACAGGAAATCATCCTGGGCCCGACAAGATACCCAGTTGCCACCTATTTGGCCCCACCAGGCGCATACGTCCGAGGTATCATTCACCACCAGTACGTGGATGAGACCCAGGAGGAAATCATGGAGTACATGATACCCCAGAATCCAGAACACCGCATTCTCTACGCCCGCCGTTTAGGCAAGACCCAATCTATTGTCATCACTTTCGCAGGGACAAAGGTCCCCCGCCAAGTATCCTACGCAGGAAGTGCTGTGCGCTGCTACATCTTCAAGAACAAAGTGGAAGCCTGCCTTAACTGTTGCAAAACGGGACACCGAGAGGACGTTTGCCCGTCTCCCAAGCTCTCCAAGTGTCCTCACTGCGGAGTTTGCGACCCTGACGAAACCCATGAATGCACCCCCACTTGTATAGTTTGTTCTGGTCCTCACCAGACTGGTTCCTCCAAGTGTAAACGCCGCTACAAAGTGCCTGCTGCCGTACTGAAACGCCAGCTACAAGCTGACTCAGACAGTGCCTCCACCTCCCATCGTTCCCGATCCCGGACTCGTCGCCAAGGGTCTGGAAACACCTCGGCCAAAATGGATTCTAACCGCTCCTCCTCCTCTTACCGGCGCTCCAGCCGGAATCGCTCCCAGTCCTTCCCACCCCTGGACTCCAAGTCGTCTCTTCACCGAGAGCCCTCCACGAAAAACCAGGTGAGCTGGGCAGCTGCGGCTTCTCACTCTCAGCAATCTCAGTCTCGTGATTCAGAGCTGCAAGCCCTGCGCGACGAGATAACAGCCCTTAAAGCTAGCAATCATAGACTCCAACAACAAAACGCTTCCTTAAAGCGCCCACCCTTTGCACCCGATCCACCACCTCAAACAAATGCCACTCTACCACTTAAACCTGTTCCTACCATCTCACCTCAGGCGCCCCCATCTACTCCCCCGCAACCCAAAGATACTACCTCTAGTCCTCCCTCTAAGCGGAAAGCTACCTCCCGCTCAGAACGCTATGTTAATTTTGCCGACCTTGAGGATTTTGAGGCTCGCCTAGAGGAAAACTTAGAGGCTAAAATTGATGCTAAGCTTGAAGCGAAATTTGCTGAGTTCTCCCAACAAATCCAACAGCAAATGCTCCAGTTCCAACAACAAATGCAGCAGCAAATCCAACAACAACTTAACACCCTCATGCAACAGATCCAAACACGCGTCATAGGCCTTGAAGCTAGGGGAGACGCAACGGCCGCCCTCCACACGACGCACGTTAAACCATACGGTCGCTTGCCGCACGCTCCCACCACCCTACCCATTTTAGCTTTACCCACACTTCACCATGGCGCCCCTCCACCTACTTAATGTGTGGCAATGGAACTGCAGGGGGTTTCGCCGCAAGCGAGGCAACCTGCAGCAGTATGTCCAAAGTTCCGACATCCCCCCTGATATCATCGCCCTTCAGGAAACTCATGGCCCAGTGAAACTACCTGGCTATAAACCATACTTCCCCCTAGATGTCACCACTCCCGACACCGCTATTTTGGTTCAACGCAACCTGACGGACGTCCAACACTCCTTAGACGACGTTGGGGTAGACTGCGTCTTGCTAGAACTCCTCCCTCATAAAAGGGGCGACCAAAGCCTCTTCATTCTTAACCTTTATAGCCCTCCAAGAGACAGAAGACGCAACTTCACCACCCTTCTTTCCCGGGTCAACAGGCTTGCGCACCATTCTGGTCTCCTCATTGTAGGAGATTTCAATGCCCACCACCCCGCTTGGGGTTACCGCACCGCCAACCGAAAGGGTAACACACTGTGGTTGCGAGCACAGGAACTGGGCTTCACCCTTGTTACTGACCCTCACACTCCCACCCGCGTAGGAAACAGCGTTTCTGTTGACACTTCACCTGATCTGACATTCTGCAAAAACGTACGGTTCGATCAGTGGCTGAACACTGGGAATACCCTCGGCAGCGACCACTATCTCCTCGCGACCACCCTCAGCATGTCCCCGTTCCGCCGGAGAGGTCGCCCGACCCTAATCACGGATTGGGACAAGTTTCGTTCCCTACGCGCTCAGAACGCCCCTACCCGGATTAATAACCTGGACGAGTGGATCTCCAAACTGCAGGCAGATGTCTCTGCTACTACTCAAGAATCACCTATCACGGCTGATCAATCCAATACACACAGCCGTCTCCTCCACCTATGGCAGGCCCGCGAAAGCCTTCAAAACCGTTGGAAAAAACAGCGCCACAATAGAACGCTTCGGCGTAGAGTAGCTCAAATAGACAAACAGATTGAGGCGCACACTATCGCACTGACTACCCAGCAATGGGGTCAAGTTTGTGACAACATGCGTGGACAGCTCGGGCTAACTCGCACCTGGCACCTTCTCCGTTACCTTTTAGACCCAGACGGTTGCAAAACATCCAAACGAGACACCATTTCCCGCATAGTCCATGAACACCCCGGCTCAGACCAGGATCTTCTTGATGAACTTCGTGTACGCTATCTCAATACTACTTCCCCGGACCCTCTCCCCCCCTACATGGGCGGTGCCAACCCTGCCCTCAATCAGGAGATTTCGGAAGCTGAGGTAAGATTCGCTCTCACTCAGCTCCGTCCTAACTCTGCCACGGGACCGGACGGCATTTCCAACAAAACTCTCCGTAATTTAGATGACCCGTCCATTGAGGCCCTCACTGCCTTTATGAATGATTGCTGGAGAGAGGGTAAAATCCCCGCAGCATGGAAACATGCACGCGTGACTTTCATACCGAAGCCAGGCAAACAACTAGCTCTCGAAAACCTCCGCCCCATCTCCCTCACTTCCTGTGCTGGGAAACTGATGGAGCACGTCATTCTCAACCGGCTCAATAATTACGTTGAAGATAACCATCTCCTACCTCGCACCATGTTTGGCTTCCGCTCAAATCTCTCTACGCAAGACATTATGATCCAGCTTTCACGAGAGATACTGTGCCCCTCTACCAGAGCGGGCACAAAGGCTATTCTAGGGCTTGATTTAACTAAAGCATTTGACAGCGTCTCGCACCGCGCTATTCTCACTAACCTCTCCCTGTTAAATCCTGGTCACCGTACCTACGAGTATATACGTACTTTCCTCTCTGGTCGTACAGCTGAACTTAGCTTTGGCTCTCTCCTCTCAGACCCTATAAACCTCGGTAGCAATGGCACCCCCCAGGGATCCGTTCTCTCCCCATTTCTTTTCAATGTCGCCTTGCTCACGCTACCTTCTAAATTAGACGCTATCCCCCGGCTCTCCCATACCTTATACGGTGACGACATTACCCTCTGGGTTTCAACAGGCAACGATGCTGAGGTCGAATCCGCACTTCAACAAGCGGTTGATGTCATTGAGCGCCATGTAGCCGCAGCCGACCTCTCGTGCTCCCCTCAGAAATCCGAGCTGCTGCTCATCCGAGGTCAACCCGGCCTCCACGGCCATCCTCCCATCTGCATTACTGCTAGTGGTCAGCCCATACGCGAAGTATCCACCATAAGGGTATCGGGGCTCCTCATCCAGAGCAATCGGAAAAACACCGACACTCTAGCTAAACTTACAGTCTCTGTATCGCAGACCATTCGTCTAATTCGTCGCATTGCTAATAAACATAGAGGCATGCGAGAGGCTGACCTCCGACGTCTTGTTCAGGCGTTTGTTATCAGTCGCCTCACATGTACCTTCCCTTACCTCTACCTTAGCTGCCAGGAACAGGACCGCGTTGACTGCCTTATTCGACAGGCTTACAAGGCGGCTCTTCATCTCCCCCACCGGACCCCCACGTATAAACTACTGGCATTAGGGGTCTACAACACTGTGACGGAGCTCTCGGAAGCTCATCTCACTTCTCAGTACGAGCGTCTCACTCACACCTCCACGGGACGTCACATACTCGACAAGCTTGGAATACGCTTCGAAACAACCGCACCCGACAGGGTCCAGCTTCCACACCATATCCACAGTAACCTTATCGTTACCCCTCTTCCTAAAAATATGCACCCAGAGTATCATGTCGCTCGCCGCAAGCACAGGGCTAAGTCTTTGCACAAAAAATATTTAACACATCAGACAGCAGTCTATGTCGACGCCGCTGAATACCCCGACCGCGAAGCTTTTTCGCTCGCGGTTGTAAACTACTGTGGACGGCCGCTAGTTGCGTGCTCCATTCCCGTCAGATTGCCTGAAGAGGCCGAGGAGGCGGCCATAGCCTTGGCGATGGTCTCCACCTCTGCAGAAACCATCTTCAGCGACTCTAAATAGGTGATTCGTAGTTTCGCCAAAGGCCGGGTCTCCCCTGTCACCCTCTCTCTCCTCCACTCCACCAAACTTCAACTCCGCCCGATCCAATTGATCTGGGTCCCTGCGCACTCGTCGCATCCAGGCAACGAGGCGGCCCACAATTATGCCCGAGGATTCGTCGACCGGGTTGTGGTGTCGCCCGTCCTGCGGACGGCGAGAGATCGTATGGTCACATTTCATGACATAACCATGCACTACCGCTTAGGTAGACTTCTATATCCCCCCGCACATAGTTCTCTCACCAAACCCCAAGAAGTTGCGTGGAGGCAACTCCAAACGAACACCTTCCCCAACCCCGCGATATATGCCCGCATATACCCTGGGGTCTACTCCCCTTCCTGTCAAATGTGTGGTCAACATGCCACTCTATCCCGCATACTCTGGGCTTGCCCTCGGGACTACCCCCCTAGAGGCTTGCAGCTCTCGAATCCAGACCAGTGGGAGGCCGCATTGCTCAGATCCGACTCGGACACACAGATCCGGGTTGTGACAAGAGCCCTAGGAGTCGCCGAACGCCACGGGCTCATGGCCACTTGATGGGGCTATAACCCCACACCGTCAGATACATCTGTCGACGAAAATAAAGTTTATCCTCCTCCACCTCCTCCTCCTCCACAGTGCGGAGCTTTGCGAAATAAGGAACGACTTCAATTTCCCTTCTTTTTTCGCTAACGTCCTTCTTTTCGTTTTCGACAACGCCATTCACAGATTTTGCTACCGCTGTCATCATTCCTGTTCGGAAGCCAGCGTCAGACAAGCGCTCGGCCTATTTAGTAACAATGAGTGAAATATAGTATGGCTGCAACATTTTTTCGCAGCATTTTAGGAGCAAGCCTGTAGAATAATTTCGTAAAAGTTGTTATTGGGTTCTCGGCTAGTCCACCCAGCACACTTGGCTTCTTCTCGAAAAAAGATAACATGAACTCAACACCGATAGAGATGCGGCCGCGTAATTCGTGAGAGTGACTGAGAAAAACATTTAATGCATATAATAAATCGAAGTTAGTTTGGTGGGCGCCCATTCCAGGACCCCATTGAATTGTGCCCGGTTCACAAGTAAAAGCTGGTCTCCCGGATGTGAGCTGTACAGCGCCGCCTCCCAGTCCCCAGTTTTTGAGTTATTGATTCTCGCCATAGCTGCATTGTTCTTGAACGCCCGTACCATGTGGTATAAGTTAGCCACTTCAGCGCAGAAAGTGCAGTGGGGATCGTACGAATTTGGAAACATGTAGCTAAATTTGACTGGGTTGATATAAGTACTTGATTACAATTTCTTTAGGGAAAGTTAATTTCGAATGAAACTAAAAGCGCCTCCCAAGATGCCCTCTACTACATTCGGATAAAAGTCATTTGGTCTAAACTTTAAGACGAGTAAAAATAGCCCTTAAACCTGCCAATTCTCACGACACAAAACTGCGAACAAGTGGTCAAATTTAGCGAAAAATATGCTGCAAAGTACATGGTCTCTACATGTTTTTGTCAACTTCTTCATTTGCAAGACTAAACCATGCCTTCATATTCGCCTAATTTTGTTCACTAACGTTGCTTATGTGTGTTGATTTATCTGTATTACCTTTTGTTGCTTCTCCCATTTGATTGCCGTCTTGTTTCATTCTGTATTACCCGTTGCTTTGTGATATTTTTTCATTTTTGTGTAAGACTGGCCGTCATCCTGCTGTCATGCTAACTAACAAGGGGTCGGGACCTCGTCAAGCTGTTCGAGCTTTTAGTCCCGTACTCCTCCTTTTCTAAGGAAATAAAATGATTGATTGATTGATTCTCTATGAAAGCCTGTTTGCTTGAAAAAAAAAATTCGCTGTGGCTTAGCTTGGTTAAGCCCGGTAATTGCGAAAGCAATATCCGTACCTACGCCATGGTTCAGCTGGTAGTGTAGCTGGTGGTGGTGCTTGTGGTTAGACTTGTGGCGGTGCATCTGTTATACAATCCAATCTAATCCAATCCAATCCAATCCAATGTAATCTACTGTAATGTAATGTAATCTAATGTAATCTATTCTAATCCAATCCAATCCAGTCCAGTCCAGTACAATCCAGTCCAGTCAGGCCGCCGTTCATGTGCACCGCCATCGCACACGGACGGCGCGAGATCGCGAAGCAATGTTAAGCCGCTGGTGGTTGGCACAGCTACTGCTGTCTAGCGACGTGAGTCGAGCCTAATCTCTTCAGCGTAACGCCACAATCGCGCTCCTGGCGGAGAGCGCAGGAGTTAGGCGCCGGGTACGCCGGGGGTGGCACCGCCGCGGCTAGCATGGGCGGCTAGCGACGGCGCGAGTCGGTCGCCCTTCTCTTCGGCGTGACGTTACAACACCTGTTGCGCTCCTAGCGGAGAGCGCAGGAGTTAGGCGCCGGTGGTGGCACCGCCGCAGCTTGCGATGGCGCGAGTCGGTCGCCATTCTCTTCGGCGTGATGTCACACATGACGCCACACAGAGGTCAACTAAAGGTCAATGGTGGCACCGCCGCGCCACGGCAAAGGCTGAAAGTGCAAGTAGTAAAGCTTTCGCTTTAAAAACAAATAAACACTTTTTAAAGTCACACAAGAGTAATTTGATAGTAGCTCCCAGAAACATTCAGTTTGAATTCAACATCGTGTCCCGCATGTGCCATGCCGAAGTAAACGCCCCACGCAGCCTCCACTTTAAGCTGCAAAGAAGGCGACGTAGCTACGGGCGCTGTAGTTTCTCATGCGCTGCGGTGTAGCTGTCCTTGAGGACTATTTACCAAGGGCGCTCGAAGATGACCTCCCTAATACAGCTTCTGCCTGTCTAAAAAGTCGAGGCGCACAAAACTAAAAGCTTCATTTACTCACACTGGATGTAGAAAGTGATCTGGCCAATCAAAAGAGCTGCCCAAGAGTGCCAAACTAAAACCTAATCACCAGCCGGTCTCAGGGTACAGCAAGCTCTTGACCTAGCCCGTTGCTTTCATTTGCAATCGCGCTTTGACATTTAAAACGGACGCCATGAGATACCTTAGGGCTGCAATTTTTCTTGACCACGGAGCAACACAGCGCGCGAAACACGAAGAAATGATGACGAGACCAATCGTTAAGACTGGGAACAAGGAATAGACATTATAAAGTGCTCTCATCAGAATGGTTGTTCATTTTATTATAGTATCCGTGGTGCGGAATAAGAGAAACATAATTACCTAAAAAGCATGGGGTTAGAAAGGATAGCTCCCTTATTTTTTTTGTTTAAATGCATTAAGATACGAAGTTCTTGTTCGATATCTTAAAATGTCTTATTTATTTATTTATTTATTTATTTATTTATTTATTTATTTATTTATTTATTTAGTAAGGAACCCACAGCGCCGTGGCATTACAGTGGGGGAGGGGGGGGGGCAATGTACAAAAAAGAAGCACACATGACACCTCCGCTCGCAGGCAGAGTTACAAGCATAAAGCGTTCGCCATGTACATCTCACTTCAAAAGAACACATCACAATCGCATCACATCATTAAAGAGCGAAAGAACGCATCATTTGATGTCACACTCACAACATCGCTCGGTAGTCTGTTCCATTCTTTAATTGCTCCTGCTTTCTTTCTCCCGTATGACAAACGAAGGCTATGCACCTGCCAAGCGGCAATGTTTAACAACCACTGAGCAAACTGCTCTTGTAAAATTACTTTTATGGAACACCGTTGCTTTGACAACGAGAGCACTCCACTACGGCGTCTCCATAGCCTTAGTCCCTTTGGGACGTTAAACCCAACAAACAAACAAACAAACAAACAAACAAACAAACAAACAAACAAACAAACAAACAAACAAACAAACAAACAAACAAACAAACAAACAAACAAACAAACAAACAAACAAACAAACAAACAAACAAACAAACAAACAAACAAACAAACTCAGAGTAGGATGTTTTCTCTTCGCTTGATGTCCCGGTACGCCCGCTTGAAAGCCGGAAGGAAAACAGACTCGCGTTAAAAATTACCTTAGTAAATTTTGATTTGTCTCGTAACGCAGCGTGATCCGAATAATGTTACGAGTACAGTTTGCTCGTACTGGTGCATGCTTGCAGAATGAGCACCTTCAGGAAAGGCTGCTCGGCAGAAAACAAAAGCTGCCGTGTCCGGTGCCGCTCTCGGATACCCTTGGAAATTCCCCGAAGAAAATACATCGTAACCGTTACGTCAAAGAGATGCGGAATAGAATTACTTTGGTTTGGGCTAGTTGGTTCGTAGCCATGTTTGAAACAGAAAAGGCACGAATGCGACGAGAACAAAAAGGAATGTAAACGGACAGGACAGGCGCCTGTCCTATTGCTTTATGTTCCTTCTTGTCATCATTCCATTCTCGTCTTTTCTGTTTCAAACATAGATGCGGAATAATGGGAGGTTGGCTTTAGTTTCGGCAAATGAGCCAATATCGGAGTGCTGCTGGCATTGCCCCTAACTAAATCGACTGTATGCGCTAGTAGCACGCACATGCACATGCCGACAAATCATATTTAGCTTTTTCTTTATGAAGAATGTTTCCTGGCATTGCTATGTAAACCGAAACTTAGAGGCTGCACCAGCATTAACAGGCTCTGCGGACAAACATAAACTTCACTGTAAGCGCGGAGGATTTTCCGCAGAATCCCCGCTTAACGGTTTTGTTTCATTTTGAGCCAGCGCAGCGCGTGATTGGGTACTGAGCGAGTGTTAATCTCCGCCCAATCCGGGCGTTGTTTGCCCTGTGTGAACGCCGCTGTGGAGGATTTTGAGCACAGAACAGGGATTTTGATTCTGCTAGGGCTGCAGCACGTACTGACAGCACTACGTTTGCGGAACCGTGGAGGGATTAGTCACGGGATGCGGAACACTCGGTTGTGGTGCACCATCTTGATTAAATTTTGTCGTTGTGCAGTACGGTGAGATGAATTGCCATTTTGTTCTTATTCGTGCAATACTAAAACAGAGCCTCGCTTCGGGACGTTAAACCCCACAGTGTTCATACTGAATCAGAACCCACGTGAGTTAATCCGTTTATTAGAAAAAAAGAAGTACATCAGAGTTGAATAGTGAATTAAAAGAAAAATTGCTGTAAGGTCAAGCGTCAATGACCTCGCAGGGCCGCAGCCTGAAATACATGCATGTTGCTGAGAGACGAGTGCAAGCTGAGCACAATTTTCTTTTACCTGAAAGATAAGCGATTCACCAACAGGAAAATAGTTTTTTTCAGAGCTCGAAACTTAGAGGTGTACGGGCACACAATTTGGAACGCAAACAAACGCTACGATTTGTTTCGTGGGCGTAAGGAGGTGCGGTAGAGCGAGTTTCAGTGGCGGACGCTGCGTGGTACACATTTTAATATGATTTTGAATGTTATCCCAGGAGCCGCTCGGCATTCCCACACTCATCGATTGATGTCAAGGTGCGCCAACCGCAATTATTGTGACGCCACAAAGCCCAGCGGTTGCCGTAAAGAACACCCAGTGCTTGCCGGCGACACCGACGTCATCAGTGCTGTGATAGTCCATGCTGACTGGCCGACCGTGACGTCAAGATCGACTACAAAAATCGGCTGTAATAAATTCTTAACGCTGCGCACTAGTTAGTGTACTCAGCTCATTCTCGTGGCAACTAGGAACTTAGGCCCATTTAAATGCAAAAAAAAAAAATGGACACCTTGAACCTTTGTGTCTGTACCCATTTAGCCTTAACCTGAGTAGCCAAGACCAAATTCGCGAAGCAAGGCGGCTGCGATTTAACTGCCACTCAGTAATTTAGAACACGCTCGTGTGTGGGTTGGGTAAGGTAGCCCAAGGGTCCTTGTCCTTCTTCACCCGAGGGGAGCCTAAAGTTCTGGGAGACTTTTTTTCCCAGCCTGTGACTTTCATGTTATGTACAGGAGAACTGAGGGCCAAGATGCGTTCTATAGTCGATTGCGCCTTTCGAAAGCCAATGCCCTGCCTCTTTTTGGAGCCAGTGCTGCCACGATTCTTCTCCTTTTCCCCCACTGCATAGTTGCCACCCGGAGCCGTGTGCTGGATTAATTTTCACCTTTCTCTCACTCTCCATTTGTTCCTATTGATGTGACCGAAGCATCAGTTGGAATAAAGCAGCGATTCGATTTGAGCCTCTTCGAATTAAGGAGAGTGCGCTGTATTTTTTCAAGACTTCGATTTAAGGTAACCTGCCTTTATGTATTTGGCATTTTTCATGTCATAACGCACAACATATGTAAGATTGAAAGCTTTTTAGTACCGTGTCACACTTGTTGCTGGGCTAGTTGGTGCATTTTTCTTCGTACAAAAGCTAGCGCAAAAACACGACACACACAGGAAAGGTAGACAGGACAACGCGCGTTGTCCTGTCTACCTTTCCTGTGTGTGTCGTGTTTTTGCGCTAGCTTTTGTACGAATTAGTACCGTGTCTTTGCTGTCTTTTAGCTGTACTAGTTATTTTTGTTCGAAGCTGTTATGGTATGACAATGTTTATTAGTTATTTTTGTTGTCTGCGATTCTTCGTGATTTTCTTGCCTGGCTGCCTTTCCTCATATGTCTGTGGCACATCCTGTAGTTACTGCCGGTAGGTTCTGCACGTCTCTATCTCTCTCTGTCGAAGCTGCATGTCCGTTTCATTTTTTGTTGCAGTCTGGTCAACGTGCGTCATTCCCTTTTCGAGTCCAGGCTGATCCTAGCCTTCACGATCCTGTGGCCATTACATTCTGCTTTGCCTAGCCTATGTCCGCATCCTTTAAAATGGTGAAATTAATGTTCAATATCATTGATTTTAGTCTTGTTGTCCACATTACAGCTTCACCATGTTTACAGTCGGGGACAAAAGTCTGTGGACCACGTGTTCTTCAAGCGAAGCCGATAGCTCTGCTGCTAACCGGCGGTTGGAGACCAAAACTGTGGAGGTGAAAGTCAAAATTTTGTTCTTTCATCTTCACGAGTGTGGTCTCCAGCCAACGGATAATAATAGAGCTATGGGCTTCTTTTGAGGAACAAGTGGTCCACACACTTTTGTCCCTGACTCTACTCCTTGCTTTTGCCAGAGGTTTTGACTGATGTTTTGGCCCTGCATTTCTTCATTCCGGCTAATACGAAAAGCTTTTCCCACCTCAGTGACTTGTGCCCGACATCATCTCGGGTGCCTGACACTAAATACCGAGGCCCTGCGACGCTGGAACGAGTTCGGCCACGGCCTTTTCCCGTTCATGGTGAGCTTCGTGCCTTTCAGGCGTTCCCATGGCGACGGGACTGCTCTTTTTCGGTGTCCCTCTCGTCTCCGTTCGCGGTTCACCCCGTGCATCATCAATCGTGCGCGGCCGCGCTTGTCTGGACGCCTACGTGCCCCCGCGTCATCCGCCCCGAGCAGCCATCGCCGCCGCGTCGCTCTCCCCAGCCGCTGCCAGTGGCGCCCTGGCCGAGGGCATCCCGTCTCAGTGCCCCACTTCTTGCCGACACGGAAGCGGACGCTGCTCAGCGGCCGTCGGGCGAAGCCGATAAAGGTTGCCCGTCAGACCTCGAGCTTTGCACAGCGTCCTGTCCGCGTGTGTCGTCGGCCGAAGCGTAGGAGGAGAGGCTGATCCATCACAATCTCGGCGCATGCGCACTGCATCATGCAGCGCTCGTCAATCCTGCAGTTCTCGCCGCCCCACGGTTACTTTTTTAGGCTTCAGACAAAACTAAGACATATGCCCAGTGAAATCAAACTGACCTGCGTCCATCCACACTCCTTTATCATGAAAGTTTTCTTCTATCCATGGTCTTCCAGGCGCACTTTACGACGTAAATTTTGAAATACTGCTGTGTAAAATATCAATGGATTACTTTAAGTACATTGCTTTGTCGGAGCAAATAAAAAATATTCTCACAGATCATTTCTTTCGTTCAAATTATAACTTAATCCCGAACTACTGTGGTAACGCACGGTGTATGGTATAATATGGTGTAGCGTGATGCTCTTGAATCCTCAAAGTCCGCTACCAAATGGCGTCGCATCTGCGCCGGAAAAGAAGTGTCACGGGGTCGCCATTTGCTGCTTGTGTTTCGCGAAGCGCACGCTCCAGTGATGTAGTCTGAACTTGACACGCAGGCATACTGGCCATTCCTGTGCTGACTCGCGTAGCATGGCGCGTGCAGGAACAGCCGAAGGTTGAGGTACCTTTGAGCTCGTCCCGCCGGACGGATTCAGTCTCTCTCTTTTCTTTAATTCCGAAAACACGTGAAAACAAGGACGAAACGCCTGGACAAAAAAAACGCGAAAGCTATGCGCCTTTTCTACAGAGGCGAGTAAGAGACCCTGTGCAACCACAAGCCAGAAGACGCTCCCTCCACATTTCTCGTGGGTCTATGAGCTCTGCACGGTGGCGTCTCAACGCTACTGTGCGGACCAAGCCTTGTGCTTCCTTCCTCAAAGTTTGAAGATTAACCTAGCTTGAGCGGTCTGCAGCAACACGTACCGTTGTATACAATAATGTAGAAAAATTTGCGCCCTAACCTGTTCTGCGCCTAGATTTCTCGAATTCAGCAATGCAGAAGCGCTTTGTCGCTTTGTTGACGCGTACACACAATGAGCGTTGTTATTATAGAAACATGGAAGCCCTCGTTTCGTATGCGCATTTTCTACGTAGATTCCTCGCCTGTTCTCGGTTCTCAGATTTTACTTCTTCCCGATGGTTTTAAGTGTTGCATCGTAGGACACCCATTGCTAAAAAAAAAAAAAAAAAGGAACGAGGACGCGCCAATTGGCAGTGGCATATACATTTATGCACGCGGTAAAAGACAACTAAACACAGCGCAAATCATCAGAAACGAAGAGAAACCGCGGGCAGTATAATCACGGGCTAAGGTGCTGGGACGCCATAAACGCACGCTTGAACACGACAAGGATTGCATAAAAAAAGACGCCGTGAGCGCTGCATATGAGAAATAACACACTCTTCAATTTATTTATTTATTTAAACATTTATGCCTTCAAGTCAGTAGAAAGAAATTGAGTTTAATAGTGTATCTGACCACGGCACATGGTAAGCCTTGTCGGCTGGTGCCGTTGACCGCCAGTACGTCGGAGGAGCAGAATTTGGAGCCGTAAACGCTGTAAGCCGAACATCTGCCCAGGTAAAAGTCGCGACCAATTCTAAGGTCGATGCTGCGGTGCCGCAGATATACGACAGACAGGTGGAAACAAACACGAAAGCCGAATAAAAGCTTGTGTTCGCAGCCAGCTTTGGTGATTGTCTTTTCTCTCGTTCGCATTTTCTGGCTTTTTGTTTATTGAGCTCACGCTTGCTTTAACGCCGTCTAAAAACATATAAACAAAGCACATCAATTCTGCTATGTAAAGAGATTTTGCTTCATGAAAAGACGCGTTACAGGGGTGGTAAACTATTGTATAGTATAGCGAACAGTTTTGACAAAAATATAGAACGCCCGTTGAACCGCCAAAAAATTTAACATCTTGTATATACCCGGAAGAGGGCTGCACTCTTTTTTGGCAATTTTGAGAAATGCGGTCCTCACCTGAGAGTGCCATTATTCAGTTAAATTTTGAAGCTTTGCTGGGAAACTGCTTCATTGTCTCATACAGTTTAACACCATATCTGGATACTAGTTGCATATGTCTTTAAGGTTTTTCTTATCGCTATCACTGTCACTGTTGTTCGTCAGAGCTTGTCACCATTTTTGTAAATATAGTCCTCTTCTATTCTGTCCATGCGATAAAAAAATAGGGTGGCGCCATCTAATAACAGCTTTGCAGAGTCCTTGAACTGACTGATGAGGAGGGATTTTTTCTTGGGGCGGGGAGGGGCACCGAAAGACGGATTGGTGATCGCGAAAATCAAAATGAAATATATCGAACACTTTTCATTGGAATATATAACATCAGCTGGACCACCGAAAGTTTAGGAAAGCAGGAATGCCAACTATAAACATCACGAACAGCCGTGCGGCGATGACCAAGTGCGAAAAAAAAAATCGCCAATATTCAAGTTGTTAGAGGCTTCGGTTTAGACCCATGTTGGTTGGGCAGAAGTCACACGGAAATGTATGTCTTTCAGCCTCTATTTTATTTTCGCAAGTTTTCTTGTGATGTGAAAGATTGGACGGATGGACGGACTAACAAAATCTGCTGACAAAGATGCGAAGAATTCCTCGTTACATACATTCCTGCACTAATAAACGACCCACATGCTTCACGCGGGGTGTCTTATTTAGCTCGATATAACGAAGGGATGGCCGAGACCCATAAAGAGAACGGTGCGAAAGAGTTGGGCGTTAACAGAACGTGATAGAATACTCCGTGAAAATGCTTGTGATCTCTGCAATCAGTTTCAATTATACTTTTTCCCTTTCTTATTGGATCATATAAGAAAAAAAAGATAAGCAAGCTGGTAACAATTGAGACACACCGACACAGGGCTTCTACTTCCCGAATTCACTTTTGACAAGCTTCTTCAGTATTTACCTTCGACGAGGACAAAGGAATAGACTCTTACCACAGTCGTAGAAAGTGAGCCCTTCCCCTCACTGACCAGAGAAAACAGAGGCGCATCCGCTTTGATTCAGTGCCGGTGTAGTGTGACGAATGTATACGCATTCCAGACGTGCGCGACACCACGCCGGTCTCGGGAGAGGCCGTCCCGAATGACCCTGCACGTCCCTCGGTCTGGTGGGGAAGGCTGCGCCGAGAGGGAGGGGATCGTCCCTGCAGTCATTTCGCCTGATGGTGACTGTTACAACTCAATTAAGACCTCGGTAACGCGCCGCGACACCGGCGAAAAGACAACGCTCAGCCAACAAGCAGAAAAAGAGTGAAAGAAAAAAGAGCGCTGAAAGAAATGGCGAGCCGAAACGTAGCTTTAGGCAACGCGAAATGTGGAACAGAAAGCAACAACCACAGAACGCCAACGGCTCTCATCAGGCGTGCCGCCTGCCTTTGCAGAAAAAACACGCGTACAAGAGGGAGAGGATATATGTACCCACGCGCACGCACACCTCAGCATTGGGACCATTTCCAAAGTGTGACGTTTTTCACTCGTCACGTCTCGAATCGAAACAGAGTGTTCGTCTGCGTTTTTGTTCACTCCTTCCTTGTGCCTGCCTCGTTTCTGCGGGGTCCAGCAAAGCATGCGTGGTCGTTTCCAGCAGCCCTGGCTTTGGCCTTTGCTGCGGTCACGTGTGTCGCAGGGGTGCGGGAAAGGTGGAGAAGAGAAGAAGATACAAAACAAAGAGCGCATCGTGGCACGCCTCCTCCTCCAACGTCGACGGTTTAGGAAGGAAACGCCGGGAGAGCCAACGCCAGGGCCACCTATCGATCAGGGCAAGCAGTACAGTACATGCTCTCGGACCCACGGCGCCAGCACCACCCTCCCTTTTCCTCCTTCGCTTCCGTTTCCCTTCCTTTCCTCTTGGTGGGCAGGAGCCGCCGCTGCAGCAACACAATCGTCGGTCGTTTACGTGACACCGCGCTTTTCGGCGGTGGCTTGTCCCTACTCGTCCGAGCCTCCACCCTTGTATGCCTCCTTTTCCCTGCCTGCAAGTTGGAGCCTTTACCCCCCCCCCTTATGCCACTGGCCACTGCTCTTCTTATTTCCTTCCTCTCTCACCCACTGCCTGACGCATAGGTCATCGCGTGGCTTTTCTTTGCTTCCTTTTTGGCGTCCACGTACTCGGTACTCGGTTTCGGTTCGGAGTTTGTCGCCTGTAATGCCCGCTGAGTGTGTTCCCCTCCTCCACGGTTCCTCTCGCCGCCACTTTTCGCTTCGCCTGTTCATCCCGTGTAGCCTTTTTGCCGCATGGCCGAGCGGCTAATTTAGATGTGAATGTCTAATGAGCTTCAGTGGTGACGGCAGGGATCGTTTTCCTTTCTTTTTCTTTTTTTTTGCACGCGCTTCACTGATCTTTTGTGTGCTTGTTGTTAGCTTCCTCCTGGCACATTGCTTTCCGGCACTTGCCTAGATAGTTCAAAATGTTACTGCAGTTCTGAGCTACCAGAATTTACATGCGTTTATTTCTGATTAAATCCCGCGAGTGTGCCTATTTTCGGAAGGTGCTTTGGAGGTTACGCAGTGAAGAGAAACACCGTATTTCTTATACCGGTGAAAACATAAAAAAAAAACAAAAACAAGAGGAATGATTCTAGGCATATTAACAGATGGGTGCTTCTACAACCTGTTTTTGAGGTTAGTAGGGTGAGGGGCCCCAGAGAGGTGGTCTGTCGATATGCCGCTTCACATTTGATGTTGCAAAACAAAACTTCACTAAGACTTGTAAACGTCGTGCTTTGAGCACACTAACTAAAATGTTCACTATCTGGCTCCAAACAAGATTATTTCTGTTACTGCAGCTGAACAAACGAGGAAATAAAAATAAATCTCATTCTAAACGGAGGTAATTTTCTACTTGTAGTTGTACTTGTAGTTTGTGATTATGCGCATAGCGGGCAATGCTGTAAGTTCTTATAATTTGCGAGAATTTGCACAACTAGTTGCTTTCTTGAGATGCGAAATAGAAATGTGGGTCGAGATACAGCGTAGCAGCAGAAATAAAAAAATCAGGTCAGCAGTTTCTTCTAGACATGAAGTTTATCGATAATATTCTAGGACTTCCTGTAAAGACGACGCAATCACGATGTTCTCGTTTCAATAATTCTTGAGGCATTTACCGTTTAATGGTGACTGGCGTGGATTGACCTAATACGAAACGCGTTCTAGAGTATTATGGCACGGTATGGTATGGCATAGCATGACATGATATATGGTATGATTCTAAGGTAGAGTATAATATGCTATTATATGGTATAGTATTGTGTTGTATGGTATGGTATGGTATGGCATGATACGGTATGGTATGATATGGTGTGGTATGGTATGGTATGGTGTGGTACGTGGGGTTTATTGTCCGAAAGCTGCTCACAGGCTATGAGCAACTGCCTAGTGGAGGTCTCCGCAATAACCTAGACCATCTGTGGTGCCTTAATATGCACTGACATACCACAGTACACGTGCATTTTCGCATGTCATCTCCGCCGAAATAGGGCCGCAGCGGTTGTATTTGGTTGGGAGTCCTGAGCTCAGGAGGAGATTTCTATAGCCATCAGGCCCCCATGGCGGGTTGCTCTAGAATGCTATCTAGAATTTAACAATGCGTTTTGCTGCGCAAGTTGGAAGTGATTCATATTGTGGACCAGCGCAAAACGGACAAGAGACCAAGGAAAGAGAACACGACACGGGCGCTGTTTAGCAACCGAATTTTATGGAAAACCACGTGAAATATATAGTGAACGAAACAAAAGAAAAACAACACACAAAAATCAGAACTACATCGAAGATTACACAGCGGATGTCCGACAGTTATCGAGGAAGGTTATCTCGTTACTCTGCAACGCCACGGATGGTGTCGCAACACACGTGTCAGTGTTCTTGGCGATGCAATAGGCCTCAAAGATCTCCCTGCCTACCTGATTGCTGCTGTAGTACTGGATCTCAGTATTATTCAAATCAGGCAGGCAAGGGACGTCATCTTGATCTTTGCAACCGCGGCAATGCTGCACTAGGTTGGATGACGGGGACTTCTTGATGTCGAGCGAATTCTCGTGCTCTTTCAGCCTGATGTTAAAGCACCTTCCCGTCTGGCCATAATAAACCTTTCCGCAAGACAAAGGAACCCTATAAACGACGCCTATAACCCTATAAACGACAAAGTGCACCTGAAAATTTTTTTCTCTAATTGTGATGATGACGATGAGTAAACAATAATGATGCAGTTATTTTACTGTGGAATTCAAAAGTTGTAGGTTTGAATCCCACCTGTGGCATGTGTTTTTTTCGTCTACTTTCTAATCAATTTTCTGTGGGCAAGAAAATAATTACGGTACTAATTTCTACTGATTAACACCCCAAATTATGCCAAAAAAGTAGAAACTCTCCCCTATCCTCCTTTGTTTCGGTGATTGTTGGCTCCTTCAGATGAATTCAAATGCAGTTTCATATTTCAAGCATTCGTGCCTCGGTTTCGATGCTATTTATGGGGTATTTAGCCACCATCCACTAAAAGTTCAAGATTGAGTAACTAAGTTTCTGAGCCCGTCTTTACAACGACACTACTTTAAAATCAGCAAAAACAACTCTCTTTTAGTGTGATTGGGAACATTTTGTCCAAGCTAGCACTTCTTAGCCTTCAAGCTTTTCAGCTACTGTCGGTACTACCTTTTTTTTTATTCGAGCTTTTTGCCATTAGGCATAATGAAAAAGAGAAAGAAAGTTATAAAAAGGAATGTAAACAAGCCTCGCTTAAAAAGCGGCAAAAGTTCGCGATAAAAGTTCGCGATTATCATAAGTCCACTTGCGATAGTCGCCTGCAACGTCCCATTGCAGGCCTACCTTTCTTAGGAAGCGTCGTCTCACAGAAGCTGTAGCCGGGCAAGTCCACAGCAAGTGTTTTTCGTCACACTGATTGGGCGCAGCACCACAATGGGGACACTTGTCAGTCACTTCGAAACGTTTGTCACGCCACTGATGACGCACAGAAGGAGTCAGAGCCGCTCCTGCCCGAATCCAGCGCACAGATGCCTCCTCAACTCGAGTGAGACCTCGGGGGAGAGGTTACGAACACGGAGGAATTAGAGCGCGTGTTCGCTGACGCAAAGCCTGTTTCTCGGAAACATGCGACAGGAACGGATCTGGGGGAAGAGGGGAAGGTGGCGGGTGGTCGGTACTACCTCTTATGTGAAAGTAGGGGGCAGCTTGCGCCAGGTGCACGGTGAGGCGCCGGACGTGCCTTGCCAGCGGCACTGGGCTAGTCCTTCGTAATCGTGCTTAGCTTTACCTTTTTAAGCGAAGACCGCTATGAATCCTCGAATTTAATCGTGTTTCATCATCATCCGCAGCATCAGACTGCGCGGATCCACTGCCAAGTTCTTAGTGTTTACAGCTATGCTAGCAACTCTCTCCGGGTAAAGAGCATCCATGTGGTCATTGATGTCGTATCCAAAGTTGCGCACATTCACCGACTCTCCAGCGAGTGATTCCGTCTAACCAGATCAAGATGCCCAAGTCATGGCCAAGTCATGGCGAGCGAGTCATGTGCGGTCACATGACATAGTCAGGCCTGGCCTACATGGGCTCAAGTGCGGGTGCTCTAAAGGAAAGCGCGAGAATGTTCCTCGCTTCGTTGCCACTCAAGAAGGTGAAAAGTGGGGCAGATTTTTCCAGCAGTTTTCTTTTTAACCACAACCTTTTCTTTCTCCAACCTGCCGCGGTGGCTCAGTGCTTCAGGCGCTCGGCTGCTGGCCCGAAAGACGCGGGTTCGATCCCGGCCGCTGCGGCTGAATTTCGATGAAGGCGAAATTTCAGTGTCCCGTGCACTGTGCGATGTCAGTGCACGTTAAAGAACCCCAGGTGGTCAAAATTTTCGGAGACCTTCACCACAGCGTTCCTCATAGCCTCAATCGCTTTTGGGACGTTAAACTCCAACAAACCAAACCAACCAAGCTTTTCTTTCTCATGGTATCTTTCGCTCCTATCTTCATTTGTACAGGCATGATAATAGCTATTAGCTCATGACCGGGTTTACATTGCACTGTGCCGATATATCACGTTGCACGTGCTCCCCTACGGCACGGGTAATGCGTCTACCTCCTAACAATGAACTTATCCGCCTTAATGCACCAGGTTAACCACCATCGTCACGCAACCCAATGTCGCTCCGGCCCTTGCGCGAGCTCCATGTCCTCGCGCCGCGAACGGGAAAAGAAGCCTACGCGGCATAAGAGCTGCGCCGAGCACGCCACGGGCACAGCCCCGGAGGCCGACATGCATGCGGCTTGCGTTGGCGGTGGGGGGCTGCAGGAAAGTCGAGCGATAACCCCCCCCCCCCCCCCCCCTCATCGTACACAGGCCTCCAAGGCGCAACAGCCGCATAAAAGGACCGACGGGACCTGGCGCCAATTAACCGCACTCGACAAGCAAAACGGCTCAGCGCTCATGAAACATGCAAACGCCGACGCACGATCCGTGCACGGGCCTCTTCTTGTTGCCAGCCCGGGAGTTGCCTCCTCTGCTTGCCTACGAGGAGCCCCATGCTCTCAGTGGTGCGCCCATCGGCAGTAGCGGCCTGTAAACATGGTGCAAGAACGCCGTGCCCGAGTTCGACAAAGATAAGTTTGTCGCATGCATCCCCGCATTGAATTGCAAAAGTTTGCAGGTTAATATGTGTTGCGCGTGCATCTGCCTTTACTGCGTGAAATATCAACTGGGTATTTCTCTATCCAGCAGGTAACTCCTCATTGCGCTTTTCATAACGGAGTCCCTGTAGACGCCAGTGTGTTTGAATGCAGCAATAATCTCGGCTGATAAACACATGGGTGTCCCTCTGCGGTCCAGGTGAGCTTAGGCTTGCGCTGATGGGGTGGCCTCCCATAGAAGCCTATGCGTTATGCAGCGCTGGCTGAACAATGGACGTTGGGGTGATTAACGAAGTTCGCCCATTTCATTCGTGCTCCTGTGCACAGGGTAAGCATCGCTGCTGAGCAGGGTTGATCGACATTCACACAGGTGCACTTTTGCAGACGTACAGGCAAGAAAAGCGGACACCGGTAGACCCAGCAGAATGAACTCGGACAGCGGATGACTGGACACAAAAAAATCATATGACATTACAGCTGCTTCCTGTGTTCCGATAAACGTGAGTACCCTTTCCAGAAAGAACCTAGGCCACTTGAAACATCTCGCTATCAGGCCCTTTGATGTGCTGAGTAGAAAGTATCCTGCGGTGTTCGCACCACTTGGTCGTAAGGGAAATTTTGAAAAATTCACACATTTCTGGCCGGTTGGCAGAGGACAGGATAAACTTTTGGTTATTTCAACTAGTTACGTGCACTGGACAGGTTGCTTTGCCTGCAAGCTTCTCGAAAGCGCAAGTATTTTGGCGCGATATAGGCACAATTTGTTGGGCCACAGCGCCGGGGGTTACACTGTTTTCGAACTTCTATAAACTGATATGAATATTACTTACGGTGTGTTACACACCTCTCAATGATTAAGAAACCTAACAGTAATAGTTATAAAGTTAACTGTACAATATTAGCTAACCAGCTTGTCAGCACATCTTAGCAGTATTCTGATGTACTACGTCGTTGACGATGATAGACTGAAAAAAGTGCTCCTCTAACTTAAAAAGCCTATCTTTAAAAATTGTGTGAAATCTTAGGTGAAACACATTGCATTTTCGGGGGCTGAGGTGGTTCTGTAACTTAATGCTCCGACGCATTAAACCAAGCAGCAACGCGACAGTTAACGAATTTTCCTTATAGCTGGAGGAGCTACAAAAGAGCAGAACGCAGCACGAGGTCATAAAACTCTGCTGGGTCCCGAGTCACGTCCGGATACGAAGGAAGGACACAGCTGACACGAGTGCTGCACCAGCGCGGAGCGCCAAATTGAGGTAAGTAATCATGTGTCCCATGGATATTGCATGGAGTTCGTACGCAATAAGTGAGAACGGAATGGCAGGCTACTTAAATTAGTGAGGTAACTAATAAGCTGCACTTCGCAATGCCAATTTCGGTGTAGTGACAGTCAAGCAGACGCCAAAAACTCCTGCTGACGATTTTTTTATGCTGTTTTAGCATTGAACATATACACCTTACAGATCACTTCATACTCTCCAAAGAATGCCCACTCCAATGTAAAAGAACGAGAGAAGACGCCATATTTAATCAATTTGTAAATTTTGCATTTCCGTCTTAGGTTTCTACAACAGAGTAATGTTTGACACGACAATTAACTTCTTAAAAATCTGAGTTCCGTTACAACAATATACAGTCCAATTTATAACCTTGTGTTTGGGACACGTGAACCTCGCTCGCTTATGTGCATCAGCTCTAACACAACACAACACAGCAACACACAACCAACACCATGTATTTTGGGGTTACGTTATTGCTTCTAAGAAGGTTTCAGATGCAGATTAGGGATGATCTGGGCACTCCTAGGAAAACTTCACAGAATTTCCTGCCGTCTAAAAGGCACCATGACTAGACAACATACGAACAAGGCGACTGAGCGAAGGACTTCTTCGTGGCTGGAGTGGTTAGACTTGGTGCTTCACTCCGTATTATTCTCCGTGTTCCTAGTTTTGAGAGATTTTGATCACCATGATTTTAATTCAACTATCCCAACAGCTAGTACTCACGGCAGCGCTGCGGAATCCCTCAAGCTCTTCTTCCCCTGGCCTGAGCAAGCGCCAGCGGAAGATGCCAAGATATGCATAGAGCCGAGAACCGAGCAGTACAAGGACATCAGGGTAAACATAACCAGTCTTCCCCAAGCACACACTTCAAACAACCCAAAACAAGCGCTCACACTCAGGTAAGTTCACTAAGGCTGCATTGGTAGCACAGCAAAGAGGAGGAGGCATTGAGCACGCGGAGATGGAAACACGCCTATGGCACGGTGGCGGCCTGTCCTAGAGTTCGCTCATCGCGTCGCTTGCCGGCCTCGATAAATGTGGGGATACCCGTTTCTGCAACAGAAGGGAAAAAGTTTTGGTATGTTGGGGGTTTCTAACCCTAGTGAACTTGAAAACATTACGCTCAAACGAAGACGGGAAGACAGACGAAGGAAGAAGTCTAACTTTCAACTGATCATCTATTGCATTATCAACAGCATAATAACAACCACAGGTGCTTGAAAATAGACAAAAAAGGAAACGTTACGGACACGCGCATAAAGATTTTGCTACCTGCCGCTGAGCATAATGATTCAATTTTTTTTCTTTTTTTTTTTACCGTGGCAACAGCAGTGTCTGTAATGCAGTGATGAAAATATGCCTTTGAGATAGAGATAAATGTGCGACTGTGCTGCGTCCAGAAACTTCACGCGTGAGTTTCTGAGCCTGAAAAACATTACTGAGTATGGTCGGCCTCTGTGCGCTGTGCTCTGCTTTGTGCTGCATGCCCTATGCTAGCGCATTATCGAGACCAGAAATTCACGGTACTCTATTAAGAGCTAAAGAACAGTATGGTATACTGCAAACAAATTTTGTAAATTCGCCCACCCGCGACAGAACTAGCAGTAATAATTAGATTAAATCTGCAATAAGCTTCAAATAGTACAAAACCTGGTATTCCAGTCGAAACAAGAAAAAGCAAACTGCGAGGGTCAGCAGTGAATCGGTGGGCTAAAAACAAAAAGTATTCAGTTCGTGGTACCGTGTACCTAAAACGATAAGAAGCCTTAAATTCATTCACGCAATACCAATATTTAGTTATCCCCCTACTCTGAGAGATGCACCAGCGTTTCAGTTAGTTCAAAAGGGCGTATACGATGTCAGGCCGCCGCTTGGTTTACTGATCGCCGACATGTGCAGCGATCGCTTATTTGAATTCGCAGCGTCCGATGCCATCTCAGCGGCTTCGGGATCAATACACGTGGTGAGTGCCGTCCCGAAGTAGGTCGCATTAGGCAAGCCCGAAGGCCGGGACGGGAGACGAGGGCTCATTTTCACAAGCAGCTCGATACACACGAATTATGCATCAGCCGCTTTCTGCTGCAGCGGTGCGCGCCTGGTGCTCTTCCCTGGCCCCGTACCTGGAGCGCGTACTGAGTGCTTAGCTATACAGTGTTTCTCTTTCCACGGCTTGTTTCAATTTTCTATGCGTTCTTTTTCTCTTCTGTGGTCATTACCACCGTTACGATACGTTTTACGGCTCCGTTGTCTCAGTTCGTTGTAGGCGTCGTCAGCGAGTGCGTGGTGACAGAAAACAACCAGAACGCGCCCAGCGGTGTGGTCCCGTGGTTTAGGCATTGCCACTTCATGTGGGCATTGCAAGGACGTTCTCCTAACGGGTGAAGATGAAAGAAAAGGGGAGGAACGCCTCAAGAAATAACTTTTTGAGGAGGTTTCTCAGAAGTTTACGCCGTGCTATCTCGGTTTCATCGGCGGCCGCGCGGTGTGTGGAAAACCACCGTGTTCACTTGCGGGTCGACAAGAATGCTTGGAGTTGAACCCAAGTTGCGTGGTCCAGGCAGTGGGAACACTAGCTGGTTAGAGGAAGGATGGGGCCGATATACAAATATCCTCATCTCTTCTTGTCTTCTTGAATTAGGAGCGAGGCGGCGGTTGTTTTAAACTCTCGAGTGTTGCAATGGTAGCTGCAGTGGTAGTTGCATAGACGACTTGGTAACGTTGCGCCTTAAAATCCTCGCGTTCAGCTTCTGATTATTGAGAATGTTGCCTAGGCAGGAGTTATCAGCGTGCCTCTTGCACTCCCTCCTCTTACTGGATGAGAATTTGAAAGTATTGCGAAAATTTTTCCTTCAGCACTATAAATTCATGGGAGTTCTTTATGGACGGTCTTTCAAATTATGCGCATTGTTGTACACCTTATTACGTTTTTTGCTCGTACCAAGAATTACTCTGCAGTATTTCCTAGATGAAAAGTCGACACCACTGTGTTAGTTTTGGCATCGCACTACCATTCTCGAAAGGTCGGAAATCAACTTAATCGGCGGACGGTGTCACAGGAGGGCCACTTCACTTTTTAACCGTACCACATTGTAGCCGAAGTGGAGGATGGCAAAGGATAAAAAAATATAAAGTGCACTGAAGAGGACAACAGCTTCTCACCGAGGTATGTTTGTTCAAAGTTACCACCTAACAAGTAAGTGGTCAGTTACATATATCCTTAAACACATTTAACAAATCATACCATTTTTTGTGTCTGTACTCCTTCAACTAATGGAGAAAGATCGAATTCTGCTTGTGTACTGATATCAAGAACTTCAGATGTTAATTGAGCCGACAGTCTTTATGCCACATGAAAAATAATTCACAGTAGGCGTGAAAATAAAGGGAGAAAATTAAGAAAAACAAGTCTACAAGAAGAACATGTGATGAAGTAATGTAGACGGCAAAAATAAGCGAGATAAAGTCGAGGGGGAGAGAGGCCGGAACATCCTATTCCAGGCGTCGAAACGCGGGGCGCGATTCCTAATTTATTTCAATCGAGTCATTTGAGCTGCCGCTCGAGGAGAGTCGAACGCGACCCGAATCTGGGCCGTCGACGAGGGGGTCGACCGGGCGAAAACGGCGCCCGCTTGGGCGAACGGCCGCGTAGGTTTCGTACGTGGTGCGTCGCAGTAAAACGGCGAGGCATGTCGTCGTTAATTTGCATACTATAAAGCGTTATTTGTGCAGAGGCACCCCAAGGAACGTTGGGTGAATTCAAATGACCGCATTCGGCGAAGAAACCCTCGTGCTTCCCCTTTCGCGATCTCATTTTTTTTCTTTTTTCTCTTATTTCCTCTGACAGGATACTTCTTTTCGCTTGCAGGTTCCAGATTTCCACAGCCATCGAGTCACTGAACGCAACTTACAAAAAGCGAGCTTTTTCTTTTGCACATCTCTGTTCTCTGCAAAAGTTGCAAAGAACTCCGCATCTGGTGAAAGTGCTTAAGGGTAACAATACAAGAAGGTCGAAGACCTCTTTTTTATTCCGCTACATGACAGCGAGAGGCTTTGTTCACAAAGCCTACAATAGAATCTAAGAAATAAAACAAAAAAGCAAGGACACTATGAGGACCCTATAAGGAAACACATAAACCGCACTGGAAGAAAATGTTGCTGGAGGCACAAGGTTAAACCGTTGAACCTTCTGCTTTCCATGTCGCACATATAGGAAAAAGCCTTTAAAGTGGCGGAGAAAACAAGTGCGACATACAATGAACAGTAGAGTCATCATGCACTAAAGCAGCCACAAATATGATGCCCATATGAGAAATTGCAATACAAGTAGACATCTCTTTGGGAATAAAGAAGAAAACTTAGGGGCAATCCATTGGATTGATGAAGAGGAAATAGTATTTTTTTTTTTCAGTTACCAATCTATACAAATTTTAATTCTGTTCCAATTTCGAATCTATTCAAATTCTGATTCTATAAAATTCTGTTCGACCCAAATTGTGATTATATACGCATTCCATCTCTATTCGCAATGCTTGTATTATTCATTTTGGCTGAGTTATTTTTGTCTTTTTCATTTTTGCTGAGGTATTCTTATTCCGGTCTCTCCTTCCTATTCCTTACAAATGGAGAGGGAAATCCCTAAACACTAACGGCCACCTAGCACCTGCCCCTGTTGGCAGGGGGAGACTACACAAAGACGCCGGACAGTTCTCGCGTTCAAGGCCCTCTTTGTGCAATCGCATTAAGATAATGTGGTTCTAGTTGGGATCCAAAAAAATTTCTCTCGAAGCATAAATGGGTCTCCATTCGTGCAGGAAGTTGCTTAGCTGTGGGTCCCGTCTGCTCCTGACATTCTTTAGTCCGCTCCCCCCAGCGCAGTTACAGCCCGCGGTAGTGCACCAACTAGCTTGCTAAAATGTTCAAGCAAGTTGCTAACCTCTTCTTACCGGATGTTTCAGCGTCATTTTCTCTGCCCATGCCTCGCGGGATCCTTCATTAAGTTTCTGCACCATATACAAGATTAAGAAAAGTAGCTAAGGCTCATAAAAATTTCGAGGGGGCACTTTGGGGATCTAAAGAGCGATGAGGCGAATGCCTTTCCCCCAACGATTTTCAGCGTCCTTGCGCTAGACAAGGAGAACTGCATATGTGTTGGCAGGAGAAAAAAAAAAAAAGTCGGCGTTGCATAGTGGTTAGCACGCTAAGCTATGGAACGGAAGATGGTGGTTCGATTCTTGCCGTGCACAAGATTTTAGGACTTTTGTTCTGGTTAAGCACTAGTGAGTCATGACTTGTGACTAGTAATGACTAGTTATGACTTTCACTTCAGTACGGACGTACAGAAAGAGTAATCGCCGCGAGTATGAGCCCCTAAAGGCTTTCACCTTAAAAGGCCAGGCAGTTTACCGTTCTTACCTTAAAGCCGTAGTGAATATAGAAACGCAACTTTTGTTTTTCGCATGAAAAAAAAAATTGAAACTTTGAAAACATACGTCGTTGTTTGGACATGGCTGCATTAAGAGGGGAACAGGAAATTTAGCATTCATCTTCCATAAAGGTGATGGCGACTGCCCATTTATTCTGGGTTCATTGCATGTTGATCTCTACGCTTCATTTTTAGAAATTATAAGCGGCGGTCAATATCAGACACGTGTCGCATCAAAAGATCATAAAGAAGTGCCGGCCATGAACCTATGGTGTACTATTGATTCGGGCCGCCAAAATGGTGCTGACGGTACGCGATCTTCGTCTGGTTTTCCTTGCATCTAAAATAGCAAGAATAATGGTTACTTGACGATTTTCTGAACTTGTCTCCCGAAGAGGGCTAGAAATCTATTATACCACACATTATTTCGTTCACATCTGAAGTAGTGCACATTTGTATGTAGCGCTGCAATACATACCAACCTGAGAAAACTAGATGGCCGTGATGAAGTGGTGTTTTCTGGTTATTATAAGCCATAACCTTCCGTATAGACACACAACTAAAAATTTATCTTCAATATACAGAATTATATACGTATTTAACCTCTTTGCTTATAAGTTATTGTGCACCTAAATAGCCGTTCAAAGGACACGTTCAGGTACCATATCTGACTTAGCTTCAATCTTGCTATAAGCTTCCACATATCCACGCCACCACAAGCTACACTGGACATCAGCGACAGTCACAACAAACTGTGATGTCCAAATAGTAAGAGAATAACTTCCATCACATTTAAGAAATTAATTTATGCAAATATTGATATAGAGAGCAATATCTAGTTCAACTTCCTCGACAAATTTCTCTGTGAAACCTTCTTTTTCTAGTCCGTGATTATGCGCCGATAATTTTGTTTACATATAGCAACCATTTTATAAGCCTATTTTCTTTGTTTTTCTAGTTTTTTCTTGTACCCAGTTGAACTTCTTTGTGTTGATATCATGCTTATGCCTTTTGCCTCGAGTTTGCTTTGTTTCTTCCTTTTGCACTGCACAATAAAATGGGAAAGTGTATTGGGAATGTATGAGCCAAAGTGACAGAGGTGCCATCGCTTGCCACTGCTTACTGTGCAGGGGGTAGGAACCTTGTCATGCTGTAACCGCTTTTCTTCTCCCCCCCACCTCCATCGTCATCATGTAATGCTGAAGGAAGTAAATAATATTGTAGAAAAGGAATGACCGAGAAAGCTTCTATTCAGTTTATTTTAGTTTCTAGCAAGGGACGAAATGAAGTTATTTCAAAATGTTAAAAGGCTTCAACAACCAGGTATTCCTAATTTCTTTATATATGTCCAGGCCTGAATGAAGTAAACGTGCGTGAAAGTGCCACGATTTATTGCCAGTGCAACGTCAAATAAATTTAATACCCATCAAGGGAGAGTGAGTGAATAAAGAGTAGTGTATAAAGTTTTGTTCCAGATCTCTCGTCGCCGAAGTTAGGCCGGCATGCAGGGTGCTAAAAGAGAGATTTTAATGAGACAATCATCACCGAGTAATTTTCAGTACGCCTTGAGATGAACTGCCGTACTCTGGAGAATAGGGGCACAGGCCTGGCATACTCGCGACGAGCAACATCCGAAGAGCGTTTGTGTTGCCGTAGAACAGATGGGATAACAGTGATCGCTCTGTGTTGTCGCATGCAGACCAGGCGCCCTGACACTTTCATACCGTTACCTTCTAATTCGTTTAAAGCTACTGCTTTGTTTAGTAACAGGGGTAAAATAGAGTGCTAGCTTTCTCTTCTAAAGGTTCTTGACAGCAACGTTTTGGAGAGATTAATTGCTGTGGTCTGATGAAATATATATGCGAAGCTTTTCAAAGCGTCCATGGATTTGTTAACTATTCGGCCTGGAGCCTGCGGGCTTATTTTTTATTTTTTCACCAATTAGCACAGTACTGGCAACGACACGTAAAAAGTAAATGTTGAATTATGGCGCTGACTTCTGCGCGCAAAATTATTACTTAACATTCTTTTACCGCCAAAGCAATACCAATGTCACTTGGTGTATATGCCGGTGTTGTATGTGTGAGTCCTCGTTGAATGAAGCCACCACCTTCCAAAAGTTCCGCCCACCAGCCGCCTCATCACTGAACCTTTATAAATAGGAGGCTGCCACCCGCTCACCGTCACCCTCGATCTACCTCCGTACTCCACCTCCAACCAACCTTCAACCTCCAGGTGCGCCATCCATACTCATTCATCCAACTATACCCTCCAGAAGGGCCACTCACCGTAAGTCCACCTACCTCTTCCTCCACGAGGCCTCCTCCTTCCACTAGAAGCGTACGCAGCAATGGACCGAAAAAGCGACGGCGAAGTCCAATTCAAAGAGGCAGTGATAAAGCCAGCTGACCTCCAGAAGCACCACCCTCTAACCACCTATCCACCCCCCTCGCTAGGAGGCTGCACTCATCCACCCACCGTCACTCTGGACACACTTCTTAACCCCACCTTTCAAATGAGCCAACCAACACCCACCTATCTCCACCCATCTTCACCCTGCATTGATGTTCAATAGGGGGAATTTCTCTTTCAGAAAATTCGAGAGGAAAAATTTGGCGGAAAGATCTTTTTTAACGAAGTTTGAGGGATTGCCGAAACTTTCTCGATTCTTCAAAATTAAGGAAGTTTTCAAGATGCGGAAGGAAAAAAAGACCTGAATTAGGAATCTTTGCTCCTAAAATAGCCGGAGCTTGAACGGCCATCTCGGACGAGGTTCGTGCTAGGAAGGCCATGCAGCAGTCAGAATGTACGAAGCGTCAAGGCTGAGCAGCTGCCCCCTCCACGTGTGTCTGGCGACCACTGACGGCGCTCGTCTAATCTTTTAACTAAGCCTTGCCCTAGTTTGCACAATAATTTTGTTTTCCGCCTCGTTCAGCTTAGGCGACGATGTAAATCCATAAATATCTATTATTAATAAATAATAATAATAGTAATAAAAGTTATTTATTTGAAAAAAAAAATGACATTGTACAAATACGAGCCTGCCCGAGCCAACAATGGGCTTGTGGGGCAGTGCTCGGCAGAATGTAGTAAGCCAGAGAACGGCACAGTCAGTAAATACTGCACAAGAATCAGAATGAAACTAAGGAAAGGCAGTAAGAAAGGACGAGAAAAAAAAGGAAAAAATAAAAAAAAAATTACATATACAAATCAAAGATAGCAGATTTCACTTCTTTCCGAGTGCAGAAAGATAAATCATTATCTGGCAGGTCATTCAACACATCTGGTACATAAAAGGCACGGACACGTTTACCATATCTTGTCCGTACTCTAAGCAAGGTAAAGCGGTCGCGTGGACGTAATGCTCTGACGGGGACATACGGGAGGCAGAACTAATTGTTCCATATACACATAAGGATTACAGTTTCTTTGAATAATAGCCTGAACGAAGGCATGTGCGAGCATGAAAATAGACTGGAATTGTTAGTAATGTGCACACCATGCATACACACCACAGCCCGAATTATAGATTTTAGTAAAGAATTTACTTTGTCCTGCCAAAACGCTGAACAGAAATAAAAAGAACAGATTCCATATCGCAGCACACTGTACGCCAGTGCATGTTCTATTGTTTTCCTTATGTAAATTGGGCATAGTGCTTTAGCAGAATATAGCAGGCAGGCTATTTTGCGCAGTCTTTCACAAAAATTACCCAAAGGAGTGTTCCAGGACAGGTTAGAAACAAAATAGACACCGAGATAATTGACACTTTAGAGGTATGGAATAGGAAAGCAAGAGAAATTGTTACACAGAGGAGAATGAAGATACACTGGAGTGATGACAGAAACAGATTTCAGCGGATCGTGAAAACAGACTAATTTGAATGGGCATCATGGCTATCAACGATAGGACAGCCAATAAGCACTGATAATTAACTTCTGCGTATGAAAATCGCAGAACTCGCTACGAGCTTATCGACTCCTCTCGTAGTGACTATGAAGAAAATCCCGCGAAGACATGGTTACAGCGCTGGCACGGACGCGAGTTAACAGAGCTGGAGGGAGGAGTCCGGACGAGATAGTCCATTTCAGGTTTGAGTGGACGATTTGAGAGCAGAGTTCAAAGTTCTGGCATGTGAGCTCCCTGCCACAGTTGACCGGCTTCTCCGGCGGTGGCATCAACATCACGTGGCGCTTAATTTCAGAGCCCGAGAACATAACACCCCAACGCGCCCTCCTTTGGACGCGCAGCTGAGGCCCGTTGTAAACTGGACGGAGGAGAAGGAAGGCGGGAGCTTTGTGCTCGTTAGCATATTCAGATGAGCAAGGCTGCCCGTGTTCCTTTTGTAGCTAAGGAAGCGTCGAGTACAAAGTTTCCAATTTTGCCCCTTCTCTTTCTTTCTCTCTCTTCTTGGTTCGCAGTGACCGAGCGACGCAGTGCTGCCTTCTTTGTATCGGACTGATCCTCGCGCTCGCATTTTGTTCTGGCACGGTCATCGTCCTTGGATCAACATAGCCTTATAAGGACATAAGCTGCGGCTGCTCAACGCTGGCGACTAAGAATAAAGAGGTGTGAGCAAGTCCTCTTCCGAGAGCCCCTTGGCAGCTCTGAAGAAAAGCCTCGCATATTCCTTTACTAAGGAGGTGCGATTTGTGAAGCCCGATGGCAGTTTTCAGACTTTGTTAACGCAGTGATCTACACCCTGAGATCGATTTACTCGCAGTAATTGGACAATATTAAACAGGATTATTTCAGTGAAGCATGACTCTTTATTTTTTTCGAATTCATACAGGGACGGTAAATGCTACCGCAAGCAGTAGAAGGGGCGCCAACTAGTGGGAGTAAACTGAACACCGACTGAAATGCTTATACATTTGTTTGTTGTTTTTTTTTCTCTTTTGTACCTTATGTGTCTCGTCACTTTGTGCGGTTTAGCTTTTGGCGCCTTTCCTGAAAAAGTCGCTGAGCCGAGGGACCCCGCAGAACGTGTTGAGACTTGGTATGTACTTAATCTGCGAACCATTATTTTTGCAGGACTGTCCAATTAAATTCGTAAAGCTAACTGACTGAAAAAAAAAAAAACGACGGGAGAACTCTAAGCTGTTCATGAAGTATGAAAACGGAGGCACTAAAACACCATCTACCAATACATTTGATTCGATACCTAAAATTGGTTCTCCGTGTTGATCCTCCATAACAACACCGCTCTTTCGGGTACATAACAGCCATTTGGAAGCCCTTCGTGCATTATTAACAGGTCCAACGGGAGAGAAATGCAACGGTTCAAATGTCATCTCATTTCATTCTAATTCTTTCAGCACAGCGTCATTTACACTAGACGGCCTCTCCTTGCTGTCAATAGATTGGCCTCTTGGTCCGGCACTCAATTAAGACATAATTACAGGCTTTTTCTGAACGTACAGCCTTTGTCCCTGATGCATCAATAGCCCCACTACACAGCTTAAATGCAAATCCCTTGGGCTTTTCACTTTTGACCACGGGTCAAGCATGAACCAAGTTTGTCAACAAGGTCCGGCAAAAGGATGCAAGAGCACATAATAACCATACCACAGGATTCTATCGAGTTCCAAGAGCAACCATCGAAACGATATCAAAGCAAACATGGCCATTATTGAACACCTGCGTCAGCTTGGGTGTTAGCCCGAGGTTGCATGTAGCGAACGGGAGGCACGTCGCCTGGCACGGCAGAGTATAGAACCGTGAAGACAGGAAAGGAAGGCGACGGGGGCGGGGCAAATGAGCGATCACGGTCGGGCGCCCGAGGAGGGGAGCGGCTGCTTCTTCTTTGGGACGCAACAGAGCCGCACCGAGGGCGGCGCCGAAAGGCTAAGCGCCGAAAGTCCGCGAGCGAGTTAGCGCCGCGGCACCGAATCAAGATTCATTCTGCCTCGCGGGATTTCTTAATGGAAACAGCATCCTGGGGTAACATGCATAATAAATCTCGGCGGCACCCCGACCGCGCACCAGCGGCAGCGGCGCACAGGGATGCCGCAGGGCGCCTTGCTATTCCGGACGCCGGCTCGACTGCCAGTTACGCGCGCGCTTTTGCCGAGACTCGGGCATGCTCACTTTTTACTTCCCTTTATAGTTTTTCTTGAGTAACTCTTGTTTTCGTTTTTACCGTATGAAAGCAGTGCCATATTGTGCGCATGCCCTTTATCACTTCGTCTCCAGCTTTTTTTTTTGTTCTTTCCTACTTTTGGAGTTTAAAACAAACTTGGATACTTATTCCGAGCCCTGCTCTTTTAAGAAAGTGGAAGTTTTCTGGGGTATAAAAAATAACTCCGGGGAAAAAAATGAATGGAAAGGGAGGCGGAGGGCAGAAGAAGGAGAAGAGCAGCAAAAATAGTAGCTAAGTAACACCATAACGGCAGAAACAAGGCGGAGTTCCTTTCTGCGGTGGACAGGTACTTCGCACTCAGGGAAAATTACCTCCTCTAGGAATTGCTTTAATGCGCTCGAGAAACATAGCAGAAACATTGTTCCCGTTCTTCTAACTTTTTGAGCCTCACTTTGGAAGCGACGGTGAAAGTAATCATTCAAAATCCAGCCCAAAAAGAGGTTGAGATATGTTCTTTCACTCAGCTTAGGAGCTTTCCCGCGACAACGTTCGTAGTCACAGCTATTCAAACGATAGGAAATGGTTTCTTTAAGTTGATCCCGAATCTACAAGGACCTGAACAACCTGCAAACAAAATAGGGAGCTATTTCCTGGCGGCGGTTAGACATCGCAAGAAAGCTGTAGCCGGGAAAAAGCCTTCTTCTAGCTGTGATTAATGCTTTTGTTCTTCGTTCCCGACAGCGAGAATGTTGACCTCAAGAGTAAACAAAGCAATGTGTATAGCGCTTTGTTGCTATCTTCATGACTAAAAGGAGACTTTTGCCCTTTGAAGTAGTGCTTCTTTCTCGTTTTCTCGCAGGATGAAGGAAACAATTTCGAGAATGCAATGCAAGTATCGCTAAGACACATACGTCTAGACAACAATGTGCCACTTATGCGCATCTAGACAGCTGGACATAATTAGTATATTTATAGATTTTCAGAACAAGGTATACTTATGCATTCACTGATATAGCCACAGATAAAATTTTAAACGCCCCAAGACAGGCACAGTACACGCGGGCCATCAGGGGTAATTACGGCACCACTGCATTGTTTTCATCGGATAAGCTAGAGGCTGAGAGCTGAGCCTCAGCGCGTGCGCTTCACTTGCGACAGATTGTTTTTTAGCTAATTTTGCGTGCACTTAACTTCTAACCACCTTCTCTAAACAGTACTGCAAACTTGAAAAACTATTATTCGAATAGCGCTAGCGTGGCGTGACAGCGAATGGATGTGTTCACGGTTTTGTACGACAGACTATAGATTTAGAGGCTTACAACACTTGCTGCCTTGCCTCATAAGGCTCCAGAAAGAAGGCTTAGTTTAATGTCGAATCCATTTTAACGGTCAGTGGGGGCGCAGTCGGACGGTACGGTTCACTCTGTTTCATCATTATGCTATGTTTATTTATAAAAACAGTTTGCCACGTTTATTCCTGCGCTTTAACGGCAGACTTTCCGTCAGTACAGAAGCAAAAAATAACGAGGCGCTAACTTAGTCGGTCTGAAATATTAAAAACAACGTTAATGAACAACCAGGCTGCAAAATCGCTTTGCTTGGGTGTGCTTAGGCTTTGGTAGGACAGGTGAAGTATCACATCATCTCTGGGAAGCATGACATCTCAGTGATGCTCTTCAATCTCACGATGATATAAGTAATAGAATGATTAATTAAACTGTAACGTTTTTATGCGAGGCACTGTCTGTAGAGAAAACCGCCAATCGGCACACAACGGGGCACGAATCTAAGCTCTTAATTATTAATGTTCTCCTTTCAAAAGCTTCGAAATCAAGTCTTCAATCCATACATGCAGTGACGAGATCGCATACTTAAAAACAATAGCAAATCACTCACGTTGCAAGGCTTGCAACTTTTAATAATGCAGATCCGATTAGAAGCTATTATTCGTCATGTGCTGCATATCCAGTAACCATTGCGACAGCAGAAGTTCGCACTTTTGTTGGTGAAGTATTCAGGTTGCACCCACAAGAAACTTCGACTTCCGGGAATGCACTTCAGTTGACAGAGTTGAGGTTTCGCAAGTTTATATCGGTTTACGGATCTAGAGGAAATAAGTAAAGAGTAGAACAGGAGAACACACATGACGGCTACTAATCTGGCAAGATAAACGCGACACTACACCGACTCACTGGCTGAAGGTGCGCGCATGTGTCGGCGCGCACGCGGGTCTCCAGCCAGCCACTCGCCGTGGCGCGCACAGCCCTCACTCGCGACAAACACAAAGTAGGGAGCCAAGAACAAGCCGAAATCCCCGCCTCTAGCCAGAGACACCGCTGCAGCGGCGCTTAATTACTGGGCGCGTACAGCGCACGTGACGCACGTCACTGCCACGAGTGCTTCATTCACCGGAGAGGTTCGGCGGTGAAGCCGACGGCTGGGCTGTCCTCCGAGCAGCGCTCTCCGAATCTGCTCCTCCCCCGCCTTCGCCGAGGCAGGGCGTGCTTTCCGCACGAAAGACAAACTGGAGCCGGCTGCAGCAGAGCGACCACGACGCCGCTCGTTACGGCCGGTATTGACTTTCGCCCCTTCAGCGGCAGCAGTTTTGCAAACACCGCTGCCAAGAACAAATAAAGTCGATGAAGTTCAATCTGGCACGTAGGCGGCGAAGGAAAAGACGAATGAACCCCTGCGGAGCCTGCGAAGCGTCATAAAAAGAAGCGTCGCAGTTTGCGACACCGGAGCCGCCTCTGCTGCCGGCTACCTATTCGCAGTTTGTGCGATCGCGTAGATTTGGCGCGGATATGAAACAGGAAAGTTGACAAATGGCATTGCCACCAGCGCAGAAAAGGCCGTCGGCGTGCGACCCGAAAGCTGCAACGCCTGGTGGCCGCTGCCCCACCTACGGCTGTGTACGCGAACGCTGGGTATGCGACTCACCTCACAGAATCATAGAGGAAACCCGTTGCATCTCCACGTTGTACGTGACATCATCCAGCCGTCACTGGCGGAATTTTCAAAGAACTTGGAACGTTCATGCTGAAACGAGGAAACGAGCGAAACAGGGATATAAGTGCAGCGCTGTTTCTCTGTACTATATCCGATGAGAAGGGACGCGACTGTCTCACCCTTCGAAATTGATAAAAGCTAAACGTGGGCTGGGCGCACATGCGCGCAAGCTACAAAGTCGGCAAAAACAACATTAAACATTTGATAGTGCAGATGCTGATATGTCGCACGCGACAAACAATGTCCGGTTCATGAAATTGTAGTCTCTTGCTGTAAACAGGACCGAGCCGTCCCTCGAGCATACAGTGCCGAGCTTCTTGATTTTAAATGCTTCTAGGATTTCGCGCTTTGTTTCTGTCTTTCAGCGGCCGCTGATTCCCGACTTTATCGTAGAGGGGAGTGCAATCTTTACAATGGTTGCAATGTTTAGGTAGATTGGCTCTGTCATCCCATCGCAGCGAGGTGCGGTGCTTCCTCAAGCGATCGTTAATACATTGGCTAGTATAGCCGGTGTAGGACTTTCCACACGGAGAAAATATACAACACCGGTTGCACATTTCATGAACATACTTTTATGCTTGACGTTACGTATCTTTTTTTTTTGTGTTCTTACTTGCGGAGGTACGGGCACACAGTGATGACACTTATATTGGCTCAGAATAGACAAAGTTGACACCGTATCTCGCGGCAAAATGTTAAAAAAGTTTTCAACCCCTAACATTATGCGAGACTTTGTGCGTGTATGGCATTTCAGTAGCTCTCAGTTTTTGACACGGTGCATCTGCTTTGTGAGGCGTTTGTTGTGACTTAAGCTTTCCTAGGTAATGACTAAGCAACAGAAACCTGGACCTGTTCAGGGTAACCCGCTGGGCCTTCCGGCCGCTGGGCCTTCAGCTTATGACGTTTTCCCCTTTGGCAGGCAGATGTATACACGCTCGCGGAGTATTAGAACGCGCTGCTTGTACATTCTTGTCAGGCCTGCGTCTCGTCGTGTCCGCGTACGCTTCTGCATCGTCCTGCATCTCAATGCCGCTACCGTCACAGCTCTTTAAGCCGAGCAATGGAGCCTGATGAAAGGAGAGATAGGAAGCGTCTTGCGGAAAGCGATCGCTTTGCGAGTGATACGCCATAGCAGAAGACTGCTCGCCCCTGCCGAGAACGCCATGATTATGCGGCCGCTCCCGAAAGAGACCAGGCCGCCACGGTTCACGGCTGCTTACCTAAGCCCGCACTACTGCAGGCGATCGCTTCGACGCAACAAGAAGAGTGGGGTGTGGTGTGCTGAACTCTAGACCCATTTCAAGATTTTGACTAGTACCATCTACAACCAATGCGTTATGCCCGTAAACATTTCATACTTACTCTACTCTCGATTACGGGAGAAGCGGATTTTATTTTTATTCGCGATCGCGTAGAAGGGAGGGGCCGTGCTCGCCGCTGAGCACTACTGCTGAAAAAGCGGTCCACAGCGCGCTGATAACTTCTCTACCTGCCTTTACTGGTGTGGCGCCGTCCCGCATTTCACCGAGTAGTAGAGCAACGCATCGAAAGAGCGAGTTGACATGCTTGCTCATAACAATGGGTCCATCGCGATGTTTTGATTCCATCTGCAACCGGCAGATGGCGCTGCAGTGCACTATTCTCGAGTTTCGCTCTTCAATCTCAGTTTTCTTAAGGGTGCCTGTCTTAGGAGAGGCCTCTATTTCGGGAGCATTCATGGACGTCCGGGGTGCAGGCCATAATAGCTCCCGACGGCCTTTCACGAAGAATTGAAAACCAGCCTTTATCGCTACGTCGTGGGAAATGATACGTCTCCATTTTACCTCACCTTCATCCTCCATCCACGCTGGGCTAAAGCGCAGGAGTCAGAGCCGGGAATGGGACTATATAGGAAATGCTCGGTCTCCCTACTATTGAAGGTGGCGGCTTTCACACGCTTTGATGGCAGAATTCAAAACACTGGTAGTGTTAACTATTGCGGCTCAGCGCTCGACAGGGAAGGGGCTATCACTGTGAACTATTGTGATCTGGCGAGTTGAATCCAACGTGTTTATTGTGAAAAAAATGTTCTACACCAAATTTTACTTCAAATTTAGTCCACCGTCATCAATGGCCTGTTGTAACCGTTCCGTTAAAATGAAAACATTTTGGATTTAAATATTTAGTGACCAAACAAAATTAGCCATAATGTTCGTTATATCCGGCTGTCCATTTTATCCGGATGCGTTGTGATGAACATCAGCTTAATTCCCTAATGTTTATCTTAGTATCACACAAAATGCTTCCCTCAAATTTGTGGTGCTTGCAGCCGTTGTTTTTGTGATATTTTGGTTGCTCGGTCCGATCAGGTTGTACTCGTCCATGGCGTTGCTCGGCCACATGCAGCGCTATCTACAAAAACCCTCTACGGCCACGAATAAAGGTATTGTTAGTGCCAGTGAAGGGTTCGGCTGCATTAGAGCAGAAATGTCTTGAATTTACACTTTGAAAGCGTATATATAAAGAAAGCCATGAAAACAGTCTGGTAAAGGTACCAGAAGCGTTTAGCTTTGCTAAAGCAACAACATCACGTTTCATTTCTGCAGAAGTTGAAGCACGCAGGTACGCGCTGCTAAGCGCAAACACTCTGAGGCCACTGCATTAGTTGCTAGCTCGAGCTGGCGCGGGAAGATGCACTTTCTTTTGAAGACCATCTCTTATTTCTCTTCAGTCGAGGACGGAGAAAAGGTAAAGAAAGGAAATAGCTCTGGCCCGCGGCCGCCAGCAAATCCATTTATTTCAAGGGGGCGAACATAGCTTTGCCGTAGACAATCCCCCTCCACATCAAAATCGCCTCATGGACACGAGGCGAAAACCATTAGCCAACGGCACTCGCGGTGCTGCCAGATGCCGGCGTAGATCGTTACGGTGCCGGTGGATTGAAGTATTTGGCGGCTTCCGCACGCTGCGCCCTGCTGGGCCCGGCTTCTATTTGCGAAACCCTTCAGGAGACTCACGCCATGGCTTGGTGGAAGTCACATTAATGATGCCGAAAGGCGAGAGTGCGGTGCGCTGAAACATTTTGCTGTACTCTTCTGTGCTCAACCAAGAGCATTAAGGTGCAGTGTATAAGCAGAGTCGTAAGTGAAGCGTGCTAAAGCACCCTATCGGCAGAAAACAAAGATGTTGTGCACTCTTCATGAAAAAAAATCGGACCGGGGTTTTCCTGGTGGGGTGGACGTACTGTGGAGAGTCCGCAAAGCAACTACAGCGGCTTGAGCATGCGTCGGTATGCAGTAAGATTGCGGAGGTGGGGAGGTTGAGAGCTGCACTTCCGCAACATTGACACCTTAAGAAGCACTTCCCAGCACAAGCTGTCCGACCCGCCAATACGGGCAAACTACTGCTACTACTACTACACTCGCACGCCTTGACGGTGCGTCAACACAGACTGGCGGGAAGAATGTAAAGGTACGGAGGTCAAGAATGGTCACCTTAGCGTGAGCGATCTCAGTCATAATGATTTCTTTTCGCCCGTCTAGATTTTTCATTTGCTTGAAAATGAGGTTACATTTTTGTCTTTTATTACATTGTCTTACACAGTGTTGTTTTGGCCTTTTTCATAGGTCAGTGTCTCCTCCATAAGGACCATCCGCATTTCAATCATGTAGAGTGAGATTCAACTGTAGCAACTGTTGCTGACAAAGATGCCGGGACCAGACAATTTGCTCAAACAATGGGGGTTGGTCTTCTAAGGCGCAGAGGGCGCTCAGAAAAATTTGTTGTGGGCCAGATATTGTCAGAGGTTTTGTGAGAGTTGGCTGTTATCCCTTCCAATAGAACGGGCATGTTTGGACATTTTTAAGTGTAATGCATTTGATTGACTGAATAATTTATTTTTCATTTATTGATTGGCTGCCCGAATGACGGGACTGGAATGGAGAAGCTGACTGATTGACGGGAGCCAACCAGACTGTAGGAGCTGGACCAGCTGACTGATTTGAATGACCAGGGCTGGTCTGAACTGACCACTTTGAACGGAACTGATCGGGCTCGCCGCACTGAAATGACCGTACTGACTGCAGTGGACTGCGCTGCCTGGACCGGCTTGACTAGAGTGAGCTATGTGATTAGCCGATGTGACCTGATATTCATTCCCGTGAGTGGACTGAACTGACTGGATAAAGCTGAGCTGACTGTACAAAGCTGACTGGACTGGGCAGAATTGATCTGAACTGACGTCACTGTACTGACCTTACTGGGCTCACTGAATTGACTGAACTGAGTGGTTTGGACTACGCTAACTGGACCGATTGGGCTGGAGTGACTGTGCTAACTGATCGAAGTGATTGAGCTGGTTTACGGTTTACGGGCGTTTAACGTACCAAATCAACTCATGCTATGAGGGACGCCGTAGTGAAGGGCTCCGTAAATTTCGACCACCTGGGGTTCTTCAACGTGCACTGACATCGAACAGTACACGGGCCTCTAGAATTTCGCCTCCGTCGAAATTCGGCCGCCGCCGCTGGGATCGCACCCGCGTCTTTCGGGTCAGCAGCCAAGTGTCATAACCACTGAGCCACCGCGGCGGCCTGAAGTGATTGAACTGGCTTTAGTGCACTGAACTGACTGATCTCACTGAATCGGAGTCATCTGAACTGACCGGACAAAACAGAGCTGACTAGAGCGAAACGACTTAATGTTCTGAGCTGAACTGTTCTAACTGATCAGACTGGACTGGACTGCTGGGCTCAGTTCACTGGACTGAACTGACTAGACCGGCTGCACTGGACTGCTCTGACTAGAGTGACTGAACTGGACTGAACGGACTGAAGTGGAATGACTGAATTGACTGATTTGAACTAATCGATTGGCAGCTCTTTCAGCCAGCTGCCGGCATTTTTTTCGAGCTGAAGGTGAATTTTGTAGCACAATTACTGCCTTTTGTTCGCGCTGCTCCCATTTTATGTACTCCACCCGGTGGGTGTTACATTTAGTCTTAAAGGAGTGTTAGTTTAGCCTGATTTACGCTTGGACAGTTTACAACGACATCATCCACATTTATGTGTGCGCACTACATACACCCCCTGCTCTCGCACTCTTTCTTCATTGTATCTTTTATGTTACCCTTCATATTTTCAATGTGTAGATTAGAAAACTGGAGCTGGTTATCGTTAACATGCCTACCCTCTCTTCATCTGCGACAACAGCTGTACGAGGGACCAGACTGCGGTGAAATGCGCTCAGTTACGAATGTGGTATATATATATATATATATATATATATATATATATATATATATATATATATATATATATCAGATAAAGTCACCACAAATTAAAAAAAAACATGACAGGATTTAATTCACGACGTTACGGCTGGAGGGCCAGTCTTTTTCGAGTGAGGCTGGTCATCCAGCCGAAACGTCGTGAATTAAATCCTGTTACGTTTTTCAGTTTCTGGTGACTTTAACTGACTGATATTGATCAATCAATAACCAACCAAGAAATCAATTTGATATATATATATATATATATGGGGCGTTTCCGCTAAAACTTTAAACAATATTTTAAATAAGGCTTTTTGAGTTTCAGGAGCGCTTTTTTCACCACAGCATTGTCAACGGTGTAGTAAATCAGATTACAGCTGCGACGTGCTAATAAGTAGGCTGGTAAACTAATATTCACTAGTTAACTTTTCAGCTATTACTATTCTGCTCCTCACTTATTGCGAGGCCTGTAGCCTACCCTAAGTGGTATCCATATCAGTTTTTAGAATTTCCAAAACGCAGTTATGCTCGGCGCTGTGGCCCAACCAACTTTGCCAACATCGCGCCAAGATAGGTGCGCTTTCGGGAAGCGACAGGCAAGACAACCTCTCCAGTACACGTAACACGTCCAAATATCCAAAATTTGTTGAGCCACAGCGATGAGGGTAAACGCGTTTTCGGAATTTTAAAAACTGATATGGATATTGCTTGCGGTGGGCTGCACGCCTCCCATTATTAATGAGCCTAACGGTAAGAGTTAAAAAGTTAGCTATTTAGTATAGTTAACCAGCCTGCTAGTTAGTACGTCTTAGGTGTACTCTGATGTACTTCGCTGCTGAGAGTGCTATGTTGAAAAAAGCGCTCTTCTAACTCAAGAAGCCTATTTTAAAAAATTGTGTAAAGTCTTAAGTGAAACGCCGCGAATATAAAATGCGTGAGGCTTTCTGTGAATCGCAGAATGTAGGCGCATTTGCAGGGTACGGTACAGTTTCCCGTTTTCTCCCACTATTAGCAACGGATATTTAGTGCAGACGGTACTTCAAACAAACCATTGATCGTTAGTGAGCAGTATAGCGCAGGCTTCCGTACATTCTATCCACAGCAAGACTGAAGCCGAGCGCTCAACATCCAATGAATGCTCCACGACCAGGGGCAAAATTTCAGCGCTTTTCAGGTTCGACAAGCAGCTCTTCTGCGAACAAACGACTTCTAAAGCGTCACAGTGACTGGCCACACAGCGACAAACTTCGGACATCCGAAGTTCGTCACACGACACCACCGATATTTAACCCGTAGTCGATGCTGGCCAGTCGGCTTTGTTACGTGTCTTCACAAAATGCCTGCCACGAGCTGGCCTCCCCCCTTTCCCACTTTATTCGTCGCAAATCCTGCCTTGACGGTCGTCGAGTGCAACACTCAATTTCCAGTTGTCCAGAGGAACTCCGAGTGCTCTGCCTTCGCCTCCTCCAAACAAGCTCTCCCAGTCGGGCTCTTTAATTCCGTGCCTCGTTAAAACTTGACTCACGCCTCTGTTTACTCGCTGGTGTCCCGTTTCTGAGCTGCGTTCCCCTCCCTCCTCCACCACCGTCGGCTCTCTCGGTGTCCGGTAATCGCCTTTCCGGAGATTATTAGTTCGCGAAGAGGATGGCGCAGCGGGGACACAACTGCGCAGCGCGGGTGCGCGGTGCGGAGAAAGTGTACGGAGAACTCGCCCAAATTCGCATCTACACGTTCTGCATGTCTTGAGTTGCAGGCCCCAAGCGTTTTGAGGTCCACGATGAAGCACCGATACTCGAGGGCGAACGAATGCACTCGAGTTGCAGCCCGGTACTGATCGCGAGGAGCAACCGAAACCCTCCCGCGGCGTGTGAGAGGAGCCGAAGCTTTAGTAATTGGCGACTGAAAACTCAGGGGGCAGTGATACCGACCGCACTGTCTGCCGGCTCTAATGAAGTCCTCGTGAGCCCGTAGTCGCTCGAGATTCTCGGGTGATTTTGGCACTGCATGAAGGGCTATCACCACAAGTCTACAGGCAGAGATTACGATAACCACTCCACAAGTTTGCCAAGAGTGTCCTGTAGTTCAGTGTATATTATTTGATAATTATTTCATAGCAGATACGTAGAAGCATTCCTTATTTTTTATTTATTTATTTATTTATTCATACTGTTAACCCTCACTGAGGGTCATAACAGGGACGGAATCAACAATACATATAAAATCAAAAACACAACTAAAATTTCAAATGACAGAACACAGTAACAAACATTTTGAGTTACAATTATACAAACACCATCTCAGAAAGCTGCTGAGCTAGAAGAAATGACACAGAAAGCGAAAAAGCACATACAAAGTAATAGGACGCGACGCACGGGCGACGACATGTTAGCGTTCATTAAAGTATCGATCGAGACTTTTCTGGAACGCTGTTTTATTGGCACTTTGTAAAACATGAGTAGGCAATTCATTCCAGAACTCTATCGCGTCAGGAAAAAAAGAAAAGCGAAATACGTTAGTGCGAGCGAAGTACGGCCGTATGGTTGCATCATGATTCAACCTGGCGCTATGCCTAGCAGGTGGGTGGAAGTACATTTTCTTATTTATCTTTAAATCGTCATGCAGTATTTGGTGCAGTACTGTCAACCTTTGCTTTATTCTTCGCGTTTCTAACGGCTCGAGGTTGCAGGAGTGCAACATTTGAGTGACCGAATCAGTCCTCCTATATCTACATTTTTACATGAGAAAAGTTCCAACTTTGCAACAACTTGTGATCTTAATTTTCGTTGTGCGTTTGCGGGTGCATGCATGCAATAATGCAGTGAGTTTCGCATTTTTTTGATGGAAATTAAGAGAGTACGTAAAGATAAGTGCGGTGTCGCACAAGCGGTCCGGCTTGTGTGAAGTCTTACTGCGCCGTGCATTTCATGTCAGTTGGCTTGCGTGTAACTTTAATGGAGTTTGCTCGGACTCGTGTCAAAAATTTCTTCTTAAGAGCGATTTTTTTACTTTGATCGCATAGGAACAAAAAACAAATATTTGGAGGGTGAACTTTTGAGCCAGAACCTCAGAGGACGATAAAGCAGAAATTTTTGTGAACATAGGGCTGCCAAATTAACCGTTTTCTGACCATGGAAACAATCCTCAGGCAAGGGGCAGTAGCTGCGTACTTGGTCGAATTATCGCTCTGTATTTATTATGTGGACGCTGTGGATGCATTTGACTGGTTAACAACTGGTACAAACAGAAATGTTTCTTTTTTTTTTGTTTTTAGGGCAACATCCGTGTCGAGCATTCTATGTACAGTAACGATGCCGCCGTCGTATAACGCAAACGTCTACTCGTGCGCTCTTCTTTTTGATTTTTTTGTTCAGTACTTTCCTCGCTAGCCGGAAATAATTTTGTCAACCTTTGACTTGAATGCATGCAAGTGCATTAAGAAATATTTGAAACCACAAATTAAGGGGAGAACCTAGCGATATGTCCCTGTTACATATTTTTTTGCCTTGCTTACTGTTAGCTCTGCCGTATGTGCATTTTTACCGCGCATTGCAATTTGGGTTTTTTTTTATCTACCACTAGCATCCACATCTCTCCGCTTTTTAATCGTTGAAAGTGAGAGTGGACAGGTCAGAAAATCTAAGAGCGATAACATGAGCGAAGAGCTTTATCTATGATTCGTTCTCACCAACAGCGCTCTGAAGGTACGCTCTGTCCGTCTTTATTTCTTTGGGTACAACAACGTCTGCGCACAAAATATGCACCAGCTGCAACTGACCTTGCACTGAGTAGTCGGGCCTCTGTCGATCGAACGCCGCAGGAGGCTAGAAACGTGCTTGGCCGCAACTCCTGACCTGGCTGGCCTCTGCAAAGAATTCCGGGCAACTGCGATATGGCCGGTGCTAACGAGGCGAACTGATGGGCCAATTTTCAGGAAACGGAACTAAATTAGGCGCAAATTTGCCCGGAGTCCTCTATCGCGCCCTGCTGTACGGGGTCCAGACCACGGTTGGCACCCAGGGGTGTCGTTCTAGACTCGTTTGCAGACCAATTTAACGGCGAAAGAGGGAAACGGTGGAGGTTTAGTACAACAATAACAAAAAAAGGAAGGGTGAATGAGCAACGGGAGCACGATACAGAGGGTACCATTTTCGTGCGGCACTCCCACCCTGGGCCTGTCAAAAGGCATTCCAGAGTCAGCACCGGAACAACCTGGGCCATTCACTGGGAATACGGCACGCCATCACTTAGAGTAAGAAGGATAATACCGTCTACAAAGAAAGCAAGGCGTACACTAATATGCAAAGAATCAGCTGCTTCAACACCTCACCTTGGTTTACGGTGAGAGAAAAGATGTCGCAGACGAAGAAAGATGAATCGACGGCCCGGAAAAATAGGAAGGTTAATAAAGAGGTTCCGCAAGAGAAAGACTATGCACTTGGCCTGCGGCGTGGATGGCTGCAAGGCGTGTAATTATGCAACGCTTCAAGTTTCAAAGCAAATATGCAAACGCGCGTACCTTTGAAGCAGCATAAGCGATATGTGGCTGAGCCGTATATTGGTCACAAAATTTTTGCTCCTTAAGATGAAGCGAAAATCATATTGAACTGTTTGTTTCCCTTGCCGTCGCTCATTCGCAGTCTTAAAAGAGTCACCAGAAAAAAAGAACGAATACACAATGAAAAAATCTCTCAGTAGAAAACCCACGGCACGAAACAAAAAATCACCGGATGTTTACTCTTTGTAATAAGGGAGTAATTACTCATTGACGTCCACCCGAGCGCAGCCCTTGTAGCACTGCGAATTTTAAGGACAACTGGGGTGATAAGAGTGTTTAGTAATCTCTTGTATAGGTGTGGGTTGTCTATTAAGGTTATGACGTTTCACTCGGATTAATATAGCGCGTGAGCTTCAGTGAGAGATTAATACTGCTAGCGTTGAAGTAGCTGGGTGCAGTAGCCAGTTATGGGTTGACCCTGCAGGTGTGTAGGGATTGGGAGTTAGGGACGCAAGGTAGGTTTGGCATACGGCTATGCACACAATCACAATCAATCCCGCGCGATCATATTTCGATTCGCTTGTCACGTCGGACATCCTCCTTTTCTAACAAAAGGCGAGAGTGCTTTGACCAGTCAGCGTGGCGGAGGGCACCTATTGTGTCTCTCCCTCCCTACTTGCTTCTCGTCGAGTTTGGACGTCGAAGATAATATTAACACTAGAAGCTTCTTGCAAGAATTCCGCGACGGTTTTAGAGGGATGGCGTACGAGGCCGGAAAAGAGTTGGTCCTTGACGCCGTGAATTAAAAATTTCACTTTCTTTCCCTCGGTCATACAGGAGGAGGGGGGACGAAAGAGGCTCTTCGTTTGTTCGACGTAACCGAAGACGGACTCGTTCGGGAGCGTACGTGCTGAGCCCCCCAGTGAAAAGCAGACGTGTCTGATTTTTGTAGGATCATTCCAACTTTTGAACTATGCTAACCGCTCATATTGGTCCAACTAACCCTCGGGGTCCTCGCTTGGGCAGCCGTTGAAAGCCGGCGGCACTCGCGTCTTCTGCAGGATTGTTGGGGTTGACGTCGGTGGCGGGCTCACGGTAAAGTCGCAGAAGGTTCTTTTCTCTGCCGGATGCACTCCGGTAGGATCCAGAGGTCAGCTAGCTGCTCTTGCGGACTTCGGCTTTCTCGATAGACTGCTGGCAGGTCCTCTGGTAAGAAACGAAGAGGGCTGGTGTCACGGCTCTCAAGGGGTGTCCGATACATACGCTTCTACGCAGCACGCCCACCAAATGCCACGTGGTGGTGACCACTCTGCTCAGTGGACGAGCAGAGGGACGTGAAATTCGAACTCTTTATTGGGTGGACATGCACCCACACAGAACTGAACAGCTCGGCAACAGCAGTAGCAACAAGCGTGCCTGGCGGTCGTCGAAAAGAATTCCTGCAGCACTGGGCCGCGCTCTGTTTAAGGCTATTCAGGAACCTCCGAGACCTTGTAGAAGCCACTGTACGTGACTGCGATCATTTGAGGTAAACGCGGTCGCGTATCGTGTCACAAAGAGATAAAGCCGTGTGCCTTCGGCTTTGAGCATGAACGAACAGTATAAAGCTTCGCGGGAATATTTTACAGTACATTTACGTATGTCTCTTCTACAACCGAGTCCGGTAATTCTTTCATGACTGCTGATGTTTCAACTCAGTGATGCTTGCTTAGCTCTCTTTAGGAATTAAAGCCATGTGGTTTAAACTGTTTTCTGACCCCATTTTCTTGTCAAGGGAATTCTGTTCGGAAGTAATAACACCTGTGGTGTTCCTAGAAAACTTTCATTTTGGTCGTTGATTTTCGTTTGTGTTTGTTTTATTGTTTCTCTTTAGGTACGGACACACTGGCGGAAAACCGCGCGCGGCGCACCACCGGCGGCAAGCTGCTTGCCGCGAAACCTGCCGCGGCGGCGGGTGGATCTGCCGTGCAGCGAATGGGTCGAGGAGCCATTTTCGGCGGCTTGCCGCGTGCCGCGGAGCGGGGAGACCAATGAGGGGCGCCCGGCTTTTGAAACGAAAAGCTTCACTAGGCTAGTCAACACCGGGTCTGGCGTGCACCATGATCAATTTTAGCCACAGCTGCGCATGCGCGAGTTCGCCGCGTGACGTCACCGGAGAGCCGCAGGTGGTCGGCGGAGTCGCCGCCGAGCGCGGCTTCGCCGGTCGACCTTCGCCGTCGTTCGCGTGCTCTGCGCGTGTTTACCGAGTGTGCATCGGCGCGCGCTCGGCTTCCTCGTATGACGCTACTTGCAGCCGCGTGTTTACCACATGCGGTGTTTACGGATGCAGAAGGAGGGCTTTATAACACGCTTGCCTACATCATTATCGTGGTGCTCCCAGTGCATTGTGCGCGAATTGCGACATTTATGACGTCAAACAAAGCATAACTGCAGCTTTTCGCTTGTATATCCAGGCTTAAACAGAGCTAAGCCACTGCCAATTTTTTCGCGTGGGGAGCGTCTGTGTCGCCACCTCTTGGCTCCTATTAAAGTTGCATGCCAGCGGTGGCGGCGGTGCCGCGCGCGCGCCTGCAGAAACGCGGACCTCGACGGTTTGGCACGAAGGGAGCTTTGCGCTGCGGCGCGTACCCGCGTACTCTTTGCCGCCGGTGCGGCCGTCCCTTCCGCGGCGGGGGTGGCGCCGCCGGCGACGTGCCGCGCGTTTTTCCGCTAGTGTGCTCGTAACTTTTCACTTCTTGCTATTAAGACTGCTTTTGCCATGAAAGTAAGGCGTTGCTTTTTTACGATGTCTCTTCTTTTTCATCAGTTCTAGTCAAAGCGGGGCTTTCATGCTAGCTTTTTTGGGCATTCTCCACTGTTGTCCTGTTTTTTTTTTTCTATAGGTTTTCATGTTTGCGTACGCAAGGTTTGATTCTTAGCTTTGTGATGTTGAGCCATGTCGCAGGATTTATTTATTTCAATGCTTCCATTTATGGTAATCGATTATGGGTCAAGGAGCGTGATTATGATTGTTTATCTATATGAAATGTCCTCGTACTATCTGTCGGATGTGTAAGGCCCGGCCCGAAGGCGTCGTCAGGTGTGATTAATCTTCTTTTGCATCCCCTCGTGGACATATTGCCTATTAGTGCGACAGCACTGTTGCGATGGGTAAATCCCGAGCAAGATCTTGCGATCTATGTAGGTTTATGCCAAGAGAAATAAATAAAAATAAATCCGATAAATATCCGCTACCGGGATTCGAACTCAGGGCGGCGAGTACTGCCCTGATGTGCGCTGCAAGCTTCGGCGGGTAGAACGTTGTGCCAAAAAAAAAAAATTAGGCTGGCTTACGCATGGCTTGAACTTAGTTATAAGAGCGAAAGCGAACGCTTCCTGGCGAGCTATGTCGCCAAGGTGATCAGACTCATCCTGGCGCCTGCGGGGAAGAGTTGACGCGCTCGGACCGGCGCACGCTTCGTCCATGGCATAACTGGGCGACCATCGCCGGCGAACCAGCTGTCAAATCTCCGCTGGTCACGTGGTGCCGCAGCGGCGAGGCTCTCAGCGAGCGACGCCTCTCCGCAGCGGGTCACATGACGTGATATCACAGGACGTACCTCTGCTTCGTTGGCTGAAGATCAAGCGCGCACCACATTTGACCCTGTGAGCTTGTTTCGAGGAGTAGAGCTTTCGCTCAAAAACACGGCACTAGAGTCATTCGTGTTGGCGTTGAGACAACATTGCTGCAGAAATGCGCCACTGGAACATAGGCCGCAGGCGTACTTTGCTGAATTCGGCATTGACGATGAATATGTTGAAGATGCGCATAACTGGCACCCCGGGTTAATGTAAATCTCGATTGTGCGTTTGGGTACGCAGCGATGATGTCTACCCGCAAAAAACTCTGCTTTCGTACAATATTTCATGCTTAGCAATGCTAAACGGCCACTTATTTTTTTTGTGTATGAAATAACCGGAATTAAATATAAATACTGCCCTGCTTGGCCGAATAATCACTTGGCAGTGTGCTTCTGTGTGTCTTATTTTATATGCTGTCGTTGCAGCACCCTTCAATTGAGAGTCGCAGTTCACTTCACCCCTGACACACTCCACAGTTCAGCAATCGGCGCATAACTGAAGCACAAAGCATCGCCCAGTCGTCTAAGGAGCTTTTTCCATGTACGCTGCCACTTAAGTGGGAAGCATAAACCCTCGACTTCGCTGGCTGCCCGAAGGCAGAGTGTTCAGCTGGGTCAGTGCCACAAGTGAGATGCGAGTGCGACAGAGGGCAGCAACGGGCCAGCTGCGCTCACGTGGTAAGGCTGCCATTGTCACTCCTTCGCCCCCCCCCCCCCCCCCCCCCCCCCATGGTCTGAAGGAGGGAACTCTGGGAATTTTAAAACTGCTTCACTACTTAAGACACTAATAAGACTGGCAGAGGGACGAAGTTAAATTTTTTGAGCGACTGCAAACGCAAAGCAGGTACAAATAAACCTTGCCGCGCATGCAACTTGAGGGGCACAAACGTGTGTAGGAGTACAACAATACTTGCAGTGGTGCTGGCCGGACAGCGGGTGGAGTGTATTTGATTCGGCAAATGGAATTGCGCCGCTTTAAAACGCAGGATTTTTAAAATTGCTTTTAAGCTTCTGAACAAAATTATGGAGCTTAAGGTAATATCAGTCCTAGAAAGCAGGCAAAAACTTTTCGTACTTCCCACTGCGCTGCAGACAACTCAATGAGCGCACTGAGGCTCCGCGTTCTCCGCCTATGGCTTCGACGGAAACGGCTAACATGTGTTAGCGTGGACACGCAAGAGGGGAGGATCCTGAAACTTTCCCTTTGAGCACAGAGGAACCATTCGCCATTTTTGTGTTGAAGGTTTTTCGTTTTCTAAATGAATATTAATGACCTCGCAATCCATCATTAGCCAGAGTAAATGAAAGGCGTGCGCCTCTGTTAACCCGTCGGCTTGTTTTATCATTATCTAGCCTTCATTGCAGTTGGAGATCGTTTGGCAGCGTGTGATGCGATCTCCTGAGAGTTTGCGAAGAGCGATCGGCAACTCTATCGACCCTACGCCCGAGCAAATATACAACAAATATTGCTCAGCCATGATGGGAAACATGAGGAATAACCAATAATCCTGGGAACGCTGACCATAATACGCAAGCTTCAGCACAACTATGCCTCGATCTCTTGTTAGTGCTCTCTCGTGCAGACGTTTTTCGCCTGGAACCCTGAGGAACAGACGCTTTTTTTCGCTCGTTTCGTTTAAAAGCCCAGCTTATTTCTCTACTGCTGCTCTCAAGTCATTAGGGAATCGTTGCTGCACGCTAGGAGGTCCGGAAAAATGCGTTCCGAGTTTCTGTCCAGGCTAATGTAATCGAAGTTCGGGCCTGCGCGGAAAGCGCCGTGTGGTCTTCGTGTGCTTAGCTTTATGAGCAGGGCTTCGCGGATTTGCAGCGAATGGCCATTACGTTGTTACGCTACAAAGGCAAACGCTTTCGCTAGAGAAAAAGAGAAAAAAATAAGACACGCCATCTGGAAACCTTGTTTGCCAAGAAAAGAATAAAATACTCAACGTAGAGCTTGTGAAACTTTCGGTCATCAAGTATATAATGGACAGTTGCGCTCAGTAAAGAGAATGTGATTTAGAACAAAAGTGCGCAGCGAGCGAAGAAATCACCAAAAACAGCAATGAACACCTCGTGCGGAAAAAGTTTGATAAAGAAAGTTTGTAAAGGATGTAAATGTGAAACACTTTCGGCAGTCTGCATCAGCTACGGCGGCGCACTGCACGTCCTGTCACTTTATCACACGCTGACGTCTATAGCCCCGATTTCCTTGTTACAAGTAAACTCGGGTCAAAATGCATAGATGAATGCGAAAGCGGGCAGCGGCAGAGCACGCAGGAGGCAAAGCGCGGGCATGCGCAGAGTACCGAGGAGGGCGGAAACTCGACGCCGGTTCAGCCATCTATTTCTCGTGGGCTGCGCACTTGTTCGAAACGCATCTATCTTAGTTAGATCGGGAGCTCTGTCGAGGGCTCGGAAACGCCGTCCGCGCCGACGTAATATCGCCAGAAGTTACTCTGTGTGTAGGCGCCGAGCCGCTCCGTGTGTCTTCCAGAGACCCAGATGGGCGGGTAAGGACTCTCTTTTTCGAGCCAAAGAGAGAGAAGAGCGCACACTTCCCTGTAAGTCGGCAGAAAACAGTTCTGGAGGTGAACTTAGAAGTAGAATAGGTTGGGAGACCTAGAATGCGAATTCACCCCGCTTTTCACAGTGCCATATTTTGATGGTGTTAGAATAAGAATTTTTTGTTATCTGCTGCACCTGCAGAATTTTCGGTGAGTTTTCAGTGAGGTCAGTTTTATGCCTCTTCCTCATCTTGCCCACATCAGACTCGAATAGGTCATGAAGTTTATAAAGCAATTAAATACCTTCCACTTACGGATGCCGTAACGGTTCCTTCAGCGTGTCCCTGGAGCAGTACCCGTTTATCCGACGCGGTTTCTGCAAAGGTTGGCAGGAAATGCAGGAAAGAAAACGGTACATACCTATCTGTGTTTGATATCAGTGTCGAACGGTCTGACAGACGCAGCAGGAGCTCTAGGAAGTCGGATAAAGGCACTGCGGCTTACGCCGAGCGGAGCGGACGAAGTTCTATCTGCAGATGCAGTGTGGCTGAAATGGACGGCTCTATGTACCACATGCAGCGTTGTTGCCTCATATGTCCGCTCGGCGGCGGAATGCCATGTGACGAAGAGGGCACAGTAACAATAGCGGAAGCATGGAGCTAGAGTCATAGTGGCGGCTATTTGCATTAGTTTCTAAAAATTTCTTTGCGGTTGGTTGATGTTGGTGACGTTGCGAATTGTTTAAGACTGCAAAAAAAGGCGTTATGATTTGCCCGCGTGTCGATCAGTCCTGATGAGCAACGTACGATTACTTAGGCAGCATTGAGCTTCTAACCGATCATGGATGCGCAAAGACTTACAAGGACCTTAGTAGATGGCTGGCCTGTTCGTTTCCACGCGATTAATTGCTTTCGTAAGCTGCGAACTGCCCCGTAGTTCATGGTGAACCAGAGAAGCTAAACAACATCTTAGGACGATTTTCTGTTACATTGGTCATCGGTCACGCCAGTTCTGTGCAAGCCATGGTCCCCAATTCACTACTCCTGAGTCTATCCAACTGCCGACTACGTGGCTGTTTCTTCGCCAGCTTTTTAACTATTCAATCAGAACAGCTGTCAGTTGATATTACAGGGGCACTAAGAATCGTAGACTGACAGGGTAACAATAACACCGGACAGGCAATTGTTCTAATGAGTTTATTTTTTGAAACACACTCTTTTAATACGTTTTTAATGCGAAAAGGCAAAAAATGCATTGCATATATAGTCCAGATTGGAATACAAAACGAGCGGACACTTGTTGCACTCTTTCAATATATTGACAAAGTGAATATCCTCATTTCCCTTTTAGTTGATATATCATTACCTAACTTTTTTTTTCGCTCATTCCACAGGCCTCTCTTTCGGACCCACGATGTTCCACCCATCATTTTCCGTTCCATTGCGGGCTGTGGAGCCCTTGTGCTCTTAAGATTTTTCAAGCTCAAACCCCTGTTGGTGAGCGCTAAGTGGACGCACCAGTCATGCACTTGTCATCTCATTCAGCTTTGAAGGCGCTAGGAGGTTCCTATTCGCCGTAGTGGCGCTGTGGCTTTGGCGTTCGGCAGCTGATCCCAAGGTCGCCAATTCGAATCCCCGTCACGGAAGCCGCCTTTTGATGGAGGCGCGATGCAAAAGCGCCTGTGTGCTGTATCACCAGACGATTTAAATAAGATTCACCAGGGTGGAAATTTGGGCAAGTCGGTATTGATTCATAACATAAGAGTAGCGCAAAGCCAGGACGACGGACAAAGGGGTAGAGAACACGCACCAACAACACAGGCGCTAGTGTTGTTGGTGTGTGTTCTCTCCCCTTTTGTCCGTCGTCCTGGCTGTGCGCTACTCTTAAGTTATTGATTTAAATAAATGCGGAGTTCTTCACCAAGGCGTATCTCATAGCCCATTTCTCGCATCGGGACGGTAAATCCCACATGCGAATACCAATGCGTACCGCTGCCACCTTTCCTCGCACCAATGATGAAAATAGGTCAGTCTTAAATTTGTCGCCCATCAGTGTGCTGATAAAGCGCCTGAATTATCTCGGCAGCCTGGCCGATTACTGGTGCACAGAGTTGAACTAGAATGAACTTGCACTCAGTCTAGGTTCCATCACAATGATTACTATGCTATAGTTAAAGCTCAAGAATTCATCGATGCACACCGACCATCTCAGAGGACCCATTATCCTGCATATTTTTCTCTGGCTCCTATTTCCATGGGGCATACCTTTTCCCTCTCTATAGCACCTAGTTATCTTCTATTTTGATCGGAACCAAAGACATCATGGCTCCATAGTATATATCAGCAAGGCTTCTCTGTCCATGCTCTCGACCGCCCTGACTTTCTTTTTTATTCTGTCTTGCTTTCCGCATGGCGGGCCAAAGCGAAGCTTCTCTGCACAACTTTTCAGCCTTCTTGGAGTAAATAAATTCTTCCTCTCAACGCGAGTTCAGCCCAGGAAGAGGCAGGGGAGTTCATGGCGGCATACTTTTAGCTACTGCTTTACATCCTGTGTTTCTAACAAGGTACTGCGGTTTGGTTTCTAGAGTTTAACGTCCCAAAGCGTCTCGGGCTCTGAGGGACGCCGTAGTGAATGGGCCCGGAAAATTTCCACCACCTGGGGTTTCTTAACCTGTACTGACATCGCACAGCACAGGGATTCTAACATTTCGCCTTCATCGAAATGTGACCCCCACGGCCGGGATCGAACCCGCGTCTTTCGGGTCAGCAGCCCAGTGTCGTAACCACCGAGCCACCGCCACGGCCCTACTGCCGTAACTTTCATTTCAAATGAGTGACCCTACCGGTTGTATTCCCACGTAGAAACCCGCTTACTGGGCAGGCCATTCAAACCGCGCGTTAAGACTGACCTCACAGCACATTCCATATTGAAAACAACACCTATATATAGCTGAATTCTTTGTAAGTTCTTGCTACTCTGGTTCCTTGCCCCCAGTTTTAATGCACGTTGCAAGATGAAAATTGGCTGAGGCTTAACTTGGTTAAGCCTGGAGAATGCGAAGCATCATCGTGTCGCGTAATTTGGAGGCGCACAACCACAGCGACGGCGCGAGGTGGGCCCCGTTTCTCCACTGTCGTGACGTCATCGTGTCACGTGGTGTGACGTCATGTATCACGTGTCACGTGGTGTGGCATTATAGTGTCACGTGATTTGGAGGTGCACAACCACAGGGACGGCGCGAGGTGGGCCCCCGTTTCTCCACTGTCGTGATGTCATCGTGTCACGTGGTGTGACGTCATGTATCACGTGATTTGGAGGCGCACAACCACAGCGACGGCACGAGGTGGGCCCCCGTTTCTCTACTGTCGTGACGTCATCGTGTCACGTGGTGTAACGTCATGTATCACGTGATTTGGAGGCGCATAACCACGGGGAAGGGCTGAAGTGGTAGCTAAAGTAGTATGCTTCGCATAAAAACCGACGAGATGAGAAAAAAAGAAAGAGTACAGAGAAGGGAACATATCAAGGCGTTCATTTCTACTCTGAGCGCAAATATTCCCACAAATCCAGAAGGTGCACAAAAAGAAAGAACGCAAAAGTTGCTGACGTAGCAGAAAATACCTGATCCAAAACGCATAAAAGAAAGCATCGGCTGACAAAAAGGAGAAGCAGAACTGAGTGAGATACACAAAGCCACTCGCATGCTGCATCCTATTACGGCCGCTGATGGCAGGTTTATTTCGCGGCGGAAACTGCCGCCGTCAATATGCAAACGACCTGCTCGTTCCTTATTACACGTGCGCGATGGTGCAGTGGCATTACTCCAAGACCGACATCGCTGTCGGGCGACTGGAGCGGCCCTGGCATGAGAAAGTTCGCTCAGGAGAACGGGGCTTCCCGAAATGGGATAATTTAGTCGGCGGGCATCTGTTTGCCCGAGCCGCAACCGATTGCGACGTATGCCGCATCGCCGATTCGTGGCAGCCGGCGCGATCTCGCGGGCCCACAGGCTACCGCGAGTGACGGAAGACGCTCTTTGCAGACGGCTCGCGTGAAATTGCAAAGAAAAAGAGGACTCCGCATTATTTCCCTTTGGTCGAGCGGCGGGAGCAGCCGATTTAACGATAAATAGCTGGTGTATTGTCTAATTTGCATGCACCTAATTACAGCCTCGAATATTTGATTGTTCAGGCAGAGAAGGGAGCGCAAAGTGGGAATAACTCAAGCGCGATTGCGCCTTGCATGGTGCTTGCTCGTATGTTTTGTAACCGCTCATCCGATATTCGACTCGCTTTTCTTGCTGCCAGTGCTTGACCTGCAGCCATTGGTGAAATAATGGCCTGGATATTCCTACTGAAACGTTCCATACGAGTCACTTGTATGGAATTATGAGAATGTGGAGTCTATATGTTATAGAAAGATATATAAAAATCAATACGTTTTCTGTATGGAGTTCATAAACTTTCTATAAAATTTCTATATAACTTCTGTAAAGTGTGCATGACATCATATATGGTTGATTGGTTTATAGGGTTTAACGTCCCAAAGCGACTAAGGCTATGAGAGACGCCGTAGTGGAGGGCTACGGAAATTTCGACCACCTTGGGTTCTTTAACGTGCACTGACATCGCACAGTACACAGGCCTCTAATTTCTCCTCCAAAGAAATTCAACCGCCGCGGCCGGGATCGAACCCGCGTCTTTCGGGCCAGCAGCCGAGCACCATAGCCACTGAGCCACCGCGGCGGCTTGACATCATATATAGTCCGTAAGCTTCCATACGCGCTTTGCATAACATCCATATCTATTTCATACACTCCATACTGACTCTATAGAAATCATTTGAAATGTATAGAATAATGTGACTCGCCTTATGGAAACTTTCAGTAGGGAGTAAGTACACTGCCAGAGCTTTACGTCTCGAGAACATTTTACTGCAGGATATATTCATGGACCAAGCACTGCTTTCAGGAATTATGAAAACTTCATCGTTCGGTACCTGAAGATGGTACTGCCTTGAGAAAGTGAGCAGATGCGTTTGCTTTAACTGTGAGCTGAAGGGAGAGAGTGACGTCGAATTTGCATAAGCTACCGTTCCTTAAGTCTGCCCTTCTAACGAACACCTACCAATTGGTTTAGACACAGTCGGCTCTGAGCAGAAGCTAATTGGCCTCTAAAAGCAATTATAATGAGCTCCTCACATTTTCCCTCACTTCTCAATGAGCCAATCCTCGCATGTGGAACGGCTCACGCGTTGCAGTCGAAGATACATTTTTATCTTCTGTGGTAGATTTTTATGACTCCAGCCGGAATTTTGCCTCGAAGCTTAATGTTATTCTTCAATCAATGCCTTTTGTTACAACCGCCAACGCATCACCTTATAATGTTTAATTGTTTCTATGTTTTGAATATTTCGGGGAAAAACTCGTTCGTTCTTTTTTTTTAGCGTGTAAAGTTCCTGGACTTTTTACATCTTCACATAACCGAAGCCGGAAGAGGGGCTCGACTAATGTGACTGTGTTAGAGCGTTAAGAGGTGAAATTACACGGTGAAGTTAATTAATATTCCTTTTTTTTCGTCGGAATATCTAGCGCCAGCAAGCAGTGAAAATACCTTTCGTTCCCTGGCAACCTGAGATGAATATACAGAAAGGGCACCGATTACAGGATTAGCAACAAGTTTCGCAGAATATTTTGCAGAATAGTTAAGTTAATTAAGCGACACGCACTCAGATATCCTGACGGTCGCACAACACTGAAAGCAGTTAACTCGAAGTGATTCCTTAGTTACTGAAACCTTCCGTCCAGAAACCTCCATATGAATACCAGTTAGGTCGGATTCTTGCGTCATCAGAAACTTCGAACCGAGTTCAACCTTATGACGCACTTTTATTATACTACCGGTGAAATGCGGTTCACATGGTGTAAACCCTCACCGAATAATTGAGGGTAAACGTCTTGCATCAATGATGAACAGGGAAACTTGGTGCAAAACGCGGGTATATTCTTGCAACATCTCGTACATACCATGCAATCACTCTTCAGGCGAGCACTTGCAGTGGGTATACGCTAGCGTGTTTAGGAAGCACTGAAGACAACCTTGTCTGGATTTGGCTAAAAATTAAATAATATTCTAGGTTGGTGGACCCTGCTAACCAGTCACTGCTGTCAGCACACTGATGACAGCAGAAAATCTGGAAAGAGAGTTACAACTTTTTCCTTCCCTTCTTCTTTCACTCCCTCCTTTATCCCTTACCTTACGGCGTGGTCCAGGTGTCCACCGAGATATGTGAGACAGATACTGTGCTATTTCCTTTTATAAAAAAAAACAATTTCGATTTCATTTCAGATGTAACATTATGTAGCCTAGAAAGCGGAGGGCCAAAGAAGGGCCACCCCTATTGGGCACCTTTTTCTTCATTTCTTCTTTCACTCCCTCCTTTATCCCTTCCCTTACGGCGCGGTTCGGGTGTCCACCAAGGTGACATTTACTGCGCCATACCGTTGCTCAATGCCAATTTTCATTTTTCCACTCATTACTGGAGTGGACGTTGCAGCGACGCGCAAGCATCAAAAGAGCATGCAAATCTCGCTTGCACGACTGACTTTTCCTGACCGCGGTTGTGCGTAGAGAAACTGCGTTTGCGAAAGAGCACGCTAGATACCGGTGCGGAGTGAGCAGGGACACCGGCGCAGTGCAGACGTGACGAATGTTGCTACGCGCGGTATGTACGATATCGCGCGCATCCAAAACTGAATGCGGCGCCTTCGGACGACCGCTGCAACAAAAAGGAAACGATGAGGGGAAGGGGGGGGGGGGGGGGGGGGGGGTGCGCAGAACTGTAGGCTCCAATGGTACCCGCGCACCGCGGTCCACCAAAGTGACCCTTGTCTGCTTATGCCGTACGTGTCATCTTTATGTGGCGCCGGCGAGAATCGATTTGGTCGCCGGAGCCGTTCTTTCTAGAACGTCTGTGCGACAATTCCTCGGGCAGCACGACCCCGTTATCCAATTCAACGTGATCGCGCGATGCGGAAAACACCTCAGGAGTAATATATTACCCCTGGAGCACGCGTTGCGCGATTTTCACATCTGCAGTGGTTAGGCACAATGTGCTGAAAAGAATTCGCCGATTATTCTGGTATGCTTTTTTTTATTTGAGCAGATGATGGACATTCGGAAAGGGTGTGTCATTTGCTCAATTTTCGGTGTAAGTGGGGTAAACATTCGAGCCACTCTAAGGGAATTGAAAGTAGCAGAACATGAACGTAAACCTAAGGTACGCACCCTGCCAATTTTACAAACTGAGCTTAGCTCATGCGTGGCAGAGTGAGTGTTATGATTGTGCTGACGCCCACTGCAGCTGTTCATTTCTGTGACGCTGGACGACAGTGACGTTATGTCACGCGGCCACGTTCCGTTCATTTTTCCCTTTTAGATATACACTCTCTATAGACAAAAGCGTGCTAAAAGTGTATGGCCACAAATCTACAGATGGTCTGTAGACTTCCTATAGAATTTGTACTGCCGATAGACTGTTCTCTAGGATTTGTCTATCGAGAGTCTGCTGACTTTATAGACAGAAGTCTATGGACAGTCTGTAGACTGTGTAAAGAAATTTTTGTAATGGTTATTTCATCAAAAGTTTTCTGTGCATTGTCTTGTAATCATTGAAATGCTGGCTTGAGAATTCTGAAACATTCTTCTTTCGATTCTCTTGAACGCTGTCTTCTTTATATAAGAGGCTGTTCAATTTCTCTAGACGACATTGGCTGAATTTGCATCACACATGTTGTGAATGCTGGCAACCACAGCTTATTTTAAAAGTTTAATGCTATGACGGGGGGAACCTTGCCTTAAGGAAATTTTCAATACACCATGACTATCGAAGGGTGCCAAGCTGCGTCACAGTGATCGGGCAGTACCGGAATTCAGGCGCTTTTGTACACAACATAACGAAACCTGTGTCGCTTATATTGTTAATGCACTCACAAAAGCGCTAATATATGAAGAACACGTATGCTTCCGAAATATAACAGAAAAAATAAAGGAATCGCTTTCTTCCACACCACCTTCGAAACAGTGTTCACCCATACGCGACTTTAAATTGACGACCATCTGAGTATCTCAGAAAACTTTCAACAATCTTACCACTTGTTCTAGAAAGTGAGATTAATCTTTATGGTGAAACGTTCACGCGGCCTTCACTGGCACCTTTTCTTAAAGGGACACTAAGTACAACACTGTGAAATTTTCGTTCTGAGTAAAAATCGATTCCATTGCTCTTTTTGGGTACGTTAGTTGCAGGGCCGACAGAAGACCATGTAAGACCTGGCAAGCTGTCGCGCGTTTGCACCTTGAACAAAGTAAGAATGGTTAGGCAGTGCAGAAAGAATCACTAAACTCGCGCCACTGAATGCACGGCTGATATTGTGTACGTTGTTCCTCTAAGCTGCGGTCAGGAATGTATCGGCCAGACAGGTCAGTGCTTAAATGAAAGAGTGCGGCAGCACAAGGTTGCTATAAAAAATGGTTATGGCAGCCACATGTCCACTCACTGCAATAGCTGCAAATGCCGTCCCGGTTTTGAAAATACCAAATTCATTGCAAGGTCTATAGATAGATTGGAGCGCGAAATAATAAAAAAGCCTATTACATCAAGCAGAGGGGTCATATCTGCATAAGCAAGCCATCTGTGTCGCTGTCAGATGAAGAGATTATTTTTCTTAGAGAGTCTTTGTAAGCGTTATAATCATTGCTTTGGTCCTTTTGGCATGTGTGCCGTTGTTAAATCACCCCTTGTATCTGTTTTGCTTTTTATCTTTGTGCCTGCTTGTGTGGTTATTAATTGTTTTTTTTTTCATGAGTAAACTTAGAAGGAAGTTGGCGCCAGTCCTGTCTTGTGTGTGTTGTTTCCGTCTTTTAGCGCCGGTATGCTTTTTACGTAAACCATGTCAGAAAGACCATGCGTTTGTTACTGAGAAAATTTTGTTAACAAACTTCTCTGCCCACGGTTCAATGTTGTCACGTCTTCATCGCAAAATACTCCGTGGTGAGCGCTATGACTTGAATGTTGGTGTAGCTTAGCCTATGTGATCTACGCCCCAAAACTTTGTGGATGGACGCAGTTCACTTGAGAAATCTGCCAGTGATGGCGACACCAGTATTTCACTATTTTGCATTCTCTAGTTGATAAATTGCCATGCTCATTCACAGTAGCATCATTATAATTGAAGTATGATTATATATTTATACAGGCCATCTTTACTCTGTCCTCAGTGTCTCTTAAACGGCTGCTTGTCATGTTTCTGAGCCACACATCTAAAAGGGGCAGACTGGAACGGCACCCCAGTACAACAGGAGCACTGCTGCAGGACGCACCCCATCGTCATGAATTCCATATTTTAGCCGTGATGGGTTGGGTCACGTACGTAGCAGCTGAACATCCTGCTAGCTTTATCGATCACGCCTGAGCATTTCTACCATGACGACGAAAAGAGAAAAGCGATCGTTGTTTTCTCAGGAAACGGAGAGAAGAAAGTTTGACATGTACTTGGCTTCCAGACAGTCGCGTAGTTTTTTTTTTTTCATTTTCATTTATTTATTGGTCTTTGTTGCATTACAAATGTACGCAAACACTGCCCAACGACAGTCCAACGACAGTCATTAATTTAGAAATTGTCGCTTCGTGAGCATTTGTGAGCATCACTGATCTTTGCTTATGCGTGACTGTTTGCAACGGTGTTTATGAAGACGACCGTCGCCACCGACGTTTCGTCATCATGGGAGCAGCCTCCTTAGATGACGAATTGCATTGAATAAAGAATTTGCTACAAGCCAAGTTTCACTATCGTGTTTGTGACCAGTTCTGTGCTTCCATGAAGAAAGCAAAATAAGTCGTTAACAGACAGATAGTCAAGCGATTCGCCATCCTCTCTGCTTCTCTGAATCCTCCATATTGTCCCTCGCAGCTCCGTAAGCAGATCGGGGAGTTATACGGGTACGCGATATGCAGCAATGTTTTCGACGCGTCTCTCATCGGCTCCGCAATGCAGGCTTCCGTCTGCCTAAATATGTGCAGCCACGTTCGGCAGCTCTGCAGAGAATCGGCTCTGCGTCTTGGCTTTAGAGCGCAGTCAGTGACGCAGGGGTATGGACACGACGCACTAGGCTGGCATCCTATCCCATTCGTTAGCACAAGATTCCGTAGTGTGCTGAAAACATATAAAAAACCAGGACAGACAGCATCAGAAAACAATGGGCTTAATAACAACACAGCAATAAACTTGTAATTCCCAGTGGTAATACTCTGAAGTACATAGGTGCAATCAGTCAATTAAACAGGTAATAATTACCGAAAAGGAAAATCATAATTTTCAGGCGTCAGTTATGTTTTATTGAAGGGTTTTACTCAATTTATTAGAGTTATCGTTTTTATGAACGCTTAAAACAGGTCAGAAAGCTTCAGTTAGTTCTGAAATAGAGCAAAGCGCTTTGATATGACGTCCTTTGTGCTGAGAAAAAAATGAATAATTCCTCATAAATCCAATCACTTTCACCACCATTCATCCACGTTGTATGACAGGAAGCGAAATCAATATTTACGAGCGACTTTTTGTTACGGGGATTACAACTTGATAGATGAAGAGAAATGGGTCCCCGTAGACTGGCAAGAACGAGCCTTTCCACTCGTTCGAGCAACCTGAGAAGATAGCGTGTCCTGACCTTTTCGTGGGTGCGGCGAAAATGAAATTATCAGGAGCGGGATGAGGCTTGGCTAATGAAGCGAACGCTTCTCTCCGGCGAGCTGTTTGTTTTTTTTTTTCTTGTAGAATAATAAAAAAATAGGCATGGAGTGGGTATCGGGGAGCTCCGGGATTTTTTCACGCGGTGGTACTCATGCTCAAGCAAAACTTCTACAGCTTTGTCTCGGGCATTGGCACAGTATTCAAGGAATAGAAAACACTGCTAGCTTAGACTGTTTATTGAACTTTGACACATCGCTTGTCGCTTCTTGGTCAACACATATTTACTTGTATGTTTATTTGGCAGTAAAATTGGAGTCGTATGTTGAAGAAATCTCTCAATCACACCCGGCGTTGCACCCAGAAGCAAACGATACCGGCGTCACCTTGTCCTTTGCCCGCCACAAAAGGATGACTCGAAATGAATTCGGTTATCAGCGCTTCTGAACCTTATTGGGAAGCAGTGGTTTGGAAATAGAATGGACACCTATCAACTATGTTTTGTTTGCACACTTGTAATTATATTGGCATTAGTCGTAAAATCATGCATGTGTGACAACAGTGCTTAGTTTTGTGATGCTTGCACATTGTGTCGGACGCCAGAGTAGAGGAGATTAAAATTGGTGGAAAAGCCCTGAATTGGCTTAAGTTATATACAAAACTATTGCCTTCGGCACAAAAAAAGTGATACGTTTTCAGCCTGTATTCTCACCGCTTTGCCGGTAAGAAATGTGAGCATCACGAGCTGCGACGTTTCTTTTCCGCGCATACACACAAATTTTGACCGCATCACAAAAAAGAAAAAGAAGAAGACGCAATAAATTCTCATATCGTGTAATCTCGAGGGTTGTACAGAATACGGTTTTCTAAAGGCCAGTATTGTACTTGCGTTTTCATAAAATGCATTAAGAAGACTCACTGACCAGCCAATAACATTGCACCTCACGGCGGTCGTTGAGGCTCCTTCTTCGCCGCTCTAAATGCATCCCGCCGGCGATTTTTTTTTTCTCTATAAAAAGGATCAGTTACTCAATCACAAACTCTGATTAATAAGCGCTGTAGCTCATGCAAACTGGCTTGATGTGTTAGACCACTCGAACTTTGCGTAAAGGCGGAAAGCTTGGCTAGTTAGTAGTTCATCCTTCTATATAAAGCGTAGCGCTTCCAAGGAAGCGTGCGTCCCGTCTTCTTGTTTTTGGTCCTCGCCTGAAGTGCTAGCATTTCTATAATTGGACGCACTCTGCAATTGTGCGTAATCATTTTAGTGCAAATCTTGAATGTAGTTCTCTTGCTGAGGTCCTTTAGAGCTGAGCTTAATGACATGGTACTGTGGCTTCCCGAGATTGTTTTTGTCGGTTTTTCACAACCCAGATCTTACATCGAATTTCCGTAACCCTATAGAATAGAACCTGACTGTACTCAAGGCAATCTTGGTAGTACGGAGGTTTAGGCACATTATGACTTTGATAGAAACACACGGGAATGTTGCAGGCAAAGAAATAGTAAGGTTAGGCTTGGTTCTTGTTTTCGCTTGTAAACAAAGACAAAAGTCGGAATGCTTACGGCAGAGTTGAAACTTAGCCCATTGAGGATAAAATGTGCATTCCATCAAGAAACAAGCTTGCTCCCACAAGGCCGCGATCTTATGACTGCTTTGCAGATGATGATGCCTTCCCTACCAAACACGCTGCGGGGTGATATACTTCGCTAAATTTCTTAGGCCTCTAAGCCAGCAAAAGGAGATTCTTGGCAGCTTCTTCGAAAGTAGCTCCTGCTGCATGATTAACGTCGTCTTTTCTGAAAGTACAATGTTATTGTCGTGCCTTCAGTGCGTGCAAAACTATGCTCTTGTACAGTTGCCCTAATCGTGGACAGAACCCGAATAGGGCTGGATTAAATTGCGGCCTGCGCCAGTAATACTACACCAGAATTTACTCTTAATGCACACAAAGCAAAAAAAAAAGAGAAAACACGTGAAAATTTGTTATGAGGATTATGAGGCAAGGTAAATTTCAAGAACCCCTTTCAATGGTTTCTAAAGAATGCTTCCTTTAGCCGGCCACCGCCGGAAAGAAAGATGTTGCATCCATAGTCAAACTGAGATCAACTCATAAATCAAGCGTCCCAAAAGCTTTCCCTCGCTTTTATACCAGACTAGCAGAGGGTAGACAGCAGCCGCCTGTCGGAGCGAGCAGCGTTCTCGGATGCCCGGTCATTCTTCAGCGCGCCTTCCAAAGACACCGAGGGTCAGAAAATGCAGCGTCTACCAACATCGATCGCCACGAATACGCCGCCGCCGCTGCCGATCCCTGCAACCGCCCGCGTCCCCCCCTTCCTTTCGCGCTGCCGTTCCTAAGCTGTGCTCGGCGTGCCTGAACGTGAAAAGAACACCGGAGGGCGGCAGAAACCGGAAGACGGGGGCTCAGGCCCTGAGTCCAGACCGCGAGATTTTTCTTGCGCAAATGCGTCCTGCCCCACCGTGACTCATGGCCTCCCGTTCGGCTTCCGCGCCTGCAACGCGCCACGGGCCAAGCCCCCCGCCATACTTGCCGGCACTCCATTTGCGCTGTCCCAGCCCCTCCCGCTTGAACCCTGAAAAGCCGGCATATTGGCCCCGGGTCGCCGAATTTTTAAAGGCAGTTCCGGTTTGCTCTGCATCCTTTTTGCTCGCCCTGTATAATCCGTCCACAAGCGAAGGCCATGCGAGTGCGCCGCAAGGCTCCTAAGCGTCGTCCTTCACGGAGGAGCTCCGTTTGCCAAGGGTCGCGGGGAATACCAGCAGACTTACTTTCCTACCAAGACATTTTGCAGTAAGAATCACCAGTGCGAGAGAATGTACGGTCTATCGGTGAAGATTGCACGCCTACTTTGACACTTCACGATTGAAACAAGCAGGTGACTCTACATGTGCAAGGCAGGAAGAGTTCGAGTCCCGAAACGTGTTACCTGTACCATCGTGCTCAGTGTTACAGCATGAAAATGTATGGTTCAAACCCACTTCGCGAAGCAGGCCGATCCAGACCGTGTTGCAATGTTGTCTGTTTTGCTGAGAATTGAAAGAATAGGTTTCCGGGCAGGATGTTTCCGAATACGTATCGAGATGGATTCATTGGCTGCCAGACCTGAGCCGCATTCAGTCACAGGCGGCTCGTTCGAGGTCACGCTGAGCGCATTGGCACGCGAAATATAGAAATAAACTCTATTTTGACCAAACAAGGAACAACTTGCAGTAAGTGGTGTAATGTAACAGTCAATGGAAATTTACCTTCGTAAATAATTTTTTAACTGCCTAGCATCTCTAAAACTTGAGATGTCTTCCTCTGCTAGCTTAAATCAAGGGATATGTAATGGATCTGATCACAGAACACACAGCAGTTGAGACCAACCGCACATTTTCTTTGGTGAACAGCGTGATTACGAGGCGGAACTGGAACAACCTCGGACTTCTCCGTAGTCAGATGGTCTGCAAGCACAATGTGGGCTGGCGCTAATCCACTAGTCAGAGTCTCTAAGAAGGGTATTCGTTCGCCAAACTATCTGCTAGTCATATCATTCGTACTTGGCCCTTGTACCGGTTTCATTCTGTGCATATGCTCTCGAGTCTACGACTGGCACACCTTGTGATGCATTTAGACTTTGCTGTACAGACCCTCTGAACGATCCTGGTCTCCGAATCTTGTCCGGCACTGTTAAGAAATGACATCAAAATAACACTTATAGGAGACGAATGCAAACTATCAACTTCATTTGCTCTTACAACGTGGGATGAATCCCGCTCTCTTTTCATTACTGCAATTATTCAATTCCTATAAAGAGGACTTTGGGCAGGAGCGGAGCCGCTACAGGCCTCTGTGAACTGGTACACTGTCGGGCTGTGCGCTGACAACGGCAGCTTTTTATTTATTTATTTCCTCAAAGGTCTCGGTTGAGACATTACATGAGGGAGTGGACGGTATCTGGCAAACAATGGTAAAAAATGTTAAGATGAAAGGTTGGCGACGCTCCGCTTGAATTCTAGTGGGTTGATGATAATGGCAACTTCGGTGGGCAGGTCATTCCAGTCTCGTGCAGTACGCTGAAAAAATGACTGCTGAAATGTCACAGTATGGGCTTGTAGGGGATACACTGCGTTACTATGGCTGAACCGGGCGGTGCGGTGGGCTCTTTTTATGTAGGGGTTATCAAGAGGCAAAGAATGGAAAAATTTATGAAAAAGGTTAAGACGTGCTATCTTACGGCGCGAGGCTAGGGGGGGCAAGTTGATTCGAGCTTTTAGTGCTGAGATGCTTGAGTGGTAGGAATAATTAGATAGAATGAATCGTGTTGCGCTGTTCTGAACCAATTCGAGGGCGTTAGTAAGATTATTGTGGTGCGGATCAAAAATAGCGTTAGCATACTCAAGCTTGGGACGCACAAAGGTTTGAAAAGCAAGCTGTTTAATAGGGGGAGGAGCGAGTGAAAGGTTGCGGCGTAAATAACCTAGAGCACAATTAGCAGAATTTATTATGTGATTAATATGACAGTCCAAGTTAGGTCACGCGAGATATGCACACCAAGATATTTGAATGATTCGGATGTTCCAATCTGCAGGTTATTAATATTATAATTAGGCGCTACGTAATTACGACGACGGTGAATGGACATTAACACGGTTTTAGAAATATTTAATGACATGAGCCATGTTTTACACCAGTCCTGTATGCGAATAAGGTGAGTTTGTAATGCGAGATGGTCGGTGGAGTTAGTAATGCTTCGGTAAACGACACAGTCATCGGCAAAGAGTCGGATATGAGAAGAAATGTTGCGCAGTTCAATCCTCGAACCATCAGGGCAAACGTCAGTACCAGCTTTCAGTACATTAAACAAACAAAAACCGAGCTAAGCAAAAACAAGAAAAGGAACTGAAGAATTGATAAGCCGAGCCAAGGTTAGCGCAAAACGGTGGTAGAAATGCTGACACAAGGGCAGGATTCCAAGCAGAGGAAAAAAAGTCAGGCAGCGGTTCAACTGTGCCGAACCGAGGTTCAGGTAGCGAAAGCTATACGTGCGCTCTTCAGCTCGCTCTCCTTCCTCCATAGCGTCTGACGAAGCCAAGCTCACAGTTCTGGTTGTATATACCCCATACCTGACGTCACAACTGCGAACAGAATCACCTGACCAAATGTGATTATCGCGTGGCTTTCTTATTGCCACTGCTGTCAACTTGCAAGGTCAAAATCGGACGTCAAAGTTCGAGATCAAAGCTGAGGATCAAAATTAAAAATCAAAGTTAAAGGTCAAATGTCAATGTCAAAGGTCAGAGGTCAATGGCAAAGTTCAAGGTCAAAGGTTGTTCACTAAGTTGACCACACATGATTAGGTATATGTGCATAGCAACACTAGCCATGACTTATCTCAAAGTTGAGCCGCCGCGGTGGCTCAGTGGTTATGGCACTCGGCTGCTGTCCCGAAAGACGCGGGTTCGATCCCGGCCGCGGCGGTCGAATTTCGATGGAGCCGATATTCTAGAGGCACATGTACTGTGCGATGTCAGTGCACGTCAAAGAACCCCAGGTGGTCGAAATTCCCGGAGCTCTTCACTACGGTGTCTCTCATAGCCTGAGTAGTTTGGGACGTTAAACCTCCATAAACAATAAACCTTATCTCAAGATCGTTTCAAGGTCATTCGGAGGCTCACGGTGAAGTGCGTGCCAGCTATAGTAGTGTAGCTTTCGCTACAAAAAAATGGCTGAGGCTTAGCTAAGGTTAAGCCTAGTCAGATGCGAAGCATATTGATGGCTAGGCTTGGTAAAGTTCCTCGCTTTGTTCTTCAGTTGTTGTAGAACGTTGTCGCCGAGCCGCATATTGAGCACGCCGCTTAGCCAGACGTTCATCCCGCTCTTCATCGGTCTCTGTGGCACGCTGAAGCTTTCGCTTCTCGTTCAAATCAGCCCTGCTTCTAGGCGGCATCCCAACACCTGGCCGCCTCGTAAGTGCCCGGAGAGCGAGGCGAGCTCAGCTTTATACCGCTGCTGTAGCGTCACGTGGTCAGCTGCAGCGACTTTGATGTGGAGCCTCCACCGCCGCGGCCGACCGCGCGAGCCGGCAGCCCATCTCTCCTCTGCTGTGACGTCATGTTGTCACGTGGTCAGCCGCCGCGCCTCTGATGTGGAGCCTCCACCGCCGTGGCCGACCGCGCGAGCCGGCAGCCCATCTCTCCTCTGCTGTGACGTCATGTTGTCACGTGGTGTCACGTGGTCACGCTAAAGGTCAATGGTAGCTGCAGCGCCGCGCTCGACGGGCTGTAGTGTAGCTCTAGTAATATACTTCGCATAAAAACAAGGGCGCCGCAGTAGCGGCAATGCCATTCGCAGCCAGGCCTTGGCGTGGGCAGGCGCAGGAGCCCCGTAGGCGAACCTGGCCGGTGGGCTAAACGTGCGGAACTAAAAGATGGCTGAGCTGCGCGCCGCTCAGGCCGGGAACGAGCCTCTGAGAAGGCCGCCTTCCCCACTCGCGTCGCGTTCAAGTTTCCGAGCAATTTGTCACGCGTCGCGCACCGCCGCGACTCCCTCGAAAAGTGCTTGCGCTCTCCGTCGCCGTCGGGTTGCAAAGGAGCCGGCGGCAGCCACTTGGCTTCTTCCTCCATGCGGGTCTCGGCTATTCGGCGGTGGAAGGAGCAACAAGAACCGCAGTGCTGGGCTTGGGAAGCGCACGAAGCAAACAAACCTGTTTGCAAAAGCACACAGAAAGAGGGAGCCCTAAAGGTTCATTTATCCGCTCGCAACGCCTCCACTTTCAATAACCTGCGCTGTACCACCATCTCGCGTGCGGCAGCAGCTCACCAGTGTTGGCCGCGCCTCGAGGGTGGCGCTGCGTTCGCTCGACGTGCAACTGCCGAGGTGGCGGGCCCGGGCGGAGCACGAGTGCCCGCTGAATACGGGGCTGCTCGGAACAATTAGCCGAGTTTAATTACCCTGCAGTCTGCTGGTTCCCCAGATGGGTGTATCGCTGTTTCGGCTTATAGGTGGGAGGAAGGCGGGCTTGTTTCTGTCCCGGCCGGGTAAAGAGGCGGCCGTTCGTCATTGCTCTTGTTCGAGGACTAAGCGCCGTTTTCTTTGCGTTGCACGCGCCGCCTATTCCGGCTTCGAGCTGAAGGCTAGTTTGTGCTCTGTGTGCGAAGTGAACGCTGACTCAGAAGCGGGCCAAAATTTGCCGCGCAGTGGGCTTGCTCGCGCTCTAATGACTGCTAGGCCTTGTAATGAGCCGCTTGTCGGATGAGAAAGGCTTCACTGGAGCTACGTGCATCGTACGAATAAGCGCCAGCTATTCAGGCTAATGAGGCTGAAAGCATCGTTCTACGTATAGTCGCTGACTATATTTACTTTGTGCGAAACTCGACTGCAACGTTAAAGACGCTTGAAAGGTATGTTTAGATCATAATAACTGAGAAAGAGGCATCATTGTGTATCGTATTCAACATCACGGTTCGATATATCAGCGGGCTCAACGTAATTAAAGCCACGTGCTATACAATGATCCAAGTATATCTACTGGACGGCTACAAGTTGGTAGCGCGGTATCTACTCCGAAACGCAAACATGCAACGTTTATTGTTGCGTCCAACAAAGTTTCACTCTCTGGTATGGATTTCCGGCGAGCTCGTAAGAAAGGATCGACCATGTATTCAATAGTTTGCACTAAAACTATGGCTTGCCGGAAGCCCTTCAACAGCCTAGCCCGAAAATGCGCCAGGAGTATTTCACACTCATGTTCCGATATCTCATGCTAAGTAATGATTACAGGAATCTACAGCCTTGCATGATTGCCTCAAGGAGAACGCAATCATCATCAATTTTCTGTTGACTTCTTCTCACTATTCGAAAGTGTGTGTGTATATATATATATATATATATATATATATATATATATATATATATATATATATATATATATATATTGCCACGCGCCTAACGCGCCGCGTGGCCTCCGCGCTGAGTCGAAGACGACGACGAAGCGGAGTGGGCTCTCGTGGCGCGCTGTTCTGTTCTGTGTCGTGGAAGCTGGCTGGATAATTAAAAAAAGGGCTCCCGGTCTTGGGTTCTTCTCGACGTCTACCTTCATGGCTCCTCTGGTCGTGACACTGGTGGAGGTGCGGGGTAACTCCAAGGTGGCCGGAAGTCGGTTCATCATGGCAGGCAAGGAGGATTTCATCCCGCAGATCAGACGGTATGACGAGCTGGTAAGTTGTCGGACTTGAAGTAGAGTTCTTTTTATAAAGCACCCCTCTCCGCAGGCAGAACGACGATAGTCCACGAGCTAGGTTTCGTGGTATCTCAGGGCACCCACCTTCGAGATGTTCGATGAGCAGACGGAGCTCGGCGTCGGCACGCTGTCTGGAAACGAGCTCAGATGTGCTGACCGCTCCAAGGAAGCTATCATCGTCGGTGGTGTCTTGCGGAGGAGGTTCGACGGGAGCGCGTGACAAGGTATCAGCGTCGGTGTGTTTCCGGCCTGACTTGTAGGTGACGGTGAAATCGAATTCCTGCAGGCGTAATGCCCAACGTGCTAGGCGGCCGCAAGGGTCCTTTAAATTTTTCAGCCAGCACAGCGAGTGGTGGTCGGTGACGATACGAAACGGTCTGCCATAGAGGTATGGGCGGAACTTGGCGGCGGCCCAGACTACCGCTAAACATTCTTTTTCCGTGGTAGAGTAGTTCAACTCAGCACGCGACAGCGCGCGGCTGGCGTAGGCAATTACTTTGTCGACACCGTTTTGCCGCTGAACTAGAACGGCGCCAAGACCGACGTTGCTCGCATCCGTGTGCACCTCCGTATCGGCATCTTCGTCGAAATGTGCCAGGATGGGCGGTGATTGGAGTAGGCGTCGTAACTCGTCGAAGGCAGTCTGTTGTTCGTTGCCCCAAGAAAATGACGTGTCATCACGGGTTAGGAGAGTCAGAGGGCTGGCGAGCTGGGCGAAGTTTCTAATGAAGCGGCGATAATAGGAGCACAGGCCCAGAAAACGTCGGACTGCTTTTTTGTGGGAGGGGACCGGAAAGGCAGCAACGGCAGCAAGCTTCTCTGGGTCAGCGCGGATTCCGTCAGCACTAATGACGTGCCCGAGGAACTTCAGTTCGGTGAACCCAAAGTGGCATTTTTCTGGTTTGAGGGAGAGGTTGGCGGATCGAACGGCTTTGAGGACAGTCCTGAGGCGGTGCAGATGTTCCGTGAACGTTGCGGAAAAAATGATGACATCGTCAAGATAAACAAGACAGGTCTGCCACTTCAAACCGGTGAGAACGGTGTCCATCATTCTTTGGAACGTGGCAGGAGCACAGCAGAGCCCGAATGGGAGGACGCGAAATTCATACAGCCCGTCCGGTGTAATGAATGCGGTTTTCTCACGGTCCCTCTCATCAACTTCTATCTGCCAATAACCACTTCTGAGGTCGACCGAAGAGAAGTACTTGGCTTAACGAAGTCGGTCGAGGGAGTCGTCGATACGCGGTAGCGGGTACACGTCTTTCTTGGTCACACTGTTCAGCTTCCTGTAGTCGACGCAGACCCGTAGTGTCCAGTCTTTCTTTTTCACGAGGACGACAGGAGACGACCACGGACTGCTTGACGGTTGGATGACGCCGTCTGTGAGCATCTCTTCGACCTGTGTTTGAATAGCATCTCGCTCACGAGGGGACACACGATAGGGCTGCTGATGGATGGGTCGGGCTCCTTCATGCGTGATAATGCGGTGTTTAACGATCGACGTTTGGCGCACTTTGGACGACGACGTGAAACAGGCACCAAACTCCCGCAAGAGGTCCTGGAGTTGCCTCTTTTCAGTGGGTGGAAGGCCAGGATTTATGTCTACGCTGGTGACCGCTTCGGCGTCAGCTTCAGGTGTGTCCTCCGCACAAGCAAAGCATTCGGCCACTTCCTGAACATGGTCGACGTAAGCGATGGCTGTGCCACGGAACAGATGTCGATGTTCATTGCAGAAGTTGGTGACAAGGACCTCTGTACAACCTTCATGAAAGGATCCAAGGCCCCGTGCCACCGCAACCCCCTTAGTGAGTACGAGGGAGACATTAGGCTCGACAACCCGGAGTCCCCTATGTGGCTCGTCGCAGGTAACTCTCGTGAGAATGCTGGCACGTGGTGGCACCGTAACGTTATCGTCGGCGACTCGCAGGGCGGACCGAGAACCCTGGTGCGCTGGTTCTTCTGTGGCCATTGCGGTAGAAAACGTCACCAAGCGGTTCGGGAGGTCTATGATCGCACCGTGCTCGCGAAGAAAGTCGATGCCAAGGATGACATCGCGAGAACATTCGCGGAGAACGAGAAACGTGGCAACGAATGTGCAGCCTCGAACCGTAACCCGGGCCGCACACATGCCGAGTGGTGCGACAAGATGTCCGCCTGCCGTGCGTATGTCGGGACCGTCCCAGGGTGTCGTCACTTTTTTCAGGGCCGTCGCAAGCCGTCCGCTAAGGATAGAGTAATCTGCGCCCGTATCGACCAACGCGCTAACCTCCTTTGTGTCGACGAGAACAGGGATATCCAAAGAGACCCTTCCTTCAGCGCGGCCCGTCGATGGCTGTTGTGGATGACTCAGTCGGTGCGGCGGCGGAAACTGGTCGGCGACTGGGGTTGCGTCGTCGCGTCGATTCAAGCGGCGGGTTGAGGGAAACTCTTCGGCGATGCGGCGTTCGGCGTCGGGGCGATTGGGTACGTGCGGCGGCGGAAGCGGGTCGGCGATTAGGGTTAGGGCATCGCGGCGAGTCGAAAGGCGCGTCGGGGAAAACTGCGCAGCGTTGCGGCATCCGACGTCGGGGCGATTAAGTTGCTGCGGCGGTGGAAGCTTTGCGTCGGAACGGCGTTCGGCGGCCTCGCCTCCAAAGGCCGCCGGGGCTAGCTTTCCCGACGAGGGCTCGAGGAACCACGTTGTCCTGAGGCGAAACGGGACCCAGAGGGCGAAGACCGGCGTGGAGAGGGCGATCGCGACTCGCGGCGCGGAGGAGATGGTGAACTACGCTGGCGGGTGACATACTCGGCGATGTCTTGAGGGCGCTCTCCAGGGCGTGGACGGGGGCTGTCGACAGAAAAACCGCGTAGTCCCATTGCGCGATAGGGGCACCGCCGGTAGAGATGGCCGGCCTCACCACAGTGGTAGCAGAGCGGGCGTTGATCCGGAGTGCGCCAGAGGTCAGTCTTCCGCGGTGCCTGGCGCCGATCCGCCCAGTAAGGAGTAGGCTGAGCAGAGTGCACCGCGACCAATGGTGCGGTGTAAGGCAAAGGCCCAGGAGATGGGGCCGCGCGGCGCACGACGTCCGCGTACGTGACTGGCTGGACCGGAGTCGGGTACGGCGCGGGATCGTATGGAGTCGGTTGCGGCGGCGGCACAACTGCAGCGTCTGGTGCTCTGAGGGCCTGCCGGACTTCCTCGCGGACGACGCTGGTGACGGAATCGACGCGAGGGGCAAAGGTTCCTTGAAGGTGCTGCAGCTCCTCGCGGACCACTGAACGGATGAGTTCGCGAAGGGAGTCCGGATTCGTCCTGGGATCATGGTCGAATCGGTCCAACGTTGACAGTGTCGACGACGGACGCAGTTGCCGGGCGTACTGTTGCGATCTCTGCTGCAGCAATTTCTCCATGTGGAAGGCCTCGGCCAGAAACTCCGCGACGGTGTTGGGCGGGTTCCGCACGAGGCCGGAAAAGAGCTGGTCTTTCACGCCGCGCATGAGGTGCCGCAGCTTTTTTTCTTCAGGCATGGCCGGATCGGCGCGATGGCAAAGACGCGTCACATCCTCGACGTACATGGCAACACCCTCATTGGGAAGCTGAATTCTAGAGGACAGGGTACGCTCCGCGCTCTTCCGGCGGTCGCTGTTGGCGTACGTACTCAGGAGCTGACGTCGAAAGTCCTGCCACGTCGAGAAAGTAGCCTCACGGTTTTCGAACCAGGTACGTGCAGAGTCCTCAAGGCTAAAGTACACGTTACGCAGCTTTGTAGCGGCGTCCCAGCAGTTGAAGGTCGCAACCCGTTCGTAGTGCGCCAACCAATCTTCTGCATCTTCAAACAGGTCACCGTGAAAGGGCTTAGGCGTTCGTGGGGTCTGAAGAGTGAGATAGGTAGGGCTGGCTGCAGGAACAGTCGGAGGCAGGGCGGGTATTGGCGTCGCCATGAGCGTAGGGGTAGTCGAGGGCTCACCGACAAAAGGGAGGGCCTCGGGGGACAAGCCTCGGATCCGCCGGCTGGCACGATGGACAGGGGTGGTCACAAGAGGCGGGCGTGTCGAGTCGTCCTCAGGAGTAGGGAGCATCGGCCGCACCTCCACCAGTGTCACGACCAGAGGAGCCGTGAAGGTAGACGTCGAGAAGAACCCAAGACCGGGATGAGCCTGGGATGAGGTCTTGCCGTACGTCACCTTCGCATATAATACCGCGACGCAGGAAACCACCCAGTTCACCCCGTTCCGTCTCGTGTATGGCAGGGAGGTCGGCATGATGCTAGACGCCATGCTGCCGTACGGCGACGCAGAGCTTCCCCCTGAAGCTGGCCACTTCGTGGAGCAAGCAGAGCAGGCCCGTCAGCTGGCCCGCTTGCACATCAAGGACCAGCAATCCGCCGATGCCCGACACTATAACCTTCGGCACAGGGACGTGCACTACGAGCCGGGCGACCACGTGTGGGTGTGGACACCAGTGCGCCGCAAGGGATTGTGCGAAAAGCTTTTAAATAGGTATTTTGGCCCGTACAGAGTCCTGCGCCGCCTGAACAGCGTCAACTACGAAGTTGTCCCCCATGGAACTGTGGTCGCCGGCCCTCAGCGTCAACGGCCTGAAATCGTGCATGTAGTGCGCTTAAAGCCGTACTTTTCGCGTGACTGAGCGCTGTGTTCACGCTGTTTCGTACCTTTTCCCCTTACCCCACGTGTGAACTTGACTCTCCCTGCATGTCATCTAGAGCGCACTGTATAATTCACCTCACACCCAGTCTTTTTTTTTTCTGTTCCTCCTCCCCTCACTGTACATACCCCATTCCACATCGAGACGATGTTTGCTTTCGCGGGGGGGAATAATGCCACGCGCCTAACGCGCCGCGTGGCCTCCGCGCTGAGTCGAAGACGACGACGAAGCGGAGTGGGCTCTCGTGGCGCGCTGTTCTGTTCTGTATCGTGGAAGCTGGCTGGATAATTAAAAAAAGGGCTCCCGGTCTTGGGTTCTTCTCGACGTCTACCTTCACGGCTCCTCTGGTCGTGACAATATATATATACGATATCGTAAATATTAACACCATTCTGCCTTAATTTTTAGCTCTGAAAGTTTTTCTGCAACCAAAATTTCAAGTTTAATGTGGCCGCTCTCTCATCGACCAAGTACGTAGGCGCCCCCCTTTCCTTCGTGCACCGAAACAACACGCTAACGATACAGCGACACCTTCTCTCCGACGTCTTTTTTAAGTTCCTTTAGGCAAGAAGACCTTGTACTTGAAGAAGAGTTGCCATGTTTAATGAAACCAACGCTGCCTCGCGGAGCACAAGAGCGACGTCCGCGGAGGAGCGCCGGCGTACCGGGCGCTGGCGAGGGCTCGCGCGGCTCTCCAAGAGCTGGGCGTGCCCACGTCCACGCCGAAGGGGATTCGCCGCGGAGATGATGGAGCGCTCGCAATTCCTAATGCGGCTAATCGATCTTGCGAGCACGAGGCAGGCTTCACGGGGCCCTTGCCCGGGTAACGTCTTTCTTGGCGGTAACTCCGCCGAAAGCGGGTATCTCTTGCGCTCGCGCATTTCACCCGAGGCGCGCTCCGTATCAATCATCTAGCGCGTGCCTCGGGCTCCGCAAACAAAGTCTGCTGTCAGTTTTGGACCAGGAGTTGGCGGTGACCTAGAAACGCGTGCTGCCCTTGCCATGGAGCGGAGTAGTCGGACAAAGGTGCCTCGGAGAACTGAGGGAAACAGTAGGGAGGAGAAGAAGGAAGAAGGGCAAGTGCAAAGGTGAAACACAAACACAGTCAGATTTCCCGCTTTACTGACTACCGCTCATGACTTCCAAAGAAGCCCCCGCAATGGCGCGTCTACGGTTGTTTCACATAAGTACTCTTCTTCTGAGAGTGCATGAAGCCAACGTGGCGGAAATAAACGCTGAAACGTCATTCGATTTACAGTGGACAGTTACGCGCAGGCGAGTAAGGGTAATTTCCAGTGTTTGGAAAAATGCTCACGAAAACGTCACATCGTGCGTGGAGAGGTATACCATGTTTGAACGGATGAAAATCACCGTCTGGTTCATATCATGAGGCCGAAAAAGGAGAGGTGCAACGTGACCCTTAGCGGCAACTGTTTTGAATGCGCCGAAATTCATAGCGCGAACTTATTTCACTGGCGACGCTGAAGGAGCAGCCGGGAACGCTGTAGAAAGTGAATGCGACCTCCGAAAAGGACCCTCGCTGCAAATGAAAAATGACGCTGAGAGCAGAAGAATGCGCTGTATCGTGAGAAAAAAATAATTTAAATAATCTATGCTTTGGCGCAAGAAGACCGTGTTTGGCAGTCCACTGAAGCAGGACGGTGAATAGCAGCGCAGTGAGAACTGGTAACGCCTTGTTTTCATGCTGCGAGCGCTAGAGGTAAAATACACCCGTGGTAATTCTCGTGATCTTGCCTACACTTACGAAATCGGTATTAGCGATGTAAGCAGACCGTGGCGTAAGAAAGATGCGAAAAAACATTCAAATATTGTCAAATACAGGTAAATGTTCCGGTTAAGGTTCTTTTTTCGAAGAAAGCGGAACTGCTTCCTTAATATTTAGATGGATGATAAATAAAGACAACATGCGCCACCGGTGAGAGCTTAACCCACCGGTTTCACACGTGGCGTACAGCCGGCAACCAAGTGAGCTACGGCAACGGCTTTCTCCTCTACTTTTGTATTTGTATATCCCAGAAAACCTCTTATCTGCCCTATCCTTATTTGCTCACCATTACCTCTTTTAAATATTGTTCTGCGTTCACTATAGACAACCATTAACATCACTTGAGAAGTTTTCTGGTCACAAGATGCACTAGTATATTCTGTAGATCTTGATAATGTTGCGTGAAACGCATGGCATTCCCCTGATAGCGCATATACTAGCTTGCTGGTTGTGAATAGGAAGGCGGGAAATGACGAGGGGAACAATGAGGTTGCTGTGACAGCGCAGAAAATATAATAACTTTCGAATCTTGCTTTCTTCAGCGAAAGAATTTCATTGTCGCTTAGAAAGGCATACTAATTTTCTTTGAATAATATCAATGCCGGCCTATGTCGTCTCTTCCCGGACCACAGCATTTCAAAATATCTGCATTGATATCTTCAACAGAAGCGATATCGAAAGTGAAATTATGAGCGATATCACTCCTTTGATTAGGGCTCTCAGTAGGGCACATGTCCCCTTGGAAGATTTCGTATACGGTGAAACGATGCTCGTCTAATACTTTGGCCTTTTCCCCGCAGCAGATCTCTCTAGGAGTGTAGCACGATTAGGACTTCGGCACCAGGTAAGACAATGAAACCTGTAGCATAAACGCCGGCCAGAAACATGGCCCTAGTGAAATCTTTCGTTTCGAAGAGCAAAAAAGTCAGAAAACTCATTCGTTCTCTTCGAAACACCTGTACAAACTGCCACCAGTAACTTTGTCCAGAGTCTTGTTTAGATACAATAAACTTCCGCCCAGAGAAAACAGCCTTCCTGCGAAGCTGCGTCGTAGGTAACACAATGAAATAGGAATCCGGGAGCTCTGAAGTCGATAAATTGTCTCCTCTTTGAATTCGGCAGCCGCAGCACCATTCATTACACGAGCTGCGGCGCGAGCCGAGCGCTGTACAACCAGAGCGAGAAGCTGTTCCAGGAAAACTCGGTTTGCCGCTTTCATTCTTGTTTTTCTTTTCTTTCGCTGGAGTAGATAGACAAGCTGCCACGGAGAAACCCCCTCGCAGCCTCCTCCGCTCGGTTCTGTCAATTGAATCTTCCCGGTGCAGTCGGGCAAGGCGTCCCGACGTCGCGGCTGTAAAGGCAGAGCTGGGGACGCCAGTTTACGTCGCATCATGATGGAAATCTACGAGGCGAGATAAAACACCAGCGCTGCCGAAAGCAGCCCCAGCATCAGCAGCAGAGGCAGCGGCGGCGGTGAAGGAGGGCACACTGCTTCCCGAATCCGGCGCATAAAAGGGGAACGCCGTCGCAAGGGTGCGCCGCTGGTTCTGCTTTTTTGCTTGCAACTTCGGGGAAAGCCAGTGGGGGAAGTCGCTCGTAAAACGGCTGTCGGAGCGAAACGCTGTGTCGCCCCTTGCTCTGCCTGCATCGACGACGGGTCAAATCAGTTGGTACACGCCGCACCGCAGAAACCTGACGGCAGGCGTATGCAAGCGGACGAAGTTCTCCCCTCAACGACATCAACCCGAGCGCATACGTTCCAACGGATCTAGGCGAAAGAAGGGCATTCGCAGCCTTGCGACACCAGGTGGGGTAAACGGAAGCGGGCTTTCTGGGAAGCCGTAAATCATGCGCCGTTACAAGTAGTGTAGCGATGTTTCTTCTTTTATTGACTGTGCAAGATATCGCGTGTTACTAAAGCCATTAGAACTTGAACACAACCAAGCACAACTGGAAGTGCAATAAAACACCTATCAAAAGATACTTCGGTCAAATGGTTCTCAACAAATTTGTACGACGCCATAAATAAAACGAAGGTGCTTATGAACAATTGAGATATATCTCAGGCTCATATATGCGCCTCAGCATTGATGGCTGCAGCCCCAGCACACATCTATCGTGCCTCAAAAATACTGCGGGTTTGAAATGATTTCATATATTTTCACTCTCTGTTCTATGTACTTACCATGTGTTAGCCAAGGACCCACTCGGTAAGTACACTGCGAAATGAGTGAATTTTTCTGAAGGCACTTGTTTAAACGTAGTTCAATGGGCCGAAGCCAATACCCTCGTTCTGCGACAGCATCTTCTTTACGTAATAGATGGTATTTGTCTTAGAGATGGCTAGATCTCGCCACCATTACCGCGATGGTCTTCGCTCTGCGTGCTGATTCAAGTCTTTTAATACAGCATTTCTTGCTGCAGTAACAATTTTAGCGTCAGCTAGCGTTTTATATTAGGCTGGTTTGGAAATTAACGAAGTATTTCTTTGAGGTTTGCCTGAAAAAAAATGGCATTGTTACCAAATCCACGTTTCCGGCTCAAAAGTTGCCTAGATAAATGAAAAAAAATACATATTTCTGGCATTCCAGAATAGGTGAAGTTCTGCGCCGCCATTTTCCCCTCTTGATGTGCACGGGAAGCTCCATGATTCTCGCATCGGGGGAGCGTCGACGCGCGCTTTTGTGGAACGGAAACTCCGCCTCAAAGCAGTGCTGCCGCTCCAGCCACAGGCGCTATGGCGTTTTGCAACATAAAGTGTACCGAAAGCCTTTTCGCAGACAGGCGTCTGGTATCGAACCTAGGACCTAGAGACTGAGAGATTTGTACCTTAGAGTACGACGACGTGGCCGTGGCATTCTGGGAGAAGGAAAAAGGGATTAAAACAACGTTTACGCTTTTTCCGTGGTTAGCACTATTTTGCGACAGCTGTCAGTATGTACTCGTGATACTTTACGCACAACAGCTACCAGCTACCAGCTAACGCTTTTAACTGATAATAGTCAACAGCTATCATTGAATTTTGCGATAGATGCGACATACGTAAACTTTCAGTGAATTAAATATACCCCCCCCCCCCCCCCCCCCCAAACTAACCTTAATTGTTTACCTCGCTGCATGATACAGGGGCCCATCATTGTCAGTGGGTACCCGTGCCTTTCTTTTTCTTATAAGTTCTTGTAAGCTTTATTCAGCCGTTCATTATCTGTGGCTTCGATAGAGCTAGGACGCTCGTGCCTCGTGCTTTGCTATGAAGGAAGTGTGGCGCCGTGCGGCGGTAAACTTTTGAGTGTAATACAGTGAGCTGGTGATGATGATGATGGCTACCACAAGTTATGGTGGCAGTACTTTGGGTCGTCACGTCCCTTTATATGTAATGTTATTTTGAAGTGCACGCAACTAGTATTAATATAACTTATCACCACGTGGCTTGAAATTACTGGTAGCAGACGAAAATATACTTGTTAGTGTTACACCAGACGCAGGCTAATTTTTAAAACTGAATGCGCCTCCCCCAGGTGAAACTCGGTGACAACGATACATGCAACACACAGCCGCCAACTGGAGTGTTTCTGGAGCAAGCGGTCCATTCTAGAGCGAGATTGCCGCCACATCCAGGCAGCGAATGTCTCGGACGTTTCAAAGGCAAGACAAATAACGGCTGGCGAATTCCGGTAGCACGGAATGTGAAGAACCGTTCAAAATCGTTAAACTTCTCCTCAGCCAATTCTTGGCTCTTTGCAATTCACAATGGATAGCGCACACGACGGCTAACTCTCTAGCGGCGTGTACGCTGGCATCTTTTTCCGTCTGCAGTTTTTTATCCAGCTGTCAAAGTGCTTTTTCCTGACGTACCATCGCAGTACAGCGGCCGTACTCTTCTTGTCGTTCTCTTGTTTGTATGTCCAGGCGATCCTCCATTCGCGTGCCGCAAGAAACTCATAAAATTCTGAAAAGTTAGACTACCACAGCAGCACTATATATCGTTTCCAGGAGTATTGGAACCGCACGGAATGCCGCTCTGCTCCTCCAGACCCACGCTCTCAGCAGCTTCTAACAATATAAAGAAAACGAGTCGACTCAAAAGCCAAGCCAAGACAAGCCAATTCCTGGGATGCCCAACGTCTGCAGTGCCACGGCCGCTCGATCTCGCGTACAGAGATAGAGCTGCCGAGGCAGTGCTTTCGTGTTCCCCTGTTGCGAACATCGCCGCGGTGCCACTTCATCTTGACTCGCTGCTCCATGTTCCTTAGATTTCCAATAAAGCTTGCGATATACGTGGAACCCGATTGAGAACAGCCGACTGCTGACGCCTGAGCTCGTCGTGGATGCTTCTGTGTGCGCCGACCACACCCGGGTGTGCCCCTCTCTCTTCGCATTTACCCCGCCACTGGCCGGGCTGCGACAAAACTCTGCGCGACAATACAACTAGCACACATAAGAAAACACGTCTAGAAGGGCGCCCGAATTCCTCACCCGGTCAGTCGTATCCAGGAGCAGAAACCTTCGAAGCGCGGCACGGAGTCGCCAGCTTGCGTGTCGTCCCTCTCCGAATGACGCCCTGCCGATGAGCATTGACTTCTTCAGTTCTTGAAACGACCCACGCGTCGTTTCTCTTGACTGCTTCCCATTTCCATGCATGTGAAGTTTTGCTCTGGCTCCGAGAATGTGCTTACAAATTTTCCAGTGGTGATTGCAACAGTCCACTGCGACGAAGTGGCACCTCCAGTCTCATGACTCTCCCCACGTCAATTGGCAGCCCTTCACTTGGCTAAGGGATGGCACAGGTGTTGATGACAGAAGAGATAAAAACCGAGGATAGTGAAAGGGGGGGGGGGGCTTTTGCAGCGAGAGCTGTTATTGCCACATTGTCGGGTTTCGCGAGTAGTAGTAGTAGTAGTAGTGGTAGTAGTAGTAGTAGTAGTAGTAGTAGTAGTAGTAGTAGTAGTAGTAGTAGTAGTAGTAGTAGTAGTAGTAGTAGTAGTAGTAGTAGCAGTAGCAGTAGTAGTAGAAGTAGTAGTAGTAGTAGTGTAGTAGTAGTAGTAGTGGTAGTAGTAGTAGTAAAAGTAGTAGTAGTAGTAGTAGTAGTAGTAGTAGTAGTAGTAGTAGTAGTAGTAGTAGTAGTAGTAGTAGTAGTAGTAGTAGTAGTGGCAGTGGCCATGTTAGTAGTAGTAGTAGTGGTAGTAGCAGTAGTAGCTGTAGTACTGCAGTAGTAGTATTGGTGGAAGTAGTAGTAGCAGCAGGGGCATTAGTAACAGTATTTGTAGTAGCAGTACTAGTAGTAGTAGTAATGGTAGTGGTGGAAGTAGTGGTAGCAGTAGGGGTATTTAGTAAAAGTATTTGTAGTAGTAGTACTATCAGTAGTAGTAGTAATGGTAGTTGTGGCAGTAGCAGCAATGACGTTCTCAGTAGTCGTAGTAGTAGTAGCAATAGCGTCTTCCATATTCGGAACGCAATTCATAAAATGTTTTCGCTTTTACCGGGCCTAAGGTGTTTGGCAGATTTGAGTCACTATTGAATGCGTACACTCGGTTGGCATAACATAGCGACTGCTTTCGATTATCGACTTGGTTCCGTTCTTGTCATAATCTGTGCTGAGTTACAGAATGTCTTATTGAAAGAGGAATGAGACCTACTGAAGCCATTGAGCAAGCGTAAAAAGTTCTGGAATGGCATGGAATCTCTATGCCAAATCTTATGGATATGTGCGTGGCAGTGTTATCTACTTTTAAAAATGATTCCAACTTTTATGTGAATTGACAACTGAAATTGGCCAACTGAAGAATAATTGGTAATAAGGCTTGTTTATTGTAAATTTTTACACCAATTTTAAGTGGCGACGCGGACAAGGAGAAATAGGAAATACGCAAGTATAGTAAGCAGCCAAAACTGCTTCCAAACATACGTAGAGGTAGTTTCAATGTGAAAGGAAACCTTCACTTCACACGAAACAACCAATTGTGTTCTTACTTATACACTCAAATTTAAAAACTCTCTAGGACAATATCCGCCCGGATGAAAGCTGTTTAAAGCAAAATAAAAACGCGCCTTTCTCTCATGCTTATCTAGTAGTAATCACAAGTGGGATGTGCATAACGGGCTCCTTTTTTTCTTGGACCCACATGTGAATTTACGCCAGAATTCACGGGAAGAACGCTTGCCTCATCTCAGAAGGCGGTGTAAAGTTCTGCCAACTTGGCGGCTTTCCCAAGTAAAGAATTGAGGCACGCCTCTCAACGGGAAACTCTTATGCCTGGATGTTATTAAAGGCAGTAGCTTGTGCAGCGTGGCAAAGGTGACCGACAGCGATGTGCACAGTATAGACGGAAATTTAACGACTGCTGCGACACGTTTTTAATGTTCCACGGGATCACACAAGTTTGCCTTTATACGAACATTTAGGGATTATAAAAATTACTCAGCTCTACTCTTACCGCCTGTGCTTGACTTACAAAAAAGATGTCGAACAAAACATAAACTTCCTTTCTTCCTTAGCTTCCTTATCAAGAAAAGCAGCTTCGCATGATACACGTTCTCGGGAAATTTGGAACAGTGAGAGGTGCAGAACAAACTACGGAAAGCAAATGATTAGGCAAAAACTGCCCCAATTATTGAATATTTTTATATACACACCATACATGCCGAAAAAGCATCAAAGCAGGAGCTAAAATTGTTTTTTTTTTCGGGATTAAATGTTCTTTCTTGAAGATCATTTACCTTCATCCTACTATACCTAAATTGATGTTTTTGTTAGATGCCTTTACAATTTTTCCCGTGCTCTTTTTGCATGTAATTTTGTTATAGCATGAAATATACCCCTCTCCACGTGTAAATATGCATTTGTAGCTTTGTGTTTGTCTAGAGGATACGTGAATGCCACATATTTTCAATAGCACTACAGCTATATCAGTATGTACAAATAGGCCTCACTGTTGATACTACGTTGTTTCTTTTGTTTTGTGATAACTTGTTTTATTACGTGTAGTTTTTATTTTTCATGCTCGTTATGACTGCTTATATTTGAAATGTTGTGTTCTGTCGTCCGCTAAACTCTGCCTTCCTGGAAGCAATTTATTTCATTTGGAGGGAGGGAGGGGGGACCAGTCAAGCTGTCCAGCTTTTTTTCCCCATCCTCCCCTATCACGTTGATGGAAATAAAGGCTCTTATTATTATTAAATAAGCTCTATTCGTCATAGAAAGATTACAGTGCTTCCACAAACATAAACAGGAAATGTGCTGAAAGCCTCCTGAAGTATTCAGAGCTGTACTTCGCACGTACTAGCCACTGCTTAGTAGTATCTATTCTTTTGATGTTCTGACTTCTGGACTTGCGCTAAAATATTACACGCCTAAGTTCTTCAGTCTTACCGTGAATTACAACCGCCGACAAACTGCAAGAAAAGTGGTGTCCTATTGTAATTTCAACAACACGTTTGCCTCTATGTCCTATATGAGGTTTTTCCAGCAATTTGCAGAGCTTTGGAAGTAAGGAATAACTAAGTTTGATAGGGGTTAGTTAATATGACACCTTATGAAACACACAAAAAACTCTGCCGCGCTTCCTGATGCATACTTTGCGACCCTGCCGTTCTTGTAGAAATATCTTCCAAACTGATGCCATTGGTATCAGGCCTGTACTGCTTCGAATAATCTAGGACGCGTGGCTCAAGCCGGTGACTTTCGATCAGGATTAATTGGAGCGCCGGCAGTAATTAATTGCCGGCGCGTGGTCAATCTAAATTGAGATTAATATCACACGCGGCCTTAGTTTGGCACGGATCATTAGGAGACGAGGCCTACAGCCTGTCCTCTCAAGGCTGGCACCGCCGCCCAAAGTGGTCTGTTTGCACCCGCCCTCGCTATAGGTGCCGATGAAAGCAGCTTAATTCCGGGACGACAGATTAGTCAGCCCAAGATTAATTACGCGATGCGTACCGAGAAGAAGGTGGGACTGCTTCTCTCGTTGCTTTTATCACGTACTCGCATTCCTCGGAATGTGGAAGGTTCTAACATGCCAGCAATACTGTGAAGTTTTACATTCCTGGCACACAAAGCATGACTTGACAGTTTTCTTGGGCAATCCACTTAATCTAAGCAGTGAATAGGCTGTACACTCTAAAGACGAAACCAGTAAAAAGGCAGTAAGCTGTCTTCTAGCCCATTCCCTTTAAGGGGCATAATAGGCTGCCCAAGCCTTGGCGTACAGTCGTACCTCCTTATAACGAAACAGTTTTGAACAAGTAATGGATATAACGAAGGAATGAAGATTCCCATTGGAAGCTCGGTAAACACAGGCTACAACGAATATACGGCTATAAAGAAGTAATCGCCAGGCTGGGCCTCTTCAACTTCGCTGCAACGAAGGTCATTTGTATTTCCATCGCTAAAATACGGAACTCGTATGTTAGACGGCTCAAACACAATCTCTCTTCAAAGCTAGCAGTTACGAAGATTTTAAACGAGGTTTCGGTCTCCTCTATTTGCGAACCTCAAGACCTCCGATACCGCATTTAAAAGCGTCCTCCAATTGCTAACGGCAACTAGTTATTATGCTTTGCTGAGGGAATATATCTGCATTGCCAAAAGTAAGCGTTCCGTATGTTTAGTGATCAAATTATACTCCGGAACTCAGGCAACACACCCTGTTCCTAAAAGGCAGTGTGCTAAAGGGCAATTTACTTTCTTTTTACTCCCACATTGGAGTATTCGTGTTTAGAGTGCAGCCGCGCTCTTTTATGCTTCATATGTAGCAGAAGATAACCCCCCTAAAACGAAACGTTAATATGAATAACAACCCTAAGCATTCTGGGTTTTTTGCGCAAAAGACACGACACAAAAGAAACGAGGTAGACAGGACAAACGCTTACTAACAACTCAGGTGTTTATTGATGGAACATTTGCTTAAATACAGCAGCTGCTCTTATCAAACAAGAAGAGAAAAAGAAGAGACTTCGCATACATATATATCAGATCAGCACAGATCCCATCATCGCTCGAGTGAATGCATGTTTCGAGCTCTAATTCTGCGCAAGATAACTGATTTCTTTTCAGAAATCAGTTATCTGATTTCTTTCTAACCAAGATAACTGATTTCTTTTCAGAAATCAGTTATCTTGCGCAGAATTAGAGCTCGAAACATGCATTCACTCGTGCGATGATGGGATCTGTGCTGATCTGATATATATGTATGCGAAGTCTCTTCTTTCTCTCTTCTTGTTTGATAAGAGAAGCCGCTGTATTTAAGCAAATGTTCCGTCAATAAACACCTCAGTTGTTAGTAAGCGCTTGTCCTGTCTACCTCGTTTCTTTTGTGTCGTGTCTTTTGCGCAAAAAACCCAGAATGCTTAGGCACCAACTAGCCTGCAAAAACATACTCGCAACAACCCTAACATGAGCAGAAAACCACTTTTAACAATAATTAAAAAAAACGGTGCGGTGTCTAGTTGCGTGCACTCCTGCATTTATATTAGCAGGCATGCCCTGCAGAAATGCTAAATATGTGGCATTGTTCGTGCGTTCTTTTCATGCTTCGGCTAGTTAGAGTTGGTAAACCATTGTGGTTAATACACGGCGTTACTTATACGCTCGAAAAATTGAAAACTCGTCGCCTACTTAACTGTGCGTTGTTTACGTTTCGCCGCTTACAGGCCTCGCTTTGCAAGCGCACAAGGGCAGGCATGCGAACAGTGCAGGCAAGCGCTGTGGGCCAGCGGCCACAAACCACCCGCATCCATCATTATGCCAGTGAGGAGCGCGGCGCAACGGTGCGGACGTGGGGCGTGCGCCGAGAGTAGCCTGCGAATGCGGGCACCGGGCGGCGTCCCTCCGCGCGTGGAACAGAGACGTGCGCGCATGTTTCACGTCAACTTGTTTTCCGCTGTTGTGAGCTTCGGCCCTACGGACTCCCCAGAGAAACAGACGGAAAAATTTTTTCAAGCACAACAAGAATCCAGCCACTTACTTGTACTGCTAGCTTTTTAGCGGTGCGCATCGATCTTTCCAGTGCGCTGCATGCACCGGCCATGTCTAGTCATGAACAGAAGCTTTGTGTCTTCGTTGGCGATGACAAGGCCACTCCCATCATCATCATCATCATCATCATCAGTGTTTAGGAATAGGCCGGTCTTCACCCATGACTTTAACCACTCTCAGCTACTGGTTCTCCCCTATATGCAGATCATCCCCACTTGAAGCCCCTTCGCGTCGCTTTCGATTAGGAAAGGTTCTCCTGCAAATGCCGTGAAAGCGTTTAATGCTCAGTCGTGCGAAACATGGGATACAGCTAGATGCCTCTTTTTCCAGCTGCTTTAGATGCAGAGCTTTCTGCGTCGTTCTCTTTATTTGCATCCTCGGAACCGTACGATTCTATTCAGTTGACGGAACGAACGTGCAGTTATTCACCCGACCACGTACGGCGACCGAGTTCTTCCAGAACGCAAATAAATAAATAAATAAATAAATAAATAAATAAATAAATAAATAAATAAATAAATAAATAAATAAATAAATAAATAAATAAATAAATAAATAAATAAATAAATAAATAAATAAATAAATAAATAAATAAATTTTTCTGTAATAGACAACAGTATACTTACATGTGGTAGGCCTGAAGGAGAGCTAGAAGTTCTTTACAACCATACTCCTGTGGCCTGTTTGCAGAACCAACCCAATTTATAGCTTTCTCAGTACACTACAAGTTACAAACCACTCCACGACAAAGAGACGCCCTGCTACCACGTGCTACCTCATGTTAAATCCTCTCTAACTTCATTGCTCACTGGAAGAGGTTTTTCTTCTCACTCGTCGCAGAGGACCCATGCTTGCGATATGCATTATTTCTGTAGCAGCACCATTGAATCATATCAGTAGCAGGAGAAGCGAAGATATACCGGACAAAGGAAAAGCCCCAATCCGTGCGTGGTGCAAAACAATTACGGAAGGTCATAGTGGCAGGAGAAGCATCACTGCTTTCTTTAGTTTTAGTAAACCCGATAGAGCTTATCTGTAGTTTCGCCTGGCACGACAAATATTTTAGCAGGCAGTTATCAAGGCTCCTCAACTGTAACAACACGCGACCTATGTCTTGTCCCGCAAGCGCTACAACTTGAAGCAGCATGACAAGCAAACCGCCAACTTTCCGCCGCGATCGTCGCATTCAAAAGACCTCGTCTCATTAAGGGCTGCGTCGACCTACAGGAGGTAAAGCAGACGCCAAGAACGCGAGCAAGGGGTGCACCGCCCACTGCCTCAAACCACCGCTGATCTTTAGTAAAACCACTATCTTTACGGCCGTAATGAGATCAGTGCTGTATAAGAGCCCGCCTGGCACATTCTACTCCGTAGTTGGCCTCGTTCCTTTACTTCCTTTATAATACCTTCGTTCCTTATAAAATTTACGACCTTTAACGAGGGCCCCGTTTTTGAATAGCTGTTGAATCAAAACAGTGTTTTAAGCTCTTATTTTCATTTTTCGGAATGCCTAATAGGTCATGCGAAAGTTGATAATCTCAGCGGCCACTGGCAGATGGACTGTTCTGAAATTCGGGGAAAGAAAAATTTAATCTTAGGTCATCACTGCAAGTTGTATAACGTGTAGAATTTAGTCTAAAACCCACACCACGAAAGCAGCACTCACACGACCCTATTCATTCGCAAAAGTTGACACTTCTCGCATCGTGCGTGATTAGGCCACCAGACCAACGCAACGCTCTATTTCGCGCGTGTGCTTCTTGTCGTTGCTTTTTCGTGCCTAACTTTCCTTGGGCAGAAAAAAAGCTTTGCTAACCAGCGTAAGAACCCCCTTTAATTACGTCCTTGTAGCATGCCCTAAAGTCACGTTATTTCTGGAGTGCGCATCCTTGCTGTTGATTGACTCAGAAAAGATAGTTCGATATCAATAAGAAATAAAAATTATTCAAACCTCACAATAGCATGGTTTTACTAATCGTAACATCTGTGAAAAAAAAAAACAAAACATGAGTGCGACTTTCCAATGAGTAACGTTGTGCACCTCGCAGAAATAATCATGAGGATTACTGCACTGAAAATTAATCCTGTAATAATAACAACTGTAAATCTCAATATGGTAAAAAAATATACCGAATGAAGCAAATAAAAACTCTTTTCACCGGCGAATTCGAGCGCCCCGACGACAGCCTAAATCTTCTCTCAGGCATAACGTTGTCAACAATACATTGACGGGATACAGTGTACCGTAGATTGGTCGGCAGTTCTGCCTACAGACGTGGTCTCTTTAGCCTTCCCTATTCTATTATTTTACTTTTTTTTTCTATGTTCACCTACGCACCACTGCGGACATTGGCTGCCGCAGGAGCCGACCTTTCCCTAGGGTACCCGTCAGCCTGTCGTTTATGGAAGAAAAAAGGAAATACCCGCACGCAAAAAAAAAGGAATCCGCTGCGGCCTCGCGAAGGATGTCGCTCCCTTTTCACGCCTCGTCAGGCCGCATTGTCCGCTGTTCGGGACTTGGCGCAGCTCGTCGGGCGTCCTGTTTGTCCCCTCTGCTGCTTCTACGCCTGCGTCGCAGACTCCAGCATCGCCCTGACAGGCAGACGAAATCGCACTTCGCCACGAGCCCACCGGAGTCCACCCTCCATCAAGCGTAAGCCAGCAGACTCGTCGCTCTACGCCACTGACGCGGCCTTTCCCACAGCACCCGTACCATCTGCTCGTATTTCGGCCATAGTCCGAGTTCTGCGCAGCGGAAGTGCGCCAGAATGCGAGTTCGAGTTAGCGCATAGTGTTCCCTTACGAGTCAGTACTACTAATATACACCAATTGCATGAGCGACCTAATTAGGTGCCCTCCCTGAATCTTGGCCGTATCCTTGAACGACGCCGGTTCGATCCCGGCCGTGGCGGCCGAATTTCGATGGAAGCGAAATTCTAGAGGCCCGTGTACTGTGCGATATCAGTGCACGTTAAAGAACCCCGGGTAGTCCAAATTTCCGGAGCCCTTCACTACAGCGTCCCTCATAGCCTGAGTCGTTTTGGGACGTTAAACCCCATAAACCAAACCAAACCAAACCAACTTTGAGTTATCTCATTTTTTTTAACTCTAGAAAATTAGGACTCTCCCACGGAAAATACTATATATTGAACAATTCTCAACATATTCTTTTCGACGCATGGCAGTAGGCTGCGTTTATTGGTGTGAAAACCGTCGCTTTTCTGCATGTTGCAAATCCTAGGGCAAATACCTTTTCGTCCCGATAATTTATGGAAAGAGAACTGCTCTGTAAATGTTAAAATAGCCATCACATGTTACGATTAAGTCACGCTGATGTTATGAGATGTAAGTATTGGCGCGAAGGTTCGTAGTGTTTGTTTAGGGGCTATGCCATCGCCACGAGGCCTCATGATTTATTTGTGACGCGAGATGTAACCAGATTTATGTGGAATGATTGCAGACGCTCGAAACTGCTTCTACATTATTGGAGTTTTTAGTAGTTGACTGCTTCGCCTCATCTCGAAAGTTTTTTTCTCAGGTTTAAACTGAGCATCGCCGAGAGGACCAAGGATTGCGTTTATCGAAGAACACTTTCGCCGCTTCCAAGTTATTCAGCTCACTGCAGGCGCAAGTCAGCCCCAGTAGAGAGTTCGTTTCAGTGCCAAGTCCACCAGCCTGTCCGTTTGCTGACTCCGGTGTCCGCAGCACTACGCATTAGTATTTTCATGATTAATGCTCTCGCACGAACCTTTTAAGCAAGAATTTTAGAGCACGTCTTCGCTGATGCCTACTGATGCGGGCACCTTGCACAATACTGTCCCCAAATGTAAACAAAATAATTGAGTTCGGGGATACAGTGGCGGCAACTGACAAAGGACAGGGTTAATTGGAGAGACATAGAAGAGGCCTTTGCCCTGCAGTGGGTGTAGTCAGGCTGATGATGATGATGATGATGATGAAGCTAAGGTGCCCAAGTAACGAAACCCAGCGAGAACAAGGGTGAACACAAGCTGAATATTTTTTTCACATTTCTTCAAATTTCGTCCCCCCCCCCCCCCCCCCCCCGAGTCCCTTCTTTCATAGGCATGGTCCACAGAACCCGCTAAGCACGGAGACAGGGGAGCCTCGCCTTGACAGCGATCGCTGATTAGCCACACATTGCACAACACAGCACGCACATTAGAATTCTGTATTAAAATATAAGTGGGTTAACTTGAGCGCAAGAACCCATTACCCCCTTTAAAGCAGCTGATGCAGATCACGTAACAACAGATCTGTTCAAGGACAGTGGTGGGAATACGCTAGAAAATCTAGCCGCCCTCTTTGTGCAATGCCTTATTACCTAACTTCATCTTAATCCATAAGGCAGGGGACAGTGCAACACGCCCGCAATATTAACTGTTAGGGAATGTTAGGAGATGGTAATATCAATAGGGTATGCGGGGAGAGATGCCCTAAGCAGCCGAATGGACATCAGTATACAATAAAAAAGAAAATCATATTCTATGCAATAAACACTTGAATTACATTTGTTGAAGAGGGATATTCTGGCATAAAAATGCAAGCCCTAGGTGAGGAGGCGAGCTGACTCGCTGCGTCCACCGGAGACGGTGCAAGCGTGTTTCCTCAGATGCTCTGAGTGAAAGAGAAGAAACACTGTATTGAGTAGACTTAGAATAAAAAAAAAACAGTCGATTAATATTGATGTGACCGTAAGTGAAGTCCTCGAGCAAAACAAACGTCTTGATAGTGACACTAAAGGACGAGTGTTTATTAGATTACTTCAGCATTATATTTTTGGAGCATTGACTCTTTCTTATGGCTCTGACCCAGAAGTTAGGCCGCTCACGTGCTGACTGTAGTTCATCGCTGACCCCTTACTTGTGCTTCCGCTTCAGACCCGCGAACAATTACTTTCATGAAATATTGCGCGTCAGTGTGGCTTTTTTAAGACATAATATTTGGGCGACTAGTAAAATGCTTCCACAGTTATCCGTGCTAACCTCTATCACCCCACTGCATGGAATACTAGTCGGGTGTTCCTTTATGCGGAAAGGACCTTTTCGTTGCGCTTCTCTTTAGGAGCTTTCATTGAGATTATTGCATTCTTCGAAGTTGTCATCAGTTCCTCTTGTAAACACAGGGGCTCCTCTCGTATGCAGGTGAACTATGACGTGTGGGCTCCCACTGAAGACTAAGCATTATACGTCGCGAGCTTGTAAGGAGCATTGATGCGCTTCTACCTGCTAGAGACATTCTATAGGCTCTCTGCGCCCTATCCACCTCAACACGGAACCTCTCCGCCAGCTGTACTCTATACTGCACTCATGGCAACAGCGGCAACTGGTAATCCTGTGGCCACTTAGTTGTGGCCAGAGCCCAAGGCTTAGCGAACAAGAAACTGCGAGCCTTCGGTCGAAAATGCAGATTAGATGGACCAGGCATCCTTCCCGGAAGTCTCCTAAAAAAAAAAGAGCGGCTGCTGTACCCGTAGTCTTTAGGCGAGTCCTGGAAGGAGGAACACTATAAAAAAACCAACGCTAACACTGTAGCATCAGCGGTCGTAACGTCGGCTGAAGAGAAAGTTCTCAGCCGTGGCCTTAACAAGGACGGCAGCCTGATGGTTACAGTGTCGACGCTGACCGCCGCCAACCGTCTGCACTCAGTAACTGAGCTGGCTGGAGAGGCTACAAAGGCCAGCGTACAATGCTCGTACGCGGCTTGTTATGGAAGAATTCAAGCTTTGTTTGACACAGGGATGAAGACGTGCAGTGGTACTTACGTGACCAAGACAGCGTCTCAGGAAGGAGGCTCACTATTTACACTCCTCAGTACGGTGGCAAGATCAAAAACATACGTCACTCGATTATGTTGGAATTCGCCAAGAAATCACCACTGCCTAAACGGGTTACGCGGAGATTCTGTAGTTAACCCGTAACAAAACAAGTTGCAGCAGCAACAAAGTGTTACAGATGCCAGAGATATGACCACATATTGAGGCATAGTACCGGCCCCGTTCGTAGCAAAGGGTGTGCCGGGCCCCATTTTGCACGACGAATGCACCACGAGAGCGCAAACCAAGTGAGAAAACTGCGGTGGGCCACAACCTGCTTCAAACGGCGGGTGCCTTAAAAAGGAAGCTGCTATACTTGTTCGCATGGTGGAACAAGTACAATGGAAACCGCCCAATCGCCAGGGCTCACCGCCTGATCTCGAGATTGTTTTCCAACAAGCGCCCGACCTCTACCATGATCCTTCATAGCAACGGGAACAGATGGCTGGAAACATATATGCAGATGCGGCCATAAAGAAGCGTGCCAAGCCCGCAGGTTTATTGCCCCCTGCGAAGCTACCGCAACATTCCGAACAAAATACAACAAAAGGCACCCGTCACCCACAGCCTAAAACACCACAACGCTACAGGACGACCTACATAAGACTGCAAAGAGGAAGAACTTAAGAAGACTTTACGAGCTTATTAATTCACATGCGGTTCTCCAGCCATCAAAGCTCTTGTGGATACCTCCGGACTTTCCTCCCTGGACACTCTCGACTACAAAGATCGTGAATGCGAAGAGCCTGCGCTGCTGGGAGCTGCTGTGAACTACTGAGCTGAGATATATTCAGAGGACGATCACCTCTTCACCGATGGCTCAACTGTGTCATCCCCTCTTAGGTCAATGCCTTTCACCACTTAATATATCGAAGCATTACTCGTTGATGCATCTCAGCCCAAACTGAAGGCCCATTCACTTTTATTGTTTTTATTATCAGTTTTCTTTTCCTTCTTTACTTTATAATGTTGGTCACCTCTGTACTTCCGTGTTTTTATCGGAAATTGACTTTCCCGCGTAGAGTAGCAGTTTAGGGAATGTTTTTATGCGGGCTAAAATATCTGCTCTTCAATAAAGGGTTTCTCTCTCATCTCTAGGAGCTCTAGTGCCAAAGAATATTCACAGGCCTGCGAAAAGAAGAAAAAATCAGCGAATGCGGCAGGCAAGGACAACGGCAGGCTCCGAGGCGAGCGCACCAAGGTCGTCTCCGTCGCCCTTCTTTTTCGAAGCGCAGAGACGGCAGCGGAGGTGGAGAGCACCACGAGACTCTCACTGGTACAGAAATAAGCCGGAAGAAAACAAGCGAGGAAGGAAGAAAAGCAGAGATGCGCTCGCAGTGAGCTGAAATGAAGAAGCAGAAAGAAAGAAGGCGTCATAAGGGAGCGGCTGCCGGGGGCGAACGCTGAATGGCACGTTATTTTCCCATCTTCCGAGAGAGCTGAAAGGGGAGAGCGGCGAAGAAACGGGGTCAGCGCTTATGTTGGGAGCAAAGCGGAGCAGAGAGCAGCACTAGGGAGAATGAACGGCCGAAGAAGAGGAAGAAATAAAAGAAGACAACGCCAATTACAAGGCGGAAATGGTGCCAGTCTCTCTACTCAGCAGCTCCAATAAATCTGAAGGAGACGACAAAACAGGCGCCGGCACCTCTGTCATGAAAAACGCGGTATCAACAAGGCAGAGAAAGGAGGGTAGGCAGCACTACGAGACAAGTGCCCAGGCTTTTCCGAAAGACAACGCCGTCTGTTCTCCGTTGCTCTTACTCAGGCGGTGTTTAGCCCAACGTGGCTGCGAGGTTGCTGGTTGCGCCAGAAAGAGAGAACCACTGCAAGCTTATGTCTAGTGGTTCCTTCCTCTGGATGCGTTTTGCTATGCTGCATATTGTGTCAACAGTCGACAGCAGTTCTCTTGTGGCTTACTTATATGCATAACGGATTATGCTAAAAGCAGACCAGACAACTTGAATAAGTTGAATGCAGAAGAAAGCCAGAGCCCGGAAGTAAGTATTCGAGCCAGATACTCATCGAAGTGAAGTTTTTTCATAAACACGACGAAAAGCGAGAGTTTTCCCCCAGGCAGGGTGTTTCTTACTGCCCCTGTAGCAGCGTCCTCCGCCTTCTCAATTCGAAGCTAACAATGCTGCCGATATATGAGCCAAAAAGTTAACTCAGGTGCCTTAAGACTCGCAGGCAAGGCACAAAATTAAGCACACCGACGAGGCATGTCGACGAAATGCGGAGGGCGCCCGAAGGTTTAAAATAATGCGGGACATTGTCTGTCTCGTGCTGCGACCCAGTTTTATGCACGCAGCCAAGAAATCTTCCCTAGAGAGAAGATTACGAGCATCTTCTCAATGAATGTCTCGTGCTTCTAACAAAGGAACCATAGCCCGGTTGCTTTCTGAAGCGCGTCGCTTAGGGGATTGCTAAGCGGATTATGCCACCACCTTTTATGCCCTCTTCGTTGTTTTTGTAAGTTCTCTCGGCAAGGACCGCGGAACTCTATGAGTGGATTAAATGGATTAGCGCCAGGGGCACCCATCTAAAGGTGCGCCTATATAGGAGGGCTTGAAGTCCCAAAATTATCGCCAGGGGCGGTTTAATTGAGGCGGGCACTGAGTTCGCGAAGCCGGGGATGATTATCGAACTCGAAAGAAAGTTTTAATTACTCGCGTCATTCCCACTGAGCGCTCTTTTAAGGCGATTTGTTGAGGGAGCATGATCTCAATTTTTTATTGAAATAGAAAAAAATAGAGGAAGAAGGAAAGTATCAGGACACAGACGCCTTCGGCGTTGTGACGTGACGGTGTTGTCTTTCCTCGATGCCGCGCTAAAGTGCGGTTTTAATGCCATCCGAATTTTTAAGTACGTTAGCACTAAGGGTTACAGTCTCGTAAAACCCCGTTGTTCGTTTGAGTGTCCGAAGCCTTCTAGACCTGCAGAAATGAAATAAATAAATATAGCTGCAACTGCTCCACATCAGAGTTTATAACCCGTGGCGGTGTGGACAGATCAGTCCCCTGTCCACTGCACTGAGCGCTATTCTAAGCTATTTTTTCAACATGGTATTTATCACAATGATGCCATGTTTTATGAAAATGTACATGAACTAACATCAGGAAAACAGTGACAAATCAACACCATGCATAACACGACACACCTGAATAACCAAACATGAGAGAAGAGGCAATGCAGAGCACGTGACTAATACATCATAATACAGCACACCTAAGCAACCAAGCATTAGAAAAAAGCAGCGAAGAGCACAACACTAAGAGTGAGTGCCAATCCAGCTCAAACTCGATCAGGGCATGAGCTTCTTTTAGGTGTCAATCATTCCGTTGAAGTGGTCTTTTGCAGAAACAACAGATTTCAAATGTCTGTCCACCATGCGTGTTTTTCGTAGGCTGTGTAACCCATTTAGAAAGAGCATGTCTAAGCGTTCATCAACAAATTGCAGTGCAGTCAAACGCCGTGCAGAAAACGGTGCCAAAATAAATGACTTCTTTTCTTTTTCTTTCTCATGGTTTGACCTCTAACCCAGCTGAAAGTAAAATTTACAAGGTCCGCGAATGAACCCCGAGGTCCTGTAGTGAAGCTCTCGCTTCAAGACAAACAAGTAAGAAACGATCAGCAAATACCCTTCATGCATTAATCCTCACAAACACAGACGGCCAGAAATATTAGCAGACGCAATAAAGCTCGTTAAAACATGAACTAAACTCACTTGTCAGAATTCCACGCACTATTGAGTGTGTAGTGTATGGGAAAAACATGAAACGTGAAACCATTTGTCGGGCATACGGTGAACAAAACCAAGGCCTCCAGCGCTCACAGGCTGAAAAATGCTATCAAGCCTCATTGATTTACAAGGCGAATCCCACACAAAATCAGCAAGCGAGCCCCAGCTCGTGCTTAATTCCCCCTCTCTCTCTCGCTGTGCATGGCACGTCGTTGTCTTCATCAACGTCCATCCGAGCGCAATGAATCCAGAACACACCGCTATTGCAGTGCCGTCTTAAGTTGCGTTAAGCGGTCCCAACATTTTATAGTGCGCTATCAGTAAGGTCTACAATCGACGAATTGACCGTTCTTTTCCTGGAGCCTGACCTTGAAACCCTACGTCGAGCCGAAGGAGAAATGTAACGCGACGCGCTAGTTCACATACTCGTACTTCTCATTTGACCAAGGAAACTCAATAGAACATAATTTTGCAGTGTCACGCCTGGCGCTCGTCGAAGAGGGTTGGAAAGGAAGTGCAGTGTCGCATCGCTTAACCGCCGCGCCACTGCGCGGGTAGTTGTATGAGGACTCGCAGCGATTTAACAATGTGACACATTTCGCGTAGTTTCGTAGTCGGAATCGGAAAATAATGACCACTGTTGTAGATTGGGGTGTCAAAACAATTGTCTCAGAATTGAAATAGAAATACTATAGGAATAGAATCAGAACTGGAACAGATTGGCGAGTGAAAGAAGAATGCTATTGCATTGCCACCGCATCAGTCGAAATGATCGCCGATAATTTTTTTTACTTGCCTAGTTTCAACTCCTCGTCATTTTTTTTTTGTGTGTGAGAATGTGTTGGATAAACAATCAAACGAAGAAAACAGACCAAATCCAAGTGAGCAAGCAAGCGAGCAAGTGAGCGAGCAAGCAGAGATCGAGCATGTAAAGGCAGGCAAGAGCAAAAAGCCATAAACTTTGACTTTACTGTATTCATATAGCCCTTTGCTGTTCTCAGCTCTTCAGCGAGCTGTGCCTAAATGGTTTATAGGTTAACTGAGCATATACATAGCAAAGCGTCATGTGAGTGGCTCACGCTTAAACATTTTTGCTTTTTGAATGTTGCTTCTAATGAGGATTAGTGTTAAGTGAAGTTGCTGTTGATTTTGAACATTACACCACACGTTTACGAAAGCTGGATGTTGAATTTCAAGCATAAAGTTGGGAAAAGAAGCTTTTCTTATAATCTTTTTAGGTGGTTTTCATCACTCTGGCGGGTATCCTAATAATTATTCTACTTTCAGGGGCGTTTGCATAATATAAACATGAACACATCAGCACGACATCTAAAGAATCAAGTTATAAAAAGCGAATCGCAGGCCTTTAGATTGAAAGGCAAGTTTATTAGCATACTGTCCAAGAGCGCACTTCTAAAATCGAAGCGTTTGTTCTGCGCAGAATAAAACAAAGGCACAGTGCCGACTGTCAATTTCGAAAAAGACACTGGTGTCCTAAAAAGAGCACATCCTGTGGGCGGAATCAAGACAGGTGTTTCAAAATATGCAAATTCCCGCTCTGTAGCGTGTGCAGAGTGAATATGCTAAATGGCTAATAGGAGAATATGCAGCAGTCAATTTGGTGTAGCTCTCCTCTTAAGGAATCAGCTTGCCCGTTCGGGAGAGCGAAAACTCCACGTATGAAATAGGCACCAAAAGCAATGTTAGCAGTTTCCGTTCCATCCTCTCCCAGAGGCTTTATTCTTGCTTGTTCTCAGCGACGAGTTGAAGGAAGAGTTTTATGCCCAGAGTTTCTCGTTGTATTCGTGCAGAAAAAGCCCCTCTGCGTTGCAATAAAGTTTAAGTTTGATATCATCAAGGGTAAGAACCCTCAAGAGGCAAGCGCAAGGAAAAGAAAACTGGCCTTCATTTAGTTAAAATTCAAAATAACGCAATTTACTTTCTTTGAGCAGTCTTCGCTCGTGACTACGTTTCCAGGCTTCCTGTGCCGTTTATCTTTACTTGTAGCTGCTGGCTAAGGTAGCCGATCATGAATAACTTGCGAGCTTTAGCATAACTTAGCGGACTCCTTGTCTGAACGAGCACACAAACAAAAGAACTGTTTCCTGATTTTTTTTTCACACGCATTAAACTCTAAATTATTCAAGACTCCGGTACAAGATTTCTGTTCGAATTAAAAGGAACAGTAAATTAATATTCTCAGGAAGCAGAAAATTAAATTATTGAGAACATCTGCATTCATCACTAAATTTATCTCAAGGTTAAATATGTTGAGAGACATTATTAAAACATTCCATTAGGCCACCGATTGTCAGCTATGCACATTACATGCTATGCCCATGTATCAGAGCAGGCACCGAGCAAAGGAAAAACTAATTGGGACGTGCGAGGCATAGATGATGTGAAGATTATAGTAAATGGGCAGAAAAGACATGGATGCGGCTGCTCTAAAAAGGAAGAAGAAGGAAGGCCATTAGAAGAGGCATTTGCCTTGCACTGAACTTCACTATATTGCTGATTGTAAAATACCCCGGTTATCAACTACGTTCGTGTGAAAAAATCATCTGACCCTCAGGAAGACTCGCGTCACTTTCTTGAGACACCTCCTTTGAGCACGCAAGCGCGAATAAACTATTCAGTAGAAAAGCGAGAGAAGCAGACTCCAGTTAGTGTCAATACTGTCACTGTCACCCTATAGACGCTGCACTACATTATGGTTTCAAATTTGAGTTTGGATTTGAACAAAATCCAAACTCACTCTTGCGTTCTTTTTGTGACACAGATGATCACGAGTCTACAGATTTTTTGGATTGTAAAACGTTTATTGCCAACAGTCTGAAGGGCATATAGGCCCCCCGCCTAAACGACGGCCAGAAGGTCTTGGCTCCTGGCGGCGTCTACAGAGAAAAGATTGCAGGGGACGCTAAAGTTCCGCCTTGAGGGTATGGCAGGATAGCTAATGCGTGAATGCCGATATAAGCAAAATTAGTGATTATCTATACTTAATATTCATACATCGCTGCTAGTCCTCATATCACTCCTGGCGCAGTGGTGCAGCGGTTAGGCGATGCGCCGCTGCCGTGCGAGTGCAGGTGCTGCCACCGGTGGGGACTTGTGAGACCCAGGTTGCTTTTCCCAGCAACCTCTCGTGACCAATCATTAACTTAAGTGCCACCTGACACGGTGCGCAGTTTGTCACAATCCAGTGGGCAGGTTGTGATGAGAGTCCAAGATCACGTGACTTAAATGGACCACCCGCCTCCTGGGTTGCTTCTCTGGGGAGTTTTCGTGGATTTTTTCGCTCACGAGCAACAACGTCGACGACTATGCCGGAATTTCTGCGACGCGAGCTTCTTAACGCTATCGCGTATAAATTAATGGCGATTACACGCGTGGCGAGGTGGATGATCAGTGCTCGCTTCTACACGCTGTACTTCTGCAATTGTTGTATTTGCTTCAAACCTGCTCTCACGCTGAAGTGCGTTACGATTGAGTTTCTGTTTCGGAAGGGTTTCAAGAAGCGCTATGTGATGTCCGAATTGTATTGGCATAGATTTAAGAATGGAATTAAGCAGCAGAAAATATGCCGATTTATTTATTAGCGGCTGACTATTTCTAGCGTGTAATTCGACAACGTATTTCACTGCTGCAACGTTGGCCCATTGAGCCCACGCGGGGCAAGTGTGCGAAAAGGGCACTGAAAGAAAGAGATGGCGAAAAACGACCCCGAGAGTGAAACAAAAGCTCACTTTCGACGAACTCTCCGAGAATGTCGGCTTCCTCAGTGCAAATAAGAGAGAAACGATAGAAAAAGAAAAGACGCTAGATAAGTAGCGCAGCACCGCTAGACAAGAGCGTATTGGCAAGAAACGGGCTGTATGCTGCCGAAGGGGACGGGGAAGACAAAGCGAGGGCGTAGAGCCAGCGGCGGCAGCGCTCAAAAGCGGCGCATTGGCTCCTTCTTCCTCGCTGGGGTCATCTCGCTTTGTCCGGCCTGATGCGAGCTGACATCAAATTCGGCGTATAAGCGAAGGCTGCCAGGACGGATAAAGCAGTTCAATCCGACCGGAAGAGGAAGAGCGCTTTCGGGGCGCCGGAGGTTGGAAGCCCCGCCAAATCCAGGAGGGTCGGGAGAGGATGTTTGGGCGAAGGGGAGGAGGTGCACCAGCCGAAGGTAGCGAGACAAACAGGCGAGGAAGCGCGAAGGCTAAAGGAGGAGAGGGCGATGGGAGAAGAAGCCCCTCGATGCGTCCTCCGCCGGAAGCAGGGGAGATACGACGGCGCTGGCGGAGGATAGCACGCCAGGAAAGCGGGTTTCAGCACCGCCGACTCGGCCGTCCACCGAGCTCCTCGCTCGACGGACGCCGCCGCCGCTGGCAGCCGTGCATGTGCCACCGAGGGCGGTCTGGCTGATTTCTCTTCGTCGGGTGCCTCTCGAGTGCAAGCTCGTGGCTTGTTTTTTCTATATCTGAACCTTGGCAGGGGCATTCATTTTTGGGCTTTGGAGGCGCATTGCGAACACTAGGTTTGCTACTGTGACTGATTAGCCAATCGCTTCGCCTCTATAGTCATAATGCATGCGCAGGGGGTTGAAATAACAGCGTGAAATACATTGCTTCAGTGTTCACCAAAGCGGTGATGCATCGTTGGTGCTAATAAGAATGGCGATATGAATGAACGAGTCTTATAGCGAAACGTGGTCCTTGTTGTATCATGACGTAGGTATAATGAATAAAGAATGAGGTGAACAGATATACCTGCGAGGTAAAAAGGGCAGAAAAATGGTGGACTGATGGAAGGTAACATGAAATCAATCTAAGCCGCGATCAATCTATGCCGCGGACATTTTTGCGCCTGGGCGTTAACATTCTATAGACGTGAGAGTGGCCTCCTTTAGGATTGTTGGCCGTATTGGTGGTCCCAGGGCCAGGAAAAGTACTTAAAGCGCACTTTTGTTGGTATTAATTTTGAACTGAGGGATACTGGTGCGGTAAGCAGACGCAGTGGCGCATTTTGTTCAGTGCAGTAGAACAATGTAAACAAATGTTTATGCCCTTAGAAATTATTTGTGCCCTTCGAAATTATGTTCATTAGCTTGCTTTCACAGCTTTCGCTTGTTTGCAGTTATGCCCGTAAATGCCACTGCCCAAGGCATTAAAACGATTTAGAGTTCTTTTTTTTTTAATTGTAGATCACAGTCCGGTCATGCACTTTGAATAAGAACACTGCTCGAAATCATTAAAATCAGTTCCACCAGTTCATCTTTCGGTTTCTAGGCGCCAAAGTAGTCGTATGCAAGGTCTTTGGAGATACTGGTCCGTTACATGAAACCATAAAGTAGCCATTATACCATTCACACAGTCCTACCTGTGGGCAGGTGCCATTCTAGCTGCAGTTGTTTTTTTACTTTGCCGGCAGTCAGCCAGAGGGAAGAGCACCTGCATCGTTCGATACCAGGCGGGAGGACTCCCCGGCGCAATCTTTCCGCGTGTAGTCGCACGGAGAAGCCGCAGCTGAAGGGGCTTCCATGGGCGAGGGTGCCCGCACTGGGTGCCACAATGGACCCCATTAGTGGCCGCTCGCTGTCGAGCAGCGGCGCCTCCTTTTGTCGCCAGTGAGAAGGACAGGCCCGCTTTTTTTCTCCTCCTCCTCCTCCCTCAGGTGCGCCCTCTGCCGCCGCGCCAGCACTGCTGTCCAGGGCGATTGGGAGACCCGCGCCGAGTGGCGGCCGCCGAAACGAAGGTTGCACTGAGGGCATCGTTTAAACTTCCACCGGTTTTTTTGACACCTTCGAAGGGCAGCGCCCTTGCTCACAGGTGTTTTGCCCACTCCCCGTTTCGTCCAGCTTGGAGAGTGGGCCTGCGTCTACTCTCCAACTTGCACTCGAGCTGCAATGTGCCAGCTGGCACGTGCTTTAACGGATAGGTGCTCGCGCGGAGAAAACTCGAACCGGATGTGTGGCTCAGAGCGACCGAGTTAAGCAGAACACTGAATTTTTAAATCTCGTGAAACGGAGAGGAAGCCACTTGGCGACGCTGTAGTAATGACAACTGGACTCAAGGAGTGACCTCAGTCTGTGAATAATATGTGAGGCTGAGATATTGTTGCTCTTGTGCGTTTTTGGCGCGGAATTTATAAACGTAAGAGCTAGTACGGCATGTTGTAATAAATTCAATATTAACTTTAGAAAATTCTTGTCTTTAATTATTTGCTAGAAATTTCTACCTTGTTTTTTGTTTCTTGAGAACTGTATCCATGTATTCTCAATTGTTTCTTTATATGTCTTTTCACAACGCTGTATTTTGTACAATTATGAGAGAAGCAAAAAAAAAATCCCATGTGGTCCTTGGTTTATGCGGCTGTTGGCTTCTCTCATAATTATAACGAGCCCCTCATTCCCCTTCCCTTGTTTGCTTATTTGGTACAATGTTATTTATAGTGGGTTCTTCTTCTTGTTTTGCTTGTCTCTTTGTTTTTGCCCTGCTAATCTAATTCATTCTCAGTATATAAATATTACTTATTTAAAATAACATAGTTACTACTGCTAATTGTACCTGTCTGTGATTCTGCTTGTTTTTTATTCAAGTTAGTATTAATCTACCGGAGGTCCCGTGACAGTCGCTTGACTTTGGGACCCTCGCCTATATACTGAAATTATGTAACCAATTCGTGCACAATAAATTCTTATCTTAAAAAAAAAGACAAGATAGTATTTAAGCATAACGTCATAATTGTGACATTTCATAAGAAGCTTCCAAGCGATAAATATTGATTTCGAGCATAAATGAACATAAACTTCGAACGTAAATGAGCGCAAAAAATTATGGCTGAGGCTTAGCTAAGGTTAAGCCTAGTCAGATGCGAAGCATATTGGTGGCTAGGCTTGGTAATACATGGCTTTCCTTGGTTGCATACTTGGTCATTTTAATACAACCACTAGAAGCCTTCGTCGTGGGGGAAGACAATGGCATGGCTACAGCGGAACGCCGACTAACCCCGAGACGCGCGTTGTGTGAGCGCCTGGATTGCCACGGAAGCCGCGTCTGCCTGCCCGGTGGAGCGAGCGTTTCACCTACACCGAGTGTGAACGCGCGTTCGAAATGCGCGGGAATGCCGCTCGAGGACATTCCGGCGTCTGTGCGATGGCATCGTCACGACGACGTCACGGTGTCACGTGGCGTGACGGCTAGGGGTCCCACGGCGACGGCGCGAGGTGGAGACCGCCTCTTTCATCCGATGTCACGTGGTGTGGCGTCACGGTGCGTGGTGTGACGTCACGGTGTCGCGTCGTGTGACGTCACGGTGTCATGTGCTGTGACGTCACGGTGTCACGTGGTGTGACGTCACGGTGTCAAGTGGTGTGACGTCTAGGGGTCCCACGCCGACGGCGTGAGTGGCAGCTCTAGCAATATGCTTCGCATAAAAAATAAGTGAAGAACCGGCAGTGGGCAGCAGAACGCTGCTGAACAACTGTCTCCTTTGGGCAACGCCCGTCAACCAATAAATAGTTTTCTGCACTTTGGTAAGAAAAGCCCGAAGCCATGAGTACCAGAGAGACAAATAGGAAGACAGGGAGGTTGCCGGGAAGGGTGTTCGGGTTGGTTACCCTGAAAGGGTGGAAAAGAAAGAGGGGATATAAAAAGGAAAGAGGGAACAGAGGAGTGGGATGCGGAGAAAGGACATCAGATGTGAGCATGCGCCCTACCAAGTCACAATCTGTCTCACAAACTCGACGCCCTCAGTAATCGAAATAGAGCTTTCGTGTAAACATCCTTGGCTGTTTTCATCTGAACTGGTCACGACGGTTGACCTGAAGGCTTGGAAGAATTGGCGCATACATGTGGCTTTTACTGCCACCTTGACAAGCCTTCTGGTCACATGGGTTTCAAACACTACAGAGAGCCGGTAGTTAACTTACTAAATGGCATGCAAGAGTTATCCCGTAAAAGCCCTCAGCAAACATTGATTTTTACTATTAGACTGCAGAAATGAGTTGGTTGTCGTGATGGTGATGCATCTTTGGCAACGAGTAGTGGTAAGAGTGACAGAATGAATCCAGGGCAGGAAGATAATTTAGTTAGCAGGGACGCGCAAAAAGCTTCGCGCTGGTGCAAACGGGAAGCTTGTTGGGCGCAGACAGGGAGGTTTTCGAGAGAGTTTTGGATAAACAGTTGGAAGGAACCTTCCATTTGGGCTTCTCCAGGCGCACAGTCCTGAAAATGATATCGGCGACTGATACTAAAAGCGTGCTGCACTCGATTCATATATAGTAATGCATTTATAGATACAGCTAGCCGCTTATTACCTTTTCTCTGCATCCGGATCACTATGCTTCGGCATCAACTCATTTTTAGGTGTTGCATACAGAAAAGGCTACGTTTAGAACGGCTTACAAAAACGCTCACAAGAATTGAGGCATCAAGTTCCCACATTTCAAGAAGGGAAATTTTGTGAAACAAACAGGGCTAACTGAACTTAGTATCAGCAAAGCTGAAAGGTTGTAAGAGGCCGTGTCATAGCTGGTTCATCTTACATTGTGGAAAGTCACTCTTATAAACTGAACAAAATCAGTGGCGTCCAACCTCCAACCAGAGGCGTCGTTCAAGTTTTTATTGTAAGTTGTCAAATATTGTACCCCAGCAGTTACGCGACGCATTATCGTGTCAACAGAACGCCGGTTACGCGAAAGAAATCAGTAAAAAAATTTGGGATGTGGGTAAACACGCACTGAATATCGTGCGAATATCCGCGGGGTGATTCTGCTTCATCAACCAATACTGCGGCGTACTAACCAGGCGGTATGCGCAGACGCATCATAAACACTGCGCGTGCAAAAATAAATTATCGGCGGTTCGGCGCCAGCATCACCGCGCTTATTCCCACCTCCCACAAGAACGGCTGGAGAGAAGAACGGGGGGAAACTTTCGCGAGCCGCGAGTCGGTTTGTTTACGCAGGGCTGCTTTCCCGCGTGCGTCAGCGCCAGGCGAAAGCCCCCAGCGACCGCTACACGCTGCTCGAGTCACCCGGCGCATATTTTTGATCGTAACAGGCGCTGGGCAGAAGAGAAATGCACCAGGCTTGATGAAAAGTCCGCACCTATGACTACTTTCTGCAAGCGCCAAAACGCGTGACGCGCCTACAGAAATTCCTCCGCTAAAAGCGGCGCGCGCCGAGCGTGTCGAATACAGGGTGCTGTGAGCGCTAGCAACGTTGGCGGCGGAATCCTGCTGACGGTGTCGTCATGTGAACCGAAGTTGTTGCTTTTTTCAATAGTCCGCTCCGGCGACACGCGCACTTGCTCACCTCATCCAGCGTGAACCGAGCCCAGTAGTGCGGAATAGAGGCAGCCACGGACGCGAGTGCGGCAATCGCAGGAATTCGCCTCCAGAAGATGAAACCGTGTTCACCATGTGGGCTGGGGTTTGTACTTGGTCGACCGAAATGTGGCGACTAATTTCATATGCAGATAGCTAACTACATACGTGAGCGTGCCCGCAGAGGCTTCAACAGAAAATACTAAAGAAAATGATTTCAAAACGTCCTCAACAATTCTCTCTTTCTGTAAATAAATAATGTATTCTCGATCTTGTTAGTTGCTCTTTTCAGAGGGCCGACGGAAGCTGTTTGCAGCAATGATTGGCAGATTATAGACCCGTACTGTTCCTCGTTTCAGCGAAAGCAGCACATAGAATAGTTCAGTGGATGTTTATATGTAAGAGAGCTTCAGCGCAGTGGTTTCTGTGTGATGATAAAGAGCCGTTAAAAAAATTGGAATTCAGGGAATTTTTTTTGTTCGTTTTAAGGCTAGTTTAAGTGCATCATAAACCAGTCTGAAATGTACCATGAATTCAGCATGTATGCAAGAGAAATTAATGAGAATCCCAACAGAAAAAGAAAAAAAACACATCATGTCTTAACCAGAAACTCGGTGGCCAATATCAATCAACATTACATCAGAAACTGAACTCAAAAGTAACCAGAAATACCTGACGAGTGTAATGACTGAAATCATTGACTTTTTATCAGGAACTCATCACGTCGCTCTGTAGTATCAGTGAGGGCGTTCAAGAAAGTACTGTCACGGGCAAAACAGCTGTTCTTCAGCAGTGCCAACGCTCTTGGTGGCATCACTCATTTCGTTGTTTCAATTTTTCATATCCCGATACTGCTACCGTCGTAAACCAGCGCACGCATGCCAACCTGCGACTTAGCTTGCACGCATTTCTTCGCAGAATTATCGGGTTGGTATTGCTGCCAACGCGCATGCACAGAGCTTGGTATCACCCACGAGGAGAAGAAGCAGATGCAATGCGTGTACCGAAAAATGAAAAAAAAAAAAAAACTACAGAGATTGTTTTTCACATTCGAATCAGTGCTAAATGACAGCATCGTCTTAATGCCAGCAAAGTGACGTGCCATATTGGTCGAGCCGGGCATGTGGTATGCGTCGCCTGCCGAATCGGTTCTTTACTTTCCGCGTCGCTACTGCTGCTACTATGCACGAGCTAGCGCACGCCGAGAGCAAACAGTACAAGCGATACATTTTGCGCGCACGTTTGCTGCTTGATTTGTCGCTGCGTCGCAACAACTTAGTCAATTGCCGGAGGCTTCAGTGCTGTTTCATCCCGCGAGTCAAAGGGTAACAATGACGCCTATAGTAAGATGGTGGACTACTTACCAAGTTCGACTGCAAAAAGAAAAGCTTACGCCACATTGGAGCAGCCACTCATAATCAACTTCTGCAACCCGACGCGACGTGGAAGGTTCTTTCGTTGGACATGGGCATCATTCACTACCTGAAGGTGTCCTATCGGCTTAGAGTCATGCGGGGCATGCTGCGGATAGCAACAGATCAACCAGCTGCCGACAACGCGGCTCGAGTCTGTTCGTTGCAGTGGAAAGGATTAAGACCCTAGAGAACAAACTCTCTGCGCAGTGAATCATGAATTGCGCACGTAATGGTGTGTTTATGTGCTCACCAACATTGGAAGACACTTTCGATCATCCACGCGACCACACAACTATGAATTTGTGGACATTCGTAGTTGGTGCACAGCTGGCTAGAGGTGACATCACCTGGGGCGGTTTCTTTGGTGCGGATCACGACTCCAAAATCGCAGAGCCATGCACTGTCATAGCAGGTTAAATACGAGCACTTTCCGACTGCCAGTAATTCCATGGCGACGACAGCGAGGAGGTAGAGGTGCCACCAGTTACCGTGGACACTTCAGTCGTGGTTAGTCACATAGCATCCCGAAAAACTCGTCAGCAGCAAGACTCTCGGCGAGGAGCACGTCCGCACTGTAGAGCTCGGAAGGTGCTGTCGCAGGCACTACTTTTTGAAGAAGCACTTGAACATAACGGACTTTTCAAGAAATAGGCTCCAGTTTTTTCAGACTCTGACTGCATTATGGGAGGGCCACTTACCACGAATATCGGATACAACGAACGCAATTCGAACGGGCGTCAGGTTCTTTATAAACGGGTCGAACTACAGTCAAACATTCCGCAGCAAAGAAGTTATGACACTCACCAAATCTGCAGCAATAATCCACACTCCCGTAAATATTCCGCTGGGCCGCACTTGCTTTTCGCTTCAGAAGACCTTGTTTTTTTTTTCCCCTCCCTAAAAGCTCACATTTACGTCACAAGCGCGGAACGCCCGGGCCACTGAGCGCCTTGCCACCCGTGAGCGACTGCCGCCCAGGAGTCGTGTCCAAAAAAAGGCCAGTCCAGCGTTCGAGACAGAGGCGGCATTCTTCACTGCCGGCTCCAGCGCTGGCCATGTGGCGTCGCTTGCGGCCAGAGCGTGAGGCTGGGTGCAAGGGAACTCTCAACCTGCTCTCCCCCGCTTGTTTTGGTTGCGCGCGAGCCCCTTTCGGCGGCGGCAGGCAGACAACAGTGGCCCCCATTTTCGCAGATGCGGAGCTCAATTTTTGGAGAGAGGCGGCCGTTGTCTCCAGCTCCTCAACCTGTTCCTCCTAGGCTGGAAGAGTGGTCGAGGGATCTGCTTCCTGACACTGCCCATTAAGGCCTCTGTCGTCGGACTAACGAGCCTGAATCATCTCCTCTTATTTTTTTTTTGTTTTACGCTCGTTGTACTCGGGAGTAAAGCACTGACGCATCAGTCACGCTAAACAGCGTGCAGCGTTTTCCTCAGCAAAATGGATTACAAAGCGATGCACCGCTCTTACTTTCGAATCCCTCTGCTCCTGTTAGCAGCTATAACCAAGCAGAGGAACCAAACCATTGCCTTTCTTCATTCTTCGTACTGCACTTCGTAGGTTGCACATAACGAAGTCGTTGTTGTCGCGCGTTCCTGCGTGACACGTTTCAGGTCTTAAGATCAGCTGTCGAACCAGGAGCAATTCTGTAAGCGCGCAAAAGTACACCACGTGGGCAGTGTTCTGAACCTTCAATATTTGTTTCTTTGCTTCGCAGTGGTTTTGAAACTTGGCCGTGTTCATGTTGTGCCATTTTCACTGAGGAGACTTGCAGTGGTAGTGGTAGCCACTGAGCCACCGCGGTAGGTCTTTCGCGTGATTGATTGCAGTGGTAGTCTCGGGTATCAAATCCTCTATGAGATGTTGCTCTTGTGAGTCATCGTTAATAAGCTGCACGCGTACTTCATGACGTACTTCATCATTTGTGCCGCTGATTTGCCCTAGTAATTTAGATAAAAAGATAGATGGTACTTCACTAAAGTTCGAAGGCTCCCCCCCCCCCCCCCCCCCCTTTTGCTTTTAGGATATCGCGTCCCCTTCTTTGCTCAAGAAGCAGGCGGGAGGATTCTGCCCTCTAGGGAAAGCGAGCAAATCGAGCAATGCAACTTTAAGGCAGAGCCACAGTCTGTGTATAATTCGTCCCCCTCAATGTCCGCCGCCATGGAAGCATTGAAGTAGGAAAAAATTTAGTGCACCTAATCTGTTAAGGCATAAAGTAAATCAACTGCTTATCTCAAGCACTCAAGCACCTGAGTAAACAATAGGCAGCGGGCAATCATTTTTATTTTTTTTTTGTCGCCAACCTCAATCCACACGACTGCCACTTTACAATGAAAGGGGCGGCGAGATTCGGTTATCAACCGAAGCCAATAACACAACCTCTTGCGCCTTCGATGGCCGTTGGCTCAAAAACACCTCACTGTAAATAACGACGAGCAGCGCATGTGTGCATAGTATAGTGGAGCGAGTAACCCCGCTGGGCCTCCTCTGTTTGCGCGGTCGGGTGTACATTCAATGCTCGCGGGGAGACCCAGTACCGAGGCACGTGAAGTCCGATGTGAAAGATAGAATTGCGCTGGCTACAGCGCGGTTACGCCCCCACTACGACTGAAGATAAAACTGCACTGCCATTGAGGTTCACTTACTCCTCTTTCCGGGAGGCATTTATACACAAGACCGCTTGAATGCCAACAGCAGAAGCGCCAATGAAGAAAAAAGAAAGCGTATGGGCCGGAAGAAAGAAAAGGGGCCGGGCGGGCGGGCTTCCAGACTGCACAGGAATGAAGCGGGGAAAGTCTCTCCCAGTGTCGTTGCTTTCGCGGGGTTGCCGGAAGGCTGGCGAGCAGAGGGGTGGCAGGGAACTTTGGGCAAGTTCTCCTTCCCGCGCGCGAACGCAATCCGCAGAAGTGGGAATACGGCGGGGCACGTTCGTGATAGATAGCCTGATGTTGGCAAACTCAACGCCATCGGAAGGAGTCCCGTTTCAAGCTGCCGCGCTGCTATGCCTCAGTCGAGGGAGATCTACACGTTAGACACGGGGTGGGAGCCGTGGACGCAAGGCAATCCCGTGGAGCCTGCCACATTTTCTCTCTTTATAAGATACAGCTTAAGGGGACGGATATCGGGGGCTCTTGGCCATTCTTTGTAGTCGTATGGAAGTCGACTTTTATACAGTACATCAGATTGAGCCTTTTCGCGGAATTTATGCGCTTGTGCTTAACTAATGATTTGTGGTTGTGTAAGCTGGTACCTCACTTCGGAAATCTCACCACCTGAAGACAATGTGATTGCTGCTGACTGCACATGCCCAGAAATATGGGACATCGGAAGTTTGCGCCATCTTTCGATCGCTTGCTCAAGACAGGATTGCATTTCAATGGGTGCTCTTTGTCCCTTTGTTGAAACTGTTTTCTATGAAACATGGCATGACACTTGCTCTATACCAACAATATATGAATACGAATATATTCTATTCTAGTTCCAGGTGAGATAACGAAAAAATCTGTGCCTCTCCCGTAAATGAGAGTAGAGTAAGCATGAAATGTTTACGGGCCTAATGTCATCTAGGTGGACACCCGAAACGCACCGTACAGAAAGGGAGGAACGCCACCACCCGTTCAGCGCGATGCCTTGCCATTTGAACGCAAGGTTTTTAAGCATGAAATGCTTTTAGCTCCCGTTGTCGGCAGTGTGGTGACGTCACGCCGAGACCGAGAGCCATCATCCGGGCACTGAAATCCACTCATCCGGGCACTGAAATCCACTCATCCGGGCACTGAAATCCACTCATCCGGGCACTGAATTCCAGTCATCCGGGCACTTAATTCCAGTCATCCGGGCACTGAAATCCAGTCATCCGGGCACTGAAATCCACTCATCCGGGCACTGAATTCCAGTCATCCGGGCTCTGAAACGAGAACATCCGGGCACCGTACGAGACTTAACGAGATTTAACGAGACTCTCTAAGCCCTCCTACGCGACCGGCATGCAAGCGCCGGTTGGTCTCCAAACGAGACAAAAAATAACTGCTGCCAGTGCCTTCTCAATGTTTATCAAGATATCAGTGGAGCTGTGGGTTTGATAATGCACGGAATTATAATTTCCGATTTCTAATAACGCGTGCAGAAAGCACATAAGTGCCACGTTACACTTCGTTCTCATACGCGATCTCTTAGGGGCTTCGCGCATCGAAGCAAAGCCGCGCAGACGCACAGGGGCCCGGGGGAGAAGCGCTGCGTTCAAAGGGCAAGGCATCGCGCCGAACGGGTGGTGGCGTTCCTCCCTTCCTTTACGGTGCGGTTCGGGTGTCCACCGAGATGGCAGAGAATTACTGCGCCATTTCCTTTCCTCAAAAAACCTTGCGTTCAAATGGCAAGGCATCGCGCTGAACGGGTGGTGGCGTTCCTCCCTTCCTGTACGGTGTGGTTCGGGTGTCCACCGAGATGACATTAGGCCTGTAAACATTTCATGCTTACTCTACTCTCGTTTACGGGAGAGGGAGAGATTTTTTAAGCATGAAATTCTTTTAGCCCCCGTTGTCGGCAGTGTGGTGACGTCACGCCGAGACCTAGAGCCATCATCCGGGCACTGAAATCCACTCATCGGGGCACTGAAATCCACTCATCCGGGCACTGAATTCCCATCATCCGGGCACTGAATTCCCGTCATCCGGGCACTGAAATCCACTCATCCGGGCACTGAAATCCACTCATCCGGGCACTGAATTCCAGTCATCCGGGCTCTGAAACGAGAACATCCGGGCACCGTACGAGACTTAACGAGATTTAACGAGACTCTCTAAGCCCTCCTACGCGACCGGCATGCAAGCATCGGTTGGTCTCCAAACGAGACAAAAAGTAACTGCTGCCAGTGCCTTCTCAATGTTTATCAAGATATCATTGGAGCTGTGGGTTTGATAATGCACGGAATTATAATGTCCGATTTCTAATAAGGCGTGCAAAAAGTACATAAATGCAACGTTACACTTCGTTGTCATACGTGATCCGGGGGAGAAGCGCTGCGTTCAAAGGGAAGGCATCGCGCCGAACGGGTGGTGGCGTTCCTCCCTTCCTTTACGGTGCGGTTCAGGTGTCCACCGAGATGGCAGAGAATTACTGCGCCATTTCCTTTCCTCAAAAAACCTTGCGTTCAAATGGCAAGGCATCGCGCTGAACGGGTGGTGGCGTTCCTCCCTTCCTGTACGGTGCGGTTCGGGTATCCACCGAGATGACATTAAGCCCGTAAACATTTCATGCTTACTCTACTCTCGTTTACGGGAGAGGCAGAGATTTTTTGAGGAAAGGAAATGGCGCAGTAATTCTCTGCCATCTCGGTGGACACCCGAACCGCACCGTAAAGGAAGGGAGGAACGCCACCACCCGTTCGGCGCGATGCCTTGCCCTTTGAACGCAGCGCTTCTCCTCCGGATCACGTATGACAACGAAGTGTAACGTGGCATTTATGTGCTTTTTGCACGCGTTATTAGAAATCGGAAATTATAACTCCGTGCATTATCAAACCCACAGCTCCACTGATATCTTGATAAACATTGAGAAGGCACTGGCAGCAGTTATTTTTTTTGAGGCAGCAGTTTGGAGACCAACCGGCGCTTGCATGCCGGTCGCGTAGGAGGGCTTAGAGAGTCTCGTTAAATCTCGTTAAGTCTCGTACGGTGCCCGGATGTTCTCGTTTCAGAGCCCGGATGACTGGAATTCAGTGCCCGGATGAGTGGATTTCAGTGCCCGGATGAGTGGATTTCAGTGCCCGGATGAGTGGATTTCAGTGCCCGGATGAGTGGATTTCAGTGCCCGGATGACTGGAATTCAGTGCCCGGATGAGTGGATTTCAGTGCCCGGATGATGGCTCTCGGTCTCGGCGTGACGTCACCACACTGCCGACAACGGGAGCTAAAAGCATTTCATGCTTAAAAAATCTCTGCCTCTCCTGTAAACGAGAGTAGAGTAAGCATGAAATGTTTACGGGCCTAATGTCATCTCGGTGGACACCCGAACCGCACCGTACAGGAAGGGAGGAACGCCACCACCCGTTCAGCGCGATGCCTTGCCATTTGAACGCAAGGTTTTTTGAGGAAAGGAAATGGCGCAGTAATTCTCTGCCATCTCGGTGGACACCCGAACCGCACCGTAAAGGAAGGGAGGAACGCCACTACCCGTTCGGCGCGATGCCTTGCCCTTTGAACGGAGCGCTTCTCCCCCGGATCACGTATGACAACGAAGTGTAACGTGGCATTTATGTGCTTTTTGCACGCGTTATTAGAAATCGGAAATTATAATTCCGTGCATTATCAAACCCACAGCTCCACTGATATCTTGATAAACATTGAGAAGGCACTGGCAGCAGTTATTTTTTGTCTCGTTTGGAGACCAACCGGCACTTGCATGCCGGTCGCGTAGGAGGGCTTAGAGAGTCTCGTTAAATCTCGTTAAGTCTCGTACGGTGCCCGGATGTTCTCGTTTCAGAGCCCGGATGACTGGAATTCAGTGCCCGGATGAGTGGATTTCAGTGCCCGGATGACTGGAATTCAGTGCCTAGATGAGTGGATTTCAGTGCCCGGATGACTGGAATTCAGTGCCCGGATGAGTGGATTTCAGCGCCCGGATGACTGGAATTCAGTGCCCGGATGAGTGGATTTCAGTGCCCGGATGATGGCTCTCGGTCTCGGCGTGACGTCACCACACTGCCGACAACGGGAGCTAAAAGCATTTCATGCTTAAAACTTTGCCTCTCCCGTAGAGGAACGCCAGGAGCCGCCGAGCCGTGTGGACGCGCGTCGCATGAGCTCCGGTTTAACAGCCCGCCTTTGGCGATTCTTTTCAACCTACGGCCCCGTGCCTCGTCCCAAAAGGTCAGTGAAAGTGGTCCGCTCCCACCGACACCACTTTTGGCCCGGAGACTCCCGAATTTAGCCCGCTTTCAGGGCTTTTACCGCCTCTCCGTGCCCCACCTGACTAGGCCTAACGCTAGGTCTAGCGCGGGCCGCGGAGCCGGGAGCCGCCGGGGTTCCCCACCGCCGCCGCAGTCATGGAGCCCGGCATCCTGAACGCTGCAATGGAATACACCATAGTAGGTGAAGACGCTACCCCAGACCAGCTTGCCGACAAGAACTGGGAGCTCATCACTAGGCTTCACGACCGATATCGACGCACCGGCCCGAACGCCGGGAAGAACGCCCGCGACGCCAAGGGAACGCCGTCGACGCAGGAGCGCAGCGTCGCTGTCGGCGCCCCCCCCCCCCCCCCCCCCCCCCCCCCCCCCCCCCGTCCACGGACAAGTCTAAGTCAACGCTTAAACAGAAGACATCGCCACCGAAACGCAAGCAGCCGCCGCTTCCCCGCCTGCCGACAGACGAATATAAAGTCGTTGTCAGACCCCGAGGTAGCCTGGCTCTACGCACCATAAGCCCACAAGTTATACACGCGGCAGTTTGCCGTGAACTCAACCTCCCGCATCAAGAGGCAACAGCCCATGATCGCATCCGTATCAACCCCATCAACAACACGTTTACCATCAGCACCCCCGTAAAGACCAGAGTCCTGGTTTACGTCAACCTCAAATCTCTCAAGCTGGGTGACCAAATGTACGACATGGCCGCATACATCCCACCGCCAGACGAGTCCGTAAAGGGCATCATATATAACGCCTATTGGAACGAGACGCCCGAAGAGATCATCAACGGCTTCCTCGATTATAACCCGGACATTCCCGTGGTGGCGGCCCGCCGCCTCGGCAGGTCGACCTCTATCGTGATCACCTTCGCCGGAAGCAAAGTCCCCCGCTCGATATGCTTCAGGGCAGGCCTCTTCAATTGCTTCCCCTTCCACAGCCGCGTTGAGACGTGCTTTAACTGCCGCAAGACGGGCCATCGCACCGACGTGTGTCCCAAACCTGCGACGCATCTATGCCGCAGATGCGGCGAGAACCACCCAGCCCCATCCGAAGGCGAAGAACCCAAATGCACGGCCAAATGCATCGTTTGCAACGGCTCCCACATGACGGGCGGGAGGAACTGCAAACACCGCTTCATCAAGCGCCCGCACCAGCCGTCTAAGAACGAACAAGACGCTAGCTCCACCCCCCAACCGGACCAGCAGCTGCAATTTCGCAAGTCCCGCTCCAAGGAACGCTCCAATCAAACGCCGAAGGAGCGCAAGCAGAGCAAGTCCCGCGACCGATCGACATCCTATCCACCGCTCGGTTCAAGTAGAGATTCGAGTGCCAGCCGAAGGAACGCCGACTACAGCCGCTCCGACAGAAGCAGCAGCCGCTCCGGAAAACAGGTGAGCTGGGCGGCCATGGCCTCCAAAGCCACTGCTCGGGAACAGGAGCTGTTAGGCAAAATACATACATTAGAGGAGGTAATTGCATCCATGCGTCGAGAAATGGCAGAACTTAAAAACCGTCTCCAACCTACACCCAATCTAACCCCCTTAAGCAAACCTACACCTCAACCACCCTTACAGCAGACGCCCACGCGCAAACCGCAGACGCAAACACCGAGCTCTCCCACAAAAGCGATGGAACTCGACGCGCCCGCCAGCCTTAAACGCCCAGCCCCCACTGAAGTGGAAGCAGGTCAGAAACGCACCGCCGAAGCCTCCCATGAGGAGGAACCGCAACCCAAAGCCAAACTCACCATAATGGACAAAGTCAGCGCAAAGATTACTGCCTCGGAAGAGATTATCAAATCCGCACTCAACGCCGAGTTAGACTTGAGATTCGCGGCGTTTGAGGCCAGATTTGCGCTCAGACTAAATGAAGTCTTTCAACAATTCTCGGACCGCTTGACGGCCGTTGAAGCTAGACTCCCACTCCCACCCAGCCCAAACCCATCTCAAACACTAACTCCCCAACTGCCGCAACATGGCCCCTCGGCAGCAGCAAATTAACGTATGGCAGTGGAACTGCAGGGGGTTCCGCAACAAGCGGGGCAACCTGCAGCTTCACATTCAACACTCGGCAAACAAGCCGGACATTATAGCGCTCCAGGAATCCAATAGCCCGGTCAAATTACCGGGCTTTAAAGCCTTCACCCCTGCAGACTCGACGGCGACGCTAGCCCCGGTCACTGCGACGCTGGTCCAAAGGAACATAACCGCGATCCAACACACCATAGATAGTTCGAGTGCGCAATACACGCTCCTCGAAATCGTACCCAGAAAGAAGGGGGATGCCAACCTCTTCGTACTGAATCTGTACAGCTCGCCAAAAGACAGGGGGCCGGGAATTCCTGACCTCCTCCAAAAAGTCACGCGCTTGGCTGCCAGAGCACAACTATTAGTAGTGGGCGACTTTAACGCTCACCACTCGGCTTGGGGTTATCGCAATACCAACCCCAAAGGCACTAGGCTGTGGCAGACAATCCAAAACTTAGGTCTCACCATTCTAAACGACCCACAAGCGGTGACGCGAATCGGCAATAGTGTTAGTGCGGATACATTGCCAGACCTCACCCTGAGCAAAAACGTGCGCGAAGCGCAATGGTCAAACACCGGACACACGCTAGGCAGCGACCACTACATCGTATCCACGACTTTTAATACCACGCCACACAAACCCCCACCCGCGCGCACCAGAATCACTGACTGGGACAAGTTCAGACGCCTCCGGGAACAAACCGCACCCACGCACATAGACGACCTCGCTGAGTGGACTCGCACGCTCAAAGAGGACGTCTCAGCCACCACGGTAGACACACAAACCACGGACCCACATCAAACCACGGACATGAAACTCCTGCACATGTGGGAGGCGAACGCCAGCATACTCAAACGCTGGAAGACCCAGCGTCACAACAGACAGCTCAGACGCCGAGCAGCGCAGCTAGAAAGACAGATCGAAGCGTACACGCTAGAACTGGAGAAACAACAATGGGGACAGATCTGCGACAATCTAACCGGACAACTGGGAAGCAAGAAAACATGGCTCCTGCTCCGGCACCTGCTAGATCCCACGCAGACGAAGTCCACACAGCGTGATCAACTTGCACAGCTCATACACCAACACCAAGGCACGAACGCAGAGCTGCTTGCAGACCTGCGAAACCGTTACCTTAACACGTCACACACAGACCCGCTTCCCGCGTACGAGGGACTCCCCAACGAGACCCTAGACGCGGACATCACGGACGCCGAAGTGTGGTTTGCACTCGGCAAACTCCGCACCACCTCTGCGGCGGGACCAGATGGAGTAACCAATAAGACACTCAGAAACTTAGACCTGACGTCGGTGACGGCACTGACAGACTTGATGAATTCGTACTGGAGGGAAGGCGAGATCCCGCAGGTATGGAAACACGCCAGGGTCACATTCATCCCGAAACCAGGCAAAAAACTCTCTATAGAAAACCTCCGCCCCATACCCTTAACATCGTGCGTGGGAAAGCTCATGGAGCACGTTATCCTCAACAGGCTACAAAGCTACGCGGAGGACCGCGACCTCATCCCACACACGATGGTAGGATTCAGAGCAAACCTATCCACGCAAGACGTCATGCTCCAACTCTCGAGAGACGTCCTAGACCCTTCATACAGGAAAGGCACGAAGGCCATCTTAGGTTTAGACCTAAAAAAGGCCTTCGACAACGTTTCACACGAAGCCATTCTCACGAACCTCTCGCGCTTCGACCCAGGGGAGAGAACGTTCAATTACGTTCGCTCTTTCCTCTCGGAGAGAACGGCTGAGCTATCGCTCGGAGGTCTCACGTCCGATCCCATCCCCCTAGGAAGCAGAGGCACGCCGCAAGGCTCGGTCCTCTCGCCCTTCCTATTCAACCTCTCCCTAATCACGCTACCCCCGAAACTGGCTGCAATCGAGGGTCTACAACACAGCTTATACGCGGACGACATCACCCTGTGGATGTCCACGGGCAGTGACGGCCAAATAGAGGAGAAGCTGCAGGAGGCCGTCAACGTAATCGAGTCGCATGCCTCTGGCGCGGGGCTCGAATGCTCGCATCCTAAATCAGAATTGCTTGTGCTCAGAGACAGACCGAGAGGCAGCCTCACAGGCCAGGCACCCCCACCTTCACTACACATAAATGTAGGAGGACACCCTATCAAGGAAGTATCTACCATTAGAATTCTCGGGATGCTCATTGAGAGCAACCGCAGGAATAGCAAAACGATAGGCAAACTGACCGCCACGGTCAATCAAACCACCCGGCTCATACGACGAATAGCAAACAAGAGACGCGGCATGAGGGAGAACGACCTCTGCCGACTGATCCAAGCATTCGTCATCAGTAGGTTCGTGTACACTCTACCGTACCTGCACCTCTATCAAGCGGAAAAGATCAAGATAGAGTGCCTCATCCGTCAAGCTTACAAGACAGCGCTCAGTCTACCGCACAACACACCTACCGACAGATTGCTAGCCCTTGGCATAAACAACACGCTACCCGAACTGTGCGAAGCACACCTCACTTCCCAGTATGCACGTCTCACGCGATCCAAGGCAGGTAGGGCCATCCTGCACCGTATAAAGATAAACGCCGAACCCCTAACCGAGGACTCGAAACAACTCTTCCCCGAAGTACACAGAATGCTCACTGTCAAACCCCTACCTAAGAACATGCACCCTACGCACCACGAGGGAAGGCGCAAGGCGAGAGCCCGCGCCTTACACGCCAAATACAAGAACTACCCCGCGGCCGCTTACGTGGACGCGGCGGAATATCTAACACCTGACAAAGCGTACGCGATAGGCGCAGTGACCGGGACCGGTTCGCCCCTAACAGCCGCCACGATACACACCACCTCCTCCGAGACGGCGGAGGAAGCGGCAATTGCATTAGCCATAGCCAACACATCAGCTGACATTATTTTCAGCGATTCCAAAGCAGCCATACGCAACTTTGCGAGGGGCCGTGTCTCCCCCATCTCCCTCCAAATCCTCAAAAGCACCCGCCACACCCCCACTAGGGAGATCGAGTTGTTATGGGTTCCAGCCCACTCGGGCAACCCGGGGAACGAGGCAGCCCACGATTACGCCCGAGGTTTCGTCGGCCGGGCAGTGGGCTCCTCTGACTCGAGTTTCTCGAGGGATGGCCTGAACTCGTTTCACGACATAACACACCACATTCGCCTCGAAAGACGCATCTTCCCTCCACCGCATAAATCGCTCACGAAGAGCCAGGAGACCACCTGGCGTCGCTTGCAAACCCATTCCCACCCGAACCCGGCGGTACTTTCGCTCATGTACCCCGGACAATACTCCCCCCAATGTAACAAGTGCGGCGACAGAGCCACACTAGACCACATCCTGTGGAACTGTCCAGAGGATCCACCTCCCCCGGACCTAATTCAGCTCCTAACTTCCGAGCAGTGGGAGGCCGTGCTGCTCAGCTCCGACCCGGGGATCCAACTCCGGGCAGTGGAGCGAGCCAACGAGGTCGCCGTAAGCCACGGGCTGACGGCCATCTAGCGCGACCAAGAACTCACCTTAAATCACTTTTTGCCGGTGAATAAAGTTTTCCAATCCAATCCAATGCCTCTCCCGTAAACGAGAGTAGAGTAAGCATGAAATGTTTACGGGCCTAATGTCATCTCGGTGGACACCCGAACCGCACCGTACAGGAAGGGAGGAACGCCACCACCCGTTCAGCGCGATGCCTTGCCATTTGAACGCAAGGTTTTTTGAGGAAAAGAAATGGCGCAGTAATTCTCTGCCATCTCGGTGGACACCCGAACCGCACCGTAAAGGAAGGGAGGAACGCCACCACCCGTTCGGCGCGATGCCTTGCCCTTTGAACGCAGCGCTTCTGCCCCGGGCCCCTGTGCGCCTTTGCTTCGATGCGCGAAGCCCCTAAGAGATCACGTATGACAACGAAGTGTAACGTGGCATTTATGTGCTTTTTGCACGCGTTATTAGAAATCGGAAATTATAATTCCGTGCATTATCAAACCCACAGCTCCACTGATATCTTGATAAACATTGAGAAGGCACTGGCAGCAGTTATTTTTTGTCTCGTTAGGAGACCAACCGGCGCTTGCATGCCGGTCGCGTAGGAGGGCTTAGAGAGTCTCGTTAAATCTCGTTAAGTCTCGTACGGTGCCCGGATGTTCTCGTTTCAGAGCCCGGATGACTGGAATTCAGTGCCCGGATGAGTGGATTTCAGTGCCCGGATGACTGGAATTCAGTGCCCGGATGAGTGGATTTCAGTGCCCGGATGACTGGAATTCAGTGCCCGGATGAGTGGATTTCAGTGCCCGGATGATGGCTCTCGGTCTCGGCGTGACGTCACCACACTGCCGACAACGGGAGCTAAAAGCATTTCATGCTTAAAAAACACTCCTTTCTCTAGGAGTAGAGAGCAATCTTATCACATTATGCTGTGTGATGAAACACGCGAATTCAGTTGAGGTAACTCAATTCAGCTGCTCTCAAAAAGTGTGTGATTCATAGTCCGCAGCATCCAGAGGGGAGGACGAATCAATTTAATTGAAAGCTTCTATACAACTCCGTCCGCCAAATTATTGGAAAGCGTTTTAAGATTTACACACACCAGTGTCGTTTACGGAGAATTCGGGACAACAAATACTTATGTGCCTTGAAAACGCATGCATAAAAACAAAATTTTCCGGTTTATCGCGTTAAGTGCGTGCACGCGAGTATTCGTATTTGAATGTAATTTACATGTACTCTCACTGGAAAGCACAAGAAACCTCTGAGATATGTGTCTACTGGGAGCGGAAAGCTGATTTAGGAAATCAACTAATGTGAGAGGCTGCTCAGAGCGCCCCTATTGTAGCACAGTTCTTGAAAATCTGACTTTTGGGGTGCAAGTACTGTGCGCACTATATGACTTCAAATAGTACTCACGCTGCAGAAGAGGTGCGGTTTGTAGCGAGAGCTACACTACGCTACCCAGCCGAGAATTTCGCCGCGAGCCTCGATAATACTCGATGGTACCCATAAAGGATGGGGTCCTCATGCAGACGGTCGGCGCATCGGAATGCAACCTGACGCAGCAGCTGGTTGGGGAGGTGCTTCGGGCCGCGGTATTGCAGTGGCTGCGTTCACAAAGCTTGAGCGGCGTTGCGGCAAAGCCTACATAGAGCCCTGCAGAGGTTGAATTGCAAGCTGCGTGGCGTCAGGTTATAGGTCACGCCGCAGTGCGCGCGGCGAGTGCATTTAATAACTGAGCGCGGGGGCCTTCGCCTTCTCACAAGCAAGCAGTCTTACGTGTCTCTGCCGACTGTTTTTTATTGAAATTCGGCAAAAGACAAATGTGCATTACAATAGACGCGGGGTCTGATGAAAGTATAAGCAGCTATTTGATAAATTACAGGTGGTGTTCACTCATGCGGGCGTATTTTAGGATGGAAGATGTTTGCCTTTCGTACTAGAAGACATTCTGGCGTATTTATTCATTAATACACAGGTCGGTCTGCCCTGCATCAACTATGCAACACGTTGGCAGAATTTCGTATGTCGCTCCTGTTTTGCACTCCATGTGTGTCGTTACTGGTCCTTTCCCGCATTTCTGCAACGTTTTGCTTCCACGGCTGGCGATGCGGGAGCAGACGCCAGTCAGCTTACTTGGGCCTAAAGCCACAGCCGCTACCCCGCAGCTGCTCGCAACTTTGATGCCGGGAGGCTCTGGGCACCGAAGCAGCCACTCGAGCTCTGGTGAGCTACATCGCTTTTCGTTTTCTGCTTGTTTGCCTACTGGCCTGGGGCTTTTCCAGCAAGCGGAGTCAACAGCGCGCCTAACCAACGTGGGGAACGTACAACCTGCATACTAAACAACTATGCTTCCGCGGTTGCTTCCTTAGCACGGGCACAAGAATATATTGAAGGAGGTTTTAACTTGCGGTCACCTTTTTTAAAGGCCTGAAGTGGGCTCAAAAGGCAAGAAGGCAATGTTGTTGTTGTTGTTTTTTTGGTCGAGTACGGCATTTCTAACATGCATGTGGTGGGAAGGGCTGATTAACACCTAAGACCTGGCAATGACCTGCAGTTGCACTAGCTAGGGTTAGAGCCAGCATGATGAAAAACAACATGTAGAAAAAAGACAAACAAGGGGCAACACAAACATGTGCCGGCAGAAATGTGCAACAGGTTATTGTTAGGTTGTTGAAGACCAAAATTTATGCCCCTCTTGGGCGACTAAACGCATCACACTGTAGCAAAACTTGATGCTGGGCTAGCTTGTTCTTCATTTCAAAGGAAAAAAGAGCGGTGTTACAGGAAAACTGGCAAGAAAGAGGAAGAATGAAGCGCTAAGAACTGAAAAGTTTTGTTTGGAAATGCGACATATATGTCGGTCTAATCATGCGGTACAGCTGGGACTGAGTTCGTGGCGGAGTAAAAGAGAACACAAGGAATAAAACAACGCAAGACTTGAGAAATAAAGAATGAAAAAATTCAGTGATTGGTGCAGCATAAAATTTTTGGAAAGATGTAGATAGCTTTTATCGAGAATTAGAAGATAAAAGGCGCTAAAAGTGCTGTTGAAGTAAAATAAAGCACCCGGGAAAGCTTTGGCGAGCCTTCAGTATTGGCTCTTTGTCACGACCGTGAACGGCTGGTGTAAATTACGTGCTAGCCTTCCAGGTGCTGACTTTGCTGGCCATATAATGTGATCAATGGGCTGCTAACACGCGTGCTCCGACCTTTCGTTATGCTAACAAGATAAGCCTAAAACATTTTCGTTGTCCACTGGTCTTGATATTTCCGTGGCACCTTGCACTTGTCAAAAAGGGCAGTGCACAAGAAAGCAGTGCAGACTCCGTTGGACTGCATGATAGTAGGACATCGAATGAGCATTCCAGAATGCGGCAGATGCCTCTGCTGTTTTCGTTAATCTCGAATTAGTAGATGACAATAGGAATACCCGATTTTCACACTGGAGTGTCCACTGCCAGCAGAAACAGCAAGACAAGTGTCAAATCAAGGCCCAAGATTTGGAGGTTCTGGCTTTTCTGGGAGCTATTTTATTTAGTACGAAAGGTTGAAGAACCCAAGAAATAATTGCCAGGAGAAATAGCATAACAGAAATGTCACATCAAGACCCAAGGAAAGATGGTTTTAATTTTTTTGGCAGTTCATTATTTGGTACGAATGGTTGAAGAATCGAAGAAAGAATAGAAATGATCGCATCAGCTTTCCTTTTACTGTATTTGCGTCGTGCCTGTACAGGACTAGAAGATTATCAACGAATCGGATGCCTTCGTCACATGCGCACCCTGAAGGTCCGTTTCCAGCTGACTGCCGAGTCTGGATAACATAGAGTCGCTCATTGCCTGTCCCAGACTCTGTTAGCAGCTAATTGCTCTTTCCTCCTTCTCGAGACTCTTTACGCCTTGCTTAAAATTTCGATCTTGCACAGATCACTAAATTTCTTTTTTTTTTCAAGTTTTGATCAGCATGTAACACTTCTGTAGCGTTTTTCTTTTCGCCGGTGGACGTTCACAGCAGAAGCGGGAGACTATTACGCTTATGCCCATATCTTATCCCTTCCCACACAAGTCATTTCTTGATTTTAGTCATCGATTCATCTTGTCTCTCCCTTTCCTGCTGTCCCTTCCTAGAGCTGTTTCGCTTTTGACAGGCATCAAAACATTGCATACTGCAATATGAATAACAGTCAACACTATCTACCTTAAGCGAATCGCCGAAGAGCAGTCAACTCGGATGGGAATATTTTCCACAGTAGAGGAGCCATAAAAGACTCCTGGCACTACTGACTGCATCCGCATGCATTTTGATCGTCAAAATGGGAACGAAATTGAAGTATCGATATAAAGAGGTCGCACATGGGATGTCTAACATCGTGAAAGGTTAAAATCCCGCCATAATAATGCAAAGGTGAGATGGTTGGAAAGGTTACCGGTGTTGACGCGGAACAAAGATATCGAACAGTGATTGTTGAAATTGATGCAGTGTAATGTACACAAACAAAAGAAAGGGTGCTGAACATCTCCACTAATATATATTTTGTAACATGTGTGCACTCACTGGGGAGTTTCGTTCTCTTGCTCTCCTTGTTCTGAGGTTTTACTCACTTTCTGTGACGCCTCATTTATTCACGCACTTTTATTTCGTACAGACAGTTCTATTTAAGGCGTGCAAACCTGCTACGGCATCAGTCAGTAACAACCTTCTTGCATTACTAAAAAGAAAAAAAAAAGATGGATGTTAAATATGCACTATGGTTTCATCGCTATGAGCAGAACTTTGAATTTTGAAATATTCTTTGATCAACTTCCGCTCACTGTTTGTCTTAGTATATGACCGCGCCCTCCGAAGTTGTTACCAAACATTATTTTCGTTTTTATAGAGGGCATCATTTTTATTTGCGCTTAATTTTATGCGCCGATATTTCTTATCTAACCTTGTGAGCTAATTGCAATTTGTAACCTCCGTACGTACAGTGTGCTACATGCCCCTCTGGAAGAGAAAAGCAAAACTAAGTACTTTGAACTTTGCTGCTCGGATAAATGTTCACAAATTGCACCAAATCAGTATGCTGGTAATCTCTAGGTGACGTGTCTCAATAATTACGTTGCCACGGCGCTGACGTAAAGACACAAAGCGTATGAGCTGCAGTATAGGCATGGACATTTCCTCGCGCTCGCAATGGCATCGTCTTTAAGTGCGGTAAGTCAGAGTCAGCGTAGCGTCAAACACAAACTGCGGACGCCTTCTGAGTGCGTGAAAGGAAATGTTCATGCTTTAGAAAAGACGGCACGGATCTCCTGAACCCCGCTCCACAAATCGGGGTCACTGTATGCAGCTTCATGAGACTGTTTGTGGCAGTATTTTGCTCACTTAAACGTCTTAAAATTAAATTAAAGGTCAGCAACTACGTGAGTGGAGACAACGTTTCCGATGAATCAATCAGATAAATATCCCAGTTTCTCGTTATTTGCTCAGTCAATCGGCTTAGACTTCAAAGTGGAATTTAAGCTTCCTGAGTTCATGAAGGTCGTTCCCAGTCTTGGCTTCTGCTAAGCACGACGAACATAGGACATGCAATCGAGCCATTAATATTTCAAAGCAGCCCAGCAGCAACGCAAACAAAGAAATAGACTTAATGTCTGACAGAAAGCATGCACTCTGGCTCGCCTCCCCCCCCCCCCACCCCCATCCCCCACTCCCCCCAAAAAAGAAAAAAAAGAATGAAAAAGAAAAGAAAATAGACATGAAAACTGCATAAAAACCATTAAGAAAATCTAGAACACGAAAGGAGTCTTGCAAGCGAGCCTAAAAAAATAAAGAAATGGGCAGCTTTCGACCGCTTAAAAGAACTAAGCACTCATACCAACTCTACGTTCCTCTCGTATCAAATTCAAATTCTTTTTATTTCAGCACCAGATATATCGATATTTCAGGGCCGTAGACTAAAAGCCGTACAAACCGCACGACGAGGTCCACGGCCCCATGGGCTTGGCGAAAGCTGAAACAGCAAGAAACTGTGTACAGTGCACGAACTTTTACGCACTGAGCACATGCGAGCAGGAAAATAAAAAAGAAAAGAAAAAGAAACAAAAAACAAACGAAAGGCAAGAGAAAAACCAGCTTATACATCACTATTTAGGTAGATGGGAAGAATAAACTTAGCATTTGCTTTCCGTAGTCGGTTCGAATGCGTGGAACTTCCGACTCTTGCGACAATCGAGTGCTATGCGCTTTTCTTCTTTTTGCGAGATAGCGAGCTGTAGTGAAGAAGCTGTTATTATACTTAATGCCAATTTTATAGAGCTTAAGATGCGTCGTTTTATGAAGCTCGGGTAATGGGGTTAAGGTGCGGGCTTTAACGAGCGGTTCGGTATCGCAGCCCTGTAGAGAAGTTTTTAACACGGATTGCTTTCTTTTCAATGATATCAAGATTGTTAATGCTGGTTGAAGTGATAGTTTCCCGCACTAAATGACAAAAAATGTGGGACATGAAGAAACTAATCTTAATTATGAGTGTGATGCTTCTTGGTAAGTAATACTGTAATTTTTTTTAGTATGCCGCACACCCGTGAAGTCCTGGCTGCAACCGAAATGTATGTGCATGTTCCAGGTCATATGTTCTTCAGTGAAAAGGCCAAGACATTTAATTTGAGAGACAAGTTCAATTTGTGATTTTCCTTATTTCAGTTCTCAATTAGTGTTTATTCTGTGGTTGTTTCGGCCGGAACTGCACGGTTTTTGATTTTGTTTTATTAATGGCGAAAGAGTTAGCAGCGCTCCATAAGAAAAGTCTTGCCAACACAAGGCTAGCACGTTAACAACGTTAGCCCCGTGAACAGCAGTGTGGTGTCCTCTCCGTAAATAATGAATTTGTGGTATTGTCTATGCCAACTAAATCGTTCATATAAAGAAAGAAGAGCAGGGGTCCTGGTATGCTTGTTTTGTGGCCCACCTGCTGTTATGTTGCTGAAACTTGAGGCACGATTTTTGATCCGCTCTGGCTGTTTGCTGTGTACAAGATTCGATTGTGTGTTTACACAAGCTCCGTTAACCGTTCGATCGATGGGTTCTTCACCAGCTCTGCCTTCGTGCAACCCAATCCACCTCCTGCGGTAAACTTAATACACAAATTTTTTGCCCACAATTCACCCCAGAGATAGCCGAACAACTGTTAAGCAACGCCCATCTGCATTAGAAAAACGATGCGCCTCCCGCCACTAAGGGGATTCGAACCCGGTATTTCCCGCTTACGAAGTGGATGCTCCTTCGCTAGGGATTCAACCCTCCTCTCCTTGACAATCATCTTTAAGTTATAAAGGTTATACCTGTGAACCTTCAATGGTCTGCAGCACTTGCAGTGGAAATCATTTTGTGTGAATATCCACTCCGTGTACTCTTCATAACCGATAGCGGGTAACCGCAATTCACCGTGTCCTCGGTCGCACCGACGACCGCGTTGTATCCAGCATCAACTGGGAGTCGCTTCTCTGCGAGTGGCGACTTCACCCCGAAGCGTGGCCCACAAACCTCCAGCGCGGATCGCCGAGTGTGCTGAGGAGGGGCTCCCATCTGTGGGGTTTCTCACGGTAAGCTTGCCCGAATGCAGTCACCCGGAGCAGCCGCCCCAAGCTCCTGCTACGTCCCTGTCGTACACTTGCCGATCGCTTCTTCGAATCGCTCCGCCGGGCGCCTCGTGCTTCTGTTGCTTTCGGATCCTTATGAAATTGTGGAGACCGCGCCACCCATTCTACTGCCTGCGGCCATTCCCCTCCCTTCGCCTTCTGTGCCGCCTGTTATAACGGGGCTGCTGTTGCGGCAGCGGCGGTGGCTTAATAAAGCGACCACTCTCGGTACTGCTGCTTTTCGTTACGATGTGCTCATGTTCCGTTCTCAAGCGCTCCCCATTTTCCGAAACAAACAGCGCAAACGCCACCATAACGGGCGGGGCCTTACGCCGGCTCCCGCGTGGTGTCCCCCACTTCCTCTCTCGATGGCCTGCCTCGGGGCACGCGCTCGGGCCCCATGATTATCACACCGCGCAGCGCCGATCGATGCATCAATCAAGTGGCGCTCCGCGGTAGTGAAATTCGCAAATTACTGCCGCCGGACAACGACGCAGGGGAGCCCCTGTTGCGCTCTTCCCATCCCGCCTGCTCCTTCCTTCTCACCCTCTCCTTAATACTTAGGACTCGTGGCAGAGGGACAGCGTGAAGAGAGGAGTGCTCAGCTGCCCGCGCCGTAAGAGCTCTGTTTTTTCAGTGCAGTCAGCACTTGGGCGTCCCGCAATTCAAAATAAGGATCTGTTGTGATCGACGTCGGGATCGACGTCCAGCGCTGTCGGTAGTAGCCTGCATACCTCCGCGGCCTCATTTGGCGCTTCCGCATTCTTGCTTTGTTGCACATCACTCAGCGTTAGTGGCGGCCTACTGCCATGAACACGCTTGCGGTTAATATTCCCTACTGGGGCTGATTTTCTTAACAGGGAATAATTTTCGCTACTGTAAATTAATCCCCCCCCCCCCTCCCCCGCTCCTCGACGGCAAAATATGCAATAGCAAACCCATGTAGTAAAACTGCGCTTCAAAACAATCCTACGTCATCGAAGTACTTCAGGAGTTCCCAGGTTTTAGTCCAGGTTTAAGTTTAGGCGAGAAAAATAAATAATTTCCGTCTTTAATATTTCGTTCCGTCTTCTGCACCGATTCCAAGTACGATTTGTTTTCAAACTTTAAAGCTTATATTCTCCTGCCAGCGACATTCGCCTGTGCATTATCACCTTTTGGTTTTCTTCAGTTTATGAATAAGCTGCTACATAAATTCGATGAACAAAATTTTGTTGTACAAGAACGTTTGCATGTGTATCCTCTTATAATATCACGGAATTTGGCTCTCTTACAGGCACTGTCAGCCCCTTTTCCTGTTTTAGCTGAAGTGCTTTCTTGACACCACCCTGAGGTAGCGCATGTTAAGTGTTCACAGCCTTGAATTGCAGCATAAATTTTCTCTGCGTCAGTTAAACCTCAACCTTGTAAATATATATTTTTTGTTTCGTCTTGTGAACCGTGTTCTTAGGCAAAAATGTTTCTCTCAAATCGGACTTACAAATGAACCACGTACTTCAGTGTACGTGAACTCGGCAAAGCCCTGTATACCTCTGTCTCTCTTTCCGCCTTCTTCCCTATCATCAATTGGTAAATCGTACGATACACTAGAATGGCTGCCGAAATTAACACTAATTATAGCAATACAGCAACAGGAAGCATTGTCATTAAAGTTGTTGCCAACAAGTAATTTATATTATTCGACAGTTTTGCATCGGAGTAAAATTAAAGATGTCGTGAAGTAAGGCTGCCAACATTTCCAATGCTATTGGCGGAGAGCGGCACTGTCCCGTGCATTTTGATTTACGCCGATTCCTTGGGCAATGCTTTCAAATTAAGGGCATTCCAGAATGGCTTGAGCAGCTCTCGTCATCTTAAAGCGCGCCGTGGGTACCTTTACGTATCCGTGCTGGTTTATGCATCCATTACGGCGCAAAGAAAGACCTATAGAAGAGAATTTATTATCTACATTTACTTTTGAACTTAATAATTGGTTTATCTATTTCGTGAGAATACCCTTGGAGACGTTCGTGGCAGAGATTTATTACCACGGAGCGGGGGGAGGTGTCAGACAAAATGAACGGACTTGTTACAAAAAATATATATATATATATATAGAGGTATGTCGAATGCTAAGAATGTTTACAAAGAAAAGTTTTAAACGATCACCTTTTTTGTGAAGGTCGCGTACTACTTTAGAGGCGTCTAGGAATAACCTAAGACACTCCGCAAACTATTTACTGTCTGTAATGAACAGGTGGTGTTCTTAATTTTGCAGGTTCTCCTGTGCCCGCGAAATCATCACTCTTTGGAAGAGACAGCAAGGTAGCAAAAAAAGCTCACAAAAAAAAAACTAGAGTTGTTGAAGTATTTTTCAGTCACTATACAAAATGGCCAACTTGCTATTGGGGCTAGGATGGAGGGCTTGTGCCCTCCACTCATCTATTTCGCCACTTTCGAGATTGCTGCATGTAAACGAAGGCTGATTTTTATCTTACCTTTCTTATTAAAACGTGCAGCGCGACGCACTGATGCTGACACTGTGAGTTTCAAGAATTGTTTTTCTTAACGGAAACATGAGTGCAGCTCTCGTGAATTCTTCCTCTGAAGTCCATAAAATGAAAGACCGACGCGGCTTATAGGCATCGGCATATGGCACTTTTCCTTGCGGGAAGTTATGCCACTAAATTCAGGAGGAGGACTCGCCCATTACCTCTGCGTTACAGACAAGAAACAGGACCAGCGCAGGTGGGACAGTATTGGAATCAAAGACGGCACAGAGGAGATTCCAAAGGACAGTTGACCGGTTCAAATTCTGGAATTCTGGAGCAGTGTTCATCGTTCTGGCGCCCATCCTACCATGGTACCCACTAGACGTCACTCATGAGGAGTCAAGGTTGTGGGCGATTCCTCTGCGCGGGCACGCACAGGCAGTCACTCGAGGCAGGTCTTTGTACAAAACGGTTTATTCTCTCACATGGCAGGGGGGGTCGGTCGTCGTTGGGGCAGCGGGGTCAGGTGGTCCTCTGGCAGGGCTGGTCCAAGAGCGAGAGGGCCTTCGCTGTCGCGCCTTAAGAAGGCTTCCTCCTAGTCTCGCTCCCCCCGCCCCACTACTCGAGAAGAAGGGGTCCGAGGCTACCCGCGGTGAGCAGCGCGAGATTTGACCTGCCCGCGAGCAGACCCTACAAGGTTCACTAATGTATCATTTTCTTAGCACATCGGCACAAGTCGCTCGATGAGACTGGGTGCACCAGGTAGTGCAGCACTCGGCTGTTCGCCTAAGTGGCTTTGGCATGGAGCAAACGGAGACTCTACACACCCGCCTGGCGTGCAGGAGGCAGAGTGCTTTTAGACACTGCTGACGGTTCAGTAAACTGATGGAAGTTTAAATCTAAACAGCGCCTCAATGATACAAATGACAAACAACACACCCTACCCAATCTTGCATACCCGTTCCCTCCAGTGACAAAACAACTGGCTCATGGTCAGCTGCCGCCTACGACGCCTTCAAAGGGCCCCATGCATGTCTCGGAGCTGCACCGGTGCAGAGGACGGAGATAAGTGCGGGCTACGGCCGCATGCGGCGGCGCAAGTTACAAATGAAGGCATTGCTTCCAGTCGATTAACACAATTAAGCGTTTCCGACAGCGGTTGACTTCCGCTGCGCCCTCTGTTCTCCCTCCTCCCCATTCTCGGCCGTTCTCCCCGAGAAGGACGCAAATGGCGCAACCAGCCAGGCTCAGATTGCGAGCCCCGATTAAGGGCCGCGATGGATTTGCGTCCGGCGCAGGCCCTACTCTTCGGGAGGCGCGCCCGGACGAAACGGGCTCTGCGTCGCCGGCGGGAACGGTGGCGCCACCTGCCACGCGGAGAGAAGAAACGCCTCGGCGGCGGCCGGAAACGCGATTAGGCCCAGCAACGCCGTAATTGAAGGACGCAAACTGAGCCAGGGCCCCGTAACACTGGCTATCGCGTCGGACGCCTCCGCCGAGCTCTCCTGAGCCAGTGCCGACCGCGGCGGGTCACCACGCTTCCTACCGAGTTGGGAGCATAAACTCGTTGGCTCCCCGGTGAGCGGGCAGCAGTTCTGCGGCCCTGGAGGCGGCGCCAGTTAGAACAGTGGACGTGCGACAGTTTATCGCTCAGTCTCACTTGCAACAATAAACATATTAGTGTGGGCGTCTTGCTGTGTTGAGGGTTGCACACGGTATCGATGCCGTCGTAATTCTGAAGGGACGGCCAACAGCAACACTGCACCAGCACAGCCACACCACCAGAAAAACTAAGACGTTGGGTTTGTGTCTCGTTGCAGGCAATGTTATATAAATTAGAGCTCAAACCTGTCTTTTCTTGTTTCTCCTGATGGGAGTATGCCTGCCTTGCATAAGTCTTGCTTTTCGGGGTAACAAACGATCTGAAAGAGCTTTAGACCTATCATATGGAGTTAATTTGGGAACCTTTCCTATCTGCAGTCTTGGGAGATACGAAAAAGCGCTTGCTTTAGTTTAACTTCAACAGACAGACATTGCAATAAAAGCGGGCTAATATGCAACAGTAATCCCTGTCGCCTTAGTGATCTCATTTGAGTAGGGAGGGCACACTAGAAAAGAGTTGATAAACAATTTACACTTCTTGAGCACCGAAAAGCTCAAATTCGTATAGGAAATGAGGCCGACCGCCGCGTAGCAGTTCAAGTGAATGCATAAACATATTTTTTATCTTAGTGCCCTGCAAGGAGATGGCAGTGCTTATATCAACTCAGACATCACAGCACGTTTCCTGCAAACGGTAATCCCATCTATTCTTTGATCACTCCCTTCGAGCGTTACGAACAATGTCTTGAGTGAATTCGCAAATGTTGCTTATCGGTTCAAAAAAGAAAAAGAAACAAATCCCGTATAAAACAAATCTGTTTTATGGGGGATTTTTTGTTTTTGTTTTCAGTCCCTCAAGCAAATTGCTTTCTTCGTATTCAGTATAAGCAATGTAGATATGGAATGTCGGATTTTATTCAGGTGTCTAAAAGTAACTGATGTACGATACCTGGTTTGACATAAGTATGCATACATTTAGTAGAAGAAGGACTGCCAATTTGAGCTGTTACAGTGGCTTAGTGCATGTTACAGGCGCATGCATGCATTTCACATTGAATTACGTTAACCTGTATACCGAAATCATATATCGAACTCTGGGTGCTAATGCGCAAAATGTGTTCTACATTCCAGCAAAAATTCCCATAACTGAAACAATGCAAGCTAATAACTTTTCAATTCAGATTCCTTGTCTCATTTCATTAACATTTTGCAGTTTCATTCTCATTTGTGGCCATGACGGAGGATGATGGATTTTTATGGCGCAAGGGCAACTGTGGCCAAAGAGCGCCACGGTACAAGGTTTTTTCCGGTTTTACTCAAGGTGGGGTCAAAGACCCATTTCTCAAGAATTTCACCCTAAAGAAGCCGAACACCAGACCAGGGGAAAGCTTGTACCCATTGCATCACCGGTGGGTACCCGGCGGCACTGGGGATCGAACGGATGCTCAAATGACTGGGCAACCACTGCGGTCTCATTTGCGGGCAGAAGGAAAACTTTTTAACAGCTAATTGGTGTCATGAAAACTGCCCCTATCTATTCTAGAGGTGTGTTACAACTTCCACAATCTCAGAGCTATGCAGCCGGAATATCAGTTAGACCTATGGCTCGAAGATATAGGCCGCAAAGCTAATTGAACTTTGCAAAGTAGACATACGTTAGAATTCAGGTTCACAACTCTGCCAAATATAATTCTAAGCCGTCGTGTAAGAGCTATGCTATCGTAGAGCACGACCTTTTCTTTCCCGCAGCTTCGTGAGCAGTAATCCATATACATTGTTTTTAATTCCCGATTGGTATCATCATCATCATCATCATCAGCCTGACTACACCCACTGCAGGGCAAAGGCCTCTCCACGTCTCTCCAATTAACCCTGTCCTTTGTCAGTTGCCGCCACTGTATCCCCGCAAACTTCTTAATCTCATCCGCCCACCTAACTTTCTGCCGTCCCCTGCTACGTTTGCTTTCTCTTGGAATCCACTCCGTTACCCTTAAGGACCAGCGGTTATCCTGCCTTCGCATTACGTGCCCTGCCCAAGCCCATTTCTTCCTCTTGATTTCAACTAAGATGTCATTAACCCGCGTTTGTTCCCTCACCCACTCCGCCATCTTCCGATCTCTTAACGTTACACCTATCATTTTCCTTTTGATAGCTCGCTGCGTTGTTCTTAACGATTGGTATACTACTCGCTTAACAATGCACTGACGAAGTAAAGACTTAGCCAGTTGGCCCTGCTACTCACACATGATTTCGAGCCAAATGATTTGTTGTATCTGCTGAACCATAATTGTTTGTGATCTCATAGATCAGCCACTGCAGAAAGCGTTCTGTACAGACACTGTTGAAGAAAATAACCTAACATCTTACAAGCAAATTCGTGCACTGAACTTAATCCTTCGACACGCCATTCTTGTTTCCGTCGAAATAAAATGTTTTTCCATCGAAAATAGTACATCCAGGTCTCAATAAAGACAATTTGTAAGGTTTATAGGGCGAAATGTTAGTGGTTAATTCCTTGTAGCGGTGTGAAAAATTGTTTAAAATTTCATAATTGACGAAAATAGCAGCATAAACATGTCGTGACTTATTCAAACACTGCAAGGATTGTGGAAATAATTTTAATTTCGCAAGTGCTTATTCGCTTGTAACTGCGAAAAAAAGATGATGTTACTCATCATCATTATTACTGCGCCACATCATGATAAAGGCCTCGCTGGTGGCAAAGTATGTCTGCACAAAAATGGTAGAGAGCGTGCTACACCGCTCACTGTTTCGTGTAATATTATTTACTTCGTCCGCTGTACAGTATAAAAAGCGAGCTCATTTTCGAGATGAAGTCCCACTCTCAGAAAAAGTGTCGGGCTCAGTTTTACACAACTGCGTAGATGGTGTGTCAAAGGGGTAACGACTTATTTTAGTCATTCTTGCTTATTTGGGCATTCCTCGATTAAAAGCCTGTTCTTAGTTGTTTTCTAGACGAGAAGAATTGGCTGGAATAAAAAATTTACCGTCTTTCTCGTCGCTGAAATAAGGTTTCCGCATGACATGCTGCGCAGGACAAGATAAATAGGTAGTCAGATAATTATTTGCCTATCGATTGTATCGAGATTGTGATAGGTGTCACCTAGCCATTATTTTCTACCGTGCTCAATATCTTGAGATTAACTGCCATTTTTTTTCCCATTCCTAAATTACTCTCTTGATCGTCTCCGCCAATCCTCTAGGCGTCTCTTAATTGATCTGCGTTTTTAAAATTGAGCATATCCTGGCCATTCCGAAATCTTAGTGTTTTAGTGCTTCGCGGTTTCTTGCGGCGATGTCGTGCACTGAGGAATACGTTCAATCGTTTCCCTGTCTTGCATATAGCGACATCAAACGTGATCTGTGGTGTCAAGTTTTGCCGAGAACACATCGTCTTCTAGTACCCAGCCCTGGTCTCGAAAATTGAACCGCTCCCTTTGGAACTGCCAAAAAGTTTTCCCTTTTAACTTTAAATTTAGCTGCCCTATAGAGCGCCTAAGTCAGCTTAGCCGCCATTTTTTTGCCAATGATTATATATTCTCAGGATCGTACTTTCAGTATTAAGGTTGTCTTATTATCGGTTTCTCCTCTTTGACATTTTTATTTATTAGCAAGCCATCTAGCTCTTCGCCCCCGAGTAGTATCGATACTGCATCAGTATAACCACCTGAAAGTTTTTGCCACCGATCACTTAATCCTCATTCATATGCCAGTACAATCCTTCGCACTGTTACTTTTTGCCTCACGTGCTTCAAGTGTTGACCACCCTATATCCTCTTCAGCTGCTTCATTAGTAGAGTCAGCGCCGTTAGAACAACGCCACCTCTCCTCGTTATGGCCAATAATCCTCTTGCGAGTGTAGTTCGCGTGTATAAATACTGGTTAAATGCATTGGCTACACTACTAAACGCGTTAAATAAATACGACGTATGAAAAAATGTTGCGGCTTAGTGGTCTTCATAGCTAGCAGGAGTTCGAATTCAGTACAACTCAGTTTTTTTCCTTTTGCTGGTACATCAGAACGCTTCATATAAAAATTTCCATTTGTTTCGTAGACTACTTGGCTTCAATTTCGCCAAGTCGTTCGGCTGCAAATGCAGAGAATGGGTGCTAAAAGCATTTCATGCTTAACGCTACGTGTACCATATCTGGTAACTCTACTTTACGCGTGAAATTTTAATTGACCTATTGATAGTCTCCACGAACCTTTTTTCCTGCTTTAATAATTTTCGAACCTAAACCGATGTTCTTCTCGAGTAGTGTTTTTAATGTCTTGGGTACTTTTTACTCCGGCTAGTTCCCTCTTTTTTTGACCCGCTAGAAGGTAGCCAATGGATCAAAACCAAAGAGAGATGGTTTCACACGCCGGGCTTGATGACTGGAATGTAATGCGCTGGACATTGAATAATTTTCCAGATGTGCAAGGAAGTAAGTCGGTTGAGGTGTTTTTCCTTCAATGACCCAAGCGTCTCTCTAGCGCCGCAATAATAGCGAGAGCAAAGGTGCACACAGCAAAAATGCAAAGCGGCCTAGAGATCCTTTAAAGCGTGCTTTTTGGTTAGCACATCTTTCCTACGTAAAGCAAGCTTTATAGGAGCAAGAAACCCATGTTAGCTGCGTTGCGTTGTGATTGGGCCTGTTCACACGTGGAGCCAAGGTATACAGGAGAAGGTTTTAAGAAGAGGAAAAAAGTGAAAAGAATGAAGAGAAAGAGAAAACAGCAGCACACGGCGGGTCTGCTGCCATCAGTAACTACACTATTGGTAAATGCAGCAGCCATTTACGTTAGCGAAAAATTGTCATCCGCTTCTTGGGGAAAAACATTTGATCGAAACAATCGAAACACCAAGAACGACAGTGAGCAAACATTGGCATGCCAGTTAATGCTAAAGGAGCACCCACTTTAAAACGTACTGTGGAAACCAGATTTTTTAGTTTACCGAGTGTTCATGTGCGCATGCGTGCTTTCGGGCTAGGCCTAATCCTCACACGTGTTTTTACTCTTGAAGCTTACTTTCTCCGAGGCAACTACAGTTCAGCGCTACAACCTGACAAGCCGTATTTCCATTACCTATTTTAAATGTTGTGGTGAAGCTTTCAGAAGGACTGAGGTGGCAACATTCTGGTAAGTAAGCTCGTATGGATGAAATCTATACTCTTTCATGACATTAATACCTTAGAAAGTGGCGCCTAGAAATGTGTAAGTGCATAGAAGTCAAGTATTTAACCTTTACGTTTGCTGAAAGGGGCTTCACACTCGTGGGAAATAATCAGCGCTGTATTCTTTCCCCTTACATATTATGATGAAAAGAAGCTAACGTGGATATATGGAACAATATTCTGTTAGAAGACTGTAGAAGAGCGGATGCTCCAAGCATGAAAGCTGCAAAGAAAATGAAGACGCTGTTTCTGGTGTCAGGTTGTCAGCTTCTCGTATTACGCGAAACTTGGTCATGAATTCCCGGCGAGATTTTTTTTATCTCTAATGAAAACTAACGTAGCGTTGCCGTGCTGATGGTGGCTTTTGGATAAACTATATGCGTAAGGAACAAAAAAAAGCCGTACTTGAATAGGTATGCGAAATGAAGAATTTCAAAATAGAAAAATATTAGTGCGCGAATTAAATTTTTGTCTTTGAAAGGAAGAATGTTTATTCTGGGAAATGCTTCTTGTGCTTGGTATGGTATGCTTACCTTAAAAGTAAGCACAAACTGAGAAAAAGTTCTGCTCGAAAGGCGTGGTTTCTCCGTTGAGACCAGATGGGATAATGAAGCCGGCGGACAATGTCTTATTTGGGTAGCGGTGAATGTAGGAGTGCGTGAGCCAAACTAGGCATTTCCGCAAGGAGTAGGTTCTCCACTTACTTATGGAAATAATAAACTAGCCAGAAACTACTGTGGTAGTTGCCGCGAGTGGTTCTGCCACTTTTATGGAGCCTTTTGTAGGCCTATAGTTTAGTAAGCCGCAAACAAAGTAGTGATGAGAAACAATTAAAATCCAAACGCGCACATTCAGCGCCCGTCGGCCATGGCAGCTGAAAGTGCTGAGACACACCAAGGTGCCCTGTCGTTGTTGCTAGCACCATCAGAACAAATACTGTCAAACTAAACCTGACGAACTAACACCAAGAGATATAACTCTCCTTGCGTTCACACATGTTTACCCTCGCTTATACGCAGCAGATCGGTCCTTCGACCACAACGCTGTGCTGCAGTGCGCCCAATATTTTATGGCGTCATGAAAAAGTTAGACAAGCAAAAAACAAACCTTTATCTCGGCACCCTGTTTAAGACGCTCTCGCACACTGCTCGCCTTCTTTTTCCCACTGCGTACTGCGGACGCTTGGCTCTATCGCAGTCAGGACGTAATTGCGTACGTAATACAACCAAAACTTAAGTGATTCTTGTTTGTAACACGCCAGTATTGTAGCAGAATTTTTTAACAGGTATTTACAGGAAGGAAGGTAACGGACCAAGATAGCTGTGAGCGCACCGAGCGGACAGAGAGTTTGTCGTGTCTCCGTCCGCCTTCCGACTAGTGGCGTAGGTATATACTCTTCGACCTTCACGTCTGGCCGTTGCAGTATGCTTCGTACACTTGGGAATCCTTTGAAATGCCCTCCATATGCACGTTCTTTTCTAAAATTTCTCTACGCTATAGCCATAGTTGCTAATAGGAAGTTGCGAGCTTGTGTTATTAAGATCATCATCATTATCAACACTACTTCGTCCACTACAGGGCAGAACTTCTCCCATACGTCTCCAAACAACCCAGTGCTGTGTCAGCTGAGGCCACTTTATCCCTGCAAACTTCCTATTCTCACCCACCCAGCTAGCTTTCTGCCGCCTTCTGGTACACTGGCCTTCTCTTGAGAACCATTGCGTTAACCGAAGGCCAGTTTTTCTTATTGATTTTAACTAGGATGCCATTAACTACCTGTTTGTTCCCTTACCCACTCTGTTCTCTTCCTGTCTCTTAACCTTATAGCTATCATTTTTCCTGTTCATAGCCCGCTGCGCTGTCCTCAGTTTAAGGTGAAACCCTTTCGTTAACCTCCACGTTTTTAGCCGGTAGGGAAGTAACGGCAAGATACAGCTGTTACATGCTTTTCTCTTGAGAAATACTGGTAAACTGCCATTCATGATCTGAGAGTATCTACAGAATGCGATTCGCCCCAAGCTTATTTTTTTAGTTATTTCATTCTCGTAGCCCGGATCTGTGATCACTACACGCTCTGTGTCGATGTATTAATCCTTACCAGTTCCGGCGCCTCACTGCTTATTGTAAACTGCTGTTTCCTTCTGAGACTGTGGAAGACTACTTTAGTTTTCAGCAAATTTATTTTAGACCCACCATTATGCTTTGCTTGTCTAGGTCGATAACGATGCTCTGATGTTTGTCTCCTCAGTTACTTATTACTTAGCGATTCTATGTCATCAGCAAGTAACAGATTACTGAGGTATTCACCATTAACTCTTATCTACAACGGTTCTTAATCGTGTTTGATTGCCTCCTGTAAACAAGCAATGAATAGCATTTTTTGATTCTTACAATAGCACATCTATAACTGCGTAAGCATTAAGGCGTCTTCTGGAGTGGCCTTAACTCACAACACCACCGCTAAGGTATCTAACTTCATAAATTATAATTACGATTCTCGCAAAAAGGAGAACCTAAAACGACACATGCTGAATATGCACGCGCGTGCACGCAGGCAGGAAAGCTGACATGATTACACCACGTAAAGCCTTTCAGTGGCATTTCTGTTCGAGGTTGGCTTATTTCGCTGAAGTAACCAAAAACGGCAACAAAAGCAAAAACTGAACAGCCACCGCTCTACTGCACCTTTGAAGTCCCTGATCCGGATACTCGCGTGCACACCTTACCCAGCGTTCGTACACGTACATTAATCATGCTCTTGCAAAGGTGCTGCCCTCACTGGTGTCGTGGCTGGGAGGCGTCAAGGGTGGCTGTTCTTAAATCCCATCCCGCACACTTCATCCCTAGGAAGCTCTGACTAAGCTCCGAAATCTTTGTCTGAAAGTATTGAACAAAAGTGAGTTTCGAAACATGGATTTTCGATTGCCGTCTTGCTGCCAAGAAGAAACTGCTGAGCGAATAGACACTGCACAAATGGCATTAATAATTCAGCAGTTCGTGGGATGTTACTTGCAGATCATCTTTTCTTGAAAAATGTATGCATTTTTTTTGATGATGAATGCACCGAAAATATCACCACGCTCTTTGCATACCTCAATGACTACATTTCAAAACGACCAGAACTGCATCGAATAATACAATAACTTTTCTATGCTAGGACACTCCTGAACTGTTTCGCTTTTTTCATGCACCAACAGTCCAGAAATGCAACAGCTGTCGTGTTTATCGCCGCCTTTTTATTTAGAAGAAGGACGATTAATACTTGTATTTATGCGAGCTTGCTTCCTCCTAAACAGTTCGCTTGTCTTATCCCAAGAAAAGCAAAAGCTTGGTCAAGCTTGAAGCTGTAAACCAAACTTGCTCTCAGGTATCCTTTCGAAAGCTATTTATCCTCAGCCGTCAGGGACTGAAGACGCATGGAGGCAGATATGTTGTAATGTCTGTGCGAAAGTTATTGCGTCAAGATTTGCTGCAAATAAATAGCAAAATATTTGCCCTTCAATTTAGAACGCTCAGTCACGGAGGTAGATGGACCCGAAGGAAACAGAAGCCGGAGAGCGACGGGAAGAAGTGACATTCTGCACCACTTAAATGTAGTCGCCAAGTAAAGAAAAGAAAAAATGGGCCCATGGATAGTATAGATGGCATCTTTTCTTAGTGTCCATTTAGTGGAGAAACGCGGCTCTCTCACAGAAAAAAGCGAAATGTCTCTCGCACAACTTCTTCTATCGGAGGTCCTTCAATCTTTTCGCTGAGGGGAAGAGACATAAAGAAGAAAGCTGCAATGAGAATGAACTAGAAAGAACAGACTGTGAAAAGTGCACAGAAATGGCAGCCATGCAACGAACAAAAAACGTCAAATCAGCGGGGCAAGGGAGTTGTCCGAAATGAGCAAAGAGAGGCACTCCGAGACACGAAGAAGGACGCCGATGGACTCTCTCTGCTCACTCGGGCCATCGATCATCGGAGCCGCTAGTGCCGTTTGAAGATATCTTCTGCTCATTGTCGACGCCAGGAGAGACACGATGGAAGGAGAGATCCCTGACAACCCTGGCTATCACAGCCGCCCATTGTTCGCGACTGCAGAGCTATGGCATTCGATTCTCTCCTCCTCTATCCTCGGCCCCGCAGCTCACAGCCAGGGCGACAAAAGTGGCGTTGCACAGGGGTCCGCAGCTTCAAAGGGTGCGTGCGTATGGCTTCTTCATCTTGGACGCCGCCTTTCCGCAGCCGCCTGGTGGCGAAGTAGATGAGCAAGTCGAGCGTCTGAGCGCGCTGAGATGAACCTCGCGAAGCCGTGTGTCTTTTCGTCAAATGTCCTTTGCTACGAGTTTTCTGGAGTCTCCTTTGTCTGTTGCGTATGTCCCATTGGAAGAAAATACACAGCGTAAAGGAAAGCGAAACATAGTGTAATATGTGTTCAGGACTGCAGTACAGAATTAAAAGGGCAAAAAATGAACACGTGGACTGATGGTACCGAAGGTGATGAACAAAAAGAAACGCAGAGATAAGGCGACTGCTTCGTAGCAAACGCTCCACTTCTCACAACAAAAACAAGTGGTAAGAAGAAAAGGACGGATTTATAGCTGAGGGCACCCATTTGCAGCACACTCCGCAGTGTGCCAGTTGAAGCAGCGCTCCACAAATGTACACGAGTTCTCAGGTTGACTCCTGGCAGTGGCCAAGGAACCTGCGAACTGCGGCGGCCATGAGAAGCCACGTTTTCCACTCCGCTGGCTATTGGGCAGAAATGGCCGGCTATTGGAGTTCGGAAAACCTTGCAGGAAGTGAAAACTCACGGAAATGAATATGCTTCGGGATGTGGATCACACAGGTAGGGGGGGAATATATGGGATGTCAGAAAATTTGAGGTGCAGCTTGTTAAGGGCGCAAGTTTTTGTGCAATTTAAAGGAACCCTGAAACGGTTTTGATGGGCTTATTATAGTGCAACAGATCTGTGTAGGTAGTCTTTGTGCGTATTTGAGTCAAATTTGAAAGCTGTTCAGGTATCCTCTAATTCAGAAATAATTTTTAAAAATCGCTGCTCGCAATACCGCGCAATCGATTAGGGCACAACCGAATAGCTGACTTTTCTACCCACTGATATCCCTTGGGTATAGGAGGCGCAGTGAAGCGTGTTGCTGTAATCGGTTGCGAGCTACTGCAAGCAGCAATTTTTTAAAAAATTGTTTCTAAATTATAAGGTCCATGCAGAGCTTTCAAATTTGGCTCAAATGCCCACAAAAAGCACCTCTACAGATCTGATGCACTAGAATGTGCCCATCAAAAGTATTTCAAGGTTTGTTTAAGAGGCGAAATACAAATAAATAATTTTATACAAGTAATGGCTCAAACGGGTGCCATATTTAGAGTAAATAAAAAAAACATGGATAAAGTTGCTGAACAGATCTGAGCAGTATTTAAGCACATTAGGAGGAAACAGAAAATTTCACTGGTGCATACTCTAGGATGCAGTCTTTGAGGGTTTCTTATGCCATTTTGTGAACTGGAGGAAGAGATAATAACAGTGTTGTTATTACCTCTCCGATATACCTCTAGGATTCGGCAGACACCTGAAAAATACCATCCGACCGAACTGGTTTTCTAGCGGTGAGAACACCAAATAATGAGTATAATCCATCTTTTGTTGCGTTAGTTAAGCTGAGATAATACGTGCATCAGAGGTTAGAATAATACAATTAAGCTGCATGAGATTACATGTCGAAACATCAGGCTTCAACTATCGCCAGCAGCACCATGTTTTGTTACTCTGCGGTCATTTCGAAGTAGCAAATAATGTGTATTCATTTCTGGGCCACGGTAAAGGGCACAGCCATCAGCAAACAGACAAATAAATCACAATACGCCTGTCGAAAGGCTAAAAATATTTATTACTGGCATGTGACAGCGTAGCAGTTTAGTTTGAGACACTGAAACGAAGCCGTTGCTAATCAATATACTTACTAAACAAACTTACAGGGGATAATGCAAAAAAAAAATTCCTACGCTGGAAAATTTATCGGACATCGAAGGCACAAGCCTTTTTGGCGTCTCTTGCCTTTTGGACAGAATTGTTCTTGTGATTTACTAGACCTTATTTTGCTGAAATGTATTCGCCGATTCACGTGCGTGTCTACTCATACCGAGGGAACGAAAACCGAAACGAAAAGTTTTTGTGTTTTCCTTCCTTTGAATGGCTTCAGTTTGTATTTTAAGCATACAGTTTGCCATAGTCGCAAGTCGAACAGCATAGATGTGAAGGTCAACGACGAATGCACACACGCAACTAAAACTGCTGATCTATTCAAAAGAAACACTGAATCCCGAAAAACAAGCATCGATTTAAGAATTGCAAAACGATAATAACAAAAAAAACTTTAATAACAAAGCAGAAATATGGCGCTAGTCGATCTGTTTTTATCTCCCTTTTTGCCGCGTTATTTGTTTGGCTCTTAACCTTGACAAGCTTGTAAAGCGCTTTTTGCAGTAAGTTTCAGTACACGATGTCTCTTTTCTTTCAGTGTTCCCCCGGCACCGTGCTTTCATTTTGTTATTTTATCGTAATTTTTTGCTTATTTTTCACACGCTGTAATCCTGATTGTGCTCTTCTTTGCGCATGCTCATCGCTTGATGGTGGTGATCGGCTCCTATCTATTAGACGTGGTGGCTTTTCGAAAAATAAAGTTGCAAGTTAGCGCCTCTCCTGTCCACTTCTGTGTCGTCCGTGTCCTTTTTGCGCTATGTTTTCTAAGATGGTAATGTTGCACGCCATTTGCTTGGTAGCGTTCCTTAATTGTTTTCCTTCTACAGACTGAAGCATTTTTCGCCGATGCCCTTTTCTTTCGCTGCATGCTGCCGGTGCAAAATAACTCTAGGCCTCCTCGGCATCCCGCATTTGCAGAGTGCCCCAGACCGACCACACGAATAAATCATTCCTCGCCAAGATGTAATGGCGATGTGCGGTGGCGTCAAGACAAAGCGCTCAGCGGATGGGCGGAGCTTCTTGCGACAATTTCAAGCAAAAATAAGACAAGCATCCACTTCCACCTTAAGGAATTGTAAAATAAATAAACTATTGAAAAATACCTGGCCCTTAATAGAGAAAAACAATGAGAGAGAGAGAAATATTTCATTCAAGCGACAAAAAATAGAAAGGCGGAGGCACTGATTTGCGCACATTTCAGCTCCCGCTTTCGAGTACATAAAAGGAAAGCCGTACGGACGGGTGCTTTGTTGTGCTTAATGCACAAATAACACAACAAAAATTAAGTAAAGAAGCTCACGACGACGTAGACTTAAAACGGCAGAGCTGCACTCTCCAGTCTGGATCTTCACAAACAAAAATCAAACACTTCCTCGTTGTCCCGACGTACATCTCTTTGTTTCTTTCGCACAATTTGCATAAAAAAGAGTTATTTCCTGAGGAGCCTCATTTTTTTTTTTCGAGTTGAGACAGTTTCCAGACAGCGGGCGCTTAGATTCCGGCGAAAAAAACTGAACGAAAAAAAAAACGCCCTAGCAAGGAAAATCAATTTCGTGCTGAGCATTTGGAAAAAAAATGCTCAAGAAGCAAAGAACGTTCACATAAGATGAAGCCTTGAGCACATTCTTTAGGGAGCACCTTTCTTTGTCTGGAGCCATGCGCACGCGTACACCATATTAACGATTGCGGCATACGGACCGCAGACCTTGCAAAACAAAGCCAAATTTTTCAGAACTTTTTTCCAGCATAGCTTCGTACTACCCGGAGAAAAAGAACCCGGTTGGCAACTGCTGCCAACGAAATTGCCGCTGAAGCCTCCAGACAGAACACAAAGAAATCGCATTTCGCTACAGCTGAATGTTGTGAAAGATAAATGGTGGCGTGGCATCTTATTTTTTCAAAACCGGTGTAATCAAAGAGCATTGTTTTGGCATTTCTTTTCCTAAGCTTGCGTTCAGTCGTCTGTATTTAAAAAAAGAAAGACAGATCAACTACATTATCAGTCCAGAGACACTAACCGTTCTCGCAACTTTTAAATCAGCTTTAGTAAGTTGTACAAATTCGGTACAAGATGTAAAGAAATGGCTGAAAATAATTTCTCTCTGTGTCTTAATGGTTATTCGTTGCACCGCAGTGGTGGCCTAGTTGTTTGATCACCTGCCTCGCATGCAGGAGTTTCGGGGTTCGATCCCTAGTGCCGCCGGCTACCCACCGGTGAAACAATTGTTATGAGCTTTCCCCTTCCTGGTGCTCAGCTTCCTTAGGGTGAAATCCTTGGGAAATGGGTCTTGGGCCCCACCTTGAGTACAAAAAACAACCTTTTGCCACGGCGCTGTATGGTCATAGGCCATGAAAATTCATCATTGTGGTAATTCGTTGCCGTAACGCACGTTGCTGGGCAAGTTGGCTTTGCATTTTTGAAGCAGACATGGCGCTGCAAGTACACGCACAAAAGGACGAGTAGCCGCCTGTTCTTCGTCTCCTCGTCTTTTTGTGTGCGTACATGTAGCGCCATGTCTGTTTAAGAAAAAGTGATTCGTTGGTGGGTGATACTTTTTTTTTTTCATGGGATTGGGTTAGTTGGTGCTAGACAGGAAAAAGGACACGCGTTTTTAATTTAATTTATTTAATTTAATTTCATTTTTATTTACTTAAAAACCCGCTGTTGGGGGTTTTACATAAGGGGCGGGGTTAAAATGAGAGAGCAAAACATTATTTTCATGATGACAGGTGGGATGTAACTTTCTGTATGAAGGATGATGGGCAGGTTATGGTTGCAAGCGAACGCGCGAAGGACACGATTGATTAAGGCACAATGACGAAGGTAACAGCGGTTTCGAAATTATAAAAATTGATGTCGCTTTTAGTAACCGCCAGCTACAAATCTCTCATTGCAAAAATACATCTAAATTAAATAGCCAAAACGTTTGCTATTGGTTTTTAGAGGTTTAACAACCCAAAGGGGCTCAAGCTATGAGGGACGCCACATTGGAGGGTTCTGGATAATTTCAACCGCATAGGGTTCTTTAACGTGCCCTGACATCGCACGTTGTGCGGGTGTCGAGCATTTCGCTCCCATCGAAATACGACTGGCGCGGACGCGTTCCATCCCGTGTATTTTGGGTCAGCAGTAAAGCACCATAACCACTGGGCCAACGCAGCAGTCTCATTTGCTATCATAAATTAGTTAACCAGCTTACTAGTTAACAGGTCACCTTTTTTCCTATGCCGCAGACGCCACCTGTATGCCTTAAAACGCCAATTTTTAAAAATGCTGGCTCATTTTCGCTTTAACAGCCTGTATAAGCAGCAAATAGAGACTTATATTGCAGTTTTTTTCTTTTGAGCGCAGTCACGTCTTAAATAGAGTGAACTGCAACGATAGCGCTCAACCTCAGACGAACGTGAATTACGTGACGAATGATTGAGTTGAATATCATAACTGGAAACACAGAAGACTTGACGTGCCATCTTTGATGCGACGTTTCCTTATAGTGTGAGCTAGGACGAGAGTAAGGAAGCATAACACTTCCAGATTTATTTATTTATTTATTTTGAACATACTGCAGGCTGAGCGCCCAAGCAGGAGTGCCATATGTTTACATAAAATTAAAAAAATAAAAATAAAAAAGCATGACAGCACAAGTTACAAAACACATCAACACATTGCGTAGTCCAGTTGAAACGCTGCACATAAAATAAGCACAAAGAAAATTGACACAGTCAAAACCGACACCAAGGAACTGACAGGAGGCAACATTTCATAGCTATTAAATACTTAATTCCAGCATTTCTAAAGATTGGAGGGAAGAAGCAGGCAAACTATCCCAATCTGCAATTGTATTAGGGAAAAAGGAGAATTTGTATAGGTTAGTCCTTGCAAAGTTAGGCGTTAAAGAGAGGGCATGAGAGTGGCGTGTCTGCCTAGTGGTAAGAGGGCAAACGTAAGGGCTAGGATCAAGTGCGAGTTTGTGATTAAGTAAAAGAAATAAAAATTTAAGACGGAGGAATTTTCTTCTTGCTTGGAGAGTGACATACCATTTTCTGCCATTACATCAGATACCGAATCGGTGCGACCGAATTTGGAATAAATACAACGCACTGCCCGTCTCTGAATTTTTTCAAGAGCATTAATATCGCACATCGTATGGGGGTCCCACACTGTGCAAGCATATTCAAGCCTAGGCCTTATAAGAGTTGTGTATGCGAGAAGTTTAACATGAGCGGGAGCATCTTTAAGCTTGTGTCTGAGCAGGCATAGTTTGCGAAAGGCTGAAGAGGAGCTGTTAAGAATATGTGTGTTCCAGCTGAGGCGGTTATTTAGTGTAACGCCGAGATATTTATATTCCTTCACTTCGGTTAAACTACGGTCCTGGACAGAGTAAGTGTACTGAAGCGGGTATTTTTTCCTGGTTATGCGAAGCAAGACAGATTTTTCTGAGTTTAGGAGCACGCCCCACTCCTGGCACCATTCTATAATGTTAATTAGTTCAACATTAAGTGCGTGCTGGTCTTCGGGTACCAGAATTTCATTAAAGATAACGCAGTCATCGGCGAAGAGACGAATTCCAGCGCGTCTCTCCGAGGCTGCACAGCTGCAGAGTCCGAGGAAGTAGCCGTTGCTCTAGCGGTGGCGGAGGGCTATAGAACCGGGAGGTCACTAACAATACTTACGGACTCTCAAACAGCCTGCCGAAATTACATGAATGGCAGGATAGGTCGTCACGCGATCCGTATACTCCTCGCAGCGAGTGACAGAATTAAAAACCGGGAAGAACAAAACGACAAGATCCTACACAAAATTGTGTGGGTACCGGGGCACACGGGGGTTGCAGGGAACCGAGAGGCCGACAGGATAGCTCGAGGATACATTACTTTCCGAGCTTCCGACGAGACCGCGGAACTCGCGCCAGCACCCAGGGAATACTCGGCCATACTACAAAACTATAGAGGCAGAAGAATGCGATATCCCCCACCGCACAAATCTCTCAGCAGAGAGGAAGCTGTCACTTGGAGACAATTACAAACAGGCTCTTTCCCAAACCTACATATACTAAACAAAATGCACCCTACGATATACACGAACAAATGTCCCTGGTGCGACGAAAAACCTACACTATACCACATCACATGGGCCTGCCAAAACATAGACGTGGTCCCCAAAATACAAAACCCGAGTGCGGAGCAGTGGGAGACTCTGCTGTCCAGCGACCGCTGCGAAGACCAACAAGGTCTGGTACAGCGAGCTCAACGGGCGGCAGTGGCCAGCGGAGCCCTGGACTGAGGGCAACCGACCACTGGTTAGAGACGGACGACTTCGACAGAGAAGGCTCCTGGGGGTAGAACCAAGACGTCTCTGAAGAAGCCCCCAAACCGCAGAAGAACCATTACTGTAAATAAAGTTTTCCCTTCCTTCCTTCCTTCACGGGATCGTGGATCACATTAACTATATCATTGCAAAATATCAGGAAGAGGAGCGGCCCGAGAACACTACCTTGCGGAACACCAGAAGAGACTGGAAGACAGCCAGAGTCTGAACCATTTGTATGTGCGTACTGAGAACGGTTGGTTAAGTAGGCGGAGATCCAGGCAATGAGGAAACTGGGGAGTTCAAGCTCCTTTAATTTGAAAATAACTTTGTCATGCGGATCAAAGGCTTTGCTGAAGTCCAAAAATATAGTATCTATTTGTCCACCTCTGTCGAGGACAGAAGCGAAAAAATGAACAACTGTTGTTAACTGCGTTGTGGTTGAATACCCCTTTATGAAGCCATGCTGGAATGGAGACAGAATATTGTGATTATTTAGGAAGTCAGAGATGTGAGCACTCACTATGTGTTCAAGCATTTTACAGGTCGATGATATCAAGGAAATAGGGCGGTAATCAGATACTGAGAGTGGGTTGCCTTTTTTAAACACAGGCACTACGCGCGCTATCTTCCAGTCATCTGGAAGAGAGGAAGATCTGATTGAAAGCTGGAAGATTAATACAATGTACCTTGCTAATTGCTCTGCATAGCACCGGAGAAATGCATTTGGAATACCATCTGGTCCTGGGAATGATTTTACTTTCAACCTTAACATCATATTAACAATGCCCTCATATGAAACAATGTTAGTGTCAAGAGTATCACAAGCTGTGTTTACAAGGCGTTTAGAGACGGAAAAGACACTGCTGAAGTGGCGGTTGAAATGCGATGCAATAGCCGGAGGATCTGTTATTAAGGTCTCTTCATGTGAAATGTGCTCAATAGGTTTCTTACGTTCACTCACAAAGTTCTAAAATTTATCAGGATCTGATTTGATAAAATTAGGCAAGGTAGTGTTAAAATAAAAGTGTTTGGCTGACTGAATGGCATTGGAAAGGGAGCGACGAATTTGGATAAAGTCATGTGAAGCTGTACGGTTATATCTTGCCCGCTTCGCTTTCCTTTTTAAATGTATTATGTCCCTAGTCATCCATGGATTACGTTTAGCAGTCTTTTTTACTTTGTTAGGGACGAAGCTGTCAAGACAAAAGAAGCATATATTTTTAAACTTTTTCCATAACTCATTAATGTCATTACTACAGAAGTTTTCGAGGTGAGAATCTAGGTAATCTATTATGCTGACGTCATCAGCACGAGCGTTATCTTTCACAGTTTTAAGCATGGAAGCGTGATTAGGTCGATTACCATGTAAGGAAAAAGTGACTGAAACAATCTGGTGATCAGAAATCCCAGGATCAACTAAAACATTGTAGTTATTTATGAAACGGGGAATAAAAACAAGATCAAAAACCGAGTATGAAGAAGCAGTAACACGTGTGGGTTCTTGCACAACTTGGATTAGATTGTGGTAAAACATGATATCAAAGATAATGCCAGAAGAACCGTCAGAAGATGCTGGTCTAAATTAACTCAGAAAAGCAAGGTTCTGGGATAGTTGGTAATGAAATGTTAAAAATGTTAAAAGGAAGAAACAGCGCGAAGAAACATGGACACACGAAGAAACGACACACACACGAGCGCTGTGTCTGTGTGTCGTTTTTTCGTGTGTCCGTGTTTCTTTGCGCTGTTTCTTCTGTTTAACATAACTAACTTCCTGCGAGTGCAGTTAAATTCTCTACTCAAAGTGTAAAGGTAGGAAAGAACTCAGTTAAGATCTCACACACCTTAAGTGCATTACGGGCTTCAATGAAAAGCTGCGCTATCCTAGCATCGAACTGTTTATTTGTCAGGAAAAGGTCTCACAAAAGCCAGTCGGCAATAAAGGTGTTACGAGAGACCGGATATGTACAAGGTTCTTGCGAGATGGCGTTTATATTTGATGTAATTGTAATGCTTATTGATAATCGATGGAAAACTACACATACTTTTTGCTGAACAACACTGCCCGTCTTCTGAGTTATCTGCGCGGTTATCCGAAAATGGGGCCAGCAGGTCACAAAGAGTACCGACAAAGCCGATAGTCCCCTAGTTGTTTTTTTGTTGCAGCTTAGTGCCGAATGGCCGGGCCCACCTTCAAAAGAAGTCTCAATAATTGGCAACCATGAAATTTTCAGCCATCGAGGCAGCGCTTTATCTTCCAAGCAGAGCACACAGGCCCCAAAACGCACCAGATTTTAGTAGAAAGGATTCATAATGCGTTGCATACGCTGAGAATTCCTACAGCTGTGCCGGAAGCTGCCAGCTGTGCTCCGCATTCAATAAATGCTCCAGGCGTAATAAATGCGTTTGAAGTTTTCAAACATTTCAGCCGAGGTATGTATTGCAGAGCGGGATGTTATATCGAATGTAGTTTCTGAACCGATGCTGGACCCCTCATAGGACGTGCAGAATGCTTTTTCATTACTTCGCAACTTTGGCTTTGAAAACAAGAACGAACACGAAATGTCACCCAAACAGTCGGAAGGGGAGCTTGCACCAGCACAGCTCTACGATAGAATGATGAATAGACCTCTACTTTCAGAAGTTGCGGTCGGAAGGAAAGTTACTCCTGGACACTTCCGCAAAAAGTCCTGCAATCAGGACGAATGACTGCGTACGGCCCGCGACAATGCGCTCATTAGTAGAACTCCACCGATGGAACCTAAATTGCATTCGCGAAGGTTCCCGAAACTTCGAAAATCAATTACGGTGCCGTCCACATCAAATTAACGAACCCGAGACTGCCGGAAGAGGCGTAGCCTGTTTCGTGCGGTAAGTTACAGCCTAGCGGTGACAGCTCGTAGAAAGGCGGGTAATCGCTCCTCTCCTGCACAGCCTGCGCCGCCTATTCCCGTCGGTGGCTCTGGTTCAAGTTTGCCTGATAACGTTTCAGCCTAGCTCCGCTGAGCTCTCGGCGACCGGGGTGAAGTTCTATGCCGCTGAAGGATTTCTTTGCTGCTTAATTGCTGTGTGACACTGCTTCCTTGTGTTTCGCGTTTGCTCCATTTTTCCGAGACGCACTAACACACGCAAGCACGCAAGAACGCGCGCACACACACACGCACACGCGCGCAAACACACACACGCACACGCGCGCACACACACACACACACACACGCACACACACACACACACACACACACACACACACACACACACACACACACACACACACACACACACACACACACACACACACACACACACACACACACGTGCGCGCGCACGCACACACGTACACACGCACACGCACACGCACGCACACACACACACGCACACACGCACACACGCACACACACACACGCACACACGCACACGAACACACGAACACACGCACACACGCACACACGCACACAAGCACACACATACGCGCGCACACGCGCACACGCACAAACGCACACGCACACACACACACACACACACGCAAACGCACACGCACACGCACACACGCACACACGCACACACGCACACACGCACATACACACACACACACGCGCGCGCGCGCGCGCACTCGCCTGGACTTACGATAGTGCCCGCTGACGTATAATGTCAGTAAAACAAATGTCAATGGACGACAAGTCTCACTGTTTTTCAGTGCACCAGACGTTATTTAAAAGACGACCTCCACATTACAAAGAGTAAGAACAGAAAATTATAGCGCTAGAGAACTTCCGAAATAATACAGACGGTGCATATGAGTTAGTCGTTTCTCCTTTCAATGTTAGCAGTTTAGTATGCCCTGGACGCGTGTGATAACCTATGATTTCCTCTTCTCAATTACCGTCATGGTTTCGGAATACCGAGGGGCTTTACTGTTCCGAGACTTGCTACTTAATTAGCTGTTAGCGCACCTTTCGTGTGCATAGGCTCGCTTTTAAAGCCGCAAGGAACTGCCGAGGAGTTCTTGGTAAGATTTCCGCTCTAGCGTGAGTCTAAGAAGGCGTGTATTAAACACTTCAGCGCCCAGCACGGACACAATTTTTTGAGCTGGCCTAGATAGGGTATTAGCTTGCGCTTGTGGTGCGCCTTCAGCGATAGTACTGGAAAGACAAGGATAACGCGTTGAGGGGAAAGCGCTCGTTAGGATACACGCATGAAAGGAGCCTACAGTAAATGGAAGTAAGTGAAGAATAGGGGAGTAAAACTGTTTTGATTGATGTTGATTTGGTTGAAAAATGTGTTGCGTAATAGCTTAGGTAGAAAGTAACTTCGTAGAAAGTAGAAAAAATTAAGTCCGCCGCTCAGGGAATCCAATACCACGACCTCCGCCTGTGCAGCGCTATGAAAACTGAGTCATAACGGCAGCTGTCTCATGTTCTGTTTACGAGGCAATACTGGTGAACACGTTAAAGGTTAAACTACACGAATCAAGAATACACTCAAAAGCAGAAGGGAGATAGCTGCCGGCCCATAGCTCAGTTAGAAGAACAATGCACACTCCATACGGAGGTCGTGGTTTCGGATTGATTGCTGGAGGGATTGTTACCTTTTCTTGCACTTTGTAGGATAACATGTTCTGTTTGAACAATTACGCAAATAATTTCATGCCATAATCAACTTCAGACTTAAAGAAAGCATTTGAATTCCACGACACCTTGTGTGGTTTGAATGACTGTTGGCTTCTTTCGAAACTACTGGCAGCATGCTACTCGGCCCAAGCAGAGCACCGGATATCCTACACTTTGGGATTCTGCCAGGCCTGTTCGAAAGGAAAGTAAATTTCTCTGTCTCTATGTGTGTATGCAAGCAACAATTCCTTCTCATTGACTTCGAGGGTTTTATTCAGCTGAGTTCAAAACAAGGAGAAGACCCGTGTCATAGGAATTAAAAGCTTCGAGGTCCTCGAAGCTTTTTGTGCTAAGCAGAGCGTGCTCCCTTCGGCAGTATAGTGTTGCGGAGAAGCGCGTCTCTCATTGTCGCGGTTGAAGGCAGTTGCTGGATCAAATCCCGCGTATGAGAGCGAGGCACTCTTCGATAAGTAAATGTATATCTATTCAATAAGTGCTGACTTCTTTTACTTTATGCAGACGACCCGGTAGTCGCGTTCAATCAGCACGGCCTTTGTCTCAAGCATTCTTTTTGCTACAGTTCTGCGGCAGGAAAGAGCAGCCCTAGGACACATCACGACTCAGTTGAAATGTCCTTCCGGGGTGCTGTGCGCAGGGCGAAGTATAGCGTCGGGCCGAAAATTAGATGTCAGTCCGAGACGGCGACTAGCGTGGCAGGGAGGTAGGGGGGGGGGGGGGCGAAAGCGGACACCCCACGAGTGTGTCCCGCGCCGCTGCAAATATTGACATTGAAGAGGCTCCCTCCTGTGAGACCGAGTGCTTACCCACTCAACGACGACAGGCTGAGGGAAGGCGGTCAAGCGTGGGATAGCCCCGAGGCCCAGCCGACACGTGATACTCGGTGCCGAGACGGAAATGAAGCGCGCGGTGCTTTTGTTTGAAACGGCCCCTCCAGTGGGCAGCCAGTCTGTGTCTCGGAGCATGAGCCCACCGACGGTAAGGGAGTGGAGGAAGGAATAATCTCGGTTCAAAGCGAGCGTGTATCACGTGTCCACATACACTGGGAAGCTTGGAAGTTCGCGGCAAACTGAAATGCCCACTGAGGGACCATTTCCTCCGAAGAAGCAGAGATATCAGTATGGCGACGGTTTCAGCTTCTCCGTGTTGGCTGTTTAACTGCGCTAACAAGAGCTGTTCATTGTGCGAGTTTTGGACGGAGAAAAAGGAGCGTATGACAGTTGAAATTAAAAATTAAATAAATTGTGATTACTTTGGATATTAAGTGGGCTAGTGCGACAGGGTTTGCTCAAACCAGCGGTTGCAGTTTCGGTTATGAATGGTACTGATATTGCCGCCTATTTTTATCATGTTCATTTTTAAACACCATGCTTCGTTTATCTCCGCCAGCTTGAGGTATAATCCTTAGAGAGATTTAGCATAGCGCGATCAACGATCTGCTTCTGCGGGGCGCCAGTGGCCATGCGCAGGTCACCCTGAAGGCGCCAGATGGCGCCAGGTGCCGGCTAGCTGCGGCATCGGAACAATCAATGTGAGCGAACTGGCGCCGTGCGAATGCGGATCGCGGTAGGGGATCGCGCTATGCTAAATCTCTCTATTTTTCGTTTACTAAGCGAGACAAGTTATCTGATGTTTGGGAGTTACATTTTCGAGGATTTCCAATCTGTTGAGTCTGCCGGAATCGAGACTTCTCGCAAAGACGTGAGCCCACTGTTCGGAAAGTTCTGTCATGCCTAAATAGGGCGCGACAGCAATTTTGATTACAACGATTGTCGAATTAATGTGAAGATACCGCCTACTTTTTATGGAAAAAGGTCGCTCAAATATTTTCGAGTCATACACAACCCCCCTTGTCCCTTTTCCGAGACCGCTATGTTTTGGTTTATGTGGGTTTAACGTCCCAAAGCGACTGACGCTTTGAGGGCGCCGTAGTGAAGGGCTCCGGAAATTTCGACCACCAGGGGTTCTTTAACTTGCGCTGACATTGCACAGTACTCGGGCCTCTAGAATTTCGCCTCCATTGAAATCCGACTGCCGCGGTCGGGATCGAACCTATGTATTTCGTGTCAGCAGCCGAGCGCCATAACCGCTGAGCCATGGCACCGGCCCAGTTGCCCTTATAATGACCGCTAAGTTACAATATGACACTTGCGATTGGTATTCGTAAGTTGGGTTTAATATCCTTAAGTGTCACGTTGGCTTTTAGGGACGCCGTTGTAGAGGGCTCGAGGGCTCGCGACCTGCTAGACCGGTGTTTCGAATGGCCTCCAACCGAATGTCATTCTACTCGACTGGCGAACTTACACTGCTACACGAAGTTTTTCCACAACATTCGGTTCAAATGACATTCAAGTCGACGGAGCTCCGCGGAGACATTTCAGAATTCGAAATGTCTTCGAAACCCGAACACATCCCGAACCGAGCAATAGCCGTCGCCGCAGCCGTCGCTTCGCCCCGCCCACAGCCGCTCGACTGCTTTCGGCTCTTTGGCTGTTCATTTCGATACCCGCTGCTCGCTTTTTTTGTGCTTTAGCAAATAGCTCGAGTTCTGAGTGCTTGAAGATAATAGTGCTTCAATGAGCATTTTCCGCATGAGCATGAAATTTCCGCAAGAGTGTGCCGATGCGGACGACTGCACTCATATTGTTTTTGGATCGCTGCGTACCAACCGCTAGTGCTCGTTTTCATGACATAAAACGCAATCTGCTCTTTAGTTCTATTGAATAATCTCACCACTTTTTTACCGGTTGTACCCGTGCTTGTTTACGCAGTGCGACAATCTGTGGGAAGCGATGATGCTATTGCACGCCTGAGAAACACTTGACATCCCGGTTGTTGAGATCGCGTAGGACCAGCGCTTCTCGCTTATTGTCCCGGCTTCCTCCGAAGTGAGCAGTACCTTATTTTAAGCTACTTTATCCAGAAGCATGTTTGGTGAGCATTCGCGTTAGCTGAGATGGCCTAACTTGTTATCCGTAAGCTAGCGACAGCGACGACTGCTGCTGGCCGAAAAGCACTGCTCGGCAGTCTGGGTCACATCGGCGCTTCCCGTTCACCGTATGCGGAGCCCTGCGATGTAAGCAATAGTTGACTTCGCGTCATTGTTGGAAAAAAAAAAAAACTCGTTGACCATTCGCATTCGCTAAAACTAGTGAATTCGCTCTTCACAGCCGCCGCAATCCCAGAACCAACCATGCGGACTCGCTAGGCCTTGTCGTCGCGGAAGGGAAGGGAGTCATCGTCGACAAAAATTAATTTGGCAAGCACTTATCGCTGGTGAGTGTTCAAGTGCGCACATGTGAAATATAACCGTTAGTTTCGCTTATTTCCAATGCGGATAATGTAGAAGAGCGTATATATTCGCACCGGCACCTGATCAGCGTGTTTTCGCTCAGCCGCCGACCTCCCGAGGGCATGAAGGCTGACCGTCCGCCGATCGGATTCGTCGGTGTCGTTGGCCTAAAAAACTTGTCCCACTACAATGATGTTGTAGTGAACTGATCGTTCACAATGATCACATGCTGATCTTGACCGTGATGGTGTCGTTGTCGGACTAATGTGACCGCCGCCGTCGTCGTCGTTGTACACTGAAAACGAGCTGAAGCTTTCGAATGCGTTTGGAAAGTGTCGAGTAGCACCGCGGGAGTCCGTCAAGTCTGAATGTCATTCCAATTCTCGAATGACATTCGACTCAGATCTCATTCGAACGTACCCGTGTAGCACAGGCATTAGACCTCCTAGGGTACTTTAACACGCGCCTGCATCCTACAGTACACGGGCATGTCTCATTCAGTGTTGGGTTCACTGCGACGATTGAAAGCATGAAAAAGAAAAACATTCTTATGCGTTTTGTTCATCATGAGGTTGTCCATGCGACAGGAACTTCTTGCTTAGCTGTGATGCTGCCATGATTTGTCTGTCACACTTAGCCTGGTTCCACATAGGTTGATAACAGTAACTACCAATAGTAACTGTCAACTTTTCTTTTTGTTTATAATGCCCTCACGGCCCAGGTCGGATGTTATAGAGGAGAGAGGGACGCATAACAAATTCTATAAAACAGGTAAAAGAGAAAACACAGACACATATACAATGGTTTCAATAATAAATAATTACACTGAGTGCAAATATGATTAATGCGGAACACCAAAATGGTCAAGAAGTTTTATATAAATTAATATCGGTTATCGAACCCTGATTCTAGGATGCTTTCATTTTTAGTTTATTGTAGCGGCAAGCGCTATTGGTGGCGCAGACAGCGCAGCGACCCAATAAGAAAGCAGCGCACATGACACGTGGTTTCGTTTCGTTTCCTACCGCTATGGGCACCGGGGTGGCACACTTCCTCCTTTCCCTCTTTTTGTCTCCTTTCCTCATCGCATTTCTTCGCGTCGAGGCCTCACATAAAGAGCCATGGCGTTTTCGCGAAATGTTGGCTCTACTACCAACGCAGCAAAAGATCGCAGTGAGCCCGTAGGATGCGTTCCACAACCTGTGATTTGCACTGTTCTCGTGTTCGTACCCAATGAATGACATGACTGTGGCCTGGACTTCACCTTTTTTAAGCCTGTGCTAAATCTGGAACGCTGAACTTTGTCTTAGTTTCGTCAAGTCACAAGGAACACGACTGCCAATATTAGGCAGAACTTGCGGCTTATGAAACTAATGCTGGTCCCCCTGCTAAGCCTCACACCTTAGCTTGCATCATACTGTAGTTCATTTAGAGAAAGGAAACAATGCAGTCAAATTGCACACCTGGACCACAGCCTGAAATATATACATACGCGAAAAGGCGGCAAGCTTGGTCTGGTTATTTACGCTGCCTTGTTGCCAATTCGGCCTGAAGTTCAAATTTGAATCCAATGCTAAAGCGAGAAGAAAGCTTAACCCCCGCTGCACAAAATTCGAAGTGACCTGGGAATTCGACCGCACCATAAACTTCGGTGGAAGCGCGTCTTATCAGATTCCGGAGAGAGCTCTACTGATAGGATAAAGCGCTCTCGCCTAGCCTTCCGCGTCCCGTGAGTGTAGCCTGAGCATGCGCAGGACATTCTCGAGGGCCCTTCGCACGGCAACGGAAAGAACGTCTGTGTATCTGAATGCACAAACAGCTGTGGGAAAAAATCTGAGAAACTGAACGTTTCTTGAATAGACGATGGGGCACGGCGGCAGAGCAAAACGAAGTGGTGCGAGATCGGCTCTCCGAAAGCAATAAATTTGGTTCGAAGCATCGTTGAAGCAGAAGGTTCTAGAAAGGAACCGCCTATAGAAGAACTACCGAAGCAGGAAGAAAGAAAAAGAGTGTGGTAGTTTTACCACGTAACCTCTCCTCCTTCCCACCCTTCATACTTCCCTCCTTTTTCCCTCTCTTTACGAGCAGTATCTGTAATAAATTTTGTAATCGTAGTTAAGTACGGCACTAAATATTCTTGCAAACTTTTAACACCAGTTTTCATCCTACTTACTTTTCATTCCCCAATGCCCTCTGAGAAAAGGATGTGTTACTAAAAAAAAAATGCGACGAGATCGGCCTCTTTCAAGGATTGGGATGTCGGGCGTACGTAACTGGCCACCGTGGTCGGTGATGATCAGCTGATTACACCCAGAAGCCGCGCGCATGTTAAGGTGTGTTCATTTATCCGTAAGTAAAAGCGACAAAGTCCGTAAGCAGGAAGCAAAATTCGTTCGTCTTTAGCTGCCCACGCTTCCTCACTCGCTCATAAAAGCACATACATCTGAGCATGTGGCATGGTGCCAGAATCCACTGCGCTTGTGACTGGATCTCTCACTAGGGCGCTTTGTGCTCTCTATGTGGCAACTCCAATGTTTTAGACTAAATCGCGAGGATCCTGTTTAATGTCACGTTTCTCCATTTCCTCATGCTCTCTGTGGGAGCTTCGTCAGTTCGCCCGGCGACACCAGGAGCCGTGCGCGCTATCACCCAGACCTCCACTCGGCATTATATACGCGCCTTCTGTCGAAAGAAATCGCAAAACGGGAAAGTTCTGCGTTAGCTTGTTATCGCGTGCGGTAAAGCTGTAGTATAGTTCCTCCCCAGTCTGTTTTCGTGGCAATGCTACGGAGTGGCATCAGCCACATGCTTGTCGCACGGGACCGCGTAGTCTGGCCAAGAACGCCTCCTCCTGAAGACACGTCCACAAAAAAAAAAGTCTATGAATATTTCCGCATAAATTTTTATAGTCTGATCATTTAAATGCCAATTAGATCATCTCAGCCTCAAAACTTCAGCACTATAGCGTTAGGCAATTTGGCCGTAAACCCAATTATGAGTCTAAAACTGGTGCAGCGAACGCAAAAGTACTGCGCCAGCTCACCCAACTGATTCGCCAGCTGAGGGATTCATAAGCTGTACAAAAAAGACCGAAACCAGATCCGATCACAAAGTATCACCGACTACATATATCACGCCCACTAGCTCTCTCCATAGTTTTCGTCTTCATCTGAAGCCACCAGTGCCACTTTCTCTACATCTGATGAGAGCGAAAGCTGGAGCGGTAAAAACAGCCCAGCGTGTCTTCAAACAGGTTTCTGTTGCAGAGCTCCTCCCCGAGCTACCAAATTCCTTTTTCTGCCTTTCCTGCATGCTTCCCGCGGCGCATGCTCCAGGGCGCAAAAGTGGGGGCCCTGAGAACACTGCATCCCAGCAAACCCTCCGTCAGCGCCGGAATAGGATGGCGAGGAGGCGCACGCGACGGCTCCGGCTGTTTGCATGGAGGACACGTTGCCCCGGTTTCCACAAGTGTGGCACGTTCCCTACGATGCCGCTCCCTGCTGCGGAGAGGAGCGCAAGCCGCCTCGGTTGCCGTCTCTACCCTCGCCCGTTGGCGACCTTTTTCTGCCGCCCTCCGCTCCCTCTCAACTCTTTTCCCCAACTACACTTCCTCCCTTGAAATTCGCAATCCCCATTGGCGCTCTTCGATTGCGCGACCGTTCTTCAAAAAAGTTTCGCTTTCTCGCCGTTGCTGCAGCGGCTCTGTTTTCTCGGGTGGCACTAGCGTCTCGTTGGCCGTTGTTTTGTTTGCAGTGTCGGTATTTTGCGGCCGAGCATATTTGCTGCGCGCGGGCTTTAGCGACCGGTGCGGAGTACGCTGGGGAAAACGGGGATGAAGCAAGCACCAAAAGCAAGAGTGGGGAGGGCCAACGCAGCCGGGGCGGGAGATCGGTGTTCCGTAAACAGCCGAACGCTGGCGAGACGCAGGCACCGATTCCTGGTGGTCTTTTCCTTTTGCCCGCCGCGTGAATGCCTCTTCCGGGCGTTTAGGAAAGAGAGAAGCAGTTCGGAAGAAGGAGGAGGAAAGAAGGTACACTTCCTGCATCCGGATCACGACCAGGGCTTGCCAACTCGCGCTCTCAGTTTGCCTCCGCATTCGTATGTGTGCCTGTCTTTAGCACCAACGCCTCTTTTTGTTATGCGCGTGAGAGAGAGGGGAGTTTACAGGGCGAGGGGTGTTTATTTCACTGGCCAGCTTCAAAGCGGTATTTACTTCATTCTGGCAGAAGTTTCTTTTTTGGCTCGTCCGGCAGTTTTTGTTTTTCGCTCCATGGAATGATGCATTTTATTCCCTGAACATGCTTAGAAAGGAATTCTACTTTGGCTCCTGCCTGCGTAGTGGGATGTTCCTGTGAATGGCGCATTTATCTCACGTACTGTTGTTCTAATGAACCCGGGAGAGAACAAAGTTTAAAGGAAAAACGGCTTGCTTCGCTTTTAGTTCGCGCTCTTTCACAATCTAAGACACGTTTTGTACAGCTGCCTTTGATATCTTTTTTAAATTTTCACTTTGTGAACTTCGCTTGCGTTCATGCATCAGAATGCTCTGATAAGTCGATGTTTACACGGTGAGCAAATGGCACACAGATTCCATTGCTCTCTGCTCGAGAGGAAAAAGGCCCATTATGGTCGATGTACAGTACCTGTCATCCTTAGGGGGAACGTGAAAAAGGGTTAAATAGGCTCTTAACGGCGAGAAAAGTAGCTTTCACCACGAAGCAGGAGCGCGGTTTTAAGATCTTTCTGTCGAGCTCTCTGCACCTGCGCGACTTTCGCGGTGAAAGCTAATTTCGTCCGCGTTAAGAGCCTATTTAACAATTTCTCGCGTTTCACCTCAGTGAACGCATATTGTACAGTCAGCCTTATATGAAATCTAAGAAGAAAGGGGCAACAGAAAAAAATCCAGTTTAAAGTAGCGCACTTCATATCCACTTCTTTATCGAGAGGTTTATAGCCTGAATGTGCTTATGGCTTGTATTTCGCCTCCAGCCGCTATTATGTTTGTAATTTTGTTTTTGCATTAATGTTACTCTATTCACGGTCGATTTGGAGCCGACAATACATTTACAGAGGGGGAAAACTGCGGAAGTCTAGTGCCTACTCACGGAATATCTAGAGATGAAAATTATGATGTGTCTAGAGTCCAATCATACTTGCCTTCTTGAGCGTATATCAGGAGTTTGTAATGGTGAAGGCCTCAGTGGAGCGCTCGTGTGGTCGAGTCACGTTATGCTGATGTTGGAACCCGTCGTCACGGGGATTATTTAAGACCACGCCCATACAATGCGACGAAGTCAGCCACTTCCGGTGCTGGCGAGCAATGCTGCGCTAGTTGGGTGTTCATGTTACACTTCAAGAAATAAGGCGCTACAGAACACACGAGATGAGACAGGACGATAATACAGGCGCCAACTTACAGCTGTTTATTCGGAGAACGAGGTGCATGCATTTGTACAACGCAGAATCGCCCAACGTCAATTCTTTCAGTGCTTATCAGAAGCCGCCACTTACCGTACTCCACTAGCGTGTTGGCGCAGAAAATCAAATTCCGCCGTATACAGGTTAGTTGACGGATCGCTTACGCACATATCAGCCTTTTTCTTGATGTGAAAAGCCTCAAGCACAATCCTCGCCTTTTCGTTCTTGCTCCTGCCTAGAATCCTCGCTTCCTCGAGTCGTGTCTCGCACTTAAAAGTGACAATGTGAGGGACCAAATTAGCGTATTTTTGCCCATTTTCTGCAGTTTTGCCATGCTTCCTAAGGCGGTCATTAATGTATCACCCTTTTTGTTCAATATAGGACATTCCGCAACTCAAGGAGATCTCATACACCACTGCTACCCCACAGCATGTTTTGTCCTGCAGACGTGCGCATCCGTGCCGCTGATCCGAGGTATCTAATTGGGCAGCTAATTTGGGGCTGAAAACACCAATGGCACCTTGTGCCTGTTCGCAACTTTCTTTAGCTTGTGCGACACTCTGTGCACATACAGCATAACTTCAGGTTTCTTCGTGGTGCGCCCGTCTCCCGACCTTTTTGATGGCGTGCCGCGCTTCGCTTCCTGGAGGAGGGCTTCAGCTACTGCAGTTAAGATCACCGGAGGGAAGTCAGCGGCCAAAAGTGGGCCAACCTGATTATTCAGACTATCCTGCATTTGGCGCTGACAGTACTTCGAGAGCGCAGACTCTAAGCATAAAGATGCGATCTGGCGCTTCACAATTTTTGAATTGGCTGAGTCAAAGGATGAGAGTTCCTTGCTAGTTCGGGGGTAGTAGCACCAGCTTAAAGGTCCACCAGGAATGCAAGTTTTAAGTCTGAAAACTGCAGCTCCTTTCTAGTCGGCAGATTATGTATGAAAACTAGGTCACGGCCTTTACTAAAAACATTTGAAATGCGAAAAACAATAGCTTCAAAAGAACTGTCAAAATCAGTATTAAAAGAAAAAAGAAATCATCCACATATCTAACAATTTTAAAAACAGATTCTTCTAAAAACGTCTGAGCCAAGTTTTCTGTCCAAAGAAGCTAAAAATATGTCGCAAAGAGTACGTGCAACACAGGATCCAATTCTGTCCTAAGAACTAAAAGTGCCGCACGGGTAAAGGGGTTTTCGCTATGCAGGAAAACTGTTGGTAACAGCGCGAAGACGGGACAACAGAAAAAAACACAAGTGCTGTCGTCCCGTCTTTGCGTTGTTACCAACATGATCGTCAGCAAACAAGCCCAACTCACCACTCACAAAGTAATCGCCAGAGGGAGAACGAAAGAAGCAAATGAAAAGATAACATGAATAAAAAAGAATGAGGTCAGGTGGGCACATCACCTGATATGTCACTCAAAGTCTGCACCGTATTCGCTACGTTTTAACTGCGACTAAAGGAGCGTCTCATTTTGTAGCAGTGCCACAGACACTACGCTCATTGCGCTCTTCACTTGCTGATGCTTCTATGTGTGCGGCTCGCCGGTCCCGTACGGCTCGGCTCTTAAGACTGCGCGGCCAGAGCACACGTCATCCTGCGTCATTCGAGTGAGAGCGGCTGCATCCGAGTGTAACATCCCGACGCATGTCCGGCTGGTTCTCGGCCGGCAGCGCGGTGAGCATGCGCATGATCTAGCTAGGGGATAGGTAACGACGACAAGGAGGGGACAGATAACGACCGAGCTAGCAGCGCACGGGGCAGACGAGTTCGGCAGCGCTGCCCCCGAGCCTCGTGGAAGTCAGCTGTGCCACCTAGCGGAATATAGAATATTTCTCAGAACAGGTAAGTGCACAATTAACACCGCACTTTATAGTTACTTCTGGGTATAGCCCCTTCTGTACATACACGACCTAGTATAGTAAAGACCATGTTGGAAAAAAAAAAAAAAACTTCTGTGGCACAATGGGCTATATAGCGCTGCTGTAGAACATGTAAGAGAGTAGTTCGATATATTTTTTTACCAGAATACTTTTAATCGCCTCTATTTTTTAAAAGTATTTTTACCACGCAAACCATTCGTAACTTTCCCTTGGTCACGTGTTGCCTTTTAGCTCACATTCTCAGATGCTCTTGAGCGAAAATCGAGTGTAAGTGACTGAATAGAAATTTTGCTCGTATTTTTCTTTATTTCAACAATCAATTAACAAACCTCGCCATGAATTCACCATTTGCCTCAGCAGTGTGTGTTACCTTGTACACAGGTTGCATTATGAGAGGCTTTGGAGCAAAAATCACCGGTTAACAGCGGCGCTCGGCGTGAGCGGCTGCAAAGTCAGCAGCCCCGTCATTTGTTTAGCTTCGAGCTTAGAGAACTATCACGTAGTTTGTTGGGGAAGATGACGTCTTGTCCTTTATCTGTGCGAGATGAAATTTGGTTCTTTTTGCAGAGTAGCCTAGTAGTCATTGACCGTTGTAGTGTGTATGTGGATGTCGCTGCGTCGTCAGCACTCTCTCGTGTATGGCGGTTAGCAGACCGTTGCTTGCAGTTTTTGAGGAGCGCAGATACTACTACGGTGCGAAGCGAGTGTGAGCGCTGTATTTTGCTTGGACGGCGGTGCAAGGGAATCGCTTGTATATTTTAGTGCCGCTTTGTTAGCCTGTAATTAAAGGTATATTGTCTGCGGCTTAGGGTGTGTTACTCGTGTTACTGATGTGGGAGGGTCCCTCACAGTATATCACTTTCTAGTTCTACTCGGCCACAGCCTAAGTTTTCAGCCTTGTGCAGCAGTATTTCTTTGCAGTCTTCGGGGAACCAAGTGCTTCCTTTGCGTCAGTCTTGAAGGGGTGACAAAAGGTGTCAACTCTTTGTGGGTGCGTGTTTTATTCTTTATAATGATGTATAAGTCACTATTATACATGAGTCACCTTTTAGAATTTTCCCTGCGACCGCTAAATATGACCACTCAATAATTTAGAATCGAATTTCTCTTTCGTGCTGTTTCGGTTTCGGTTTCAACTGCCGACCGGTGACTGTGACGTCAAAGTGGGGTTTGAGGTCACGTGAGGCATTTAAAACTGCAATGTAATCGCTGCCCCTGCAATAATTGTCATTCCAGCTCTTGAGGAAGGCTCGCATCAGCACTGTAGTGAATCAAAACGATGAAGCAGCGTTCCTATCGAAGTTTTTTCATGTCTCATGTGACGTATAGCCACTTTTTGACGCCACAGCCATCGCTCGGTTGTTGAAACCGAAACAGCATGCCAGAAAAAAAATCATTTATAAATTATTTAGCAGCCGTAGGCGAATAGCACATGTTGATTCATGCATGTGTCTTCCGTTTTATTGTAGAGAATAAAACATGTCATCAAAATTAGGTGTCTGTACTACTTTAAGCTGATTATTAAGTTCCTGTAATGTGGGAGAACAACGCATGCTTCACTCTAAAAATTGCGTTAGATCTAAATGAATGTAGTGTGTACCGTGTAGTCCTATGCGTATGGTTTGATGCAATCATCTTCCTAAAGCGCGAAATCCATAAATCATAGCGGCTTTCGTGCTATTCGTAGAAAGCAAGATCGCCATCATCATCATCATCAGCCTGACTATGCCCAGTGCAGGGCAAAGGCCTCTCACATGTCTCTCCAATGTTAATGCTGAGCGTGAAAGCACATTATAGATTCTACATGTTTATACTTCTTCACATTGTAAATATTTCACCTGGGTGTTACGAATGCCCAAAACGTCAAATTTTTGCGTGCAAAGTGCCTCCTTTGATGCATGTGCATTCGAGCAACGACCTAACAAGACTACGATCTGTGCTCTCTCTGGCCCTTGCGAGAACGTTTTGTTGGCGTCATGAAGTCGAACTGAAACGAGAATTTTTTTCCGCATCGTTGAAGTCGGCATTCCTGAAGGCATCCTTGAAGCTGAAATTTTTGCAGGAATTTTTAAGGACGACGTTTCTTCTTTTGAAGGGAATTCCTCACAAGCACCCTCTGATGAGCAGGCCTGTTCGCCACTGGCGAGTCTGTCGCTCTTGTAACACTTTAGGTACATCCTCTCTGAGAGCATGGCGAGCTATCTCGATTCCAAGATATTCAGGTGAACGCAGGCTACCTACTCCTTGAGGAATCGCAAGAGATTCGAAGGTGCCGTAATACTCACAAGAAGGGAAATCGACTGTGGCTGTCTTGTGTGGCTCCTTGCTGTTGCGTTAAGCTTTTAGCAGTGTTGCGTCCAACCAAGCAGCGGCCTTCGAAATACAGTTTAGTGCTTTTTACTCAGAGTAAAAACTGGAGCTGCAGTCTTTCAACCAGCATGCTGCAAAGGGGAACTTCGTATTTGTTTTTGGTTTGAAATTGGCCGCAGAGCATATTGAGATGCAGAAATAAGCCTTTTTCTTGGGCGTAAATGCTGAGGAGGCTGGCCTTTTCAAATGAGAGTGCGAACAGTCCTTGATTTGAATTTTCCCCTTCTTAGTGAGCGCCCATTTGTTCAATATATTGCAGAGATGGGCATTCCTTGGCGATCTACGGGCTGGAATCGTATATTCGAAATTTCCAAATCTGAACAAAGTCCCTTTACAGGTACGATTAGGACAAACTTAAGTTTTGGCCTGTATCGATTTATTTTAATAAGAAGGAAAATATTATGACTGAAAACTGCGCATATTTATAGGCTAAAAAGTTCCAGAACTAAACGAAGATATCGCCCGAAGGGCCGTTTGTGGCTGGCGGACCGTGGTGCGTGAAGTGTGTTTTCCACACTGATCTCTGAGGCTAGACTCCACAGGCATTCCATCAAAAACGTTGATCTCTGAGTCCTTTTCGGTACTAACCTCAGGAATTTCAGTCGAGCGGCGGGGGATATCTTCAATGCAGTTTTCTCGGCAATAAATGTGCCTATAATCTGTTTCTACTAAAACCGAAAGTTGTATGGAGGTTATCCTGATCATAGCTTCAAACCTAAGTGTTCAAGGCAAATCCGCTCGCTGCTGTTCGCCAGAGAGCTGCCCGACAGAGCGCAGTGGCTGGTCGCGTTCTCCACCGAGACGCCGCGACACATGCGCCAAGGGACGAGGCTCAATCTGAGCGCGGCAACACTACAGGAGGGCGGGGTCGCATGCCGACCACGTCGGTCGCAGCAGCAGCGCTTGTGGCCAGCTCTCTCCTGAATGTTTAAAATGATGCATGTTATGGCAGCGACCCTCGCTCGGGGACCCATCCCCCGGCTGGAGCGGGGAGAGTTTAACTTCATTGCCTTTTATTTTTCGGGGCAGTCTTCTGTACGCAGCAGCCGGAAGAATGCGCGCGCCTTCAACTGATGTAACGTTTTTTATTGCTTTTTTTTTCGCTCACCGTCATCGCGTATCCCAAGCGCTATTATTTTATTCTAGAAGATAACCTGGTCTTATGCATTCCCTTGGAGCATGCTTGGATTTATTATTATTTTCTTGCGCTCTTTGTCTATCGTAGCCGTCGTAATAATTTTTGATGGATGGAGAGATTAACTGATCCGACGCTGGAGAGCAGTGCTTACTGCATTAGGTAGTCAAGCGGAAATGTAATGCGACACAAAGTGCCATTTCATTTTTTTTTGTTATCCTGCCAGGCTTTGTCCTTAGGATGAAATGTTTCGCAGAAATCCGGGCGGTGTTTACATGTGACCATTTTCATAAGAAGTCCTTACTTCCGTCATACGAATGAATCGTCGCTTTGTAAGCCGTTTCTTTACTTTTTTGGAAGGCTCCTGACCGCTTGTTTAGAAACTATTAGCTAAACATTCCACTTTATGTTTTATGAACTCTCGTTACGAGAGCCGAACTGCGCTCTCAACAAATCCGATGAAAAGAAACATCTGGACTTTTTTCACCTCTTTCGAAATGCCAAGAAGTTAGTTTTGCTTTTTCTCCAACGTTGTGTTCTGCCGCTCGGGGTAAGGGCAGATTTCAAGCCACTTGTATTAGATCACGGCACACAAACAAGCTAAAGACGCGCAACGGATGCAGAAGAAGCGATTTTTTCTGAATGATTTGGGAGCCTCGGGATGGATGGGAAAGAGGAAGGAAAAAGATGGAGAGGAGTTCAATTAGACAATTAAGGGAGGGGAGCCCTAACACTGATGCACCCGAAACGAGGGCCATTTTTCAAGAAGGGCCATCAGATAGGTAGCAAATCCCTCCGACTGTCTTCCCCAATCCATCCCTAATCCCTGCCGCCATTTGTAGCCCGGGGGTGCGCACCACCAGCATGCATCTCCTGTTCTCTCAGAACGCCTACCCCTTTCTCCCTCTCCTTCCATTATCTCCTCATGTGCTTCGTTTTATCGTTCGTTTTTATTATTTTGCACCCTTTCAGCTTGACCTGCCCGCGGGTTTATGTAATAAAAAAAAAAACTAAGAGTGCACGAACATTTAAAACGTTTTTAACGACTTCGTAAGTCCCGACGGTGGGTGACGTACATCAGGGCGTGCCTAAGAGAGAACAAAAAGCTAGAAATTACGGGAAATGGGTAAAAGTGGTGTGGGCGGCACGCTAGTCAATGAATAAAAAGAAGGGCCTCAATACATTACCGAAAACCTCGGGGAAGACGAGTACAGCTATCTCTTTGCCGGTGACATGAGCCCGTTCATCATCCTCAAATTTACGCCCAGCTGATACGGACAGTGCTGCCGCAGTTGGACGTCTTTTTTTTCTGTTTCTGTTTTGCTTAGCGTTGCTTGTACTATCTCAGAAATAAGTAGCGTGGACACTGGACCCGGGGTATTTTTGTTCCCGCGTAAAAGATAAATTTGGAAGACAGATAACGAGTCCGATATGCATTTCTTGATTTTATGGGTGTCTTTTAAACGTTTTTCTGAAATTCTACAAAATGTTGATATCGCGTGTTAGTCAAGACGGGCGTGCTATACATACCGATATCACGTCGTATCACGAAAGCCCTGCAAAGACGCGAGTTTCGCTATGCTGAACGAACCAAAAAAAAAAAAATAGAGCCCGGACAATGTGTTAAACTTAATGAGTCTTTCCAGCACTTTGGAGTAGATTTCTCGAAATGGCGGCCATAAGCAATTTGCGGATAATTGGATTTCGTCGCCTTATGCAGCGTTGCAATAACCTGTTCTTTCTATTTCATGCTAAAAGAACGCGTATCACCGTTTATAGAAAACGTGCCGGTTCACAGAACTTCCCCCTTATGTTCTCATTTCAGCTCTTTTTGTTTTTGCAGTTCTGATAAACGTACGAGGCTTGCTCTATGTATTTCTTCTCTGTAGTTTTTGTCCTTTATTGTAAACTGCTGTTGTTGTTTTCTTGATTGCGTTTCATTTCTTATAACTACCGATAAGAAGTACCGATCCGGACTTACTAGTGCTCTGGGACCTACTTCTTTATATTTATACATTGATGTACAGTTTATATTGTTACGAGGTGGCAGGCCTAGGAAAAGGACGACATGATGACAGATGATAATATGCTGTAATGGCTGTGGGCCTAGCGCGAGCGCTCCGTCCTGCGCCATTGCTTTCTTCTTCGCCTTCGTAACATGATCCGGGTCCTCCGAGTGATAGTCCCGATCGATTGCTTAAATCAGGTGGTCGAAATTTCCGGAGCCCTCAACTACGGCGTCTCTCATAGCCTTAGTCGCTTTGGGACGTTAAACCCCATAAAACCAAACCAAACCATCAATGATGAGGTGGCGATGACCATGATCACAAAGGATAGAAGAATATGAAAGGCTTGCCACCAAGATAAACGTGATATTCTGGTGAACGGTTGTCCCTGGCGCTTCAGGTCCAGCGGTCGGTCGCCCACAGCCGAAGGTCATGGATTAAGGACTCGCCGGGCAGCTTGGGCGGGGGTGCCGTCTTGATTCGGGTCGTCGTCGGGTCAAGCTGCGTCTGGTCCTGGTCGTCGTGTCTTGTGGTCGGGGCTGGGGATGGGGCGGGGGAAAGCGGCTGGTCGGTTCTGGTCAGGTCGGGCTCGGGTTGAGCCGGCGGTAGAGTCCAGGTCCCCTCGGCCAACGACGAAGGCGAGCAGAAGGTGGCGATGCTCCAAGGACCAGGATGACGATGAGGAACCCGCACCTTCTTCCTTCTTTAAATCTTCTTCTTCCTTAAATATAGACTGTGCATAGGTTTATTAAACTTCTAGCTCATAAGAATTACAGATGGGGAAGCAAGACTGTAGTGCCACAAGAGACCATCGTTCGGTATATAGCAATGGGACGAAAACCTGCACCCTAGTGCTATACAAATACGTAAGCATGGCGATGCTGATGGAACAACACCATAGTGGGGTTTACATGGACCGGGCAGGGCAGGATAATATTGAGCTGTCCGGTTGAAAACCGGTTACAGGGTTCATGTAAACGCCGCAGTGTGGAGTGTGGAAGTACAGCGGTCGGGTCCAGTCAACTCCGCTCGAAAGGGTACGACGACTCAGACCGAAGAGGTGAGCGAAGTGCTTGTAAATGCTGTCGAGTCAAAGAGTCGGTTTACTAGGAGGGAACAGGATACATGGCAGCCTGTTTATCCCTTGGGTCGTCGCGCCTCCTTGAGAGCAGCGGCGCGCTGTGGTCTTGGAGGCTGCCATTGCAAGCCCGCACTGCACTGCACGACGATTAGCGTGGTTGCAGTTGCGCCTCTTATGATTAGTCAAAATCCAGTTCATGCAAACCCGCAGTTATCCAGTTGGGCTGACATGGCTCATTCAAATCCCGTGACTCGACTCGCCGCTTTCAGGTTTATGTAAACAGGGCTATGGACTCGAGAGGGCAGAGTGAAGTTCGTTTTTCGGGCAGAGAACCGGTTAGCGCGACTATGTACTCGTAAGTGCCGTTTAGTGTGGTCTTGGCGTCCAGTGTTCGAGTCTAGTCAAACAGACAGGGTGGGGGGGGGGGGGGGGGGAGGGGGGGTTAGATTTGTAATAAAGGAGTGATTGCTCATTGCCATCCACCCAAGCGCAGCCATACGGCTACAAAGGAAAGCTATACAGCTTCCTCAGAAACTTCGTAGTTAAAGAAAAAAAAAGACGCCGTGGAAGCTGTATAGCTTTCCTTTATATCCGTATGGCTGCGCTTGGGTGGATGCCAATGAGTAATCACTCCCTTATTACAGCGGGGGTGGCCGTACTCGCAGCTTCTTCCGAAAGTTACATTTAATCTTCTTTCACGATTGGGGAAACGATCTTTTGCAAGGGGGAACACAAGCATAAGCTGGTTTATTACTCACGGGGTCACACCACGGAGGGCGCGCAGCGACTTTTGACTTGCTGGTATAGAGTTCATGTAAACGAGCATTCCTCGAACTGAGATGGCCTTGCTCAACCCCCTGACGAGACCCGCTGCTGTCGGGTTCATGTAAACTAGCTCCGAGCATGTTGTTTTTTCCCTTCGCTAGCTAACCGGTGGTTGGTCGCCAGGAGAATATCAATTATGCGGTGGTTGAGCGGTGGCTACAAAACACGGAGAGGCCAGGAACGGGCCAGGCAGCTTCGCTAACTCTTCCTGGGACGCTGCCAAAACGAAGCCGCGTGGAAAACAAACACAGCGCAACGCCGACTGAAGCGGAAAGCGAGAACCGAGCCAGGGTGCTCAAGGGCGAAGCAATCGGGGGCATGCATACGTAATACACCGCCTTGTTTTATAAGGCGAAGAGGGAAGGCTTCGAGTATTCCCCTCAGCACGGCACCAGCGGAGCGCCTAATGTCCCGCCTCGCCAGGCTCCCGGCCGAGGCATTTGCATATCCTAATCGTAAACGAAGCTAAAGTGGCGTTTATAAAGCCAGCAACTGATGGCTCAGCCGTGCGTGGAGAATGCAGCGCCTCCCGCTATGCGCTCGTCCCTTCAACGCCCCTTCCTGCGTGGGTTGTCGAAAGCGGCCGCGAATTCTGCTACGTCGCAGCAATGTTGAAGCATGCACTACCTGACGTAATCGTGCCGTACGTTTTCTACGTTTATTGCGCCTTTGGTGGTTAGATGTTGGCTGCGTCTAAGAATGAAATAAAGGAAAGAAGAAAGAGAAAGAAGAAAATAAAGAAAGAGTGAAAAACAGAGAAACAGAGAAAGTGTGAAAGAAAGAAAGGAACAAATAGAAGGAAAGAAAGAAACTACACTAAGGAAGGAAGAGAAAAAAAGGAAAGAAAGCTAAAAGAGACAGAAACAAAGAAAGAAAGTATGAAATGCATAAACAAATAAGTAAAAAAAGAAAAAGAAGGGATGAAACAGAGAACGGAAGATTATTGTCAGTGACTTACATAACATCCAGTTACGCGTATATGTACCATTGGAAGCTCTGCTCCGACTTTTCGCGAGAACTATACTGAAACGAAGTCCATAGCGCGATTGTGTTAACGGGCGTAGAGGACGTGAGAACGATTTGAGTCTAAAAGCGCAGTTTCCTTTGCCAAGGTCAGCCTGGAAGGGCCTGGTATGCCGTATCTCTGCGCCACTTGCAGCTTATTCATGGGCGTGGCCAGGCCATATGCGCTCAGAGCTGTGGTGTCTCAAATATTGAAACTAAAATTACGGCCCGTATTGCAGAACGCTGTCCCTCTCAAGACACTCTTAAGCAGTCTAAAAGTGTCGCTCCAACTGGTCAGCCATGACCACGCCCTTACCGTGGTCTGGGTCGACCACTGGGAGCAAGGCTTTGAGACTGTTCGAGACTGTCTTCAGATTGAGATGGCATTCGGCCCGTGTCTTAGCACACATTTATGATTTTTTGTTTTGTACCCGGAACATGTCTGCTGAAATGCTAACTGCTAAAGTACTGTTTGAAAAGGGCAACGAAACTGGAATATCCGATTACCGACCTATTTCTATACTACAAGCATTCTCAAAAGGACTTGAAAAAAAAAATGGGGGAAAAGATTCTTTAGGGAAAAAAGCCTGCAAACTTACTGTTGGTACAGGTTACGAGGGGGCAGGCCAGGTCAGTGCGCATAACTGGAGGAAAAGTATTTGATATTTAGAAGCATTTAAAAAAAATTGCCCGCGCTCAGAATTATAATAGATTTGATTAACAGGCTTGACTGTATTTGTCTTGAGGTTTTATTAAAGAAGCTACATTGCAATGGCATGCGTGGTATTACATTCGATATAGCAAAATGTCACTTAAATCAGCGGAGTCAAATTGTTTAAAATAACGGGATATGTGCCGAGCTTAAGCGAGTAAAAGTTGGACGGCCAGAAGGGAGCATACTGGCCTCCCTTCCTTACAACGTCTACGTAAACATTCTTTTTCTTGTGGATAGTCAAGCAGAATGCCTAATCTACCCTGGTTACTTCCTCGTCAAACGATGTTGTAAGCGTAGTTTTCAACCACAAATAATTTTAGTTCTAAGATACATAGATGATCGCCAGATAATGGTAAAAAAAAATGACACTGGCAAAGCCAATGGATTGTAGTTGAAGCAGAAAATAAAAGCATAAACTTAAAGAGCGATATTTTAATAGATTCTTAATTGTACGTTTTGCGAAATCGTTAGGTGCGTTTTTGATAGTCATATGTGATCGACTGATCACACAGTCTTTCTTGGTGAAATGCTTGCTCGAATCTGAAATACTGTTAAGTTTAAAACCACGGCAACTTAAGGCTAAACATCACCTATTTGATGCCCTCTTCCTGCGTCACATACACCTTATGTTACCTCAGGTGGAACACGGTCTCTGCTACCAACATAAGTCAAGCACTAACGCTCCTTCGGATCGTCATGCAGCACCTCTTTTCGAGACACTGATGTAGCTGTTAAACATCCGGCTTTTGCTAGAATATCGTAAGGAACAGGAACAAAACGAGTCATACACACTGTTCAGCGCAGTTGATTAGAAACATCTCAATAAAGCACCTGGTCACCTGAGCCTCTTCTACGTGCCACTTGTTCGCACTTTTTACGCTTTTAAAGTTTTGCACTCCACTCATCATACCTGTAAAATAACCTCATGCGCAATAACATCGATGTGAATTGTTGCCCTGTTTCACGATCCTATGAGTATTTAATTGACATTTAATCATGCTCTAAAGTGGTCCCTTCATATTGCCACGTATCATTGTAGTGTCCGTTCGTTCGCGCAAGGCCGCAGGAAAGTGGTGTTATCATTTTTGTTCTTGACGCGAGAAGCGACCGGTCTAATCTCGAATGTTCGCAGCCATGAACAGCTGCATCTACGTGTTTCCAGATTACTCTAGATGATCTCGACCTGTTATCTCGAAGTTTCCTTGCCGACTTTAAATTGAACGATGCCGTGAGCAGCGGGCATTCGTAGATCGACGATTGACGAGCACGCTTGTTGCTTACGCCGCCACCGAGTGATTCAGTTCTTTTGCGGGCGCAAGTCAGCCCAAATAAAGAGCTTCGTTTGCAAGTATTTCTGGTGTCTTCCTGACCGTCACTACAACGTGACATCTGGTGGAGGTGCTGGGTAGCCTTCCATGTTCCGGACACCCCCTACAAGTCGTGACGCAAGCCCTCTGAGTCATCTACCGCAGGACCTGAGTCCAGTCCACCGCGCAAGCCGATGCCTGCAAGGGGACGCACCTGAGTTCGGGATTCTGCCGAACCCTACCCGGAAGCGAAAGCCAGCAGAAACTTCTACCATGAGCTTGCCCCAGACGACGACTGCAATCATTCTTCAGCAGCCCCGAGTGCCACCAACCTTCGACGCTTCGCCTGGCGCCGACCCCGAAGAATGGCTGGAACAGTTCGACCGTGTGGCTGTCTTCAACAACTGGGATGATGCTACGAAACTTAGGTACGTCTTCTTCGCCTTGGAGGGACCAGCAAGAATCTGGTTTGAGAATGAGGAAGCTAGCCTCACGAACTGGGAAACCTTCAAGGAGCAGCTTCTGAAGGTCTTCACGAACGTCGTGCGAAAGGAGAGAGCCCAGCAGCTGCTACAGTCTCGCATGCAACATCCAAACGAGACCGTTGCAATGTACACTGAGGAGATGAAGCGTCTCTTCCGGCGTGCCGACGCAGATATGAAAGAAGAAGAAAAAGTAAAGCTTCTTATGCGAGGAGTCAAAGAGAGACTCTTTGCCGGCCTCGTCCGCAACCCACCGAAAACCGTCGCGGAATTTGTAGAAGAGGCATCCACGATGGAAAAAACTCTTGATGCCCGAGCCCGCCAGTATGACCGCCAGCAGCGCGTTTTTTCAGCAAGCTGCCTGGACAACGCTAACAGCAATGACCTGCGGGAGGTTATACGTCAAGTTGTGCGTGAAGAGCTCCGACGATTGCTGCCAACGGGAACGCAGCCGCAGCTTACTTCGCTCACTGACGTCATCCGGGGCGAAGTTCAGCAGGCCTTGGGTGTGACGCCATCATCCACGCAGCCTCTGCAGCCCCCAGTCATGACTTACGCCGCAGCAGTGCGCCGTCCTGCACCTCGACGACGGGACCCAAGCCCCTATCGCTCACAGCAAGCTGCGTTGGACCGCTGCCCTCTCGCCCCAACCCGCCCGTTCTACGAGCGCCGCACACAGACGAGGAAATGCGACGAGTGGAGAACTCCCGACCAGCGCCGTCCACTATGCTTCCACTGTGGCGAAGCCGGTCACGTCCTCCGGCACTGTCCATACAGAAGACTGGGCATCCGAGTGTTTTCTTACGACTCTCCACGACCCCGACCCGGCCAGCGACCAGCCGAAATCGAGAAGTTTTTGCGTCGGGAAGGATGCTCATCGCCGAGCCGCCTATCACGTTCCCCGTCGCCATCTTCACCGCGCTTTGTATCTCCTAGCCGAGGTTACGCGATGCGTGGACGCTCCCCCAGCCCCCGAAGGTTAAATTGAATAAAGCAGCCTCTGGAGGTGAGGTTGCTTCTAAGCGCAAGGACCAAGATTCTCCATCAACGAAAACACAAGACTATGCCTCAACTACGACTACCCCTACGACGACGACGACCCCTACGGCGACGACGACGACCCCTACGACAACGACGACCACTACGACAACGACGACCCCTACGACGACGACGACCCCTACGACGACGACGACCCCTACGATGATGACGATCCCTACGATGACGACGATCCCTACGACGACGACGATCCCTACGACGACGACGATCCCTACGACGACGACGACAACTACGACTACGACGACAAATACGACAAAAACTACAACACCGACGACGACGACTACGACGACACGGCCAGACATGAAGCTTTTACCGCTGTTCTTACACCTTATTAGGAACGCTAAAGGACTCTAAGTTCTCGAAGCATTCTCCGCGTTGATTTTCATTTTAAAGCATCGAGACGATGCTTCTTTGGGAGGGGGGTAATGCCACGTATCATTGTAGTGTCCGTTCGTTCGCGCAAGGCCGCAGGAAAGTGGTGTTATCATTTTTGTTCTTGACGCGAGAAGCGACCGGTCTAATCTCGAATGTTCGCAGCCATGAACAGCTGCATCTACGTGTTTCCAGATTACTCTAGATGATCTCGACCTGTTATCTCGAAGTTTCCTTGCCGACTTTAAATTGAACGATGCCGTGAGCAGCGGGCATTCGTAGATCGACGATTGACGAGCACGCTTGTTGCTTACGCCGCCACCGAGTGATTCAGTTCTTTTGCGGGCGCAAGTCAGCCCAAATAAAGAGCTTCGTTTGCAAGTATTTCTGGTGTCTTCCTGACCGTCACTACAACGTGACAATATGTTACCTTTATTTTTTATGCGCCCTTACGCGCTTAATTGCTTTCGACGTAGGTTCTTGTCCTTAACTTCCTTTTCCTTTTAGGCATTGCCCTTTGTCAGCTGCTTAACGATTTTTTATTCATCCTTACAGGATGGCCACTTGGCAAATGGCTTTATTACTGTTTCTGTCACCCACACGTAAACTATACGTTTCTTAGCTCTTGCGCACTTATATTTATTTCTTTCACGGCGTTTCTGTTTGGTGGCGTTAGTTTAAGACAAATATATGTTTTTTATTCCTTTCTTACGCTGCCGATAGTGAATCAGTGCTGTGCTTGTCGGTCCTGCCACTAGACTGGGTTTAAGGCTAATAAAGTTGCCGTTAGCAACTTTTTCCTAGAATCCCACAAAGTGTATGTTTTTAGAAATAAAGGTATACTCCACAACTTATCTACATTGGCGACAGAGGGCGGTCACTGAGTTTTGTTTTCAGTGAGCTCTGGTATCAAGAGAAATGTTTGCATATGTCACAGGGCCTTGCGTTTTATTTTCGTGGCATGCCATGCGGACAAGTCATACCCAACAATTTTGGGCGAAATCACTTTCGAGCGGGAAACCGTATATGAAAGCAGTTTTTCATATAATGCAAGACTTCACTGAAAAAATCAATATATCTGCAGATCCTCCCACGGCAGTCGAGTTTTTTTTTATTAACGTTTTTGCTATCATCAAAAGTATTCTTCATTAGTTTTTCATGGCAGTCTCAACTATTCGATGCGATCGATGGAAACACTTTAAAACAAAGTCTTTGTTACATAGCGCAAGATTGAGCCATCACATTCAATATTTCCGTAACAGTATCTTGCAATTTTCCAATTTTCCAGTGTTCAAAGTTTTTGTTCAAGAATCTCGGACATGTGTGAACTAAAACACTGGGGAGCCGCTTTGTTAGCCATACGCAATGTTGTATCAGTGAAAAACGCCCACAAACAAAAGAGGGTGACTCCCTAAAAAAAATAAAATAAAGTAGCTTGGATGTTAAGAGTAGTGTGGAGACACGGATTTCCATCATTTGGAGTGTTGGGGATCTTCTTCGGTTTCTTAGTGCACACTACGAGCAGCACTGGGCTTTCGGATCATCCCGCGCCGCCTGTATTTCTTCGTTCGGTTCAATTATCAGGCCCTCTGAGCACTTCACGGATATGCGAGCTGATATGGGACTGGGAATGACGCTCGCACCACAAGTGACAGCTCACGCTCGTCATTCCACGGCTGATTATGTTTGCGCAGGGCCGTTTCCTCGTCGTCGTTGTGCATATCGGGTGTCGCGTGTGGTGACTCGAGTCCAGAGCCTCTGCCTGGGCCAAGTGAACTGCGAGCGCACAGGAAGCGCGGAATGAAGGACGCTACAGCCGGTTCGCAAGCGCTGGAAAGCAAACAAACGCAAAGCCTGTTTGGAAACATGAGGCGATGGTACACAGTGAGAGAAAAAGATGCCGAAATTTGTCGTGTTTACGGATTTCGAAATAAAAAAAGAGTAAAGGCGGATATAGGTATATGCATCCGCTTATATATATGCAGACCGTCTGTAGATAACAAAAAAATTGTTAATTGGAATGTGATACATGTGCTGTCCACTCTGGGCAAAGTGGCAGTGCCGGAGTGTAGGAGTAAGTCGTACGTGATATTTACACACATACAAAACGCTCCATATCATTCTCTGGAAAAGCTAAACTGCGCGAAAACGTGGACTTTGACCGCCCAAGACATAAGAGTTGGTGGTGGCAAAAAGCTGAGCTCCAAACGAAATGCGCTCAAAGCTTCACTGATACCTTTGGATACAAAAATTGGCATCGGAAGACTTTGTTCTGGAGATGAACATGATAGACAGCGTCGTACGGTAGCGTTTAGGTCGTGTGTCACGGCGACCTAAATGCGTAATTGTGCTTTGGTTGAAGTGTGACTTTCAGATTTAAATATCGAAACCCCCTTTCATGAATGTATTTCAGCACAAATACATTGACGGAGCCCTCAGCGTCTCGCCCAAGATGGTGCTCATCACTTTTAAACGGGGGTGGTCACTGGGTGCAGGAGCGAGGACCCCCATTCCTCTTTCATCATAGAGGACTAGTAATATATAGCGCTACCGTCTGGGGTCCATTGACAATTTTTACTTTTTTTCGGGAACCCGAGACATTTTGAATGTTTTTCTAAGAACGCTGTTTTCGGCGTTTGCGGCGTCAGTGCGATTCCAAAAGCATCGTGATTAGCTTTCTGTTTAACGCGTGCGAGTCTGTAATACGTGAAGATTTTTTTAACATGGCTGTGTGGCAGCTACCTTCAGGCGACACATTAAAGTCATTCAGCTACTACCGTCAAGCACAGTCTAAAAAAAGGCATAGAAAGTGAACATGCAGCGTTGGGAGCCAGATAGCTGTGACTGGAAGTAACTGCCATTCGAGAGAAATAAAAGGAGTGAAGAATAGAATGATGAAATGATTACGTCCCCTTTGACACTTCACTGGGTAGAGCCAATGGAAAGGCGCCAAGCACTGCGCAGGTTAGGAGGAGTCATAATGGGAGCTCGCGTCTTTCTTTATTATTTTACTGCCTCCTTAAACACTTCCGGGACCGCAAGGATGAGGTGCCCACGGAGGGTAGAGATTTACAGTCTCCGGATATTTTTAACTTTGAGAAAGAGCTAGGGAAAAAGGAAGTTTTTCCGGAAACATGGTAAAGTTGAAAAAAAAAAACACTCGAAAGAAGAATATACGTATGATTTATTGCCTTGTATGGTCGGATAAACTATGCTTTTACCAATTGTCGTTCACATGCAATCGATATTTACGGGTACTTTGGCGTTCCAAAGGCTGCTGTTTTCTGGCCCAGCAGACAATACGTAATCTGTTAAGTATGAGGAAAGCGGTGTTCCAAGGATTTACTCCGATCACAGTCGTTCCAGGAAACATCCTAATGCTGTTTGAGACCAGGAAGTATGCTGACTAGAGCTAACAGCACCACGGTTACGGAAAAAGCTGTCTAACAAGCTTATGAGTGCACTTCGACAGAAAAGTCTGCGCAGCATATAGCGACACAATGCAATAAAAAGTTGGTTAGGCGCTGCCTCAAATGATATACACGAAGCCTCCGAGCTTCGAAGTCGCGCCTTCATTCCACCGTCAAGGCACTCGTTATGCTGGCAGCTCTTGGAGCTTGCATGTGATCTGGTGATGAGGCAATCCGAAAAACGCCCAGCACATTGGGTGTCTATGCTAACTGCCTGCGGTGGGACCAACGTTCCCTTGAGGAAGCTTGCTGTTCTTTGCGGCTCCGTCGCGGATAATAGTCTACACTCATTGCAAACTGATGATGTCAGTTATAACAGTGTGCACTTGTACAGATTTCAAAGGTTCTTGGATGGCTAAACAGTCGGACATATTTTGCGCTTCAAACTCTTCAATAGGCATCTCAAGGAACTTAAAAGCCAGTCTTAACTTACCTCAAAACACTCGATTGCTGCGTTCACACTGCTGGCTTGTTTATCTGTGCAAATATTTAGTTTAACGGTGCCGCAAAATGTTATGAATTGGGAATGTGTGATCGGCTACATAATTAGCTCGCACGTAACGTCTACTCGCTTTGCAATGCAAGAGTCGTGATGAATAGAAACGATTTTTTTCTTTATTATCAACACGCTTACTAGTTAGTGGCTATGAAGATTTTAAATAAAGGGAAAACAGAGGTGCCCTAATAACTCCAGGGCCAGATAGTAGGAAGAGATTTTTTTTCAAAGAAAGTAAATTTTTTATGCTTTGATAAGAGTCGCGAGGAAACAGAAGCGGATTTAAAAACCCAGTTTTAACGTTTTTTCCACGTATAGGTGCGTTCTCATCCAGAACAGAACTACGCAAAGCTTCTCACATCGCCTTGTTCCCAGCTCAATTAGAATTGAAAGCAAAAGGCACAACCCGCGAATACAACGTGCCAGTACATCATGCCCGAGTCGTTTAAGGCCCTTTGAGAAATCGACACGTAATAATGATGGCATGGCTGAACGCCGAATAACTTTACACCTTCGTAAGCGCACCTTCTGCGTTCATTTCTGACACAGTCTACCATCGCGCTTAAAATGTTGGACGCAAAAACGGTTTGTTATATTGATTAAGGGCTACTATACTACTTCTGCCTTTTTCATCTTTTCCTGCCTCGGGAAACACAAGAAAAAACAGCTTTTTTCCCCCCAATGTTCTGTTTGTTTTTTTCAAAGTCTTGGTTTGGTTTATGGTTTATGGGGTTTAACGTCCCAAAGCGACTAAGGCTATGAGAGACGCCGTAGTGGAGGGCTCCGGAAATTTCGACCACCTGGGGTTCTTTAACGTGCACTGACATCGCACAGTACACGGGCCTCTAGAATTTCTCCTCCAAAGAAATTCTAGCCGCCGCGGCCGGGATCGAACCCGCGTCTTTTGGGTCAGCAGCCGAGCACCATAACCGCTGAGCCACCGCGGCGGCTTTTTCAAAGTCTTCTCATTATTAACCGAGGGTGGGACAGTTACTGCATCTTTCCTTTCCTGAAAAATAGCTTTCACTCATTAGAGATGATAGAAACTTGCGAAGCGGGGAAAGGGTTTATTTCGAAGCCCCGATCACTCCGGTGTGTACAAAAAATACCGGCGAAATTGTTTCTGGTGGAGATTCATGAAGCAGTGACAATCGACTTTTCTTGAAATTGTTGTAGAACCCCTTTAGTGAAAGTAACAGCAGCAAATTTAAACGTCGCTGAGAGAGATTCAAAATATGGTGACGTGGTCTCGAATGGCCATAGTCTTGTTATTTTCTGCGTTACAAAAATGCACTGGTAGATATATTTGTAGGTGACCCTTCTTTAGCTAGAGGTAGGATGCTAGGATGTGGGTCTCTTTTGTGGTCTTGGCGCAACTTCGTTTCCTTAACTTGCCTTGTTGCTGCTTGGTGATTCTGTCTCGATCTTGCGTTTTATCCTCGTCTGATGAACGGAGTAATCTCGTCAGGCGTGTGTCATGATTGCTTTCATGTTTTAGAACAAATGAATCACTCATGAAAAGCGGGTTAAAGATTATACTTTCGAATAGAAAAATGTAACCTGCAGGTTTTACACAGGACAATATTGTTACATTAGGCGGTGCATGCACTAATATGCGCGTAAGGAAAGACGAAGAAGAAGCTCGTGAGTTTTGGAGAAGACTACGGTCGAGCAGTGTTGGCTGGTGCCTGCAGTAAACGCCTGTCGTTCGAAAGCCCTGTCTTCCGTGTCCGCTCTCTGCAGTCCCAAGCGGAACTACCCCGTAACATCTTGGTGGAGGTTCGGGGTAGTTCCGCTTCGAAATGAGAAAAGTTTTTTCTTGTTACTGAAGAATTACGTGGAAGGACAAGGGTTTGCTGACGCCGTTTCTTAAGATTCACAAGGAGTAGCACGTGGACCTCTTTAATTTTGCCAGCTTACCGAAAAAAGAAAAAGTGAAACTCCTCAGCTTGAACAGAAATCGCGTGGAAGGGAACAAAAACATCTGGCGTTGTTAGCGCCTGGATGGCGACGAAAACGTAGACATATACACGCGGCCCAGTAAAGAGAGAAGGACACTCCCCAATGCTTTAAAATTGCTCTCTCTGTCTGCAGATTTTTACTGGAAAAAAGAAATAGTTGCAAACAAAACGGATTCAGATATCGGGTTCTCGGGTGACAGGGTAAATGGGAGGCACTAAAAGCCCTCTCTACGGCTGCTAGCAATTTGATATGGAAGCTGTGCAACTTAACCCGTACCGAAACAAAAAGCGCCTCCTCGCGGAGAAGTGGCCAGAGGGGGGGGGGGGGGGGGGGGGGGGTTTGGACGGCCGTTCGTGGGCGATATCTTCCTCAATCGAGTGCCGCTGAACTCGCACATTTGAGAGCAGAGCTTAGCGCAACGAGGGTTTCCGATTTCGCCGCTCTGCCCCTATTGATCTTCTCCGGCTCTATAGGAGACAAAAATCGCCTATCTGCGCCAGTTGGTGCCAAGTTCAGTTTTCGAGAGATGTCTAGTAAACAGACAACACTCTAGTGGGCAACACGCTATCACTGGAAACGAGCAAAAAATAAAAAGAACCCACTTTATGCTAACGCGCTTAGAAGTATGTCAGCAATCTTCCAAGCTTTTGCTGCACTTGAATTCGTGAGATATCGGGGATGCAGAGCTGCAACGTTGTCTAACCACTATTTCCGTCGTTGTCAGGCATGTCTGCTATTATTTGGTCCGTTTATACCGCTTCTCTTCTCTTCGTTGTTGATAAAGTTTACCTTTCATTGCCCCTAGTTACCATCGGAATTTCCACTTCTTCGAAGTCACTGTTCTAATATTGGGCAGTTATAGTATACCGCGATCCGCTACCGTAATCCGTTTCCGCGGGGAGCCACAGCGCAAGCGCTGATTGGTTCCGACGCGGCAAAACGTGCTCGCAGCAAATGGGCACGTGGCTCCATCTGACACACACACACACACACACACACACACACACGCGCACACACACACACACACACACACACACACACACGCGCGCACACACACACACACACACACACACACACACACACACACACACACACACACACACACACACACACACACACACACACACACACACACACACACACACACACACGCACACACACACACGCACACACACACACGCACGCACGCACACGCACGCACGCACAGTGAAACCCTTTAATGAAAAACAGAATTTAGCTGGCGTTCGAAAGAAATAAAGTAGGGCCATTAAATACATACTACGCTGCATCGGCGAGTAATGATAAATAATGAAGTGCATAGTACGGCATAAGAGCTAACAGAGTTCACTGCGTGTAGAATGGTTGCGCATAACATACAAAATGAAATTAGAGCTTCCCAAGGTGTCCAATGTCATTTAAATATGCAAACAAAAAGTTCATTGCATGTCTCTGCTGCCTAAGGCAGGCTAAGGGATGTAAACCCTGTTCATTCTTAGAGGCATTGGGAGAGCTTCTCCGTGCAATGTCAAAGTACGCACGGTCGTCAGCATACCCATTGTACTCAAGAAGGATGTGTTCCAGACTTTCGATCGAGCCGCAGTTGTTACAAAGCGGACTATTTATTTGATCGAGATGTTATCCCAAGCCGTTTGTCAATGCGGCGTTCACGCGAAGTTGGTGAAAAAGAGTTTTGAGATGGTGAGGAATTTTGAGTAAGAGTCTTGATCTGAGATGTGGGTCGACTGAGTAAAGAAATTGTTAGTGATGTGTCGGCAAAATCCAGAGCCGGTGTGTTTTTTTGGAAGCAAATCTTTTGGCCATTTGGGATGCATCAGATTTCGTGAAGAAAGTCTGAATGTATCTTCGGTTTTGGCGGCCTTCATGGGCCTCTTCATCCACTTTTTGATTGCCCGGAATGCCGCAGTGTGCTGGTATCCACTGAAATGCTATGCAGTGGCCTGCGCCAATTAATAGGCAAATGATGTACCGTCTTTGGCAAAAGTAACCAGGCGGCATGGTTTGCAGAGTGAAGCACTCACAGCTTCCCTTAAGCTGAGATGGTTGTTAAAGGGAAGGACTGGGGGTCTTTTTACCTTCCAACACCTTTTGATCTTTAGGAAAGCTACAAGGGCTCCACTATACAAGCTAGAACCAAACCATGAAGCCTGGTTACTTTTGACAAAGACGGTCCATACCCGCTGATGATACCCGTTTCCCTGTCAAGGGAAACGAGCTGGTGGTTGGTTTTATGCGATGCATACTACTTTAGCTACCACTTCAGCCCTTCACCGTGGTTATGCGCCTCCAAATCACGTGATACATGACGTCACACCACGTGACACGATGACGTCACGACAGTAGAGAAACGGGGGCCCACCTCGCGCCGTCGCTGTGGTTGTGCGCCTCCAAATCACGTGATACATGACGTCACCCCACCTGACACGATGACGTCACGACAGTGGAGAAACGGGGGCCCACCTCGCGCCGTCGCTGTGGTTGTGCGCCTCCAAATTACGCGACACGATGATGCTTCGCATTCTCCAGGCTTAACCAAGTTAAGCCTCAGCCATTTTTTTCTCCAGCAGGTTGGACAGGGTATGCGGAGATGCTTTGAAGTCTGTAAAGGTGACCTATCGGCCTGGGGTTCGGCGGAGGATATAGGAAACAGCGTCTTTAATGCAGTGAAACTCAGCTGTCGTAGAGGACGTCTTCCGCTGCAGGCGGTAAGAATGGACATGGCTTGTTGAGGGCGCATAAAGGCCACAGGCAGAAATTTCTAGCGTATTACAGACATATTGTGGGGTAATATACTGCGGTATACTACCGATATTTTGCTGGGTAATATGGAGCGAACGTAACGTGTTCCAGATGCAGATATCATCTTTTATGTGTACTCCTCGCAGAAGGTTTCTGCTTATATGTATAAGGTTAATATTGAACAGGAGAGGGCTGAGCACTGCTCCTTGAGGTTTTCCCCTCTCTCCTGCGTGAAAGAGTGTTGGGCCATTTGCAGTGCTCATAAAAATTTGCCGTTCTTTGAAATAATGTCCAACACACTTGTACAGCTTTCCTGCCACGCCCAGACTGGCCAAGGTTGCGAGAATTTCATGGTGAAAAACAGTCAAAAGCGGCCTTAGTGTCAAGGAAAGCGGCTCTCGATTGCACCCAGCACAAAGGTACTCTTCAAGTGATGAGACGAGATCGATGACATTACCAGTCCCAGATCTATTTTGACGGAACCCGTTCATTTCTTGAGGATACTCATTGCGGCTTTCGAGGAACCGAATGATGCGTTTGCAGTTAATTGACTCTCTAAGCTTACCTACACAACTTAGTAGGGGGATGGACCGGAAGGATGCATAGCTTGTTGGATGCTTACAAGGTTTCAAAAGAGGCAAAATTTTAGTCAGCTTCTGTTCCACGGGGACCTCACCAGTCATCTGAGAATAATTGTATTAGTCCAGCAGTCGAAAACGGGAGTTGTGGGGTAGTTTTGCGATGGCGTCATAGGTCACTTCATCATGACCCAAAGACGTACGTCTGTTCGATTCCGCAATAGCTGTGGATCAAAGACAGGTCCAGCACTGACACTGCCGCCAGTGGGATGCCTGATGGACCATCTGCGGAGAGTGTCGAAGGCCCTGACCCCGCTGTCTGTAGTATTCTTATGAGGCTTCTTTAGGGATTTTCGTACATGCACATAGAGTGCAGCGGAGGAGGGAAGCTGTTGGAGAGGAGTGCGCGTACCTCTAACGATCCACCAAATTTTCGTAGCTGGTTGGCGTACGTACAGCGCAAAACAAAATTCACGCCATGTTTGCCAACTGAGTTTATATAGGTAGCGCCAAATGTGGTGTTGTGCCCGTCGGCAGGCACGAAGGTCTTGAAGGTTTTTTTTTTTTTTTTTGTGAGCAAAGTTTTCCTTTCAGGTGACCTGTGAATAGCGCACAGCCTTTGAAGTGCCTCGCCATTTCAAGGCTGCATGTCATTCTTAGGTGTATTTCGTGTACTTTCTCTTAGGCAATGAGCCATTGCCAATGCCAGTTCCTAATTCCGGGTTGCTGCACTAATTTCTCTGCTTGCAGCGTCCTTGTATCCATCTGAGTTCGTAGAGTTTATAAGGAATTTCTTTGAGGCCGTCTTCGCGCGGACAGCTGATAAGAAGACTGGGTATTCCATGACTACAGCTCAACGAACGGGACAAGAAGAAGGACACAGGCAGAGACACAACACAGCGCTGACTCACAACTGAAATCTTTATTAGCTGCCAGCCGGAATAAATACCTAACTGGTGGCCAAAAATGGGAAGAAATGGGCACAAGTAATGCAGCGGGAACACAAAATTCAAAAAAATTCAAAATAATATTAATAATAATAAAAGCAAAATAAAGCACACGCGTGTCAACATTCACATTTGAGGTAGCGTTTTTCTTTTGCTGACAGCAGTACAGATGGTGCGCTTATGCATTCTTCCGGGAGCCTTGCTATCATATGTGCTTCTATGATTTCTCTTGTCAGCGAATCGCGGTTCCTACCTATCACAATGCACTCGTTGTACAATGGTTCACAGGCATCGTTGTCATCTTCGTCATCAGCATCATCCTTCTTTCGTGTCCTTCTTCTTGTCCCGTTCGTTGCACTGTAGTCATGGAATATCGGAACCAACTCGCCCAGCAACTTACCTTGTCAAGACTGGGTAATAGTCACTTCCACGAGTTTCCAAATTGGTGCACATGCCAAAGTTGTGGGAAACCGAACTTGCTACAAAGGTCACGTCGATGCTGCTGAAAGTTGTCATTACTCGGAGATAGTTTTGCTGCCATCGTTTAGCGGCTCACTTGAATGTGTCATAAGTTCTGCAAGCTTGGCACCTCGGGCAAATGTGTGTGAGCTGCCCCAAAATTCGTTGTGAGCATTGAAGTCTCCAACAATAATCTGCGCAGAGGCCGTCCTTGCTATCCGGTTTTCAAGCGCCGGAGCGTCGAATGGCCAGCCTGCCTCAAGGTATACTCCAATGAGAGTGTACTCTTGTCTGCCAATGCGGCGCACACGTATTCGTTGTCACTGTGAGGCGGGTCATCAACGAAAAAGGCCGGCATATCCTTGCGAGAGCCTACTAGCAATCTGCTGACGTCCTCTGGTTGAAGATAGAAGTGAATTCAAGATCAGAGCGAGGGAAGTAGAGGGGCTATGTCAGGAAATCATTTCTAGGCGCTGAATGTGCATGCGAACTGCCGACATGTCTCCAATGGATCGTGTCCAACGCCAACGGTAGAACGAAAATGCGAGATTACAACACGAAAGTAAAAGCCCACAGGCCATGAGTAACAAGATGGGCGCAGACAAAGCTGCCTGCATCAGCAATTAACTAATCCGAATTGGTTGCCGAAGGGAATCGCTATCCGCGGCTAAATACCCTCCGCTGTGAGTGGGGATGGTGGGGGTTGTATCGACTATCTTGCGGCCTCAGAGTCTGCAGCTGCTGCCCGAGTCGCCGCCGCCAGTAAAGTGTGCCCACATCGTGGTTCGGGAAAATCCTGCCTCGGGGCCGAGCGCGCAGAAAGAAAAAATGAAAGGCGAGGCAGCGTTGCCTCGGAGGCTTCCGAGTCTGGGCGACATTATCCGCGTGCGCGATTACCCCAGGATTACGTTTCTTTCCCTGTGCTTTCGGCTGGTTCTGTTCTGGGCTTCTTTGCCCTTTTGTTTCCAGCCCTCCCCCGCTCTTGATTAGGCTTGTATTAAATCAACTTGGTTTTGTTTGTTTTCTTCATGCTCTGCTTCTAACGCAAACTAATACGCCTGCTTTGTTTACGGCGTCTGGTTGGTGCGCCCGCCCGGGCATTCGACTACCGCAGCGCGCTTGGGAGAAAAACCGCTGAACAGACCGAGGGAGCCGATAATTATCGGTGCTCGGTTGGCGCTATCCGTGCCCGCTGCACGGCTTTCTACTTTTCTACGCGAGAACAAAAAGGGAAGATGTAAAGAAGCCCATATCGGCATGAGGGCGACGCCTGAATCCTGAAACGCGGGTGCTTTCTTGCTGGCCCTCGATGCCGGCCCTGTAATCGGGCGCGGAACCGCGGCCAAATGCGGCAAGCTCCACACCACTGTCTCCAGCTGCGATGCGAAAGCGGCGATTTCCCGGCGGGGTTGTGTGCGCTGAGAGTTTTCTCGTCGCCTTTTTCTTCGCGACCCCCTTTTCCCGTTCGTCCACTCCGCTTGCATAGCTTGCTCTCTTCACTCCCAGGGTTGGTGTATACCTCTCTCTTTCTACCCCTTTCTCTGTCGCATGTTTTTTTTTTTCCTTTTTCGGCACGCTTTCGACGCTTCTGCACAAGGAAGCCAGCAGGGAGAGAGAGGCAGTAAGTCGAGAAGATAAGGGAGAGGATGGAAGCCATCGCGAGAGGGTTAAAGGGTTGTAATTACCCGGAACGTATCTCGTTTTCTAATGAGAATGTCGCCGGGCCAGGCACGGAAGCAGCAGTTGAGGGCAGCTCGTATCTCACCCGCCTTTTGCGACTTCTCCACCCACCGACTCTCAACCGCCGTAAGGTCCAGTTCGTGCACAAACAATAAGGATGAACAACGGCGCCGATATATGAATGTCGGAGTGAGCCTATTAGGGGACGGGGTTCTATTCCAAGGGGATTAGTGCAGGCGCAGCGGATATCCTCAGTGCGGGAAACGAGAATATCAAACTGTCGCGTGCACCTGACGCGTCTGTTGTTTCGGAATAATACGTTGTGAGGAGATCTCGGTGCACATTTCATTAATTTCAGCTTTTCTCCTGATTGTATTGCAAAAAATCTGCAAATTTTAATGAGAAATTTATCATGCAGGTTGAGCGGAAGTGCTAAAACTGCAAGTTTTGTGTCTTACCTGCTTGGAATTTTTTGCGAGCCACACTGTGCTTAGTTATAGGTGAGAAGTAGCAGCCCTATGGGGCAGGGCAACGTCGGACGAAACTCACTGGGCGAATTTCTGGGTTGAGGCCAACTACTTGAGGAAACAGTACAAATATAAGAAAAGTTAAACTGGCATAGTGTTAGGCCACCCTTTGAGGCAAAGGAGCGGCGGCGACAGCTGCTTGGGCAAGTTGGTCGATCTCTGTTGGGAAAGTTTCAGTGCTAACAGAAAACAAGGGTGTGAAGAAAGGAACAGGCAACGACCAGGACATGCGGTGTATTTATTGGACTTTGTTTGGCGATGAGTCTCTTTGCTGGAATGCAAACCTTCTTCAAACGCACTATTAAAACCGGTACTTTCTCAAAAACAGGAAATCGGATTCTGTACTCTCTTTAACAGCTTTTCACACCAAAAAAATCGCCCGAGGAGGGTTACGTCGCTTTCCGTACGACAGTAGAGCTGATTGCGCACACCAACTATAGGCAAAAAGAGTAAGTTGAATGCTTTCTTAGTTGAAGCATAGCCGTATGGCGAGAAAAGAAAGTGTACAGCTTTAACACAAACATTGGAGTGGATGCTAACGAGCAATTACTTCTTTTTGCAAACCTATTCCCCATTAAGGTATTCCCCGAAAACATTGGACTAACACTATTCCCGCCACCGGAATCTTTTCTGATTAACATCCATGCGTTTCCACTCTCTCTGTATCTATTCTATTCACTGATCTCCACTAGGTGGCTCGATGCCGCATTCCCGCTTTCCGAGACGAGCGCGAGTGAAGCCACCGGAAGTTGGACGGCTTGTCCCGGAAGTCGGGTGTCTGCTGTGTATTTCAATGCAAAAAGTCGCGTCTTTCGCCTTTTCGTTCTTAGTTTTTTGTGTTGTTCTCGTGTAATTTTTGCTGTTATATGAAAGGAACAAGCAAGCTGAACGCGAGAAATGTAAGCATTGTGTGCAGAACCCTGTAACTTCAGAGAAACCGAAGAAAACAGGCATGCATGTCTCACCCTGCCGCGGCAAAGGAGTACGTGCATTAAATGTTCTTGTCTCGTTCTTGCCTTCCAAGCGTGAAGGAGATGTAGTGGAATGACGATGAGGGTAGGTCATCTTAAAACCGAATTTTGGTGTAGGAAAGAAAAGGCACAGCGCGAGAGGAACGACTGACAAGAAAGACATATGCTGCAGTGCGCGTGAGAAGCGCTGTTAGAAGTCAACTGCACCGAGCACCACGAATAAAAGCCCATTCTGGCTTAACTTGCTACAATACGAAACAGTACATGACACGCTCCGTCGAAAAGCAGTGCCATACCTTTTGGAGGCGCTAATGCGATCCATGCGAACACCGTCGACACTTCACCAGATAGTAGCCTAGCCCTCAATTCGGTTTTGTTTAAGCATAATTCGGTAAAATGGTAACTGCAAAGTCAGCTGCCTGGTGAAGGTTTCCATCTATTCTTTCTTGAATTTATCCCCACTGATAGCATAACTTGGCCTTGAGCGCGGGAACGTGCATAACAGTAAAGAGCAGTGTTGGCGACGGCAGCGACGGGACGACACAGAGCTGAGCAGACGAGGTTCCATACTTGCTGTGTGTAGCGACGTCCTGTCGTCTGCTAGTGTCGTCCCATTGCGATGCGATGGGCCCTCATTTTTGAAATGTCTTTCCCGAAGACTTCGCTGGTCTCCTCGCTCAGTTGACGGCGCAACAGGTAGGCATTGTCATGGAAAAAGACGAGAACGGCGAAAAGACGAAATGCTAAGTAGGAAAACAAAAACGGAACTGAAAAACCGTGCTGAGGCCCAATTTCGTGCACTGACAAAGGCTGACTTCCTCTACAAGGCCGATTACTTCCGGTGGCTTCACTTTCGGGCGCTCAATGCGCCATCCAGCCCCCTAGTGGAGATCAGTGATTCTATTCCCACTTGAGTTATTGACCAATACGCTTTCGTCTTAGCGACTGCTAACCGTCTTGGCACTCCGGCCAGATGGTGGTCCCGGGTTCGAACCCTAGACTAGGACAAATTTTTTCAACCACTACGAAGTTTCTGTGAAAGCTATGCACTTGGTTGGATGCTAATAGGTAATTGCTCCCTGGAAACGAAGTGAGTTGGTGGAACGTTGTACTTTCCTAGTTTTTATAATGCAATGAAGCTACGCAGCCCCCTATGACCTGTATCTCTAGCAAAATACTCCCTTCGCTGGTTCCGGCAAATAATTAGAAAGAGACCTCCTGAGTGCCTGGAAGGCGGCGATATCTCAGAAAACGCTCGAAATTTGAGAAATTCTCACCTGGTGCAGTTCCTCGAAAACAATTGTAGCTCTATCACTAAGCGAGAATATTATATTTTCTTCCGGTGCACTGTTCATGTTTTCGGAAATGTCTTTCGAAACACCGATCCTGCGAAAAAAAAAAACGGTTCACACAAACAACCGATGTTCCTGCCGAAGAAAAACGCTCCCACTAAACCCTCCTAAATCTTCACGATTCGCCGAGAAGTATAGCTATTAGTACTTCAAATTGCAGTCGTGTTACGATGTGATTGCTCCACGTAAGCTAAATAGGATTTTTATTGGAAAGAATTGTGCAGCAGGATGCCAGCGATCTCCGTTCCGCAAGGAGAATCCGTTACCATACCGCACACAACGAAATTTTTTTCGAATGAATCAACTATTGTCGGCGGTGTTTCGTTTTTTATTGAGCTATAGAAACTCTTAGGCATCACCGGTCTGTGAATTACTGGTCGCCTGGACCACTTGAGTTCGGAAAAGGTACGTTGAAAGAAGCCGCGAATATCAAAGTGAAGTACTTATGCGTATTTAAAAGCAGTGACGTCCATACTGGCGGTTCGATTGCCTGCTCGGCTGTATTCATCATTTTTTTTTTCAAAACTTCGTAATATGATTAGATCCGCTCCAGCAGAGAGTCCACTGCACTCTAGCTAGAAGGAGAGTAAAAAGAAGTGAAACATGGGGCAAGTGTTTTTTCGAGCGAAGATGTTTCCAAGCACTCCTGCTTCAATTTGAGCCAGTCTAGGTACACTTTAACTTGTCGCCAGTACTCAGACTTCAGGATCTAGACCATGCATCCTGCCTCACCCCACATGGTGGTTCCGACAGTCAGAATGAGACAGACTTCGAGCGGAAAAATCTTGTACCTAGAACGAAAGCACAGAAGCCGTAACCAACATGTCTTGATGGCGATGTGGTTGAGGCAGTTTTCGTCCCACTTTTGCCTTCGTGCCCTTCTACTTTTGTGTTACTTTCTTTGAATCCGCGTTTCTAATTCCCACTGCAGCCTTCAAAAATGGAGATTAACCAACTTGCCCAAGCTACTTTTCTGCTTCAGTAGATTACTTCTACAAGCACTATCGAAAAACAAGAAAAAAAATTTGGTGGTCATGAAAAAGTAAACCTAAGCTCTTGTACTAACAGCAGAATTTTCTGTATTATTACGCAGTCCCATTTGACGACAGAGCCACTTCTGTTGTTCCAACATCCGACTGCGCAATACAAAACCAAAATCTCCGTTACGACCAGACTGCAAAAATTTTGCCACATTCTCCGACCGGGAAAGGCTCTTTTAATGCTTTGCAATTTGAGGAGAACTGTGTCGCCACCTGCAGCAACCTCGCTTGCATCAGGACGTGCCACTTTCGTACCCATTTGTTTCGTCTTAAGATGAAGATTGTCCCACTCGAAGTTCAAGTCCTGTTTGGACTGAGACAGCCTTCATGGGCCACTCAAGAAGGATGATTGAAGTCCTCAACTAAAAGTACTGACGACAAGGTTCGCATTCCAGCAGAGAGGCACACCACTACACAAAACAGAGGAACAATAGCGCACGTCCTTGTCGTCTTGTGTTCTTCCTTTGTGTCCTTTTTTCTTGTTTCCTGCGCAGCCATGCCCAACAAACCTGCTACAAAGCCGTGCGGGAGCCCACACTCGCAATCCGGCCAGAAGGCAGTAGCCGCATATGGAACGCCTTTGAGCAAGCCCGCACATCGGCCCTAACCATCGAATGGCTCGAACGTAACTGGTTGGCCCTTTTTTCAGCCAGCGGGTGAAGGCGCCAGTCTTGAACCGCAACACACGAAGGCTGCGAAGCTCACAGCGCAGAAAATCCCTCCAAAAAACCACGTATGACTTTGCTTCACAGAAACACTGTAGTTGGACAGGTTACGCAGGTTGCCGCACGAGTCGGCTGGAGTGAAAGGGTGCGGTAGGTTTCAAGTTAGGGACTCATTATTGCTAAAGTGATGTGCCGTGATATGCCGAACAGAAGACGGTTCACGGGAGTAGATATGTGAGCAATTTCACCCATGACATTGGACTGTAGTGGAACAGAGGCGGGAACAAGTTTTGTGTACTATTGCTTTTCTTCTAAAAGTATAGAGTTCTTGATGGGCCTTAAAAAGTACCACTGTAATGATTAAAAAAGGCCTCTGTTATTCATTTTTATCAATATAGAGAGGCTAATTTCGTAGAAGATGAAATTTTTCTACGATAGCAGCAGCAGTCAAGCACCAATAGCTCTCAGATTATACAGCGAACTAAAAGTGGATGCACTGACAACCACGCGTTCCGTAAAGTATGCCGTTGTATGGAAGGAAAAAAAAAAAGCAGAGGAAAGGAAAGAACAAAGAAATATTGTTTCAGTTCTCAGACGTGAACCCGGAAACTGAGTATAAAGCATTTAAATGAGAGTGCGCTGACGCATGCAATTTTCACCGCACATATCGTGTGTGTTTCATAAATGCTACGGAACAATCAGCAATCTACTTAACAGATTATGACAGCGCTGTCAATCTGGACTAAGCGATGAAGCAAAACTCATAACATAAAAGAAAATGTTTGTCTTAACACTCAGAGCATAAATATAAATCAGCAATATTTTCTTTTACAATAGATAATGTGAATCTCATCATCATCAGCAGCAGCCTGACTACGCCCACTGCAAGGCAAAGGCCTCTCCCATGTCGCTCCAATTAACTCTGTTCTTCGCCAATTGCGGCTACCGTATCCTCGCTAATTTCTTAATCTCGTCCGCCCGCCTAACTTTGTGCCGCCGCCTGCTACGCTTGCCTTCTCTTGGAATCCACTCCGGTACCCTTATAGACCATCTCATAAAGCTCTATAAACAGTAACTCACTTTAGAAAAGAAATATTAAATACTCTAGCGTAAGTACATCGATAATGAACTTGAGCAAGGTGTGTTGCTGGGCGAGTTGGTTGGGATTCATCTTGAGAAAAAACAGCGCTTGCAGACAAAGGACCAGAACAAGAAGGACACACAACTGCGCGAAAAAAGTTGTTAGTCAGCGCAGTTGTGTGTCCTTCTTGTTCTGGTCCTTTGTCTGCAAGCGCTGTTTTTTCTCAACATCGATAATGGCGCCTAAGAAGAAAAATTCTGTGCGAACTGCATTATTTTTTTAATTTTCGGTGAAATTTGTAATTGTCAACCTTCCGAACCCCATTCATCAATAATATATGCTCCACAATGTAATTTTAAATGACCCGCAAAAGTGCTTTGACTTTAATCCTGAAGGTGACCACGAGGCAGGAGCAAGCTGATTTGTCATTGAAGCACTATTACTAGGCACCTTGCTTCTGCTATACTTTCCATACAATAGTTAAAATTATAACTCGTAGACTGACGACAGTGTTACTTAATGCAAATGCTAAGCGCTCCCTGAATTATGTTCATTAAAGAAGGCGCCGCCTAAGTTTCTATTCCTATTGTTTTGAAATGCAAGGACAGCAAGGAATTAGTTACAACTGCGAAATTAAGAGCGCCCACAGGTTCGAGCAGACAAATGCTTCACGCATGCTCGGATGGCTGCGAACATTGCTTATCAGGAAAGGCATACGCTTGTAGTGCTGGGATTCTGTAACCATTATCCCTTAAAAAAACGCTTCTGACTAAGTCGCTTGCGTAGTGGCGCAGAAAATAGCAATCACCCACCATGGTGGGTTTGTGGCTGCGACGTCTGACTATTGAGACTAAAGGTCGCGCTATCAATTGCCGGGTGCGACGTCTGTACAATTTCTGCGTTTATTTCTTAAAGTGAAATGCGTGTACATGACTTAGGAGAGGAGAAAAAAAGCCGCTTGGCGGGTTCGTTGACCTCACAACGACCTCAATGCTTTGGCGGCGAAACTTTACGGAGACAAATTAAGAAACAAGGTATTCTACATAAATTTGGCGGTAAACACTCTTGGTCCAATACATTGCGCAGACTTCCGAGCAATTCCAAGCAAATAATAATAAGAAATTCAACCACGAAATATTTGGCGCTTTAATAACAACATGCTACAAGGACGTATTCACGATGCAGTTAAATGGAATATAGAGAATCAAATAATTAGTGAAGCCAGATTTGTTCTGTGTGGAAGTGACAATCTTCCATCGCGATTGAAATCCATTAATATTTCTCGTACGTGTACAAACAAGTATATGTAGTGTTCTTCGGTAAATGGTCACTTTTTATTTTCTGAAAAGTTCGCATATATTTGCTGCAGACAAAGTTTCAGGTTCTTCAAAATTCTTTGTTCTGTGCGAAAACATGGTTACAATTTTGCGAGATCGCCACAGCGACGTTTTTCACCGCTTGGGATGCAATCCTTTTCCCAAGAAAACTGTCGCGTTTCTTTCAGAGCTTAAAGCCGAAACCCTTACCTTACATAAAAATTGCATTGAAAACGAGGAATGGTCATCGCAATGCGATTGCCGTCCTTTTCTGAGCACGGCCATATATGTGAGCCCTGGATACCTCTCTGAAATACACCACCGTATATTTTGTTGCACTTTCACGTAGATCTGCCGATTACAATGTTCTGGTTATGATTACTCAAATAACTTGTAGGTAATTAAGGCTTGTCCACAAAAACCGTAAAGACAGGGTTCTTGAATACAGTTAGTAGGCTGATAGTTTCGAAGCCTTTACAGAAATTATTGAATAACCTGACAGCTTTTTTTCAGTTCTCTAGATTATCGATATTTTAGAGGGTTTTTGTGATGTCATTTTCTATGTTATTTCATCGTAGACGAAATGGAAATATGCCTGAGGTCTGTGCAATGCATATGAGAAAATATTTCGAAAACCCAATATGGTCTAAATTCAACCTGAAGCCCCATACTACTCATAACACATGTGCATCATTGAGAGACTACATCCAGCATCCCACAGAATTTTTAATAGTTAGGTATGGTGGCTGTCTTGAACACATATCGAAACAAGAGGACAGCCTTCGGCGTGCTCACAGTGCGATCCATGCCACAGAGGCATAGCACAATGCATAGCCTTAATGGCACACGTTTTTTCGAACACATTGTCGCACCTCCTGCTGGTGCATCTCGAAGCTTGCGCGACAACTCGACCGGCGTCCATCGACGGAAATCAATAAATGAGTCGGCGGAAAGCACAGTAAACATAAGCAATGCACGACGTGCTTCTGTTGCCCACTCCTCGTGCTTTGCTCTCTTTTGTCCCCGTCTGTTGCCATTTACGTCTTGACGCTGTTTTTACCCCCCCCCCCCCCCCCCTCGCGCACGCATATACGCACACACTAAAAATAAATCCATCGCTTTTGTTGTCCCAGAAGGCCGCGCTGTGTCGGTTGCTGTGTATCCGGAGCTGTCGCGTCTGCGCGCCATCTGGCAGGAGTTTTTGTTGACCGGGATTGATTCGTCATCGATCCCCGGTGACAGCAGAGCGCGAGCACCACTTCCCTCTGGCTGGCTCCTCAAACGTTCTTGCGCCTGGCTGTGTCGTGTCTCCACTGCTTCCCTCCTGCCTTCTCCCTTACCCACAGCACCCGTCACACGCTGCTGCCAGGGCCAGCGGGGGACAAATGAGAGGAGGCCGAATCTTTGTAATTCCGGGTTCGATAGCTCAATGATTGAGTTCGCGGAGTTGTAGCCAGGGCGCTCAATCATATTCTCTCTCGGAGGCCTAGCATGCGGTACTTTTCGATTTTTTTCCTTCTCTTTTTTGAGTCTTCGTGTCAATTTTTCTGCCAGCATGAAACAGATTTAGCGAGAATCTGACCAGAAACGCATCAAAAAAAAAATACGCAAGTATAAAGCCATGGCGGCTATTATTATCACCTACAGAAATGACTTCGTGCTCGACAAGTGAACCTGCGTCGCTGTGTTTACCTTTTAACATGCAGACATAAATATCTAAAAAAAAACAAAGAAAAATTGCTCCTATATACGCGCTAAAATACTCTTCATCGCGAGATTGATTGCTGACATTTTGTGGCTTTTTTTTTTTTACATGGACAAGCAAGGGGAGATTTGTTGCTCTGAAAAGACGTTAGTTTTTTCTTGTCACACAGGGTGACACAAACGCACAAGAACTGACTTCTCAATGTTGCACATCATTAGACTTGACACACAGAAGCAGCAGAATATAGGACGCATTACTAGAGCGAAAAAAGTGATTAACACAAAGTGATATAAAGAGCAAAATAGGGGAACCAATTAAAACGTGCTCTAGAACATTTTTGATTCATATGCGGCAAATACTATGCAAGAAAATACTGTGCAGAATCTTAGTGTTTCGAGGTTTTCGAATTTTTTTCACTGATTGGCTACCAGACGAAGATATTCGCAGAATGAAATGCCCCTATTCCCAAGCCAGCAGATGGTGGACGACAATACGCATTGCTCTTGCGTATCCTCCATTTTCAATCAATAAACGTAAATTAGGAAAAGGAAACGTTTATAAACGGAAGTTATTTTATAGGAGAAAACCTTTGCTTGCTTTTTTTTTTCTTTGCAAACCCGCCTCCTGGGATATGCATGACAAACTATGCCATGCTTCTCGACTTTTCGAACTTTTTTCACTTTTCGAACAAGCTATATTGGACATCTTTGTCGCATATTGTGGAGTGGGTTTGCCAATAAATGACTGTCTTGAGCTCATCCGATAGCTATCAGATGCCGTGTTACGCTATGAGGGAGGCGGACGATGTCGTTCTACTGTCACGCATAAGCTAAATTCCTCCGATGGCAACCGCGAGCGTATAGTGGATAGGGCACAGTAGGTCCTCCCGGAGATCAGCTGAAGCCATGCGCCTCGTGTGACGGGTGGAGGATGGAGGAAGGCTGAATCTCGACTGGGGCAACTGGCAGTGATCCATGGCTCGTGAACGGAAGCGGGTGGTTGGGGCGGGTTGGATACCGTGGTAGTCGGAAGAGGTACAGTGTATAGGGGCATATTAAGAGCTTATGTAAGATTTGTACTGGGTTGTTAGAATGTTGAGCAGAAAACGAACCTGTATAGTTTCGTCTTTGTTCGAGAACATTGGCATGCATCCGAAAGTTGCACTTCTGCATGTGATGCTCATTTCACGCCATGATGCTGTTGTGACGCCGGCGTTAAGCAACCCAAAAATTGTTACTGCGCTCTTCCGCTGCATTTCTGTATGTAGGTAACCATTCATGTGAATAGTAATGAAGCAACCATTTTTGTATTTTGCTGCCACCTTTCAGCCTGTGAAGCGACTCTCTCGATCATTCAGAGACATTTTCTCCCCAATATCATCATAGGGTGTTTACTGCGCAAAGGAAAACAGATGCGCATTCGAACTTGATACCACATCCTGCGCACCTTCAGTATGCACTACGTGCACAGAAAGTGTATACCATGTCTCCCATGCCCCGTGCCCTTCCACTTTGCCCATTTCACTCCACAAGCAAAGGAAATCTATTCACATCTTGCTGTAGCGGTCAACTAGAAAACAAACACTGCCGTTTGGTTGCCACCTGAACTACATTGCTTTTGAAGAATCTGATCCCCTAGAATCACTTGTTGGGCACAACACCATATGTTTCACCTCCACTTTAGGCCTTGAAGGGTTGCTTGTTTAGCCTACTGCAATTTCAACGTATTAATTCTTCGCGTGCCGAGAATTTATCCAAATTTTCGTAATTATAAAGAAAGGATGAGTGTTGGGCACACCGACCGACACAAAGCAGCTACGCCCTGTCTCAGTTTTTTATTTTCATATTGTTTTCCTGAGATCTAGCTCTCCATTTTTTCCCCCAGGAAGAACACCCTTCGCGGTGGTGTCAGCACTCGAGCACTTTCAGCCTATGCCGAAATGCAATGATCAGTCCAGAATGAGAAAAGAAGAATAAAGGCGACTGGAGGGAATTGTGATGCTGCCCACTCTCAAGGTGAAAAAACGCTGAAGGAAGAAAGAGAGCAAGTGAGACGACGACTTGGGCGGCCGGAATGACGAAGCGAATAAAGTTGTCAAAGAGCGCGCTAAGTACACAGAGGCGCGCAGAGAACAACAGAGGCATGTGCCGAGAATAAACAGAGTGAGAACGGGGCCTCGGAGGCAGCTATACAGCTTTCAGGCCACCAGCTGGCGAGCGGGAGAAGTTCCTTTGTGTGAGGCCCTTGCCGAGCACGAAGCGATAAATAGAGCCGCACAGAAAAGCACAAGAGGGAGTTACTCGGCCGCCGCTTCATGAAGGTTTAACCGAACGTTGCCGGTACGTTCCGTCTTCGCACGCCACTGCCGCGGTAGGTGAGATTCCCATCTGGGCGGTGGCGATTGCAGCAACCGAAACGTGCTCTCCGGCATTGCCCTTTATATTTTCGGGCCGCTCCAGGCTCTCGCTTTTAGAAGAACGGACTGCCGACTCTCGCTTGCTCGGCGGTGTTCGCGAACGAAGGCGCGGGGCCCCTCTCTGAACGTGGCATCTGAGGAGCCATAGCCGCTGGGCATTATGTCTCCAGGCAGAGAAGGGCTGGAAAAAAGCGTGAGGTGCATGCTAGGAAATACCCGTGTCTCGAAGGTTACTTCGAAGATGTCATTGCTCTGGCACCAGACATACGTTCGCCATACCGGAAGGTAGGCAAGTAAGATTGAAGGCGCCATGCTATTTATAGGCAGCATTCTCTGCTTTTCCACTGTAAGCTATGAGCGAAGAACAAACGGGGACATTTAGTTTTTAAGTAGTGGGACTTCGAGCGAAATGCCTCCGAGGCGTTAAACGCCCATTTTGAAGCGCAGACAATGTACCCGAGAAGTGGTTGCTTTATTTGTGCATTAGCTATGCTCTTTGTCCATCGACGGTGCCACGAGACCTTTATCTTTCATTTTATGCGAGATAGGACCAAAGGGTTCTTGAAAAATCATAAGCATGCAGTATGCAGTTTTTTCTAAATTAGAGATTTTAAGCGTCTTGTCTCGAAAGATGTCATCTTTATAATGTACGCGTCTGAGAACGACGGGTAATCTGATCCCATCGAGAGCCTAGTGCGGGTGGCGATCTCGCCACCACCAAAAGTTTCTTTTAAGGGCACAGGCCCGGAAATATAAAGAAGCTCTTCTTTCATCGCACCACTGTTCGTTTTGAATGCCTCCATGAACACGTCACGGCAGTAAGAGCCGAACGCTTTCGCGGAAAAATGAAGGCGGGTTTGAGAGTGTCAAGAAAGGTGGAGTAATGGACTCCAAGTAAAAAAATTGGCGGGGTCTTAGCTTTGGTTAAGCCTGGTAGGTTGCGAAAGCAAAAGAGCAGCGCCTCCAACTGAAGGAACGCATTGTGCCGCGTCTACAGGTCACGCGTGGCTACCGGCCGCCGCTGCGCGACGACTCGACTTGGGAGCCCATCTCTCACCCTGGTATGACGTCGCGCTATGACGTCACTAGGCATGGCATGACGTCAGAAGTCAGTGTAAATGTCACGCATGGCTACCGGCTACCGCTGCGCGACGACTCGACTTGCTAGCCCAACTCTCACCACGGTATGACGTCAGAGGTCATTCAAAGGTCAAACGTGGCTACCGGCCACAGCTACGCGAAAGGCCGTTCATGAGCTTAGTATTGCTTTCGCAATAAAAATGGCATGCATGGGCTGTTACCTTCTGTGCAAGGAGGCACAGGAGAGTGCATTCACATTTAAAATTCTTCGAGCCACGTATGTCCTATTCTGATGATGATGATGATGGTATATGTAAAATTGCTCCTTGGTCGAAGGTATTTGGTTAGAAGAGAGAAGGACGAGGAGTGGAAGAAGCGCTTCAATGACAAGCAAAGAATTAAACTGGCGTTGAGCGCTGGCATGTCACTTTGCTTTGGGAAGCAGTTTTGCGAAAGAGAAAAGGAAAGAGGAGGATGCTGAAAATTAATAAACTTAGGTTATGTTCTTGCGTTCGACGTAACTCGGAAGGGTCAGGTCACATCTAGCTCCTTGAGCATTAAGTATTCCTGCTTCCGTAAAAAAAAATTAATAAGCTTGATTTCATTTCTGTGGCAGATAACGAAACTCTGAAAGCACTAAAATTTTTGAAAGAAACACCCAAACAGCCAAATATCGTTTTTCCGTCCAATTTTGAGAAAAAAAAAAGCATTAATAGAGTAGATATGTGCAAGTGCCGATACTTGCGTCTTTTATTTTTATGCTGTCCTGAAGTACAGGGTTGGTCAAAAGTTTCCAGGCCACAGGGTCTGCTTTTCTTTAATATATACTGGCACTAAAAATAGCGATAAAGCTATCAAGGTAGTCAGAGCTTAGAACGATACTTCTTGTACGCTGTACAGGTATTTTGAGCTTCGCGGGTATCGTAACTGCCTGACTGCACTGCTCAAAAGGAGACCCTTTGGCCTGGGAACTGTGACCAACCGTACACGTACTGTTTCATTTTATTTCGTTTTCATCTTCCTAGTAAATATCGTGTCGTCTGAATCACCGCGGGACATGTTTCTTTTTTTTGTTTCTGCGTGAGAAAACTGCCTTTCTCCCATCCTAAAAGAGCATTAGCTGAGGAAATCTCTCCTTTTTTTACTTACAATTCCAGCTCTTGGGCAAAGCATCGTAATGAGAGAACGAAGAGTTTCCATCGATTCAGGCCCCGATGGCCTCTGCCAGCTTGGGTCTACCAATTCTTTTCTTTCTTTCGTTACGGAGTTACAGCGTACGCTGATCTGCCGCATGCAGCGGCTTGCTTTGCCGAGCAGTAATTACTTATCTCAGCCTGCCAAGTCGAACCAGAAGTGCGCAAAATGTGCGCGGACATTGGCCACTAGGACGGCTAAGCTAAATCTTGGAGCACTTTTTCTCCCAGCATATTATCGCAGACATTACATTCTGACGCACACAGAAAGATGCACAAAGGCAAACGCAATCACGCATCTCAACCACTCAGCATCTGCAAAGCCTGAAGTATGCTGGTAGGATCACTCAAGCCGTACGATTTCATTCATCGGGAAAATGGAAGTTGGTTTGATAACTCAAGTCATTCAAAAAATACCGACATATATCATAAAAATAATTAAAAGCCTCCCGAAAAGTTAATCAGTAACAACAAAAAACGCTATATAAAGTATAATAATTTGAAAGAAACCTAGAAAAAATTTAATTACCGAGAAAAATTACCTGGCCCGAACAAAAATCACTCGAGATCCCTATGGCGCGACCAGCAACGAGCGAAGCAGAGTTGCACTGAGCACGTTGCTCAGTGCGAAAAGGGTAAGCGGCTGAACTCGGCGAGACGTTAAAGCGCAAAAAGCTGCGAGGGACGCCGAGCATGCTATCTAGCTGGAAGAGAAGTCGCTGAAGCTACGGCTCCTCAGGCCGCGAAATCAGCCCGGAGGACCAATCGCGCTGTCCAGGTCGAATAACGGATGGAGTGAAAGGCGGGAGCATGTCTGGCAGCCAAAGTGCTCGGTCTATAGAATGGTGCGGCTGCATAATCTAGGAGCCAGCCTATAGATTGTGCTATGCTTCTCCTGGAATGCAGACCCTGTGCACTACTCTCGACAACAAGACTACATATTTTTAATTTTTGATTTCACGCGCTTCCCTCCATCACCGCAGAGCAAGACGGGAAAGCCTGGTTGAAGGGCGCCAAAGAAGCCGGAGGTTCTCCGGAACTGAGACACTAACTGGCGGAGCTCTAATACGGTTCGCTGCTGAGGAAGCCATTTGTATGCGTTGGCATTCCAAAATGAACAGCGCTTCTCCTTGTCTACCCCCTTCATCGTTTCTTTGTTTGCGCTATAGGCTGTAAGAGAAGAATGCTGCTTCCAACGTACGCAACGCGTGGAAGTAATGAAACCAATTTCTGCTGAGAAAAAGAAACTGACTGCATTACGAACTCTGATTACTGACAATGCAAGATGCCAATAAAGCACTAAACAGCAGCGATGTTATTCTTCTGCCCAGGTGCGCAAGGCGATTGAAACAGCTGCTGGGAATTCATTTTTTCTTAATGAGGGCTTAATGGTTCATGTAGAAGGCTTGCATGCGATATCTGAAACGGCTTTTTCATTTTAACTCCAACGTTATATCGGGGTTTTCTGTTCCCTTTCATTTAAGACGAATATCGCCGCGGTTATAGTACGCGGTGCGACCTGACTAAGAAGGCTATTGCGTATTATTGCCTTGGGTGATAGTTTGTTTCTTTTGAACCAGAAATATTACTCGCTCGGCCATTCCTCTCGTGCTCTGCCTCCAACAGCGGTTTGAACGCCGTCGAAAATTTCTCCTCAACTGGCGATCGAGTTTCGTGCAGCATCTTGCTGCTAAAGTTCCCATCGACAGATAACGAAGCCAAAAGGGAATTCCCTGATGTTTTCACAAACTTTCTTGTGACGTGGATTCCGTGGGGAGGTCATTAATGGGTTCCATTGCTGCCATGTCCGGCAGGCCATCTCATGGCGGAAAGAGAAAGAAGAACATTTATGGAAACCTAACCACAGTCTTCAGACGCTGAGGCTCATTACGGGAAAAGTGTCTCATCAAACATTGCTCGGTCTTGGCCAAACAGGACTTCCGACAGCCTGATCCGCCAGCCGGTGAAAGGAAGACGGGGAGAAGAAGGCGCCAGCTTCGATGCCCTTCGGGCCCATTTTCAGGCCATGCCGCAGCGGGAGGGGCAAGGGGAAAGAAGAACTGGAGCGATGAGCTCGGAAGCCGTGGACAGAAAAGTAAAAGAGGGATGCAAAACGCCCAAGACTGCTTCCGGGTGAAAGGAAGATTTCTTCCGGTACGGGGGGAAAGTGGAGGGGCTCTGCATCGTCTTCCTCCATTCATCATTCGGCTGTCAGATCCTCCGGGATCAGGCGCGGCTGCAGGGATAGGCTTTCCAGTGGCGCTCCCTCCCATAGGAGCGCTGGCGGCTTCTTGGCCCCACAGCAGCAGCTGTTCCCGCAAACAAACGCTGACGAGGACGGCGCCGCAAGCGTGCAGCGGAGAGGCGGCATCGTGTAGCCGCCGCCTTGAGGCGCGCTCTCTAAGCCCCTTCAAGTCATTGCCGAGAGGAGAGACAGCGGACCACGGGGAAAGGCTTCGGTGCGCGCGCCGGATATGCCTCGATCTTGTCACGACGCCAGCCCTCGTGCTTCGATTCCGCGGGGAACCATGAGCTGACGTGGAATGACCCCACTCTCTTCTTTTCCCTCTCTGTACTGCCGGCAGGCTGAACGCCTTGAAGAGCTTAACGGACAGAAAGCGCTGCTTGAACGGAACAGCACGAATGAACACCGCATAGAAAGAAGCTTAGAAGTGTGGAAGAGCAGAGGCTCGTACTGCATAGCTTCTGAAATGTTACCGACCCGGCAGAATCTTCGCGCAAACTTCTTGGTGCCAGCTTTGATCTCCTTTCGACGCTGTGTAACTGCAGCGCTTTTTTTTCTTTAAGCCTTAAGCACGCCGTCCCAAAAGAGAAGTGATAAGCGAATCGAGAATAAGTTGCGATGGCACATGAGTTGTGTGTTTCGCTGCCAGGAAGCTAACCCTCGTGGTTTAAATGTTTGGTACGAGGCATTCCGCATAATCCATACAAGGAGTTGCAATGAAGCGCAACTGCAATAGCAAGTCGTTAATATTTATTAAATATCTGGGTTGAGGTACTCATATTTTGTTCCTAAAGGTTCGCTCATCAATGCGAAGAAAATCGCTCGTTCCAAAATAATAACTCCCAGCTGCTTCCTGTTCGTTTTTTCTTGGTCTGCTAGAGCAAGTTTTAATTTTCAAGGTCTTATCTCCGAACTCCGTGGTTCAGACTAGTTTCTCCTCGCTCCACAGTGTTTTTAAAAGGGTTGCAATAGAATAATACGGATAGGCACTTCATATTTCCTCACAGGACACTTTATTATAGCCGCTTTTAGTACGCTAGACGATGTTGATTATTTATAACAAATTTCACCTTCAATGCAAACTTACTTCACCTTGGGGGCTTTCCCTAAACACATCGTAGAAAGTCATCCGTCACAAAAGTGTCCAGCATGCACTGCAGGCACTCCCGCCGGACACGCCCGCCTTGAACACGCAGCAATAACTTCGTGTGCTCCGATGATTCCGTGACCGACCATAATCGGTCAACGAATGGCGGTCCCTACACGCGCAGACTCCACAGAACTTTCTTCGCAGGCACCAATGACTGGCGCCATCCTTTCTTCTCCGTGACAGCGGCGGCGGTGGCGGAGTGGTGACTGCCAGAGGATGGGCACCCCTCCCTGGAGTTCTGCTGCCGCTGCTTTGTGGCGGAGCGGACTGGGAGCGGCGCATCTACGGGAGAGGAAAGATCATTCTTCTCGGGCCGTCGTCGGCGTCGCCTTCGTTTTGCTCTCCGTCGCAGACGCGATTAATCCTGGCTCCAAGCAGCGCAGCACCGGAGCCGTGCAAGCGCTCTCTGACAAGCGCGCACTTCCTCACCGTTTGGCACAGCTACGTTTTTATTCGTCTGTTCTATGAGCGCCGCAAAGCCTCAAGGGCATCCTAAAGGTTCATCTATCACCGAACCCTTTTTGCTCCAATGCCTGGAAATCAGGGACTGTGTTTACTCCTTAGCCAACATACAGGCGACGTGAATATTCTTCTTTGCTGCCCTTGGAACCGTACAAAAATATTTTTATTGTATAGGTAAGGCTGTTTTAACTGTATTTTCGTGCCCGCATTTTGCATGATCGTACAATGGTAAAAGAACTCAAGGGAACACTTCAAGTCCGCCTGAAGGGAATGAATGATGTGATGGAGTAAATGGGTTAACGACTATATTTTCGGAATTGGCCATTATCGGCTTTGTATTCATACGTCCCTGAGAGTCCTTATACCACTCCTGGCGCAGTAGTGCAGCGGTTAAGCGACGCACCACTGCCCTGCGATGTCAGGTGGCAACAATGGGACTTGTGAGACCCAGGTTTCTCTTCCTGAGCAACCACTCGCGGCCAATCATTAATTTATCTGCCACCTGCCACGGTGGTCATGTTTTTTGACGTCACTAGTTCACGTGACCTAGGTGGCCACTCTGCCGTTTAGAATGCTTCTCTGGAGATTTTTCGAGATTTTTCGCCCACAGCCAACGACCACGACGCCGACGCCGGCTTTTCCGCAATACGGGACCTTTAACTTTATCGCATAAAAATTAAACCGCTTTATACTATCCTTTTGTTTTCATTGATTACATAAATTAGACTATTCAGTACTAAAAAAAAAACATTGCATAATTCGATATTTTTGGTATGGCTTTCTTGGATGCATATCTGTTCTGCTTGTAAGCAATATATCCTTACCGCTTAGAACTTAGAAAAGAGAAAGGAGTGCAGATTTCATTAACGATAAATGAAGGACATCATAAATGCGACCTGTCTCCTTCATTAACCCGAAAGTCAGATATGTGAACGGGCGAATAACACCGCTCGCATTCTTTACGAGTGTACATGAGATACCACCAATGGATTACAAATGGCGACATTCGCTGAAGCAAGATGAGGTCCATAAGGTGCTTCCAGCGCTAAAAGCGTCTACATCCAACGGCCATAGAAACTCAACGACAAGCGCCGGACATTCGAAGCCTTGAGTCTTCCAGGCTAGTTTGAGTACTCCAGGCCAGTTTGAGTCTTCAGCGCCACACTGCCCTTGGTGGAAGCCGTCGAAACTAAGAGCATTTTTTCCGGATTTACTGTCCTTAATGCAACAGCTGATAAATTCATACGAATTAAGCTTGAATACAGGCGTGTGTGGTGCAAAAGCGTCGCGTATACCTGCGATGTGCATATTCTAGCTGCATGCCGCGAGCTGGATAGAGCCTTTCTGTGAAGTCTGCATGAGGTGCTCAGCATCTCCTGGAAACAAAAGTTGCGAAGCACTTTCGCGCGCTTCTGAACAGACTGCGACCTTGTTTGCTAAGAAATGGGAGATGTTATAAGACGAGGCCTCACTGCGCGAGATTTGGAAATATTTATGAGCCTAGTGTAGGTTTACACTCCACATGAAGCCACGTTTTCGGAGTGCTGCTGACGAAAAAGCAATAATCCAAAGAAGAAAAGCTATGACCACATTATAATGGAACAGGAAAGAAATGACAAAGAAGGTTTTCAAAAGGCGTGTGTCATGAGCGATAAGCTTCAGGATCCGCAGGCGCTGTGCTCGATTCTTTTGAAGGCGAGTGCTTTTCTCAGTGGGATACCAGTCAGAGACAGCAGTCCCGCTAATTTCTCCAGATGTGCCTGCCGCTTGTCTTTCTCCGCGTTCTCCGGCCCTTGCACTTCTTTGGCAGAAAAATAAAGCAGCGAGAAGAAGAGGATGTTAGGACTGCTTGTAAGGAAGAGTCTGCAGGTATATTTTTGTTTCTGGTACAATAAAGGAAAGACAGCCAAGCTGCTTACTAGCTCCGGAGAAAAAAACGAAAACAAAAGGCCTCTTGAAATGAGACCCGTGTTATAAGCTAGAGAATTACTTAGCACGCACCTAAATGGGATGCACTCCGTGCAGACATTTTGAAGAACTGAAGAGGAAGCAAACAGTAAAGCGGATGAGGTCGTTAAATAACTCCTAAGATACCGAATGAGCAACAGGGCTTTGAAATGAAGTAAAGGCTTTAAAGTGAAAAGGGTGCGAAAAAAGAAAATCTCTCATTTATCTTCCGCAATCTTAACGAGTACTTCTTTCGGATATGTTCCCGCGTGTGCTTGGTGGATGGGCAGAAATCCGCGTGTTGTCTGAATCAAGATGATGGAGAATGTCTCGATTTCCGAGCATGCTGCAAAGCGCAGGAGTTTCTTGACATGTACAGTGACTGAATAATCATGCGCCAACTACGAAAAGCAGAAAAAAAATTCGGATAGCACCTCGTTAGGGCGTACCTAAACTGACAACTGCGTTTTCAGATGAAGGAAAAAAAGGAGAGCTAGTGCAAAGCTGAGTTTTTTATATTTTTCCAGAAATACATGCCTGACACCCGGCACAATCATAAATGAAACGCCGTCCTTCAGTGTCCTTTTTCGACGTGTTGCCAGGCCCTCATATTCCCTTCAGGCTTGCTTTCGGTGTCGTTTAGTTTCAAAGCGCAAAATGAGTCGGTATCTTCGTTCTGTATGTATATTTTTTAACTTCTTTCTTTTTGTACACGTTTCAGCGGATCGATGTGGCTATCCGACGTGCTGGTTTTCTTCTCGCGTACGTAGCTGCTCCTCGCTAGTGTGATGGGTTGACGGCAACAGTTCTTTGTTTTCTCTTCGTATGCTTTTCTTCGGTTAGCTCTGGTCTCGCTTTCATCTCGACATCCACTATTCGCAAAGGAGAGCCCGAGTCAAAGCAACGGGGTAAAAAGAAAAATGATAGATGACTTTCCAGTTTCCGTCGCCCGTAATGTAAGCTTTAGGAACGGAAAAGACGGAGGAAGTAATCAGGCATAAAGATGTGGCATCCAAAACATACGCTGGCTGAACAGAAAGCTTTGGGCTCGAATGAGCGGTTCGAAGATGAGGCTCAAGCGGAGGAATTACAAGTGTAAAGTATCAGAAGTTATCATAGCTTACACAGTGATCGTTGTGAGCTGGAAACACAAAGACATTAAAACATTGTGATGTGGAATAAAATAGCAATAAAAACTGAGTTGTTCGCAAATTGGACGCTTTAAATATTTCATGAACACATTGCGGAATAGTTTTCTCGACATCTCAGGACCTCTTGGCGGCATTTGTGGTGTTCCCTTGGCTGCTTAAAAACCTCATTGTCATCTTCGATCTCAAGGCGTTGTTGACTGGACACTGCTGCGTTGTATAGTGCGCTGTCCATAGACTTTAATGCTCAGCAAACATGACGGCTGTTAACAGCTTGAGCTGTTGAAAGTACGTTGCTCAGGCTTGCTTAGGCTGCTTAGTTCACAAGAGTGTTATCATGAGAGTACAGCTGCAATATAAGAAAGATTCACTATGGAGAAGCGTAGAAGCAATCGGTACATAACAAGCCCGTCCGAAAACAGGACATGACGCTGAATTCCTTACTTCCGTGCAATTCTGACACATAAAGAGTTATATTTGCGGGAGAGCATTGAAAAAATGGGTTCTTTGGTGTCGCGTCTAAGTCAGCGCTGTATCTGTCACCTTTTGCTCTCGTTCCTTTCCAGATTCACCGTTTGTTCTTTTTTTTCTTTGAGCATATACCAACTGGTAAAGCAATGTAACCATTTTGCTATGAAAAAAATGGCCTCGGCAGAAAGCTGAAAATGATATTACTGCGGGAGACTCGACCAGACGCTTTGAGCAGCCTGGTCGAAATGAATAGAGAGACACTAGAAGGTTTTTGGGGGTAAATAAAGAAAAGATTATGCATTAAGTTCTTGATACTAAAAAATCATGATTATAAAGATATAATAAAAAAACACAAGCACCACCATTCAACAATGACACAAAAGCTCTTCTGACCTTGAAAAAAGCCACGCACAGTCACAAAGGCAAAGGCAATCAATAAAGCTTCTACGATTAGCAAGTCGTGTCTCTTTGCGAAGAAAAAGAGAACCCAGCAAAGACACTTGTCAGCCCTGCCGATTCTTTGAAACGGAATAGTTTCTTTTGATCCTTTTGGACTCCGAATCTGATAGAAATACTCATCTGAGCTCGTGTAAAATATAAACCTTTTCCAAATCGTAGTCGATCAAGACGCGCTTTTTTTGCGAATGTGCACTCTCATGGGTGGTTCCCTTTAAATGCTCCTCGCACCGCTATGGACTGTGTACGGGTCGATGGAACTGCCCTTCACTTTTAACCTGGGGATGGTTACGGCTTCTACCACTTGCAGAGCTGATCCGTTCCGTCAGACGTGCACGAACACTGTGGGTTTTTGCCCAGCTCGCAGATAAAGTCTCGATATATCTTGTCTTCCTGACGTACAGTGCTATTCACAATCCAGCATTATTGTTTGAACCATTCAGACTATCGAGAATCTTTTGCTAACACAAAGAGGAAAACTTAACAAAGGTTTGTATAATCACAATCTTATGAATACAGTAAAATAGGTAAAAGGCACTAACATTGTAGAGTCCGGTTTTAAAAGGTTCCGAAATGCGATGAAATTGCGCGTTGTGGGTCAGAAAGCAGATGTACTAGTTAGCGTTCTGGCTGTAACAAGTTGATATCGCAGCACGTCCTTAGGAAATGCGCTACACTAGAGGGTTGCTGTGCCAATCTTTCCTCTTTGGTCAATAGGTGGAAACACAGATAAACTTGTGAAAGATCAAGGCTGCGATGCTAAACAAAAAGGCCCGCACAATTCATAAAGTGCCGAGGAAGAGGCGGTGGGGGGGAGTGGGGAGAACGCGTCTAAGTGGCTACTGGGCACTAAGAGGAAACTGCACGAAGCCGCTTACGACTGCACGGCGGTTCTCCTCGCACGAAGTGAATTTTTTTTTGTGTAGTACCACTCTGCGCCAGGGAAGTTATGCAGTGACGACAGACGCAAGCCAGAAAAAGAAAGCTTGTCACGGATGCACATTTGCGTGTGCCTCCAGGAGCAGCTAACGGGAGTGCGCATCTCAACTGGCCGTGGTTCGGCGGCGCTTAACCTCTGGTGATGGTGACCTGATGTGATGTGATGTCAGGGAGTGTGCCGGCACTCTTGATGTCGGGTCTCGTTTGCTGGGTTCCAAATATCAGAAGGTTTGGAAATATTTGAAGTTCAAGCCGGTGTAGTACTTCCCGACTTTCGTGGAGCTAAGTAATAATTTGAGAAAAACCTCGATATCGCTTGAATTAACTACGGACACAGATGTGGAAGCAAATAGGTAAGCCGTACTGTACAACAGCTCCGGCGCCCTTGAACACTGTGTTGGAGAAGGAGGTCTGCATGGTCTGGAAATATTAAAGTTGATAAATCAGAGGTTCAGACGTTGCTATTTTTTTGCTATTTATGATGCAAAGAAAAAAACGCTATCACGCTTCATGATTTGTTCGTTGCGCGATGTGTCTGGAATGTCAGCGCAGTCTCTGCAAGAGTAATTTTTCACCACACGTTGAAATATATGCGTGCGTAGTTCGTCCCCTGTCGCCATTTTTCTCTGTACGCCTCGGCGTGTACGTTATTGCGGACAGACGGCATCTCGAGTTTTGAAATATTCAGGACTGGCCACCGACATTGCCCTCAACAGTGCTGAGCGCTGCGTTGTCGCTGCAGCTAAGTAACCAGCAAGAAACCCATGGCCCAGCGAATCCGTATTTGTCGCGAAAGGCAAAGCGACGGAGAAAAAAAGAGCGTGATCCCACTTTCTCCTCGTTTCCGCTGACATGTGGCTTGCTCGGTCGCACGCACACACGGACCAATATGAGCAGGTTCCGGCACAGCCAGCGCCGCACACATTCTCCGACTAGAAATAACAAATCGCCAAGGGAACTGACAGCGAGGCTGTCAGGAGCTTCGTTCGGTCCGGTGGCGAGCGAAATACGAGAAGCAGGCCGGGCGCTGCATTCGGAAGCGAACCTTGCTTCGCACGGGACGTCCCGCCATGCAATAATTATCACGAGTAAATGACATCAAGAGTGAGCCCTCGCAGAGCGCTGGCCGCTCCGTGAATATCTTACGAGGCAAAGCCAGAGAGATCTTGGGGCCCTCCTCCCTCCGCTTAGTACGTCGGGAATCCTGACAACCCAGCGGATCGCAAAAGATCGGCCTCCTCCGTCAATCTGAAGAGCCTTCGCGGCTGCTGCTGGCTAGGATGGCCGTGAGCTTAGCTGACAGTGTGCGGCCAATGTAAAGGCGGTGACACTCAACCTTTAGCGCCGAAAAGGTTTGTTGGAGTTACCGCTACGCGCGCGGACATTATCCTTAGGCGACTAATGATACAGGCGCAGTGTGCATCGTACCAACTGAAGCGATGACGCAATACCTATACCGGCGCATAAACACAGTCACCGTTATTGTTTGAATTAAGTATATGGTGTTTGCAATTAGAATGCAACGAGCCAAAGTACAGTCGCGAGTAAAAAATATTAGCACACATGACGAAACACCGGAGCGCCGGAATGACAACGCGTGGTGCTGCGGGTGAAAAAAAGGCTGATAACGACAGTGCCGGGCTATTCCCATTCTACTACATTAAGAGGCTCAGCGGACTGTCATGGCCCAGCAAAATTTATTTTTATGTCTCGCCCTCTCTTTTTTTTTATTATAGCCTATTGTTCCCGCGAGTTCCTTTTGACAAACCATCACAGACATAGAAAAACACTAATCAAAATTAAGCAATCTTTGCTGATGATTAAGCAATCTTTGCGCATGCACAATCACGTATGGTCAGCACTTCGATGCTCGGGAAGTGACACGCTTGATAAAACTTACTTCCTGCCGTGCTCCCCTATGCTGCAAACATGGAAACGGCCCGATAGGCAGGTCTGCGTACCGCAGCGCCGCGTGGTGGGATATCAGTCCTGATCGCCAGTGATTTGTGCTGATATTTATTACTCGCGACTGTACTCTACACGAGACACATTCAAATGATTTGTACCTAAGATCCGAACAAATAATGGTTATCAGATGTTGAGCTACACTCTCCCGCATCAACTAAAGAAGGAGTCCGAATTGATGTATAGCTAATGCCAAATTTGTTATGCTTTTATTGTTTTTCTGTGAAAGATGATGTCATGGTGTGTTCCCCTACAATACCTTTGGGGGATGCGTCGCCCTCGTCAAGCCTTCTCACTGTCTTTTTGTTGGCGCACCCAACATCGACATGGTGCTAAATAAACGTGATTCTGATTGTGATTAATTTTGATCTGCCATTACGGTTTTCTTCATGAGTTGCGATTGCTTTGCTCAAGTGTTATAGCGCATCAAGGATGTAGCTGCTTTTGAAGCATTTCAAACAAGAAAGTTGGAGAGTCTACAAGATATCTCTATGCAGAAGATAACAGCTGCAAGAAAAATGAACAAGTAAAATGAAACAAATACAGGGAGTCGAACCAAATGAGCGAAGAATACAGAAAAGTGCCCCTCTACTAAAAGCAATGCTTTCCTTGCAGAAAAAAAAAGAATAACAACCGTTTCACCGAAAGAGAATCGATTCGTTGACAGAAATGCCGCAGGCAAACAAAAACCATTCGTTGCATTTATACTATTCCTTAAGGTGAACGACCATGAAAGGGGACTGATTTCTTTTCAAAACGCCGATTCTCGAAGATTCAGCTGGGAGTAGAAAAACAGAGAGGAAAAGGGACTCTGACGTGCCTCCTCTGTGGATCTTTATCAAATCGACAGGAAACATCAATCCTATCTGCAGGATCTCTCATGAATGTCGTTCGTTTTGCGACCACCCAGTTTTTCCGTCTATATTTTGCCGATTTCATAAAACGCTTATCCGGCTGCGCGAGAAAAAGTAAAATGCAAAAAGCAGAAGTAAAAAGTAAAAGTTAAGTAGAAAGAAGTAAAATGAAGAGCACTCTAGCTGGCTATGTCACACTTAACAAAAGAATGGCCTACGTAGACCATCAAAAAAAAAAAAAAAGAGTGCATAGACAGCGCCGAGCTCGGCGCAATGGGAGATAAGTGCAAGATTGACTGGGAGAAGTAGCTGGGGGAGAATAGCGCGACATTTGAGCGCATGGCTGTCTCTTCTTCGTGTTGCGCAGCCAGGAACAGCGAGGCGCTCACATCACACTGAGAGAAACAAGCTCCATTCGCTTCGAGCTCGGCGGATGGCGTTCACGCCCGGCCGCCTTCTTGTTGACGGCGAGTGAATGAGCACTCTTCGAAAAAGGTGAGGAGGCCCCGTGCCGACTGCGTCGTCGCGTGAGAAGCGCTAACAAAGAACTCTGAAACGCAGCGGTATCCCGAAGATCGGTGGGTATTCAGGGTGCGCCCATCTCTTGGTGTCTTCTTTTCAGCGCTTTAGCAACCACTGCACTGGGATCGTAGGCGGAAGGAAATGAGATACCCAAGGATATGAATTTCCGGCGCTAGTCAGATTACAGAATGCCGGAAGCAAGGAATACGACATGAAGACTGTGAATGCCGAGCGCTGAAATGGACAGGAGAAAGAAAGACTGACAGAATAACGGAAAAGCAGGCAGGTTAGCTAGGAAATCCTTGTAGTGGGCTACCCTACTCCAGGGGACAGGGGATAAAGAGGGTGAAAGTTTATGAAACAGACATAACATGCAACTGAAAGGAGAAGGGCTTTTTATCTCGCGCTGTTTGGTCACTTTGTCGTCGAAAAGTTGGGAACTGTTCATGCGTCAGTGATTGGCAAACGGCTTGTTTACTTGATGAATACAAAAATAAAAAAGTACTTAGCTCTTCTATTGCTGGTTTTCACTGTGGTACCCAGCTTTCATGCAGACCAACAGGATAACAAACATTGAAAAGTGTCGAATGCGGCCTTCGATCTTTGTAGTTATTGTTCTTTCCTCTGAAAACACCGCATAGCGTGGGTACGCAAGGGTTTTTCTTCTCGAAGGTGGTCCACAAATAATGCATGCAACGCATAACTAACGGTCACAGCCACAGGAAGAGACGCGTTCCGCAAACGGCGGCGAAACCAGCCTCACTCAGTGGTTTCTCCAGGGCGCAATGGCAGGAGCTGTGCGTTCCACAAACGCACGAACGAGATGTGCGCGCCACTGTTTGCCGCTTGATCCTTGATTCACCCGAGCTTGATTGTATGGTTTTGAGGGAAGAAAATGGCGCATTAACTGCCTCACATATCACGATAGGCACCCTAAACGTGCTGCAAGGGAAGAGATAAAGGATGGAGTGAAAAATGGAAGGAAGAAAAAGGTGACGTAATGGAGGGCTCCGGAATTATTTCGACTACCTGGGCATGTTTGTGTGTGTGTGCTCGTTTTGCGTTTCTCCTTCATTGAAATGTGGCCGCCGCGGTCGGGTTCCACCCCGAGTATTCCGACTCAGTATACTAGCGCCTTAACCACTGAGCCAACCCGAGCTCCTCCGACAGTTTCTTCCCGCGATGTTCGCCGAGCTTTACGAACCAAGATGGCTACCATTTCTCTAACAGAGCGCTTACGACCGAAACCACTGATCTCGAAGCGCACTCGAAGCGCGCTCGCCGCCAACGCCCTGGAACATCTCGAGCCCCCTCCACTTAAGGAGCGCCTCATAGCTCCAATCCGCGTAGAATGCTCGTAGTTCGCAGTGCAGCCAGTTTTCCGTTGAACATCTAGAACTATCCTTAGCTTGATGTTTCATGTAAGCAAGAACGCCATTTTTTATCTTGGCGCCATCTTCGTTGTCACGATTTTTGTTGTTGTTTCGGCTGTCGTCTTGCGTTTTGATAGATGCGACGAATGAAGACCCTGGTAATGCATTTCGATTTTTTGTTTCCAGCTTTGATGAAATGACTGCAAAAATTTATTCGGGGTTTAGCACCAAGAAATTACTATATTATAGCATAGCGAATAGGTGCACGAGGATAGCAATACAAGAACACTACTATGGAGTGCTGGTCCCGTTCTGTGAAATATTCGCTTCCATCGGCGTTTCGAATACAGCGCTCACTGAAAGGAAAAATCCGTTTTTAGTTTTTGCCCTGAAGAGTCCAGACACCTCTGTAAAGCCATTGCTTGTGAAAAAAAAGCATGCACCGTACAAGCATGAGACTTCGGTCACTCTACCTTTATCAACAGACTTCGTCGTAAATTTGCTCTGCCACTCGAAAGTGACAATTTATGGTTGACATATTCCAGGATCCACGAATGCTCTCCATAAAATATGGTTTCACCGCCTTGAGAAATAGGCCAGCGTTCCGCATATTGTGTGCTTCCCTGTGTGCACGGAAGCAATCTTTACGAGCTAGTGCAAATGCTCGTAAATAATTCTTAGACATAATTCTGCTATTGTTCGGTTATACTGCCAGCGTGAGCGAAATCGGAGATCTGTTGTTAGGGTCTGCTTTCCAAGGTCCGCCTTCGGAAGCTTTGTTAGTGTAGAGGCACTTTCGAGCCTTTAGAAGCGGAGCTAGCACCAGGAAAAAAATTCATCCGAGAGTAGCAGTTACGTGTAGAGATGATATCTCTTTGCCGAGTGGCTTGCAAACCCACTCCCATTCTCAGTAAGAAAGACAAACTGCAGAAACTAAGTGTAAACAAAGATGGCACGGGCGAGGCCGGGCCACTAGCGGTGGACGCATAAATGTCAGGACGGCACGGCAGACAGACGTGACCACGAAGCTATTTACACTTCAACCTAATCACAGACACGTCGGATCGGTCTACCGGACATATGAAGGCCGAAAAAAAAAAAAAAGACGGAGAAGGGCCAACCGGCGAGGAACGCGAATGCCACTTCATGCGTATAACCGCATCGGACAGCAACACGGCGGGAAATGAAATTTATGGCGCCAGTCGAATACTCCTCGCCGGCGCCTCTTGGCGAGGCCGCGCGCGTGAGGCCGCAGCTCGGGCCTCTGGCACGCCCGGCTAAAGCGGAGCAGATGCGGGTGCAGCACGAGAGCGGCAGCGGAATACGCAATGAGCAACGACAGAAGAGGGCAAATTTACTGCCGGCTACGAAGGTTGTTGACAAGAAATCGTCCCTCTGTGCGCTTCCGTTTTATTCCACGAAAGACTAATGGTCGCGCTGTCACAACAGTATTTGCTGCGCCAAGCGCTTTCAGTTTTATTATTTTTTTTTATGTCTTCGTGTGCGTGCGGCTGTTTGGCAGCCCAGATGCGAAAAGCCGTCTTATCTTGATGATGCTTCGCAACATCAATACATTTATTTTCCGTGCAACATTACTGAGATTTTATTCTTTTAATCCTGCTTGGAAAGGTTTGCAATTCCGACACTTCATTTATACAGAGCTCTGCAACATTGCGCTTCGTTTGCAAAGTGGAAATTACGTAAGGCCTACCTCATTTGTTTTTTAACATATTGATTGCGAAGCCTAATCAGCAGGACCACCTCAAGAAATCGGATTGTTGTAGCAAGTTCTTGAAATGTAGTATTTTGGTCGGTGAGATTCTGGGGTATGAAAAAAAAAGCAGAAGGTGGTCCTTACTACACGACTCCATTGTTGTATACGTTCTACCCAAAGTCGTTCGCCGCCGTGGTGGCTTAGTGGCTATGGTGCTCGGCTGCTGGCCCGAAAGACGCGGGTTCGATCCCGGCCGCTGCGGTTGAATTTCTTTGGAGGAGAAATTCGAGGCCCGTGTATTGTGCGATGTCAGTGCACGTTAAAGAACCCCAGGTGGTCGAAATTTCCGGAGCCCTCCACTACGGCGTCTCTCATAGCCTTAGTCGCTTTGGGACGTTAAACCCCATAAACCAAACCAAACCAAAGTCGTTCGTCGGGAACGAAGCGGAGAGAGGATATCAGCGGAGGAATAGAGGGTATTCAATGTTTGATGTTAATTCGAATATCTCTGGCGCTACTTCGCGTCTCTGACTTTGTCCCCATCTTTGTGCGGTGCGACCGTCCCTATGAGAAAGAAACTATGACTTTGTCCTGGTGGGCGCCCGATGCACCACTCACTGCGTTCACAAGAATAGCTAAAATGAAAAAGTAAAAAAAAAACATGCCAAAAATGTTCACCATAATTAATGGGACTATTGCGGATGGAAAATCTTTTTCCTGTTCCGCAGCAATGATTGAAATTCCACGCCTCAAATAAGCTAATTTTTTTTTAAACGATAGAGCCCTAGGCCAGCCTTAAAGAAGTTTAGCTGCTGCTTTCCAGTATAAGGTGGCCACCAAACACAAGAAAGTGGATAAGGTGCACTATTTTTTATAGAGAAAAGAAAAACAGCAGGATTGCATACAATTCTCCAGGTACTGTGTCTAGTTGTCTGTCTAATAATAATATTATGCCGAATAGTGTGCTTAAAGCGTAATGCCGCAGGCGTTAGCGCCGGAAAACTTGTTAGGAGCTTGCAAGGTTCTCGAAGTGCTCTCAGTGCTTAGAAGTTCTCTTAACCGAGACCTTAGTATGTGCACAGCGGCAACGCGAGAAGGTCACGTGTTCTGGCCGCCTCCACGTCCCTCAGCGAGATTATTCAGACTTGGTTGCTTGCAAAGGCTATACCAGTCTTTAAGGGTAGATAACAGGCATCCCACGAACAAATTATCGATTGTGTAGCAAATTAACATCAGTGGAAGATATAATAATTTTAACAATGAAGCCTTTGTTATCACAAACAAAGGATGAACACCGTGTATTCAGAGTTAAACTTGAGTCTTGTGTACGTCGAAGACTATTTTGATTTGGTTGGTGAAGATAATTAGCAGTGGCGTGAGTCCGCCACAAGTAGTTAAGAATGGGTTTTCTGGGAAGAGAAGAGTAAAAAAGGAGGGGTGAGGTCAGAGTGCATTCCAACAGAATGGGCTTCGCTGATGGCTGTCACGAGGCAGTGAACTGCGCCAATAAGGTTAGCCGCTAAGTGCACAAAGAGTGGGTAGGTTCTATGGCAAGCAGCCCACATGACAGCGCTAACTGATTCCTTTGACCTCAATGGCCCCGAAAGTGAGTGTGATCTGGAGAGAAGAGGCGTCGCCTGCGATAGGCTAATTGACATGAGGCAAGTGGCAAAACATTATTTAAAGCTAGAGAGCAATCGCTCGTGAGGAAGGTGAACTGATTACGAGGATAGTCTCGACCATCACAAACAGCACGCAGATTCCGGACGCGCCTGCGCCCGGCGGATGCATGCGCGTTCGCCGTCCCTGTCGTGCAGCAGCCTAACGAAGCTGTTCGATAACTTTCCTTTCGTGACGTTTTTCTAATTTAGGCGTCCGTTGGCGGCGGCCGAGCCTAGAGGTGGTGTCTCGTTTCTTAACTCGCTGTCTACCACGGTCAACAGCTCGCACAATGAAGCGGCTGTCAAACTTCAGTGTAATTTATTGCTCAGTGCTACCTTGCTCTTGCTTCGGCGACGACGCCGACAGTGGAATCTGAAGGAAAAAAAAAACACTGTTGGGATTGAATGAAAGTAAGCTAAACAAAAATTGCCAGGACTTCCTCGTTCCGTCGCAATACAAGCGAGTTGGTTTTTTTTTTTTTTTACAGGTATAGACGCGCCACTTAATTTGAGTGCTCAGCGCGTAACATAGCTATAGAAACCCGCTGTTGGTTCTCGTAAAACACGCCATCCAGGACACCAACTTTTTTAGCTGCTCTATACTAACGTGGTTTTTATTCCTCTGTAGGCTTCCAGGCAACTGCTTCTAGAGCCTCTTAAATCTGCAGGACCCTAGGTAAAGAATAAATTATGAACTGAGAGGCGAGAGGAAGGAGCTGAAAAAGAAAGGCTGGCGGCGTATCATGTACTATCGGGGACAAAAGTGGTATACTATACGTGGCGGCAGCCGGAGCAACGGAAAACTGCGTTGCAACGCCATCTACAGGCGGCATCTCGGACCCAGACAGCCAATCTATGACCTTTATTATCAGCAGGCATGCTGCTTGGCTCGTTTCAATGTTTCGCGCTTTAGCTCGCCAAAATGCCGAGCGGCGCTGCAGTAGTAGCAATCTGGTGACCCTCTTTTCATTTTGTGTCTTCTTTTTTTCAACGCGCGTTCGAGATACGGCTTGAGAGCCAGCGCGCGCACCGTCATGATGCGATCAAATGCCCGCGCGCGTGTGGCTAACTTGTCGTGGAAGCAGCACATCTTTGAAACATTGAAACGAGCCAAGCGACATGCCTGCTGATAATAAAGGTCACAGATTGATGTCTGGGTCCGAGATGCCGCCTGTAGATGGCGCTGCAACGCATTTTTTCGTTTCTCCGGCTCCCGTCGTGTGCAGTATACCCCTTTTGTCCCCGATGGTACAATATTTTTGGACAAACATATTGGATATTAGAAAATTGTAAGGTACTCTTGTGAAAATATTGGAAGTAATAGTTTTTTCTTCCGATGTGCAGCAACATCTTTCTTTCAAAAAATTTACATCGCTCGCATAGAGCAGCTAAGCCTGCCATAGAAAAGCAATAGGGAACGCTTTTGACGGTCGCAAAAACGTTAACAGCAAAAAAAAAAAAAATGCAGTCCTGCCGACGGGAGATCTGCAAATATAGTGATTGTTAAAGTGAAGTCTTGCAATATATGAAGAAACTGCGTCCATAAAATTTTTCCCGTTCAAAAATGCTTTTGTCCAGAATTGTTGGGTATGTCACACCAGTGAGCCCGCATTGGAGCCAACAGCGCCGTAAGCATAGCACAAAAACAAGAAACGCCTGGCAGTGGCAGGCCGCGATACCGCCGGCGGTGCGTTAACACTTTTCGGAGGCCAGCGATGTCGCAGGCGCGCGGGGATGCGTCCGCTCCATTAGAAGGATGATTCAGCTGTCAGGGTGCGTTTGAAATAGGGGCGCTCTTCACCTCACCACACGTGGGCTTAGCTCTCTCTCCCTCTCTCTCCTACTCCTGTCCCGACGAGAAATAATATTGCTGCTCCGCCCGATGGTTAGCCGAGACAAAGCGCGCGCATTAGGACCTCTCCCCGCGCGCTCGAAGTGTCGTCACCCCGCAGTAATGGCGGGACCAGGCGGCGCCGGGGGACGAAAGCGATGAGAGTGCGGAGATAAGGATCACATTTTCATACCGCTCGTAATTAGACCCTGAGTGGGACCGGGCTTCTGTAAAAGCTCGCATATACATATATTGACGCGGGCTCTAGATTAGTAAATCGTTGTTTCATTACATGGTTGAATGCTTAGTGCGACGGTTTGGCTTAATGGTGACCACTACACTGCGAGCCATAAAAGAGATCATTAATAACATCACTTATCTGTCACAGCAGATTCTTAAACAACATTTCCCCTACACAGTAAAGGTTTGTTAAAATGTAGAAATTACTCCTATAACAGTGAGTGGCCAAGTGCAATATGAAGCGCGCGAAGACTCCTGAATGCTTAGCCACATCACTGCCACCAGAAATAAAATCGAACAGGGCTCTCTCAAGTTAACCACTTGTTGTGCCAACAAAAGGGTCATCTTTATGGCTTCCGCTGCCTATCGTCAAAGAGGATTGAGTCAGATCTTGGAGTGATGCAGGGTATGGCAGTGATACAAGTTTGAAGGACTGAATGTCTAATGCGCTCGAAGCATGTCTTCGACGTCTTAAAATATGTAACCAGTGATCGTAGATGGAAGTACACTTAAAGCAAGCCTGATTTTTTATTTGCGGCGGAATGGCGAGGACAGAAAAATCTGGTTGCTGTGCGTATATGGTTTCACACTTGCATAGATATACACTTTATTACCTGCCGCTAAACCTCATCATAACAAAGTTCAAGGGGCCCGACGATTACTTTTTTACAGCCGTAGCTTCGTTATAACCCGTGTTGGCCGAGCTTCCAAGGGCAATTCCTTCGTTATATCCAATATTTCGTTTTAAGCCGTTTCGTTATAACGGAGTTGTACTGTATTTCTGTTTACGTTACTTTATTTCACTTAACCGTGGTTGCCGTGGCCGACTCATGCACTCGAAATTAATTAAACTTTTACCATCTCCGTTGGGAATTGAAGAGTGCGATTAAACAAGGTGTATTAGAAGTAGTGGGCTGGGAGGATCTGTGCTCATATATTTGGCAGGATTTCGTTCATAAACAAAGTAACAGTTGTTTTTCAACCGTGTCTCATCTTGTATTTCACTGACACGTCAGGTAACGACAAGGTAAAATGCGCGACATTGCTTATATGTGCGTCGAGGGAAAGCTACCGTACGAAATTCATCCATTAAAAGTAGCAGAGCTATAGACACCCGATGTCGCAATACAAACTCAGATTTTAAGATGAGAAACTGAAGCGGGGGAAAAAAAAATATGTGCAGCTCGAGCAATTTCCGGGCATCGTTCCTTATTATTCTATTTTTATTTATTTATTCTATCTACTGCTTTGAACAGACATACATGGCCTAATTAGGGGCAGATGCTAACGTCTACATTGCCTTATGAGGCCTCTGTCCGTCTGCAGTCGTGCGCAGTGCACGTACTGAAACGAAAGGACGAAATACAGGTGGAAGCACACCTTGGGATTGTTTAAAATGCAACAAAAAACTGAAATATCACTCAAAACAAATATAATTTTGTAACACACAAATGTATAAGTACAGAACATGAGAATGATTAATGAAGTTTCATTTCATTCATTGGGATTTAACGTCACAAAGTGACTCAGGCTATGAGGGACGCCGTAGTGAAGGGCTCCGGAAATTTCGACCACCTGGGGTTCTTTAACGTGCACCGTCATCGCACAGTACACGGGCCTCTAGAATTTCGCCTCCATCGAAATTCAGCCACCGCGGCCGAGATCGAACCTGCGTCTTTCGGGCCAGCAGCCGAGCGCGTAACCACTGAGCCACCGCGGCGGGTATTAATTGAGTCGTACCGTGAACAGATAAGGACAGTGTTAGATCCATTTACCATAGGATATGAACGAAAGGGGCGTCTTAGATGTGGGAAAACAGAGAAAGAAATTGCATATGTGCATAATACATTCTTAAAGCACGAACTGCATGAAACTTATCTTCATCTAATGCGATGGTTCATTAAGATTCAGAGTACACTTTTATAGCCTGGGTTTGTTCTTTGCATCATAAAACCAGCGCAAAAGTCAGTTGGAGTGCTTTCCAATGATCATTAGCAATTACTTTCAACGTGGACCGTGAGGGCACTTGCACCTGCCCAAAGGGCCTCAGCTGCAAGGCGCTGCTGCTATCGCGTCATTTGTAGTGAGCAGCAAACCTATGCCGCGAGACCGAAAACATTGTGTGCTTGTATTACGCATAGCGCTCAGCGAGCTCTTTTCAGGCAACTGGAAGCTCTTACTCTGTAGTGCGTAGTATGTAACTTGTGTATCGTAGCACACGTCAGGTGTTCGCAGTGTACAGCCTCAAAAGCGCTGTGAGGCGGGGAATATCCGTCCTCTGTCTGGGCTCGCAATTTCGGCAGAAAAAAACACTGCGGTCACCAGGCTGAGCTGACGACCTGCTAACGGAGGGGGCGCAGATTTTATGCCAAACGACTCCGATTAACGGGCCATGGGGCTGCTTATTGCATCCGGTCTGCCAAATCCATTTTGGCACTACATAGTTCTTGTAAGCGCTGTGCAGGGCAAAATGAGTACCCTCAAAAGCAGTTTTCAAATTTCTTTGTCCTTCAGTATTTATTCGAATAGGCGGCGAAGAGAAAGAGTTCAAAACACGCTTATCCGTGAGGCAACTTTAACCTTTGCAAGAGCTGGGATGGTGCGAAATGGTCCAGCCGGTTAGAGTGTTTATTAACCCTGGGTGTAGTGGAGTGGGATGTCTCTCTTGTTTGTGACGGGATATTCGCGTCAGCTCTATGGGCAAGCTGTAGTGAATGCCTTTTGCTGAATGTGCTGCGTATGTAGTGTATGTATGGGTATGTTGTTAGCTGTATGTAGCGTGGGTATCTAAGCTATTCATGTGATGTCATGGGTGCCATTTTGTGGTACAGTTCTCCGCTTCAGCTTTGTAAACCGGAGTAGGTGGCGATAAGCCGCTTAGCCTTCCGCCGTGCTACATGCACTACAAAATGGCCGCCACTGTGATGTCCGCGCATACTTCCTATAGAGTTATCATTAAATACAAATCGCACAGTCGGTAAGCACAAAAAATGACGACGAGGCTTTCATTTTTCGTGCGCTTATGTTCCTTCATTCGAATCAACTCGGCACATAGAAGATTATAATGAGAGCTGTATTTCTTAAATAAAATCGACGTGGCGTTTCTTCGTCGTTCTTCCGCAGTTCGGATCGCTTTTAGTAATTCCCCGCATGTTGCAGACTCGTTCGACCTTGCTCTGTCCTTTTGTATCGCCGCTAGCTTTATTGAAGGGTGGCGTAAGTGAGTCTGGAGCGCCTGGAAAGTCCTTTAATCTGCCCGACAGATATAAGCGGCAACGGCAGCAAGTGACCAAACTAAAAAGAAGCCTGGGTTGTTGGTCCCCGACTTTAATGTTGCGCACCCGAAACCAAAAGGCCCAATTTGGAGGCCGAGATGACAATACTCTTAGTAACCGAGTTCCTCTACAATATTGCTACAATAGGGCAAGGTCTTCGCTCCCGCCGCCCCTAACCTTCTGTGCTTCAAAAAGGCAGAACATGTGAGAGTGTCTGGGTCCCCCAAGAAAATTACATTTCGAGACAGATTACATGTTGAGACTAAGACAAGAAATGCAACATGAGCCTCTGTTCAAGTCCCTTTAGGTAGAGCGAGCAGGTGGGTCACTGAAAAGAGGGCAGAGTAAGAGTGCTTGCCTGCCAATATGCGCTCATTCAGCGTGTTTAACTGTGTCCTTGGTGGAAAACATTTTAAGCTTGCCCATATGTAAAGCGACCGTAAAAATTGCGACAAATCGCTGAATGGAATATTTGTCATTTAATCAACTTCAAACCCGCCGTAGTCGACGCTTAATATCTATGCCCACTCAGCCTGTGCGGCTGACTGCTGGATTACCATTAATTAAAAGACTAGCGCATAAAACAGGGACACAGACACAGAAGTAGACAGGATGAGCGGTGCGGTACGCAGGGGTTGCGTACAACAAAACTTCAGCGGCCGCTTTCACCCGTTCGGAATGATCTACTGGTGCACTCTTGCCCATCATGAAAGTGGCTGTCCTATTCAAGTGCGCTCTGTGTTTGCAGGTAGTATGAGGGTGTTTGCAAAGAAATTACCGCAACGTGTGATTAGCGCACGAGAAAACACAGAAGAAAGCGCTACTATCAAGTGATTTATTGGCGAATATATCTCAGGAGTACAAAGGCAGTGGCACTCATCAAGTGGGCAGCGAAAGCGAAAAAATTTCGCCAGTGGCCGTTAGCTATATAGAAGCCGTATAAAAAAAAAATATACCTACTTTCGCATTGCGAGGCCAGTGCTGCGAAAACGTGCAACACCCTATTTAGTGTTTGATGGAGCATGTCTCCCTTAGTTCACGGGCCACTCTGTGGCTGTTTCTATATAGCGTGGCAGCCTCTCCGAAACTAGGGTTGCATGATCAAGCAATCCAATGAAAATGGAGATATGAGGTAGCGCCATTCTTAACTGATGATTCTCGCTGAAGTCTCCTTGAGAGCTTTGTTTCACTAGCGACGATTGTGGGAAGTATGCCAACTTTCATGAAATGCTATGCCAGACTTTTGGCTAGGGCTTTATTTGCGCTCATAAAGGACATATTACACATGTCCACAAGGCCCGCGTAAGTGTAGGGGGATATTTAAAAAAAGGCGCAGCCATCAACGTTACTCATAAATGAATTGCAAGATTCTTCAAGCGGTTGTAGTCAGCATATTCGGGAGCGTATGCGCGCAAACATGGTACCGTTTACGTATTGTCAACGCTAACCTACTGGAAGTATAGAGAGAAACCAACTAGCATAAAAAAAGAGGGAAATTGGGCGAGTGATATTATGAATAGAGAGTGCACCATTTGGCCAATGCGCCCTGGCTACTTGCCCAGTCGCTGCTGCACGTTCCTTAACTCGTTGCTATGCCTACCACCGGTTTCAGAGCACGCGCAAGGGATTATCCGGGACTTGAAATGGCTATAGAAACAAACGGTGCCGATCGTGGGCTCTGGATAAATGAGAGCCAGCGTGCGACACGTTCTGCCACGCGTACCAAGCAGCTCCCCGCCCTCGTGATGAACTTACAAGCACGGCCTTTGCCAACCGGCACAAAGCTTTCTACATATCAGCAGCACCTCAGATGATGTGTTGAAATCGAGAACTATTTATCAAGCTCGGGAAGTACGTGACCAGGCGCTGGCTCTTCCATTCGTGCTAAGAGGTGCAGTGACAATAGCACCAACAACACACCTGCCCAGGTACTACGTGACCATGCACAAAGAAGATGCCGACGCCCGCCCGGTGTCTATGTAAGAGCGCGTCAAATGCAGCATGTTAGACTCGCCCTCTCCGACAACGCAATACGGAGCAGCTTGCCTGCCCCGCGCGCAGCTGTGCAGCGACCATCAGATCAAGTGGCAGTAAGCGCGAAGGTATGCTCTTCAAAGGTCTCGACACCTCTTCACGGCTGTTCGCTTGAACGAATTAGAGCTGGTTGCGATTGATTGGTTGAGGGGTTAATGTCTTTTCACTTTTTAAGCATTCCGACCGAGGCATTAGCCTTTAAGATCTGACTGAATTTCGACGACCCCTCACATACCATAAAGTTCTGTTTGATAATTGTTATGAGAAATTCCTTCAAAACTGTTTTACGTTTTAGTGAACCACTATAAAAAGAAACATCGTCATAAGTTTTAATCTGCTTAATTCTTTCTCAAGCTGTTTTGTCGGCATCATGTTTATCTATGCAGTTCAAAGTCTGTTTTCTTTTTCATAAAACTCGGGCTCACGCTTTGCTAACTCGTGAATATGTTTTACACTTTGGAAGCAATGAAGACTTCTCGCGAGTGTCGTTTCGTCTGTCAGAATTTTTATTAATTATTCCAGGTCCTCTAGGGTATAACTAGGGTAACATCTATATTTAGAATTTATTCTAACTTCAGTGTTGTAATCAAAGATAACATGAACAGTACTGCTGTTGCGTTCCTGTCATTGCGTTCCTGTCATTGTCATTGTTCCTGTCAAGGCAGTTGATAGTTTGCGCACATCTGTTCTGTGTCGTCCCTGATTGTGTCCAAGTTCCTTCGTAAGCGCAACAATGCACGAGAATAACAACCACCAACTAGCCCAATTTGAAACTCTCCTAATGTCATTGTAGCGTGCGCGGCTGTAGAAAGGAAAAAAATAAAGCGCCGGGGCCTGTCGATTCGCACCAAACAGGCATCTGCACCACTGCATCCTGCGGGTACAGTAGGGCGGCAGTCAAAAACCCTTCTTCTTTCACGTTATATAGCAGCTTTGTAGTTTTGCAATTTCTTCCCCCTGCTCTCCCGTTTCCATGAAGTGACGCAGAGTTTGTGCGTCACATAAACGAAACAACATTTAAAATCAACGGTGCTTAATAATAACTGCGCATCATGACATGCGATTCAAATAGCCTGTATATGTACGAACCCTCTAACTAAGGCTATGTAACCAGTCCATTTAAATAGGCGCGTGCTTGTGTGCGATTGCGTGCGTCTGACTCATTATGTGGTATGCATCTCATACCTCTGAAGCTAAACAAATTCATATTCCTCGCGACTCCTCTTGTAAGCAAGAGAGGCTGTAAATATTTCTTCTCAAGTCTATAATCCACCTCCCCGCAATCGGTATTTTTGCTTCGCGACTCATGCAATACACACACACATACACTCAAAAAACAAACACACAAACAAACTGGGTTTTAAAATATGCACAGACGAAGGTTTCGGAAGCGAATTATACCTACCACGCCTTAAGAGCCTCACGCTCTCTCCGTCCTTTTATTTTTATCCCCCTTCTGCGTTATTTACGATATTCGGTGTCGTGCGGCTTTTTCTGTATGAGGAGTCCCGAATAATTCTGGACTGTCCGCAGAATAAACTTTAGAGAGGGCTAGCAAAAGAGAGGGCAGTAGTCTGCGAACTTTTCGCATATAGGGGCATATCTCACTCCTCGCCGTCCTCTAACAGGGGCTCTATACTGTAGTGTTTCCACACTCTCTCCCTCTCCAATACTTTCCCACTGCTTCCCTCTTCCGGTGCCCTTCAGAGATGTTATGTAGTCAGGATCGAGATGACGTTGACCGCTCATAAGTTTTATGAATAGAGCCGTCAGTCACGGCATTCTGTAATTACGTGGCGCCAACGGTCGGCTGCCGTCACGCCGCTGTGGCTCAGCGCCTGCGCTGAGAGTCACCAGTCTGAAGGAACGCCGCTCAAACTAAGCTTGCGTCTAGGCTCCCTACGAATTTAGAAAGATCATGTCGGTCGCATCTCATACTGGGCGAACATAAAAAGACCACGAATATAGTATGAGAAAAATACATTTAAAAGTTTATTGTCATTAATAAAAAATTACTTCAAAGCTCGAAAGCGTGGGGCTTCAAACTTTTTCTTTCGATGGACGGGACAGTCTGCTTGCATTCATCTGTTCAATTTTCCTTTTTTCTATGCGTAAGAATGTATAGTAATACGCCTACAAATAATGTGCGATGGCTTAAACATTTCTATTCATGACGCCCCCCGAGCAATTTTCAGTTGCCGGAGTTTATAGTGGGTAACTTTAAATGTATTTAAGTGTCACTAACCATGCAGTAGTTGCCGACAAAATAATTCTATAGATACCAACATCTGTAGCTTACGACCACCTCAATCTAAGCCAGTGATTCTTCACTGGGGTGATCTCGCCTCAGGAAATTTTTCGGAGCAAATTGAGAGAAAAAATGTAACTTAAAGGCTTTTCAGAGCACTTATAGTAGCGAAATGTTCTTTTTTTTCCCCGCTTAAAGAAAAATTTCGCCTCCAACTTGGAACAACCCTGACCTCAATATCAACTTCGGCAAAATGGCTGCGACTTCTTCCTCTTGTTGGAAATCGAAGTCTGAATTCTACGCGTAATGAAAGGAAGTCAGTATTAAGCTAAAGAAATCATTTTGTAAACAATATTCATAGTGCCGTACTGCGATTAATAATAAAGTGCTTCGCAATGAAATAAAACCGATGGCAATGTGAAAAGTACGGGAGGCACTGCTCACATTCTTAAGTTTTTCTCGCTTCGTTACGACTGCATGTTAAAGGTAGACAGAAGCAGCTTTCATGGATTAGTCTCGCCACGGAAGAAAAAAGAAAATTGAGTCATGCCCCGTTAATTTGACTGTCTTAAATATGGACGACTGGAATCATGGACGGCTTTCATAAGTACTCAAAATTTTCTATCTATTTAAGCCTCGATAGCATGCAAACTGACTATCCGGAAAAAGGACAAGGTGAAGATGCGCAGAGGTCGCTAGGGGCCATGCATTCTTGCCGCGTTAATATGGACAGTGATGTGAGCATAATATCGAGGGCCCCCAACCACAAGTTGCTAATCTTGAATTTTGAAGGCAGATGTTCTAATACCTTAATGATGGTTCTTGTTTCTCTGGTTTCATTCTTTACATAGCTAAGTTGGCCACCCAGCTCACTCCATCTTTGCCGTATTACAATAGATGCGACGGGGGCCGCAGGGTCATATGGGTGGGTGATATTAGGAAGTTTTCTCCAATGAGGTGCCGCAGCTGCCACAGGACACGGTTAGTCGGAGATATACGGTAGGGCCTTTCTTTGTCTTGCGGTGGACTTGGTTAGGCACATGCTGATGTTGAAGTGATGCTGTGATGCTAAGAAAAGGAGGCAGTTAAGGCAACTTACGTGGGGTAATGCCGAAGCATTCGTGCTTGCATTATTGCGCCATCTGCTGGGCCAGCGTCGTACATTGAGAGGGGCGTTTTCTCGCAAGTACACATCGCAAGGCTGTCATACGTAGCGCGCACAGGGGTCCCTAATTATTGATTAACCTATTTCAAAATTGTTCCGCATACCGGTCATTGCAAACTAGGAGGGCCGGACTTAGATTATGGCGTTTAACTGCCCAAAGCGAGCCGGGCACTGAGGGACGCCGTAGTGAAGGGCTCCGGATGGTTTCGACCACCTGGGGTTCTCTAACGTGCACTGACATCGCGCAGTACGCGGGCCTCTAGCATTTCGCTTCCATCGAAATGCGCGAACTAGAAAGAAGAAAAACCAAGTTATTGCAAAATAAATGTTGAAGTTACCTTTACAGAAAACATCTGATGTGCTTTTTAAGAATATAGCTGCTATCAATGATATTTTGATGATCCTGGCGTAACTTACAGAATGTTGCTCCTTTGCGTATTCCACTGCATTTCACACAATACGTCGTTACAATTCATTAAATGTGCAAAATGTGTGTCTCGTAATTATGTTAATCTGCGTTATTTGTTTCACCCGTCATCTTCTTCCGTAATCCCCCACTCCTCATGTAATGCCCGTCGGGGGACCTTCATATTAATTAAGTGATGATGATGGACTCTTATCATGCAGCTAGATGCTGGCGAAGTTTCTCTATGAGCACTTTGAAAACTGTGCTTCCTTTTTGTGACGAAGGAGTTAGCTGTAAGTGCAGGGGTGTAAATGTGGTTTACCGCATGAATACATTCCACTATTTCTGAGAGGCTGTGACTTTGAGTAATATGCAAATATACGAGGGGGTGCTGAGAAGTTCCTGGCTTTGCACAGAAAGAATGTAGCCAGAGTTTTGAAAGTGCACATTTATTCAACATATTCCCCCCTGAGTCTGATGCAATTATTGCATCGTTCTTTCAGCTTTTCTCGTAAATTAAAAAAAAAAAAAAAATATGTGACAGGTCGTCAAACCAGCTTTCAGCAGCAAGTTTGACGTCAGCAATGTCGTCGAAATGACGACCCTTCAGATTTTTCTTCAAGTTGGGAAACAGATGGTAGTCAGAAGAGGCCAAATCGGGTGAATAGGGGGGATAGTGGACCATTTGGAAACCCAGAGCCTTAAGTTTGACAGCCAAAACTTTGGACGTGTGCGCAGGTGCATTGTCCTGCAACAAAGGGATTCCTTTGTTCAGCTTTCCCTGGCGTTTCGTCTTAATTGCCTGTTTCAGCTTGTCGAGAAGGCCGGCATAATATTCTGCGCTTATACTACAGCCCTGAGGTAGGTAGTCTACCAGCAGAATTCCATCTTTGTTCCAGAAAATGAACACCATGACTTTTTTGGCCGATTTCTGGGCGCAGAATTTCTTCGGTCGCTGGGACCCACTGTGGCGCCATTCCTTTGACTGTTCCTTGGTTTCGGGATCATAAATGTGGAGCCATGCTTCATCTTCAGTTGCTAATCTATTCAAATTGGACTTTTGTAGCATCAAAATGGGTCAAAACAGCTCTGGATGCCTCAACTCGACCCTCCTTCTGTTCACTGTTCAAACATTTTGACACCCACTTCGCGGAAAGCTCGCGCATGTCTAGGATATCGGTAATAATAAAACCAATGCGCTCTCGGGAGATGACCAGTATCTGGGCTATCTCTTTGGCGGATATTCCCCGATCCTCAAGAGTCAGCTTAGGGAGAGATTCGCTTGTTGCCGGGTGTGTTGAGGTTGCGAGGCCCCCACTACGGGGCTCATCTTCAACAGTTAAAGACCAAGTCTTGAAACGAGCAACCCAGGTTTTGATAGTGCTGCAGGAGGGACACTTCTCCCCTAGTGTTTGTGACTTCTCACTGTGAATGTCCTTTGCAGACTTTCCCTACAGAAACAAAAACTTCATCACGACCCGTAACTCCACAGGCGTGAAACTTGCTTGTGCCTCTGCCATTTCACGTTCTACCTCAAATTAGAAATAGTTATAAAAACAAGAAACATCTGATACTTGCACAGTTACATAATAAGATATCCTGCTTTTTTATGGTACCAAACTAATTTTTGAATTCAACACGAAAGGGGGCTAAGCCAGGAACTTTTCAGCACCTCCCTCGTACTGCTGCTTTCCTTTTGTGAGGGCCTGTTTCTTGAATTTCTTTTGGCAATATGGAAACCGACACTTTATTTTATAAAGGAAACCGGTACCGGATAAAAAAACCCTTTCATTACGTATCAAGCCCTCTGCAAGGTAGTGCAGATTGATCGGCTATCCAAAAAGAAAGCCTTAACAAGGCAACGGTGTAGTTATAAGCACTCGGTAGGAGTCTGCGGCGGCTGCTCCGCGCTGACGCTTCCTATGCTCTCGTTCCAGTGCGGCCCTCCTGTAGCATGAACGTCGTGAGAGACAGCAATTCCCTAAGTTGAAGGTTCACCCTCCTCTCTTTGTAAACGGTGCTGCTCGCGTTGCTGCGACGTCTTCACCGACGCCGCTTTTCGATCAGGCTACGCTGCCGAACGGCTTCTCGCCTTGCGAGCGCGATGAGCGACCTTCGCATCCCCCATAGCACTGAGGCACGACAGCTGCCGTGCCATCTGCGCGCTTTGATTTAGAGGTTTGCAATTTTTATTGCGTAAGCAATACTGCGCTAGGCTTTGAGCCGTCGCGTGGGCCCCGGTGGCCACGGTTGTCCTTGAACAGCGTTGCTTCAGCCGCGGTTCGCCAGACGGCAGCGCCGTCGGCGCGCCGCACGCGCCGTGCGGCACCCGCTCCGAGCAGTTTGCTCTGTCTACGACAGATGGCGCCACTAGGAGGTCCGCCACTTCTGGGCTTCGAAGCCGGCGTTAGCAGCATTGGCGAGCAGTGCATCGATGGCATTCGAATGATATCGATGAAGCAGTTAGCCTCATTTCTGGTCAGACCACAGAAATAAAATATAACACCAAGTAGGAAATTGGTCGAGTTCGGGAATCCAACCAGGTTCTCCGGAGTGAGAGACGAGCACGCTAACCACTCCGCCATGCCAGCTCGATAGTTTGGAATGAACAAAGGCGCGCCTAGTGAATACGGTGCCTTCGTTCACTCCCATTTTCCTCCCTTCCCGTTAAGGCGAGGTACAGGTGTCCACCGGGATATGCGAGACAGATACATTTTCTTTCTTCAAAAACCAATTTACCGACGAGCAAACCGAACAGCCGAACGGACGATGGTGTTCTTTGGACTCCCTGGCAGCGTGGCGGAATGGTCACGTGACCAAATATGGCGGTGCCTATGCTCCCGCGCTTTTAAGCGTCTATAAATTCGCGCTTGATTTGGCGTGAATGCTTTGCTATGCAGTCCTCTAAGAAGAAGTGGCAGCGACAGTAGGAAGCGAGAAAGTGACAACGTGCACAAGAGACACCAGAACAGCGTGAAGAATGTCTTGCAAAGCGTCGTGCTAAGGATGCAGCTCGGCGACAACGTTCTTCCTTGCAGAGTGGTTCCACGTCATCGGTCACCGAAGAATCTCAACACCTGACTGCTCAGAAACGCCGCAATGCTACCAGGCGAAGGCAACGCGCCGAAGAATCGCCAGAAGAACGCGCGGATCATTGCCTACGCAATTTACTCAGTTTAACCAGAGCTAAACCAGTGCCAATATTTTTTCCCCGCCCACCCGTGAGAGAATCTTGGCTGAGCTCCCTTAAACTGAGCACTTCGCTTACGTCCTGCAGCCGCTCAAGGGTAGAGAGAAACGGAGCCCATTAGACCAGCTCAAATGACAGGTGGCCTTCGCGGCTGAGATATCGAGCAGCATCGCTGCGCGCGTTTATAAGTACTAAGGGATGTCCCAGCAGCATTACGCTCAGATCCTTCTATTTCTGCCGCAGCGGTGGCCTAGTGGTTTGGCATCCGCCTCGCATGCGGGAGGTGCGGGGTTCGATCCCCAGCGTCGCCGGGTACTCACCGGTAATACAATGGACAGGCTTCCCCTGGCCTAGTGCTCGGCTTCAATCAGGGTGAAATGCTTGGGAAATGGGTCTTTGACCCCATCTTGAGTAGAAGAAGAAAATACCTTGTCCCATGGCGCTCTTTGACCGCGGATGCCCTTGCGCCATAAAGATTGATCATCATCATCATCATTTTTTAATTGCTCTCTACGCAAGAGCGGCCCTTTGTTGTTGTTGTTTCCAAAGGGACATGTCGTTCTTGCCTTCTTTTTCCCATGGCCCCTTCTTATTTGCTTGTTTCTCTTCCCTTCTTTCTCGCCTGGGCAGCATTTTTCTGTCTCTTCTTTCACTCTGTCTGTCGGCAATAGTGTCTCTCCGTTTGCTCCCCCTGTTAGTTCCGTTTTTTTTCTGCCATCGCCGCGCCTCCGTTCGTTATCTCATCTTTCTCTTCTGGTCGCTTCAATCGGTGATCTTGGACGGCTTCCCACACGCGACACCTCGGGGTGGGCTCCGTATGACGGTTCACGCCATACAAATAAACAGGCAGTGCTATGATTAGCTGCTTTGGGCAGATATTTCTGGCGAAAGCCGGTTTACTACTCCCTTCGTAGTGCTGAATCGCTTTTTTGGCTAAGTGGCTCACAAAACAATACCCTGAACGCTGGCACGCTATGCTGTGGTGAGAACGTACAGTGAACACAGGCGATACTTTGTCGCTAATATTTTTTCTTGATTGCTTTCGCTCACGACAGGGGCTTTTCTGCACCGACGACTTCTTTCACGTTATTGAGAGTAAAACTACAGCATAACGACTGGCTACAATCATAACTGCAGCTGTCGTGCGCGCCAGACGCAACCACCTGGCCGCTCTTACCTACGACTGAGGGCGCGCGAAGGTCATCGCTTGAAGCGAACTGTCACTTCCACCATGTCCAATAGTTATCACGTCCATGATTCTATTCTAAGGGCATCAGCTTGATTCATCAGCACATCCCACGTTGCGCGTCTGTTCTTGCCAATGCGATACATCTGCCGCACAATTTTCAGGGTAACGCCATCGCGCAAAAATTAACTGAAGGTCTGAGCGGACATTTTTGACGCTCAATAGCAACACACCGTGGGCTAGGTTCGTGCGGAAAGAGATTCCTGGCTTAAAATATCACTAACAACATCAAAACGAAAAAAAAAACGGAAGCCAAATGCACCAGTTTATGCATTAATACGCAGTAGAAGCGTTCGGCCCAGTCCTGGTCTTGTCTGAACAAGCAAAGGAGAAACCTCTCGACAGAATTTCATTCTCAGGTGCAGGGCTGATTCTTGAGCATGGCTCCAGTGGGGCTCGCGAATGATTCAGGCATTTGTAGGCAGTCATGTGGCATTATAACCTTTCTGCACGTATGGAAAAGAACAAATTGATAATAATCTTCGAAAGTGCAAAAAGAACACGTTACAAGCTGAAAACGAAAAACAGAGACATCGAATCGGTAATTTTAGCTGTATTTTTTCTTCACATTATCATGCCGGCGCAAAACAGTACTAAGAAGATATCACGAACTGAAGGCGTGTTGTACAACATTTTATAGAGCGACAAATAACAAGAAATAATAGAAAAAAACAAATTTGCAGAAGCAAAAACAAATATCCGGTTCTTTTTCACATGATCGCACTGTGTAGACCTTGTAGGATTATAACTGTCAGACAAGAAATCGGGCCTTTTTTTCAAGGAAGTGCAATTAGTAGGGGAAAGCACGCCACCAGAATGAAAGGTTTCGCTGCAAGTCAGGCTAGTTCATTCAACCTCGCACGATCACACAACGTGTTTGAAAAGGATAATTGTGCGCCCTTTTAAAACCCTTTAATGACCGGCCAGACCGGCCTTGACACGGCGAAGGGTGGCGCAGCTAACGCTGATTTAGCAGCCTTATTGTCCCTTCTTTTCCCGGCGAAGTTGCTAGCGAGACAGCAAGAGAGATTTCTGGCGGCGTAGTAAGCCTCTTAGCGGATTAAAAAGGAAAGTACTCTGAAACAGGCCGACCGCCAGGCAGGATGGGCAGCAGTTTTCTTTTATCTCTCGGGTTGATGCAGGCTGAACACCGTGATGAGCAAACAGCTCATAGGTGATGTTCGAAAGGGTAAAATCTAGTGTGACGTCGCTGAGCTGATAAGCATCGCAGGGAGTTCTCGACGGAAGCGGCAGCAAAATACCGCCGCACCTCACAATGCCGGTGATGCGACATACTCATGGCCTCCGTCGCGTACTTACTCCAAATTCTGCTAGGTGCGGTGGGATTGCATGCGCTACGGCGCAATCATCACCGTCGCTATCATTAACCAAGAAGTTGGATGATACTGACGATGATGATGAATAAAATATGCTTGGAGGAAGTATTTGTGTTGCGTTAGTTGGTGTCACCCGGGACACCACGGCCGGAACCTCGAAGGTCGAGGCCAAGGCTCAAATTCATGTCACGCACTGAGTTGCAGGAGCTTGCGTTGTGCCTTTTAGAAGAAATACCATTACTTTTTATTTTGCATGCACATATAAATAGAGCTTGGTGCCTAGCAGTGATATCAGCTAACCCTTTTAGCAGGCGGGAAACTTCGCACAGTTGCCAACATAATACACAACACCGCGCAGCTACGATGCTCAGTGCACCATACAACTCACAACTGAAATCAACGCGCTAGCGATCTTATAAGGCCATGGTTGCGTTGGGGTGCAGACGTCGGGGACGGAACTGATGGATGGAACTTCATTCGCGGAGTCTTTACAGAGCGAAAATTTCCGGTCGGTCTTCGCAAGGAAAACGCTAGCATTTTCTCAACTGCCACTCTCAGTGCTATCGCAGTAAAAGACAAGCATAAAGGTGTATCTGTAGGCCACAGGAGGACGGGAGTAAAAGATCTTGGAAGCCTTAGGTGCGAGGCGGCAAAAGAACCTGCCAAGCGAAGCCCGCCAGTTTCCGGGCCGGCGGCTTTCATCCCTCTGCGCGAATTCCTTTGCTCGACGGCTCGCTGGCCTTCGGTCGAGAGGAGCGTGACATCTCATGAAGCCCGTATGTGGACAGGGGCCGCTGTGGACGTGAGGAAGCCACATTGACTGCGAAAAGTGTTCTAGCGCAAGCGCCGCAGACTAGTGAACACCCAACAGGTGCTGTTTAAAGGCTTGATTTTGAGGCTTTTGATTCGAGTATTTCAAGCATTCCAGATCAAGCACTTCGCCATCTGCACATGGACAAGCTGCGCGGACACCGGTGCGCAACATTAACGGCCAGCGTAGATGACACAAGCGCTTCCATAAAATGAATGCAGCCTGAATGACGTCGCTCCGTCATAAAAGGTGGTAAATCTCTGATTTTGAAAACCAGGCTGCTTCACCTGATCAGGTTTTGGTTTAGTTTATGGGGTTTAATGTCCCGAAGCGACTCAGTCTATGAGCGATGCCGTAGTGGAGGGCTCCGGAAATTTTGGCCACCTGGGGTTCTTACGTGCACCGACATCGCACAGTACACGGGCCTCCAGAATTTCGCCTCCATCGAAATTCGACCGCCGCGGCCGGGATCGAACTCGCGTCTTTCTGGTCAGCAGCCACGCACTATAACCACTGAGCCACCGCGGCGTCCTCTTTAGCTGATCGAATATATAAAAAGAAACTTATCAACACTTTGTGATGGTGATAATGATGATGAATTTTTATGGCGGAAGGGCATCTGTGGCCAAAGAGCGCCATGGCACAAGATATTTGCATCTACTCGAGGTAGGGTCAACGACTAATTTCCGAAACATTGGACCCTAAATAAGCAGAGCACCAGATCAGGGGGGGAAAGCTTGTACCTATTGTATCACCTGTGGGTACCCGGCGGCACTAGGGATCGAATCCCGCACCTCCCGAATACGAGGTGGATGCTCAGACCACTAGGCCACGGCTGCGGTACGAACACAAGGTATTAATTAACGAAGTTTACGTTTGACGCAAAGAAAAACTAGCGTAGCTTTAGCGCCTGTTAAGCCTAGAGATACGAGTGAAAGCTCTGTTAAGTATGGCCACGCATGGTGTGACGCTGCAGTCAGTCCGGCTCGCGCCTCAATCATGGCGAGACTGAGCGACCGAGCGCCAGCAAGCGGCTGTTACACCCTTCGCTAGTCACGTGGTGCAACAGCGGCAAGGCTCCGAGTGACCGGTGAGGCTTCGAGCGAGCGCAGCTGTCGCCACTGAGATGTGAAGTGGTCAGTGGTGGTGGCACAGCTGTGGGGCCTCTCTACAGCAAGTCACGTTGTATGACGTTACTTGCCACACCTCCGCTCCGCCGGCTCAAGGTGAAATGCGCACCAAACTTGACATTGGGAGTTGTAGTGCGAAGATTAGAGATTTCGGTCTGAAAGGCCATCTATTGTAGGTCCTGTTTATGTGGTGTTACGTAAAGTGCTGCTCTTGCGTGAAACTTGTTGTCTTTTATCGCGAGATGTCTCCCTATTTCGGTCATTTCTGTTCTGCAACAAGCAATAGGACGCTCAGTTACTGTTTGAAGACAAATTTTTTATCCGTGTCTACTTAACAAAACAACCTGTGTTAGGGCTCAAAGTGTTCTTCCTTGTTGCATGTTTCTGTGTCGTAAAAAAATTTCAGCGTGCTGCACTAATCCTTCAGGCACATAACCGAAGAAGTTTCTAAGACAGAACCTATAACAACACGTGCATACTTGCATATGGTTTTGGAGCACTTAGCGAAAAATCATTTTTTTTTTGCAGCAGTTGTTCATGCGGTGCTTTTATAACCTCCATTACATTGTTCAGAGCCTGTCTGCAGAATTAATCTAGTGTTGCGTGCCCTTAAATATCATGCACTACCACACATAGCCTTTCCACGGTGACGTCTATAATCCATCAAGCGTCTGACCTCAGCGCGTACAGAAGAAAGTTCAAAGGGTTTAGCCCCTCCAAAAATTTCCCCTTTAGGTGAGTGGTTAGTGCACCGTTGAGAAGCGAGTGTGAAACGCGACATATGGCTGTAACGAGCACTCTTATCCGTCGTCTTTCTGCCGCCCATTCTTGCACTGTGCCTGTCAAGGCGACAACAACTCCAACAGTACAGCACCTTGCGCGAAAGCACCCAATTTCGACCTCACGTGGGCGAGGCCCACCCAGGCGGCATTGTCGTTCAGGGTCCGCAAGTCGGTTAAGGTACATGTTGCACTGTGTAAATGAAGCCTATCAGTGGTTCGTGCCAGTTGTTCGAACATTTTGTGAATCGAGAACGACGCACGAAAACGGGCACAGGGGCCCGAAAGAGAGACGAGGACAGGCGCTTGTCTTTGCCTCTTTCTCATTCGCCTTCCTGTGTTTGTCCTCGTGCGCCGTTCTTCATTACTAAACGAGACTCACCATTTTTAACCTGCGTAGTACGGTGTTCACATATGGGAAGGTCGTGAATGATACCGTAGGAAAGCCCAGCTGGAAGGTGGCTGCCACTGGAAGAAGATTGTAATGACGAGCGCGGAGGAATTCTCAACCTGAGGGTGGTTTCACGGCAGAATGCAAGGCCAAACGTAAACCCAACATATAACAGCTTTCGCTAATGCAGGCGTTAAGTCCGGAAATCTAGCTCTAGAATTTTTTTTTCTCACAAAACGACAAGTAGATAAAAAAAAACATGTTCGCATTAATCTCACCACTCCTCAGTGGAAAAAAAAAATGAGACACTGCAACTGGCCGAAGATAGCAGTATGCGTCATGCAATGCGGCTGGATAAAGTCCTATTTCTAACCTGACAAAACTAATCATTTTTCTTGAATGTAGCATACTGCAAAGTGGGAACACCGATATATGGCAAAAACTGATGACCTAGCCTAAATTTAGGAGTCTAGATTTGATAGAAAATGTACTGTTAAGAGAATGTATGCTTATTTACGCCTGGCGATTTGTTTTCCTCGTAGCCTGTTACTACACAAGCAAAGATCGTCGTGGGGAGGTATTGCATATATTCATTTAAATAGGCCTGGATTCACGACGATTTAATAATTTGTGTTTCATGCAATTCAGGAAAATAAGTGCGTACGTAAAAATTCATTTTTTTTTTTTTGCTGTAGTCCTAACAGAATGCAAGTACGGTGCTTTTAGAGCCCACGTTTAATTTGGGCCGCTGTATGAACCTTCGCGACTGCTAGAGCATCCAGTTGTTGAACTGCGAATATTCAAAGAACACTAAACCAATGACACTCAGGACCAAATTATATATTTTTTTAAGGGCCAAGATCAAAGTGTGCAGATATTATAGCAGTAAATTCTGAGGCAGTATGGCACAAAGCCTCGCAATAACAGATTCTGGCCACTACAAGGGCAGAGCTACTCGTAAGGAGTGCATTAAAGTTAGTTCGCGCTCCCTCCCTCTTCCGCTTAAAAGCGTCTACTGTTTTAACATTTAGCTCCCACAAGTCAAGCGCGCGCTGGTATAATTTGCAACTTTTTCGCTTTGCAATTCTCTGTCTCCACACGATAGCTCACCATGAAGCAAGCTGCGCTTTTCCTGAACTTACACTGGGACTCGTGTGCGTACGCCGCAGCAGAAAAGATGGTTGGGGAATCGCTTCTTTCGAAGCTGCAAAGAGCTGCAAGGAAACAGGCCACATGTTTTTGACAGTAAATAACAATCCGGGTCGACGGACTCCGCTAGGCTCAGGGCACAGCCGCAGCGAAGCGTTACAACGTTTTTCGAGGCTTCGATTCACATCTCAACCCTGCGTACTGTGTTTCTTAGCTGCGGCATTTGTCTACTTTTGTGCCAGTCGACTCGTGCACAGGTAGATCTCACGGAGCTACCGAAGCGCTGTTCATTCTAGTTTCAATAAACCTAAGCCAGCACTGGACGAATACCTTGCGCAACGCGGGAGCGGCGGCTGTGCTTGAAGTTGACGCTGAAAAAATACTTCCAGGAAACCGGCGCCCTGTCGGGAGCGAAATGTTATTTCGGTCGGTTCTTCGTCGCTGCCTGCCATTGTTGTTGTTCAGACTAAGTACTTTTAAAAGCGGACGAGACAAGAAACCTCCCGCTGTGTCTCAGCGGACGCTGAAATCGATGCCACAGCGCCCTTTCTTTGAATGAAAAGAAAAACGAAAACGTTCAGATGAAAGATGTGCGTGCCATTGAAGAAAAAAAGAAAGACTGCAGCGTTATCCAGCAGTACAGTAAGAGTAAAGCTTTTTAAAGGCAGATGCTGCTTTCTGGTGCTTTCGCCATGAGTACAGTCTGGTTACTTTCAGCGTGATCAAAAACAGGGGCAGCATTTTATTGCCAGCTTTCAAAAATGATGGAAATGGTAAGCATAATGAAGGAGTCGCTGTGCTCCAGGATATTTCGAAAGTTGTTAACTCAACCGAGCTCAATAATGCGCTCGAGAATGAAGCACGGTTATGTGGTGCAACAAGTAGTTAACTCTCGTTCACCGCAATAACAAAAATGCCTGTGCCTAAGCAAGTTCTGCTTTTAATATTTTCGGGTAACGTACAAGATCTGTGTTTCACTCATCCTGCAGCTAAGCCGGAAATTAGGTGGAGACCCCTTTCAGCGGTGCGGTGCTCAATTACATCGTGATCAGCGGAGAAGTTAAATGGCACCGCCGCCATTGCGGCCACCCTATGACCTCTAAGGTTGCATAGGTTATCTGTCAACTTCTTTGTTGTTTCAAAATACGGAAAAGGAGTCGTGCGCTAAGAGGGGAGAAAATTGAAGGGGCTGGGATAGAGCGAAGAGAAATCCTACGTTGCGTGACTTGTTGATTGTGCCAGTTACGAGACGCACAAATGCTCTTTATCGATTTTTAGTATGGTATCTTGCATTCATGGCAAAGACAGCACTCTATGCAATACCCCTGTATCCTCAGTGTAAAGAAATGCTATCTGGCTTGGCCATATTTCTGAGAAAGGTATAGGATTAACTACCGAGTAGAAATAGTTCGCTTTTACGCTACTATGTGTTCTTTTTCATTTCCTGATCGATTTGATGCGCACGTTTTGTGCGGTTTGCTAGCCGCCTAACAAATTTTAGGCAATTAGTCATGCGCTGATATAACCATGACAAACTCACGTATGGTGGTAAGAAAAGTTTAGCACAGTGCGCCATACAGAATTTTCACCTCCTACATGCTGCTTGCAGATTTTCTTTTATGCAGGCATCCGCACGGCGGCCGAGTTGAGGGAAGCCTCACATGGCCCTGGGAGAGAGGACGCGTTCGTTCCCAAAGGTTGGCCTTATTGTGGTACGGAAATGCAATGTCATAACGTAAATATGGCTACAACCTGCAAACGCAAATTACACCGATATATTAGGGGACAAAAATGAGCTGCTCAAGTCTCCAAATGTGTACAACGATAGAAGCTCATTCCATCAGGATCCTGCATCGGTTGTGAATGCGAGTGCACCAGTCAAATGCAGATTTCAGTCGTTTCTCAGTCATTTCGCCTCGTGTTCAGCGTGCTCAACAAGAGGAGCAAACTTTATTCCCCCACCATTCACAGCCCAGTGCTAAACTAAGTTCTTAGCTCTCTTCGGTACTTCTTTGACTCCTATTCGCATTTCGTGCTCATTGTTTTGATGGCGACATATCAACTTTACTGCTTCTCTATACTACTGCTAAGCAGCTATAGCATTTTCTTTCGGTTTTGCACTGAAAACAATGCATGCTATGTGGTGACAAATCCTTGGAGAGTGCGCTTTAACGCGAGCGGCGGGGAACGCGAACTCCGTGATCCCAGCCATGCTTTTCAAAACCGCTCTCACCTCAGTGCAGACTGAGGCCCGCAGACTGGGCGTGATATGCGCAAGCGGGAGCCGAGAAGCAGCGCCACAGCGTCCATCGGCCACCCTCTCCATCCTCTCATCTCAGTTTTTGAGCCGGCCTGCTCGCAAGCGCGCTGCTCTCTGCAAACGCCGGCCGGTGAGGACGGAGCAATATGGAGTAATTAAGGCGATAGCCGTACTACAACCGGCCGCCCAGAGACCGCATTCATTATCAGCGCTCGGCGACGCGGTCAATCCATTACCGGCGATGCCGGCGCATCCATGCGCGAGGACGAGGAGGGAAGGATGGAAAGGAGCGGAAGCAGTCTGCTCGAGGAGAGAGGGTGTGCAGTGTCCCGCCGCGTCCCCCGGATGTGCGCTGTTGTCGGCGGCTGCGCACTAGAGTCAAAAACGGTGCCCCACTCCTCGTTTCAGCCCAGTGGCACAAATAAGCAGCAACTGGAGCTGGTGACGTATGAGCGCCAGAAGAAGGGTACTCTTCGTCGGGTCGGCGTACTTCGCGAAGGCTCATGCAATGGTAGCCTACACTGCGAGCGTAAAGTAGTCAGCCATGAGTCGCAAGCTGGAACGTATGACAGCAAGTGTGGCGATAAAGACCGTATTTTGCGGAGGACAGAATGCTAAGCTGTCATTGATCTTGCTCAGTTTGGAAGTTCGGATGCTACCGTCTGTCTGTTCCTGGTTAGGCTGAAAAAAAAGGGCGAATACTTTATTTACTGAGCGACCAGAACTTTTCTTCGAGGTTTAGCTTGATTCTGCAAAAATTTTATGCAGCCGATCGACGAGCTTGCAATGTTACTGCGCTTAATTGCTCTTGCACATTACGATGTATGTGGTGCACCAAGGACAAGGAGAGTACACGCTATGGAACGAACGGCAATATAGCGGTATAACGAAAGGTATATAGCGGTGATATTCCAATTTAAGTATTCTGACTACATCATTATGCCAAAGATGAATTTTTCAACAGCTAGCGCAGTTCTCAGGAGAGCTGTTTGGCTCCAAATCAAATGATTCGGAACTTCACAGATCAACAACCACTAACCCTTCTCCCGTATCGGACCATTCTTTTAGCAGTGTGTTGACGGTTTTATGCTCGTGTATGCTTTGTTAGGGCTTTTCCTCTTTCTATGTAGCGTGCAACCAAATGACTGCCACTAAAGGAATTCTCACGAATCTCATGAAGTTTAGTGCAGCACCTGCGAGTCTATACTCTGTCTGAGTAACAAAAGTGGGAGCTCGGCACTAATGCGGGCTCCCGATCAGAGCACACCACGTCACGAGTATCGACCAGTGGGTGAGTACGTCGCTCACACCATCGCCAAAGGTGACTCAAGACACACACGTGCCCACCATCGCTTTATGCATCCCTAAAACCAAACTTGTGAAATGCATGAATTCTATTTAATTGCAGTTTCTATCACATCAACGTTAGATCAAAAGATAGCCCAAAATATGTACTTAGAGCAAAAAAGTTATTCCATGCACGAAATAAATAAAGCTAATATAATTCCAGCCTTTTCTGGTAGGAGACCGCGTCCTTAGTTTTGTTCACGCTGTCACGATAACTGCCAGGCTTCTACTGATTATTCGTTAAGGCCCGGACATTATAACATACAAAATGGGTTTTTATAACGCGCAGACACAAGAACAAAGAAAGAAAGCAAGTAAAGTGGATAAATGTTGGCATCGTGAGTACGACAATCGAGAAAAACACATAGTTAATGAAGCGGCCAAAAGGAGTAGAATACGCCATTTTTTTGGCTCGAGACATTTGGGCCCCTTCACCATCCAAGTGCACCGCCACCGAATTCCTCAGCCACCTCTGTCAGGAGGTAGACACGCCAGGAGAAACGGCCCGCAGGCCGTAGGGGCAGCTTAGTCGAAAAACACTCGGGGTCTCGCTATCGTGCGCCAACATTCAGCGGTACGCAGGGAAAACGCCACTGCAAACGCAGTTAATTTGCATGTTTTGGTAGGCTCGCTTTCAGCCGAAATGGAAGAGGTGAAATTACATCTGATAGCGCGCTTTTATTTCGTTTCCCTTAATTGCAGCCTTTTTAGCGTGTGTGTTTTTTTTCTCGCGTCCACACGTTTGAAAAGGTTCCACCATCTTTAAAGGGTTCCACCACCTGCGCTGCCGACTTTCATGAAAAGACCAGCTACAGGAAGCAAATATCGTAATTCTTCAATCGTCCATCTTTGTGTGTTCACGTGTAAGGGCTACACATAAAGCAATGTCCCGTAGTTGCTTAAGAAAAGTAGCAACTACTTATAGCGGGATAGGTTGACCACTAAGCGCTAAACTAATTTCTGCTTAAATCATGTCCAATCACTTACATTGTGCCCATGCTGTAGCCCTTGAGGAACTCCGAAAAAAGTGTAATAGTTAGATAAATAGCTTGCTATTGCATTTGTGACTGCCGCAGTAGTGCAAACATTGTTTGTGTGCATTAACATAAAAAAACATCAAAATCATTAAAGATCCCAGAAAGCAATCACTGAAGTCTACTGTTCGTATGTTTTAAAGCGTGGTAAAAGTACTCTTGGGAGAAGCCTGAACACGAGTTCGGCAGCGTGGGTTATGCACCCGCAAGTTCATTCCAATTTGTTTTCTATTTCAAGCGAGCAGAAGCCATTCAAACAGTATATGACGCATGACTGGCATCACAGTAATGTCTTGCAGCAAGGAGACATGTTAACATTCCTTTTCTTCACAGCAAAACAGTTATCACCTGGGACTAGACGTTCACTTCATTGTGCCTGATGCAGCATGTTAGGATATTTATTCCAAGCGCGATAAGAATGGCAATTTTAACGAGGAGTTGATGCTGTTGTCACTATTCTGGCGTTATTCCTCATTGTACTTCAGTTTTGTTTTCAGTGCGCACAGTTAGCGTTGAAAGTGTCGTTTAACTCAATCATCCTTTTCCCCACATCGCATGAGTGATTTACTGAAGTTCAAGCGAAGGCACACCGCTAGAGCAACTTTAACACCGTTTCAGGCTGCAGTAAGAGATAGCCATGGATGTGCTGAACCCTGCATAGTGGTCAGGGAAAAAGCAGGAAAAAGTGGGCGGCGTCCGTAGGCCGCTCATCGTGTTTCGCAGCCACTTGAATTTCAACAAACGCCGCTCAGTCGGAATGACCGCGTCAAATACGATGCATTCTAGCTTTCTCCTGAGCGGGTTAAATAAGAATGCTTGCAACTGCCTTTTTATGTGGGAACCTCGGTGCAGCCCATTGGAAAAGGGCGGGAAAAGCGTGGTTGAAAAGCGCCCCGTGCTGAATATCAGGTACTCAGACGCATATTGAGATGAGCAGACGTCCCGAGCTGTTCTCCATGGGTAAGCAATCGATTTATGGAAATTTCTGAATAAACTGCGTCCGCAGTTCGCTCTTGCCAAAACATGCAGCCGACACCCCGGTCCGCAGTTCTGACCCGAATGTTTTGCTTGGCTCTCTCCACCAGCAATTTACTCTATGGCCAGAGAGAATATGACTGGTCATGCGGCTTCAAAAAAATGTAGGGATGATCATTTAGATCGATTTCACTGGCCAGTCTATTCCAAATGGGGTTATATTCTAATTCTAAGTTTATCGTTTTTCACTCGCCGATTTATTCCAAGTGTGATTCCATTCTAATTCCTGTACTATTCCGATTCTTATTCTCTGCTTATGCTCTAGATGTTCAAAATCGCTTCCGCAATGCGGGAAAGCGATTGTGGAGAAGGAATTGCTTCCGCAAGCTCCTTTCTAGCGCACATAGTTCTTCAGGGGGATGCTTATTTTGCACGCAGACCTGCGTTTGGCTCAGTAACTTTCTTCTTGATCGTTTTAATTTCAGCTCATTTATTCTTAGTCCGGCATCACCCTCCTCTCCATAAACAACTAGATGCGTAATATGCGTCACTAATATTTCTGTGCATTACTGGGGCAAAGAAATGAGATCGATAGGTTTTGTCGTATCTGCCAACAGGGTGAAAAAACATGAAAAATTAAAAAAAATCAAAACAAAATATGACAAATACTCAAAGACGAGAAAGCGACGGCCCTGCGAGTGCTTCTTGTTTCTTTGACACATGAACAAGTGAACAAGTGAATTTTACCGCCTCCTGGGTACTTTAATACATAAGGAAGTAATTTGCCGATGACATTAATACTTCTTTATAAGAGTGTTTCTAGAGTATTCGCTCAAATGCTGCGTTATGCGTATTTTCTGATTAAACAAGCACAGCACAGCATAGCGCAGCGCACCGAAGCGCAGCGCAGTGCAGTGCAGTGCAGTGCAGTGCAGTGCAGTGCAGTGCAGTGCAGTGCAGTGCAGTGCAGTGCAGTGCAGTGCAGTGCAGTGCAGTGCAGTGCAGCACAGCACAGCACAGCACAGCACAGCACAGCACAGCAGAACACAGTAAAGCACAGAACAGGACAGTAAATCACTGAAAGGCCAAAACAACGCTGAAATAATCGTCTATAGTGGAAGCAAAGGGTTTCCCGCGAAAGCTTCTGATCTTTAAGTAATCTGGGATGTTTTTTTATGGGGGTTTAACGTCCGAAAGCGACTTAGGCTATGAGGGACGCCGTAGTGGAGGGCTCCTGAAATTTCGACCACCTGGGGTTCTTTAACGTGCACTGACATCGCACAGTACACGGGCCTCTAGAATTTGTGGTAGGAAACGAGCATGAGAAGGTTAGTTTTCATCGCGACATCAAGTCGTTACCTGCCTGTTGTAGCATTCTTTATAATCCATTCCTAAATGGTTACCGAAATTTAGCTTTAGAACCGGCTGTCAGCTCGTAACTGAAAACACGAATAAGGGTCAAAGCTGTATCATTCCAGCGATCAATATTATTTCACCGGTGATGCCTGCTAGTGGCCTGCTTTCGCCTAAGGGCTGGTGTCTATTTCTGAAACACGGCCGGATTAGTGTGGTATACATAAGGGGCCACATTTGTGTGCCCCTAAAAATGATGTCCGTACTCCGGCCAGGCGGCAAAATGCTCGGGCCGCGATGGGATTTTCTTCGGTACCTGATGGCGATGGTGCAAAGCTATGCTTGAGCGGAGGCTGACGCGGCAGCGCTGCCCGCAACAGTGCTTGAAATCAAAATATGTCAGTGAGCACTCACAGCCTCCGATGTAGTCGTTCTATCTGTAGCATCAAAAAACTTTAAGCAAGCAACGTGTGGCCATTCGGGTGCAGGAGCGAGAAGGCCTTTTAGGGCAAGCTAAGTGAATGAAATTTTCTTTCTACTAAATTTAATGGTGGCCTGCCACTCCACGCCTCAAACCACTTTGCGACTTCGCTGTCTGCCAACCTTTAGTGAAGAAATTGCTGCAGTTTTCGGCATATTAAATACACTTCTTGCTTTTCCTATCGGCGGCTAGGACACTGCTTCTCAGACCTTTATTTAAGAGGAGGTAGGTTTAAAGCAATTTCGGCAACATCCTAACGATCACGCCATTATCGAGGAAGCATTAAAGGCAACAAAAAACTTCTCTAAATTGCGCTTTAAAAATAAAACAAAAAATAATCACGATAAATTTCGTGAGAGATCTCCTGAGAGCGTCATGCTAATGTACTTTATGTTGTTTGTAATTAGTCAGATGTTTCACTGAAACCTATGATAACATGGGCCTCGAATATGCGTTCCATAATGGTTTCAACCAACGAAGCTAGGCTCTGTACGTTGGCGTTTCAAACCACCGTGAACTCTTCGAACTGGCTGCACGGCCGTAAGAGTCTAGCTGCAGCTCGCAGCAAAACCGAAGGAATCCGAAAGGCGTGCTGTAGAAATGCAGGGCGAGCATGTAAAGGACAGGAAAGATGGTGGCCTCGGCCCCTACAGGCTGCAGGAGCGGCAACGTATGGTTGGCGATAGAGGTGGCCGAGATGTGCAAAAAAAGGCAAGGACAATAGGAAGGGAAATTGAGGAAACGGCTATGTATGCGCGCGTTGTTCCGGCCTGCAGGGCATCATTATCTGCAAAAGGGAGACTGGATAAACGACGCGCCCAACAAGATTTCCTGCTTCACTTTCATCACGCCGGAGTTTCCGAGAAATATGTCGCGCATCGCACGCCGCCACGACCCGGCGACCACCGACACGGGCTGCCGCTACTGTCGCTTGGCAGTGGAGGCGAAAGCCCACTTGGATATCTGTGCTGCTCTGGTGCTGTCTTGCCAGAAGCGCCGAAAACAACCTAGGCAACTCTCATAAAAACAAAATACAAAAAATAGCTTGTAATAATGAAGGTGGATAGCACTATGGCCGGTGGGTTCTCGCAACGGGCCGACTTTCAATAAATGGCATGCCACGACCGCCCTATCCCGACACTGCTCAATACTTGAGGTGAAAATTGGGTCTGCGTCTATGCGGGCTGCCGTTCCGATGTAATAGGACGGCGCAAAGCTCGTGCCTTAGTCTCTTCCGAAAAGAGCTTGCACCGAACAATCGGTCGAGTTTAATTACTCCGAATCCTCCGAATGGGCACAGTTGTTTCGTACCAGGTGCGTTTCACAATGTGAACCTGTACCTTGGTCGAGCTAAAGAGCAGTTCGTTCATTGTCTCAGGCTTCGGAGCCTTGGTCGTACGTTGTCTCACCATCGAGCGCTTCCTCATTACCGGAAGGGCTGTTTTTTTATTTATCTAGTGTTTTTGAAAACCAGACCTATTATCAGAGCTTGTTGCAGGTCCTGCTTGATTGTACTGCGTCGAGTGCCCTCCCTGAAAGGCCGCTGTTATCTAACATAAATTCCAGTGCTCGGATCTGAGTAACGAGCAGGTTCTTAAATAATAGTTACCCACATGTTGAAACGCGTGTACATCAAAAAGCTCAAAAATTCTTGTTTTCAGGAGAAATATAACTTCGGAGAGTGCTACCCATCTTACCACTACAAACCGTTCGTGCGATCCTGTGTTGCTTTCTACGTTCCCGTTCCTAGCCACAGTAGAGAGGACACACACCAATAGGTGGGTGGAAGGGATCTTTTTGTCAGCAGAGATTGAGCGGTTTAAGAGAATTTATGAAAGTGAAGAAACTGGATCACAAAGATTTTAAGAATATGAACCATTTAGATTAGTATCGTTTGCTTGCACGGTATTTACTGAAGTACATAATGATATTTGTTGATATTTAGAAACCGTACTCGACAAGAAACTGCGACACCTCGAGTGCACTCAGACCGCTGGAATAGGTGGAAACGGCCATATTTTCGGCATTAGCGATTGAGGCACTTTGTTATTTTTATAGCGAAAGCTGTTGACTATTTTATAGTCGTTGCTGCACATGTATAGTAGCAGGAGCGTGTCCCACGGGGTCATTGACGTGTTTTTAGGCGGAAATCGTGTTTTCAAAATTTTGCGCCATTCTGAAGGTAGAGGGTTACTGCAAGGGGGTTCTGTCCTTGAGACTTACAAAATCTGTTTGTTGGAAAACAAAGCTAATTTAGGCTACTTAGTTAAAGCATTCACAGAAAAACATCACTGGTCGCAAATTAAGAATTCAAAACGTAAATAAACTTAATTGCACAGATTTTTTCCTACAAGATACTCGCGTTCATACTCATTTGCACTTCTTGCTTTCCGCACAGAAAGGATGAGCGTGAGAAGAGATGTGCTATTCTCCTCCAAGTGTGTTAGTTTTCATGAAGAGGAAGTCTTGTCCTCTAAAGAAATCAAACTTTGGTTGCGAAAATTATAATCTTATAGTTTATTTTCAAATTTATATTTCTGTAAAATTATACCTTGCTGGAATGCGTGGCCACAGCTGGCAAAGGAAAGGATTAATTGGAGACACATGGGCGAGGCGAGGCCTTTGCCCCGTAGTAGATGTAGTCAGGATAATGATGATGATGATTATACTTTGAGTGTGAAATCATTGTCGTGAATAAAAAAAGTTGAAATACCTACTTCAATTAAAAATTTTAAAATAGGAATTCACAATTAGAAATTTAAATGTTTTATGCATTTTTAGTGTAACTGCATTTAAATTTAAGTCTCGTAATTTTAGAATTTAAATATTTTAGAAGTTTAAAAGTCATAAAATCTAATTTGAAACGTCAATAAGACAAAACCCTACTTTGAATTTATTTCAAAATGTAAATTCAGGCAATTTATACTATATAGTTTAAATACTAACTTCAACTTTTAATTGACATTTTATTTGGATATGAATTTAACTTACAAAATGACAGTTATATTTGCAATATATTTAAATTTTCCAAACGAAATATCCAAAGCGCCAACCATTGTTATGATTCCAGGATCATCAACGGTTGAAGGAGGCTCCCTATGACGGCTCTGGCGGTAAAATTACCTAGAGTGAAACAGAGAACGCGGACTGGAGGGAGTTCAATAGTCGAAAATGACTTACGGAAGGCGAAGCCGGAACTCGGTAGGAGTAGCGTTTTTGAAGAGAGGGCGAAGTCGGAACTCAGTGGGAATAGCATTGTACCGGGTCAACCAGGAAGTGGACGCAGTTTCGGGCGCATTCACAGTCACGAGGTTACGATGGACGCAAGGTTCTCGCAAATTCCCTCCGGAAGCATTTGTCACCGCTTCGAAAAGGCACTGAGAGGCAGGTGCGAGGGAAGGGAAGTAACGAGCTCCAAGATAGACATTACTGAACAATGCCCGCTCGTTGTTTTTCCCCCTGCCTAGCCTCTCTTTTACGCTGTTCTATTTTTTTTTTGACGCTCTCTTTTTAGCGAGTTCTTTGCTCAAGAAGGCAAAATGCACAAACCAAACTTGCGATTGATAAATGCTTGCACTCAACACAATGAAAACGTGCTTTCCCTCTGTGAGCATACTTGCCTTGGACAAAGAGGTTGAGAGTATATGGACTTCCATGCGGCCAGAAAAGCACACGCTTGCAGGAGATGTCGTGACACAGAGAAAATTCCGCAGTATTGAAAATAGTGGAAGAAAAAGAAGCACGTTAAAGGAATGAAAAACGAGCGTTTCAGTGCGCTATGACACCTTCCCTGATTAAAAGGTTGTGAGGAACAAAATGGGTGTAAAAATATAAATGTGGACTCATGCTGAAGTATGGGAACGTTAACCAAAGGACGCCTGGTTTTTGTAAGCAAAGTTAATAAGTGGCTGCTCTATATCTTCTTTCTTGCACAAACTCCCTTTCTTGTTGTTGTAACTCAGACTATGCGCAGGAAGAGGGTAAAAAACATGCAAGAAGAGCTATCACGTTTACTGGAATGTTCGTAAGTAGCCTGGCAGTAGCAGTATAAAAATATAATTTTACCGGACAGTGCTTCAATTCTAAACAATCAAAGAAACCACGGTGACTGTCAAAAATATTACATCCATGCGAAGGAAGAAATAAATTACGTTCCTTTTTAATATCAAACTTTACTCTCGTAGCAGCGGTGAAACAAGAGTTACAACCATTGCAACTGCGAAATTCATTCTCTTAACAGCGAAACGTCGACAGCAAAACATGCAGGAAACGATGTTTGCTAGCTAACTTCAAAAAGTAATGAAATACGTTCCCACTACAGTTCCTGTTGTGCACAAACACGTTCCGCCTCCCCTGCACGTCAACGTCCATTATAATTCATTGTTATAAAAGTACCGATTGTGACACAGAAAATAAATATAACATTTTTGTGTTATAATGAAGCGAAAAATTGTTTAGCTGGAGTGACATTGCCTTTTGAGAAAAAACACACTCTGGATATTTTTGCGAACGGTGTATTTTTCGTGCGTGCCACATCTGCAATGCCGCTGAGTGTTGTGAATTATTGATGGAAAATGGGGCAATGAATATGTAATAATGCAACTGCACACCCGTGTTTCGAGGAAAGGCACCCATACGCTTTGTTTATGGCATCCTTGGTACAGTAATAGTGCCTTTATATGACTGTCTCCTAATTATAGGTTGCTAACCTTTGCTTATTTCGCTTGGCGCTCGATATTTATCAATAACACGGCGCGCTGCATTTATTTCTCGGTTGCTGCTACGTGTGATGTGTAATATGTGATGCCTTTGCTTTGTTGGTGTTCTTTGTGTGCGCTCGAACACGAGCGCATGCATACGTGCGTGTGCATGCTTAAGAAGTTTGGGTGTGTATTTGTGTGTAACGAGGGGGGGGGGAGGGGAGTTGAAGACTTTCCATTGTGTGTGACTTCTTTTTTCGTGGAGTCACTGTGACCCTTGCTTTGCATTTAAACATGTCTTCTTTTGAAGCACTCGGCTTTCATGCTTATTTTTGTGTCACGCTGTATTTTGCATCTCCTTCATTTTTGGGTTCACCTGCGTCTCTCTGCTATCAAGTATATTTGCTGTTTCTTCCACTGTGGGCGAAAGTACGGAACAGAACGGAACAAGCCATTTTCTTTTTTCTTTCTTACTTAGTTCACCCTCGTTGTAGCATAGCCCCACTGCATGTTTGGGCTTTGAAGGGAAGCCAACACTGTAGGGAAGTCGAAACTAACAACCTTATTTTGGCACGAGTCACATAGCTGAGGGTAATACAGAGAGAGTGTTTTTTCTACTTAGCTGTGCTCTGCTGGTAGCTGTGCACATAATTTAAAGAACCGAATGATCAATCATGTATTCATATTGCTCGTAATATTCTCGTAATCTTTCATACAAAATAGAGGCAAAGGGCCACTGGATATAGAAATATCGATTGCTCGGCTCATTCGGCCATGTGCAGTTTGAAAACGTTAGGCAGCATAGTATCTGCTGCTCGTGATACAGACACGCACTGCTTCCATTATTTCTCTCCGAGGGATTCTGATTCCTCGCCTCGCCGCACACGCTGCCTCGCAGACAACGAAAAGAGCAGACGATCGGCAAACAGCCCTAAGCGCTCTTATCCATCATCGTCGCCGTAAGCACCGTTGAGCCGCCACGCTCTGACGTGCACGCGTAGGCGGCGAGTGAGACATGTCGAAAGCAGCACTGCTCAACTCAAGGTACAGAGACGTATACGTCCTACGCACGCCCTCTCCAGCGGATCAGCCTGAGAGGAGCATAAAAATGCAGAGCGCTGCATCTACAGAAATTTGGTCGATGTCCTCTCTTCTATTAGTAACACCCTCATTTTCCTGCTAGTAGAAAGGCAAATTACTTCTTAGCCGAAACTTTTAGCATATTTAAAAAAAAAACCCAAGGTGTATTTTTTTTCCTAGAACTGAAGCCTACTCGGCGATCTCTGTCACTCAGTGTTCAAAAACAAAGAGTGGCCACCATCTTGTTGAGCAATTTCAAGATACAACCAACTTCAATTCCCCCTGAGAGGCAAGTGATTAAATGCTCAGAAGCACCGAATGTCCGAATTGCGTTGCTGCTGTCTCTGAAAATTTTTATAGTTATAACTTCACAACAAGGCCGGGTCCCAAGGTCGAAATTGTAAATGGAATTCGTAATTCGCCTTTATCACCCTTAAACTTCATTTTCTCGTTGTGGCTTTTCTTTCACAACGAGAAAAAAGAACACAGAACGAATGTGTAACGTGAATGCTTGAGTAGTAGCTCAGACACAGTCGCAGGATTTCCCCACAACTACAGTGATACTCTGCGGTGGGTTTCAAACCAACTACCTGCAGCAGTCGAGGCGCACTCCTAAACCACTCGACTCCCACCCTCTTCCCTCACCTCCTTACCCACTTTGTCTTCTTTAAACTCTGCGACCCATTGCTTCTAATTTTCTGTGTGTCTTCCCTCTCCGACTTCCTCCCTTATATTCCCTAGATGTGCAGAGAGGAAATATCCTGTCTCCATTTTACTACCTGCCAACAGAGGCAGGTGGCGGAGGCAAGTGGCAGGTGACACTGTGAGCTCCGACGCCGCCAGCGACGAAGAGGATGATGGGGCGAAATTCTGGAACATGGCTTCGTATTGAAGCCGAAACGTCTTTTGCCTTTAAAATAACAAGTTTTGATCCTGGTTCCTATTTTGTTTTCTGACATGAGCATAGTGCTTGCAACTAAAGTTTTAACAAACCTTGTGCATATCAGTTAATGTCAAACTCTTTATTGCCGGGGCTACAGTGAACTGTACAAGCCGAACGACAGAGGCACTCTCTGCGCGAGTTAAGTTCTTGGTTCCTGCCTTTTGCAATTTATTGATGCGTCCGTATCTTTGGCCGCCCAGTTGCTGAGGCACGCCGCCCCTATAGGCACGCACCATCGCCCATCAGCTTCTCTCCAGGGCACACGTACACCTTCCGGTTCTGGGCGAAAACACCAGGAGAAATGACTTCCTGCGTCATGGTGAGGGGCGCCTCTCCTTTTTGACATCTCGTCAGACTTTGCTGTCCGCGCCTCATCCGCGCTACCTCACTCGTGGTTTACCGCATTGGGTCCGCACTATCCTCCGCGCTGCCGGTGCCAGCGCCCGCATCGCTTGGGTGCAAGCCGTGGAAGTCCCGCTTCGTAGTCGGAGTCCTATGTGACAGGCCACCCTGGTGGCTTTTTCGCGAGGTGATTTCAACGAGGCCTCTCGCTAGCGCTTCTGTTCCTACTGACAAGTGCTTCATGTTGGAATAACTTGCAAAAAAAAAGAAGCACAAGGCGCCATTTGTTTCTAAATATCTGGTACTCGTTTCTTTTTTTTTTGCTTGTGCTGAGGGGTTGTGAGGTGGGGGGGGGGGTGCTTATGGCAATGCCCTGGCAAGTAGTATTTTGGTTGTCTGCGTGATTTATGGAATTAAGGGGGGACTCTACCTCTAACGAAGTTAAATCTTGGGGCAGTAACCACATCCAAAATCTGTGCGAAAGTTTTCTCCCAGGAATTTTAAGTGAGATGGCGTTGATTATTATTCATAACAGCATTAGGGTAGAGCGAATAGATGAACAAATTTTGTATGGATGGATAATCATGAATGCAGTATTATGCGTCTAATGCACGCAAACTGTTTACGTTATAATTTTTTTTAATTCAACGTAATAATGGAGTTTGTCCAGTAAGTCCGTGATGAATACCCAGGAGACTTCAGTGAAGTCGCATGCACCACGATCAATGAAATAAGTAGCTGCTGAATGCGAAGGATACTTTCCTCAATTATTCGCACCTTCAAAATTGTCCGACTGCGATCCTCATTCTTCCTTTTACTTTGCGATACGACAAAAGTTGCGGTTAAAATAAATTTTTCAGTGAACTTTGTGAACCTCGAACCTAAGTGGATACTGGGGATGCTTGCGTGAGGAGCTTCTGAACGACGCTTCAATGGATCAGTGGCAGCCGCCACTCATTCGATCGCTTGTCATTATGTTGGGGCATGCTGTGCAGAGAGCGCTGATTTTTTTTTCGGCGACGAATATACGGTAATTCGTTTTTTTCCAGTGAAGTTTATTAAAGTAGCTATCAGAATCTTGATAACTGTGCAAACGAAATTTAAACTGCTTACAGATAATCTTCTGTCGGTGTTAACCTGAGTGTGTAACCTTCATTGGCATTTGGTATGCACCTAGACAAACAGATACTGCAAGGGTAGTTGCCTCATTTCACAGACCTCTACGAGTCCTTCATATCATTATATATCTCCGCTTTTCTAGACTGCCATTTCGTTTTTACATTGATGGGGTGCCCGCTAAGCGTCAGTTTGTTTTTTGAAAATAAATGTTGACATAGTTTGTGTTGATCGAAGGCAAATAGTTTATTTTTTGAAAATTTGCTAAACAGGTGGTTACAGGGTGGGCTTGAATTGACATCAGTAGACCTTTCCAAAGAATAAATCTTGAGGACTCAGAAGCTCACTGACGTATTCGTGCCCATTTTTCGCTACAGGTGCGAGTGTGCTTCAGCCCACTCTAGAGTAGATTGATCGCATTTGTAGAAGGCTCTCGTTCTCAGTTTTGTTCTGGAGCTCACAGTATAAAGACATTTTTTAGTCTTCGACTTAGCTCTCTTACGTTGCAGGGCTTCCTAAATTTACTACCTATTGGAAAAGTTAGCGAACACAAAAATTAAAAAAAAAAGCTTGTGTACAGATATGGAGGCAGGCAGGAAGTACGCTATTTCTGAGCATGTCTTATTCCAGAAATTCGCGGGTGCATCAGTGCTTGTCGCCCCCTTTGGTTCACCGACGACGCCCGAGTGATGACTGCATTTTAACATGCGGAGAGTCCGTCCACGACAAGCAATACCCCATTGCTAAGATAACTAACATAAATCTGCTATGTCTGTTAACGGCTCTTGACTGGCAGTAGGCCATCGACAGCGCAGACATATTAACAGCACCATTATCTCTTGACGTTTCACAAAGCTGTGGAAAATTTCTGCTCTTTGGCGTGTTTGAGGAGCAAGGGCTTGAATTTTTCCAAGAATACAGTCAGGGAAAGGTAATGCCAACGGTGAAATAAAATAATCAGATAAATCCATTCACAAACATCGTCGTCCTAGGTTGCCTTTAAGGTCAAAAATGCATGCCTATATTACAGCTTAGAGATTGGGTGGAGCAGCTCTTATCTGCACGGTAGTTCATGATAAGAGGACAAATGCATTCGTTACGAAGCAAGTGTGATATCCCGAAGCTTGCACAAGTGAAACTGTCCCGGCTTTCTTTGTGCTGTAAAATCAAACATGCATGGATGGCTTTTTTTCTACTGTAACTTTTGTCATTGTAATCCAGTATACGACATTGGCACTGACGAGGCATGGATAAAAACTGCTTCAAGGGTTATACTTGTGCCGAAACTGAGCGCAAATCCGGGGCAGAGTTCTTGAAGGGATATGGAGGTGCCCGTCACGGGAGAAATGGTTGATGGAGCTCTTTCCTCTAGCTGTGGGAGTCGCTTTGTTTTGTTTTCAAATCCATGTGCGAGTGACACTATCAGACCGTACAAAGAACTGAACGCACCACCGCGTGCTGACCCTGCGTAATATTTGTGCGCTTGGTAGCATTTAAGCCTTTTTACATTATCTTGTCACACGAGCCTTAACAATATTTTTTATTGCACTCCGTTTCTTGACGGTGTAGTAGTTTAGCAGGAGCATCCAAAAATATTCCATTTACATCGAGCTCAGTAGAAAAGCCAGGTAGTCAGAGATAGACAAATGCTCGAAATGCGGTGGTTGTTCAATTCCAGCTGCTATTACCGTAATGCAGCACAACTCCTTCTTAGGCTGACGGTCTCGAGTTTTTCAACGGCAGTACTGCTGAATGCAGCAGGAACTTGTAAACTCAATAACAGAAGAAAGGATGCCAGAAAAGTAATTCGAACAAGAAAGGGAGCCCGACGCAGACATTCAAAGGCCAAAGTTATTCGTACATCATTGTTGCTCTTGAGGAGCAGTTCAGCGCAAGTTGTCAGTCGCTGTCTGTGTGCCTCCTTCGTGCTTGTGTATTGGTTGTGCGCTGTGCCCAGCTAGCAGTCCCAAGGCCCTCTCACTTGATTTAGTGTCCAGCATTGCATATATATATATATATATATATATATATATATATATATATATATATATATATATATATATATATATATATATATATATGAGAGAAGCCAACAGCCACAGAAACCAAGGGAAACAGGGTATTTTCAATTTATATATTTATTTTGTGCTGTTGTTCGATTTAGAATATTACTGAATATGTTATCGCTTAAAGCTAATTGATTAGAAAAGAAGAAAAAGAATATATATATATATATATATATATATATATGTATATGCTTAACATTAAACCCAGTGAGAGGGCCTTCTCACTTGGTTTAGTGTTATGCGTTGCATATATATATATATATATATATATATATATATATATATATATATATATATATTAGTGGCGTGTGTTAGAAAAGTGCACTCTTTTCGACTTGATCACGTGGCACACACCGTTCAATTCTCATCCTGACGAAGTGGACACCAGTTCCTGACCTTTCCCCCCTCTCGTTGCGGCATGCGGTCAACACTTAAGTGCCTTAGAAAACGAGGTACATTCTTTTATATGGAACCTGACTACTGCCATGAGAAATGCACTAATGAAATGAAAACTAAAACAAAAGAAGCGTAAAGCATGGATGGGTTCCAAAAAGTGGCGTAAGCATTTTTAGTACTGGGTAAACACTGAAAAGAAAAATCGAATAATAAATAGGCACCTGAAAAAAAAAACGGCGACGTAATAAAATATGGCGCTGTTTCTCTGGTTGACGGGAAAACTAGCCGAGAAGCGATATACGCGCCCACGCATGATGCAGACTGCTAAAGCAGAACCGCAAGATAAAAATAAGGAACAGCAACCCTGGAACGCCGATGGGTGGCTTTCGATTCAGCAGCCTAATATATTTCTCCGTAAAACTTTGGCGCACAGGCACTTTTCTCTCCTCAAACTTTAAACCGTTAGCGCTCACACCCACAAACTGAGCCGAGAACAAACAATCTGCTGCGCGAGCGTTGCTTCCCGCCCAGTGCAGCGATATCTATTTGCGGGTCGTGTTTGCTGCAGCCTGACTCCTGTTTTCTGGGGTTGACGAAAGAAACGGGTGGATAGCTTCCCCCGTGTGTAAACGCTGACAGATTGGCGAGGTGACCTCTGTCGTGCTTCTCTCGGAAGATGCTATCCTGGTATGAATTTTCATTGCGCGTGGAGGTAGATTACAGAAATTTCGAACGTTACAAATTGAATTGAAAACTATTTTCAGTTTATTACGAACCAATTCATTCTTTAGCTGATGCGCTCTTTCACGTAAATTTGACACTTTAATACCGAATATATCCACAACATTCGGAGAAATTGACAGGAAGCGGTCAGATGAAAGGCTGGCACTTGAATATTCCTAGGCAATATGACAAGCAGCTAATTGCAATGATTTAAAATCTTATTCAGCCTAACTAGCATATTATAGAATAGCAATTCGTTGTTGGTTTGATTCTCTGCGAGTTAACGTAAGAAGCTTTCGCAAATTTAAAGGACAGACACAGTGACCAGTGCAGCATGCAGAACTAAAGCTACTTTTGTCCTGTACAGTCTCTCTGACAAGTGCTAGGCTGTAGTTCTGGCGTGCATTTTTGATCGTTTGGTACTAATGGTGTTCTTCTGAGCGGCTTCAGGTTACGTTAGTGCGATGAATTGCACACATGCTTGTTAACATTTAATTGACCTTCTTGCTCCGCCCATGGTGTGGAAAACAATTTTTTCCATGATCTACTGACTTTTCTTGCTTACGATGTTTAGTCTCAGACTCCTTCGCGATATCCTTAGTGCAAAACATTGGGAAGAAGTCAGTTAGCACACTGGCATAAATTTACAAATTAACTGAGCCTACGAATGAAATCACGCACTGACAACTATTGGGTAAACTTACAGTAGATTCTCTACCCACATGAAAGCACTGCATTTACCGCTAAGCAGTCCTGAAGAATTAGGTAAAGACACGGTTGAACACAGATATGCAATTCATTACCGAGCTCATCACTACAATTCGCAGTGTAGAACGAACTCACTTTCTGCACAAGAGACATTTGATTTGCTGCTTTTTATGCAACACCGGCTATAATGACGTTTGCGAATGCCACGTACACATCTATGATTAATGGTTTAGTTTATCTAACACCATAATGATCTACGAAAATCTGAAGAATTACGGTTTCAAGGAGGAGAAAAAAAACGACACAATTTAGCACATTGATTCCTCGATGTTCTCTTTAGGCATTCAATTACGACAACTGTAAAGAGGACCCACCATGATGGCTTACTGGCTTTGGCGCTCGGCTGCTGATGCCAAGCTCGAGGGATCGTACCCCGGCTGTGACGGCCGGATTTCAATGAATGCGAAATGCAGAAATATTTTAAACTCGCTTTATAAAAGCCCAGGTATCCGAAATCTGCAGAGAATATTCAGCATTCTGGGAGAAGTAAATATAATAACCGGCAGCGAAAGGTGCTGCATCAAAAATTCAAATTGATCAAACTTTTTGGCATGACGCTTTTTCCGTAGGGAATAAGAGCACACGCAATACCCTGGAGTGACAAGTTTCTGCACATGTGCTGTGGTAGTATAGGAATATTACCAACATACAGAATCAATTGAAACGCATCGCTGGCGCTGTTTTTTTTTTGTTCTCTATGAGCATTTTCAGTGTTACGCTGCTACAGTCTTGTTTACTTTGTCTGGGAACAAACGCGGGCACTGAGCCACTCTAGTAAGTTAGAAACCTGACTCAATCGCGAATATTCAATGAAAAAGGAAAGGCGCCTCAGGTAAAATGAATTGTAGATCTGTTTCCCTTGCTCCCAAAGCGTACGGGCTAGCAGATGACAGGCAGATTACGAACTTTTATTTTCCCTTTTTTTGAGAGGATTAAATGTTAGCAATTATTAATTTTATATATCTCATCATAAGTTCCGAAGTAAAAAAAGTACTCGTTGACGAGTGAAATCAACACTGCGGTTTCACTTCCCCATACCCTTTTCGCCTGGCCGATTTAAAGCGTGCACAAAAAAACGAGTCATTGAGAAATATCTTTTCCTAATCAATGAAAATGAAACGACAGACCCTCGAGAAGCGGTAGCTCATAAATTTCTGTACTTATGATGGTAGATCCCCTGCTTCTGGAAACATTCTTAGGGCTGGCAAACACCGTAAAAGGAGCCAGCACTCAAAGAAAGGTGGCACAGCACAATACAAAATGCGGCGTTGAAGGAAATTCGTCAGAGCTCAGGAAGTCTCAATTAAATGTTTGCGATGCTGGGGTATGGCACAGCTCTATAAATTGTTTATACTGTGTTTGTTGTTTGGTTTGGTTTGGTTTATTTGGGTTTAACGTCCCAAAGCGACTGAGGCTATGAGAGACGCCGTAGTGGAGGGCTCCGGAAATTTAGACCACCTGGGGTTCTTTAACGTGCACTGACATCGCACAGCACACAGGCCTCTAGAACTTCGCCTTCAAGAAATTCAGCAGCCGCGGGCGGGATCGAACCCGCGTCTTTCGGGTAAGCAGCCGAGCGCCGCAACCACTGAGCCACTGCGGTGGGGCTGTGTTTGTTGTGAATAGTGTATAAAATGTATTTCTGGAATATTACTAATGCAGTACTGATATGACGCTTTTTATGCTTTGGAAAGCAAAAAAGGGTGGGTAGGAAATTCTGAGAGTGTATACACGAGTGTACGTTTTCTGTGCTGTCCAAGTTTTGACGTTATTCTTTCTTCGAAGGCTCATAGACTTTCCAGCGCATTCGAAGTTTCTTAAATTTTTAAGAAGCTGAATGCGTGTGCTTTAAACACAAAACATAAGTAAAAAGAATGAGTAAATGCTGCTTGGAAATTTTGCTTTTCATGTCGAGTTTTGAATTCTGGCTCTCTTCGCTATGCGTTCCAACTAGGTGTCGAGGACCCACTGGATTGTACCTTACAATCTAAACTACGTAGTTTTTTCCTTGCTGTGGAAGCCAAAGCAGACGATCATTTTTCTCTTGTAACAGGAAATGCTACGAATGCTGCTCACGGGACTAAGCATTCTACACCGGGACAGTAAGCATGATACAGGAAAAAACAAGTTGTGCGCACTGATTTGTTATTTTTGTAGCGATAGCTACACTAGGCTAGCAGAAGCGCATTTCGCGGTGCCTGCCAATATGGTCACTACTGCAAATGCGTCGTTACCATGGAAAACAGTGCCATGGAAACCATGGCGCCACAGCCGCTGCGCTGCACTGCGCATGCGCAGACGCGCAGCATGGAGGAAGGAGATCGGGCGTGCTCATTACGGCAGCAGTACAGGCTGCGTGAAATTGAGTCTTCCGATCCAGAAGTCGTCGCATGGTACAAGGCCGGCCGACAGCCTGAAAATGAGGCGAGAAAGGCTAAGCGGGAGGCCGAGACGCGCGAAGAACGAGAGGAACGTCTCGCGAAGAGACGCCGCCAAGGTGCTGAATGACAGCGACGGCGTGTCGCTACCGAAACTGCTTTCGTTACGTATATCCTGGCCTAGCTGAGCTAAGCTAGTGCCATTTTTTTTTATCAAGACACAACATAGAAAGGAATCGAATTCAAGTGAAAAGTTTGAACGCCTCCTTTTCCCAACATGACGCGACGTTTTGGTATATTCAGACCGGCGGCAATACAGACACGCAACGAGGCACTAGCATTTGCATGCCATCGTTGGAAGCATGAAGGCGTCTTTTTCGCCCCTTTCTGGTTTTTGGTCGAGCCTCCTCAGACCAATTACTTTCGACTGCTTCCAAGATGCAGGAAGGTGTAAAGGAAATCTGATGACAGCTTCACAAAATTTGAGTAAAACATCGATTTTATGGATCTTTTTGGCACGCCATTGTTAGTCCAGTAGCAAAATAAGTATTTATTTTTGACAAAAAGTGCAATTAAAAATTTTCCCACGACTCGATTCAAACTCGTGGCGCCAACACTAAAAACACATCCACCATTACCGTTCAGAAGCTAATGGCTGTGTAGGCTAACGTTTGGGATCTGCACGCGAAGAACTGCGTCGAAGCATTGCAGTTTACTCGCGAAATCGGCTCATGCTGGCAAAATCTGTATTCTGTATTTCATTTTTTTTCTAGCCTATAAAAGCGACGTTTTCAGTTAAGGTTCCTGTTTTTCGCATTAATAAGGCACTTCGTTGATATAGGCAAATTCCAATTTGTTCTAAATATCTCTTGAAGGGGCTCACGTTTCGCGTACAGTGAAGCATTTACTAGTATCGAAATTCCGGCCGGGAATCGGGCGATATGTTTTACCTTAAACTCGAATAAAATGCATGTTCACAAAAAAAAAAAAAAATTGATGAATCTGGTTTTTAGACAACTGTTCTGTGTGAATTAATTTGAAAGCAATTAAAATATGAATAAAAATTTCACGTGCGCTCATTATGGTCCTATTTTTCACTGAATATTTCGTAGCTAATATGTAGATTTCTGGGTTTTAAACCTCAGTTAAGGTTTCCCATAATCATAGCGCTTAATTTGGAGGTAAGTTCATAAAGCACGCGTTTCAAAAACCAGAGGCTACAGCCCGAGTACTAAAAAGACACCCTACTGGCGTCACTGTATCAAGAACTGCCCACGGTAAAGAGTTCAGCAAATCCGATATTTCTATTTTTTTTTTCTCAGTGCAATTATTTACTCGCGTAAATCGGCACCTCCTGCTCAGCACTTCGGTGTTCGTGCAGGACGTGCCTCCGAATGTACAGTGCTGAAATATCAACTCATTGCCACACCGACTTCTTTGAGCCCACGACAGCATTGGAGCAGGACGTCTTTACCGTGGGCAGTTCTTGATACAGTGACGCCAGTAGGGTGTCTTTTTAGTACTCGGGCTGTAGCCTCTGGTTTTTGAAACGCGTGCTTTATGAACTTACCTCCAAATTAAGCGCTATGATTATGGGAAACCTTAACTGAGGTTTAAAACCCAGAATTAATTGAAAACGTTCCCTGGAATGAACGCATGATGTCCGCTTATTTTCGCATAGTTGTGTTCATCTCAGTGCACTGGAGAACTGCTCTCTTGAAGGGTCTAATCCAATTAAAAAATTAATATTTTCGGGATGAAAGAATTCCATAAAATCGAGTTTTACCCGAAAACAAAGGGCTATGGCTTTAGTGCACCGACGTCGAGAGTACGCTGTCGCCCTCATTCCGAAAGGTGACATTCTGTGATTTCATTTCAATGAAATCTCTTTCAATTTCATCGCTTATTAGAACAGCTGCGCTCCGGGAAGCGAAACTCAACGAATCCTCCTCTTATATCCGCTTACTTAGGCAGCGCTGTACTCAGAATAAAGAATGGGGTAACAGACAGAGGCCACCTCAGAACAGTAAGGGCCGAAGCGAACGCGGGAAATACAAGTACGCTCTGCTGCTGGCGATCTCTGGCTGAGCTTCATGCATTCCGGGCTCTGCGGAGCAATTAGCGCAAACGCAATCGCACAGCCAAAGCACCTCTGTCGTTCGCGTTGAGAGGGAGGCCTTTCTCGACATCACCGCTCCGTCTGTAATCGCATAAGGACGCTATTCCCGCTCGGTGTGAGTGCCGCGGGTGGCGTATCGGGATGGAGCGCCACAATGGACGCCATTAGTGTCCGGTCGCCGCCGAGCAGCGATTCCTTTTGTCCCAAATGAGAGGATCGGGGCCCCGTGCCGGAAGGGTGAGTCCACATCCCTTCTTGTACAGGCTCACCCGTCTCCATGGCACTGATGAAGGCCGCTGACAGGCACCGAAAGAGTGGTCGCCATCACAGCGGACGCGGTTATCCGGTGTATTGGAGAAAATGCTGCTTCGTGCCCTGCTGTCCGTGACAGTTTTGAGTGGCTCAGAGCCGGTAGCCAGGAGAGACTCGAGAGTGAGGGAAGAAGTTCGGTCCCTTTTTTCTTCCCTTTTTTTCTCCCCTTTTCCCTGCTTCGGCGGACTGCACTCGTCATATAAGCCCTGAAATGAAAACTAGGTCCAGCATCCGGTTTGCGAGCCAATAGAAAACACACCCTGGGTGTTCTGAGCTTTTGTTCTTTGCGCTCGCGAGGAACCGTGTTACTGGGCGTGAGTGCAAAAAATCAAAAAGTAGGCGATCCTCTGCAGATTGCTTCAAAGCATTAGGATTCGGTAGTGGTGGTATACTCAGGTTTTGTTATATCTGAAAAGGAATGTGCCACCTCTCCACGCAACATGCTAAGTGTGACGGCGCTCATCATTTACGCTTGCACAGACTCTTCTAATACTAACGAATTAAGGAAACGAACCAGTTAAGTGCGGAATCTCTTTCAGTCCTCTGGGAAGCGGTGCCTCTTCACTTGTTGCTCAGTGCTGCACTCAGACTTCCGGGAACCAGTGGATTGCCGTTACGACCGATTACACTAACCGGTACGCTATCACGCGCGCTATCCCTACCAGCTGTGCCTCCGATGTCGCCGACTTTCTTCTCCATGACGTCGTCCTACTTCATGGCGCTCCTCGTCAACTGCTTACGGATCGCGGCCCCTGCTTTCTTTCTAAAGTGGTCCACGACCTTCTGCACTCATGTTCTACCCGCCATAATTTCACGACGGCCTACCATCCTCAGACCAATGGCCTTACTGAGCGTCTTAACCGCACCCTGACGGACATGCTGTCTGTGTATGTCTCAGACCACCATCGTGACTGGGACGTCAGTTTACCTTTCGCGACGTTCGCCTAAAATTCCACATCAATCAATCAATCAATCAATCAATCAACCAATCAATCAATCAATCAATCAATCAATCAATCAATCAATCAATCAATCAATCAATCAATCAATCAATCAATCAATCAATCAATCAATCAATCAATCAATCAATCAATCAATCAATCAATCATTTTATTTCCTTAGAAAAGGAGGAGTACGGGACTAAAAGCTCGAACAGCTTGACGAGGTCCCGACCCCTTGTTAGTTGGCGTGACAGCAGGATGACGGCCAGTCTTACACAAAAATGAAAAAATATCACAAAGCAACGGGTAATACAGAATGAAACAAGACGGCAATCAATCGGAGAAGCAACAAAAGGTAATACAGATAAATCAACACACATAAGCAACATTAGTGAACAAAATTAGGCGAATAGGAAGGCATGGTTTAGTCTTGCGAATGAAGAAGTTGACAAAAACGTTTAATGCGACAGTTTCGGTTTCTGGAGGGATCAAAATTTTGTCGGTCTAGTAAGTTTAACAGCGAAGGTAATGTATAAGATACAGATTGTTCATCATAGGAGGTTCTCGGGGTGTGTACAAACCACATTTCTTTATGTCGGGTCTGACGAATATTTGTGTTTTCTTGGAGTTTAGCCAGATGAGTTATGTAATCAATGCCAAACTTTACAAAACCTTTGTAGCACAACATCAACCTGTAATCGTAAAAACAAAACACAGGAAGAATTTCATATTTTGGAAAAAGTGGTTTTGTGGAGTATGTATAATGGACATCAGCTATGTAACGTACAGCTCTTTTTTGTAGCAAATGTAGTTTCTGCAAGTTTGTCACGCCAGTTTGTCACATGCCATTATACCACCGGCTACTCCCCCTTCTGCCTGCTCTTTGGCCGCGACCCGTTGCTACCCTTCGACAGCCTCCTGCCTCACGACCCTTGTACCAGCAGTTACGCTTGTGACGCCATTGCCCGAGCTGACGCCGCCCGCCAAATCGCTCGAGATCGCCTCGACGCTTCACAACTCGCTCAAAAACGACGGTACGACCTTCATCATCGTGAGGCTCATTACCCTCCCGACTCCCTCGTACTCATCTGGCTCCCTGTGCGTCGTGGGGGCCTGTGTGAGAAGTTGCTGCCTCGTGACGTGGGTCCTTACCGCGTCTTGAGGCAACTGAGCAATGTGACCTACAAAATCACGCCCCTGCAAACCTGCACTCCTCGTGCGGTCCCCTTCACACAGCTCGTACACGTTGCCCGTCTTAAGCCCTCCCATTCAAACCCACCACCTTAGGACGCCCAGGGACTGTGCTTCCTTCCGCCCAGCGGAGGAAGGGGGGGGGGGGGGGGTGATAGTCGCATTGCGAAGACGACGTTGTTTGGACGCTCGGCAGTTGACGACGACGAGGACGTGCCAGTTTGTGCTGGAGTGATTTGGTTCGGTGTGCCTTCTCACTGTGGCCTGTCCCGTCTGCTGCTGGGCTAACCTCCCCGTAATATTATGTGCAATCCAGACTTGAGACGCCTATATGATCAGCTCAGAAGGCAAAAGGCGGCTGCTTCAGTACTAGCCGGCACCTGTCATTTCATGGTGCCCAGGAGAAGTAGCTATTGCCCAGCCATTGACGCGCCAACACGGGGCAAAGCCAGAAGAAATAATAGATTTGCGAGACGTTTGAAGCTCACAGGCAGGGGAACGTGTGCATGCGCGTCCTTTCAGTGACGCCGGGAAATAAAGAACTTGTGTTTCTGCTCGGGAGCATGCCTCGCGTTTAGTTGCGCTCATCGTGAGCATGAGTGTTATGCTTGACGAGGGATGAACCTGTTAGTGCGTAGTAAATAGCACATTTCACAGGTGCGTGCTGTAAAAGTCAGTTGAAGTTCAGCGTCCGCCATCCACGCCTCTCTGAGTAACATCCACGTCCATATTTGGGCTAGTAATCGCGAATTACGAGTGCACGTGCGCACACGTACTCCTACGTGCACTCTAGCGAGTGTGCCTGTGTGCCGCCCCTCGCCTATCAGTCGGCCCCAGCCTGCACCATTTGATGGATGTCATACGCTTGTATTTACCAAAGTACCACGCTTGCAACTGCTAGATGTGGTATCTGCAGAGTCAGATTTCGCCGTTACTGGACGCATCCTCCTGTCTCAGCAACGCTCGGCCAGTCTGCAGTGTGTAACAGTGCCACACACTTTTTCGTGTGGTTAAGGAGGGTTCCTTTTTCATGGTATGGGTTTTTGAGACCCATGAAGATTACTATTGATATTTTAAGAGCTGACATAGGCCTAATACTCTTCACTTTTGCCGGTTATAAGAGCAAGTCTAGCGGGTAGTGGCAGACCTGAAGCGCTACATGGCTCTTAAAGCCGCCGCGGTGGCTCAGTGGTTATTGCTCTCGGCTGCTGACCCGAAAGACGCGGGTTCGATACCGGCCGCTGCAGACGAATTTCGATTTAGGTGAAATTCTAGAGGCCCGAATACTACTAGATGTCAGCGCACGTTAAAGAACCCCTGGTGGTCGAAATTTCCGGAGCCCTTCACTACGGCGTCCCTCATAGCCCGAGTCGCTTTGGGACGTTAAACCCCATAAACGAAACCAAACCAAACCAGAATAATTTTAAGGTTTTATTATCTCTACGACGACCGCGCAGAGCTTGGCGCCACTGTATCGAAGATGATCCGCAGGCTTGATACCGGGGCCACTAGGAGGCCAGAATATTTACGTTATGCTCAGTACCAGGCTGTCGTTCCTGGCCCCTCTAGAATGCCGCAGCCCCGAATGCGCAGAGCGCAACTTCATCCTCACTGCACACCTAAGTTTCTACCCATACTGCCGTGCACTCGACTCTATGCTGCTCGGGTTTTGTGCCCCTGGGCGCGCACTCTTCCCTCAACTTGCGAGAGCAGAACTGTCGCGAAAGCAAAAAGTAGACTCTATCGTCAAAGATTAATGCGCTAGTGTACTCAGACGCGGCTCCTGCGCATGCATGAATGCATGGCGTATGCTAACGCCAGGTATAATGAAAAGTTAGGAAAACGCTCATTGAACTTTACAAGAGAACGCGACTGCCTTTTAAGCCTGCTGGCAAGCAACGACCACACCAAAAAAAAAATCACAACATCGGCCTCAACGCTGGCGAGCAGTACAGGCCTCTGTGCATGATCGGGCCCTGTTACCTTTTTGAAATGACTCATTGCGCCAGAGAATTAATTTGTTTTTAATGGAGTCATGCAACAAGGAGCTACTTTGCTAGGGAGCCCGAGAAGGTAAGCAGTCGCTTCTACAGGTGCTGTCTACGAACAACAGATCTATGAACAAATTAGCGCTTTCTTCCGTATCATTGTTGCTTCTTCATCAGCTGGTGGCGGTGACTTTGTTTATTTCAGTACACGCAATTCTCCTCATCGGGTATTAGTGTACGGGGGTAAACAAATTGTCAGAAAAGCAAAACTAAAGAACAGTGAACAAATGAAAACGCACCCAAACACCCAGTGGCAGCGCAGCCACACACTTGCTGACTCTTCGGAAATGGTGTACAACGCATGGAAAGTTTAGCGAATTCATTGTAACTGCTAATATGCAAACGTGTCTAATACTGCATTAAAATAAGGTAACGAAAGCTGTCAATGTCTTGTGGTACTTGGTACAATCATAGGTCAGTTAGTTCCCGTAAACGTGTTTTAAGAGCGGCTAGCAAGCTGTTGTCATCTAATCTAACTATTCCGTTTGGGCGGCTGTTCCATTCTGGTATTCTCGTTGCAAAAAGAGCTGATTAAGATAAAAATGTCCGACACCATGCTGCTCGGGTTTTGTGCCCCTGGGCGCGCACTCTTCCCTCAACTTGCGAGAGCAGAACTGTCGCGAAAGCAAAAAGTAGACTCTATCGTCAAAGATTAATGCGCTAGTGTACTCAGACGCGGCTCCTGCGCATGCATGAATGCATGGCGTATGCTAACGCCAGGTATAATGAAAAGTTAGGAAAACGCTCATTGAACTTTACAAGAGAACGCGACTGCCTGGAGATCTGTGTGAGAAATGCACGTATGCTTCACGAGCAATTCCAATTTTTTTATTCAACATGTCGTTTGAGAAAATTGATCCGAAGAAGGTGCGACGGAGTAGTAATGGATCCCAGCCTAGCTGCTCGTATGTATATTTGAAGATGTCGGTAGCATTGCAGGGCAAATATGAAAGCGTCCTTTTATTTCTCACCATTTCACAAACAATGAGGTATGCAGCATGATTTAGAGGCGTATTCGATAAATTCATTGCTGAATAGATAAGCAGAGAGTAATGTCGGCGGTGCTAACATTACACCTTTACTTTTCATTCGATTCATACCTCCACCGATTCGACGCTGGCTCCCAAACATTACAATAACGATCCGCGGGAGAGCTGATGCAAGCGTGCCTTCTCGAATTGCCTTACCAATAGAAAGCGTTATCCTCCGTCATTGCAGTCTCCTTAACACAATAAAAATATACGAAAAAAAAGTTCCATGAGTCGATGAGATGGCGGGAAACTTTCCCCGGCCATCCAGCTTGCCTGGATTGACCACCGCGCTAGGGTGCGGCGACGCCGCTATGAATGCGGGGAACCCACCCGCCGTTGCAGTAGCCACGTGCCCCGGCACTTTGGCAAATAGCGGGAAGCGGTGAGCTCCTTTCCCCGCAGCTCTCAATTTCGCCGATGGAGGAGACAAGAACGGAGACGGGATGGGCCGCCCGCTTATCAACTCGAGCCTATAATGCCACATTCCCTCTTTTTTTTTTTTTTTTCATGTGATGGCCGAGGGCTAGAAAATTCCTTGCAGTAAATATTGCCCCGTCCCGCATTTGTACATAGCCGCAAGCTATTGGGCCGTGATGGACGAAGTTTTTGATCGCTCATGCTGTAGAGTGAATTTTTTGTGGAGAAACCACGTTGCGCCTGAGGACCCACGGAACAGCTCAGTTGCAGGCTGGAAAGGGTGGCGGGCGTTGCAGGAGGGCCACCTGATTTTTGGGTGCGACGTCATCAAAGCATAGGCTCCTTATCGCGAATGAGTCCATGCAAGCGATAAGGAAAAGGAACGGAGGGTGGTTTTCTGGACGGGAATTGCTTACAGCTGTTTCGTGAGAGGGAGCTCCGAATAGGGCATGAGTAGGGGAAACCACTCAAACAAGCTGGCGATAGATTCCACGATTTTGGGAGAAGCCTCCTGATAGGCAGTGCAAGGTTTTTGGGGCCATTGAGTACATACACGCCTTGAAAAGGCAAGAGGTGTCTTTTGGGGTACGTACACTAATAGTTTCTTGTCGGTGTAATAGTGGAGATGGGAGAAGGCTCGAAAAGGTGTTTTTCAAGTTTTTTAGGTTTCGGTGAACGCTGGCTTCGTTCATAAGACGCGCAGCAAAGTAAGTTTGATGAGTGCGTGTTTCACGCACCGATATGAAGGAATATGTACGGCGATGAAGAGAGACCTTGGTCTTGGTCGCGCTACATATTTCTTCATATCATGCACCAACAAGCCAGAGTGTCTACCCTTTTGCGAACCATTTTCTGTCGACAATCCGCAGTGGTCAACAGAGGATTTCGGAGAAAAATCTCAGAAAAAGAAGGCGTAGTGTTGCTTCACTACGGAAGACAACAACATGTATTTAAAGATGACCTATACAATGTAAATGCTTGCACAAGCATTCGTCTCATCAAATGCCCTCTCAAATGACGGGCAATTGCTGGTGATAAAACAGATGCTTGGTGCCTTCTTAGTTGATCCCTTGTACTCTTTAAGTTTGGCCTCTCGATCTTTTGTCGCTGGCTTTTGCAGGCCGTGTGATGCCAATATCTCTTGCCGCATGTTATTTCGTTGCTCATCCAAATAAACCAGCCATTCTCTTGCCCTGGTGTCTTTCGGTATCCCGCTGATTGGAAATACCGCTGCAACAAGTAAACCAACAACGTTGTAAGCCCGGACAATCTCCGAGATTAAAGCAGTGGTGATCCGGTGAGTAGCCGGCACTGGCCACCCGGTGGATACAGAAACGCGCGGTGCGACCACGCTTATTAGGAATGCGAAGGGCCCTCGCCCAGGCACACGGGAGAGGCCGAATGGCCGCGCAGTTATGATGGGGTCCGGTAATATCGGGGCCATCTCATCCAGATCAGGCCCAATAATCCGGTTTATTGAAGCCTGTAAATCCGCGGCACATATTACCCGGGCATAAGAGGAGGGATCTGGGAAGAGCTCGCGTTTCTTCCGATTCCGCCATGCAATCGGATCAAGAATAATGCGCGACGCACTCGACCCGGCGCTTGCTCTCTGCCCGTGACGCACGGAGAGCCAGGGGCAACATAGAGAAACAAGAAAAAAAAACAGAAGTAATTTATCCCGTGCTCTCTCTGGCTCACTTTCGCCGCGAGCCAACAGTTCCAGCAAGCAGTGAGGGGAGCGGAAACGCGGCGAAGGAACCGGGCGCCAATTGCAACTTTCGGGCAAAGTAGAAAACAAAAAAAGCACTAATGCACCAAGCATACATAAATGTGCAATCGTAAACACAAGCACAAGCGTCATAAACGCCACGGAGTTGGTGATTTGTAGCGTTCTTCGACTTTAAAGGCTTTCAGACTCCCGTTCAGTTGCCTCTGGGATATAGGAATACGCAGTTCCTACGAGCGCGCACGGATACTACTTGTGCAATACGGCGTAGCACGGCTGCCTGTAGAGTCTGTAGCGCTGAGCAGCGCTTAGCAGCGGTCGTCGCCGTGGGGGGCCGCATCAACGACTGGCTCGGAAAGACATCGCGCTCCCTCGATGTACCAACGGCTTAAGCGGCCGCTTCGTCCACTCTACATCCTTGCGTCTGGCTGTAGCATATTATAACAAGGTCACTAGTGAGACCGAATAAGAATCCAAAAAGGAATATTTATAAACAGCTATATTTTGGACACAATTTGCACTGCGTTCATGTTTCATCATTTTTCACGAAGTGTGCACCAAAGCGACATCATTATAGTGCTACCAGAACGTATTTATGTCGAGACCCGGAAAAAAATGTTATTAATTACACAGCAAAAGGACACTGTTTGGGCTTTTTTTAAGCGCTTTGCTCAGCGTGTTCTCTGTCTAGAATAAAATGTTCACCACGTGTCTTTGTTCTGCCTTCTATGCTGTCGTGGTAGCGGCGGCCGATATGCTTCCTAACTTTCGGCAACGTTGAAAACTTGGCGATTTACGCGTGCTGTCAGCGATATGCGGTCCTTGTTTCGTTCTTTTTGTCTTCTCCAGGACACCTTAGAAGGCCAGTGCAAAGATGCGTTGCCCCATTTTGGGCGGCCACACAGGAGCACTCACCCGTTCAATGACGGAGGCAAGCAGAGCGAGTCTGGTCAGGCGTGCTATGAGCACTATGGGTCTCGCAGGACAGGCTATATGCCTTTCGCCGGGGCGAAATGCCGCACAAACTACGCTAGAGCCTCAGCGAGTCCATCTAAGATGCGGGGAGAGGAACGAGAAAAGAATTGATCGCTGAACCAAATGGCCTCTTCTGGACATGCGGCTATAGCAGGTGGTTACCAAGTGAAAGCGTTTGTGCACAAGGTAAAAGCTAGTGGCCAGGTCCGCGCGAAAAGAAAGCGTCCGGTGAAATTAAGCGATGGCAAGATTACATGTGAAATGTTTATGACGGAAGAATGGTCTCACTGTTGTCCGTTATCCATCTCTCTTTCAGGTTTCTAAAACTTCTTTCAGGCAGTAGCCATCAGAGAAAACTGTTTGATAGAAGATAAAACTGAACAGTCCGCCTGATTGTAGCTGCTAACCAGCGAATCGTTTTTGAGCATCGTTCGGCGCAATCTAACGCTGCTGTCCGCTCCAGATTTCCTGGCATGTGTTGCTAAGCTTCCTCACCACCGTTGTGCGCGGGCCTCTCGTGGCAGACGTTCTCCTCCGTGAAATCGGTCGTACTGCGCCCCTCTCGAATAGTTATGCTACACTCTAGCGCGTTTTTTTTTCTTTCAATAGCCTTATTATGGTCTCAATTTCATGGTTATGAAAAACTACGATGCTTAGCCGGTCAGCAGAATTAAGCATTTTTCGTCGCTTGTGTCGTTCATTCTCAATAAGTTTCTACTTTTAATTTCGCGAAAAATTCACTTTCGTCTTGGAAGCGCATATGTGGCAAGCCGTCTTTGTGTTTGACACTTATTTCTCCTTGTAGAATTCCAAATAGTTAAATTCACGCGTGATCGAAGGAATATACGAGTGTCAGGGTGGGCGGCTGCCTCAGCTACGAGGAGGCATTCATTGGTTTCTTGAAACAAAAAAAGGTCACACCGATAGCCATGCACTAATCTGTAGTTGTTAAATTCATCGACTACAGTTACCTGCCTACTTATTGGCTTGCATATCCTGGAACACTAATTGCTTTAAGCAATCTGTTTGTTACCGTTGACCTTGTTTTGAAATTTAGCTTGATGGTATTGCGCGAAGAATCGTGAAGGTAGCTTGTTTTGAAATTATATCTGGCTACTGAATTTAAATAAGGTAGAAAATTCAACGTTTCACGCACGACGCGCCCACATTCTTATGTGTCTGGTGCTAAGAGGAATGAAATAAAACAAAAAAACTTACGAATAGCCTGCATCTAAAAGGGTATAAGAGCCCCCCTGCCCAACCCCCCTAAAAGAGAAGAAAGAAATTGTAAAGGGGGCGAATAAAACGAGCACTAGGAGTTACTCCAAGGGACGTGCAGTAATGAAGCGCGCATATTTTCACTTCAGTGGCACTTACTTGTTACAAATTGAAGACACTCCTTTTGTGCGCCGCATACACAACATGATGAGGATAACCTTCGTCCGTGCACATGGCCTGCTGCTTCATCAAATTTCTCAACAACTCTTTCTTTGTGTCTTCGAAACTCTTTTCTGTTTAGACTCTGTGAAGCAGCTTGAAGCTGTCTTTCAATCATATGCGCGCAGCCTTCGATGTGTAGATATTATGTGAATAATGGATGTTCAGTAAGGAGCCGGTGCGCGAGGTTTTTCTATCCTTGCCGTCAGCATTGAGGCAAGTTCAGTCTTTGCCAAAAGTGATCAGGCACAAGGGGTTTGTTTCTTTGCCGCATAGCGAAGCACTTATGGCAGCCCTTAAGCTATGAATCTGTGTGGAGTAAGGTGAGATCTTGTCCTCAGGTTGTGACACCTTTCGGGTTTTAGGGGTGCCTAAAATCTCCGTTATACGTTCGAGAAGCAAAGCTCTGTTACTCGGTTACTTGTGTCAAAGGGGGTACTTGAGAGCCAAGCTTATTCTTCGCTCGCGCGAAAGTCTTGGACTCAAAGCAAATAAATAGGAGTGTGGGAGTAAAGAAACTTACGAACAAAAATAATAATTACATAAAACACGCGCCTCTGATACCAGATTTGTTCGGTACTTTTATTATTAACATTAAATCTGAAATTTTTCTTCATACCTGGAAGTAAAAGCAACGTGGTAATCTATAGAACATTTAAATTAACATGTATCAAAAGGGAGCTGAAGTTTTTTCTGTACTGAAAACAAAGAGTATGTAGCAAAGAATTTCGATAAGAGATTGTGTTTGGAAAAAAGTTGATTAAAATACATTAGATATGAGACTTAAATAATCCACACTAAGGGCAGTACGTATAATTTCGCAACAGCAAGCATCATGATGCTGACGCAAACTTAACCAAGTTCATAAAATGTGGATTGCTGCCTTCAATAAATTTATTACTCGCTGATATTAGATTACGTAAACTGCCCCAAAATTATGTATATCGGCCACTGGTTATGATGTGAAGTCTAATAAGTGCGAACATTTCGTTTGATTTCAAGTCTGTGTTATACGCACTTTCACCCGAATAACCTATCCTGAGTTGGGCCAAATAGAACCCATATCAAAGAGGATACTACTTCTTACTATAGAAAGATAGAAGCTGATGGCATTACGCAGTTGATTTGTGAACTTCGATGCTCTGTTTACAGCAAAAAAACTATGGTATCCTTAATAAGCAATGCCTGGTGTAAAGCAAGGCATCAGAAATCCGTCATGTGGCACCTTGTGATCGCTTATGCCGCACGTGGTCTTGCTGAGAGCGTTCCAAAAACCTACAATCTGTGCTGTCATTTGGATCAAAAGACGCGGATCCTATTTACGCCTAGAAACTAGAGAAATAATCACATAACCAAATACATAGCAAGCTAGTGTATGCAGAGAAGCAGGGAACTATGTTAACAAATGTGAACGCGAAGTCATCCCCAAACAAAACACCTGAAGAAGGTAGGAAGCCTTATGTCGTCCCTCGAAAGAAGCTCGGGGTTTTGTACGAAAGCACTTGCATCACGTTTTCCACGTTTCTGAAACCCAAGCGGAGCACTTTTGGAGTCTCGCTGGTTGTGCGTTGCCGGTGTTGAATGAAAGGCTTCGGCTGTGAAACGAGAGAAGCCAGTCGTACTGCGTGGTTTGTGGACGTAGGCCAGGATGCTTAAAGAAATAGAGGGTGTTTCATACGTTTTTGCACAAGTTTTAAAAGTAGGCTTTCTGAGTTAAAAGAGCGCTTTTTTCGGCATACCATTGTTAGTGGTGTAGTACATCAGAATACCAGCAAGAAGTGTTAGCTAGCAGGATGGTTGACTAATAACCAACAGTTAACTTTTTAACTATTACTGTTAGGCTCCTTAGTCATTGAGAGGCATGTAGCACACCGTAATTGTTATCTATATAAGTTTTTAGAATTTCGAAAACGCGGTTACCCTCGGCGCTGTGGCCCGAGAAATTCTGGTTACATCACGCCAAAATACGCGCGCTTTCGAGAAGCTTGCAGGCAAAGCGACCTCTCCAGGGCACGTAATTCGTCGAAATAGCCAAAATTTGTTGCTCCACAGCGCCGGGGGTAACCGCCTTTTCAAAATTCTAATAACTGATATGGATATCGCTTCCGGTGGGCTTCGCGTCTCTCAGTGATAAAGGAGTCTAAGAGTAAAAGGTTTATTTACAATATATTTATTTATTTATTTGCAATACGCTTAACGGCCCTCGTGCGAGGGTGTTACATGGGGGGGAGGCGATACAAGCATGAAAATAGGGCACAGGCACTTGAAACAAAATACATGTAATAACGAAATATGAAATAAAGCTAGTAATGTACACAACAAAACAAACAACGCAGAATAAAATACTCAGTAAATGCACATAATACAATAAAAATACAAAATATGTTAGTCCATGGTTTGCTTTAACGAATGCTGAAACGATTGTTAGTTAACCTCAGTACCTATGTGTGATGACAGGTTATTCCACTCCATTATAGTGCGAGGAATGAATGATTTCACGTAAAGCGATAAACGGCATGTTATGCGTTTAATTTTGTTATGGTGGTTACGGCGAGGAAAGACTGCAGGGTGTGGCAATAGGAAGTCGTCGTGGAGGGTGGGATGGTGATACAGTTTGTGAAGTAAGGTTAGGCGAGCGAAATGGCGTCGACATGATAGGGGTTCCAACTCGGCACGTTATTTTAATGCTGTGACACTAGTGAAGCATGAATAATGAGAAAAGATGAAGCGAACAGCACGGTTTTGCAGTTAAAAGAGAACTATTAAATATCACTCGTCCAGCCTACTAGTTAGCACGTCTTAGCTATATTCTGACGTACTACACCACTGACAGTGCTATGGCGAAAAAAAAAGCGCTCTTCTAACTCAAAGAGCCTTAAAAATTGTGTAAAATCTTCGATGAAACTCATTGGGTACTGAAAAGCCAGGAGAAATATTCGCAACGGCCTAGACAGAACTGGTAGTTTTAATGAGACATTGAGACAGACCCCGCCGCGGTGGCTCAGTGGCTACGGCACTCGGCTGCTGGCCCGAAAGACGCGGGTTCGATCCCGGCCGCGGCGGCTGAATTTCGATGAAGGCGAAATTCTAGAGGCCCATGTGCTGTGCGATGTCAGTGCACGTTAAAGAACCCCAGGTGGTCGAAATTTCCGGAGCCCTTCACTACGGCGTCCCTCATAGCCTCAGTTGCTTTGGGACGTTAAACCCCAATAAACAAACAAACAAACAAACATTGAGACAGCACCAGGATGCTGCATTCAGGCCTTTCCTCTGGCTTAGTGATGGGTGTCCTTAGAAAGCAGATGAGAGAAGTACCTTGGGGGATACTATACGCCTATTACAGCGCACTACATTCGAGGATCAAAGCAAGAGCGGGAGCTAGTTGGTGTTTCATAGTGGCGATATCGCGCTTTACTGAAACAAAAAATACGAAAAGTGCAAAGAACGGCAGAAAGACGAAGCGCGTGCTTTGAAATTATTTCATTGCATAAGGTAGGGCAGACTGGCCGTTGCCTTGAAAATCTACGGGGAGAACCTTTTTCAGCCCTTAATAGTATTAAAGGCAAGGACCTTCCAATGCATTGTCCTTCCCTGTACAGGCATACAAAAGCCTTTGGGCGCTTGAGAGATAAGTTGGCAAGGGAAATTTGTGAGGCGCCACTCATTTAGTAGCTGGGAACGAACAGGAGCGTCAGTGATACGTTACTTACACTTCTTCACATAAATTCTGTTGCTGAACTCTAAGGCAATATAATTTGCTTTCCTTGAAGTTAGAAGGTAGAAAATTTTAGCCTTTATATCTTTGCCACAGCAAAGTTGCTTCAACGCTCGTTGTTTCTCGTGGTTTTTTCTGCGATATGCTTATCTATACTGTGATCCCAAATCCTTCTTCGCACATATATAAATGTGTGGCTGGACATGCACGTTGGTCTCCTCGAGTATGCTTCCGAAATAAAGCGTTTTTCGCCAATTAGCTCTCGTTATATCTTTCTTCTGTTTCCTTCGAGCAGCGCACAGAAAGTGAGCTAGGCCGGACAGAACGACACCAGACAGCGCTGTGGTCCAATAGCCGAAATGCGAACGCATTTAATGTAACGCCTATCGCAGTTTACACAGTAAATACCGCCATCCTAATCATGTCGTCAGACCTCGAAAGACGGAATATGATTTCTTAGCGTCTCGAAATAAAAAAACAAATGGCGAAAAGTTAACGTCTTATGAAGCCGTCTTGAAGGAGCGAAATTACCGGTAAGTATTATCGTTGACACGTTTCAACGTCCGTTCTTCACGCATAGCAAACTAACAGAATATCCAGGGGGCGTAAATTGACAACTGATCACTGAGAACAATCAACCAAGGAAAACAAGTGTTTCTGAATTGGTTGCTCTGCAATCAACTGTTCTTTTCAGCAAGTCAAAAAGAAAACAAGGTGAAATGAATTCCTTTATGCACTCTGCGAAAGAACAATCTACAAGGAGCAACTTCTCAGAAGATGTTTTAAATTCTCAAAAATTTCCGCGTTTTTAAGTGCCCGCGTGTTTTAGTGTTTTAGTACCGCTTGTTTTTAGTGCCGCGTGTTTTAGTACCACAGTGTTTTAGTACCGCTTGTTTTGTATGCCCGGTACATATTACTTTCGACGGATTCTCTTTCAGACGGGACGTACACCACTGTATGCTTCTTTCATTTGGAACTTTTTGACTACTATTTGAAGCAGTTCAGAATTACATTTTTGAATCAAGTTTTTCTGTAAGGCTATTAAAGTCGTTCTTGTCGCCGGACACATGCGAAACCCCTTGCGTCGTTTCTCTTCCTACGGTGGTCGACCTTAGCGTTCTGTACCCAGGGGGCCAAGAGAATAGGAGAGAATGCTTTGTGTGTCCTTCGAACTCCTTTAGTTCATTGCTGTTGTTCATTAATTTTCCCCGTCAGTACTTTCTTTGCAGCTAAATGAAATATTCTTGTTATATAGCAACTAGAACGCAGAATATTTAGCACAGTTAGGTAGCTCAGTGCACTTAACGTGGTTCGCCCGTTTACTGAAACGATCTTCATTCGCCATTAATCTTCAGAGGGCTATCTATCGTTCTTTAGCTATTCGTTCTTCTCCTTGAGATGCCATGCAAGTAACTAATACACTCATGGGTTTTTCATTATGTTGCTTGCTTGCAAGTAACTAATACACTCGTGGGTTTTTCATTATGTTACTTGCTTCGGTACAAATTATTCGAAAATCCAATTTTCGGAACTTTGCGTGTCTGCAGAGCCTATCGCAGCCAGCCAAACGGGTATTCGCATGTCGCCGTTGCATTATCAACGTCCCGAGAGGCTCAACACTGCGCTAGGGGTAAAACTGCAGTCATAGTAGAAGCCACACATGCACAGATAATCATGCACACGCAGTACGAACAAGTTGCCTTATTAACAATATGCCCGTGCTTTTAAAATGCCTGTCCTCTTTCTTTCTGGTTTAAACTTAAAAATTGATTTTAAGCAAATGACAACGCTGCCATCTGACCTGAACTGTCTTGTCTTCTATCCTTACGCCAGCGTGGAGACAAATGTGCGAGGGGAACAGAAGAGGAAGGACTAATTAGGCAATTACGGGCGGCAGACCAAACGCTGGCACATCAGAGAAGCCAGGTCATTTTTCAGGCAGCCGCTAGATACGAAGGAAATCCTCTACGCAGTCTCCTTCAATACCTCGCTAATCCATGCAGCCATTTGCAACGAGGCTGTTGTAGGCGATCATTTTGTTGCTATCTATCCTCGCTCTCTCACTCACGTTCTTAATTTGCAAGTTCTAGAGCTCCCCGTGCTTTTGGGAGGTAGTTTCTGCTGTTCTGTTTCCTGCCTTTTGTCAGTCCCTATTCATAGCAGAACTAATGCTAATTAGGACCAAAGACGTCGTTAACGACTAAGAGGGTCTTATAGCGAGACGAGTATGGTTCCGAAGTACTAGAAATAAGGGGAACGCGTGATAACAGAGGTACCAGTGAAGTATTGCATGTTAAAATATTTAAAGCGTAAGTTGCAGACTTCTCCGGCTGCGGGAGGCCCGTATTGGTCCAGAAGCCATATAGGAACAGTGGGACCTTGCATCGACAGCTTGTGGCTTTAAAAGAAGATAAATATGATTTCAGACATTCTCTATCTATTATCTTCAAAAAATTGAGTTTTGAAATCCCTTGTTAAGGTTCATGAAATTTTGCGTGATTAGGAGCCTATTTTTTATCTCAAGACACGATCTTCTTGGAGCCGTCTCTACTTCCTACCTTTTAAACATGCTTGCGACCTTGTCCGACCACTGGCGCCAGGGCGAAGGTCTTCAGAAAGCTCGAAAATGGGGCGCTGATCGGGGAACAATGTTTGATAGCATCGCAGCAAGTGCGTTACCTTTCCCCAGCCAACCCTCGGCCAACCACGGGACCCTGATTCAAAGTGCGGCTCATCCCTGTTGACCCCAAAGGGCGGGCTATGAAACGCTATAGGCTACATGGTAGGCCCCCGACATGCACTATGTGGGCTTCAAGCGCAATGTTGTCGACTTCTCGATGGCAGTCACTGACTGATGAAGGATCCTTCAAGCAGCGCAATGTCCTCTTTACTGTTGTAACAAGTACTTTGGTTTGGGCTAGTTGGTTCATAGCTGTAATGGATGTTAGGACGGCGTGAAAGGAATAAGGACGAGAGAGGCGCAAGAACACAACAGGACAGGCGCCAGTCCTGTTGTGTTCTCTGCCTCTCTCGTCCTTGGTCCTTTTGCGCCGTCCTAACATCAACCACAGTTACTGTTGTAGCTTGACTCCCACGTCAGACTCTTGAAACTACCATCGTCACATGCAGCTATGGCGCCCAGCGTGCATTCCGGCAATACATGCTGCATGCAGATTTATGCCTTGCTTTTTATCTCATGATTCTATACACGAGCCAGACATCACTTGTCCCGGGAGAAGCGTCGTCAGGACACTTACATGAGCGAACTAGCACGCGTTAGCCAAAATGTAGTTTTATAACCATCGTTCAGTCTATCAGCGTTGTAGTTCGAAATGAGTGAACCTGATCAGAAACGTAAGAATCGATCAGTGAATAAAAGCCATTGCTCATTTTATTACTCACTACAACAGACTCTCCGGATAATCGCTCCAAGAAACGCTTTTCTCGCTCCTTAGAAGAGGCAGGTGATCTGTACGACGGATAGAAATGGTGAAAAGTGCAGTGTAAATAGACATGCATCAGTGAGTTATCTATCTCTTGGTGCCTCTGGCCTGGTAAAAAGAAAAGGGAGCAAAACTAGAGAAGGGACTCGCAGTGGAGAGAATACGGCTCTTACTCAGCGAAGAAGTGACGCGTGGACGGAAACTCTGGTAAGCGCAAACGCAACGAAGAAATGCGAGAAGGGCATTTCGATACAAGCGATGTGTGAAAGCCGAGAGTGCATCACGTCCTAAGAAACAGAGAAAGAGCGAAGTTAAACACCTGACTCTGCGGTAAGCCGGAAGCATAAGAAAAAAAAAACATATAGAGTGTAGGCCGCAAGAAATTTGATCAGGAAGCCTCGGGTTCGAGCGCTCATGGAAACGAAAGGCACATCTGAACGAACAAGCGACCGCTTAGTAAAAGAAGAGCGTCTGATCTGAAGTGATATTGTATTTAGGATCGGATGTCGCTGATGTGGTGAATTTTATAGCCAGCGAATCCATTCAGGAAAAAGAACAAATGGGGCTGAAAACCAACTCCAGTTTCCCAAATGCCCCTTCGGTTTTCTTGTTTTCTTTTTGATCTTTTTTGCGCGCTTCGTCGGCTTATTTTCAGAACCTTGACTCTGTTTTCAGAAGGCCTAAAACCCCTACGTAGAAGATGGAAATTTAGCGCATTGCCTTTAGTTAGTTTTACTGCCACAAATTCAGCTTTCGAGACATTTTTTTTTTTCCGCAGCCCGCTAATTTGTCATTCCTGGAATATCTGTGCCCAAAATGTGGTCCACCTCGCATGTGTACGCACTACACGGAGGGACGAAGCTTCTGAGCACGACACATCTTCACTACATTGGTCGCGCGCAGGAAAACTGAATTTCTGTGTATCGTGTGAATCGAAGAAATTAAGGCCGAGGAAAGCAGGCTAGAAAGGCGCTTTTTTGTTTCCTTGAACCTTTTTGTTACACTATACTAAAGTGTGAGCTATATTTACTGACGCCTGACGTCTCCCATCGTGGGGGAGACGACTAATGGCTCCCTAGCAAATGTACGGCTTGCATTTTGGTTGATTTCGGCAAGAAACAGTCTGCTGCAAGGTCTGTCTTTCCCGACTGACACCAACAAACCTGGCTATGCGTCGCCTCCAGGCGTCATATCTGCGGCTCTTTATTACTACTTACTGCCATCTTGAATGCCTTTGGGGATCAAGAAATTTAAAACAAGTAGAGTTAAATTGGACTGCTTTTATGCTCCAGATCATGCTTATATCTCTTCGAGGGGCAACGACTGCGGTGGTTATCAAAGCGGATGCGAAACAAAATATACCCTTGGCATGGGATTGAAGAAGTAACAACCACGGCTATATCACACTGCCCACACCTTCAGAGCTCCTATCAGAAGCCTTAGGTGGAACACGTCATGCACCGCCGCTGGCCAGCAGCAGAAGGCGGGAGTGTTACGGCTATAGCTGTTAAGGCCACGTGTCTTGGTTTTGCAGCATTGGCGTCGGCGTAACACCACGCGATGCTGATTGGTCAGCTCGCAGTGATGTCAGAAGTGACGTCTCTGGAAAGTACATGACAATGCACACTGACAAGGCACACGGGCACACTGACGGCACACGCAGTCTGTATAGAACAAAATTAGTGATAGTAAAGAATACTACATTCACCTCGGCAAGCAGCTGTCGCTTAACCTCGCATTACAAAGTGGTAGCCATCCTGTGAGTTTCTAGATTCTAACATGCCGCGGTTCCGTCGCCGTTTATGCCAGGGAAAAGCCCCATATCCGAGTACCGCCGTGAGAAGCACACTTGCCGATCTCTGATGAACACTTGAAAACCAAATGCAAATCATCTGACGAATCTGTTCAGCCCAGAAGATGGGGTGGTGGTGCTGCATAGTAATGTACCGTCTGAAATTGGTGCATCATAATAATTTCCTGGGGAAGACCAGTAACGCTATTGGAGCAGGTTTTCCTACTTTCAATGCACCCTTTTAATATTATCAGTTTCAAAGAACATTATGTTTATTTGAACTATACAGTACTACAAAAATTGACTTCCGCGAGTTGAGAATTTGTTGCTTTACTGTCGAGCTGAATTAGGAGCAACGACACCGGCAAAGCGAGGACGTTTGTCAAATAAAAATAAATGTTGGGTGCACGCGTGTTTTGGGAAGAATCTTCGAAATTGAGTAGCTGGAACTGATTGCGAAACGGCCACTAAGAGTACGAAAACCTTTAGCTGTATATTCATGCCAAGCGAGTCTGATTTACTTTCTCCGAGGCACTGCGCCAGTCACATTCATTTAGGATTTAATGCTCTCCTCCGTGCTGACACTCACATTATTTGCGGAGACACACGTCTACACGACCAGGATTTTATTTTTGATAATATTTCTCTGTATACTAAGCCAGGCCTACAACCTGCCTTTTCTTCACTTTAGGAAACATCGCCTGCCGTATGCGCTCTTCCGTTTTCAGTCTCCACTCTGCGCATAAGTTCTCATCGCGAGTGAATCGTGGAACCAACGTACCATCCCCCCGCTGAGTTACTGCACTGGCAAGTTGTCAGTAATGGAGATCAACCCCAAGTCTGTCGCCGACCGAGTGCGTTTCGATGTCAGCTTACAGCGGAAGACATAACACACGAGAATCCATTTTAGCGTTCCTCTTCTACCTCCTATTTTTTACTCGCTCAAGGAATTGGTGCTGATTCTACCGAATACCCGCAGTTTTCCAGCTCTGACTTATAACATCACAAGTTGTGCATTAGCTCTTTTCCCTGGCATGAAAAGTCTGACGGGGCCGTACCGGCCTATTAACGTCGGCCGAGTCTTATCCCATGTAGCGTCGAAGTTATTTTGCGGTAAATGTTGTTTGCGTGTGGGTCTTGGGTCTGAACCGAGTCGGCAGTACTTACAAAAAAGGGTTATTGAAGTAAAAAGATGGCTTCCTTGGCACGGTAATGTAATTAATGGCAGAGGACTGTAAGAAACTCAGATATGGAATTCATAGTTGAGAAAGGGTAGGCAGATGGTTCTTGACAGTCGCGATGTGAAAAAGGGAGGCGCATGCTTCACGTTGCTTGCTAGAGTTTCGACAAGAGGACTGGGCAAGACGTCTGGGCAAGATGAAAACAAGTCCTCTTGTCGAAACGTTTGCAAGCACCCTGAGGCTTTCTCCTCCCTTGTTTTCTTTTTTTTTTTTCAGTAATCTGAGGAGGAATAATTGGAGGTGCCGCGGTGGCTCAGTGGTTATGGTGCTCATCTTGTGACCCGAAAGGCACGGGTTCGACCTCGGCCGTGGTGGTCGCATTTCTATGGAGGCGGAATACTAGAGATCCGTGTACTGTGCGATGTCAGTGCACGTTTAAGAACTCTATGTGGTGGAATTACCCGAAGCCTTACCCGAATTACTCGTAGCCTGAGTCACTTCAGGACGTTACACCGCATTAATCAAACCAAACCAAAGATCGGGCAGTCTTTCTTGAGCTCCTCATTGGGCAAAAACCAGGATATTGAGCAAAAGGCTGCACAGTGTGTGTTTTTTGTGTCATTTATTACAAGAAAAGATAATTGACTCTTACGCTCAATTTTGTGCAAGAAATAATTTTTTTTTGTTGTTCATTATTTTGACGAACATGATTGGGGTTAAAATGCACTAAAATACTGTTTAGAAACTTGGACAATTTTTCTCATTTTTTTTTTCATTTTTTTATCGTACAATGCCATTTTCTACGTGGCAGTTAATTGTCCATTCGAAAACTGCTTGCCGCCCTGTCTAGAATGCGAAAACGGTCATTCATCATCACAACGGCCATTTTAGAGGCACAAGAGCACAGCAGGACTTTCATAGCGTAGGTGGTGCTTTAAACGTACATGCCACAAAGACGCCTGGACTGTACCGCTGTTTTGAACTCTCGTTTTTGAACGTCCTTTTTGACCTCATCCGCAAATTAAGTCGTGTCATGAATACCAAGTGATAAAAGAGGGTTTAAATATGTTTACACGTGTTACCAACAAGCCCAAGCTGCCACCTCAATAGATTTAATTATCAGTTAACGATAAACGCGTCTTTAAGGTGATGATGCCACTAATTTTATGCGCTGCCTTCTGATTTGTGCACCGGAAAACAACCTTCTCGGAACGGCCATTTTAATCTAGAAATCTGGTTTAACACGATCTTTAAGAACTACGCTCGGAGTGCAAGAATTGTAAAACGAAAGACCCTATATACAACTTTTATCAGACAAGAAATTCACTTCTTTTGGAATTATGCTGTCAGAGGTTTAAAGGTGGCTTTACGGGTAGAGTAATACCAATGTTAGCGCCCATCTGAAAACAGGTAATCGTACATGGCAAAACCCCTCATATCGAAATTAATAAAATTAAAATTTAAAAATTCCCTAATTAAAATTCCTTCTCTCTCTACCTCATAACATGAGCTGCAAACTTAAATGCGCGGTTCCCTACGATAACAGGACGATTTTACAGATAACTGTACTAGTGGCCGTGACGAAATTTTCGTTCCAGCTAGAAGAAAAACGATTACAATCTAATGAGCTTATGGAAATTGCTTCATTAATTAGTATCTCCCTTGGCTAGGTGCACAGAGGTTGGTGGGTCGCGGCGTAAAGCGAGGCGGCTGGTACATTTCAGGGGGAACACAGTTCAATGAGGGAACCGTACAAGTGAACTGCGTACAACGTGAAGTGTTCGTCTTGTTCGTCTTGCGGTCTCTCTCATTGAACTCCGTGCCCGGCTTCTAATGCACCAACCAGTAACATGAAAACGCTGTAATGCTATGTCACACACTGCTTGCTTTTCATACGCAATTTTCTGGCGAGGTCGATGTGAGGGGACGGCGGCTGCTTCGCAGACCCCGACTTTCATGACAGCCAGCCGTCCTCATCAGTGACGCTATATGGAATAATTACAATGCAGAGGTGCTCATTGGCTCAGAGCTGTCGTCTTTAGATTCAGCGGTCAGGTCGTAGCCTGAAAGTGCATCTATATAAGCGGGCACGCAGAGTCTCCGCTGCAGCCGCTTCTGAAGCACTAGCAGCATACCCTCGCAAGTTGCGCAAGTTTTCTCGCTTTTTTTTTAGTAAGGTGCTCTGGACTATAGTGCACAACTTCCGCTTCAAGACTAGCCCATGCTGTTGAATAATATCGGTAGATTTAGGCTGTCATATATGGCGAAATGTATCCGTCTGCTGCTTGCTGCTATATACAAGAGCTGAATTGAAGCTGGAGCGTTCAGGCTGTCAGGATCACGTGCTACCTATGACAAGTGAAAAGCGAACGGGAAAATTACGATTCGAATAAGTGAGAAAAACGACTATAGTAGGAGTAGGTTACAGATCATCGCGGTTGATTTTAACCCTACACGCACGATTACTTCGTCTGTGAAAGTGAAAAAGAATCAGATGTAGAAGGTATTTTAACAAAACTCCCATTAGGAGAATATAACAGGTAGAGAGACTGCCCTCGTAGGTGGTGGCGCTGGCTTCAATTCCCGGACCGGGACAAATTTCTCTTCAGCTGCGTAGCTTCTCAGAACGCTGTATAGCTTTGTTTATAGTATCCGGACTGCTGCTCACAGGTTGAGCCTAATTATTACTCCCCATTATAAAACAAAATACTACATCGCTTGTTCTCCATGAGCCAATATATCGCTCAGAGCGTTGAATCAGGGCCTAGTGTTATCCCATGGGCATATTTTGTTCAATCCGAGGAGGTGGAAGAGGAAAGCTTTTATTTAACCAATCGTAGATAGGTAGTTCGTCAATTCTTTTCGCTCGGGGTCCACAGTCCAGGACTCCGTCCTCTTTCGGTGTACTGCGCGCCTGTTTGACCCGTTGTTGCCGGTCTTATGGGTCTGCGCTGGACAGACCAGCCCCCCGAGAGCAGCGTGTGAGATGGAGGATGGGTGGTTGGCGCTTCGGTGGGTTGGCGCATTCCCATATCGATTGCAAGAGTGTGGGCGTAGAGCTGCCCCATATTGGGCATCATCCAGCATATTGTGTACGGAAGAAGAGTTTTGTGAAAGTGTGCGCCTGAAGCTGGTGCCAGTCTTCGGCAAGCCTACAAAGAGTATAGCGAACGGCGTGCTTCACAAGCAATCACGCTACCTGCTCTCCAATTGTCATGTGTTCGGAGGGGTACCCGTTGTATTCAAGGGGTAGTTATCGCCGAGGCCATCCAATTTGGTTCAGAAAGGAGATTTCGTAAGTATGCAGCGCGATTAGATGCACACAGAGAGAGAGAGTGGGCTGCTTTTCAACCAGGCACACCCTGGCTCGCCTTGCACGCAACTGTTAAATATCGGGCACACGTGGTAAAACCGACGCCTGCTAAATAAATGGCAGCGAAGCAACCGACCGAGCCTGACTTATTCTGCAAGATACAGGTGCCCGTTGCTAAGTTGATGAGTTTCGAAAGAACATTCACTAGTCTGTAATTGAGATTGCTACTAGCTGCATACCTCTCGGCCACTTGTGTAAATCAGCTCTCGGTGAATAATTTCAATTGCGCTTTTGTTTTGTTTAATTATTTTGTGCTGCTCTGCGAAAAACTCTTTTTGATGAAATGAAAATCACAGTTTGCAACTATCTCACTTCTCGATAGACACCTGAACCGCGCCTTGAGGGAGGAGAAAAACATGTGCCGAAGAAGAGGGTATGGCGACAGCACGGAGTTCACGGCCGAGGGGAAGGTGCTAGAGTTCGCTATATAATGCGTTCTGGAGCTAAACACCAAAAGTGGCCAAGTAGAATGAGCCTGGTGTTCAGCTAAAAAAGGCGGGTCGTGAATTTTCAAGACTCTGATGCACGTACCACCATCTATGAGACGGCCTGGAAAGCCTTATTGGTGTATGGTTGTAATTTAATATCAGAGTACATTGTACCATGCAGTGGTAGTACCAAGCAGAGGTTGATAAACTAACCATAGAAATCAGCGGCGAAAACTACAACCAGCTAATCAAGCTGCGCCACCACGTAGTTACAGAAAAATTAGACTAACGGTTGTGCAGAGGCATTAAAGATATTACTAGTATCGATTTTCTAAGTATGACATCGTTTTTGAGCACGTAATGCTCCCCAGTGTTAGCCAGTGCTTCATACGAGATGCATTGCATATACCAACGTTGCCGTAGAGAGTCCTGGAGAGTCGCACAGCTACATTCGGACGCACTCCATCGCCGGTAACGAGTATAGCTCGATACCTAGAGAATGCAAGTGTAGTGCCCTGGGTAACGCGGTGTCGCCCTCTTCAAGGGTCTTCCAGCGGTCATCAAAAACAAGCAACGAGAAAGCAAAGAGAAAGAATTCTGTCAGCCACCTGATCGGCAAGTACCGAGTGGTGCCCCAGTGCCCACCGGAGCCGGTATTACAAGGCTCCGAGGGTCCAATGGCAAAGGTCAAGGAGAGAGTGAAGGATATTTTCGAAATTCGGAGTCCTAAACCCAACTATTGTGGCGCGGTAGTGGTCCCCGAAAAGAGGAGAAGATGAGTGTGTACCAGTTTGAGGCTTTAGTTTATAGTAGTTCGCGTGGTTCTACCTTTCTAATTCTTAGCTTTGTCTCCAGATATGCGCAGGTAGAGACTTTTTCTGAAAAGTTCGCTTGACATTCAGTTATGAGAGTGGCGCATTTCCGAACGTACTTTTCAAGCGCAGTTTCCCGGGCGATCCCTGCCATGCTTGCTTGTTGAGACAAAAGGGTAGTGCTTGCTCGGGCTCACAGAAAGTTTGGAAACACCGCCACCGCTCGCTCGAGATGAGCCACACACGATGCTCCGCCACATACTTCGTGTAAATACTGCCGGAACGGAAGCGACGAGGCAAGGAACCTGCACTCTGCCTTAGAATAGAGTTAGTCAACCATTCTTTGTTAGCAAGCTGTTTGAACTCAATGTCGCTCGAAAGAAGGCAGCAGTGATGAAACATTAAACACAATGACGGTAGAGGAAAATCGTGCGCGCAGAGCCTCTCGTCCTAACGAACGACGAAGAATCGTTCTTTCAGAAGTCCTGGAACAAAGAAGGCAGGTCTCCGAGCCACAATACGCGGTGCACGCTCGCTACTAGCGCTGAGCTCTTCCGGAAGGATGGAAGAGCAGCGGGCGTGGGCCGAAAGGCGGCGTCGGAAGCCGCTCCCCTTACCGCCGGTGCGGAAGGTGTGCTTGAATGTGCACGCAGAGTAAACGCCCAGGCCTACGACAACGAGAAGAAAGCAGAGCAAGTTTCCAGCACCCGCACGCATGATAAGCCTGCGACGGAGGGCGCGCGCCGAGTCTATAGCCCCGCAACAGTTCCGACATGCCTGCCAACGAAAAGTTTCGTGTTGTAGCCCCTTCGTGGTACAAAGCTAAGATAGTACCTTCTGCGTCTTTTAAATTGCATTTTGCAGCTTTGAATAAGTTTTCCACATCACATCTTCACTCTGAATTCTGTCAAGGCTGTAGGAAAACAAGTGGGAGGAACATGAGTTATGCGACGAATCTGCTCGTGAAGGACCTGAACTTGAAATATTATTTTTATTATGGTGCCTTAAATGATAGTTGACTGCAAACCAGCAGAATGGTAGGAATACTAAACACCATCATTAATTAGGTTATGCAGTGTCAGATTATGTGAAGACTACAAGTTGAGTCCATGCATTTACATCCCAGTGCTTTATTATTTGTCAGAGTAAGGTAAAACAAATGTGCGGCAGTGTACTCAGCATTTATTTGGTCCCAGATTTCTATATTTCTGAATTTTTTTAGCAGGTGGTAAATGTAGAAGCTTCGACTGTCCCGCAGCCTTTGACATTAGCAAAACAGCTCTGGTGAGTGAACACATAGAAGTGTGTTACATGTCCGTTCATAGCAAGTCAAAAATCTTGATTGAAGAAGCAGAAGTCACCACCACTTGTTGAACATATCTGGAAGAAAATTATTGTCATCCGCTCGTGTATTCCACAGTGATGGTAAGAGGACGTGGAAACCAAGCTTCTAGTAGCAGGGTGCCGAACCGGAATCGAAATTGAGCAGGAGATCGGAACTCAGCACATATTTAGGCACTGAACAGGAACCTATTTGAACTTGTATTTTGTTCGCCATCTCGGAACTGAACTCGAACCGGAACGATTCAAAGGAACCGTTCCGAACCGTTTCGGTACTTAGTTCAGTCCCGCTTTTCTTAAAACGCAGCGTACTTTTCCTATTTTTTTCTGCGGCCTAATGAGATGGGCTACCGCGTGGATTTAGGCACCGAAAGCTGTCTGCGTTGGAGGATGTGAAAATGGAACTCAGTTCGCACGACAACTAAACTACTAAACTAAGAGAAGACTGCTGTAAAAAAGACTGCTGTCTAGGATGGAAACTTGATTGGCGCTTTTGTAATGTGCTTTCGGCAATTGTAAAGCAATACTTGCCAGACTGATACGAGTTCTTCACTTTATCAGAGCTCCCTTCTAAGTTCTAACATGTTTGCAGATCATTTTAATCAATTTTTTTAACCCTACTCTCACTCATACAGCATTCAGTCAAAATAGCTTCTCCTTCTTTGTTTCATACACCATGAAGATGCGAAATATAGAAGCAACGACCCGACTATGTTGTGCAACTTGTACCTTGTGAAGCATTAGATGTTTCAGACAGCAGATATAAAATAGGAGCCGCCGAGACGGTGGAGCAGCAGTGAGCAGGTTACGGGATCGAACCCCAGCCGCGGCGGCTGAATTCTGATGGCGAGATACAAAAACGCGCGTGTGCTGTGAGATGTCAGCTCAGGTTAAGACCTTATTAATCTGTAGTCCTCTCCTATGGCGTCTCTCATGGCCCGCGAGTCACTGCGGAACGTTAGATCCTGATAATATTAATATTGTTACAAAAAAAAAAAAGGCTTTCAAAATTGCAGCGGCTTTTCCTTTTTATAAAGCAGGACATTCGTTGTTGCAGGGGCGGAAATAAGCGAGAAAAGGCGGGCTTTTAGCAGCGGTACAGATGCTTGAGAAAAAAAAATTCAATGGCGATTACAGAAAAGAGATATGGGGAAAGGAGATATCGGGAAATTCATGCACCCGCCGCGGTGGTTCAGTGGGGAGGCGCTCGTCTACCGAGCCGGACTACACGGGTTCGAACCCGACCGCGGCGGCCGCGTTTCGATGGAGGCGAAACGCAAGAGGCGCCCGTGTGCTGTGCAATGTCAGTGCAGGTTAAAGATCCCCAGGTGGTCGAAATTATTCCGGAGATCTCCACTACGGCACCCCTATCTCTCTCTCTTCTTTCACTCCTACCTTCCTCCCTTCCCTTACAGCGCGGTTCAGGCGTCCTCCGAGATTTGTGAGACAGATACTGCGCGATTTCTTTTCCTAAAAAAAAAAAAAACAAAAAAAACCAACCCAATCCATGCATTCGCTGTCATGCGATAATGATTCCATGCATAAATATGGTACTGCAATGAAATATAGCTTGAATTAAATGATTTTGCTTATTGACACGGATGTGCTAATCTGTCTTTGCCTTTAAAAAAATATAGATGCCATTCGCTAGCGGGTGGCTTCATCACATGTTTTAGAGCAGCTGGATTTTTTAATTCTCTGTTGGGTGGTTGCTATCTTCCTCTCGCTCTCGCGCCTCGGGTATTTGGCGTCTGAGAATAGTAGCTTATGCTAAGCGTTTTTGTCTGTAACGCTTGGGCAGCGGCGTACATGGAGCGGTCACAGCACTCCGCCTCAGCTGCATACACTCCTCTCTCTTCTCAACTACAATGTATTTCTTAAAACTGTAGAGCTTTCCTTTGTAGGCGTATTGCTGAGCTTGGGTGCATGCTAATCAGTAATTACTTCCTGATTACAAATACATATACTCCACCTTTCGGCATTCCCCTAAGCATTGGACTATGGAGTGACAGCGCATCTTGCGATCTGAATCGAGTGACGAAAGGTAGAGGCCATAACCGATAATTCTCACGGCGCCCGCATAAATACTGCGCGTAAGACAAATGCCTCACTGACACAAACCTCAGGAAAACCTCCTACCCGCGCGATGGAGTCTCAAAAATTTTGAATCCTGAACACATACCTCCACCAAGATGTTACGGGGAAATACTATTTACATTTATTTACAAGCGGTGGGTGAATAGTTCCTAGCGGCGAGCAGCAGGAAGCACCAACGCCAGCAGGAAGCACCATCAACCTCTTCTTCGTGCGACCCTTTTCACGCGGGAGGCCACTTCGACTTCCACTTCCTCTTCGTCGTAGCAATATCTAACCTTAAATTATCATGGGCTTTGTCGTGGACAGTAAACGACAGTGGGAAAGTGAAAATGTCTCTTATGGAACAAATTTTGCCTTTTTTATTTTCTATACCAGCATCACAAAGAAAAGTAAACAAAACAATTTTGATATGACGCCTATCGGCGTAAATATACCGCGGAAAAGTTTGGTAGGTTTGTTTAATCGCCAGAAAGGTATATCAGAGAAAAACCTTACCACCGTGAACTACCTTGAGTCACGCTCCTCGTGTCACGACCTGCAATGGAAACCATTGAGGTGCGCTCGAACGGCGAAAGCGTGTGATCAGGGCACTAAAACATGTGGACGGGCATTGCTGTACGCGTAAGTACCAATCCTTAGGGACGCTTACCGGAAGCTTGCTGCCAGGGCTGGAAGAGAACACAGAACACGAAACGCACATTACAATGGGCGAAAACTGCTACTAGGAAAATGTGCGGCGGGCTTTTAATTGCGCCTGTTAAAGAGCTCACTGGGTATGTGCGCAGAGTAATGGTGCTCGCTGTAGTTTACAGCCCAGATGTGTTGCGGAGCGGGCGCGGTGTATTCGGCACGCTCGTAGCGTTCCTCTTCATCTGAGAGCGAATGAATTCGGGAAATGGGAAGATGGGGAGAGAAGAGTTATACGGATGCTGACAATTTCTTGGCGGGAGCCACGAACCCAGCAGCACGTGCTCGGAGGCACGATTGTGAACTCCTCCCAGAATTTCCCCAACCCCAGCAAAGGCACATTAAAGCTATAACCGCGCGCATTATGTAGTAACGTGAGAGCAGTGCGGTGAGAAGGAGTGTCTCGAGGGTCTCGTCAGTGCAGTGTGCTTGTTTAGCTAAGAAGTGCACATATGGCTGAACGATAAATACACAGTTGATGTTATGCTTTTATTTGTGCCAAGAAAAGTAAGAAGACATATTCTTTCTCGTTTTGTAGACGTGCGTCAGTCGTGCTAACATGTACAGCAGCCAAACGTGCGAGGAACGCCTATAGCGATTGGTACAATGCTGCTGTTCTGGTAAACACTTTAGAACTTAATCGCAACTCGCAACTTGGATCGCATCAGTACAGAAGGTGTGAGATGCTAGGTTTCTGTTTTAGTGAGAAAGCACTAATTCAGGAGATCCAACTGGCACATCGAGTTTGTGTGAATCTTGGCTCCTCTCACGCTGCGCATTGCCCAGTGCCTCTTCATCAACTTCCATCTACGGGGTTCCATCTACCTCCCTGCCTTTCCTCTTCCTCCTCCATCTACGGCGCGAACAAAAAAAAGATCAGCTTTACCTCGATCACTGCTTAACCTTAGTCTGATATTGCCGCCAGACGTGCCGACGACCCAGCAAAGCATGCTATGATGGAAAGCAAGCAGGGTCCATCTAAGCATATTGGAGGAGGCAGTGCGCCAGCTACGCCGCATTCATGTACAGGGAGATAGGAGGAGGCGTCAACGTGAGTCTACAAATAACGAGGACGTGGCTAAACGCAATGAAGAACTTGCGAATAAGTGACGGAAGCGTCTGGCCGCGTTGGCCGAAACACAGTAACAGCGAGCCGTTCGCATTGAGGAACACCGAAATCGAAAACGGGCAAGACAATGCTTACTGAGTGAATAGTGCCACCAACGTCTCACCCCGGAACTGAACCAACGCCAGGTAAACTCTGAAATGCGGTTGGCCATGCCGCGTCTGCTACCGCCAAGATTCAGAATGCGTTCGTCTGTCCGGGCCACGTATGCGATCGATTGGGGCATCTCAAAGATCTGGACGCGGTGAGCGAAGCCATGCATCCGACATTGCTACTTACTTTCCCGAGACAGACGTAGCCAACGTAAACCTTTGCAACACGTGTAAAACTACGCTAGGTAAACACAAGATGCTGCTCTATAGCAGCGTGTGTAACGGCTACAATCCGCCGATGCCTGCCGATTTGCCTCCGCTAAACTGCGCGGCAGAACGCGGGCTCTCCTCTTTATACCTTTCATGCAGATACGTCGGCTGGTTTTCTAGAGTGACGGAAAATTCTCAATAAACCGACTGATCATCAACATTCTGGTAGACGCTGGCCAGATCCTGAAGGTAAAATTGTTTTTTAAGGAAAGGAAATGGCGCAGTACCTGCCTCACATATCTCGGTAGACACCTGAACCGCGCGGTAAGAGAGGGAAGGAAGGTGGCAGTGAAAGAAGAAAGATAGGAAGGGGTGCCGTATTGGAGGTCTCCGGAATAATTTCGGCCACCTGGGGATCTCTAACATGCACTGACAACGCACAGCACATGGTGCACCCCAGGTGGTCAAAATTATTCCGGAGACCTCCAGTACGGCACCCCATCCTACCTTACTTCTTTCACTCCCACCTTCCTCCCTTCCCTTAGGGTCTGCCTTGCAAATTGGGCAACCAAGCCAAACTGCGCTTTCAGCCGTCTAACATGGTTCAACCTCAGGAGAAACCTTAGAAATTTTTTCGATGCCCAAGAAAGGAATCTAAACAGGAAATGAGCCACATGAGACGACAGATCTTCTGCGGATGTAGTGCAAGAGTGCTATTTACCCAACTTGAGATTTCTAAGTGTTTCTGTGATGTCGCCTGAGATGCAACACTAAAGGCGAGGAATACATACCAAGCGCGGTTTCTCAGTAAACCGCAAGTGCAACACCTGAGAGATGACTAAACGTCCTCTTGTTACAGTGTGGGCAGTATCTGACAAAGAGGACAGTTGAAACATACAGAGCGCTGTGATCGGCAAGAGCCTACAATACCAAGATTGCGCGAGTGGTTCACTCGATATTGCGCGATGAAGACGACCGTGAACGATAACTACGTGTAATACTTGTAGCCCGAGTTCAAAGCATTTGGGTTGGAACACGCTTGGGATAGAGGATTACAATTATTGTGACAGGGTTACGCTCGGCGCAGTTTAGAAGCATTAGGTAATGTAGGATCGAAGTCCTTAAAACTCCAAGTATCTGAGCAGTGCAACTTTCAGGCGCAAAAGCAGTGCGCTAAATGTCTTCGCTCCAGACTCAGAAAATGCAGAGATATAAACTCGATAGCAATGTAGACACTCAGAGCGGATTCACTTAATGTTCTTTCGTGGACATCTCAGCCGGGAAGACGAACATGAAGGCAGAAAAAAAAGAAAACTCACATACGATATCTGTCTGCTTCGAGAGTAGGAAATAAAAAATGCAAAAAGCAAAAAAACGCACTCACGAGAGTAGTTCCCGGCATCGATTTCAAATCAGTCGACGCAGCCTGGTGCGTTTCATCAAACGGTCTCTTTTTTGACGCTCTCAATAAATTTTGCTGTTTGTCTCGATATTTGGCGTAACTTTGCCTTTAGTTAGGTCTTCTCTGACAGTGCGAGTTCTTTTACTCGTAAAGTTTCCTGCAAGTATCTAAGGTCAACTTTCAAATACTGACTAGTGCGTTGAGAATATGTTCCTTGTTTTATCAAATTATCCTCGCCTCATTAAATTTCTTTATTTCTTTTCCTCACACCAACTTTATCCAGGGAAACTTTGGGGCGAAATAACTAGCGTGGCTGATCCGCCCTCTATCTATACATGCAGAGAGTCATACTTCTATTTAACTGCTTTTGAATATCACTTAGTACACTGTATAGAAATATCCACGCAAGAGACGAGGAGATCCCAGAATCTTCGAAATTTTCGATAAAAAAAATAAACTGACATTCTTTTTTCCTGCCAGAAAGAGTTCCAAAAATGGACTCATCGTGTGAGACCCCCATTCTACCCTCCTACTATACCAACCGCCTTTTCCAAGAGTAGCACATGAACGTTCCTTAAACACGTTATTTCAGGTGACAAAAAATTAAATAAATTATTGCACGCACGCAACAGATTGAATATTTCAGCACTGAGCCCGATGCTACATTAAGCTCGCCATAGTGAACAGTTTAGGGTAATTCCTACCCCTCGGGGATCTCTTGCCTACAGCAAAGTTTATTTGGCCTGGAAATTTAGTGCGTTAACACTTGATGCCCTATTCCGCTGCTTAGCCTTTGCCCACCGGGTTTTGAAAAGCCTTCCTTAGATGACCCACATGCCACCTTGGTGGCTCAACTGTCACCTAGGGGCAACTTTGTGACGTGATCAAAACCTGCCCACAGAATTGGCAGCAAATGTCCCACCATGGCAGGTGGCAGTTTAATTAATAACTGGTCGCGATATCTTGACCAGGAAGAGCATGCTTGGTCTCACAAGACTCACGGATGGCAGCACCTGCTTAAGTAGACGCGCATTAAGTAGACGCGTCGTAACACGGGGTTTAATGAAACAAGTCGTTTGTGTACACAGTACTTCAATGGGAGGCGCAGGTGAAAAGCGCAGGGCTTCAATTACGGTATCCTGGGCGTCCCGTATAAGACACAGGAGTAGAACAAAGTATATTGTATGTCCTAAAATCAAAGTAGAGTTTAAATTAACCCTTAACACACCATCAACAAACGTACTGGGAATAATGCAAGAATATTCTTAGAAAGTTTATGCAAACGCTTTTATTTTAAAATGCAATGAATCTGTCGCGAACTGCATTTTAATAAAGGTATTTTTAAGAAACAAGTCGTTTAAGAAAATTAGCACGTCCGTCTCCAACATTTTGTACGACAAAATAGAACGCAGTATTCGTCTGAGAAAGAAAAAAAACGCACCAGCGTAAAGAGACTGCTAACAATGGCTTTGAGAATGGTGATTTGGTGGGCTACTTGGTTTAAAGATATCATGGGATAAACAGAGCTTGAAGACGAGAACAGCGAAAGAAAAAATGACGCACACAAATGCTCTAAAGTTGCAGCTTTATTTCTGAAGAAATCGATCCGCACACACAAAAGGTGCAGATCAATTTTTTAAAAATAATGATTCCATGGCACCTGCAGGCGCTGTAGGTGCGGTCTACACCATACAGCCTGTAGCGCCCTGTAAATATTGTTACGTGCTTAGCACGCACGGGGGGTTATTCACAGAGGGGATCGGTCGGAGCAGGATGGAAGCAGAAGATGAAGGACCAGCAGAGAGAAAGGAAGAGAAAGAGCTGAAGGACGCTGGTAGGCTTCCTGCTTCCATCCTGCTCCGACCGATCCCCTCTGTGAATAACCCCCCGTGCGTGCTAAGCACGTAACAGCTTGGTGAGAGGTGCCGGGTATCGACCACGGAGCATTCCATCTACCGAAGGAGCCGTAGACTCGCAGGCTTCCCACCACTGCCATCGGACATGCCTGGAGACGACAATGCCGAGCAACCCGGGACATCCACAGCGAACAACTGGCCACATTACCGAGAGCCCCGCACATTTTTTGGAAAACCTGAAGAGGACGTTGACGAGTGGCTGAAACACTAGAGCGGGTGAGCAAATACAATCGCTGGAACGCTGCTACCAAACTGGCTAACGTGGTGTTTTTCCTTGCCGCCACTGCCCTTGACTGGTTCGACAATCATGAGGATACACTGAGTTCATGGGCAACCTTTACGACCGAAATCAAGAAAAATTTTGGGGATGAATCGGAAACAAAGAAGCGTGCTGAACAGACATTGCTTCACCGCGCGTAAGTACCCGGAGAAACTTGCACGGCATACATCGAAGCCATCTTAAAGTTATGCAAGCTAGTTAACTCCAGTATGCTTGAAGAAGACAAAGTCGGCCACCTTCTAAAAGGAATTGCGGAAGATGTTTACAATTTCCTGATTAGTAAAGAGAGCCTGAGCACCACCGCTGACGTTATAAAACATTGCAGAACATTTGAAGCTCTTAAGCTGCGTCGAATTACCCCTAAATTCGGAAGATTGGCCAATGTCACCTCTATAGCCAGTGTTGAAGCCTGTCCTCCAAATTCTATGGCTGAAATGATTCGAGAGATTGTGCGCGAGGAATTGTCCAGATCCCGGGACACCTTCTGCCGCACAGAATATCTGCGGCACAGTTCTGCTCCGGAGGAAGATGTTGCCGCCCTGTCGACTCCGTGGGCTCAACCTAACGGCACTTTGCCCATGGACGATCGGAACATTGCCCAACGTTATGGCCACCAGCCGGCGGAAAGGAGGCCCACCTACCCAGAAGACGTTGTTCGTCAGCAGCGAGATCCTGGCTCCAGCCAACGTCGCGACTTTGTTCGCTAGAACTTTTATGGCGGTCGCTGGCGCTCTCAACCTTTGTGCTACCGGTGTGGCATTGCAGGGCATATCGCTAGATATTGCCGCCGTCGTTTCCCGACTTCTCAAGACTGCCAACCCCCAGCGTCTACTTACGGACAAGTGCACACCGCGCAGCAGCGACCCTCAACGTCCGCTTGGGACCCATACCGTCCGAGCACTTTGCGGAGTTCATCACCTGCATCTGACCGCAGTGTGACGCCGCCACCTCAGCGCCAACGGCGGTCACCTTCTCCTCGACGTCGTGCATCCCCTCCGCCTCCGGGAAACTAGGAGGCGCGGCCAATGGAGGTGAGGCCGCCGGCGAGTCGATGACGTCCAATATACCTCTGCCCGTGTTTATGTTGAAGAACAAGCTGGAAGTGTTTATTGATGGTGTGAAAACAATGGCTCTTGTGGACACTGGTGCTACCGTATCCGTTATGAGTTTGAGTTTTAAGAACCGTTTAGGTAGGAAAGTTATGTTTAGTGGTGACCGTGCAGCGTTATTTCGTGGTGTCGGTGGTGAACCTTTGGTTCCACTTGGTGTGTGTGCTTCGGATGTTGTTATTGGTGGTCTAACGTTTAGAACAGAATTCGCAGTGCTACCACGGTCAACGCATGATGTGATTCTTGGAATTGATTTTCTGCAAGAGTGTGGTGCAACTTTAGACTGTCGTACGGGAGAAATTGCTTTGAATTCTTCACTACTTTCAGCTCTTGTGGATAACTCGACACCGGATTTTGGAGCATTTGCGGTGGAAGAAGACACTATTGTACCAGCTTTCTCCGCAGCATTCGTGCGGGTTTCCTCTATTCACAATCAGTGCGAATCTTTTGAAGCTGTGGTAGAGCCTACGACACTCGCCTGCTCTAAGAAGAGTATCGTCGTGCCTCGTTGCGTCGTTCCCGTGGTGAGAGGCCGTACTGAGCTGTGGACAGTGAACCACTCTGAAGAGCCAGCTGTGTTGCCCCGGGACCTCAAACTCGCCCGTTTCGAGGAAGGTGTGTTAGGTTCCGTCGCGACGTTAACCAACTCTGTCAGTGAGCAGCACGTGAAAAGAGATATGGAGACCCAAGTTAAGGCTATGATTAATCAGGCTCTTCCCACAACCGAGCGTCGCACTCTAGTGGAACTCCTTCTGAAGCACGTGTTCGTGTTCGACTTTGCCAAAGACGATTCTACACCACCGCCTACCAGTCGCATTCATCACACGATCAACACCGGCTCCGCACCTCCTATACGCCAGAAGCCCTATCGAGTCTCAGCCACTGAACGTAAGTTAATAGATGACCAAGTTCAAGAGATGCTAAAGCGAGGCATAATTCGAGAGTCTTCAAGTCCTTGGGCAGCTCCAGTTATCCTTGTTAAGAAAAAAGATGGCACATGGAGGTTCTGTGTTGACTACCGTCGCTTAAATACGGCCACGAAGAAGGACGTCTACCCGCTTCCACGTATAGATGACGCAATTGATTGTCTGCACTCCGCTTCATACTTTTCTTCTATTGATTTGAGATCCGGCTACTGGCAAATCCCCATGCACGCTGCAGATAGGGAAAAAACAGCATTCATAACACCAGACGGACTTTACGAGTTTAACGTTATGCCTTTCGGATTATGTAACGCACCTGCAACATTCGAGCGGTTCATGGATACAATCCTGCGTGGCCTTAAGTGGCAAATTTGTTTATGTTATTTGGACGACGTTGTAATTTTTGGCAAAACGTTTAGTGAGCACAGCAGCCGCCTGGATATTGTGCTTGATTGCATGGAACGAGCTGGCCTTATCCTCAATTCCAAGAAATGTCATTTTGGGAACCGTGAAACAATTGTTCTTGGTCATTTAGTTGATAAAGAAGGTGTTCGACCAGATCCAAAGAAAATTGAAGCTGTCAAAAGTTTTACGGTGCCTCAATCAGTGAAAGAGCTGCAGAGTTTTTTAGGACTCTGCTCGTACTTTCGACGCTTTATAGCTAGGTTTGCGGACATCGCTTACCCACTGACGTGTTTGCTGCATAAAGATGCACCGTTCAATTGGACCAGCGAATGTGACGCAGCTTTCCGACATCTGAAATTTCTTTTGACCTCGGGCCCCATCCTACGCCACTTCTGCCCATCTGCACCAATTGAAGTGCACACTGATGCAAGTGGTATCGGTATCGGCGCTGTACTTATACAACGCCATGGTCACGATCAGCACGTGGTAGCATATGCCAGCCGGTCATTGAGTAAGAGCGAAATAAATTACACGGTTACTGAGCAAGAATGTCTCGCCGTTGTTTTCGCTGTACAGCGCTTCCGCTCCTATCTGTACGGGAATGCTTTCACCGTCGTGACCGACCACCACTCGCTTTGCTGGCTAGTGAGTCTTCGTGACCCTTGTGGCCGGCTTGCTCGATGGGCTTTGCGCCTACAAGAATTTAATTTCACTGTGGTGCATAAAAGCGGCCGTAAACACTCAGATGCCGATTGTCTTTCCCGTTTGCCGCTTCAAACGACTGATGACGACGCAGACAACTTTGATGAATACTTGGCGTCACTTTCACAAGCCTTCCCCGATCTTCAAGTTTTCCGAACTGAGCAACGCAAAGACCAAACATTAACCTCTTTGTTTGATGCCGCTCAAGATTCTGTAAAGAATACTTTTTGCATTGGCGACGGTTTGCTTTATAAGAAGAATTTCGCTTCTGGAGGAGCACGCATGCTTCTTGTCGTACCCGAAAACCTACGCATCACAGTTCTTGAAATGATGCACGACGACGCCACGTCTGGGCACTTGGGAGTGACACGCACACTCCACCGCACACAGCAACGATTTTACTGGCCTAACATGCGTTCAACCATCCAGCACTATGTAGCAAGCTGTGTGCAATGCCAGCGCTTTAAGCTGCCGACTTCAAGTCCACCTGGCAAACTGCGGCCAATCACACCTCCAACAGCCCCGTTTGAGCAAGTTGGCATTGACCTCCTTGGACCTTTCCCACGGTCCTCGAAAGGAAATCGATGGATTCTTGTGTGCGTAGACCACTTAACCCGTTATTGTGAGACAGCCGCGATACCAGCTGCTACTGCGTCTGAAGTATCTAACTTCTTACTTCGTTTCGTCATTCTTCGGCACGGCCCTCCTGCAGTTCTCATTAGCGACCGTGGACGCCAATTTACAGCGGACGTTGTTGAAGAACTTCTTCGCCTCAGCAGCTGCAGTTTTCGCCACTCCACGCCATATCATCCCCAAACGAACGGTGTGGTAGAACGCACTAATCGGACGCTCACCACCATGCTTGCTATGTACGTCGCTGCAAATCATAAAGACTGGGATGGCGTCCTCCCGTTCGTTACTCATGCATACAACACAGCGCAACATGAGACAACTGGCTACAGCCCCTTTTACCTGCTCTATGCTCGCTCGCCTCGCTGTGGCCTTGACACCATTCTACCATTTTTCATCCACGACGAACCTTCTCTTGCGACCACACTCTGCAGAGCTGAAGAAGCTCGCCAGCTTGCCCGCGTTCGAATTTTATCTTCGCAAGAGCGTTCCAAGAACCGCTACGACGTCCAACACCAAGAAGTTTCTTATGTTCCTGGTGACATTGTGTGGTTGTGGACCCCTCTACGCAAGCGTGGTCTGTGTCAGAAACTGCTATCCCACTACACTGGACCGTTTGTTGTGTTGGAGTGCATTAGTGACGTTAATTACGTTATATCACGACTAACTGCTAGTGGTCGACGGTCACGCCAGTCTCAGGTGGTGCATGTAGCCCGCCTCAAGCGATTCCATCCCAGACGGTCTATTTAACTCGCCCGACGGGCTTCGTCTGCGAGGAGGGAAATGTAACGTGCTTCCATAGAACCTCGACGGAAGAAGCAGAAGATGAAGGACCAGCAGAGAGAAAGGAAGAGAAAGAGCTGAAGGACGCTGGTAGGCTTCCTGCTTCCATCCTGCTCCGACCGATCCCCTCTGTGAATAACCCCCCGTGCGTGCTAAGCACGTAACAATATATATAATGTCCTGAATGATAGTATTATCAGAGTTAAACTCACTTTTAATATTTATGATGAATGGACGAAAACAAAGTAGGACAGAAATTAAGTTACGCGCTGAGAGAGGAAAGGTTTTCGCTTCATCAAAATTAATTTTCTAGCTAAAGTTTTTTTTTTCAATATACAAAAAAAAACCGTGCTAATACGCAGTATGGACCGGTGAGAAACATCTTCTTACTTATATCTCTTTATTCAAGTGGTCACTGAATCCATGGGGCTAGTTGCTGAAGCATATCCGCGAATAGAGAGTGTCGAGGTGCTGATTCGGCTGAGGTTACGCATTGCTGATGTTATGCGATGCCCGCAGCTGCCGTTCCTAATCAAAAGCAGCCTAGTTTATATATACTGCCGAAATAATTTGGTAAATGGGTCTAATTTGAATACGCAGTGATTACCATCTTAGACTAGGTCGCCTTCTCTCTATTTGAAGCAAAAGCAGGGACGTGTTTGTTCACTGGATCAATATCGTGGTCCACTGGTTACCCATCATCCTCTGGGTCGTCGAATATATGACAGTTCTCGTTAGCGACCTGCGATATCGGCGTTTTGTGGCGTCTTTACCGGTGTCTCATCGGTAAGCCTCTACTGCAGGTCCTTGCCTGAGTTCGCTGGAACTCGAACTGCTCTCTCAGCCTAATTGCTTCGTGGATTTGTTGGTTGCGTTTCTGTACCGTTGGCTTCCAAGTCCTCACTATTCCATCTTCCTCTCGAGTTTGAGCGCCTCCCACAGTCAGTTGCTCAAGCTTTCTTCTCTTTTCTTTTTAATTTTTCTCGCCGGCATGGCGCCGTTCGACCACATGACGCATCATTCGATTCCCTTCGACACTTCCTCGTCCATTGCGCTGCTGACCGCCCTGGCGACATAATAAGGAACAGCTGGACCGATCGCGTGTACAGACGACCCTGGTTCGCTGAAGCCGTCACGCAGGCTTGCGGTTGCCAGAGGAATCTGTATGCCATGCGGGCGCAGCTAACATAGCATTCGCGTGCCAACTTAGCAGAAATTATCACAGGCTATTGCTGATTTTCTGATGCGGCAACGAACAGCTAATCCATGCACCTCCTCGTGTTCCTGAAGTTTTGTATCAGTGCCCATAGTCATGAGTGCTGCTGCTTTGCTTTTCCTGAGCAAAGTTGTGCAAGCTTCGTAAACATCATAATAATACGGCGACAACGGCAGAACATGTAAACTGCGTTGGAGTACAAATCTTAGGCAGACTAGCTGGCGTTAGAAAGCTAGGTGCAAATTTCCACAACAGCGGCATGATTCAAACAGCCAGCATTAAATGCACACGCTTACAACGTTATGAAAATCTGACCCGCCGTGATTCTGCTATCATATGGTGGAAAAGCAGCCAAAGTTTAGTAATCCTTGAGCACTTGGTTGTGGGATCAGCCGCTCAGTCTGTAGGAAACATCTGGAGATGCCTGTGCAGTGTGCACGCTTTTTGCACGTTACAAGATAATAAACCCTGGGACAGGTGGTTCAGAATCGCCCACTGCAGCCTTAAGCCGCAGCTGTAGGCACGCGCGTGGCTGCCATCTGCATATTTCGGTTTCATTTTTACATGCGGCGTGCTTGGCGAAATAGCTCAGAGATGAGAAGTTTATATCGCGCCCTTCCCACCCAGCAACGCTTTCCATAGCAGCCAACAATGTGACGAGGGGCAGAGAAGGATGAGGAAGGTTTCGGTGAGCCTGTAGTGTCACCACTGCAGCGCGAAGATGCCATTAGCCCACCATGTCTCCGAACGGGAGACCATAGCTGGAGAAGACGATGACACGCCGTAGCTAATCGTAGGTAGCGCAGCCAGCGCCAGTATTGACTTAGCTATTTATCCGCGGGAAGAACAGGAAGGACACAGGACCGCATTGCGTTTCTGCGGCGGTGCCGGCTTGCGCGTTTCTACCGCTCTTCGTTGCACTCGTCCTTGCGCCGAGGATGATCACATTCCGTGCGGCCCTCCCGAGGATTTCCCCGACGCCGATAGGTAAGCATAAAGAGGACGGCACACAACGCTTTTACGGCTGGTAAATTCGTGTAAACAGATCATTAGTGGAGGAGGCCGTGTTACGGCGCAAAGGCTGCGCTGGCCGAGCATTGCGGCAGCTCTCAGGCTTTCTCTTGAATAGCTTGAAAAGACGTTGTCCCGAAGGCTTTGGGCGACGTGAACAATGCGGGCTCTGTAATGCGTCCTGTATGGGGTGTTTCGTATCACGATTAGATATGGGACCTGCATTTTTTAAACCGAAACGCGCTTTTTGACCTGTTTTGTAGCGTTTCTTCTGCTGATACTTGAACTTCATGGCTGCAGAGCGCAAAGCGATAATAAGGTTTAGAAGGCATGGAATGCAAACATTCTGGGTAAAACGTCACCAAGGTGTAGGTTTGGGGTTTCAGGAACCGTTTTCATGTACAGCGTCAAGACAAACCTAACATCATTTAGTTCAGGCCGTGGAAACGTTGGCGTTGCTCGCTGTTTCTAAAGGACATATCAGTTTGTTCAGCCTACTTTTTGTGGGTGCTGCGCAATCTAGTGCAACTGCAAAAAATAGTTATAAGCGCGAAAATTTCTCGCACGACGCAATTAAGGATAATCTTTTATTTTTCGCAAAATAAATTTACGTTAATGTCACACATTTTGTTGATGCTCTCAGTTACTTCGATAGCTCGACATTTTATTAATTCAGACATCAGTATTTTCTGTGCACAAATATTGAAATAACGTAAATTTGCTGTATAAGGGCCTCAAATTGCCATTTTTGAACCATCTTACCATACTGACGATGAGGTGTTGCATATTATTTCTTCACTCATTCGCTCACATGCCGGTTCCTTTCATTCTAGAACTTGGGCGATTACGTATCGCTGCTTGTGTGTACAGAAATACCGCAACTACCTTGAGCAGTTCCGTGAATATACTTTACGACATCGTCATAGTATGCACTCGCAACTTCACATTTTTTTCTGCTGTTTTGCTGCTCCCTCACGAGGCACGTTTCACGAAGTGCGCCCCTATCTATGGGCAAATGAAGTGTACGCGCCAAGAACCAGAGGTGCTCCCTAATACTAGTGTTCACCTGATAATCCCATAAACGCCCTTGCTTTTCCAAAAATAATTCTGAAATCTGACGCTGCTTGTTTGAGTTGCGAAAAAAAAAAAACGCTCAGTTTGATTCTGCAATGAACGGCCTCTTCTCGGGAAGATCTGCCACTCAATATAAAATGAAGCTATCGGGAAGTCTTCGTTATTTTTTCTGTACAGTAGAAGATCTGCGTCCAGCAGGGTGCCTTACATGTCAGGCGAGAAAGGCACCTTCTAGTGGCGTCGTAATGAGCAATGCTATTGCCATAGCAAAGCAGATTGAGAGAGAGAGAGAGAGAGGGAAAGGCAGGGATGTTAACCAAAAAGGATTCCGGTTGGCTACCCTGCACAGGGGAAGGGAATGAGGAAAGCAGATTGAAGTTCCAAGAAGGCTATATACTCGTAAGTCGCTACGATAGCGACTTCGTTAAACAACATATGTGATACTAAAAGTTGGCTTTTCGAGTTATTTTGTTTCTTCTTTGTTTGTATAAGCTCATCTGCTATTTCGTACCGCCCAGCTTATAGCTGGCATTCGAACTCCATTCGCCATAAACATTTTTCCTCACTACCTACGATTTTCATGCTGCAGGTATAGGAGAAACCGGTACCTGATTCCCACCTTTTGAGAATGTTACATGTTATCGCTACAACCAGCACGTTTTAATGTTAGAGCCTGTTAAGAAAAGCAAGAAACAGCGCAATATCATCAAATCGCCCCAAACAACTGAGCTGGCTTTTATAATCGAAATGGGGTGCTCCACATCAGGTACAGCTCGGTCTTCTCTAGAACACAGCCAATAATAAACTGCACATGCCCATCGTACTGAACAAACATATTTTATTGGCACCAAAATTTCCATGTTCTACTAAAAACTGTGTTTGTTTTATTGCATATCAATTCACAGCTCACCTATCTGTTGAAGCCTGAAAAAAACCTGAGAAAAGGCATTTTGAAGACATCCCTACCCTCGTTTCGCTGCTTCGTGCCTCTGTGGCTTTCACTCTTGTCTAAGCATCGCTAGCTTGCTGCACCCTGCATTGGATCTCTGGTTCAACACGTTTGACACTGGCAATGCAGCTAGGGTGGCGAGCCCGATGCTTGGCTAGAGGCATAACATAACCCTGTTTACATCAAAGATATGACCCAGCAATTTACACTCTTGTGCCGTGTTTTATTGCGTGAAGACAAACCGCAAGGCCTTGAGCTGCCAAATGCTATCGGTGCCTTCTTCTCTTGAAGACACGTATGAAGGCATCTATCGCTGTATGTTCAACTCTGAATTCGGTTATGAAAATCATCTTCTCTACTGGCGCCAAGGAATGCCCTGTCAGCAGTCTGCATCTTCAGAGAGCTTGAGCGTTAAAATCTTGTGCGCAAGCGCAAATGGCGACCGCGGTGTGTAAGTAGCCAGTGGCAGGAGTCCCACCTGCCGGCCCACCGGGCTATGAACGAACTTAATATTCTATCTAGGATAATAAGGGAGTAATTACTCATTGCTAGGGTGTAACGACCCTTAGTATGCAACCTCGGATATAAGGAACGTTTTCGTATTAAAATTGGATATCAAGAATTTTTTTTGTGGTTTCGACGGTATAATGAACCTAAATGTGGCACGTTCGATATAACTAAATTTTCTGTCTGGACCTTCGATGCAACAAAGTTAGTGTGTGGACTTCGGATTTAACGATCCTAAAAGTGTACCACCTCGGTCATGCCTAATTTTGGTGCGTCAACCTCGTATACAACAAACATTTGGCTTCTAAAGCATTCAAGGGATCCACCGAGGATGGATTAATAGCTTTTTATCAATGAGCAGTTTTTTTCGCACACCTAGTTTCTACATATTATGGTTCATTTCGCTTCCATCTTAACAGGTGTCCCTGCAACCGTGTTCAGGCATATTTACGCATCTTGTACAGGCAGCACTAACATAAAGGGAGCAGGATATTTACAATAATTCAATGATTACTGCAGAAATATTAAAACACACCTTTATGCTTGAAATATTTTTCTTCTCGATGACTGAAGCTCACTACACATTTCTACCTGATGGGAGAAGCACCAGAAGAATTTCTTCCTGCGTGCAAATTGACTGTTTCCTTTCACATTGGAGATGCCTCAACAAAAGACTCTCCCACTTTCAGCAACTGCACGTGATATTCACCCGGACAGTAAGGGGTATAAGCTGGCCCGCCGCGTTGCAGAACCGCAGGAGAGCCCTCATAGGGAGCGTTGTTGGACTTTGGGGACATGCGCACTTGCTTCGGCCGCTTTGCCTCTGCAGGAGCAGCTATACACTCACTTTCACCCATCCCGATTACGTCGTGCTGCTGTCAGTCTCCCGCACTTTTCTCACGAACACGGCGGAAAGTAAACGATGAAAATTAAACACTCTCACGTACAAGGCCTCAAGATGAGCCACGTGCGTGACCACCGTGGAAAACAACCACACCTTTCTTCCTCCTCCGTAGATGCACTTAAGAGGACATGAAAAGGCTATCCACAATCAGGTGCCAGCTGACCGCACAGCGACAAGCAAAACGGCTTCCCGCCTATAAAAGATGCACGAGCGTCTCTCGCTGCGTGCCTGCGTGCCTCCCGCGGTGACCCTGGCTTGGAGCCGATCATCGGCTCGTCGCCCACTCGCGAAGAGAGCCGCTTTGGTACAGCTGTTAAGGACACGTATCTCAATTCTATGGTGTGGCGTAACCACAACACACTGATTGTTCAGCATGAAATGACGTCACGCACGACGTCACTGCAACTCGCCACACTGAATGGAATGAGCACAGGGGTGTCATAAACGACGACGTTGTGAGGTCACGATCGCTCTCCTAGATAAGAAGAGTATAATATTCTGAATATATTTACCATGGCAAGTAGGTATCGTTGAATCTCGCGTTGCACAGCGGTAACCGTCTTGTCAGGCTTTGTGGAAGATTTGAGTGCTTTTACAGTACAACTCTCACGGCCCGCAGTGCCTACATCACTGCATTGTTTTTCTGCCAAGAGCGAAAGACGTGGATGTCAACTCGGCCGCGGCCCCATATTAGGTGGAAGCCGAATGCAACAATGACTGTGTACTGAGATTTCGGCCCTTTTTAAGAGAGCAAAAGTGATGGTAATTTTTCGGAACACGGTACCGTGGCGTGACCCAATCATAAGAGAAGCTTCGATGCGAAAAATTTGGTCAAACAATTTTTTGGTCGGTCAGCGAACGTGCAAATGTTCGCATAAAAAGTTCAGAGTACTCCCAGAAGTCTTTCCGATCGAAAGAAAAGTTGCCTAATACATACCCGCACACCACCATAGAGGCCCGTAAGTACTTCCTTCGATTTCCTCCGCCCTCCCTGTACTCTACTGGCCTTTAAACAACACTCGATTTTGTCAGGCTCTCTTAATGTTTTAGTCTAGGAGGCACAGCTTTTATAATTAATGTTTACATTCCTGAGCAACCTTTTAGTTGTTATTACACTGTTACAAAAGGATAGCAGAGCAGTTCAGCTCAGTTCGCGATTATATTAAATGATGTCATATTGTGAATTATCGATCGCTATTTTTCTCGACAATTATGAAGAATACCAGAGCGTCTGGCGTGTAAATACTTTCATGAGATGGCGACTTAATGGAGTATAATTTTTTTCTCTCTTTAACACCGTGGTTCTTCAGAAACACTACATTATGTCGTTATGTCATTAGTATTTTAAGAAACATAATGTCAGGAAATCAATCTAAACTGTACTGAACGTGCTCCGTTGGTCGAACGTGTGAGCAAGCCGAAAGTGAACAAATGGGAGGCGGAGTGCTAGGTCAAAGAAACTTTACCGTGTTCACAAAGCTCATCCAGCACTCACCCAATTTGCGTCATCAGCACCAACTTGACTTTGCTGCCTTATTCATAAGTGGCCCTTGTCTTGCCGAGCACTTTGCTCTTAGGGCCGAAGAACACTTTCGCCGTACCTCTAAGTCAGTCGTCGAAGTTTTGTACTTATTTTGCCTTCCATCAGCGTCTCCCGTGTGTCGTTTTCTGCCGCCTTTGTGCCCCTGGGATAGTTTGTGCAGGGCGGCAGCCTTTCTGCAACCCCGTGAACAATGCGCAAGCTCCCACGGGGCTGCGATGGAAGGCCGGCTCCTGAGCGGCGATGCTAATGGAGACACGCGTTAATGCGGCTCCCGGCATCGTCCGCACGGCGAGTCTCCTCCAGGGACAGCAGCCCGTGTGAAAAGGCCGGTAAATAAGTCCCTGGAAGAGGCCGCCTGGCGGCGTAACGCCGCACCTCTGCTGTCACCTTGCGCGAGCACCGTTTTCTCGACACGTTCACCAGGGGGAATCAGTTTTTACGCAGCCCTGAATAAATGCACAACTCGTGTATTATTAAAAAGAAAGAGATTGATGCAAAGGAAGTTGATATTCGAGCCGTATTTGGCTATCGCCTTGCGTTGTGAAAACTTTACTTCAATGCCTCTCAGCGCCCCCCAGCTGTTTGGGGATGTTCTTTGATATAGCGAACCTCATATACTAAACCCGATTACGTTGCCTTCACAAGCCGGCTCCAACTATTTGTGGCAGCTTCCGTGAACGCCTATGTCGACTGCAAATCGCAATATTTTTTTTTTTACACTAGTATCGTTTTCTCTGACCCCAGCCGCGACGATTGACTAAAGGACAGGTCGTGACATCGTTACCGCATGTCGCGGGAGAAGATTTTTATTATTAATTTCTCTGGGGCAAGGGCGTCTGTGGCCAAAAGAACGCCATAACAAAGGGTAATCGTGTAGTCTGGGCGAGGTCGAAGACCAATTTCTTAAGCATTTCACCCAAAATAAGCCGAGCACCAGGCTAAGTAAAAGCTTGAAGCCATTGTAACACCAGTGGGTACCCGGCGAAACCGAGTATTGAACCACAAACCTCCCGCATGAGAGGCGGAGGCTCAAACCACTGGGCTACTGCCGGTGCAGAAAATTGTTTTAGGAGTAAATATATTTACATTCAACCGACCTGGTTTCCACGTTTATTTCCATTGTGGTCACTCTCATTTGTGAAAATGTGTATTTTATCACACCTTCGTTGCCGATGATTTGTCCGGTTTTTGAACGACTTGCAGGCCTCCCTGGAGGCCTGTAAGGTATCTGTAAATAAATAAATAAAATAAATAAATAATGGACGCTGGTGAGGAGGGCTTTGATATTTCCAATTTTATATTTAAATTATACTACAAATGTGTCACGCTATCTGACACATCACATCGCAAACGCAGGCGCTGATCTGACTCTCTCCCGTGTATATATGTGCAAAAATGTTCGTGTGCAGGCGTCTCCAAAATAGGCAAACTATCTTGCAGCCACCGCATCTTAACAGCGAAAATTAGCGTTTTTTTCAGCTCTCGATTCTTTTGTAATCGTTTGAAGAGCGAACGCGATTTTCTGTACGTATGGCGATGATAGATGATCATTATGCGAAGGTTATTTGTGCACTTATATTATTTTTCTATTTTAGAAGTTGACCATCTACTGTCTCCATGATGAAACACATCTCAGGGCTGCATTCAAAACCATGTCACGTATTTATTAAATTATATATCCACTCACGTCACTCACAATGCATACTGAAAACAAAGCGACAAGACTTTTTTAATGGCCATAATGGTTTGTTCTTGTACAAAAAAAGAAAGGGCGCCACTGCAACAGCCCTCTTAGAAGTTTGTATAGTTTAACATGATTGAAAGATGCTACTTTCTTTTAAACTCAAAATAAAAACAAAGATTTACAGCTTTTAATGTCGCTCATTCTTGATTAAAAATGACTGTGCAGGATAGAGAAAGCCATCCGTTCGATAAGCCTACGTATTTTGTTAAGCCCTCTCTAAAAGTAAAAGAAATAACAGCGTTAGAAGACTTTAGGCAGAGTAGGTTAAGCTTGAAGCCATCAGATTCTAATAGCGTCACACTACAATCAGCCCAACAGTTGCACCAGGCTCAGTACACGCTCATCTGGTTTGATCTACCTGTCAGCGCCTCAAAGACATCAAAATTTTGTTCCATTATTGGTGAGTCAGGTAATATAGAATGAATATTATCTAGTACGAAAAAAAATCTTGCTTGTAAGTTTATGCTTTCTCACTAATAATTTTGACAAACGCAGCAGTTAGATGTGTGAGGCATGTTGGCGTCCATTACGCTTCTTAAAACTTTTAGCCTAACTTCATTTCTTCTCTTTCATCAGTGGGGCCAACTTTGATCCACGTACTTCACTAAATCAGATGCATTTAATAATGCCAAAATCTACAATAGGGCCAAAATAGAAGCTTGGGCGAGTTGGTGACGGTTCACTTGCCTCATAGTGCTAAGCAGACACGGGCACAGGGAGACAAACAGGACGGACGCTAACTTACAACTAAACTTTTATTGCCTGGAACCAGGCAATATAGGCACTTTATTGATAGAGAAGAAGAGATATAAAACCACTGAAATATAGCAAGCACTCAAACAACGCTATCGTCGAACAACATTTACGGATTAGCAGACATGAAATGCATTTCTTTTTCAGATAAAAACCCTTAGGCAGCACTGACGCACGTATCTTCTTTTTGCGAAAGTATATCAGCTTACAAGGGAAATTGTAGAGGCGTTCAATATACTTTCGCAAAAAGAAGATACGTACATCACTGCTGCCTCAGTGTTTTTATCTGACAAAGAAATGCATTTCATGTCTGCTAATCCGTAAATGTTGTTCGACGATAACGTTGTTTGAGTGCTTCCTATATTTCAATGTTTTTAATCTCTTCTCCTCTGCTAAGAAAGTGCTTATATTGGCTGGTTTCTTCCAATAAAAGTTCAGTTGTAAGTTAGCGCCCATCCTGTGTGTCTCCCTGTGTCCGTGTCTGTTTAGGGCTATGGGGCAAGTGAACTACAATAGGCAGTGTGCTTGGAAGCACTCGTTGCGCCTCATGAACCCGTGTTCCTCTAATCTGACCTCCTCCTCTTCCTTGCACTTATTCGGAGCAATTTCCCTCCCTCCATGCCGTTGTCTTTCGATCTTCTCTCCCCTTCACTTTATAGGCGGCACCTTTTGTGTCCCAAAGAAGTCTTTCCACCTATTCTGATTTCCTTCCCCTTCTTTTGCTTAAGATTTATTTCACTCTCTCCCTCTTGGTCTGACCTTTCCTCATCATTCTTTTCCAGGCAACAACGACAACAGCGCGAAGAAACTCAGGGAACGGGCAGCTAACCATCATAGAAAATTTTATCCGTTGCACCAGAAGTGGATATGGCTTTACTCTGCATCTCTGGTATGTGAAAAAAGACTGCAATAGCGAAAACCCTTCGCGACAACATTGGCGTTAGGATAACGGTTTATATGAAAATGTATTAAGCCCCATATAATTCTTTTCGTGTTTTTGTTAGGCATGTTCACTGTTATGAATAACCAGTGGAGGAGATCTTTAGTGAAGCTAGCTTGACTAGGCAGAGCTAAGCGGACGGCATCAGTTCCGATGCATTCTTCACAAACGTCGCTGATGAGGGCTTGTATAATGACGCCATAAGTGACATCACCTATGCGTTGAGATCGCGAATAATACAGCTTCATTCCTGGAGCATTTCAGAAAATTGTCTAAACATGCATAAAGCGCGGGGGCCATAGTCTATAGATTACGAACTTCTGTTTCTGGAAAGAAGAATGCAGTGAATTAAACATCCGTTCGTATCCTTTAAATTCGGTACAGAAAATCGCAACAGCACTGTTAAGCTTTCAGTCGAGTTAATGGTATACTTTACAGATTGCAAGCAAGTGCTCTTCTGCTGTCCACTTTTTAGAAACAAGAACCATATTTTTTGTTTAGTAAAGTTTCGCTTTGTTTTCTAATCGAGCACCCACGGAAACGGTGTGCTTCGAAGGCACTATAGAGAAGAGTAAAAAACATTGAAACCTAATTTCAAGCCGACCTGCGCCTAATTGAACATTCGCGGTATCGTTCCGAGCCAGCGGAGCGAGACGAGGTGTGCGTATCCTCCCCTCCCTCTACTCTCTAAGTTCCAGAAACTGGTACGAAACCCAGAAAGCCGGATCGGGATCTGCGTGCGCTCTGCGAACATTCTTTCTTCTTTAACTAGCCGTGGTGCATTCTCTCCGCAGGAAACATATCTTCCTTTTAGTCCATCTTCCGTTGTATAACGGCACTCTGGATGTCAAGTCAGTGTAATTTCGGAATTTTGAGTGCGTTGCAATGTATCTCTCTCAAGCGGAAAGCCCTACGTTTCATCTTCTCAAGCGATCGTACTGCTGACTCTCCCCCCGTTTTAATGAATGAACATGCAGTCTAACCACTGAAAACCTAAAAGAAAAATTCTGAGAGTTAAATGTCTAATTTTGCTTGAAAACAACACACGTATGCCCCTACTACCCGCCTAAAAAGGCAAGATCACGCCCGATCTCAAACTCTCTAGCATACGAAACACACACTTACAAGAACTCACTTTATTCACGCACAATGAGGAACGGAACAAGGTGCCTTCTGATGTGATTATCAACAGCAACTGTTGATAAAGTGATTACATTTAATGCGTAAGCATTGCATCCTTCCTTTTTGGATAAATTCGTTTGTGTGTTCGCCCGGCCATCTGTCTGAAACCTCATTCGGGAGGTAATGAAGAGAAGAGAGGAAAACTCCCTTCCGCTTTTTGGGGAGAGGAGTGAGAGCGAGGAAAAACAGACTGTAGAAGGCAATGGATGGTGGGCAGGGGAGAGTGAAGAGAGTGGTGGCGTGTCACGCTGTGATTGCTCGACTGGATAGGAAGACTGAAGTGGCGGTACGGTATGTCACATGATGATTGATGGACAGCTGCTTTTCATTGCGAGGGTGCACACTGATGCTAATACATGCTCTGCCGCATCAATCGTATTGATCGCATATAATTTTACACATACCTGTACTTTTTACACATAATCATGTTTCGCATTCACGTAAATTGTTGCTTTCCGCATATAAAATTTAAAATTTCAGAGCAATTATGATGGCACTTAGGCATCATGTGCTCACTGTGTTTATTTCACGTTGTACCATATTCGTTGTATTCTTTTTGCCCCTCCTACTAAGCCCCGTTGTAAGGCTCTGCAGTATTTGCGAAGTAAAAAAGACCAAAAACGAAATTGACCGCACTAATTACTAAGCTCTATTTTGTGTGCGCAATAGTACGCAGAATTGAACGAGTTGCTTTTAGTCATCAAATGTTTCTTCACCTGTGTGATCCTTCATTGCGTCCCTTGTCTTCGTGACGGTGGAACAATATGATAATGTCTAATACCAAAAAGGTAAGAAAATTAGATTATAAGTTGCGACAACAAACCCCAAAGTATTTGTGGGTTCGCCTTTTACTGATGAAACTGCCACCACACTAGAGATCAAAGGATCATCGTGTTAGAGCAATGTTAAACTTGGTATGGAAAGATATTGTCACAGGCCAGACGGAGAACAGTCGTAGACGTAGAGGGGGACCGCAGAACGGCCGAGGGTTTTAATCGCCCAGAACAGAGCCAGCTCGAGCGCGCCTCACGCGAACGCGACCACTTCGTCCTCGTCACGGCTTAGCGCGAAGGTAGCTCGAGCCAGGTCCGTGGCATTAGTTCCCCGAAAAAGAAGAGCATCGTCCCGATGCGAGGGTATGTACAAAGCAGAAAACGAACAGGAAAAGCAGGAAGACAATGTTAAAAAAAACGAACAAAAAGAAATAAATTAAAACGCAGACCCCGAACACAGTTTAAAGTGGAGCGTCATCGCTCTCACGCGAGAAGTATGGCTTAAGTCGCATTACATGCACAATGTCAGTCCGTGGTTGCCGACGACCGGTAGACACAGTTCCACGTGGAACAACCTCATAATCCAAGTTTCCAACACGACGGAGCACCTCATAAGGTCCGAAATATCGGTGCAGCAGTTTTTCGGACAATCCCTTTTGGCGGACACGGGTCCACACCCACACACGGTCACCGATGTTGTAGGTAACCTCCCTGTGGCGCCGGTTGTAACGTCTGGAGCCCGTGTCTTGTTGAGCTGTGATGTGCAAACGAGCAAGCTGGCGAGCTTGCTCGGCTTGTTCGACAAAGGAGCCCGCATCTGGTGTCAAGTCATCATCCACGCACGGGAGCATGGCGTCCAGCATCATCCGCACTTCTCTGCCGTAGACTAGACGGAATGGTGTAAAGCGGGTTGTTTCTTGAGTCGCAGTGTTGTACGCGAATATGATGTACGGGAGTATTTGGTCCCAGGTTCTGTGCTCCACATCCACGTACATGGAAATCATGTCGGCCAGTGTTTTATTCAGGCGTTCTGTGAGCCCATTTGTTTGGGATGGTATGCTGTCGTTGTTCGATGGCTGGTGTGACTCAGTTCAAAGATGTCGTGGACAAGCTGAGCTGTGAATGCCTACCCTCGGTCTGTGATGACGGCGGACGGAGCGCCGTGTCGAAGCACTATTGCACGCATAAAGAAGTGCGCAACTTCGAACGCTGTGCCTTGAGGGAGAGCCTGCGTTTCGGCGTAACGCGTCAGGTAATCTGTTGCAACAGCTATCCATCTGTTTCCTCCCGACGACAAGGGAAATGGTCCGAGGAGGTCCATGCCGACTTGTTCAAAGGGTGTGTTAGGAGGCATGATAGGCTGCAACATGCCAGGCGGTTTCAGAGGCGGCGTCTTCCTACGCTGGCACTCACGCCAGGTCCGAATGTATCGCTTCACACATGAGGCAAGGTTGGGCCAATAGTAGTTCTGCCGCACTCTGGCAAGTGTTCGCGTGAATCCAAGGTGCCCAGAGGTCGGCTCGTCGTGGCAGGCGAGGAGGATCTCGTGGCGGAGGGTGGCTGGTATTACCAGGAGGTAACTCTTACCACTGGAGGCGGAGTTTTTCTTATACAGCACTCCGCCTCGAAGACATAGGGATGGCAGCCTGCGAGCCAGGTGGGAGGGTATCGAGGGATGGTGACCTTCTTGATGCTCTATGAGCAGCTTCAACTCGTCGTCCGCAGGTTGTTGTGCGATGATGTCGGACGACGTGACTGCACCAAGGAATGCATCGTCTTCTGCGTTACCTTCGTAAGGTTGCACGGGTGAACGCGACAAGCTGTCAGCGTCGGTGTGCTTGCGACCAGACTTGTTGATCATGGTGAAGTCAAATTCCTGTAAGCGTAATGCCCAACGTGCTAGGCGGCCACATGGGTCCTTCAAGTTTGTCAACCAGCACAATGAGTGGTGGTCAGTAATAACCTGGAACTGCCTGCCATACAGACAGGGGCGGAACTTTGTGATGGCCCATACTACGGCCAAACATTCCTTCTCAGTTGTAGAGTAGTTACACTCTGCACGGGAAAGTGCACGGCTAGCATAAGCGATCACTTTTTCGACACCGTTCGGACGCTGGACGAGAACCGCTCTAAGACCGACGTTGCTGGCGTCCGTGTGAATTTCAGTGGCGGCATCATCGTCAAAATGGGCTAGTACTGGTGGTGATTGTAGCCGACGTCGTAGATCGTCAAAAGCAGTTTGCTACTCGGCACCCCACAAAAATGGCTCCTCATCTCGTGTCAAGCGCGTCAGAGGACTGGCCAGCTTAGCAAAGTTTTTTTATGAAACGTCGGTAGTACGAACAAAGGCCTAGGAATCGTCGGACGGCTTTTTTATCAGTGGGAACCGGGAAGTCCGCGACGGCAGAAATTTTGTCAGGGTCTGGCCGGATGCCCTCAGAGCTGACGACATGCCCGAGAAACTTCAATGCAGTAAATCCAAAATGGCATTTTTGCGGCTTTAGAGAAAGATGAGCTGATCGGACGGCTTCTAACACCACTCTGAGCCGCTGCAAATGTTCCAAAAACATTGTTGAAAAAATGATTACATCATCCAGGTATACTAGACATGTTTGCCATTTAAGGCCGGTGAGCACGGTATCCATCATTCGCTGGAACGTTGCTGGAGCACAGCAGAGTCCGAAGGGGAGCACACGAAATTCATAGAGGCCGTCCGGGGTGACAAAGGCGGTTTTCTCCCGGTCTCTCTCATCAACTTCTATTTGCCAATATCCGCTGCGCAGATCTACCGAAGAAAAGTATTTTGCTTGGCGCAGTCTGTCGAGGGAATCATCTATACGAGGTAGCGGATAGACATCTTTTTTAGAGCGCAGCTCTTTGGCGTCCGTTCCTGGGTTTCGCGTCGGCGTCGGCGTTGTCGTCGGCCTCGTAACCAGCTCCGCCCCCCTTTCATCCCCCCAGCGCTAGCAGCGACCGACTGATACCGCTGGATGCCGCTGACGCCGCTAGAGAGTCAAGATAACGTGACTGCATAGAACACCGTCGCCGCCATGCAGAAAGAGGAGGAAAAGGTCCCCCCCCCCCCCCCCCCCCTGTTCTTGTGTGGCGGATAGGGTGCTCTTCAGTTGCCGACGCGCCGGTTATTTCACGTAGGCCCCGGCACGTCGACGAATACGTGACCACCTTCCCACGGCTAGACCTGGTTCTTAGCGCTGCGGAAGCGAGGGTATCATATTGTTTGTGTCGGCATCGGCGGCGTTGTCCCTGAAACCAACTCCGCAGCTGGGGTTGACTCACTATCGAAAAGGTGAAACAGCTTATTTGCTGCGCTCAAATTTCGCATTAGGAAGTAACGTAATCGTCGGTAATTTTTTTTGTTACGCTGTTAAGTTTTCTGTAATCCACACAGAAGCGCAGCGTGCCATTCTTCTTTTTTTACGAGAACGACAGGAGACGACCAGGGACTATTCGATGGCTGGATTATGCCGTCATTGAGCATCTCCTTCACTTGCGTTTGGATGGCCTCCCGCTCTCGGGGAGATACGCGATAAGGCTGTTGATGTATTGGGCGCGCGCCATCGTGCGTGACTATCCGATGCTTAGTGATGGGCGTCTGACGTACCTTAGACGACGAGGTAAAGCAGTCCTTAAACTGCAGCAACAATTCTTGCAATTGCTGCCTTTCTGCGGGCGGGAGGCCCTCGTTTATGTGAACGGCGCGTACTGCCTCTACGTCAACTTCACCAGGCGTGTCTTCTAGGCATGCGAAACACTCAGCCACCTCTTGGACAGGGTCGACGTGGGCGATGGCTGTGCCACCAAATAAATGGCGGTATTCATTACTGAAATTGGTCACGAGGACTTCAGTGCGACCGTCAGATAAAAAGGCGAGCCCTCTTGCTACGCAAACACCCATGGTGAGCAAAAGAGAAACATTTGGCTCAACAACACGTTGTCCGCAATGTGGCGCGTCGCAAGTGACCCTAGCCAGAATACTCGCCCGTGGAGGCACCGTTAAGGCATCGTCGGATATACGCAGTGCGGCTCTGCAATTCTCGGGGGCGGGTTTGGTGGCGGCGAGTTCAGTTGAAAATGTAACCAATCGATTTCGAAGGTCTATAGTCGCACCATTTTCTCGAAGAAAGTCGAGACCGAGAATGACGTCTCGTGAGCATTCAGGCAGAATGAGGAACGTTGCCACGAACGTGCATCCGCGCACCGTAATTCTGGCCGTACACATTCCGAGCGGCGTAACCACGTGGCCACCAGCCGTACGTATATGTGACCCTGCCCACGGCATCATAACTTTCTTCAGCATCTTAGCCATCCTACCGCTCATTATCGAGTAGTCCGCACCTGTATCCACTAGTGCGCTAACCTCCTTAGAGTCAATCAGCACTGGTATGTCAAGGGAGACCTTGGTCTTACCAGACCCAGTCGTCGGCGCCGTCTTCGTCGTCGTCGTCGTCATCGGTATCGTGGTCGTCAATTCGGGAAGGGTCAGTCGGCGCGTCGGTGGAAGCTTTTCGGCAATACGGCGTTCGGCGGCCTCGCCTCCAAAGGTCGCCTGTTCTAGTTTTCCCGGTGCGGGCTCGAGGACCCACGCTGTGCACCAGGTCCATAACCGGACTGATGAGGCGACGAATGGCGAGGTGAAGGCGATCGGGACGTTCGGCGCGGAGGAGGTGGTGTACCACGCCGGCGGGTGACGTATTCGTCAAACTCCTGAGGCTGTTCGGCATTCCGCGGACGGGGACTACCTGCAGACAAGCCTCGGAACCCCAGAGGTCGATATGGACACCGCCGGAAGATGTGACCGGCCTCGCCACAATGGTAACACAGGGGACGTCGGGGAAGCGCCCTCTCCATGAGCACAGCCTCGGAGAGGAACTCGGCGACTGTTCTGGGCGGGCTTCGCACAAGAGCGCAGAACAATTGCTCTTTCACGCCTCTCATCAGGTGTCTGAGCTTTTTCTCTTCCGTCATGGTCGGGTCCGCTCGGTTGCAGAGGCGCGTCACTTCCTCCACGTACATCGCTACGTTCTCATTTGGTAGCTGAATGTGAGCGGTCAATTGACGCTCGGCCCGTTCACGGCGATCGCTGCTGGTGTAAGTCTCCAACAGCTGGCGACGAAAGTCCTGCCACGTCGTTAGACTCGTCTTGCGGTTTTCGTACCAGATCCGAGCGGCGTCTTTTAAGCTGAAGTAGACGTTCCGGATCTTAGCACTGTCGTCCCAGCCGTTGAAACGCGCAACGCGCTCGAACTGATCAAGCCAGTCTTGGGCGTCCTCTGAGTATCCGCCGTGAAAGGGCTCCGGGATCCGGGGATTTTGCAGGCTCACAAAAGAAGCAGGTATGAACGGGGCGCTGTCTGACCTTGCTGCCGTGGTCGTAGCCATGGGTGCGCTCTCTTGAGGCCGGAGTCCGAATTCTGGAGACAAGCCGCGGAGCCTGCGGCTGACACGATGGACGGGGGTTCGCACAAGAGGCACCGGGCTTGTGCTTCGGCTCTCCGAGGAAGGATGGAGCATCAGCCGAGAATACCCAAGCGACCTCCACCAGATGTCACAGGCCAGACGGAGAACAGTCGTAGACGTAGAGGGGGACCGCAGAACGGCCGAGGGTTTTAATCGCCCAGAACAGAGCCAGCTCGAGCGCGCCTCACGCGAACGCGACCACTTCGTCCTCGTCACGGCTTAGCGCGCAGGTAGCTCGAGCCAGGTCCGTGGCAATATAAAGCAGTTTACATCGCGTGGTCAAACAGAGGTAAACGTACACTTCTTGCAGTGTGCAAGGCACTTCGTACGCCATTTGGCAAGTCTTATATATGCAATGCTAGAGCACCGAGGCCTAGGCACGCGGCTTGAAGCCCAGGCTAGGTCTTGGCCCGCAACATTATCACTACTGAGCCTGGGCCCGGCCCAACAAACTCGACGTGAGCCCTGGTCCGTTCGCGCAACAAGTTTAGAGATAAACTGCTGACTGAGCGCTAGTTGAAGCCTGCCACTTGGAAGCTTTCTGATGGCAAAATGCAGTTCTCATGCAAGCGACCATGATCACAGAAATATCGAATAAAAAAAAAAAGGAGCTTCTGTTTAGTATCATGTCATTCGACTTCCACCGCTTGTGGAACCGCGCGTAAGGCTCGCATAAGAGGAGCGGCTATGCAGTAGTGGGGCACTAACTATGCGCTCGGGGATGAAATGCGTGATATCCCACTTAGAATATTACGTATTTGGGCAAGCGGTCGAGCAGAAGTGCGAATTGATGAAACGGCCACTTGTTTCGCTGCAGGAGCTGTTTGCAAATGTGGCTCTAGTCTACTCCTGCCATACTTGCCGCAGTTAAGTTTTCTAAAGGGGCGTATTGTTTTATATACTCTCCTTTTATTTTGTTATTTCCCTCACCTCGTCTGGCTTCCAGTGTGATCTGGTGACCCTATGCTCATTATGACCACTCCGCATGGAGAGCATGCGAGGAGTGAAACATAGAGTGGGCGTTGCGCTCTTAGCGAAAGAATGAGGTATTCAAGGTTTTCTATAAATGCACTGGTTATGCTTAAAAATGCGCTCTGAGAAGAATTGCGAATGCGCATGTTGCACATATGTCGGTAGGTTTGTATGTACACTGACTCCCTGCAAAAAAAAAAAAAACACAAATAATACGAGCGATTACTTAGGATAGGAGGCGCGATGTGGTGGGGAGGATAAAAATAAGGACGGCAGATTTTTAAATCGTAGATCAACTGAGGTAACCCGGGGCTGTCTTTTTAACTGCTGAAAATAATAATTTGGTGTTCCTTTCTAGCAGGTATGTGGATTGTTCAAAACACATTGTGATGATGCAAAGGAAAACGCAAATATCGTTGGAGAATTAGTTTTACTCTGGAAGCTTTGAGTATAGCCGTCGTCAAGAGCTTACAGCCGAAGCAGTTCACTTCAAAGTCATGCTGTGTAGCTCGTTATGCATCGCCATTATTCGGAATCTCTTGAAAGTGCGCGGAAATCTCGTCCTCACGCCTTCAAAACACGGAACTTCAGCTGGTGCTACATTTAATCCAGCACACGGCATCAAAGCTAACACTGTTGAGCTCTTTACTTTGGGCAAAGGCTGCCCATATTCTCCATAGAACCAACCAGCCGCTCTCCACGCCAGCAGCCTTAACGCGCTAGACCCGCTTAAGCTAGTTAAATGCATCTCCGACAACACAGTGAGCATGAAAGCATGGCTTTAATGCCACGAATTCCACGGAAAGCAGCGCGTCAGACAGGATGTTAAAAAAAAGGGTGTAAACAGGAGTAAAATTTGTTCCCGTTTCCACCCTTTTTCCTTTCTGTCCTTTCCATCGCGCAAAATTTCTTTGTATAAAGGACCTCAACAGGCCCATTCCTCTATCTTCTACACTTGGTTATCCAGAAATATACTACACAAAGATACCGACGCAAAACATTCTTTCGAATCAATACTGCAATAATCGGGGTCTATTTGTAATTTCTAAATGTGTCCTACTTTAGGTAACCTGTAAACCGACAAAGACGATCAAAGAATGGCACCATGAGTACTAGGCGCAGTGTATGAGTACTAGGCGCAGTGTACAGTGCAGCCGTCAGAGAACTTATTTAAGCCGCTCGCACATCGCTTTGCAGCAAAATTGAAGCTAAGTTTTTAAGCAGGTACTCGGTTCCAGATACAACTCTTGTGCTTCAGAGAAGACGTATGCACACACAAATTACCCTAGCAATTGCACCGTACAAATAATAAAGCGCGCAGCAAAGCCATGGTTCCTATTTCTTTCGAAGTGCTGTGCTCCAGTGCTCTAGACAAGCAGGCGGACGAATGCAACTATGAACTCAGTGCTCTGCAGCTAGTATGTAGGAGAGCAGCCTTAGTTCAGATAACAGAGAGACTGTTTGAGCTAACCGCATGCTGCGTGTGCTGCCCTCTGTTATCGATGGAGCAGAGTGTACAAACTTGCCAGAAGTGGGGCTACCACCACCGCTCACACCGACTCCGGCTAAATAGTGCATTTGGTGCGTGCCGCAAAAGGCGATATACATTGCGCCCTCTGAGCAGCTGTCGGCGCCCCTCGCGATACCTGCTCTTGCCATTATCAGGCTGAAAATTCTAAAGGTCCATTATAATACTGTGTATTTCTTGATTTCTATGTCGAAACGACTGTTCAGGGACTTTGCTGCATTCGCTCAACGACTTCAGAGTTGTTAAAATTGCCTTTCCATTGTAAAAAATTTACTCTCAAAGCGCTCATTCTCCTTCTCTAACCGACATCGACTGAGTGAAAAGCCGATGTCAAGGGACGTAGTCCCGTCAGGAGCGGCTACAGGCCGAATGAATACTAACAGGGGCCATTCACGAAACAGTTTGTTGCCAGGAGAACACTGCAGCGTAATTAACTTCGCTTCAAAGCTTCAGCAGTAACCCTCGCACATAGATTACAGGGGAGGAAGGGTTGTGGCATACTAACCAGCACGCGCTTGCAAGCAGAGGAATTAAACTGCGGAATCGCATCGACAACACAGAAGCATGGGAGCATATTTCGTCGTCGAATAAAGACAGAAAGAACAAATTTATTGCAGCAAATAGAAACACACTGTAGGGCGACCTCCTGCCAAAAACATCGGTATCCATACTGGCACGTGTTCGTTCGAGGGTTTAACAAGTGGCACCAAACGCTCTTTTATATACGCATCGTGTCTGTTATTGCTTAACCCAAAGCTTAACAACACGAAACAGAACAGGAAAAGGCACAGACTTGTCGACTAGCACCAAGTAGGGCATACAGAACAATAAATGGCCCTTTACCACTGCCCCATGCAGGGAAACGCGAAACTAGGCTGAAGCACTGATCTCCACTAGGTGGCTGGATGCCGCATTCCCGCTTTCCGAGACGAGTGCGAGTGAAGCCACCGGAAGTTGTACTGCTTGTCCCGGAAGTCGGGTGTCTGCTGTGTATTTCAATGCAAAAAGTCGCGACTTTCGCCCTTTCGTTCTCAGTTTTTTGCGCTGTTCTCGAGTAATGTCTGCTGTTATATTAAAAGAACAAGCAAGCTGAACGCGAGAAATGTGAGCATTGTGTGCAGAACCCTGTAATCTCTGCGAAAGCGAAGAAAACAGGCATGCAGGTCTCACCCTGCCTCGGCAAAGGGGTACGTGCATTGAACACTATGTTCTTGCCTAGGTTCCTGTCTTCCGAGCGTAAAGGAGAAGTTGTGGAAATGACGATGAGGGCTAGGTCTTCTTAAAACCGAATTTTCGTGCAGGAAAGAAAAGGCACAGCGCGCGAGAGGAATGACTGACACAAGAAAGACGAATGCTTGCACGGTGCGCGTGAGAAGCGCTGTTGAAAGTTGAAAAGTTGAAAGTTGAAAGTTTATTGAGTAATACAATAAATGTTACAATTGTAGTACAGCGAGACGGGTCCCATGGTACAAGACCGCGGTAACAAGACAAGTGTTAGAAGCCAAATGCACCAAGCACCACGAATTAAAGCCGATTCAGGCTTAACTTGCTCCAATACGAATCAGTACATGAAATTCTCCGTCGAACAAAGCAGTACCCATACCTTTTGGAGGCGCTAATGTGGACCAACCCGAACACTGTCGACACCTCACAAGATAAGTAGCCTAGCCCTCGCTCCTTCGCTAAATATAATTCGGTAAAATGGTTGCTGCGAAGTAAGCTGCCTGGTGAATGTTTCAACCTATTCTTTCTTATATTTATCCCCCATTGATAGCATAACTTGGGCTTGAGCGTGGGAACAAGCATCACAGTAAAGAGCAGAGTTGGCGAAGCTAGGCAAACGGGACGACACCGAGCCGAGTAAACGAGGCTCCATACTTGCTGCGTGTAGCGACGTCCTGTAGTCTGCTAGTGTAGTCCCATTGAGATGCAATGGGCCCTTATTTTCGAAACGTCTTTCCCGAAGACTTCGCTGGTCTCCTCACTCAGTTGATGACGCAACAGGTAGGCATTGTCATGTAAAAAGACAAGAACGACGAAAAGACGAAATGCTAAGTAGGAAAACAAAACTGGAACTGAAAAACCGTGCTGAGGTGCGATTTCATGCACTGCCAAAGGCTGACATCCGGGACAAGGCCACTTACTTCCGGTGGCTTCACTTTCGGGTGCCCGATGCGGCATCCAGCTCCCCTAGTGGAGATCAGTGGGCTGAAGTGAAAAGAAAAATGGGAGTGATTGGACGCGTGTTTCAGTCATTGCCTGAGCAGAAGCGACGACGAAGTTTCTGAAAAAGCCGGATACTCTGACGCCTGAGTCATTTTCACACCGTTCGACACCTTGGCTTCCGAGTAATCGAGAGAGGCAGTCAGTGTAACTTCAAGCAATGCCACGCTTTGCATGATCACTAGTTTTATGCCGGCAGTCGAGAACCTTCGTAGGGCCGCATGATGCACTTCCTTTTGCGGCACCGGTTCCTCTAGTGTGAGCGAAATTCGCATGACGAGTCTCCCAAAATTCGGTTCAAGTTCAGCTTCATGGTCTCCGTCAGGCTTGCAAGGGTCCTAGATTTCCAAAAAAAAAAAATGGGAGTTGAAAGCATTTCACGCTTAAAACGTGTTATTCTATTGTTTGCAACGTTGAAGTTACCTGTAAGAGAAACCACCAATAGATAAGAAGTGACGAGGTTATTTTGCTTGGCCGATAAGAGTAACTGGTCTGAGAACAAGAATAACAGGTCTGAGAACTGCACGATCTGCTTATAGATGTCGCCAAAGTTGGTTTCCCAAGCCACATAAAATTTATGCGAACCCGAGCAATAGTTCTCCAAAATTTCCCGTCGCCTCAAAGCAGCGGGAAACATCTTTCACAGAATATTACATCACAGTCAGGACGGAAACGTGTACAAGAGAGCCGGCAGTGTAATTATTCCTTCAATATCAAGCATCAGGTATCCGTGAAGTATGACGCACAGTAGAATCTTACTTGAAAGGATTATGTAGATGTTTTCGATAGAACTTGCTTTATCTGCGCAGAGGCGTCGAGAACTTCTAACGACGGATAGAGGAGAGCATTAATTAGAAGTCACCCGTCGTAGCAACAGATTTTGCGCCAATAAGACAACGCTATCGTTTTTTTTGTTTTTTTTTTTTGCCAGGAGAACAAGAGCTCGTCTCCTTTTTTTGTCCGGGGATCAATATTAGCGCCCACAGAAATGAGGCCTCCGCTCCCCGAAAGAGCGAAGACTTGATTTGACGGCGCGCCAGACAGAAGCTGAAGAGAATGCAAACACCATCTCGACGAATATTTGCTTCTGAGGACTTCCATTTGCCTCAGTGGTGGCCACAACACGTGCGACCGCTCCAGACAGCTTCAAACAGAAAAGAAAGGCATCACTCGATAGGCGTATTTTTAAGGTGGCGAACCTGGACCGGATATGAGAGTGGCAGCTTCATTTCGCAGTTCCAATTTGGTTTTATTTGAGCACCGGCACGTCTGCCACCATAACATGAAAGTCAGCGCTGAAAGCCTCCGTGTGTACTCTGAGCAACAAATGAAACGCGAAGACAAAACAAGAACAGCTCATTTACAATATCTTACTAGCCGAACGCTCTGTACTAGCGGGAGTTAATTTCACTTTGATGGCGCGAAGACTTTCCTTTAGAAGTGTTAATGAACCTCTATTTTATTTCCAGCCCTGGAAGTGTGATTGCATGTTTGTGTAGACAGTTCAGTTCACTTGTACGCCTTTCATTTCTTGTTGACAGTGCATAGCGGCGTTGGTTACGTACATTTGGGAGTGCGAAAAAGAAAAAGTAAAGGCTGTTTCCGATAAGTTGATCGTGAGAGAAAAAAGAAGGCAAAAAACTTGGGGGACTCCTAATTACCATTAGCTTTGACAATCGTAAGCGTAATAACCTTGTTGTGAGCTGCCGTGCACGACCACACTACAATGCAAGTGGAGATGGAGATTTCCCTCACTCCACTTGCAATCTGCCAACAGTGGAAGGTTCCATGTCGTAGCTGGCTCTTCCGTGTACCAAACTTCGCAGGTGAGAGGGTTGGCTTCGTGGCAGACACCTTGCACTCTCTCCCTCTGTCTCTCCTCTCGGAAAGAAAAGGGGGATTTCCCTCTATCGACTTTGCTCCATGTTAACCGTGGCAGGTCGGAGGTGGCTCTTCCGTGAAGCAAGTGGCAAATTGTCAAACCGGCGCTGGGAGCGCGGCATGTGTTATGCTATCGCAAAAATTGATATGCTGTATACCCGTGGCTTAGTGGTGACCTGTGTGGGTTTTCGTCATAGGGCTGGAAATGGAATGAATTGTGGCGACTGGGCTATTATTCTGAATAAGGAAAAGAGGAGGAGAAAACAAGGAAAGTGCTCTAAGCATATTTTACGCTTGCGAGGAACACGTTATTGCCAGGCTTTCGCAGACATGCTGCGAGATAACTACACCTGAAAAAGATTTTCGAAATGACGAGGCTTTTCCGGAGATAAATGACAGAGTTGGCGTACTTGGCGTTTGCTGCTTAAATCACTCGCTAACCAGCAGGTTGGAACTGCATTCCAAATGGATTTGCTGTAGTTACCTGTGCGAACACAATTTCTAAATGCATAGCGTCCGTATTTAGCCATAATATTTTTCTACGTTAGTTTGTCTTCCTTCTTGTATTGATCATTTTGTACTGCCCTAAAAATCGGGGGTCTTTAGCAGAATCACATGGGCAGCGTAGTGGTTTGTCATTGTTGACACGCCGGCACAAAGCGCAGAGCTTGTTCCGTGCAGAAAAAAAACTGCTCGAATGCTAGCGCTTATTGCACATTTCTTGTCCATTGTGATGGTTGGGAGTGAAGGGTATGACTGCTGTCTTGGGGGTCTAGCTACTCGGATTTCTTCACGTTCCCCACTTCCTTCAGGGGGGATCCTGCCACAACCATGGGCACAACGCATGTAAACTGCATCTAATAGTCTCTCTATCTGCAGCTGCACAAATGCAACCATCTCAAGTGAACACGACCTACGACGATCTGACAGAATTGAAACGAAGTCACAGCGCGTTGTGCCGACGTATTCTTTCGCGTCGCATGTTTACGCGCTGTTTTTCCTTCTTAAGTATGATGTACCAACTTGCCCATATCTCTGCCTTAACACAGTTAACCGAATTATGTAACGCAACATAACATAACGTATTGTAACGTAATGTGATCTGATGTGTTACAATGCGGTGCGATGAAGTCAGCATTTTAAGCACATTATTATGTCTGTTAAATAGAATTTAACAGGAGTGCCGGCTGGGCTTAAAGGGAAACTGCGTATGTTTTAGAAATCAACGAGATTAAGGGGGTCGAATGTGTGAAACTTGCAGGTAAAGCATGCGAAGTCTTTTTGGGCTAGCACTTGAAATAGTGAAGTAATCGCTGATTAAAATCCGGACGCCCTTCGAGCTTCTCTGCAGCGCACAACACCAAGGGGGGGGGGGGGGGGGGGGGGGGGGGGGGCATGATGCCATCATCGAAGGTATTTGTACATTTCCAACGCACAAACGCCTGCTCTGAAGAAAAAAAACCAAAGCCACCGAAGGTGAAACCTGCCGAGAGTTGTTTGGCAGCGTCTAGAGCGTCAGGGCAGGGTGTGGCTGACGACAGCGGTAATTTGAAATCATACCTTCGAAATACCTTGAAATCATACGTCACGCTATGTTTTCCTGCACTCCTCTAGCACATTAAGGAGAAGCGCAAAATTCAATCGTCGATTACGTCACTATTTTAAATGCTAGTGCAAAAACACTTGTCATGCTTTACCTACAGCCCACATAGATTTGAGCCCTTGGATAATGCGAAATTCTCAAAAAAGTGCTGCAGTTGCCCTTTAATGATGGCTTGGGTCAGACTGGGGTAAAAATTAGCTAAGACAGCGCTCGAAAGCTTAGTCTCGTACAGCATTAAGCATCAAATGCTTTAAGCTACCATTCTCAACAAGCTGGGGCGAACATCATCCGAAGCTGAAGAAGAACATGAAGCTGAACCTGTAGGAGAACACGAACTCGTACCTGGAGGAGAACAGGAGCCCGAGCTTTTCCGAAACACTCCGAACCTTTCCGTGTGGACGTGTGGGAGCAGAAGAGAGCGTTCCATACTTATAGCCCCGAGCAGGATTCGATCCTTGGGCGGTACAAACAGGTCAGCTCCGCTTCCCGCTGCTTTATGTCGCCGACCATAGCAGCAGTTACATTCAAGGCGGAAGCCTTTAATGCTCATCGTTGTGGACAGAAGGCTGTCAGCAGAGGTGTCACGCTTTTCTAGCCAGACCAGAAAAAAAACTTTGTGCACGATGGGATTCGAATCACCATCCTTCCGTTCAGCAGCCGAGTGTGCTAATGACTGCGCTACTTCCTGCCAACGCACATGTAGTTCTCCTTGTCTAGGACGCTGGAGAGTGTTTGCAGAAAGGCGTCTAATCACACAGAGGCCTCCCAAGCGCCCTCGAGTGCCTCCAGCATTTAAGATTCACAAACAGTTGTGTAGCTAATTACCATCTTAACCATACATTAGTGACAACACCGCGCTAATCGCACTTTAGGTCAACATCGCACTTTAGGTCAACAAAGTGCCTCCATGATTTTTTTATGCACAGCACAGAAAAACTAAGAAAAAAAAATTAGCAGCTCATGCGTCACTTATCCGCACCACGTAATGCCATCCTGATATATTCCCGCACTTCGCCACCATTATTTAGATAAAATTCTTGGAAGCACACGGACGTGTCCAGAAGGGCAATCATTGGGGCGGTTGATCCTTTGCCGCATCTACATTTCGCACCAAAGTGAAAACAGTTCCAGGAGCAGCGACTTCGTCGATAGTACTGGATTGCCATTTCAGTCCTTCACAGGGCTCTTCCAGAGTCTAAAAAATTCAATTCGTTCGAAAGCATCGCAAACAATTTGCAGAGTTTTTATCAGCAAACTTTGTGGAAAATTGCAGTTTTTTGAAACGAGGAAAAAACTGATTGTATACGCGTGAACTCGAAGCTGTATACTGTCCCAAGAGAATACAGCATCACGGCAGTGAACAAAACAATCGTCAGAGTTTTCTGGTTGGCCACAAAGCCGCAGCGGTTCGACCATGGCATAAAGATTTCCTTAGCGTGCTGCCACATCTTAACAGGCAAAGTTGGCGTGTGTGTACATTTTATACATTTCACATGTCAAACATTTCACATGTGTGCATGCATTATGCATTCATGCTTACACCTAATCTAATGTTTTTCCTAATGTTTTTCTGTTTCTTTGTCAGAAATGAATGCAGATCCTGATTACGTGGCCCCAGAGTGAAATGGTCCTATTATCTTATACCATGATGTTGTAGCCTTGAAAAACGGCATATATCAATGAGGGGGACTGGCCACACATGACAAGAATGAAAGCCTGATATTACGGCAGATAATTTAGAAATAGAGAAAACGAACAAAATAAAAAGGAGAAACAAGATTCTTATGAAAATACAACTATTAAACATAACCTATCCTATGCTGCGAAAAGGAGGGGGCTGAAGAAATGGGAAACACGACATAGTGAACGGCGCTCTTAGCAAGGAATACAGAGGAAGAATTAAACTTATGAACGGAGCAGCAAGCTCTCTCGTGGCTGTAGCCCAGTGGAGCAGTTCCAAATGAGAGTAATTTTCGTATTCTCAGAGTGAACCTTAATCTTTGGACAGGAATTTCAATGAAAAGTTTGCGGAGAGGGAGAATTGGCGGCGCGAGAGAAGTAAATTATTCAGTGCACTTCAGGTTCAGTGCAGAATGAACTCAATGCTGAAGGATAAAACCCAGATCTATGCAGGTCGAAATTTCCAGGACTCCTACATCGAAAATTGGTTACAATCACCTCAAATCGACAAGAGAGAGAGAGATAAACTTTAATGAATAAAGGAGAGGTCTCCCTGGTTATGCGCCTAGCATGCTACTCCAGATGAGAGTGAAAGAAGAGGGTGAAAAAGAGAGAAAAAGGGAAAAAAGAAAGGTGACATCAAACATACTCAACACTCACGCACTCACAAACACACATGATTATCAAAGGATGTCCACTAAACCCGTGTCCCTATCCAGGGTCCAAGGACATGCTCCAGGTGCACGGGGCTTTCGATGGAGATGATAGATTTGCAGTGGCAGATCAAGGTCTGAAGATCCTCGCGCACACCACATGTAGAGCACAGAGGGCTACTTGATACACCAGTTTTATAAAGATAGAATTTAGTGAAGGCAACGTGCAGACGAATTCGGTGCAGGTAATTACGATCACGTCTATCTAAATTGCGTGGCATGCGAAATTCACAAGTGGGATCGATGCGAAGAATGAACCTATATTGACGCTGCGGATCACACCATAAAAAGCGTTGCATCTGCCAGGATTTAACAACCAGAAGGCTCGCGCCATTTATGGATTTCTAGAAGCAAGGAGGTGTCGCCATGCGCCGACCTCGCTGCACCGTCAGCACGATCATTGCCTGCGAGGTCGCAGTGAGCGGGTAACCACTGAAGCCCAACACGGTGACGTAGTTCTCAGTCCTCGGTATGTAATCTTTTCAAATCATCTACGATCTGCTCCTGAAGGCTTCCTGATGATTTTATCGCATTGAGAAAGGCATTGACCCGAATACCAAGTGCAGGTAAATGAGGGGATATACAAATTAGAATGCCCTTCACAATGGCAATTCTTTGCCGTCTAAACTAAAGGCGATAGTTGAGATGGCTCGCACGTATTCAAGGTCAAGAGGCGACGATATGTAGACTAGGAGGAGTGGAGACGGCACATGCTCTTGTGTCATTGCGGTCCTCGCCACGTCTTTTTGCTGCTTCTTGAATATGAATACCGAACTTCTCTGCCTAACTGTCTCTTTTCTTCCACATTGTTGACGTCAGCGGCAAAGCTGCCGTTACATAGAAGCCCTTGCAACAATCCTTCTTTACTGCGCATTACTATCTTCCCACCCCTTTGGTCAGAATAAGTGCACCTCAGTCGGAATTGTTTTGCGAGTTCAAACTTGTTCGTCGTACGCTCTCGATGGGACACTTTCTCTACGTGCCTCAGTAGTGAGGAAGCCGGAAGGACGAGAGATAAGCCCCTATTGGGGCCAGATAACATGTCTCTCCTTCCTGGTTCTCCCTCTACGGAACCTGCTTGACTCGCTGCTGTGACGTTTCTTTGTGCACAGAATCCTGTCTGGTGCGAAGGTAAAATCGAAGCTGAACGTGCTAAAGCAACTCCTGCTGGAATGTTTACTACCGACAAAAGGTGCATAAAACAATCCGAGAAGATAACCGAACTCCAACACTCGACCGATAGTAACGAAAGCGGGGGTGACCTGCCGGGACGAGCAGTATAACGAGGTGCCTGTCGTGAGTCTGTTCCGGGAAGAATTGACCTGCAGGCGCCGCTTTTTTTCCAAGTCCTCCCTTTGGTGAGCGCGGCATAGCTTCTGCGCGCGATCACGCACTGACTTCGTGCACGTGACCGACGCATGAGGATCCCCGCCTTAACGAATTCGGGTCTCTTTGACTCTGCCGTCGAGGTCTCCTCTATTCCAGAGGTATCTTCGGCGCCATCGGAGTTAGCATGGTCGCTAGCGTTTTTCAGTAATCTGGATCCCCATCAGCGAGCTCGGTTCCAACAGAAGGAACCGCAACTAGAGGGCCGCTATATTCTGCACTGAACGTGTACAAAAACTGCTTCATGAAGAACTCCTAGAGTTACACGGTGTGGTGGTGATTAGACATCCTTCGTTGCCGTCTCAAGCGACGTCTGGTGAAGGTAGTCAGTCGTTGTTGATTGAAGAACATAAAAACAAGACTAACCACAAAAGATGAAGGCATGCACAGACAAGAAGGCTCCTGAGGTGGTATTCTGCCGGTGTCGCCTTTTGCGACATGTCGCATATGGGAGGGGCCTAAAATAGTGCTTACACATGCTCGAAGAAACGGAAAAAGCCGCCGGCACTTTCGACTGCGGTGCATTCATTAACTCCGAGAAGCGACAATTTACCACTGCTGATCCACTAGCAGCAGTAGTTTCGCATCTTTTATAGCAAGAATATTTGCCATCACATGACGTCTAATGTTCAAAAAAACATTTGCAAATTTAATATAAACTCGCTTTACTTCATTTAAGTCTATAGAAAACCGCGAAAAAGCTCGAAATCTATTTTTCTTTCGTTCCGGACGGTTGTGCTAGGTTTCGGCTGCGTTTCGGGCAGTTGCAGACGGTAGCAGTGTAGCTGGAGGTCCCATTAGGCTTGCGCGCTCCAAAATCGAGAGCGTATCTCAAAAACTAGGCTGAATTGCAGCTTAAACTTTATCGTCGAAGCAAGGTAAGTCATAGCGAAAAGTAACAACACCAGTAGTTGCCGGTAAACATGCCGACCGGAATCGCAAGGACTGCTGAATTGGCTGAAGCGGGCGGCTCTCGCTTGAAAGGACGTCGCCATGTTTTCACGCCAAGGGCGCAAAAGCCGCCTTCGTACGCTAACGGTAGCCCGTCGCCCGCGCGAATCGCATCAGCGCATTCCGTTGTTCGACTAAGCGTAGTAAATTGGGGCGACGTCAGGATGACGTAGCAGGAAGGCGGGTCCGTGTCGTCACGCCGCCGTCACCGCGGCTCGAGCCAATCAGCGAAGAGCGAATGCGACATGTCGCAAAAGGCGACACCGGGAGAATACCACCCCTGAACTGAGCCGTGGTCAATGTGAAAATTCCTTACACAACAGCGCAGAAGACAAGGCACAAAACGAAGAAAAGACGAAACGAGTGCTGGCTTGCCTTGTCTTTTGCGCTAATGTATTATTGATCGTAACCAACTTGCCCAGCTTTCTGTCCTTCTGAATGTGAAAATCACTGTTTACCGTTTAGAGGACACTGGCCTTATGGATTAGGGGGGTTTAACCTCCCAAAACGACTTAGGCTATCAGGCGCTCCGGAAATTTCAGCCACCTGAGGTTCTTTAACGTGCACTGACATCGCCTTTATCGAAATTTAACTTCCAACAGGGTGAAGGGGAAGTTAAAGCGCACTTTCAATAGGCTATTTCTGAGAACCTAGGTACAGAATCGACAAAATAATTATATTAGATTGGATTATAAGGCGTCTACATACGGCCGCCCGCGGCTTTTGGAATTCCACAAGCGCATGAGCTTTCTTTAATGTTTAGAAGACGAACATACTATGCAGAACAAAGATGACATCAGTATTGCTCAAAACTTTTCCAGGTTCCTGCGTGTTGTAGGAAGAAGTGCTGCACATGCTAAAATAAAATATCACACTAAATCACGCCAGCTGGAAGTTTCTCTAGTGATCGGCCGCATAGCTCCTGCGCACTGTGGCATCCCTTGCGTTCTTTATTTTTTTCGTGAAAGTGAATATTCCGCTCCAGAACGAGTTTCCACTTCCGTCGTAAATCGATTTCTCCTCGGAGCTACAGGCGCGGTGAATAAGCGAAAAAAAAAAAAGCGGCCTCTCATAAAACCTGCTCCGCACCGTTACCGAACGCGCGCGGCGCTTTGACTCGGCGCCTGCGACGCCAAATGCGGGAATTCCTCGCCGAACGGCGGCTTCGAATGCATAGCGCCAGGGGCTGCGACGCCCGAGCACGGGGCGAAAGGAAGGCGCGTGCTGTTGTTGAGAAAGTTGGGAAATAGATTGTCCCCGCAGAAAACAAGGGGAAAATTTAGGCCTAAACTTCGGAAGAGTTGCAGACGCAATATCGTTGAGCTGAAGGAGGAAGCGCCAGGGTTTAACAAAAAATGATGTGTTATAACGGGACTGCTTTGGGCAGGCCCATTCGCAGACACGATGTTGCTAAATATTAGCGTAAAGGAACACTGAGAACAAGACCATTTAATTGTAGCAGTTTTAGTGCAAATCAGTTCTATGGCTCTTCCTGGCAACTGTGGTGTCTTTGGCACCAAAATATATGTTTACTGATGAGCAAATTGACATGAAAAATTTTCCCGCCACTAGAAAAAAACTCGCTGCATGTAGGGGGAAGTGGACGCCGTGACCACCGTTTGGAAGTGAGGGGCGCTGTAATCTAGCCTCAGGTAGAGTTACTGTAAGTACCTAGAGTAGCGCTTTTTTTTTCTCTCGACGCTCGCGCCTCTATTAGTAAACGCGATCACATGGTTTAAAAGCATCCATGCTTTGCAGAGAAGCCATTTTTTTGGCTCCTTTTAGCTCTAGACCGTTGCTGACAGCTCATTTGTGCACCCACTGTTCTCGTTGTTTGTGGCATTTTATTTTGTTCGCGTGCACATGTTCGGTGAAAACGATGTTTTCTTATCAATAACACGCAATTTTATCGCAAGTGTTTGATAACTGTAAAAAAGAAAATGTTTGCGATTTGTGGTGTTTACAACAGATGGCGCCACCCGTCCACATGGCGAGCATTTTGTTCGTAACTCGTTAAGATAGGAGTGTTGCTAGGAATCCTGCCCAGTGCAAGCAGAAGGCGGTGACTTTACTTAAGAAGTTAAAGTTAGAAGGTATAGCTAAGAAAGTGAAGGAAAGTGATCGCTCCGTGCTAGAAATTTTCTTTAGTGCTAAGACGCACAAACCTAACGTTCCTTTCCGGGCAATCATCTCGGAGCGCAACTCATGGCAGTTGGCTGTGTCTACTTATCTGTGTCGTCACTTGTCGTCACTTCGCGTGAAGGATCCATTTCTCGTACCCAATTCTGAGGCAGTTGCTGAATTCCTCCGAAATGAGAGCCCGGCACAATGCGCTGGTTTTAGCGTGGATGTGGTTGATTTGTTTTATTCTCTTCCGCACTTTCAACTTATCCAGTATGTTCAGCATTGTATTACGGAGGACAACGATGAATGCGTGTTCCAAAATGAGTATGGAATTACAACGGGATCCTTTTTAGAACTGTTATCTTACTACTTGAGTAACACGTTTGTTGAGTGGGATGGTCAACTTTATATTGTAACGTACTTGCTGACGAAGGGGGGCTTTATTAGCAGGCACGAAAGGGAAGGCCAGGCAAGCTGGGGCAACAACAGCGACAGACTCCACACGGCGCGAGCCCTACTTCGTCGTCGTCGCCCTACTTCGTATGCGCCACCTGGCAATACTAGGTGGCATTATTTCCCCCTTATGAAGGAAAAAAAAAAAGAGCGCTGTCGCTGTCGACCTAAGGGTGAAACAAAAAAATTAACAAAAAAACAAGCAAACTGCCGCAACTGAAGCGCGCGAAAACATCAGCACGGTTGCGTCACCGTGTATAGTACGGCTTAAGCCGCACAACGTGCACAATGTCAGAGTCGGGCTGTCGGCGTCGCGGTTGCGCAGCACCGTCCGGAACCACTTCATAGTTAACATCACTCACACGCCGTACCACTCTGTAAGGGCCAAAATAGCGGGAGAGCAGTTTCTCACACAAGCCTTGGCGACGAACAGGAGTCCACACCCAGACTTGGTCACCGGGTTTGTAGTCAACCTGTCGGTGGCGAAGGTTGTAACGGCGCGCATCCGAGCTCTGCTGTTGCCCGATGTGCACGCGGGCCAGCTGACGGGCTTCTTCAGCACGTTGGGCAAACTGTTGGGCGTCTGGGGCGAGTTGGTCATCCTCTGGGCACGGGAGCATGGCATCAAGCATGCTCTGGACTTCGCGTCCGTACACAAGGCGAAACGGGGAGAAGCGCGTAGTTTCCTGCAGGGCGGTGTTGTAGGCAAAGGTGACATACGGCAGGACCTCATCCCAAGTTTTGTGTTGAACATCTACGTACATGGACAACATGTCCGCAAGGGTCCTGTTTAATCGTTCGGTCAAGCCATTGCTCTGCGGATGGTAGGCCGTGGTCTTGCGGTGTGTTGTGCAGCTCAGCCGAAAGATGTGGTCGATTAGTTGCGCTGTAAACGCCGTCCCTCTGTCTGTAATCACGTGCGAAGGAGCGCCATGTCGCAGGACGATGTTGTGCATGAAAAATTCTGCGACTTCTGAAGCTGTGCCACGAGGGATCGCCTTGGTCTCGGCGTAGCGAGTCAAATAGTCGGTAGCAACTATGATCCACTTATTGCCGCCCTGCGACAAGGGGAAAGGGCCGAGGAGGTCCATGCCGATCTGGTCGAACGGAGCACGAGGGGCAGTAACGGGCTTGAGAAAACCCGCCGGCTTAAGTGGGGGCGTTTTCCGGCGCTGGCATTCTCGGCAGCTTTTAACGTATCGTTTGACATCAGCAGAAAGTCCAGGCCAGTAATACATGTTCCGCACTCTGGCGAGCGTACGTGAAAAGCCCAAGTGGCCAGACGTGGGCTCATCGTGGCAGGCGAAAAGAACGTCAGATCGGAGGTCGGCTGGAATGACGAGAAGGTAAGGTCTATCGTTGCCTCTCGAGTTCTTCTTGTACAAGAGACCTTGCCGCAAACAGAAGGAGCCAAGACGTCGAGAGAAGTGGCGAGGCATAACCGTATCACTACCTTCAAGGGCGTCAATGAGAGGGCGAAGGTCCGAGTCCGCCCTCTGCCGAGTCAGTAGGTCGGAGGCGGTGAGAGTACCAAGGAAGCCGCTGTCGTCATCGGGCGCGTCATCGGCAGGATCAACTGGTGCACGCGACAGTGTGTCGGCGTCTTCGTGTCTGCGGCCGGACTTGTAGACAATAGTAATGTCAAATTCCTGGAGCCGTAAGCTCCAGCGTGCCAGGCGTCCAGATGGGTCTCGCAAATTTGCCAGCCAGCATAGGCAGTGGTGATCGGTGACCACTTTGAATGGGCGGCCGTAAAGATAAGGGCGAAACTTCATGGTGGCCCACACAACCGCAAGACATTCTTTTTCAGACGTGGAGTAATTGCTCTCGGCGCGGGAGAGAGTACGGCTAGCATAGGCGATAACCCTCTCAAGGCCGTCTTGGTGTTGAACAAGGACCGCGCCAAGACCGATGTTACTGGCGTCGGTGTGGACCTCGGTATCGGCATCTTCGTCGAAGTGCGCAAGAACGGGAGGTGTCTGAAGGCGCTGGCGGAGCGTAGAGAAAGCGGTCTGTTGCTCAGTGGTCCAGACAAAGGAGGTGGTATTCCTTGTGAGGCGCGTCAACGGCTCAGCAATCGTGGAAAAGTCCGCAATAAAGCGCCGATAATACGCAGAGAGACCCAGGAAGCGCTGGACAGCTTTCTTGTCGGTCGGAACGAGAAAACGTGCGACGGCGGCAGTCTTTTCGGGGTCCGGCCGCACTCCCTCAGCGCTCACAACGTGACCCAGAAATTTGAGCTCTTCGTAACCGAAATGACACTTCTGGGGCTTCAGGGTAAGGTCTGCCGAGCGGAGGGCTTCGAGGACAGCCCGCAAGCGCTGGAGATGTTGGTCAAACGTTTCCGAAAAAACTACGACGTCGTCCAAGTAAACAAGACAGCTTTGCCACTTGAGGCCTGTGAGGACGGTGTCCATCATCCGTTGGAACGTAGCCGGGGCGGAGCACAAACCGAAAGGAAGCACTTTAAATTCATAGAGGCCATCTGGAGTCACAAAGGCGGTTTTTTCGCGGTCCCGTTCGTCTACTTCAATTTGCCAATAGCCGCTCTTTAAGTCAATGGATGAGAAGTACTTAGCGCGCCGTAATCTATCCAGCGAGTCGTCAATGCGCGGCAACGGGTAGACGTCCTTTTTGGTCACACTGTTCAGTTTGCGATAGTCGACACAAAACCGGAGAGTGCCGTCCTTCTTCTTAACAAGGACTACAGGTGAAGACCACGGGCTTTGGGAAGGTTGAACAACGCCGTCGTCAAGCATTTCCTGAACCTGAGTTTGGATAACCGCCCGTTCTTTAGCAGAAACACGATAAGGCTGCTGTCGTATAGGGCGAGCGTCGTCATAGGTGATGATGCGGTGCTGCGTGATGGGTGTTTGACGAACCTTCGAGGAGGAAGCGAAGCACGACTTGTATTCCTTCAGCAGCTGTTCCAAAGCCAGGCGTTGCTCCCGAGACAGATGGCAGTTTATGTCGACGTTTTCAAGGGAAGGTTCGTCAGTGCCGGCTGCCGCGGACGCAAAACAAACGGGAATATCGGTAACAGGTTCGGCAGAAGCGATAGCCGTTCCTGCAAAAAGGTGCCGGTACTCATTAGAAAAATTAGTGACCAGGACCGCAGACCGGCCACCACGAAGCGTCAGCAGACTGCGAGCGGCGCAGATGCCTTGAGTAAGCAGGAGTGAACGGTTAGCCTCGGCGACTGCTTCTGCGTCATGCAAGTCGTTGCAAGTGACTTCAACCAAAACACTGCTCCGTGGCGGCAACGTGACACTGTCTGCAGAAACACGAAGGGCGGCACTGCGGTGGCAAGAGTCGGCGAGGTGGGTCGCGTTACTGGTCGAAAAGGTGATGATTCGTCGGCGGAGGTCGATGACAGCACCATACTCCCGCAGAAAGTCAATGCCGATAATGAGATCGCGGGAGCAATTGCACAGAACTACACAACTGACGACGAACGTAGATCCCTGAATCTGAACGCGAGCCGTGCAAATACCCTTTGGAGTAACGAGATGACCACCGGCAGTACGGAGATGCACAACAGAACAAGGCGTAAGGACTTTTTTTAGAAGAGTCGCCAATTTATCACTGATAATTGAATAGTCGGCCCCGGTGTCCACTAATGCACTGACTCTGTGACCGTCGAGAAGAACAGGTATGTCCAAGGAAACGCAGCTGTTTTGGTCAGATGACGGTACTATCTGTTCACGGTCGGAGCGTAGCGGCGGCGGCGGGAGGTCTTCAGCGCAGCGACTCCCAGCGACCTCGCCCCCGAAGGTCGCTGGTCTCAGTTTTCCCGGCGAGGGCTCGGCGAGCGACCCTGTACTGCTCGCGGGGAGCTGTGCGGGTTCGGGGAAGAGCGCCGCGGAGAAGATGAGCGCGGCTGATGCGGCGCACGGGCTGAAAGTCGCAGTTCCGCGAGGAAGTCTTCAATGGCTGGAGGCCGGTGGCCAAACCGGGGTCTGGGCGAATCGGCTCGAAAGCCCTGCAGACCGAGGCGTCGATAAGAGCAATTGCGGTAGAGATGGCCTGGTTCTCCGCAGTGAAAGCAGAGTGGCCGGTTGTCAGGTGTGCGCCAGACATCGGCCTTCCGCAAGTGCACTCGGCGATCGTCGAAATACGGGACTGGTGGAACTGGGGACAGCGGTGCAGGAGGCGTTACTGGAATCGGCGGTGGCGAAGCTGCAGCCGGGCGTCTCGCAACTTTGGCATAGGTGGGGCGGCTGTAGTCTCCCGGCAGAGGTGGTGTTTCGACGGTAGGACCCCTGAACGCCTGTTGCACCTCCTCGCGAACAAGAGCGGAAATCGAACCAAGTGCAGACTGCGAAGGGCTGCAAAACTTGAGGACCTCTTCACGCACGATGGTGCGAATCAGTTCGCGCAAATCGTCAGGGTGGCTCCTGGCGGTGGCAAACGATTCGGTGACTGCAGCAGCATGCACGGGCCGGTTGTAAGTCGCAGAACGTTGTTGAAGAACCTTTTCCATCGTCGCGGCCTCGGCAAGGAATGCAGCGACGGTCGATGGTGGGCTGCGCACGAGGCCTGCAAAGAGCTGTTCTTTGACGCCGCGCATGAGTTGGCGCACCTTTTTCTCTTCGGGCATGGCCGGGTCAGCTCGCCGGAAGAGCCGAGTCATATCCTCCACGTACATGGCTACAGACTCATTCGGCATTTGAATGCGAGACTGCAAAGCCCGTTCAGCCCGTTCTCGGCGATCCGTGCTGGTGTAGGTCTCCAGCAGGCGTCGGCGGAACTCATGCCATGATGTTAGCGCATCTTCTCGGTTCTCGTACCACGTACGTGCCCCATCCTCCAGGCTAAAGAAGACGTTTCGAAGTTTGGCTGCGTCGTCCCACTGGTTGAACGAGGCCACGCGTTCAAACTCGACCAGCCAGTCTTCGACGTCTTCGAGCTGACTGCCATGGAATGGTTTGGGCAGTCGCGGATTCTGCAAGGTATAGTAGGCTGCAGCTGGCATAACAGGTCGATGGGTGGGTGCTCTTGCAGACTCCAAAAGCCCGTGTTCGGGAGGTAGGCCTTGGTTTCTCCGGCTAGCACGGTGCACAGGGGTGTCCACCAGCGAAGGACTGGAGCCCAGGGTATGCGGAGGAGTATTAGACATATACAGCGATCTTACCCAGCGCCTACACCAGACTGTAACGTACTTGCTGACGAAGGGGGGCTTTATTAGCAGGCACGAAAGGGAAGGCCAGGCAAGCTGGGGCAACAACAGCGACAGACTCCACACGGCGCGAGCCCTACTTCGTCGTCGTCGCCCTACTTCGTATGCGCCACCTGGCAATACTAGGTGGCAATATGCAAAAATCAGGTGTGTGCATAGGTGCCAAGGTAGCACCCGTTCTAAGCAACATTTATCTAAGCCGGGTTGATATGAAAATTGAGAGTAATTTAGCCGGATGCTGCATACGCATTTTCCGTTACGTGGACGATTTCTTAGTGCTAGCTAGGTCCGTGAATCCGCAATTTGTGTCAAATGTCCTTGACGTTTTTGCACGTAATGGGTCGGGACTGACGTTCACACATGAAGTCCCTCTAGAAACAGACTTGCAATTCCTTGATTTAAAGTTGTCTTTCGAACCCAATCATGTCTGTTGGCAGTATTCGCCTAGGAGTGAAAAGCCCCTTTTAAATTACAAGTCCTTTCATTCTAAGATCGTAAAAAGTGGTATTGTTACGGGATGCTTAGGCATGGCAGTGAAGAAATCTTGTGGTCATAAAATGATGTCTAGTCTTTTAGCCCAGGCAAACAGATGTAGGGAAGCTGGTTTCCCGGATTCAGTGCTCGTCTCGAGTGCAGGCAAAGTCCTCCGTGCACTGAAATCGCCTGCAAACACGTCTGGGCAGCAGAAGGGATCGGAAGAAGGAAGAAGAAAGGTAGTGGTTATGCCGTATGTCCACGCGCTGTCGCACCGGATTAAGAAAGTGGGGAGCAAGCATGGGGTAGAAGTTCTGTTTTCTGCTCCTAACAAGCTAGAAAGAGTGGGAGCGGCGGTTCAAAGAAGGCATGAGGGACGCAGAAGAGATGCTTGCAACATCAATCAGGTGAGAAGATATGTTCCCTGTAAGACTGGCATAGTTTATCAGATCCCCTTGTCCTGCGGCTTAACCTACATCGGCCAGACTGGCCGCTGTATTAACGTGCGGCTCATGGAGCACGCTAATTATTTAAAAAACAAGGAAACAAACTTAGCAAAGCATTGTTTCGCATGGAAATGCACGCCGTTTTTTGGTGATACTGATGTGTTGTTTCGTCATTCTGACCAGCGCACTAGAGAAATTGCTGAAGCCTTTCACATTAACAGGAAAGATAAAGGGTGCGTGAGTGCGCCATCTGTAACATTATCTGTAAGGGAAATGAAAATGTTACACAGTGGATAGTGGATCTGTGGATACACACGTGCTTGTAAAGCGGTTTTTACCTTTTTAGTACTATGAGATTGTTGACATTGCGCATGTGCGCTGTTTTTTCATGTGTGTTGTTTTCGTGTGTGTATATTATGACATGCTTCTTCCTAATAAAAAATCAGTTGTAAGTTCAGCGCTGTGTGTGTCTTGTCTCCTTCTTGGTCTGTGTGTGTTTGCGCTGTTGAACCATCACTATGAATCTACACCAACTAGCCCAATCTGCAGTTCTTAGGATAGGACTTGGTGCAGCCAACGCATTATTAAAAAGCTGTGTCCATCAATGCAACAGTAATCTGCCTATAATAAAACAAGTCTATCAGCCAGAATCAAGCGATTGAGCCTGCAATCTCTCTAACCACTGTACCAAGTCTGCCTCCTGCACGGAAGACTTGCGGCTTTCTGTCCTAATTTGGATGCTTGCGGGAGCGACATGACGGGCCTACACTCAACTCTAGGTAGTATTCAGTAACTGTAGCGTCAGGGATTCGCAACCTAAAATCGACTTCGACGTGAAAAAAGTTTGCTTGCGAATACGGCTTGGTCATGCAGACACCAGTATTTTAGTTGTTCCAAGATTCCTAGGTTAAAATAATCTCTTTTCGCGTAAAAGTAGCATAATGGTAATTAGAATACTGTATAATCTCGCAATACAGGAAAACATGAATTTTTCTTTGTTGACCTTTCAAAGTTTTGCCGGATTAGGCAACCGAGGGAAGTCAATACGAAATGCAAACTACCAGTGAATTTGGATATTCGTAACCAAAGGTGAAGACGAGAAAGCGCTGTTTACAACTTAACATGTTATTGCTATTGTATTCGTGGTAGGAATACCTTTGCAATTGTTTGTTAAAATCTTTTTTGAATATAAGGCGACTGGAACTTAGTAAAATCGACACTTACTTGTTGAAGAGGACTGCTTTAATACGTGCAGGAGGCTTGAATACAGAAATATTCTGCAATCAAATGAAAACTAGAACCTATAATGAAAAAGCACCGACACTGCTATTGACTGTCAGCGCCTCCACCTTTAAGCAAGGAATGAAGTGTATGGCAAATGCCAACCGTCAATTTTTAACCTTTTAAAGGTGTCCAAAAGCTTAAGTCACTTGATAAGGATTTAAATTTAAGCTTTCAGTACCACAAACAGTACAGTGCAAATATATAATTCTGCACGCTATGGCCAGAGGACATAGTAACAGTGAGCGAGTCAAATAACACAGTGAGATCGGAAAGCAACGGTAATTGAAAAAAAAATAATAAGCATGGACTGTGCTCTGCCATAGTACAGATCGGAGAAATTTCCGATTGTAATCCTGACACCCTCTACCACTTCCACGAGTCCCTCGAAATAAAATCACAAGTATAATGAGAGCAGTATAATTCTTCAACACAGTTGTAGAGCATTACAGGTGTTTCAGTAAAACACTCTTCGGGGCATGTTGGTTTATAGCTGGCAAGAATTAAAGCGCAACAAGACGGCACAAAGTAGGAGAAAAAACGACAGGACAGGCGCTAGTCCTGTCGTTTTTTCTCCTACTTTGTGCCGTCTTGTTGCGCTTTAATTCTTGCCAATTAGAGGAGTTGTTTAACATACCTTTCTTACTGAACCATATATATAACTATACTGCAAAGCTTCAAATTAGTCCGCAAAAATCTAATTAAACAACTTTTAACTTCCTTGTCGGAATAATTTTTGTTCTGTCTTGTACCCGAAAGTGCTAGTCAATAAAAATTTAGGCTTGGTGAAGTAAAAGTTTTAAAGCTTACGATGTTGTGTACTTAAGGAAATCTCCCACAGGATTCAGAAAGCACCTTTTGCTTTGAAACATTGGATGCCTCAGATACCGCAAGAGTTAAAACACCAGAGAAGCTAAAATGTTAGCTGCCATTTGGTGCATTTTTAGACGTACTATGCTCCTTAAAACATCTCCTTTCGAAGCCCGACTGGAAACCAAACGTGTGTCTGTATTAAAACATGGTTTGTCATTTACAGGTTGCTATTTACTAGAATCTTGAGTAATAATCTTTTCCTTTAATATAATGAATGCTTTGCGAAAGTCCAAATTTCTAATCTGGAAGCAAGAGACGCGTTTGGTGGCCACAGAATTGCGAACAGCTGCGACCTGTTCAAATTATATGCTCTCCTGCATGTGAGATTAACAGGAGAAACTTTTCTCGTAGGCCGCTAGTAGTTGAATCTGACAGTCATTCCATAAAAAACTTGCCTTTCCGAGCTTGAAAATTTTCGACTCTTGTAGACTTCCTAAGATATAAATTAAGGGTCTATGTAGTTCAACTCAGTAGACGTACGAAGGCATGTGTTTATTCTTCAACTGGAGGGGACACCGCCATAAGGGCACGACGCGATAGCTTTGTTTGGTTATGACACTATATGCCGAGTGGCCAGTCTCTACTTAACATTCATAGATCGAGGCATGTCCTCATACCACTACCAGCGCAGTGGTGCAGCGGTTAAGCGATGCTCGTCCGCACTGGCAGGCGGCTATTTCTATCACAGCCACCGGTAGGAATTGTGCGACCCATGTTGCTCTTCCTGGGCAAGCTCTCGCGAACAATCTTTAGTTTAACTGCCACATGTCATGGTGGTCAGTTTGCACACAATTCGGTGGGCAGTTTGCGAGGACGCCACAATGTTGCAAGAAGCTCAAGACAAGAATCTTGTTTAGGGTTAGTACGTCTGGAGTAGTGCCTTCGCACTGATAGCCAAGATCAAGGAATTAACCTACAGGTGCTCGTATATCAGACAGAGACAAATAAACAACAGTTCAGTAATTATCAACGGTTCGAATCAGCATACAACAGTGTATGTTGATAGAAACGAGTTATATACTACGAACTAGGAATGCTTTGCCAAGTACCGCTGCATCTACATCCTCCATCTGGAGGCAGCAGAGTACACCAAATTGACAGCAATAGAGTGCATGAGTGCATACTCCCCCCCCCCCCCCCCCCCTCAATTAATCCTCACCAAAACGCTTTTCCTGAGGCAAGTCTCACAATTACAGCACTCGTACAAAAAATCATTTCGTCATTCCACAAACCCGAACAAATTACGGACGGCAGAGCATTAGTTACACCTTGCCTCTTCTTCTAAACACAATCCAATAGTTATAGTGTGCAGATAACACTATTATTATTTTTATTACTTCACTGAAAGTGTGCATTTCTGTAATTATGTTTTCCACACTGCGTGTATGTTTTTTCTTCTTTGCCGCAATCCTATGTCACCTTTTCTACAGTCTTTAGTTAAACATTATGTGAAAGTGCCATTTCGCCCTGTTGTTTGTGTTAAAAATATTTTTCATTGCATAGTCCACTCTTACGCCGAAGTTACCAAGTTTTTGTACGGGGCGCAGCCCCTCGTCAAGCCTTTAATAGGCTTTTTGGCTGCGCCCCTAGCATCCTTGTGATGTTGAAAATAAAGATGACTTGACTTGACTTGACATGTTGTGGAAGGAGAATTCAATAGTAAAAATGCATTAAAAGTAAAACACTCAATCTTATGCTCACAAACGTAAAAAATATCACACTTAAGATGAGAAAACAGTGCACTAAGCGAAGATTGCGCGTAAGTTAGAGAGCTCAGGCGCAGCCTACAGCATCATGCCACATCAAAGCGCGTGGCTGTGCGTGGGTACACCTATGCCTAAGCGTAAACAATGCTACCCTTACACCTAAGTTGCTGCTCATTCTAGAAGATTTTCAATCCTGAAAACGAACCACACAGGTCACCTTCACCAGATATGAGTTGTGTTGTTACTGGCGTGTATACACGTCAGGGTATTCGGCTCAGCCTGCCAAACATGCAGAAGGCCTACATTTGCAGCTAAATAATTTTTCTGAAGCCAGTGTCATTGATTCAGCGACGAGTATTTGGTCTATTCTGTAAGCATCATTGACAGAAATGTATTTGCTTTCATGTTTCAAACAATGCTCCTTTTCACGAAAAGAAATCCGAATTGCACAGGTTCCCCTGACATGTTCCAAAACATCTCATGAGTTCTTGTATGGCTGCAGAGTGGAGGAAGGTCTGCAATGCATTGCCAATAGAATACAAATTGCGAGAAATTTTACGCTCTCTTCGACGATATTTTTCGTGTATAACCAAGCAAGGATGTGCATGGTTATACACGATGGTTATAGGACTCGTGCTTTCTTTGCTAATATTAATCAAACAACGAAATTTTGTTTCTTAGCCTGGAAGCAGATAACTTATGGCACCCCAAAGCTCTAAACGAGCTTACAGCAAGGGGAGCCCTTGCCCTCACCTTTCGAGACATTTTGGTTTTTAGGGGTGCCATAACAGGTCCACTATATGGCGAAGCTAAGCCCGCTTCTCACTTTCGCCAAAGACGGAACGTAACGAAATGATAGCGGTGAAAACAGTGTGTCGTTCAAAATTTTATTGTTTATGTTATCAAGGCTAAAAACTTAGTTTTAAGCTTTTGGTAATATTATGTATTCTGCAAGAATCAAAACTTACTGTTTGCTTAGGGAAATCTCTCGGATCGTCTCAGTCAAAGGGATTTGGATAAGAACGGTGTGAAAAGACCTTACGGAAAGTTTCATTTAGAATATTATCGAGTAAGTAGCTGGAACCGAGTTTAATTGGGAATCGATAATTGAAACACCTGATCGTTCTTGCTTTTTTATGGTTCTCCTCAAAATATTAGGATTGCTTGTTAACATTGAAAGCAACTTCACCTTTGAAATTTCTTTTTCGTTTCTTCCGAAGGTTTTTGAGACTTCTGTTAATTTCTTTTAAATTCGACCAATGCTCACGTTTTGCTAAAAATTCGTTCATTTTATACTGATACGTTTCATTGGCCGGTTATACATCGGGGAATAACAGCTCGGTGCAACGTTTGTTCGAGGCATATGTAATAAAAATTCATGCAATTTGCGCCTAAATAAATATTAGTGCCGCCTGAATGATCATTCCGGCGGTTGAATTTCTTTGGAGGAGAAATTCGAGGCCCGTGTACTGTGCGATGTCAGTGCACGTTAAAGAACCTCAGGCGGTCGAAATTTCCGGAGCCCTCCACTACGGCGTCTCTCATAGCCTTAGTCGCTTTGGGACGTTAAACCCCATAAACCAAACCAAACCTAAATGATCATTCATTTACGACACTGCCAGAAAAGGATCAATGGTATGATTTGAAGTGGAAAATTTAGTCGAACTATAATCGCGTAAAACTTTCTTTTATTTAGCAACTAAAACGATTGTAGTTCGATGCCATCAGAATTAGAGAATGATCGTTTGCAACGATAATATTGGGGAAGAGGAACCCTTGTCTTCATCTTTCTAGATCCAAGAACTTCCATGGGTGCTGGAAAAGCTTCAGTACAAAGTAATGTGCGTGGGTGATAGATGTTGCGATATACAGCAAAGCACTAGATTCGTTCAGTGGTGATTTCGGAGTCGTCACTGCACCAACGCTAGCGTAAAAACTGGCAAACGCAATGCTAAGTAGTCTTTGGATCCAATCTAAAGGACAGATTTTTTTCTATTAGCAACACTCGGGTTGATTGTGTCAGCAGTTTTACTTCGCTTCATAGGTGTGCCCTAAGACGTGAAGCGCAGGTGATGTTGCGGGTTGATTACATTTTATTTGACTCTAACAGCCATGTGCTGCAAGTGCTAATCGTCCTCAACGCATGAAGCGGAATATTTTTGGTTTGAAGTAAACTTCTGCGCTTTTGGTCCTTCATGCTTCCCTTCCTCAAGGCTTGTGCTTTTATATGCACGCATGGGCGCATTGCTGACTTGAAGTGCTGACGGCGGAGAGAATATGAAACGGCCGACAAGCTCTAAAATTAGTTAAGCGGTGATACACAGGGTCATATTTTAGGCGCTTTTATCTTTTTATGCCAAATTTGTCACAGCATTTGGGGATCCCGCTGGCCTCTTTAAAATAATTTATAACATAAGCTGTTCTGCTTTGTCACATAAATTGATTAAACCTCCATCCAGAGGGTTCTGACTGGTTCCACAATGCGTATTGGTAGCCTTAGACGTTGTCTTTTGGTACGCTTCCCTCCGAGGTTAATACCCGCAGGTCCAGGCTTCAAGTGTTGGTGTACAGTGTAGAGCTAAGGAAAGCAGCAGAGCTCTGAAGAGAGCTAGTACGAGAGAAATTTTTTGTTTTCATGGTAGGTGCAGCATGAAAAAGCATGAAAAATTAAAAACAGTAAGAATGAAAAGCGTCTCAGAATACGCCACCTGCCTCGTTAAATTACTTCCGTCATCGCAGCAAAGAAAAATAAATTTTAGAGAGTTTAGACCAACCCGCTGGTCGCTCGTTGTAACTTAGGCGCAGCTCTTCTGGTGTAGAAAGCGACGCTGCCACAGGAAGGCAGGCGTACGGTTCCAAGGTTGTACGCTGACCAAAGCTGACAGGGAAATGGATCCCCACTGATAGAATTGCCATTTTCTGGTATGAGCACCATCGTAAGGGATCAACTTCTTCCGCTCGTTGCTGTTGGTCTGCAGTCAAGGGGAAGAAAGGAAGTTTTGGGCCTGGAGGCATTGTCTGAAAAATGTGCCCTACACGGCACTACACACACCCATCAAGGAAATGGATGCTTCTTTCGTTGTCCAATGGAACCATGGCGTTTACCTCGACGCGGTAAGTGGTTGAAAGGACCACATGTGATAATTACACGACTGCGAAGAGGGGAGCGTTTCCTTTCCTGTCCCGTGACCTGAGGAAAAACTTTGACGCCGGAGACGCGACGTGCCAGGAGTTAGCACGTTGCTGCTGTGTCTTTGTTACCGTGTCCACCCTGACAACGCAAGTGATGCAGCCATACATTCCTCAAACAATCTAAAGGTTTGCGAACTTATCACTACACGTAAGGCAAAAAAGAAAAATAATGCCATGCCAATCGCTTGGTATTATTGGAATGTGAACAGTGAAAACTCTTTCTATTCTTAGTTTCTTGCCGAATGATGTGGCTGGTTCGTTCTTCTTACGGAGACTGGTGCAATTGCCCAGAAGGTGGGCCCCGGGTCAGAGACGGTGTTGAGAGAATTTAGACAGCGACATTTGATCAAAAGACAAGAGGTTAACTGAAGTTTATATACATACAATATTTACAGCAAGGTGGCATGAAACAAAACATGGAACTGGCTAGCTCGGCATACTTAGCCGAGACTTGGTATTAGCTTAAACCCTAGCCAAGAACGACCTTTCGGGCTACAGTGCCCGGGTTTTAAACACTGCGAGGCGTGGCCCGCAATCAACACTGACCAATCCCGACAAAACCAGCACTAACCAATCGCGGCCAACTCTTTACATCATTGGCTACCATACTTGTAGCTCGCTCTCTCTAGCTTTGAGAATGTCTGTAACCCTCTCCCTAAAACATATACTGAAAAACGAGCATCAAGAGTTACTAAAATCAAACCACATTCCCGGAAGCGAGCACAACCCGATTGGTACACGGGATTACATGCCCCGCCCTCAACTTCTGCAGTGTTGTCCAAACTCTCTCCCCTCCTGAAATCAAGCGAAAACAAATACAAGTGCGCCGAGTCGTTCCCACGGCATCGCCTGTTTCTGCAAGCACGTGCGGTCATCGTTTCCAAGTATTGGCAACACACGGGTTCTCAGCTGCCGCTAAGCTGCTGGCATTCCGTCGCGCGGTTGTCCGTGACATCCTTAAATTTACGACTTGTTTACGTCTTCGAGACCCCTCGGCCGTCCGAAGTGTCGCGGTGTCCCTTTTCCCGCTGCGGGAGCATCCACCAGGACCCCATTAAGCGTGCGCCCTTTTGTTCCCGGCCCCCGCGACCATGCCGCACGCGACCATCACAGACATCACTCCGACAGGCGGGCGCCTCGACCGGCCGTTCATCAGTTGTTCTTACCAGGCGGCACGGCGGCTCCTACGGGGTAGCTTACATATGGCGCGTCCCTGCCGCCGAATCGCGGGACCGCCCCCTTCCCGTCTCCCTTCGTGGAAGCCCCCCGTTGCGTTAGCCGCGCCCTTGACCGCCAGATGTCTCAGTCGTCCCGTGCCGCATTCCTTCCTTTGTTCCCTTTCCGCTGAACTCTGCTGGTAATCGCGGCGAGGTGTTGACACACTAATGGGCTGTTTTCTACACCCCTCCTGTGCGTAGCCTCGAGCTTTACACGCCCTTCCTAAGATTCACGAAAGGGTTCCGTACCCCTGCGTGAATCAGACCCAAACTAAGGGAGATGCTACGCTAAGGAGATGCTACGCGCTATGAAATAAAAGCGTCTTGACCGTAGTCAGGTGCTGGCGACAACTTTACCGAGCGTAAAACAGCATGCACAACAACACACGTTACGACCATTCGCGTACAGGACATTCAGAGAAACACACACACAACAAAATAACAGCTGGTGTCAAAACAAGCACTGACGCAACAGGCATACAGCACGTCCATGCACACAGTTTCAGTCTCTTGGCTGTAAACGGTTCATGTTTCCCCGCTCTCACCCACTGCCCCATCGTGTGCTCCAGCCGCAAGGCATTTTTGCGCGTACCGCCACCTGGCAGTGACAGAGTGGGTTAAGGCTGTGGACATAGGCATTCGTCGCTAGCCACCAGGATCGAAAATTTTATCTGGTCTCAGAAAAGTCACGTGCTGCAGTGTGCACCATTCTCTCATTCGTGCTGCTCCCCGGTGGTATCGCCCAGCTCCTACCGCAGCGGAGCTGCCGACCGTGTGCGCATACGGTGCACAAGCCTCCGCACAAGGCCCTAAGTGCCTGTGCCTAGAGGGCCCTCTTGAATGTCCCATGGCCAGCTCAACCAATTCAGCGTAACTGCCCTCTAGGTTTGCGATCCACCTGCTGCGGAGACCCGCCAGGAGATTGCAGGATGGGTCGCGTTTCGACCCTATCAGCGGCGGTGTATCTTCGCCTCCTTCAGGGAGTGAGATGAATTCGACGTCGTCGTCACTGCTCAGACTCCTTTCATCGACCGCCAAACTCATTGCGGCGTTACCCGAACCCGAGTTTCTCGGATCGGAACAGTCTGGCTTACCCAGCTGTTCTTCCGGCTTCTCGGAAGCTACAGCCTGTGCTACGGATCCTTTCTGAGCCATGCCAATCTCGCCACACCCTGCTTTACCTACTGCCGCTTCAGCTGGCAACAAAATGTCGCGCTGGGCAACCTGGCCGGCCGAGCCGTTCATACCGTTCTGCTCATCAGTGCCATTAGCACCACTACTAACATGTTCGGCTGCCTCGCCAAAGTTGTCCTGCGCAGTTTCATCCCGAGACGAATTTTTGCCTGGAATGTCCGTGGAGCTTGCCTCCACCTCGGGAACAAAGGCCTGCTTTTCTGTGTCAACACTCGTGGCTGACAGCTCAATGGGCGGCTCCTCGGCGCTAGTGATCGCTTCACTGTCTGCAGGAACCAGAGGTTCCTCCTTGCGGTTCTCAAAAGGAACCGACCGAATGCCGCTGCCGATATCCTCTTTCTTCGCTACCTCGATCAGCGTTCGATCATCGCACCATACAATACGGCACGACGGCGACTGTGCCGTCTCAGTCAGTACCCTAGCCGCTCTCCGTGAGCGCTCCTCCTCCTCAATTCTCTTCCTCTCCTGCCGGAGATTCTCTTCGGCTATAGCTAATTGACGCTCCAGGTCTCGTATATAAGCGTCGCTCCTCTCCTTTGCTCTGGCTCGCTCAGCCTCTGACGTTTCGGCTCGTCATGGCCATCCCAATACCCACAGCCATAACCACTTCGCCAACCTAATGTTGCCATTTTGCCTTGGTTAATAATAACCCTGCGGCTCAAGCACTCCCGAGGCAATTAGAATGAGACTGGGGAAACTCACTCCGTTGTAGGGCTGTCCATCACGGCACCTGCAGTGCCGCAGCGGCAGGTTGCGTCAGCAGGCGCAGATGTGTGGCCGGCTTCCAGAGCTCCCAGACTTCCTCCTGGCAGACGAGATCGGCAACCGTAGGTGCCGCCGAAGTCGCGGCGCTTCGCTCCGTCGGTCTCGCTTCGCTCGCTCCTTTGTAGCTGATCAGGATCTTGGTTTCCGCAGCCGGTCCTTGTGACGCGCCGCTGCTCCCCCGAATCGAAATCTTCTGCAGCCGGTCCTTGTGACGCGCTGCTGCTCACCCCGAATCGGAATCTTCTGCAGCCGGTCCTTGTGACGCGCTGCTGCTCACCCCGAATCGGAATCTTCTGCAGCCGGTCCTTGTGACGCGCCGCTGCTCCCCCGAATCGGAATCTTCTGCAGCCGGTCCTTGTGACGCGCTGCTGCTCACCCCGAATCGGAATCTTCTGCAGCCGGTCCTTGTGACGCGCTGCTGCTCACCCCGAATCAGGATCTTGATTTCTGCAGCCGGTCCTGATGACGCGCCGCTGCTTGCCCTTGCTGCTCCCCTCTTGTTCTGATCTCGACTGCCGCTTCCCTCCTGCGTTCGTGTTGCAGGAACGTCGTCTCTCCCTGCTTCCAGTCTCGATCCTGTGCTATCACCGGATCCTGTCGACTGCGCCAGTGAAAACTCTTTCTATTCTTAGTTGCTTGCCGAATGATGTGGCTGGTTCGTTCTTCTTACGGAGACTGGTGCAATTGCCCAGAAGGTGGGCCCCGGGTCAGAGACGGTGTTGAGAGAATTTAGACAGCGACATTTGATCAAAAGACAAGAGGTTAACTGAAGTTTATATACATACAATATTTACAGCAAGGTGGCATGAAACAAAACATGGAACTGGCTAGCTCGGCATACTTAGCCGAGACTTGGTATTAGCTTAAACCCTAGCCAAGAACGACCTTTCGGGCTACAGTGCCCGGGTTTTAAACACTGCGAGGCGTGGCCCGCAATCAACACTGACCAATCCCGACAAAACCAGCACTAACCAATCGCGGCCAACTCTTTACATCATTGGCTACCATACTTGTAGCTCGCTCTCTCTAGCTTTGAGAATGTCTGTAACCCTCTCCCTAAAACATATACTGAAAAACGAGCATCAAGAGTTACTAAAATCAAACCACATTCCCGGAAGCGAGCACAACCCGATTGGTACACGGGATTACATGCCCCGCCCTCAACTTCTGCAGTGTTGTCCAAACTCTCTCCCCTCCTGAAATCAAGCGAAAACAAATACAAGTGCGCCGAGTCGTTCCCACGGCATCGCCTGTTTCTGCAAGCACGTGCGGTCATCGTTTCCAAGTATTGGCAACACACGGGTTCTCAGCTGCCGCTAAGCTGCTGGCATTCCGTCGCGCGGTTGTCCGTGACATCCTTAAATTTACGACTTGTTTACGTCTTCGAGACCCCTCGGCCGTCCGAAGTGTCGCGGTGTCCCTTTTCCCGCTGCGGGAGCATCCACCAGGACCCCATTAAGCGTGCGCCCTTTTGTTCCCGGCCCCCGCGACCATGCCGCACGCGACCATCACAGACATCACTCCGACAGGCGGGCGCCTCGACCGGCCGTTCATCAGTTGTTCTTACCAGGCGGCACGGCGGCTCCTACGGGGTAGCTTACATATGGCGCGTCCCTGCCGCCGAATCGCGGGACCGCCCCCTTCCCGTCTCCCTTCGTGGAAGCCCCCCGTTGCGTTAGCCGCGCCCTTGACCGCCAGATGTCTCAGTCGTCCCGTGCCGCATTCCTTCCTTTGTTCCCTTTCCGCTGAACTCTGCTGGTAATCGCGGCGAGGTGTTGACACACTAATGGGCTGTTTTCTACACCCCTCCTGTGCGTAGCCTCGAGCTTTACATGAACAATGGTTCTGAAAACTTTTGAGGTGCTTTTTTTCTCTGAGACTCGTCGTCACTAATCCAAACTATTTCAACTGCAGGTTCTTAACTTTCCGTAGGTTAATGCCATTAGTTTCTCTTTTTGCTACATTACCGATATGCATCCGTGGGGGAAAGAAAGGTTCCGAAGCTGGGAGCTCGGAGCTGGCAAATCGACTACTCAACTCTTCAGCTGTGCTGTGAGGTACTCTCAAGTGAGCGGAGTTGGGCGTTTTTATTTTTTCGGGGGGGGGGGGGGGGAAGGGGGGGGGGGGCGATGACCTCATTTGTGACGTATGGATAGTCACCACCACGATTCTCGGGTCCTTCCTAGACTTCTCGACCGAAGTGCGCGAAACGAAAGAAAGCGTGACAGCAAGGAGGGCGCAGAACGTTTTCCATCGGCGAGTGGCTTGTTGCCTCGTCCTCTTGACCCACATGATGTCCCGGCTGTCACTGCGTTGAGCGGCGGGGGTGGCGGCGGCACGAAGGCGATCGGTCGACACCGGCCTTCGCGACGGCCCTGGGGCGAATGAAACGCGCGTCTTTGTGCTCCTGCGATGGCAGCAGCGGCTGCTCTCTCTCTCGCTGCGCTTTTCTTATTGTCTGCTCCGCTGCGGGCGCTGGTGGCTCCGCGTGCGGCTGAAATCCGCACCGATACTGCACCACTGCGCATGCGCGGTTCGCGCGCCACGTGGCAGCAGCGGCGCCCTGGTCCTCCGAATCCCCACCCCTCCCCCCGACTATTCTTCGCGGAGGGGGGGGAAAGCGGAGCGGCGATCCCAAATCCGTCGCCCTCTGTAGCGAGGTGGTCTTTCTTGCATCGCGGCTCGTTCCCGCGTGGTCTGGGACTCGAGCCGCAGCTGTCGCCAGCTGTTCTCTGCACTGAGCGTCGATCACAAGCCGCAGAACCGACGCGGAAAACAGCAACACGAGACGTCCACTTGGTTCGCAGTCTCCGTCCGAGAAGGGCAGATACAGCAAGGACGAGACAGCCTTGGTGTAAGACGAAATAATGAAACATTCTTTAGTAATTTATCCACATGCACATAGAGTTGGCTACAATTAGGGTAAAACAGGTATGACAGGAAGACTCCAGCATCTTTCTAGTTAGCATTAAAAGTTACTAAAATACAAATAAGTGCAATAAAGCACATACTACCATTCATAAGCAATGGCCAAATTAAAACAAGCAAGATAGGTGCTATGATTGCATCACAAAATCATCAGCCTTAAAAACACTGAATTGTAGCGAGTGCCACATCGATACTGTGCGGCGGGGGAATTAACTGCTTTTAAAAGCATTAGAGAAAAATAAATATTTCCCAGCCGAGCCGGTTATATATATATATATATATATATATATATATATATATATATATATATATATATATATATATATATATATATATGGTTCGTAATTCGGTTGACACAGGGTAGAAAAACAACTTTATTCTAACGTTTCGACCAGGGTCTGGCCTTCGTCAGAGTGATGGGGTACAGGCAAAAGACAGTTTATAAGTGCATGTAGGCGGGGAGGGTACATTCTGATTGGCGCATCGCAGCGGCAAACGCCTCAGTATGAATCACCAGTGAATGATAAATGTGGTCAACTAAGCACAGTCAAAAATTACTAAATCATCGTGGAGGATAACTGCAATCACACTGTGAAAAAGAAATGTAAATAATACAAAAATGTTTTGGTCGTAGCTCAAATGCACAAGAAAAGCCGAACAATAACAACAAAAAATATAAAAAAATCATCAGACACGAGAACACAGGTGAATACCACTTCTGATTAAACAACGCCTCTTGTGAAAGGGTATGGTACTAAGATGTGGTGCTGTTTCAGAGATAAGACATTTACTAAGAAAGAAAAAGCGGCGCTAACAGTAAAAGGGGACGAAAATGATCAGTGTAGATGAAACACCGTGTCCAAAAACACGATCCAAAAAAAATGGCTGAGGCTTAACTTGGTAAAGCCTGGAGAATGCGAAGCATCATCGTGTCGCGTAATTTGGAGGCGCACAACCACAGCGACGGCGCGAGGTGGGCCCCCGTTTCTCCAATGTCGTGACGTCATCGTGTCACGTGGTGTGACGTCATGTATCACGTGATTTGGAGGCGCACAACCACAGCGACGGCGCGAGGTGGGCCACCGTTTCTCCACTGTCGTGACGTCATCGTGTCACGTGGTGTGACATCATGTATGACGTGATTTGGAGGCGCACAACCACAGCGACGGCGCGAGGTGGGCCCCCGTTACTCTACTGTCGTGACGTCATCGTGTCACGTGGTGTGACGTCATGTATCACGTGATTTGGAGGCGCATAACCACGGTGAAGGGCTGAAGTGGTAGCTAAAGTAGTATGCTTCGCATAAAACCGGTCCCTCTGTCAGCTGCGGGCGCGACGGAGGCGACGGAGCAAGTGTGTCGCACGTCGACACTACTTTTGAAAAGAAAAACTGCCAGACGAGGCGGGATGCGGTGCTCCCGGTGGTCCACGAAAACCGACTAGTGTGTCGGGTTTTCGTGCAATATCTTGTTCATCCCCCATTCGTTGTCGTTTCTGGTGCTGGATTACTTTGAAACAGTGCACACAGCCGCAGTGACAGTCCCTTAATCTCCCGAATCTGTACTACTCAAGTTGGTAGGCAGACCAAATCGCGGTTACTAATAATCATATGCTATAGAGCGACTGCTGAATAAGTCGGCAGCTCAACCACGCACGTACCTTAAAATTTCTGGACTTCGAAATAAAAAAAATACAATTTTGATTCGATGTTAGACTGTTTGAGCTTGGGCACCTATAACAATGTCTGCGTAAGCCACTGAGCTTTGGCGGCGGGAAACGGCAGAAAGCAAAAAAAAAATCTTTTTGATAAACCGAAATGACGCCGTAACTCTCACATCTCGGTGGACACCTAAACTGAGCCCGAGGGAAAGGCAGAAATAAAGAAAGGTGCGCCGTAGTGGACTGACTGACATCGCACAGCACAAAGGCGCCTATTCCGTTTCAGGTCGGTCGAAATGTGGACGCCGCGGCGGGGTTCTAGCCTGAGTATTTCCTTCTCCCTATGGTCTGAGTTGCCGAGAAAGAAGGCTGCTGCCTCACACATTCTGTACGTATACTGTTGAGCCTCACGAATACAGGCACTTTGGTCCCCGAGTAAAGCTGTCCATAGAGCGAGTCGTCTGTATGAAATCGTGATCAAAAACAAGACGAATAGCAATAAAAATAGACATGGTAGAAAGGGGGTGTGGTAGATGGTCCTTGGAGATCACAAAATGAACAAGGGAGGAGAAAACCTCAGGTTGCTTGAGCCAACGTTTCGACAAGAGGACTTGTCTTCGTCTGGGCGGCTGAGGTCTGTTTCTGTAAGTAGTGCGGTTTTAAGAGGAAATAAGACAACCTTAGAAGCTCTACGTGCATAATGCTCGTTGTCATTATCCTAAAATACAGTGTAGTGTAGTTTCAAGACATTTGTGGACCATAAAGCACTTAATGATGTCTCTTGCAGTGATGCCTTATCTGTCATTGTGACTGCTCCCATTACGCGTAACGGTATAGTACTTAGTGAATTGCGGCCTGCTAAACGCGTCTGTCGAAAAGGCTGCTGGGAAAACTTTTTCCACAGCCTTTTTTGAAATGCAGGAAATGGAAAGGCGCATCGACTGTGCACCTTAGTACTTTCATGTACGAAACCAAGCACCCTCCCCCCCCCCCCACACACACACGCACACACAAAAAAAGGCCGTCACTATGGCATTTGCACTCTCATACTGCCCTCCGATGGTACTATGCATTCAAAACACTGGAAAGGAACCATTTAGTTGGGGCAGTCGAGCTTTTGCTCTGATCACTGTCCATATTAACACAGCAAGAATACAAGGACCCAAAATGGGTTCATCGTATTTTCAACCTGTCATTTGTTCCGAAAGCAAATTTCTATACTAAGGATGCAGAAATGCATTGGAAAACTTTGTCCCTGAGAAAAATTGGCCATAATTCAAGTCGTCCATTTTACTGGGAACGGGGGCGGGGGGGTCATATTAGCGTAACATAACTGTAAGCCGCCCCTTGCTGATGCTTCGCGGTAGCAATAAGCGACGCAATATAACTTTCGTTATCTTTTCGGAAATTTTTCTACAACGCAGCCGAGGCACAGAAGCAGTTCCTATGTGTAGTGTCCTTTCCTGAACACTAATTTCGCGGCAAATGTAGCATTTAGAGAGTAGGCGGGACAGCTCGGAACACTTCGGCTACACTTCGTTCAAACTCAGAATACTACAAAATGAGTCCGAGAGGTTTGAAGAATCAGTTTTGTGGAAATCATGTGCTTTGGAGGAAACAAATATTGAACCACGAATATTATGACGGTATGAATATCCACGAACGCAGAAGTACAGGCTTGCGAGTACTCTGAAAAAGTGAAACCCTGAAAAAGTAACCCTGAAAAAGTGAGCCAACCACTGAGGTGGTGCAGAAGCGACTGCGACCGAGACTTCAGGAGTCTGCAGGAAAAAGCGCTCTTCTGGAAGCGATACGGATAATAATGCTCTGCTATTTGCCTCGCTACGCATTCTGGGTGAGGGCGCTGCTACTTATTCAGGATTCGTTAAATTTCCCGCGAGGAACGGATGAGTTTTACGCCCTAAAAAGAGTGCGCCGCGGAAAAAAAAAACACACACGTGCGCTGTTTGTTCCGCCCTGGCTTCGGCGCTAACCATGACAAACGACATAGGGTGCTGATAGGACAGGGAAGCACATCGAAGCATAGTAATGCGAGCACCCCGGTGGCGGCAGAGGGTAGGGGAAAGGGGTCGTGGGGAGTAGGCTGCGAAATCAATCAATCAATCAATCAATCAATCAATCAATCAATCAATCAATCAATCAATCAATCAATCAATCAATCAATCAATCAATCAATCAATCAATCAATCAATCAATCAATCAATCAGGTTTATTTTCACATCAAGGATGTAGGGAGCGGGGACAAAAAGCCTATAGAGGCTTGACGGAGGTCCCCGCCCCCTACAGCAACTACATTGTGCACAAAAACTCATAATCACACAACGGTACATTATATGTTGTGCCTGTGACATATTTAAAACAAAAGCACATTGTATCGAAAATGAACACGTTCAGGGCATCAAAAAACACATAACCATCAAACATATCACGTAAAGAGGGAAGGCATAAAAGCAGGCTGAGTTAGTACACTAAAGAAAGAAACTATATGCTGTTACTCTTCACTAATGACAGTTTTTCACAAATTGTTTAAAATGGACGGGATATTGTAGGACAGCATTTGTCTGCCGTAGTTAGTTCGCGTTCGCGGTAAATACCAGTTGTCTCCGATGCGCGTATTGTAGGGGCGTTCTCTGTATGTTAGTCTAGACAAATCAGCGAGGAATGCAGTTCCTTGATTAATATTTGATGTGTACTTTTTGCGCAGCAGGACAGAGTACAATTGCACAATATAGGTACAATGTGTAATGCCTCAAAGACAGGTTTGGTGTGTGCATCATTTGGAATGTTGTTAATTGCACGAACTGCTTTTTTCTGTAGTACATGGAGTTTTGTAATATTGGAGACACCTCTCTCACCCGGCCCGCCGGCTAATCGATTGCCGCTGTGCAAAATGTTCTCGAAAACCGACGGGGTATACGGCCCGGGAAGCAGTCTTTTACTATTAGAAGCCCCCCGCCACTATTAGTGGACTTTCAGAAAGAGCGTTCCCGACAGTGATAATGAATGGGAAATGGGAGGGGGGAGGGGGGGGGGGGGGTAGTCGTCATAGTCGTCGGCGTTGTCAGCGTAGCTGTCGGCGTAACAGGCTGTCCAAGTAGTAGATCGAAACACCACCTAGAAGTTGGCTGCCACGGGAAGATCCAGGAGGGTGGCTAGCAGCGTGACACCCCACCTGCCAGTCGTGAACAACTGCACTGAAATTTTGCATTGCCGGCTATAGTTTATTTATTTGTTTCCTCAAATGTCTCAGTTGAGACATTACATGAGGGAGTGGACGGTATCTGGCAAACAATGGTAAAAAATGTTAACATGAAAGGTTGGCGATGCTCCGCTTGAATTCTAGTGGGTTGATGATAATGGCAACTTCGGTGGGCAGGTCATTCCAGTCTCGTGCAGTACGCTGAAAAAATGACTGCTGAAATGTCACAGTATGGGCTTGTAGGGGATACACTGCATTTCTGTGGCTGAACCGGGCGATGCGGTGGGCTCTTGTTATGTAGGGGTTATCAAAAGGCAAAGCATGGAAAAATTTATGAAAAAGGTCAAGACGTGCTATCCTACGGCGCGAGGCTAAAGGGTGGGGGGGTAAGCTGATTCCAGCTTTTAGTGCTGAGATGCTTGAGTTGTAGGAATGGTAGTAGTAGAATGGTGGTAGAATGAGTGGTAGTAATCCTTTGTCGATTATTCCTTTCACTAGAGTAATTCACGTGCGCCGAATTTTATTTTTCCTGTTGTATATCAGGAAGGTGAGTACGAGGAATGATGCCATGATATAGCACGTAGCAAACATCAATGGGTCCTTCACGAGTGGCCCTCTTAATTTAAACATACTAGAACGTAGTGTACCGTAGTCTGCTCTGCAGCCTTGCCACGTCAAAGCCTCCAATGAATCCCGAACTAACCTGTCGTGACCTGAACCAGCCTAACCTTGTGTGATGTTGAGTGTCGCAGTCTAAATATAACCAGACGCTCTCTGATCGCCCCTTCAGTTGCGTAGCGCTTAAGGTTAACCTAATCATTCTAAATATGAAGAGGCGATAAACACAGGAAGGGACAAAGAAGCGTCCCCATACCACAAGCGCTGTGTGGCCTCTTCTCTGTCCTCTTGTCTTTTTTGCGCTGTTCAATGTGGAATCACTATGAAACCGACTCATCCGACTTGCTTCCTCATTTTACCTAACCAAGCTGAACTCAATTGTATCAAAGCTTGCAGAAACAAATTGCGCAGCTTTGTGCTGTGCGATATCAGGGCACGTTAAAGATCCCCAGTTGCTCGAAATTATTCGGGAATCCTCCACTACGGCACCTCTTTCTTCCTTTCTTCTTTCAATTTCTCCTTTATGTTTCCCGTACGGCGCAGTTAGGGTGTCCGCCGAGATATGGGAGGCAGTTATTGCGCCATTTGCTTTATTCAAAATCAATTTTTCCCCCTTCAGCCTCAGACTCTGGAAGTAAACGCTTCTGAGTACCGGTATGGCCTCGCGTGTTGTCGCTCGATGTATGGCAACGAGAGGGCGCTCAAAGTGCATCCCATGATATCACCGAAATGCTTCCATAACAACAAATATCAGTGTTCTTGAAAGAATAATTCTACATATTATTGTCCACCTTTTACCATGTTATAAGGCCGCCGCTGTGGTTCAGTTGTGATGGTCCTCGGCTGCTGACCCGAAGCACACAGGGTCCATCTCGGCCGCGGCTGCAGCATTTCGCTGAAAGGGATATGCTAGAGACTCATGTTCTATGCGGTGTCAGCGCGCGTTAAAAAAGAAAAAAAAGCTCACATGGTCGATATTATCCGTAGCATTTCATGACATCCCCCATATTCTGAATCATTTCGGGACATTAAACCCGATAAAGCAACCAGCTTATTTTCCTTGCGAGAATTCCACAGCTATGAGAATCGGTAAGTAGCTGTTTGTATGAACGCATCTTTTATATGTTAAATACCAGGTCACACAAGCACAGGCATGGAGGGAAATACTAATAGTGACAGTTGTCAAATGTTTAGCGCCTGAATCAACTTTCGAGCCCATACTACACGTAACGTCAAAATTGAAACGGAGGAAGTCCTTGAGAGGACTTCCTCCAGTCGTTTCCCATGTTTAATGCCATAAGTTGCACTCCCTACGAATGACGTTCGTCACACAGAATGCAGTAATCCCTGTCAAGCCGTGCGAGTGGGGAACTTCGCATGCTGCTATGGGTAGCAATCCAGGCATATCTATTTACTTGGCCAGAACGTTGAGTAACCGAACATTGTAAAAATACAGTGCTGCTTGGCAGAGTTCACGTCGCAGATACGGGTCTTGGTAACGATCACATTTCTGGCAGCACTGTCTCATAAGAGAAATAGAGGCAGTCTTTTTCTGTATATATGAACGGTAGGTGTGGAAAGGGAAATATAAAAACAATTAAGGAGGTTCATTTGCACGCGGTTGGTGTATCGTCTTGTATGTGAGTGCGCAGACTTCACTTTTACACGACCCTGAGTCCACGAGTGCTTTATTAATTTAATTTTTGAAAATAGTTTTCTGAATGCGCTCATATTAACACATTTGTCTTCGTTCTTTTAATCAGGATTCGGCCATAAGTCACGATATATACTATAGCGGCCCCTGCAGCCAATTGACACTAGCCGAAAGAGAGGACAAGAGAAAAAGATTGCCCAAGAGGAGCTTGAATCTCCGCAGGGATCCCATATTTGTAAAACCTTGAGCCTCCCAATATTTCAGATATGAAAAGAGATTGCCTCCTGTGGAAGTGAGGAGCTGGTGCTAACACCTTTGCTTTTGACTACGCGGCTCTACTTTTCGGTGGGCGTCTTTCTCCAGGTCTTCGTTTCTCCACTCACTGAGGGCGGTAGATGCGCAACTCCACTACCCCGCACGCCGAGTACAGCTCATTCCAGATTTATTATGCGCTCGGAGTGATATTAAAGAAGGCCTTCGCGGGTTCATGGCTGAGCTGCGCTCAAGGCTTTTGCAGCGAAAGCGAAACGCGAATACAGCGAATGCGGATCCTGCTGGCGTCAGTGTTGTGAGAGCATTTTTGGCATTGCTTTTTGTGTGCGGTACGCAATGTTTCATAATCAGCGTGCATCCTCATAAATCCTGGAGCGGTGAATTGAGTAGGCTCAGCGAGCGGTTGCGTCGTCGCCGCGACAGCCAGCTCGGGCCCGGCCGAGGTCGAGCGCGAAATGAAGGATTTTAGGGACGCCACGCCATAGCGGCTGCAAAACTGACACACGTGCATGTGGCGGTTGCCGAACAACTCCGATCATTAAGCGAGGGCTGTATCGCCCGCCTGACACTCGCAGTGCGAACTCCCATTGTACCGCACTGCTATTTATTTCTGCGGACATCAATCTTTAGTTGAGCTGTTTGTTGCGTGGAGCACAAAATTAGGAAGCAGAGCGTAGGCACAGATAGAAGATAGGGCACGACATGTAGTGCCTATCCTCGCGTTGCGTGTCTGCGCGCAATTATATTACTACCGAGTGTATTCTGCGGGTGCCTTGTGGAGCGCTCCGGAACCTCGCATACTGACGCCTTAACACTATCGCTGCATTCGTACAAAGGCGCGGCTTAGTTGCTGTAGTGGGCGAATTATTAGAATGTGTGAATTTTTTCTGGATCCAAACGCAGTTTCAAGCTGTAATATGAAAGGAGATGGTGCTACTTCGGAAAGCTTCCTGACTATTACACAACCTGACATTGAGTCATTGCAAGTTATGAAGAATAAAAATGCCCCGCTTGCTGTAATTGCTAGTAACAGACACAGATACACACCGAACACACACAGATGCACATGCGCCTACCTGCACACATGCGTGTGCACTCACTCTCACACACGTCAACGGCTTACTAGAGCGCTCACACTCATTCGTATACTGATGCATTAGAAGTCAGTATTACCATAAATGTCAACCATTCCGCAGACGGTGGTTATAAACACAGCAGCCGACGTATGCACCCGGCCGACGTATGCACCCAGCGGGTCTCGTTGGCGTTGTCTTGTGCGGCTGCGTTGTAATAGCCTGGATGAATATCTTCCTCGCTTGGGAAGGTGCCGCAACAAAATCACCGAGGCTATCTCTTCAGCAGCAAAACAAAGTGGCCTAGAAAGCCGGAGTAACGAAGTACCGGCTCGCGCGTTGCAAGTACTGGCTTGCCATACAGGTGTTATCGGAACCACACCGGTCTATTTAATGGGGTCTTCTGGTCCGGTTCTCGACTCCGGTGGTAGTGACACACTTAGAAAAGCTGCAGTGCTGTGTCATGGGCTAAACGATGTGATTATAGTGTGCAAGCATACTACGGCCTTTTGGGCTGCCCGCTTTGCCTTCTCTGATAACTTGTATGAAATATTACAAAAATAATAAAAGAAGTAATGCATACTCCTTCAAGGCAAAAAACCTGACGACTTTTAGCCCTGCCTGCATTCTTAACGCGAATGCTGGAACGCGTGGCTTGCTGAGCGTTGGCCGCTGGTCCAGAGACCATCCTCCTGCAGTTTCCCTGCGGTGGCTGACGACATCGGATGCCCTGAAACCACCCTAGAATGGCATCAAACCCAGCGGCCAAAGCTTCGAGGCGCTAATGCAAGTCCAATCGACGCACTTAAGCATTCAGGCAAAGTGTGTGGGTGGCGGTACATAATTGTCGTGAGCAGAATGCGCCGATAAATTCATAAATCCGGATACAAAATTCTAGTGTCCCCGACACTGGGTGTCTCGGGGCCAGGGTGAGGCTCATTTCACGCAGGGGTGATTCCCTTCAAGGTGAGCCTATGGTGCTAAGCTAGCGGGTTATTTTCCGGTCATCGGTTTTCTCCACAAATAGGATGAAACCTTGAAGGAGTGCGTCCTATAACTCTGGCGACACGGATGCAGACCCCCCCTGCACATCGCTGTTCTTTTTTTTTTTCTTACCTGCTGTCAAGGTTGCTGCCGTGCGAACGCTGAAAGCTGCCGAGCGTGTTAGTAAACCATCACCCTCCACATAGGTGCCTGAGTTTTCAAGAGTGCATGTATATTTGTTGCATGCGTCGGCGTATAGTCGCTTCTTGCCTAGCTCTCTATTTTCGCTTAATGCCATCAATTTCACAAAAAAAAAAGAAGTGTTTCGTAGAGTGAGTAACTTCCTGACTTTTAGTGCAGTGCTGCTGTTAAGCCAATGCGAAAAAGGAAATGTTTTGGCATTGGTACACGCGCAGTTTGAAGAAGTCTAAACTGCCGGTCAAAACTTGTGCCGTGGTTCTATCGGCTGAGATTTGCCGAAACAGGCACGTGCTTGCTTGAGTCGCATTAGAGAGATGCAGGAAAGCGCACTGAACGGGACCCGTAGAGACGACAATCAGACACCGCTGACAGACGAGATTGACAGACACCGCTGTCATTTTACAGCGAGTCTACAACTTCACATTACAATGCAGCATTATTCGCCTCGAATTGTTTCTTTTCATTTTGGAAGCATACCTTCTGACAATTAGGTGTCGCGCCTAACGTACATTGGCGGAGCAAAGACGCCAAATTTGTATAGGTCAAGTAGGACAGCGGCCGTACCTTAGCAACACCATGATGCACATGGAGCAGACAAAAGGCAAGTTGGGGTGGGTTGGCAGGTAGCGTAGCGTGGCAAATACTGTAAAAAATCCGCTGCCGACGATCACCCCCTCCTCCTTCTTGCTTTCTTATTCAACCAAGCAAGAACAACAAAAAATAGGCCTGCTGCTAGCGGAAAAGGCAGCGTCAGGTATGGATGTAGTCTCCTTTCGAAAGGTGGCATTCAAAACAACCATCACTGATTGGCGCGCAGACACTAGTTACGGGCCGGTGATAAACGGCAGGGTTTCTCTAGATGCATTCAAAAGCACATTGATGTGCATACCGACTGAACAACGTTCGCTCATGGCGTTGACACAGGTACGACATAATGAATGACCTCGTATCTTGCTTGCTCCTTCCGAGCCAAAGCGCCAAGGTTGGCATTAGGGAGAATAACCAGGAGAGAACCAAACCCGAAAGGCCCGCAGAATGACCTCTATTCCGCTTTGTAGTCCGCGACATGTGGCGCGCCGATGTACTAGGAGTAGTGATTTCGTTTTCGCGTGAGCTAAGATACTAAAAAGCCCTAAGACATGAACTGGTTGTTACGATACGGGAGGCAACGTTAAGCGTGAAACCTAACTCTCCTCGCCTCGAAGTCTCACCGTGCCACAGGTGCTCGCATGTTTGAAAAAAAAAAAAAAGACTGGGTGAAATAGCCTCAAGTGATTCCCATTGCTCGCGCGATGTGCAAAGCGGCACAATATGTTACACATAATGTTTATATATCTGACTTTCGTAGCTGCCGCTGCTCCTCCTGCTGCCGCTGCTGGCTTGTGAATTAATGTGGCGAAAATTGAATAAGTCTGGTGCGCGAGCTATCACACTTTGTTACTACGTTAAGCGGTTTAAGAAGTGAAATAAAGCAACGCGTTGCAAAAAAATAGAAGACAAACAGAAGCAACTCGAGGAGCAAACCATGCACCGGAACAGATTGTGACACGGGGTCTGGCGCGGCGCAATAAATGAGCAACCTCGCGCGCCTGAGCAGTGTTCTGCTGCATGCTCTTATCATGTTTTCATTGTATACACTCTTCACTATAGGGAAACGCCTAGAGGCTCATGCAGGTCAAGGACTTCTTTACACTGCGTACCTTCCTGTATCTTGCTCGGTCTAGCATAGTTCACCACATGCAAAGAAGAAGAAAACATGAGATTGAGCTGCTCACAAAGGAGATGCGGCGGATATTTTTCTCCTCCATGATAAGGCAAGAAAAGAGGGATGCTGAGGCCAAATGGTGGTTATTAACAGGAGAATCTCCGAGTGCGCAGCCGAGCGGCAGGCCCCTCGCTAGGGCGAAGGGCAGCTCACTTCAGCGGAAATACATTTTGAGCGAGCAACCTAACGCAACGAAGAGGCAGAAAAATTGGCGGACAGCAGTGAGAGAGAAGGAGAGACGACGCTGAAGACGTCCTGAGATTCAAAACGTGTCTCGGCACACAGAGCTCTATGACGTACGACGCAATCTCCTTCCGCGCGTTCCTCTTCTTGTGCTGCGCCTTTACTGACACGTCAGTTTTGGCGCACGCACTTGCTTTTGACAGTGTGTTCTCTCGGCTCTGCTGAGACGACTGCCTTTCTTCGTAGCTTCCTTCTATCCTAGCACGTATTCCTACCTACCCTCTCCCTCCTTGCCTCTGTGTCGCGGGTTTTCTTTTCTCGTGCCTTCCTGCTCACTAATGTGATGGGGCGGAGGCCGGTGTTTTCGCTTTTCTGTAGGCTCTCCTTAGGCTTCGCTCTTATCTCTACGCTCTCTATTGGCAAATGATCGTCCGTAGCAAAGCAACCAGAGGCAAAGGATAAATGATCGATGACTTTCCAGTTTTCTCGGGCTTAATGTGAACTTTAGGGGCGGATAAAGCTGAGAGGGTAAAAAGCCAAGGAAAGGAAAAAAATTCACGGAGCATTCAACGCTACAACCAGGACTTCAAGCAGTTCGAGAGAGCTTCGTGCCCGATGTATACTACTAATGGAACGAAGCGAAGAAGTGAATGGTGGATATTCCGCGGTTAAACTGCGTTGGTAGACGAAGCTTTCTATAGCGGTGCTCTGTAGGGGAAAAAAAAATTGGTGAGGACAAAGGTAGACACAAAAGGAAGGAGGGGTGCATGTTAGGAGATGAAACAGAAAGGTAGGAGGCACTACGTACCACTGGGAGCCTGGGCCGCCTTCTTAAAACGGGTGGACCTGGGGGTCAAGTGCCGTGCTCTGTTGCTTCGTCCGTCGTGAAAGCGCAGAACCCAGCCCTTTGCTGCGCGATGGTCCGGGAAGGGGAAGCATGAAGAGACGAAAGCGCTCCTTCCCGCCCCTCGCGCTTCCATTAGGCATCATTACCCACATTGGCTGCCCGTGACTACGGGGCGGGAGGGGGTGAAAGCGAGGCGGGGCGAAATTGAATAAGAAGGGACAGCGACGTCGGCGGCGCTGAATTTCACCCGGCACACGCCCCTGCAGTGAGTGTCTCCGGCCAACAAGTCGGCTACGGGGGTCCCGATCACTATTAGGGCTAATGCAACCTGGCAATCGAAAGCCAGACGCCGTTTAGCGGGTGGAGGCCGAGACCGGGGGAAGGGGGCGTCGCCGGGGCGCAGCACTTGTGACAGCGGATTATGTATGACAGGATTTAAAAATAATGCGAAGAGGCATGCTCGCGGTTTGCGCTGCTTACTGGTCTCGTGACTGAACGACGTCTGTGAGAGCAAACGCAGTGAAAGCTTTTAGGAAGACGGCGCCAGCAGAATGACGGCCTTTAAAAGTTACTTCGCGCTCTTATGCATTTATAGAGCACGCGGGAAACAAAGAGATTCAACCTTTTTGCGTATTAAAACAAGAAATACGTCGTTACACAGGAGCTTAATCATGCGAAATAATCATACCCTGGAAAGGTGGTGGAATGAGCAGCCCGAGAAAGGTTTCAACACCTTGAAAGACCTGTCGGTTTTGTCTGCAGCTGCCACACCTAGAGAGAAGGAAAAGAAAAGGAGCAAGAGCTATCAGCTAAGCCAAACACGATGTTCCCAAAAGGAATTAGAAATGGAGAATGCCGTGTTACGAATGTATGGTTCAAAAAGTGGAAGCGACAAGAAATAAAACGGTCCTTGGGAACCAAAACGTCACCAAACAAAGGAACACTGAGGAAGAGAACAGAAGGGGTACGTCTGCTTTTTCTTTACGGTCGTAGACCTGAAGCCACAGACTAAACGGAACGCACGGTGATGAACACGGCGCACCTTTCTACGACCTCCCAGAAATACCTTTGCAGAGCCCGAAAAACGCGGAAACCGGTGCTAAGGCAGGGCATAGCACCAACCACGCAACAAGACTCAGACAACAGACTTCCGGGAAACAAGAAAGGCAGCTTAGGAACACACAAAATGAAGCACCACACAGGTGGAGCGTGTTCAAACAGACTGGCAGAAGAATCAAAGGCAAAAACCGCGGATACAACGAATGATAAAGCCCTGATCGTGATCTCTATTCCCCCGCTGCCAGCATTTATTGACCCCTGAAACACCTTTACAGCCAAGGATACACTTACTCCGGATCAAGTTTGGCGGTAGTAATCCACGCCCCGCGTATTGCGGCGATCTCGGGCCTACCACCGGCCGGGCCGTCGTGACCTGCCTCTCCGGCGAACCGTGGCTTCTCCCTTAGGCGCTACTCCCCTCTTCCCCGCTCTTTGTGGACTGCCTTTCTTATCTCGCACAGAATGAATTACTTTCACATCCAACCCCCGGCCTTGAGCTTCAGAGCACCTTTGTTGCATGGAGCAGAGGCGGGATGCTCACTTGGGTTCGAGATAAATTAGGTTCGCAAAGAGAACGTTTTTATACGGACCCTGAAAAGGCCTTCAAGCGACTAAGATACAGAACGAGAAACTTCATCAGGCACTTGTCTCAGTATTACTTGCGAACCATGCTCGACACGAGAAGAAATAACAGGGTCGATGTTCCAATAGAACGACAATTCAGATGCAGTGGAATCGCACCCTTCTCTCGCTAAGAGTTATTGACGGCCTTAGGAAAGCAATCAGACATCAGTTTTTTGTCACCGCCTTGTCGGTAGGTTTCGTACCGTGGTAAACTGAGTTGTGCACAATAATATGATGACCTTTGTTTTCGAAGACTCGAAATATGGTCAATTTTTCTCGGGACCAGAGATTCACAATGCATATGCGCTGCTTTAGTATGAAGACTAGTTGCACGAGCGATAGACAGAGAGCACTGAGGACCGACTATCTATGTCGCGCTAATAGAGACGCCGATGAGAACAAGATCTGTGTTGCCCTAACCCAGTCTTTCCTCTCCTGTGTTTTGAGCGCCTAGGGAAACGCAATGCGAAAGTGCAGACGCCTGAGGGATGACCTTTACGTGCTTTCTTCCTTTCTAGCGGTAAGGAATCCAGTCGATGCGCCGCACCATTTGCGGTATTGCATGAATAGATGCGAAAACAATCTCTCGGCACCTTGCGCTACATTGAAAGCCGCATTCAGCATCTGTGAGGCGGCCGAGTACATATTTGTACTAGCGGCCTGTGGAATCTGAACATTCGTAGTAAGAGGTACATGAACGCACCATTAGATGCCGTCATGTGTCTCATAAACCCTAGGGGCTTCAAAGAGCGCCGCATTGCAATGGCGACTAGAAATTTATGGAGGGAATTTAAGCCTAGTTATGTGCTTTGGATGCGAAAGCACTGTTTTTTTATAATGTTTTATTTCCCTCTTATTTTATTCAATAATATTTTTGTTCTCATTCCTCATGGGTACGGCTAATTTGTAGGGCACGCCTACTCATTAGCATGCAGTGTTAAGGCAACGCATTTACTAGGTTCACCCTTGTTCGCGAAGAAACAACGCGGTTTTGCGGTCTATAGCTTGCATGTTCGCCTCGCAATCTGAAAGTCCTGGCTTCAATTCTTCGCAACTTCGGAATAAATTTTCTTTTTCTTTGGCTCCACGGGGACATCGTCTTGGATTTTTCATGACCACGTTTGCGGTAAAACGGCGCCGGGTTCTGTTGCGGAAGAGCCAAACAATGCCTTAATTCTAAGACGCGATAGCATTAACGGGTTCCTTCAGCGGTCTAAGGCCCTATTTGCGTATCACTTTCCTAGGGTCGGCTCACATGCCCATACTTACGGAATTGGTCATTCTCTGCATTGCATTCATAGACGGCGGTGAGTCCCCATACTACCCTCGCATTCAGCCACTCCTGGCGCAGTCGTGCCGAGGTTAAGCGATGCGCCACTGCCCCGGCATGTGGCTGCTTCAAACACATCCACGGGTGGGGCTGTGAGACCTAGGTTGTGCTACCGAGCAACCTATCGGGCCAATCACTAATCTAACTTCCACCTGCCATGGTGGGCAGTTTGCGTCTAGTCCGGTTGGCAGGCTCCCACCTGCCTTTTTGGGTTGGTTATGATGACGTTATAAGGTGAAGTGACATAACCGACAGCTGGGTCTCCTACTTCGTCGGTCACAACGCCGACGAAGACGACTCTTACGACGCCGGATTTCCCGCAGAACCACAGCCTTAATGCTATCACATTAGTCAAGCATTCAAAGCATATATTTTTTTAATTTCACTTCACAGCGCATCACTATGCACAGAGGCAAACATTGAGAAAGAGGTTGAATATTTTTTATCATATTTTTTTTTACGGAACACTCGCTCTTTGGTCGGGAACCGAATTGATTATGTCAGAAAGGCGTATGTGTATGAAACTTAACGGCAAAAAAGAATTAGACAAAGCTTATGGTTTGCGCGGCTTACATACAGCGTTTGGCCTCCAGCAGTGAAAATTCGTTTTATTGTAAAATGTCTAGTGTTACCAGCGAGAATAAAACGACATCACGTCTCTAGCAACACAGGAAAAAACTCCTTGGACATGTACCGCAATGGTAATCGATTTCGAGCGCAGTCAGCACGTTGCGCGTTCAGCAGTGCGTTTAGCAGTGCGTTTAGAAGCACGTTTCGCGGTTTCATCAGCCTCACTCTTCGCAGCAGAATAGCTGCCGGATGCATTGTGCCAAGCATTTGCACTGCGCGTATATAGCCACCTGTCGGTTTTTTAGTTTGTTCTGTCTTCGTGCGTCATCACGCGCTACACATTCAGTTCTCATTCAAACATTGTCACGTGAGCGCTCTGGAGAAAGGCGTCACTCGAGTTCCGCTCGGTCGCTCGTAAAAGAGCCCACGATGTGGGCTGACAGAGCCACAATCCCTCCCCCCCCTATCCCCTCGCCAGCTCCTCTTCTTCGCCGCTATCGATCCCGAGGTCAGCGCGCTAATCAGCTTAAACAGAAATCGTCTGAGCAACAGAGCCGGCGCCCAATTTCCAGTGACCAAATGGTGTTACTTGATGAAACAACTTTTCTCGTCCTCTAACTCGTTGTCATCGCGCACTTTTGCTTGCAGCCACGCCTACACCCTTTTCCCATCTTTGGTGGACCCACGTAGTGCTGCCCCTTTGCGCACTTACCCCTCTTATTTTTCCGCGGTTTCCGGACCTCTTCCTCTCGTGTCCCGCTTTTCTTCCTTCCTTTTTTTATACTATGGGCCACGGTTGGTTCATGCGGATGAGAACTTCTTTGGCCACGGCGTGTCGGCTTTAATGAATCGGATCGATCTCCTCGGTTCACGTAAGAGTGAGCGGCTGCGAACGCGCAGGCCTCGATCAGGGGTGGAAGACGCCTTCATTAGGCGCTGGCGTCGCTTGTAAACAAGAGAACTCCGCAACGAAGCGTGTGCGCTCACGTGCCCTAATGCTGACACAAACGTTCACAGCTCAGATGGCTCGTGAAGTACTCGTCCGTGCTGAGTGCGAAGGCGTCGCTCGGCTAAGTCGCAAATACTTCTTCATTGCGATGCAAGTTGTCATTCCAGTCTGAGTAGTATTGCGTTACGGACATCTCTTACCTACACCCGGCGTCGGTTCATTAGGGATTACTTCCTGAAAGATTGCAACTGAAGTTCGGAAAAATACACCCCGCCTGCCACCTGCGTCTTCCTGAACTACGTAGCCCGTGCAGGATAGCTGTTTTCCATCAGTAATGATGAAAGAGATGGGTGCCCTGTGTAGGGTTTCAGCGGCGCCTGTTCGACACCTGCTCGGCGCCGTGAACTGTCTCGTGGGTGGCGGTACCACAGAACACTGTCGCGTGATGTTCTTCCGAAAGGAAAAGAGTTTTCATAAATACCTACAGAAAAAAAAAGGGGCACCGTCTATGCGAATACTTGTTCAGGGGAACGCAGACATGTGCAAGAATCATGTTTTGCTCGGCTAGTGTTCGGTCGGAAACATGGATTAGGCTTCTCAAACGTAGCGGTGCCGCAATGTTGTTAACTGTGTGCAAGTTCATTTATTTTAATGATGCGGTTTTCCTTGCTGTAAACCTTTGTTTCAAGTAAATGTTCAGCATTTGAGGCCTATAGAAGTCCCCAGTTCTTCCCAAACCAATTCGCCTTGCTTGAGAATCGAATTTTTAACTCTTTGGTGTACGAGGTATTGAAGTAATCTCAGTAAGTAATCAGTAATCTCTAATTCGCCGATCATATTGCCTTACTAAGCACCCAGGGGATGAATTACAAAGCATGATCGAGAACCTAGATAGCAGAAGAAGAATAGTGTGCCTAAAATTAATGTGAAAAAAAAAATTGAAGTATTGCTCATTAATCTCTGAAAGGTCCAACAGTTTACGACAGGCGGTGAAGCATTGGAAGCTGTCAGAAAATATCTCCTTAGGACAGCCAGTGACCGCGCACTGGGGCCACGAACGCGAAATAACTGCTCGAATAAAAATCAAGGGGGGGGGGGGGGGGGGGAGTGTATTTGGCAAGCTCACTCGGGTCATGAATAGCACCTTATTAGTATCGCTCAAGAAAAAAGTATACAACAATTGTATCTTGCGCTTACAAATCCAGTGGCGAAAACTTCGAGGCCAAAGAAAAGGCTTGAAATTAAGTTGGAGACAGAGCAGAGAGGTATAAAAAGGAAAATGAATGGTGTGACTTTAAGGCAAAAGAAGGGAGTATAGTGGCTGAGCGAACAAACACAATGATGTTCTAGTTGAAACGAAGAAGAAATGGGTATGGACAAGGAATGTAATCCCAAGGTAAACAAGCGGTGGGCCCTTACGGTAACGAAATGCATTCGAAGAGAAGTCAAGCTCAGCAGGAGGCGGCAGAAAATGATGTGTCCGGATGAGATCAGGAAGTTCGACGGGATAAGCTGGTTGCAGCTGGCACTTGATAGGGTAATTGAAGGAATAAGAGACCGGTGTTTCTCCTGTAGTGGACGCAGAAAGGCTGAGGATGATGATGGTGACTATGACGGACATTTTCATAGCGCATCTAGTAGGTTAGCATGGGGAAAGTGTCACACTGCGGCAACTGCACCATTTTTCTTGCCGCGGCGGTCGATTTTCGATAGAGGCGAAATTCTAGAGGCCCGTGTTCTGTGCGATGTCACTGCACGTTAAAGAGCCCCAGGTGCTCGAAATTTCCCGAGCCCTTCCTAATATAATCACACTGATAAACACACTAGAATCCATTCAAAATCGTGCAGCACGTTTCATCTTAACTAACTATTCCCGTTACGCCAGCATTACTTCTATGAAAAACACACTTGCCTTACCAGACCTTTCTTCGCACCGGAAGTGTTTTCGACTATGTCTTTTCCACAGACTGTATCACCATAACCCCCTGTTAAAGGATAATCTTTTTTCGAGCCCTTCATGCATTTCATCCCGTTCCGATCATATATTTAAAGTTGGTGTTCCATTTTCGAGAACCAAATTGTGTCATGATTCTTTTATTCCTAAAACCAGCGCTGACTGGAACGACCTTCCTCCCTCCATCGCTGCCATTACCGATGTTGAGAACTTCAAGAAAACTGTGTTTTCTGCCATCATATAACTTGTTTTGTGTAACTATGCACTGTATTTTTTTTTTGTTGTACCACTCCTTTCTGTAATGCCTTCGGGCCCTGAAAGTATGTGAAATAAATAAATAAATAAATAAATAAATAAATAAGGCGTCCCTCATAGCCTGAGTTGCTTTGGGGCCTCAAACTCCCATAAACCATTCCGCGTTTTCGTCCAGTTACTAGTCAAACCAAATGTGAAGTCACTAATTGATGTCATTCCAGGCATAGGATGAAGGACCGCAGTACATGATTTCCATTAAGGCAGTCCCGACGGACGATAAGTCTGGCGCAGTCTGCGAGAGCAAGCCGGACCCAGCGCGAGAAGGTAGTCAACGGGCTGACGCTTTTCGGGCTTATTTTCATCCACATGTCGTTGGCGTTTCAGTTATCTCGGCGTCTACCTATGAGCCTCCATGGACCGAAGCGCTCTTGGCACGCTCCGAAGCGAGAATCGCGCCTTAAACACTACGCTGTGCTCACATTACAACATTCTACCACTATGTCACAGAAGTGAGCGATACGACTTTGCCACAGCTATCCACCCTTCGCCACTGGCACTGGGATAAGCACGCACGATTCAGACGCTGGCGGACGAAGCGCCGTCCAGACAGGTGCGGACGGAACAGCCACGGCCAGTGGGCAGAAGCTTTAACACGGTACACATGAAACAACGCCGGGCTTTGCGTCAGAGTCGGCGAACACGGCAGACCGAGCGCGCAAAACCTACGCTGCCGGAGACCAAAGGAGGACTGCCTATCGCCGTGTAACTAGTGATGAAGCAAAACGCCGTTGCTGCCTCGTCCAAAAATATAGAAAGAAGCGGTATGATAAAAATAAGGCTGCGCTGCGCATCATGTGAACACGCAGAGAAGTGCAAACAGCGGTGAGCTTAGCCGTTGCCTCGGTGGCTTTTCCACCCCGCCGCCCCCCGGCCCTCCCGCCTTTTCGGTGTCCTCCACTCGCGGGTCCCCTATTTCCCTGCGTTTACCGTCCGGTGTCTTAGCACGGGAGAAGACAGTGACAATCACGCGAGCCATGAATTAATAACGGACTCTCCTCCCAAGCTGAGGTCCATCCCCCTGCGACTGCAACTGTAGCAGTGGGTGCAGACCCCGAGAACGGGCCGGAAATGAGCATCCAGAATCACTGCATTCAACTTTTAAAACATGATCCTTCCGTTCTTCCGGACTCGTTTGCCGGACCGGAAGATGGAATGGTGCTTTGCTTATAGCTATCTCCCCCGAAAGACAAAGAACGCGGCAAAAACAGGGAAGGAAGGAGCAATGCCAGAAGAGCAAGCTTCGTATATCGGACGTTGGTGCGGGCGGCGCCTCTTTGAAAGCGATATCAGCAGCACGCCGTCACCTCTCGCAGAATGGACAACATGTTGCGCGACCGCTCAGTGGGGCGGCGTCGCAATGAAGACCAGTACGTTTTACAAATGGGTTTTACAAACAGTACGTTTTACAAAAGCAGTCCTAGGATCCAGCAAACAGCCGGGAAGGATTCAACCTTCCCGGCTATTTAACTCACTGTGAGGAGAATACGGGTAGATGATGCTCTGAGCCCTGTGGTCAGGGCCACCTAGACGTCACAGACTCCTCTTCTGGACTGCCCCTTTTGCCTTGCTACCGCTACAGAGGCGACGTTAGCTCACTTCATGCTAACTTGCACCGGACGTCGAGTTGCACGCAAGCGACACCTCAGCATTCCGGGCTACCTCCCCAGCCGACCACCAGACTCAAAAATCTGGATCCATGAGCCTCTACTCCGGGTCTTGTTGGCATTTATAGCGGACACTATCCTACGTGTGTACATATAACTCTTTTTTGCCGAAAGGCATGCTTGCGTGGTTAAAAAAATAAAAAAAAAACTGATTCGGGAGATCAGCGCAATCCACGATCCGCAAGCTATCAAAACACTGCCCGTGGCTGCGTACACATTGTCTGCTTCCGTCAGCGATGACTTCCGTCAGCGACAAGTTGCAGCGCGTCCCCTTCGTCGAAAGCTTCTTCCATCAACGTGTGTGGTACCATTCACATTTCCGTGGGCAGGATTCACTGGGCTTTCGGTGGCCTTGCGTGCATGAAAACTATCGGAGGCGAGGTAGCATGCATGCATTATAGCAATCTGAGTGCGCATTTTCAGTGCGTTCTGCATCTGCTTCGTATTCGCCATTGATTTTTTTCTGTATCCTTTTTAAAAGTAATAAATTGAAAGAAATTTGGCACACTTATCCTAATTGGAAGCTGCCGACTTGATTTGCCGTCAAAATTAACAACTGATAGCACAAGAAGCTACTGAAAGTTGGTTCTAATAGCGAAACTTGGGCGCTTCTCACAGGTGGATGAAACTAGTTAAAAATATGAGATGACCACAGATATATGAGATACCTGATATGATATTTCACAATACGGCTGCATGAAATGTTGCCTCTTTGAAAAAGCAAAAAGGCAGATGCGTAATATGCTCCTATGGTTTATTTGTAAGTCTGTGCGTACAGCTGGGGCTTATGAACTAGAGAACACGGTACTTTTCATCAAAAGAGAACAGCAGTCTAAGTATGTATATATAACTCTCTTATGCTTAGATTGTATATATGCAATCTAAGCAAATAACTTAGTAACAATCGGCTACGGTCTGCGGCGCCCCGTTTTACTCCGCTGACCAATAACAAGAGTACAGATGCCATCTTTTTAATGTTGGAGATTATCTGACGAGCCAGCGGCATCCAAAATTCTTGAGCTTACAATTTCTTTTGATTACCTTTTTTTAAGGTTACATGAAAATCTACAATGAAATGCTTTCTTTTTTTGTGATGAGGAATTCTGTTTGGTGGGCCTGAATCCGAGTGGAGCTTGATTAACTGCTGTTGGATTCGACCATACAAACTCGGCAGCTTGTAAAAGAAGCTCCAATTTCTCTTCGCAAATGAACAATGTTTACTCTCTTCTTCAATGCACTCATAAACAGAAGAGAAAATTTTGTTTCCAGCCTGCATTTACCGTCCTAAAAGTTTTTTTATTTAGTTATGCAACCAAAACACGTCGTTGCAGTGTGCCGAGTTTTCCACGTGAACAAAGCCTGTCTACACGGATTCATCGGGCACTGTAAACAGGCACCAGTATACGTTTGTGTGATTGAGCTCATGAACAGGGCCGCCACACCGACAGAACGCGAGAATAGCAGATAAGTCCACAGACTCACCATGACGGCCACGCGTGTGTTGGTGCCACGGTTCTCTTATCGCCTCGCAGTGCTAAATGCGTGTTTACAGGAGTAGGAGAAAAGTGAATGCAAGCGATTTTTCTTTAGTGTTGTCATCAGGAGGCCCTTTCGTGCCCGACCCGATCAGGCAAACAGAGCAGAGTGAATACGGCAGCGTACGAGTGACGACGATTACGGGGCCTGCCTGGCACTTGGGAATCTCGAATCGAGCCTTTGGGGTGCCACCGAGAAAGGATGCGGTTAAACAAACCAGAATAAGAGGAGAAACTGCAAAGGAGAAGGAACGACATTTATACGCCAACTGTTTTCCCAAAAGACAGATATCCGAAAGCGGCGTCGGCGAAGAGCCCCGATAAGTGCACGCAGACCTCGAGCGTGCGCTCTAGTGTGCAGGAATCCCCGGAACAACCGAGTGTGGAAGCGGAGGAGGGGGCGTATACTTACCCTTATGCTCTGAGCCGCCATCCCCGCATCCATTTCGAAGATTTAAGGTTTTCCTCAGCGCCGGCCGCATCGGCGTGTGCGATGGCTTGCAGGGCTCATTCTTTCCCTGTCGGCCTCTATTTCTCTCCGCTTGCGGCTTCCGCCCAGTTCTCGAGCCCTGTTGTTTTGTTAGGGCGATGCTTTCTGTAGCTGGCAATGCGGCCCCGCAATGCCGTAAAAAACTGCATTCCACGTTGGCGCTGCCGTCCCTCCTTCGCTGGGAACGATTGGTTGGGAGGTAGAAATGGACGCTTGTAGTTTGTGGATCACAGAGCACGTTTCGATGTCAGCTTTCAACATCCAACGGGATAAACCTCAGTTGATTTGATCATTCTGCTTGTCATATTCCCTAAATACAAGTAGGCATCCGTGCCGCAGGTCCGACACATTCTTTTTAACTGCTATTCTGTGCTTTTCGCTAACACAAGTACCGTAAAGTTTGGTAGTCTTTCCTTGGTTTCCGCGCAGTGCCTTTGTGTTAATGAACGAGAAGGTGATCGGTCGGGAAGAGATGAGGTATATTTTTATGAAAATACGAGGGGATTTTTTTCTTTCCTGTGCGAGCGCGGCTCTCTATAAAACGGGAGTGCGCTCTGAAGCTCGCACTATGCCCTGGATGCGCTTGCAGCGAGAGGTGACATACGATTTTCTCCGGTCAGCGTTGCAGATCATACTGGAAGGGCTTATTAATAAGCGAAAAAGAAGGTAAACCTCAAGGCGGCCATTCGTATAGTCCGAAGAAACTTGCAGCTCATCTCGACCTGGTTAGTAAGTAACAGAGTAGAAAACTTGTGCTTTCTCTCAGCACAACGTACGAGACCAGCCTCACTAATAGTCACATATACATAGCATGCTTCAGTGCGGTAAGTACTTAGTGGACACAATGCAGCCTATATTGTTCAAGTCTCAAGGTAAACCTCGTTGAAGGCGAGCGTTGAGACCGGCGCAGATCCGTTTTTCTTCGAAAATGCAGGTCCAGTTGATTTAACAATGCTTACTATTAGTATATACTTATAACAGACAATAATTAAGAGCTCGAAGGCCGTGCCTCTACCTACTGCATGCTCTTTACCCGTCAAGGCTAAAGCCATTCGTGGTACTACGTTCTGTTGTCTGCCATTTCTGCTTGACGGCAGTATATTTTACACCAAGTAAGTCTTATTTCTGATACCTTTGTAAGCAAGGTACGAGATCCTAGTGATGTCCTTAGAGATTCAAGGCCCATGAAAGACCATTGTTATTCTTTCGTAACACTTCTACTGTTTTAATTTCCTGTTTTTAGCCCGAAAACTACTTCACTAGCAATTCTGAAAAAGGAGAGATTTGTCTTTAGCCTCTCAGATACCTGCACAAATAAAATAAATTTTGCCCGCCGTGGTGGCTCAGTGGTTACGGCGCTCGGCTGCTGACCCGAAAGACGCGGTTTCGATCCCGGCCGCGGCGGCTGAATTTCGATGGAGGCGAAATTCTAGAGGCCCGTGTGCTGTGCGATGTCAGTGCGCGTTAAAGAACCCCAGGTGGTCAAAATTTCCGGAGCCCTTCACTACGGCGTCTCTCATAGCCTGAGTTGCTTTGGGACGTTAAACCCCAACAAACCAAACAAACCAAACCAAAATAAATTTTTCGTCGAGGTGGTTTTCCAACCTGCGGTTGCGCGAACAGATCAGCTTCTCTGGCCACTACACGAGAGCACTACACTCTCCCCGCAGCCGATCACGCCTCGAATTTAACTGCACAACTTTAGCACAGTTTATTCACCGTGGTCGCCTTCATCAACGTCCATCCGTGCTCAAAAAGCACTATTAGCCTCCCAAGCTGTAGTATCAGCAGGTGGACGTGGAGCCTCTGATACAGTCACGAAAGGAAAGAAAACGCGCATAACTGTCTCCCGGGCTCATTCACACTTTGAACTACCTGGCGCCAGTGGCAGAGAGATGTGCGCTGCATATATGCGTTGGCAGAAACGCTCACTCGAGCAAAACGCATTGGTGTCGACAACATTGTTGCAGAAGCGCGGCACATAATTAAGCGATAGCGCGCCGTCGTTCTTTGTGTAAATTGGCAATGACGATGAAAAAATTTAAAACTCCGTAGAATTAGATGCTTCCTGGGTCACTGGATACCTTAATCGCGTCTTGCATAAATTCTTGAATAAATTGTATGCAGCACTTTTTCAAGATCACGCCATTTATAATGTTTTACTAGTAGTGGTTTATTGAAAGCAAGATGTATAAACGGAAGCAAAGAATGTTGCCTGCCTCGGCAATTGCTATTTAATACCTTGAGCACCGGAGCTGTGGCCGGCGGAAATAAAAGAGCCAGGGAGAGGGAAGCGAGAAGTAAAGGGGAGAGCGATAAGGAGAAAGTCTAGAGGAGATCTATGCAGACGTTTTACAAAATACAATTACAAGACAAGTGTCTCCCACTCGCTCGCGAGAGTCCAGACACTTCTAAATTGTTGCGCCGAATCAGATATTGATTATGAGTCTGCCAGATGCCCTAATCATGAAAGTATATCAGCGAGCGAGCTGGCTCCAAACTGGCATCACTATGTAGCAGCCATGCAAACTGGCCGCCGCGAGTAGTTTATTGTGGACACGTACGTAAAAGCGAAAACAACACCGAAATAGACTCTGTTCTACCCAGAAGTAAAAAAAAAAAAAACTCTCTTCGATTATTTGCAATCTGCTACGAAGATCCTGCGGTGCGTAATGTTGACGCATTTGGAAACAAAATGTGTCGCTTAATTGCCTACCCCTTCAGCTTCCTCTGTCTTACAAAGCACCTTCTCGTTATAACATTTATGTTAAATGAAGGAGTCTCAAGCAGACACAAATAGCACAGATTACTGGAGTTCCGGAATTTATAGACTGACAGCGTGAATTTCAAGTATGTGGTTGTGCCAAAACTGCGCTCGCTGATTCTGTGCCGCCTACAGTAATTTGGCTCGTTAAGAAGCTGGAAGATTCAGCACGAATAGAAAACAAAATCACGGAAGTAGAGCCCGCAGAATGCTAAAAGCACGCAAAGCTCAAACCCTCGTTCAGTGCCTCCGACACGTCGCCAAACAGACACAGTGTAGACGGAGCTGCAACGCAAATCAAATGAGGAAGAAGGGAGAAGATCAGTCCCGTATTTTTCCGCCGTTTCACTCAACGTGACACGAAAATTTTCTGACAAGGCTTTATTATCATCCCATGCCATTTCAATGAGTGATTTATGCTTGCTCAAATGCAATAGGGATCGAAGAAGCAAAGCGTGAAAGAAAGAGAAGAAAGAACTTCAAAGCTTAAAGTGGGAAAGCACCAGCCACGCCTGCGGGAATAAATAAGAAAGGTGCTTTTCTTTGTTTCTTGAGCTATGCTGGTAGAAGGTAGAAAAATTTGCTCACGCTGCTTGGGAATTCCATCAGTTATGCAAATGCACTCAAGCCAGGTTATACCCGCGCCTAACGGAAGCAAAGCGACTATCGACACGTAGTGGCTGCTTCTCCTTCCCCACCTCTTTCTTCTGTTCGTACGCTTCTTCCAAGAGACACTTCCTCACAAACAGGGCTGCTTTCATGCATACAAAATGCGTGGACCCAAAAGGAGAGTCCAGGAGAAGGTGACTGGGACGGGAGCACAAAGGAGGCCACCGGTGTGTCCGCTCAAAGGAGGGGAAAAATGATGAAACGGAAGAAAAAAAAAGGAAACACGATCTCCGACAGGGGTAACCCTTCCGGAAGTGATTGCAAACACAGAAAGCTTTTCAGCTTTTTATATTAGAGCAGCGCGGATGAATAACAACGAGCTAAACTACTATTGAATTGAGGGAAGTTTAAAAGTTCATAAAAGCACCTTCCAATCGATCAAGTGGCAGGAATCAGTGCCAGCCGAGTCGAAGCTGGTCTGGAGCCAGCAGAGAAGCGTCACAGGAAGAGGGGTGCCGTGTAGCTTCGGCCGCTGCTCGTTTCAAGAGGGAGGCTGCAAGAGTACAGCAGGGTGTCGTCCCGTTCGCTCCTATGAACGCAGCCGTAAGCAATATGCAAAACACGCTCATTCATGGCGGGCCTCCACACACATCATAGAGAGGAAGGGGAATGGAAATGCCCCAGCCGGAAAGTCGAGAGGGCCCAAGGACTAGCCAGACGGTTTCGCCTTTTGAAATGAGCCTCTTGACTGACACTCCGGAGGTCTCCTTGAGAGCAGCTCGGAGCCGCAATATAAACGGGCCGGTGGCGGAGCTGCTTAAAGACGATATTTCTCGGTGCGCCGCAAAAAAGAAAAGAAATCTCGCAGCCATTGACTAGAGTAAACGCCGGCCCTTTCTAATCTTGTTCTGCCCAGTTTATTCCTTTTTTTATGTGTACAGGACGACAGCGCTGTCCCGTCGCCACGACTGTCACAGCTGGAAGTGATTCACTGTCTGCCTGCACGGCAGCACCCGTTGTCTTGACCCCAGCGTCGCGTTTGTTCCCAAAGTGTCCAGCACTGCACTTGCGGTAAGCCATGGCACGCATTCCTTTCTGCATCTTTTCAGATGCCTACGGCACCTGAATGGACATTATTGAGAGAGGAACACATGAAAATATCATGCACGTAGCAATGCGCAACGTGAAAACGCAATCTAATGAGTACAAACAATGACATTTAACAACGTATAAACAAAAAAGTAGGTACAAATGCAACAAAGAAGGGAGAAAGAAAAACATTTTACAACGCATTTACAGAGATGTGGATAATAAGACTGCAGATGTCTCAGTATGTAAATGAAGACCACAGGAAAAAAGGTTACATGACACTTAATTAAACAAAATTTTTATTAAAGCATTGCGAAGAAGATGGGGGTGCGCGAAAGATCTCTTCCAGTGAGTTGTTCTAATCGTGAACGGTTCTAGGAGAAAAGAAAAAAATATAAAATATCTATACGCAGGTACGATCGAGTGTTATATGTTTCTTTCCGTAGACCCGTTGCACCTGTAAAGATATTGCGGAGTAGTTATAAACGAATGTATTTCCATCTCTCTTGTAGAAGGGGCCATCCCAGACGTATTCTTACTTCAGAGGAGTTTGGGGTGAAGTTATAGTTTGAGGAGACAAAGTGTGCTTCACGCTTTTTACGTGCCCTAATTCTGTAAGGCATACTTTGGTTTCAGGGTCGCAAGTTGAGCATCCGTATTCTAAGACTGTGCGCACAGTAGAAAGTAAAATGATTCTTTTCATAGAGGAGGAACTTTCCTAAAATTTCGTTTTAGGAAGATAAGAACTCGGCCCGCCTTGGCCGCTATAAAGCACATGATCCTTCAGGAAAAGTGAATTTTATAAAGAACACCTAGGTATTTGTAACTTGGCCCTATTGACAGGTTTTCGCCATCGAGAGATTATCCGGCATGAATAAGACGACGTTTGTTAGTACAGTGGATAATATTGCATTTGGCAAAATCCAATGTCATATTCCACGTTCTGCACCGCAGAAATATAGTCAAAGTCCCTGTATAACTAAACATCACCATTTAAGCAATTAATATCACCGTAAAAACAACAGCTATCAGCGTACAATCTGAGACGACTAGATACTTGCTTACATATATCAATAACAAATTTAAAAAAAAAGACGTCTTAAGACAGATCAGTGAGGACACCTGAGAACACTTTTTTAAGCGATGGGCTCGCTCCAATAAGTATAACGAACAGTTTTTAGCTCGAAAGGTCAGCCTCAATCTACAGCTAAGGAACAGCAGGAATATTAAGTACAGTCAATTTCGCCGGAAATAAATTATGCGGTGTAGAGTCAAACGTCTTCAGGAACTATAAAACATACTCGTGAAGGACATGAGAGCGCAAAACGGGGACACGGACGAGGAAGGGAACAGGACGAGCGCTGCTCTTTCAACAGGATTTATTCAGGGAAGAACGTTTAAATAGCCTTTGCCCTTATCCATGCTCTTGATCGCAGACAATCACCTCTCACAGATACGCATCAAGAAACAGCATTTCACTGTGGCGAAGAACAACTGACGTGTCACTAATACAACTATCACCTCGCTTCTTGATATAGAAGGCTTCCACAAGCTCACGTTCTGTCCTACCTCGGCTTTTCAATAGCACTTTGCAGTCAGATAGTCGAGGCTTGCAGGCTGTACGCTTCTCTTTCGAACAGGCTTGGCAGTGGTCTGGAAGATGTCCTCTCTTGTTTAATGAATTCTTGTGTTCAAGCAGGCGCTCATTAAGACAACGTCCGGTTTGGCCAACGTACACCTTGCAGCATGTAAGCGGGAACTCGTAGACTACTGCTTTCTTGCAGCCAACATGTGGCATTCGGTGTCTGATGGTGCACTCTTGTACTTTTTTTCTTCCAATGCGTGAACAGATTCCGGCGAGTTTTCGCGGCGCTGAAAATACCACATCGACGCCATACTTATTGGCCACCTTCTTGAGGTTATGAGAAGTGTGGTGTACGTAAGGTACAACTTCCGGCCTTGCCTGCTTTTTATCTTGAGGTCGGTTGTTTTCCTTGCTGCCCTTCAGCTTTTTCAGCAAGGACTGCGCCACGGAGAGAACCAGGGAAGCCGGGAAGCCTGGTTTCTGCAGCCTGGACACCTGGGAAGCAAAGCTTGCGTGCATGGCATGGTGGCAAGACTTCTTTAGTGCGGAAGCTAAGCACTGAGAAGCGATAGACTTCTTAACGGTCTTAACGGCCTTCCTCGTCCGTGTCCCCGTTTTGCGCTCTCATGTCTTTCACGAATATGCACCAACAAGCCCAGCTTCAAGTACTTCTTATAAAGCATACAATGAACTTGTTTACAGATATTAGCTTACACAGATATATCATGGGAAAACTAAACTAGTCGAGTGTCGTAGGAAATCCTCCTTCGGAAACCATGTTGCATTTGGCGAAAAAAAAATGTTTTCTTGGGAGATAGCCGTCAAACTGGAATATATAATTTTGTTCTAGCGCCTTTCATGAAACATCGGAAAGGTGATTACGTCGTGCAGCGTCTTGGTCACTTGGCGCCGAGCTTTTAGGCGCTTGTACTTGGAGGAACCTATCACAGGAAGACGGAGTACCTGTAAAGGAGAAAGTAATTCGCGAAAGCAACAAAACACAACATTGGTTGAAGCGAAGCGCTGCCACTTCAGATGGGACTGCAACAACATAGCCGCTTGTCGCAAAAGGTAAAAACAGCGCTGAAAAGGTGTGGGAAAGTTATGGAACAGTAATGTAAAACAAATAGGATAGATTCGTCGGGAGGACAATGAAGGGCTTGGGTGGGGTAGCGTGCGACGATACTAGGCGTCGTGAAAGTTTTTGGCCGTCGGTGCATCCAAAGCGGCCAGCCCAGGAGCGTGTAATTTTTGCACAGTTACAAAGGTCCGGCTAGACGCGTTTGTAGAACACGGCCTATGCTAAGGAACGCAGGTGGCGAACTGGAGAGCCGAAAATGTATTACTGCTATAACACAATTACTTTGTTTATTTTGTATACCATGCGTTCAATACAAATGATCGCACAATAAATGCAAAACGAGATAAAGGGGAAGAGAATTTGGCATAAAATGGTTCGTTTGAGCCTCATGAAACAACTAAGTGCCTCTGGAGGGCAGTTGGCCTAAAAATATTTCCAATGGTACTTCGCTTAGGCGGAAAACACAGGAGAAACCGGTCCAATGCACGCATGTGCCTACTGATTTCAAGAGGCTTAAGAGTCTGAACACAGTACGGGCAACATGCTAGGTGAATTCCGGCGGGGGAACTTTCAGACTAATGTTTTTGCAAAAGGCGTGCCCGTAATTGACTTACTGAACTGTTGCGAACATGAAGGGGTCATCCACGAAAGCATCACAAAGATGCCGGCCTACTGCCCAGTCTTTGAATGCAAAAAGCTATTACAATAATTATTGGGCCGCAAGTACATAACTATAAAAAGAGCATAAAGGCAAACCCTGCCACATATTGAAGTGTAGCATCCATTGAAAACAAAGTACTTTAATTTTCTCTTTCAGCCTTTCATTTAGCTGTATTAATGCGCTATGCGTTTGGGTGCCAGGAGACAGTATGCTTCCGAAAAACTTGCGCTCAATGCGCAAAAAAAAGCATTGAAGCAATACACCAGATGATAGAGCTCTAAAAATTAAAAAAAAAACTCACGTTTGCGCTGAAAAGGGAAATGTACACCAGTTTTCAAGCTCTTAAAATTAAAATACATCGGTCAATTGGCTTTTGTATGGTGCAGAAAAAGACAGCTACCCCATGCACGCAATGAAAACGCTGCTAGGCGCCAGATACAGGAGCTCCTCGATTTCTTGCGAGCGTATATATTAAGAAATGCAGCACCTTCAGTTCCGCCGCGGCGCAGTGGCTCAGTGGTTACTCGGCTGCTGACCCGAAAGACGCGGGTTCGATCCCGACCGCGGCGGCCGAATTTAGATGGAGGCGAAATTCTAGAGGCTCGTGTACTGTGCGATGTCAGTGCACGTTAAAGAACCCCAGGTGGTCGAAGTTTCCGGAGCCCTTCACTGCGGCGTCCCTCATAGCCTGAGTCGCTTCCTTCTTCCTCTCCAACTCCATTCTTCTCCCCAAACGGCCACGCCGTTAAGACTAGCCGATGGTAAGGCCTGTCTCGAATGAGGGAATGAAAAGAAGCCGCACGGAAGCTTGCAGAGAGCGCTGGTCTGGGTGCGGAAGTGGCGCCAATTCCTCGTCAGACGTGTGCTTCGGCTCCCTCTGTCCCACAATGTGGGCGTGGCGTGTGCAAACGAAAAATTCTCGGGGTTTCCGAAAGCAATATCCGGGCGTCTTTTACGAGGCCCAAATAAAATGATGCCACCCAGGGCGATTTTTTCAGAGAGATTTAAAACATAAGCGGTCAGCGGGAAATAGCCACTCTGCTGTAATTTTTAATACGGCGACTGCTTTAAGCGTCCTGATGGATTCATACGAAATAACAAAATTAGAAGATTAGGCTATTAAGGCGCGACTCATGCATCCAGAATTTTCATACGGAGTCAACTTCTACGTTAAAACATAGTCCGAAGTTTTCTTTTTTGCACATTGATTCATTTGGTTAGTATGCTGCTCAGATGTGGTAATAACACTTTTGATTAGTCTGCGTGACAGCGTGGATCTTGGATAAAGAAGAAATTTAGAACAACGACATCGACGTTTGGGGTGCGAAAGATAGTTCTGAACAGTATGAAAACATAGAATCAAATGCAGCCTCCTTTACAATAATCTAAGCGAGAGGTGTCGGTTGTAGCAGCGCCGCTGTGCTGTTGAGCAAACACGGGGTTTTCAGTTCGATCCTAGCAAAATACAAAAAAAACGTCGCGTGCTCTGAGATTTTGCAACAATGTAGGCAGTCGAAGGTGATCAATTACGGAGGCTTTGAAGTCGGATACGGTGCAGGGGAAGTGTTACCTCTTCAGGTGAAAATACTATGGCTGCTAAAGTACAGCGGGTCTCCCAAATGAATGGAGCGCTATGCCCTTTCGCAATATGAAAAAGAAAGCAGAACTTTTTAAAATGATTTGTTCACATGGCCTTTCTCCTTGCCGAAGCGTAAATGTCAAGGCTATCATCAAGAAAAATAAATCAACTTAAGTAACCTGCTCTTAGCTCCCGGTGCTTACCTTTGAGAATCTTAAAAAAGCATTCACAGAAGTCTTTAGAGCAGACACATACCCATTACAAACCACTGTTGCTCCTTCAGTGATACCATGCTCGCCATAGCCAAAGTCAGCAGCCGCACTTTTGTTGGCAGGCTCTATTTTTCGATTACCTCTATTGTTTTCTTGGTACTTTTGTCTTGATGTGGTGCGAGTACTACTGCGTAGTGGTGATTAATCTTCGAAATATTACCTTGAGAAAGGAGATGCTGTAGAGGAGAGCTTGTCCCGTCTTGATTTTCCTCTTCCTCACATGAGCTTGCACCTTGTCCTTACAAATATTGGGCAGTGCTCTAGGAAAAGCTTGAAGGTATTTGCGGCGCTAGAGAGTTCCAGTAGTAGTAGCGGTTTTACTATTGCCTGAAGTACAAAAAGGAAAGAAAAGCTTTTCCTAGCCGCGGCAATTGCTGTATAATATCTTACACCACCACCACCTATTCACCAAAGTTTTAAAGGAACAGCAAGAGGACAGCAGGGATAAGTACAGAGTGGAGCGATAGTAAGAAAGGAGAGGGGGGTCGTTATATTCTATTTATAATATCTACAAATATAGCATAAGCTAAACAATTCGAAGAAGGCACAGCCATCTTTTCAGAGAATTGCTGTTCACGGAGCATCGTAGGTATTGATGGGGTGTTGTCGGAAGTAAGTAAATGGATTTCTCAGGAATCTTCTTGTCAGAAGTAAGTAAACGGATTTCTCAGGGATCTTCCAAGAGCGCACCAACTTCGTGAAGTGCTTTGCACAGCATCGGTAATTACTTATTTATGCCTGCTCATCTAGCGCCTTGCCGCCGCGGTGGCTCAGCGGTTATGGTGCTCGGCTGCTGACCCAAAAGACGCGGGTTCGATCCCGGCCGCGGCGGCTGGAATTTCTTTGAAAGAGAAATTCTAGAGGCCCGTGTACTGTGCGATGTCAGTGCACGTTAAATAACCCCAGGTGGTCGAAATTTCCGGAACCCTCCACTACGGCGTCTCTCATAGCCTTAGTCGCTTTGGGACGTTAAACCCCATAAACCCTAAACCATCATCTAGCGCCTTCGTAGAATAGTTTCATTCATGTTGTTTGCCGCTTGTCGTCTCGGGCAACAAAGCAAGCGACATAACCAAGTTGTCAGTCATCCTTACTACGTTTTGAAATGAAATGTGAAAAAAAAATGAATACAGTTTCAAAAGAAAACCACAAAGTCGGTTCTCAAAGACAATACGCCCAAAACACCCTTTATTTGGAAGCAGCACCGTTGAAAATGAGGCGCGCGCACACGCTCAAGTCGAGATAGCAGCGATTCAGAAAACGATGCACGAAGAAAATGAAATCAGAAAACAACGAATACGCAAGCATCAGCTCGAAACAGGGAGCATGTGAACGAGCTTCAGAGTGTGCGTTTGTCAAGAGCGGCTTCGCGGAGAGCGGAGGAGCGCCACGCACATGCCGGTGCATGCGCCGCACCGGATTAGTCCGGGCTGTGGCGACGCGTGGCGGCGGCCGGCTGCAGGTTGGGCCGACGAAGATAAGGGAATCCAACCGCAAAAGCTTGTCGTTACCGCGCTCACGAGTGGCTGGATTACGCTTCCATTGTTATTGTTTAGTTTTCTTCTATTTCTTCCCTTGTTTCACGGAAGGGAACAGCATGTTGTGCCTTCTGCAGCTTCCCTGTCATCCTTCGGGCCCGATTTGTTGTCTTCGCCATGTGTTTTGTACGCTTGCGCGCGTAATGTTTTGGTAGTTGCTCGAGTGTGGTTCACACCGCTGAGTTGCCGAGACACGGACGCGTTAAAAGATTCACAGGGAGGCTCGCGGAGAATGGCGAGTGTGCCGAGGGAGATGTAAGTGGAAGCGCAGGTGTCTTCTCTTCCTCTGCATCCCCGCTCCTCTGTTTTTGGGTAAACCAGCTACGCGCGCTTGGCGCCGCGTTTTGTCTTTCTGCTCTTCTGGGCCCGTTTCGCCCTTTGTTCTTTCCAGAGCTGGAATGGCCCCTGGGGTAAACAGAAAAAAATAAAGAGAAAGAAGGTTAGAACCAACCCAGGATGCGAGCTGAACGAAACAAGGGTCTTTGCAACTTCCCAAACTGTTCCCTAACAAGAGGCAAGTGTTTTATTTGAAGTGAGAACCGTGGATCAATTGCTTCGACACCTGAATTTTAAACTAAGCGAAGGAGTCGCAGCGGAGTGCCCCGGATTTGACGAAAGCTGATTTCTCAGTCGGCGGTTTGCTATATGAATAGGTTTTTAATTAAAATGGAAGTTGACCTGTGATGATATATTAGCGAATTCTAAATATAGGCGCTAATTTCAGCAACAATGGATGTTTCATATTCTAGAAAACGGATAAATAAATTTCGGTGTGGACATAATCGGCCAGTTTCGCAGGTAACGTGCGGTGCATCGTCACAGTTTGACGAGGATAACAGCGGCTAGGTAGCATCTCCATTATCATTAATATTTATTTATTTATTATTTATTATCGATACCCTCAAGGCCAAAGGCATTTCAGAGGGGAGTGGTTACAAATTACAGAAAGAGAACAAAAACAAAAATTCAACATACAAGCGTCATGTTCCTGGTTATACAATTCAGTAAAAGAAGTAAGCATAATATGTAAGTGCAAGGTAAGAGAACAAACAAAGGAAACTAAAGTAAACAAAGGAAATGGAAAATAATAAGTACATTTGTTGTGAGCCTTAGTATACAATGTTAGCTAAATTGTTACGGAAGCGCAGGGTGTCTTGAATGCAGGCTGTCGATCCGGGAAGGTGGTTCCAATCTGCTGATGTACGGGGAATGAACGACTGAGAACAAGCTTTTGTTTCGTGCGACGTTATACCGACCTTGTGAACGTGATCTAGCCGTGGAGAGATGAAAGACGGAGGAGATATCAATTCATCGCGTAGATTGGGGCAGTTGTAAAAAATGTTATGAAATAAACATAACCGTGTAAATTTTCGACGGGAGGCTAAGGGTGGGAGGTTGAGCGTATTTTTCATGGAGGTGACACTTGCAGTACGATTGAAGTTAAGTAGGATGAAACGGGCGGCGTTATTGTGTACAAGCTCGAGTGCATTAATTGAATTTGCGTAGCTGGGGTCCCAAATTGCAGATGCGTATTCTAGTTTACTACGGACAAGGGTTTTATATAACATGAGTTTTAGGGAGGTAGGGGAATTGGAGAAATTCCGGCGTAGGTAGCCTAGCATGCTGTTAGCGTTGTTAATTATGACGTTAATATGGAGCGACCAATTCAGAGTGGAAGATATATGAACTCCGAGGTAGCGATATGACGTGACGGCCTCCAGTATGGTATTATTTAGACAATATGTACCTGTAGTAGATGATGTGCGGGAGACACGTAAAACTTTGCATTTAGAAGAATTAAGTTCCATTAACCATAAGTTGCACCATGCAGATAAAGCAGATAGATCATTCTGTAGAGCGCATACGTCGTTACTGTCGTTAATTTCGCGAAAAAATACGCAGTCATCAGCGAATAAGTGTATGCTCGAGGTTACGCAAAAAGGTAGGTCATTAATATAAATAAGAAATAAAAGAGAGCCTAAGACGGATCCCTGTGGCACTCCAGAATGGACGGGGGTTGATGGAGAGGTGGCATTGTTAGCAGTTACGAACTGAGTGCGGTTGCAAAGTAAATATTCGAGCCAGGAAAAAAGCCTCGGATCAAGGTTTAGTTTGCTTAGCTTAAAAAGTAGTAATTTGTGGCATACCTTTTCGAAGGCTTTTGCGAAGTCGAGGAAGACGCAGTCAGCTATTGAGCGGCGATCAAGGATGAGATTAAGTTTATGCGTGAATGATGCTAACCGAGTTTCGCAAGACAGTCGCTTACGAAAACCATGCTGCATGTCTGTAAAAAATGAATTTGACTCCAGGAAGTTCGCGATACCTGTGTATAATATGTGCTCCAATAGTTTACATGGAATACTTGTCAAAGATATGGGACGGTAGTTAAGGGGTGAATTCTTGTTACCTGATTTATGGATTGGGACCACCTTCCCAACCGTCCAGTCAGCAGGCAGAGCACCGGTGTCGAGGGACTGTTGAAATATCTTGCAAAGCAGCAATGAACGGTAAGTTTGAGAACCCTTAAGAAATTTCGCGTTGATTAAGTCAGTACCTGGACTGGAGCATGGTTTAAGGGATTCAATAATCTTCTCAATACCACATGCTTCGATACAAATGGGATCCATAGTTATGTAGTTGTAAGTCTGCGCTTGTGGAAAAATGGTGTTAGTACAATGAACAAAGTTATTACAGAATGTGGAGTTCAGTACCCGATATGGCTGGGCATTCTGTATCTGGGATGGCAAGGCCATTCTCGTCTTATAAGTTAATGGTATCGCTGTGGCTGGGGTTGACAATGCGCCAGAACTTGTTAGGATCAGTGAAAAGAATGCTAGGAAGTGTGTTGTGAAGAAAATTATTTTTTGTGCTTTTAAGTGCAGTTACGTAAACGTCGTTAGCTTCGCGGTACGCCTCCCATTTTGCGTTACTACCAGACCTTTTCGCAACTCGGTAAAAACGTTTTTTTTCGATTGGATAATCGTTTAAGATAGAAGTTGTACCACGGGGCTCTCGAGTGGGAACAGATTGTCCGTAATGGTATGTATGTATCTGTTAGTTCTTTAACCTTGGTAACGAATAGATTCCAGTTAGTATCGACAGAGCGGTCATCAAACCCGTTGCAATAATAATCGAGAAAGTCGGCGAGTTCCCTGTTAATGGCCTGAAAATCAGCTTTTTTATAGTCGCGGATGTGTTTAGAAATCTTCTCAGCTGGGGGAGTAACAATGCAAATGTCAAATGAGAGCGGTAGATGGTCGCTGAGACCAGGTAAGTAAGTGATTGCTGAGGCCATATCGGGATGAGTAGTCAGTATTAAGTCCAGCGTGTTTGCAGTGGCATTAGTAATTCTTGTCGGTTGAGAGACTAGTTGGGAAAAGGAAAAAGTGGAACAAAGGTTTAAGAAATCGGTGCTTAAGTTAGAAGAAGGGTTCTGAACTGGGGTATCAAAAGACCAAGATATGTTAGGAAGATTGAAGTCGCCAAGTAAGAAAACAGGCGCCAGGGGGTGTCGTGTGCAAACAGCATTTATGGCATCGTGCAGATCATCGAGGAAGTTAGCAGAGTGACTGGGAGGACGGTAGCATACCCCGAAAACAATTTTTGAGTGTCCAAGTTCCACGCATGCCCAGACAATCTCGAGATCTGTTGTGATGTTAATAGCGTAAGACCGGAGTGTTTTACAAATGGCAAGTAATGCGCCACCACCCTGACGTGACGTGCGATAAAAAGTGTGTCGGGATGAGTTGTGGAAAATTTCGGTGTTACGAATGTTAGAATGAAGCCATGTTTCAGTAAGTGCAATAATACCTGCGTTACACGTGTCAGCTGCGGAATGAAATGCATCGCGTTTGTTTACGATACTTCTTACATTAGCGAAAAGAACAGATGTGCGTGGTGAAGGCGACGACTGCCCACGTGCCCTCTCGTGATGCTACAGGGCGTTTTCGGTGTTTTGGGCATTTGATGAAGGCGACCGCGGTGTGTCCTCTTCGGGTACTTCGGTGGGAAATTCCTTTATCAGTTCGACGTTGTTTGTCACGCTGTCGTACATGTAGTACTTATTGTTAACGTAGAGTTTGTTGTGACGAAGCTGGAACTTTGGTGACTGAGGCAGGCTTTTAGCGAAATTAGTAAGTTGCTGGCGCGCGTTACGGGTTGCTGGAGAAAAATCATCTGATACAGAAATGTTGTTAGTTTTAAGTTTAGCTCGACATGCTAGTATTCTGCCACGGTCTTTAAATGAGCCGAACCGGATAACTACAGGCCGACATTTCTCATGTGAAAACGTACCTATCCTGTGGGCGCGCTCAATGACCGGTTGATCAAAATCAATGCCCAAGGAAGTTGAAAATGCAGTGATAACTTTTTGTTCAGTCTGTTCCCAGGTTTCACGTGCGTCGGGTATACCGCGTAAGATTAAATTGTTCCGTCGTGAACGGTCTTCAAGGTCATCTATACGAGCCTGTAATTCATACTGTCGCGAAGTCAGCTGTTCGACAGTATCTTGAGTTGCGGCGACGTCGAGTTCTAGGGTTTCCAGAGTTTTGCATCTGCTTTCAATCAGTTCCAAACGGTTGAACACATCAAGCAACTTAGTTTCGAGGACTGCCTGGCTTGATTTGATTGTGTTAACGTCTGCACTCAGTTTAGTTTGGCCAGTCGTGAGTTAAGACGTTTTTTTGTCAATGTCTTTAAGTAATTTAATTATCTCATTCATTTGCTGAGAACCGCGTTCCGGATCAGTAGAGGCAGAGGCGGTACGTGTGTTGGGACCAGGGTTGGACTCGACGTCGCCGCAGCATAGCAACAGATATGCAAAGTCAAAGCAACCGCGGGCAACAGCACAAAACACCCTTGGGCAAGGGAGCGAAACAAGGAATCTGTTATCGTTTTTCTTAGCGAAAAGAGAGTGCCGGTTACACACCTGGGGTGCGAAGAACAGATGCGTGTTAGCCATGCTGGCGCAATGGCTGCTCCCTTGCCCACTCAGTATGGTAATCACAGCGTCCGTTTCGGCATAGATGTCATCAGTTTGAATCGATGACCGGGAACAATTTTAAATGCAGTTTTCTCGTCATAAGTATACATTCTTCCCCTCCGGACAAACATTAACGTAACCTGAAGGATTCATAGAACCAATTTTACCTGGAACGACAAACAGGTAGAGTTGTTTTTAGTGTTCTGTTAAGCAAACGGCATGCATGGTGCCTGACACATGGGCCATATGTCACACAACCCATGCATTTAGGTCTCGATGCTCACTGCCTCGGAGGTAGTGTCTCTTAGATTCCGTACAATATTATCGGTGTAAGCGGGCAAGTAAAAATACGCGTATAGATTATATATGTGTTTTCGCACTTCTTCTCACTACTAGAGGCGATCTATCCACAGCATCACCAAACTGCAAAGCGTACCGCGCGGAGCATGACACTGCACAACACAGGTGAGCCTGATGATTACGTGGAAAATGCTGAGAAAGCTTAACTGTCTTTTATGGGCGCAGAAGCTTTCTGGTGCGTTGTGGTGTAAGTTGAGATTTATTCAATTATTCTCCCTGACAATGACAAACAGTCGCTTCCAATAACCCTCTCGGGCACTTCACTTTGCCCATATGCTGAACGAACTCTTTAATGCTGCAGCAAAGAAGGCCCATTGCACGAACTAAAGCAGGAAATCGCAGGCTAAAAAATGCAATTAAGTGCTCCGTCCAAAGGACGTCTGTTTTTGGCTGGTAAAACGCGTCATGTTATTGTCGTTACACACAAAAAGCAAGACATAACTGTATGCCAGCTTCGATGGGGCGAAATTTTGTTTCAATATTTAATCTAAGTCTCTTGGCTGGTTAGATGGTTTGGTTTGGTTTATGGGGTTTAACGTCCCAAAGCGACTAAGGCTGTGAGAGACGCCGTAGTGGAGGGCTCCGGAAATTTCGACCACCTGGAGAAACATTGTGTGAGGGGGGGGGGGGGGGGGGGGGGCAGGTTTTATGTTTGCAACGCCACATCGAGTTGCCCCGATGCCAAGGCTTCTCTGCGTCCGGAATTACCACAAGATCGCCATGGCTAATGAACTCTTTTGCATAAATGGAGACACCAATGCTAAAAATGCATAAACCTGACAGGAAAAACTGCATCGTCCAGAGTGTTGAAAAGTGCTGTGTGGCCGTACAACACGGGCTTAAATCTTGAAGCACCAACAAGCAAAGCGGGAAGCCACAGCATTTGTGCAATGGTTTGGATTGGCCGACAGACAATGCACGCGGTGTGATTCGCACAGGCACAGAAGTGTGTCTGCGCTAGCGTGATTAGTAACCGTCGCAAGCTGTTCCTATATCCCGGTGTATACGCCACTCAGGCGAAGAGGAACCCTTAAAATGTGTACTTCCTCTCCCCTTTTCACTCACTTCCTCACTGCGTGGTTTTCGTGCATGAAAATAAGGCTTCGCCTTTCCTTTTTTTCCATTCCCGATAATCCTACAATAATTCCTACAATAATCTCCCATTCCCAATATCCTTAGAAATACACGTGGCACGCAGGTTTCAAGTAAGTCACAGGATCCCACTAAGTTACTTTTGTGACCTAGGCTTCGAAATGATATCACAGTGCCTCCCCAAAATTGTTCGTACCACATTTGCGTGCCTAATATAAATGAAAAGACAAAGCCGAAATAGGCATAGAAAAAAAAGACGGTGTGCGCTTGCTTAAATATTTCCATACTCTGCATTGTTCTTGCCATCGCGGCTGTGTGCAAAGAGTATTGCCCTTCAAGCATCGCAGGTACAAAAGCAGTGTTCGTTGAACTGTGCGAAAGGTAGAAAGTAGAAACACCTTCACAGGGAGATTGCAGATTCCCGTTCTTGCACCTTTTTTCGTTTGTACTTCTTGTTTGTGAAGACATATGCCATTGTTTTCCAAGAAGTGCCACGCACGGACGATTAAACACGCGAAGAAGTGCCGCGAAGCTCGCGCTCTGTCACTGCCCGCACGCTACACCGCGGCGGCTGGTGCTTCCTCGCCGGCCATGATTCATTAACGAGGCTCTGCAGCGCAGCGCCGAGTTGCTGGCGCTAATGGTTATGGGGTATTAATTATAATGGCTTGTACGCGGCCACGAGATGTGGCGCAGTATTTTTCTGCTGTGTGTTCGGGTTCCAGGCTACGTGCCTCGGCTCGGCCGAGCAGAGGAAGCGACACGTTGCTCGTTGTGCATCGTCTGCGCTCGTGCACGATGGCCCCCGGCTGATAAGGCCCCGGGTCTGGCCCCGGGAGCCAAATTGAGTTCGCTCTTCAGACGAGCGGCCGCAGAAGCAACACATGCATGGCAGGGGGCGTTGCTACCGCTCTGCAAATAGAACTAATCACTCTGGCCTCTTTCCTTTGTTTTAAAAAGAAAAAAAGAAGAGTAGAACAGCTGAGGACGAAGACAGCGCGACGCTTTGCTGTCTCGGAGGTAAAACGAAGCACAGCAGAAAAGCTGTTCCACTCTCATCAACGATCGAGCTAATTAGTGTTGTTGAACTCGAGTGCAGCTCGTCTTGTTTTTCGTATACAATGGCAAAGAGAAGTGAATGCCTGCCAAGCGCAGAAATGATCCGGGCTTGCATTGAGTAACCTTTTTTTTTCGTCTTAGTTTCGAAGACTCTCTCTCAGCGTATGAGCGCTTACGGAAAGCCCAATTGTAGTGCGCGTGTTGGTAGGTAGTGCGGCAAGCTCGAAAAGCTGAGTAACTCTGAAGCCTGGCGTCAGTAAGCCTCGTTCAGACGATAGCGAATAAGTGTATATCATGAGGCTGCAGTTCATGGTTCATCCAATTCTCTCATAACAACTGTTTTTGAACAGGCCGTGAACCGTCCGGCGTTCAGGTTTCATAAAAATCGGCCGCTTACGTTTTTCGACGGCTTGTATTAGAAAAAAATGGCTGAGGCTTAGCTAAGGTTAAGCCTAGTCAGATGCGAAGCATATTGATGGCTAGGCTTGGTAAAGTTCCTCGCTTTGTTCTTCAGCTGTTGTAGAACGTTGTCGCCGAGCCGCATATTGAGCACGCCGCTTAGCCAGACGTTCATCCCGCTCTTCATCGGTCTCTGTGGCACGCTGAAGCTTTCGCTTCTCGTTCAAATCAGCCCTGCTTCTAGGCGGCATCCCAACACCTGGCCGCCTCGTAAGTGCACGGAGAGCGAGGCAAGCTCAGCTTTATACCGCTGCTGTAGCGTCACGTGGTCAACTGCAGCGCCTCTGATGTGGAGCCTCCACCGCCGCGGCCGACCGCGCGAGCCGGCAGCCCATCATCATCATCATAAAAACGTTTATTTCCACCGAAATGAGACTCCTTTTTGGACCCCCCGGCACGCAGGCCTAACGGAGCCCTACTTAGGAGCCTCGCAAACTAAGGTCTGATCTCTCCTCTGCTGTGACGTCATGTTGTCACGTGGTGTCACGTGGTCATGCTAAAGGTCAATGGTAGCTCCACCGCCGCGCTCGACGGGCTGTAGTGTAGCTCTAGTAATATGCTTCGCATAAAAAAAAACCACGGCACTATTACGAGCGTGTGACGGGAATGTTTTAGCGTTAGCTGTTGTGTGAGAGCAATCAATTATTATTGTGTTCTGGCTTAAACTTCTCCGCTCCTATCCAATGATAGAATGCAGGTACAGCAACAGGCATCTCCTTGCGCACCGTGCCCCTTCTGCGGAGTCTCTTTGGCTTTCTTAGCATGTATGCCGGGCCGTAGCCGGCCGCGATATCGTCTTAGTGTGCTTTAAAGTTCGCTTAACGAGCCACCGCTGCCAGCGCTCCCGCCAAAAAAAATTCAGGGGGGGGGGGGGGGGGGGGGCACATTGTTGACCTTAAGTGCGGTGAGGCGAAAGCTTTAAGCACGGTGTTGCTGCTTGTTTCACTGATGTGCGGATAAGATGTTAAGCTTCGCCTCTTAAGAGTGGAACGCGAAAGCGCCTTGCAACGCTGCCAGGGAGTCCATAGAACGCCATCGCCCGTTCGGCTCTACGCCTTGCTAGTCGGTAAATTGGTTTTTGAGGAAAGGAAATGTATCTGTCTCGCATATCTCGGTGGAACACCTGAACCTCGCCGTAAGGCAAGGGAGGAAGATGGGAGTTAGCGAAGACACCGCATTCACTAGAAGCGCCTTTGTTCATTCTAAACCATCGACCTAGCATGGCGGAGTGGTTAGCGTGCTCGTCTCGCACTCCGGAGACCCTGGTTAGATTCGCCAACTTGACCAATTTCCTACTCGGTTTTGTTTATTATTCTGGCCTGTCTAAAGAACCAGGTTAATTAGGCTGATTGGTTAATTAACTTATTGACTAAACTCAGTCCCGCTAACTTGGAGCATCACTATACCATCCCTTTAATTGTTTGCATGGTTACTATTTTGATTGTAAAACATTTTATTCGCCGGGAAGAGCTTGGCAAGCCAAAATACAATTGGCCCCGTTTGAAATTCGCGCACTGTGACGTCACGACCATTTCGACCAATTGAAAACCGTCACATTTCTGTCGACAACTCCTGCTTACAACGATGAGGCATTAAAGGCTTCAGCCTTGAAAACATAACACTCTGCGCAGGTTATGGCGCGGAGCACGTTTGTGTGATGCCAAGGTCTGTGCTGCGGATGGCGCCAACGCCGGCGCTGCTACAGCTGCAAAAATACAAAAAATGACCTGATGAAATCTCCAAACGTCTGGAAAAGTTGGTACAAAAATGACCTGATAAACACTGCAAGCGATTTTTAGTAAGGCCATCACAATCGATACAAACTCAG